>NC_068575.1:8234652-10634652 GCF_025698545.1 Gossypium raimondii
CACTTGACTTGATTCGAGAAAATTTCAAAACGAGTTAGGATGATAAATTAAGATTCGTCAACTCGATTAATTTGAAATTTATTCATTCGATTCGATTCGATTCGATTTTATCAAACGCTTACCTCTAATACTACGTATGTATTGGACTTTCACCATTATCCAGTATGTTCCTCTACTAACACTAGTTTACTTTATTTCATCAATAATTCAATTATACACTTTCTGAATATAACACTTTATAAAATTTAGGATGATGATTTTAGGGGCATTACGAAATCGATGTATGTATTTATTTAAATGTATATCATTAAATCAAAATCAAAGCTTCATGTATACATTTTAATCACAATTAAGTTTCATGTGTATAATTGCACCAAATCAAAATTTATCACTAAAATAAACTATCAAATAGTGACGGCCCAAAAATCATCGCTAAAAATAAAAAATTCGTTGGTATAGATCCAAAAATTTATACTGACGGTCAAAAGTGCTATTCTGACAAAAAATTAACTGTTGGCACATGTAACATTGATATTCCCTTTTCTCATCGAAAAACATGACCATCGAAATAGGTATAAAGGTTTATAACAATAGTTTGTGCGTCGCTAAAGTAACAATTGTCAGTTTAGTATGCTATAGTTGATTTATTAATGTCTATACCGATAGTTTATACAATCAGTATAGATTTTAAATGTCAATATATGCATTAAAAAAATAGCAATAATGGTAGCCATCGATAAAGAGGTATGTGAATGAAATTTCTATTATCTCCTTAAACTTATAGCAACAGTGTGAGCCATTAGTAAATGTTCTATGAATAAATTTTCAATATTACCCTTAAACATATAGGGACAAGACAAATCATCGGTAAAAGGTTGAATTGTATCCAATTCCTAAAATTTTAATTTTTATAATATTAATTTAATTATAATCCAATTGTCAAATCAATTGCTTATAAAAGGAACAAAATCTAAATAAAAGGTCATATTTGACCATTTTAAAAAATGAATATGTAAATCATGAAGAATATATATCTCAAAGCTATAGATAATTTGTCTACTAAATAAATTGTCTGTCAAGAGAAAATAATTCTTTTTTTTAACTGGGTGGAGTCGACTGGGCTTGCATCTTTAGGATGATCTCTTGGCCTATCTAGAAGAATCGGAACAACTTTGTGTTTTAGGATACTTTTTGGAGTACGGAAGAAATTATCAAGGTCTCCTATAGTTGGGCAAGACAGTATGTTAACACGTCAAAGTCACCTTCTCACAAATCTCAACATCTCCTTGCTACTTTTCCTTTGGCTTGTAATGGGATTTGTTTCAACATTGACGAATCAATTAAGATTGAGGATGATTTCGCAGCAACTGGGGGTATAGTACGGGACTTTAATGGAAAATGGATTTTTGGTTTCTGCAGATATTTAGGTTGTTGCACTGCATTGGATGCTGAACTATGGGGGCATCTTGGATGGTTTAAATCTTATTATGGATCAGGGATTTGAGGGTATTTTAATTCAAATAGATAGTCTCGAAGCTGTTACCGCCATTTAAGAAGAACCTTTAGGAGGCTCCAAGTCAACTTTGATTAGAAGAATTCATCAATTCCTGTTAAAAGTTCACCATTGGCATATTCATCATGTCCCTAGAGATGAAAACAAGTTTGCAGATGGTTTAGCTAAGATGGTTCGTGATAAAAGCCCTGGCGTGCGCATTTTACAGAACCCCCCGTTTGAGAAGCTAGTTTAATTGTTTGTATTTGAACCTATTTGTTTCACCAAAAAAAAAAAGACAATATGGCTAACAATAGGAAATAATATTTTATTAAAAAAATAAGTACTAAAAGACTCAAACAAGAAGTCATTCGTACTGGGGAAACAAAGTAAGCCATACTATTTTCTCTTTCATAACATCCAATATGAAATTGACTATCGATAGTAGAATAGATGCAAACCAAAAAATATCATGATCATGAAAGAAAATCAAGCCCAATCCTTGCCCTTGCTTCTAGAAAAGGGTTTCCAAGTAGCCACCAGTGTAAGCTCCACAACTTCAGAGGCAACTATCGGAATATCACCTGAAAAAAATGAATCAAGCCTCAAATTTTCAATCACCTTCTGCAAAATTTATGAGTTTTTCTTATTGAATATTAATACTAGAACATACAGAAAATGAATATCATAACATAAATTAACAACAATAAAAACATTGAAAATCTTGGGAAGTAGGGTACATTTACTTCTAAAAACTAATATTTTACTAAAGTGGGGATGTATTTTAAATAGACGAAGTCAAAAATTATAAAGGAATAGAGGAATAAAAATTGAATATTTTTACCTATTATGCTTAAAGAATTTCTTGTGTCAACTCAAATGCCTTAATTCAGTAATGGTTTCTAGTCTAAGCTAAGAGATAAGGGAATCACTGAATGCACTCTTTTGCCATAGAAGAATTGATTATTCTAAATCCATTACCTGATGTGAGATCACATAAATTTGATGTCTGTTGAAGGAGACTTATAGAAAATTCAAATTCTTGAAAACATTCAAAATTAGTGGCAAAAATATTTAAAACAAAACAAAGAAATATGTTGCGAGGTGGCTAACCATGCAACAGCTCACACAAATAGCGAGCAATCCTAATATGAATCACTTGGAAGACAATTATTTGGGGAACAGTCTCGTGAACTATTAATATATGAATTGTCTAGTGGACAACTCAAGTGTAAGAATGTTGACAGACTCTTCATACTCGACGAGCTTGGTGGACTGTCTAAGTGATAAGCTTGCGGGCACATAAGTTGCAAAGAGCCTGGTGGATTGAACACATGCAAAGTATATCAACGCAATATGCATACGGAATGTATTCACGGATTCATGAACATATTCTGGTGTATGTTGCACAAGTTATGTTACGTGTGTTTGATAAAACCAATCATAGTTAGTAGATTTTTTTTATGTGTGTTTGATAAAACCAATCTTAGTTAGTAGATTTTTTTTATGTGTTTGGGTAATGATTGAAATGTTTGGTCAATTTACTTGTGTACAAGAAATGTACAAGCATTAGATTGCTTGGAAACTAGTTCAGTGATAGTAGGGTGGTTGAGAAGGTAATAACCACACTTCCAAAGAGGTATGAGTCAAAGATTTCCTCTTTTGAAGATTCAAAAGACCTATCAACAATCTCACTACTAGAGTTGATCAATATGTTGTATGCTCAAGAACATAAGAGAGCATCAAGACAAGATGAACGTACTGAGGGAGCCTTTCAAGCAAGAGGTAAAGAGGCTCGAGCTTTACAAAATAAAGGAAAGAAGGTCTTGACAGAGAAGAGAGAAAAGCCAAAAAGAGATGGGGGAAGGAATAAGTATCCACCATGTTCTCATTGTAAAAAGATAGGTCATTCATAAAGGTTTTGATAGTTCAGGCTTGATGTTTAGTGTAGAGCCCGTAAGTTGCTTAGCCATATAGAGAATGTGTGCAAGAATAAGGGGCAACCACAGTAGCAGCAGGCGCAGCAACAAAATGCTCAAGCATAAGCGATTGACGAAAACCAACCTTAGGAGGAGCACATGTTCACTGCCTGATGTCTTGCTACTAGCAGCATCATTGGAAAACACTAGCTCATTGATAGTGGTTGTACAAACCAATGACCTCAGATGCAAGCATTTTCAAGAGTATTGACACAAGTTTCAACTCTAAGATCAAAGTTGTAAATGGTCAGTACAACAAGGTAGAAGGGAAATGTGATGTTTTAATCAACACTTCATTAGGTACAAAACTTGTTTCAGATGTTCTTTTTGTACTTGAAATCGACCTGAATCTGCTAAGTGTAGGTTAATTGCTTGAAAGAGGTTATTATGTTGTGTTTAAGAATAGAGAATGCTTAATTGTTAATCCATGTGAATGTGAGCTTATATTAATTACTATGTCTGATAAAAGCTTTGTTATGGACTGGAACTTAGCAACATCTAAAGCCTACAAAACTACAGTAGATGAACTTGAGTTGTGGCATATGAAAATGTGCCATGTTAATTACAAGTCGTTATCCTAGTTGTCTAAAGATAAGTTGGTTGAAAACCTGTCAAAAATGGTTGAGCATGAAGATATCTGTAAAGTATGTCAATTTAGAAAGTGGAGTAGACTGTCATTTCCTATGAACAAGGATTGGAGAGCCTCTAAAAAGCTTCACTTGGTTCACACCGGTGTGTGTGAACCCATGAAAACTTAATCATTAAGTGGCAGTAGGTTTTTTTGTTTTTTTGATGAAAACATGAGGTTTTGTTGGGTTTATTTCTTGAAAATGAAGTCCAAGGTTGCTAATGTATTCTAGAAGTTCAAGTCAGCAATTGAAACTCAGTTTGGGTGCAAAATTAGAATCGTGAGGTCAAATAATGGAACTGAATACATCTTAGGGTTATTTGATAAGTTTTGTGAAGATTCAAGGATTGAACTCCAGCTCATTAACACTTATATACCTTAACAAAATGGTGTAAGTGAGAGAAAAAAATAAAACAGTGATGGATATGGCTAGGTGCCTCATGTTTGAGAAAAATTTTCCTAAGGATTTTTGGGATGAAGTTATAAACACAACTATTTGTCGTTAGAACAGGTTGCTAACCAAGGTTGTGAATGAGAAGACTTCGTTTGAAGCTTGGTTTGGCTTCGAATCTTCAGTTTCTCATTTGGAGATTTTTTGTTACATCTGTTATGCTCATATTCCAACTTTTAAGAGGGAAAAGTTGGAGAAGAAGGCACAACCTGGTATTTTTGTAGGCTATAGCAACAACAATAAGGGCTATAGAGTTTTTGATCCATCATCTAGCAAAGTGTTTGCAAGTAGAGATGTTGTGTTTGCTGAAAATATAGTATGGAATTAGAACAAATTAAAACCAGCACAAGATAGTGGAAGTCAGATGGTTATAACTAATGAAGCTGAAGTGTATGAAAAAAATGAGATTGATGTTGATGATTTTTTTAGTAAGGGGGACTTGACCTACCGGTGAAATTTATAAAAGGGCTGATATGGCAATTTTTTAACCTACCAGTTATGAAGAGGGTGCATCAATAGAAAGCTAGAAGGAAGCAATGCAAACTGAGCTGAAAATGATTCACAAGGGCCAAACTTGGGAGCTTGTTGACAAGCAATCACACAAGAGAGTTATTAGTGTCAAGTGGGTCTACAGAACTAAACTCAATACCGATGGTTCACTCAACAGGTTGAAGGCAAGGGTGGTTGTGAATGGGTTTAGTCAGGAATATGAGGTTGATTATATGGAGACCTTTGCACTAGTAACAAGACTAGATACAATCAGGCTACTTCTAGCTTTGGCGGCACAAATGGGATGGAAAATTCATCAACTGGATGTTAAATAAGCTTTTTTTTTTTTTGAATGGCTACTTGTAATAAAAGATTTATGTGGAACAACCACCTGGTTTCACAGTCAAATGAAGTGAAGAGAAGGTTTACAGGCTTAGGAAAGCCTTGTATAGGATAAAAATAGGCTCCAATGGCCTAGTATGCAAAGACTGATGAATACCTGCAGAACTTGGGATTTCAAAAAAGCCTAAGTGAACCAACCTTGGGTTTTTTACACAAATAATACAAAAAAATTAAAAAATACTAAAATAATACAAGCATTTTATTATGTACCAAAATGGTACAAACAGTAGTGGAGGGACTGCCACAGGCGGCACCAATGGTGCCAGTGGCAAAGGCGGCACCAAAGGTGCCACGCCACAATGACACCCCATTTGTTCAGTATTTTCTTATTTTCAATTTTTTATAAAATAGTATTAAAATAAAATACCGAAAAATATGTTTATGAAAAATAAAATATGAAAAGAAATAAAAAAGCGAAAATAGTATATTTCTTGAAAGTAATAAAATCCAAAAAAGAAGAAAAATACGAACAAATGGCCAAAATAAGGGTTTTCACTAAATTTATATAAAAATACACTAAAATAATACATTTCAAACATTATGTACTAAAATAACATAAAATGATAAAATCGAAAATAGTATATTTTTGAAAGTAATAAAATTGAAAATAAGAAAATATACGAACAAATGGCCAAAATGAGGTTTTTACTAAATTTATATAAAAAACATTAAATTAATACATTTCAAACTTTATGTAAAACCCTCATTTTGGCCATTTGTTCGTATTTTTCTTATTTTAGGATTTTATTACTTTCAAAATATATACTATCTTCGTGTCTATTTATTTTATTTTATTTTAGTACATAATTTTCAAATGTATTATTTTAGTGTGTTTTTATATAAATTTAGTGAAAACCCTTATTTTTGCCCTTTGTTCGTATTTTTCTTATTTTCGATTTTATTACTTTCAAAAAATATACTATTTTCGTATTTTATTATTTTATATTATTTTAGTACATAGTGTTTGAAATGTATTATTTTAGTGTGTTTTTATATAAATTTAGTGAAAAACCCTTATTTTGGCCCTTTGTCCGTATTTTTCTTTTTTCGGATTTTATTACTTTCAGTAAATATACTATTTTTGTTTTTTATTTATTTTTCATATTTTATTTTTTCATAAACATATTTTTTCGGTATTTTATTTTTAATACTATTTTTATAAAAAAATATGAAAATAAGAAAAAATACAAACAAAGGGGGGTGCCGCCTCTGCCACTGGCACTATTGGTGCCGCCTGTGGCAGTCCCTCCAATACTGTTTGTACCATTTTGGTACATAATAAAATGCTTGTATTATTTTGGTATTTTTTTAATTTTTTTGTATTACTTGTGTAAAAAAACCCACCAACCTTATATGTGAAGATAGTTGAAAAGGTCACAACATTAATCGTTTCTTTATGTGTTGATGACCTGTTGGCAATTAGGAGTAGTGATAACTCCGTGAAGGATTTTAAGCTGCAGATGGAAAAAGTATTTGAGATGTCAAATATTAGAGAAATGAGGTATTTTCTTGGGGTGGAGGTGTTACAAGCCTAGGAAGGGATATTTATCAGTCAACAGAGCTTTGCCTTGAAAATTTTTAAGAGGTTTTGCATCAAAAGATGTAAACTAGTCAGCACGTCAGTGGCACTTGGAAAAAAGCTTAGTAGCAATGATGAGTATGAGTGGGTCAATGAGAAAAATTACAGAAGTCTCATTGGCTGCTTGTTGTATTTAACAACAACTCAACTTGACATTATGTATGCATTGGGTGTGTTATCAAGATTTATGCACTATTGCAACATGTTGTATTTTAAGGCTACTAAGAGGGTGCTGAGATACACCAAGGGATCCGCTAACCTTGGCGTATGGTTTGAAAAGGCTAAAGTATTGAAGCTGATTGGCTACATCGATAGTGATTGGGTAGGATTAATGGATGACATGAAAAGTACCTCTAGTTATCTCTTTTCAAATGGATCCAATATATTCCTATGGAGCTCAAAGAAGCAACATATTGTTGCTCAGTCATCAGCAAAGGCAGAGTATGTAGCTGCAACAGCAACAGTAAATCAAGCTATTTGGCTGAGAAAACTTCTTGGCAACTTGAATCTTGTTTAGAATGAAGCAACACAAATTTTGTGTGACAATCAATCCACCATTGCAATTGCGAAGAATCTCGTTTTTCATGGGAGGACAAAGCACTTCAAGATAAGGTATCACTTTATGAGAGAAGTTGAACAAAGTAAAGAAATGACTTTGATTTATTGTAGCTCTAAAGATCAGCCAGCGGACATTCTAACCAAGCCTCTGGAAAAGGCAAGGTTCGAAAAGCTTAGAAATGAAATTGGTGTTTGCAGCATGGTCGCCAAGGAGGAGTGTTGCGAGATGGTCAACTATGCAACAACTCGCATAAATGGTGAACAATCCAAATGCGAATCACTTGGCGAACAATTATTTGGCGAACAGTATAGCAGATTGTCGATATGCGAATTGTCTTATGGACAGCTTAAGTGCAAGAATGTTGGCAGACTCTTCATACTTGATGAGCTTGGCGGGTTGTCCAAGTGAGAATAAGCTTACGGGCACATAAGCTGCAAAGAGCCTGGCGGATTGAACACATTGGAAGTGTATTGGCGAAGTATGCTTACGGAATGTATCTGTGGATTCATAAAAATATTTTGGTGCATGTTGCACAAGTTATGTTACGTGTGTTTGATAAAACCAATCTTAGCTGGTAGTTTTTTTTTATGTGTTTAGGTAATGGTTGACATGTTTGGTTAATTTACTTGTGTACAAGAAATGAATTTCAAGTTTCAAGATTGTATTTATGGGATTAGTTGAGTTCTGTCATAAATCAACTAATATATATTATACAACCTATATTTGAAATTTGATTATGAAAAATAGCAAGGCAAATTGGATTGCTAATTCTCTGTTTTTCTTTCTTTGTTTGTTCTTAACACAAACAAAATGCCATGAGAAAATCAAACATATTTTCATTTTGATTATGATTTTCTTCTCCCCCATTTTCTTGTCCAAATAACAAAAGAGTATAGTTAGCATACCTCTCATAGCCAAGTAAACCTTTGGCACTCTCTTTTGAAGTGTTTTCCAGGGAGCAAAGTAAACCTTTGACACTCTCTTCTGAAGTGCTTTCTAAGGTACTAAAAAGGTATCCGGTGGTAGAAAAAGAATTTACTAACTACAACAAATGAATGAAATGCACATGTTTTATTAAATATAAAAATCAAAATCAAAATGGACTTCGTGGTTGGAACGGACAATAGATGAGAAATGGAAAGAAGAAGACAAAAGCATACGGTGTATGTTGATGTTAGGGGTTTTAGGGGTCATTTTTAATTATTTAATATAACATGGAAATTGAATGAAAAAGACAAAAAAAAACCTTACTATTTGGGTTATCAATTCGTAACTTTTAATAGTTATGTGATCCAAAAATATATTTAACTGTAACACCCTTAACCCACATCTGTCGCCAGAATAGGGTTTCAGAGCATTACCGAAACTTATTGATCAAACAGACATAAATTTATGCATTGATATCACATAATATTCAGGTCAAAAACCAATTAAATTCATACATAATGTCCCTTATTTGAGCCATCAAGCCCAAAATATGTGTTAGAAACAAATCGGGACTAATTCGGAAACTCAGAGAATTTTTCGTAAAATGTTAAAAAATTTCAAAGTTGCAGGGTTCACGTGGCCATGTGACCAAAATGTACCTTAAATAACAATTTTACCATTCCCTGCAAGCTTGGACATTAAGAAATTCAAAAATCATTCATTTAACTTATTCAAAACACGATTAAACACATCCAAAACATATCAAAACAATCATCCTAGGTGTCTAACCAATGTACCCTCATAGGTACCACAATTATATCATCAAAACATATAAATAAAACATTATTCAAATCCAATTTGTAAACATGCCAATTTCAATTTATTTTACTTATTTCATGTTCATTTAAACATTAACTTAAATATGTCATATTATAACCTCAAACATAAACACATATTTATATGTATATAACCATCCAATATTAACTTATAATCTTATTTACAATCAATCCACAAAATAATTATTATTTAGACACCCTAGGTACATGCCGACACAATAGGAAAAACATCACCACATTTGAGTTCGGGACCGTTGTTGGATGCTGAATTGGCGATCAAAATTTAATACCTAACCTGTGCACGGAAAACAAAACCGTACGCTGAGTAAAACTCAGTGGTATTTCTATAATCCGAATATTTAAATATTATAAATTACAAACATACAATTGAAATATAAACACATATTAATATTTAAATATTACAGCAACAATATCATATTTCATTTGTTTCACAAATATCTCAATTCTCATACTTGCTATATAAATAGCTTTTCACAATTTATTTCACATTTCATTATGCAATTGCATTTTCCATTCCATATTCATTCATGAGTATATAACTCATATAATTCATATGTTTGCAACATATTTAACATTCTATTTTCAATTCACTATTTCACTTCCATTTCTCATACCATGTCATTTCAATATCAATTATAAAACTTTATTATTCATTTACCCCTATTAACACGACTCGGGCTCGGACGGATACACAGATCCAACCAAAACACACCAGTTTGGCACCTAGTGCCTCATCGGATAATTCGAAGTAATAATTTGACACCCAGTGTCTCATCGACTAAATCGACGTAAATTCACACATAGTGCCTCATCGAATTAATACGAAGTAGTAAGTTGACATCCAGTGTCTTATCGACTCGAAGTCGAAGAAATCCCTAAACTCTTTCAATCCTATGGCATGCCATCTATATCCGACTCAACCCGATACAGTTAATAGGGTTTAATTTCACATATATTCATTTCAATTCAAAAAAAAATCAATCAATTCAATATATATATATATATATATATCTACCAATTCAATTCATTCAATCAAATATCAAAATATCAATTTCTCACCTCAACACTTACCATATACATTAAATAAAAACTACAACAATGAATAACTAGCTTCAGATTATAGAAATACAAACTAGAAATTATGAGCTATTCCTCGTCGACTTTATCTTTTCCCTTTTTAGTCGAGGGTTCCGGTACGAAGTTAGCTACGAAATTAAAACAATTAAAAATTCATCAATACAACACAATTCAATTTCATATTTAATATTTTAAATTTTTACTCAATATTTGCCTAAACTTCAATTTAGTCCCTAAATCGAGACTAACTTTATTTCTTTACAATTAATCCTATACTTTCACACAAATTTCACTTTAAACTAAATTCAACTCCCTATTTTTACATAAATTCTTAAATTTTTAAATTTTTCACAATTTAGTCCCTATTACACAAAATTTACTATTTCTTCTACAATTTAATCCTTTTCCATTTCTAACTTAAAAATCTATCAATTAGTCCCTAGTACTAAAATTATTCAACATTAACAACATCTAAAAACTCAAAAATTTCTAAAATTTTGACATGGATCGAGTAGTATTTAATACCGGGATTCCAAAAACATAAAAATTACAAGAAAAATGGACTAAATTAACTAACCAATTGAGCTTGAAACTTTGAAACCCCTAGCTTTGGTCTTTCTCCTTTTCTTTCCTTTTTCTTTCTTTTTCCCTTCTGTTTCATTTGTTCTTTCTTTCTTTTTCTTTTTCTTTTATTATATTTACTTATTATAATATATAATATGATATATATACTTAATAATTAAGATATAATATTATAATATTATAATATATATTTTAACCTTAAGTTTTATAAATATCTATCTTATGCTGCCTCATTTATAAGCAATGGCATAATTGCTTATCTAGTCCCTTTAATTTTTCTTTAATCTATAATTCAACTTTCATCCTTTATGCATTACAATTCTCCCCCCTAAATAAATTTCGTCCCTGAAATTTACCTAAAAAGAGGTGCGGGTACTAAGATCTCATTGTCTCTTCTGGTTCCCAAGTCGCTTCTTCTACATTATAACTACGCCACAACACTTTCACTAATGGAACTCACTTATTACACAACTCTTTTACTTCATGCCAAAATCTCAACTGGTTTATCTTTGTATGAAAAATCAGGTTGAATTTCAATATCCTCTGTCGAAATAACATGAGATGGGTCCAATCAATATCTTCTAAGCATTGAAACGTGAAAAATATCATGAATTTTTTGTAGTTCCGTAGGCAAAGCTAAACGATATGCAACTGGTCCCACTCTTTCTGTGATCTCATACGGTCCAATAAAACGAGGACTTAGTTTCTTTTTCGGCCAAATCTCAAAATTTTCTTCCAAGGCGAAAGTTTAAAAATACATTACCACCAATAGAATATTCAATATCTCGACGTTTCAAATATGCATATGATTTCTATCTGTCAAAAGTTGCCTTCAATCTGTCTCGAATTTTCTTAACAATGTCTTCAGTTTCTTAGATCAATTCCGGCCCGATCATTTTTCTTTCACTCAATTCTATCCAACAAATAGGTGATCGACATCTACGACCATATAAAGCTTCATACGAAGCCATTTGAATACTTGATTGAAAACTATTATTATATACAAATTCAGCCAAAGGTAAGTAACGTTCCCAACCTGATTCAAAATCAATAACACAAGTACGAAGCATGTCTTCCAAAATCTAAATAACTCGCTCAGATTGTTCGTCAGTCTGCGGATGAAAAGCTGTGCTAAAATTAAGTCGTGTACCAAGAGATTCATGCAAATGTTTCCAAAATCTCGAAGTAAATCGCGGATCCCAATAAAAAATTATCGACATAGAAACACCCTGCAATCTCACAATTTCTTGAACATAAACTTCAGCAAGCTTTTGAAGTGACCAGTCAGTCCTGATTGCAATGAAATGAGCTGATTTCGTAAGTTGATCAACAATCACCCAAATAGCATTTTTCTTACTTGCTGATAAAGGTAATCCCGTTACAAAATCCATCGTGATACAATCCCATTTCCATTCAGGAATAGTAATAGGCTGAAGTAATCTGGTAGGAACTTGATGTTCTGCCTTAATTCGCTGATAAGTTAAACATTTAGCCACATACTCAACCACATCTCTTTTCTTTCCTGGCCACCAATAAGATTCTCATAGATCACGATACATTTTCGTTCCTCTAGGATGCAAAGCAAAAATACTGTCATGAGTTTCGTAACGTATCAATTCTTTCAATTCAGAAACATCCAGAACACAAATTAGGTTCTGAAATCTCAAGCAACCATAATCGTCAATGCTGAAATTTTTTAATATACCATTCTGAACCATTTCTTTTTTCTTCTCCAACTTGTCATCTTCTAACTGCACTAACTTGATCCGGTCAAACATCACTGGTTTAATTTTTGATTCAGCCAATAGGCTTCCAGCGTCAATGATACTGAGTTGTGCAAACATTGCTCGCAATTCAATCGTTGCTTTTCTACTCAGCGCATCAGCTACAACATTAGCTTTACTAGGGTGGTAATCAATTACACAATCAAAATCTTTCAGAAGTTCTACCGAATGACGTTGTATCAAGTTCAACTTCTTTTGAGATAGAAGATATTTGAGACTCTTATGATCAGTATAAATATAACACTTTTAGCTGTACAGATAGTGTCTCCATATTTTTAGAGCAAAAACCACAGCAGCTAACTCTAAATCGTGTGTTGGATAATTGCATCCATGCGCTTTCAACTGACGAGACGCATAAGCAATCACTTTCTCGTGTTGCATCAAAACACAACCAAGACCGCCCAAAGAAGCACCATTATACATAACAAAATCCTTTCCCGATTCTGGTAAAGTCAAAACCGGCGCTTCAATCAACATCTACTTCAATTTCTCAAAACTTTCTTGACACTGATCATCCCAGACGAACTAAACATTCTTATGCAATAGCTTTGTCATCGGCAAGGCTATCTTCGAAAATCTATTTACAAATCTTCAGGAATAACCTGCTAGTCCAAGAAAACTACGAACCTTTGACACATTCCTCGATGCTTTTCACTGAACAATTGCCTTGATCTTTTTTCAGATCAACTCTAATTCTATCTGCTGAGATAACATGACCCAAAAATACAACCTCTGATAACCAAAATTCACACTTACTAAGTTTCTCGTATAACTGCTTCTCTTGTAACACTTGCAAAACAATTTTGAGGTGTTGTTCATGCTCGGATTCAGATTTTGAATAGACCAAAATATCATCAGTACAAACTACCACAAATTGATCCAAATACAGTTGGAAAATATAGTTCATGAGATCCATAAATATTACCGAAGCATTTGTCAATCCAAAAGGCATCACTAAAAATTCATAATGACCATACCGTGTTCGAAATGTTGTCTTCGGTATATCACTTTCTTTCACTTTCAACTGATAGTAACCCGATATCAAATCAATCTTTGAAAAGATAGAAGCTCATTTTAGCTGATTAAATAAGTTATCAATATGGGGTAGAGGATATTGATTCTTAATCGTCAACTTATTCAATTACCGATAATCAATACAAAGCCAAATCGAACCATCTTTCTTTTTAACAAAAAGCACTAAAGCTCCCCAAGGCGATACACCAGGGCATATAAAACCACAATCTAATAAGTCCTGCAATTGTACTTTTAATTCTTTCAACTCCGTAGGTGACATACGATAGGGGGCATTGACACCGGAGCTGTACCAGGAAACACTTCAATTGCAAACTCAATCTCTCGATCCAGTGGTAATCCCAGTAATTTCTCAGGAAACACATCAGAAAATTCACAAACAGTTTGAATTTTACTGTTGAGTCCGCACAACATAAGCTCGAGCTGGCATTTTAGTCTCTAACTGTTGAGTAATAGTATCATTTCCTTTTCTAGCACCACCTCTAAAAAATGAACCACTTCGACTCGACCCGCGACCTCTAGAAGTAGGCATAGACCTCTGAGAAGTAACAGGTGTAGCATTTTCATTTTTCAGACAATCTATAACAAAATGTTATGTAGATCCACAATGAAAACAGCCTCGAGTTAACTCCCAACATTCACCACAATGCTTTTTCCCGTAATGTTCATAATTCGGAATATCAGTATCCCGGGATGGACCTCGCACACTACCCGTAGACACAGTTGGTTGTTTATCATGATTTTCTATCAGACTTAAAATTTGATCTCCAGCTACCACGAAATTCTTTTGATCTTTTCAGTTGTGGATTTGAACTAGCAGCTCTAGGACGCTTTCCAACAGTACGAGTATTCTCAGTCTTTTTATCAAAACCCAGAACTTGTTCTACCATTATTGCTCATTCAACTAAATCTGCAAACTCAGTAATTTTGTGTTATACCAATTGTACTCGCAACTCATCGCGTAAACCATGCAGAAATCACTTGCAACTGTCAATTTAAGTCAGCGTAAATTCAACAGCATACCTACTAAGTCACGAAAATTCTTGTTCATAATCAACCACAGAAATTTCACCTTGTTTCAACATCAAAAATCTTGTTTTCTGTCTTCAATATACAATTCACCCACATATTTCTTTTGAAATTCCTTTTGGAAAAATTCTCAATTTACCTAGTCTGCGGGTACATGACGTGTCACTGACTACCACCAGGTATATGCTTCTCCTTGTAGTAGAGAAACAGCACATATTAAACTTTCACGCGGATTATATTCAAGTTGTTGCAAAATTCTTTTAATGGATTCAATCCAAATTTCAGCTGCAGAAGGATCAACTCCTTTCAATCCTAAGAATTCTGTTGCACCATATTTACGCAATTCTTTTATCAGAGCTCGACAAACAGTAGGGGTAGACGTTATAGCGGATGTGGTTCCTGCCACACGCTAAAGAGCATCAACGATAGCTCTAAGTAACTTGAATCATCTCTTTCCCCAATATTACCTCATTCAACATTAGGTTGTTGAGTACTAACTGGATTAGCACTTGGTGTTGCCGATTCGGTTTCATCTAACTCATTTGAGACATCATCTCCGGTTTACATTTCTTGATCAACATCATCATTATAATCATCCGACATTTTCAACTATAAAACAAAAACAAATATATATATATCAGCATCTAAATCCCGACTCAATTCGACTCAATTATGGCATGTACCTCTAGACTCAATTCTGAGTTCGATTTAGTCCGAGAATTGGCTAAACTTGTAAAGCTCTGATACCACTAAATTGTAACACCCCTAACCCATATTCGTCACCAGAATAGGGTTTAAGAGCATTATTAAAACCTAATTAACCACACAACTAGCTTCGTAAATATTTTTAATAAATATTTACGAGTTTGATTTATGGTAACGAAGTCTCGAAAATGCATTTTTCGATACCCGCGACTATCGGCTCGTTACATTAACAATAATAATTTAGTTTACCCTAAAATTTAAAAGCTCATGGTATTGATGAAACAATATGTTGATATAAGATATTTTATTAAAAATTTTAAATTAACATCCATTTAAAATATGATTAAAAGTCCCTATATTTTTCACAAAATAATTTTAATAGCGTTAATAATTGAACTTGAATTTTAAAATCTAAAAAGTAAATGGACTAAATTTCAAATTTACAAAAAGTACGTAGTATACAAATAGTAAAAGTAAAATGTCAATATATATAAGATCTATACTGATTTAATAAATTTGATCTGTCATTATAGATACTCCTATACCGACAATAATAGAATGTGTTGGTATAGGTTCATGATATATTGATGGATGAGTAATCCGTTGATATAGAGCTACTTATACTTATGGAATTGGATCGTTAGCAAAAGTAAGTGTTGGTATATGACATTATTTGTAGTGTATGTATCAAATTACACATTGAATAAAAATTCATGTGTATTTTTGACATTTATTCAAAATAAAAATAAAATTATGATTGAATCATATAACTGTGATTTTTAACTTATATTTTAAAACTATTCAAATATCTCGGGTCAATTTTTTTTAGTTTTTCGATTTTTCTTGTTTATCCCTACATGAAAGAGAGTTTTAATTATTATTATGAATCAGACAAAATCAACAGTAGATACAATACACTGTCATTTATGATTGATTAAATGATATAAATTCAAAAATTATAATATCTAAAATAGAAGGATTTAGATAAAATTATAAAATTTTTGTGTTTATTAGTTATAAGTTGAATTATTAAATTTTTTAAGAAATAAATAAATATTTTCATTGAGATTAATAAAATAAAATAAAATATTATATTTAAAAAATTGTAATTTTTCCATTTACCACTAAAACCGCAATACCTCTAAAAAATAAACACCGTTAGAAACCAAGTATCGGCTATTATCAGATCTGTCAATGTACAAATGACTGAATTCTGAAGAGACAAAAATGGGGGCCAACTGTCATGAATTTTGACCAAAAGAAAAAGACAATGCCATTACATGCATATTTCATACTTCATAGCCCCACTCTTTGAATTTGAAAAAAAAAAGAGTCTTTTTCATGATTTTCCCATTGCCAAATCAAGTTTGTCAACTAAGACACTCTTTATATTTTCAAAGTACAAAATAATAAAAAAATGAGATCTTGATGTTAACTAATTAATAAGGTTCGGTTCTTATAATTAATAGTTAGCAATCGAGTAAAAAATTTCAAGTTAAATGAATTGATAAGTCTTATTTTATCATCTTAATTTGATTTAAAAATTTCAAACCGAATTGAATTGAGTAAAATTATTCGAGTTAAATTAAAAAATTAAACGTGTCAAATTAAAATTTTGTTATAATATAACTAATTCTATATTAGAACACATAAATTTAAAACTATATATATTTGAAACTCTTTCAAAGCAAAATAAGAGAAAAAAATATTGAAATTTACTTATTAAGGTCCTCAAAATTATTATTTTATTTATTTATTTTTTGGTGAATTACAATAATAGAGTAAAACCTGAACAACCAACGCAACTAGTACGACTCGAATTCAGGCCACACCTAAGCCGGTGAATACTCTTGGACATCAGACTATCACATGAAATTCTTTATTTTATAAGTTTATTTATATACTCTTTAGAATTTTTTTAGAGTGCCTAATTTTTATTTTCTTATTAAAAATATTGGAATTTTTATAAATATTTTTAAAATTAAAAATTATTTTAATTTTTTCATAAAAGTTGTGAGAGACACCAATTTGTTCATTTTCAAAATTAACAAGGACCAAAGGGGTATTTATACTTATATGTTATCTGAGTTATTTGAACTATTCAAGTTATTCGAATTGTAAAATTCAATTTGACTCGAACTCGAAACTCGAATTACTTATTTGAATTGACTCGAAATACAAAATAACTCAATTCGATTAACTCAAAATTCAAAAAAATTTCGATTTTTTCTAGTCGAATCAAGTTTTGCTCATCCCTACTCATAGTACATAAATATGTTGATTATTTATTTTAGTTAGTTAGTTAGATTTAAGTTAATTATTCACTTTAGTATTTGTAATAATTAATAATATTCAAATTGTTGTAACTTTTAAAATAAAAATATTTGACATCTTAAATTTTAAAATCCCAAACTCGAGTCACATCATTTTTTTCAAATATATGGACTTTATTTAGATATATTCTCAAGTTATTCTAAAATGATTAAGTTTTCTTATAATTATTTAAATGTATTATTTATAATTGTAATTATAATTACCCAACAACTTCTTCAAAAATAAATAAAGATTCTAAGCTTTTAGCAAAACCTTTTTTCTCATTTACATGAATATTTTGTATAAATTGTTTGAACTTTGAATAAAAATATTTTATTTAAAAATCTCAATCATTTGACTAAGTTTGATCTTAATTAAAATTTGTAGTCTTAACAATTTAAAATATGATTGCTGATGCAGATTGTTTTGTATTAAACTAATAAAGTTTAGTGTTGTTTGAAAGCTATAAGAAAACAAAATATATGAAATTGAAGAAAGAAAGCATAAGTTTGATCTTACTCCTCCAAATTTGGGATTAATCCATTATACTTTACTTTTGGATAAATTCCACACATGGTCATCTAATTATTAGAGTCTTCCAATTTTAATATTTTAGTGAAATATTAATATGCCATTTTTATTAGCATAAAAATAAATTTAGCTCTCAATATTTACATATTCTATCAAGTTCAATCATAATCTTAAAAATTAAAAAGTTTAGCTCTCAATATTTGCACATTCTACTATTTTAGTCATGATTTTGAAAAATTCAAACCGCTTTTTCATTAATTTTAATTAGTTTATATATATTTTAAATTCCTTCTAATATAAAAATAAATATTTATATATAAATAAGCAAAAAAACTTTGAAAAGCATTTTTAATATTTTTAAAAACAGATTAACCAACCCAATCCAAATTGATGAAATTCAATTTAGTTAGTTACTTTTGATATTCAATTTAAAATTTTTTTAAACCATAATACTCCAAGGCAACTACAGTTCTTTTTTTTCTTTTTACAATATTACTTTGAAAGTAAAGGTAAGTAAGACCTTAGTCCTCTAAAATGGAAAATTACATTTTAATCTCCTTTAAAATTTATAAAATTATAAATAATATACAATAAAATTAATAATATTATGAAAATAAAAAATTAATAATATAAAATTAAATAAATCAAAATCATAATTTCACCAAAATGTAAAAAAGAAAAGTGAGATTTTCAGTTTTATTTAGCTGTGGCCCCCACCTATTATTGGCACAATGATCTCATGTGGGTCCTACATTTCTCACCTGAGTGTCACTTCATCACCGCTCAATCAAATCATCTCACAATACCATACTATTCACTAATTAAATTGGTTGAATAACTTTAGTTTTAATAAAATATGTTTTATTTGACTCTTATATGATGTGATGGCATAACAATTAAGGGTATTCATTTTTTTCAGATGTGATTTAGGTTCAAATCATGCTAGTCACATTTATTATTCGAGTTTTGCTTTATTATTATAATTCACAAAAGTAATGTTTTATTTAACCTAAGATGAGTTGAAATCACATTTGATTTATATCACTAAATTTAGAGTATTTTGTATTTATAAATCATTTTAAGTTTATTTTTGTATTTTTAATCAATCAAAATTGTTTAAATTTTAATTTTTATATTTTTTTTTTGGGAAAACAACAAATTTTTGACATTTATTCACCTTAATAAAAGCATTAAAGTGACTACCAAATTTATGCACACAAAACAATAATATATTTTTAATTATTTTTATAAAATAAAGGCAAATTAAAAAATGTGAAAGATAAATTTAAAAATTAGATGTTAAAATTAATATAACAACCCGATAGTCACGGTATTGAAAAGTGTATTTTCGGTCTCCGTTTTAGAATGATTCGTAAATATTTATTAAAAATATTTACTTAAATTAGTTGAGTAGTTAATTAGGTTTTGATTAGGTGAATTTGTTTAAATTAAGAGTAATTAGGTATAATGACTAGATTGTATATAGGAGAAAGTTGAATTATAGATTAGAGGAAAAGTGAAGGGACTAAATAAGCAATTAAGCCATAAATTGACAAGTGGATGGTGTTGGTAAATACATGTGTAATAATAATAAATATATGTATTTAATAATAAAATATGTATTGCTTATTAATTAAGTGTATAATTATAATTAAAACAAAACAAATTAAAGAAAAGAAAATGAATTGAAAAGAAACAAAGAATAGAATGAAACAGGGGAAAAAGGAAGAAAGAAGGAGAAAAGTTAGGGTTTCAAGGGTTCAAAGTTTAATTGGTTAGTTAATTTAGTCCCTTTTCTTGTAATTTTATGTTTTTGAAACCCTAGTATTCAATACTACTTAACCTATGCTGAAATTTTAGAAATTATTGGATTTTTAGATATTGTCTATGTTGAATAATTTGAGTATTAGGGATTAAATTGATAGATTTTTAAGATAGAATTGAGAAAGGAATAAATTATGGAATAAATTATAAGTTTTGAGTAATAGGGACTAAATTGTAAAAATTTTAAAATTTAGGAATTTATGTGAAAATAGAGAGTTGAATTTAGTCTAAAATGGAATTTACATGAAAATAAAGAACTAAATGTGAAGAATAAAAGTTAGTCTCGTTAGGGACTAAATTGAAATTTAGGCAATATTTGAGTAAAAATTGAAATATTAAATATGAAATTGAATTGTATTATATTGATGAATTTTAATTGTTTTAATTCTGTAGCTAACGTCGTACCGAAATCATCGACTAAAAAGGGAAAAGAAACAGGCGATGTCGAATAGCTCAGAATTTCCGGTTTGTATTTCTATAATCCGAAACTAGTTATTAATTGTTGAATTTTTAATTTAATGTATATGGTAAGTGTTGAGGTGAGAATTATTGTGCTTTGCAATTGAAATGGATTGATTTAATATGTGATGAATTTATTGAATTTATATTGATTGAATTGGTGTATATATATATATATATATATATATATATATATATATATATATATATATTAAATATATTGATTATTTGAATTGAAATGAATATTGGTTGTATTTGAAAAGTGAATTGGAACCCTATTAACTGTATCGGGTTGAGTTGAATATAGATGGCATGCCATAGGATTGAAAAAGTTTAAGGATTTCTTTGACTTTGAGTCGATGAGACATTGGGTGTCAATTTATTACTTCGGATTAACTCGATGAGGCATTGGGTGTCAATTTACTCCAGTTTAGGCGATGAGACACTAGGTGTCAAATTATTACTTCGAATTATCCGATGAGGCACTGGGTGCCAAACTGGTGTGTTTTGGTTGGGTCCGTGTATCCGTCCGAGCCCGAGTCGTGTTAATAGGGGTAAACATATAATAAAGTTTTATAATTGATATTTAAATGGCATGGTATGAGAAATGAAATTGATATAATGAATTGAAAATAGAACGTGAAATATGTTGTAAATACATGGAATACATGAGTTAAATACTAATGAATTGAATATGAAATGGATAGTGCCATTGTTTAAATGATATGTGAACAAATTATGGAAAGCTATTATATAGCAAGTAATGAAAATTGAGTATGGTATATAATGATGTATTCATGAATTGAGTATTGCATGACTAATGCCATTGTACGAAAAAATATAGTTTGATATGTGAATAACCATTTATATAGCAATTGTGCGAATAGGATATTATTTAATAAAAAAAATTGATAGTCATGATACTAGACATTAATATGTCCTTATAATTTAATTGTGCTTATTTATCATGTATTTAAATATTCAGATTATAGAAATACCACTGAGTTTTATTCAGCGTACGATTTTGTTTTCTATGCGCAGATTAGGTACAGTGATTTTGAGGAGTTGTAATTGAGGTTGTGAGCATTCATCTCATCACATCTCCAAGTGTCAAGAGGGTATGTTTCAAAATTTTGAATAGAAAGACATGTACTTAGGAAGATCAAGTGTATTACAAGTAGTAGAGACAAAAATATAATTTATGAAAACTTATTTTTTTTTAAAAATGCTTAAATATATTAGTAATTAGCCAAAATCACTTTGGCACCAAATGTAATATTCCTATATCAAGTTCCTTGGATCGAACCGGGTATAAGGGTGTTACAGTTAATCATTATTTTTTTATAAAATTTTATAAATAATGTATCTATATTATAAACTTGTTAGATATATTAGTAAAATTAACTACCCAATATAATTACCTTATTGATAATAATAAATATTGGTTTTTCAAATTTTATTTTATAAATTTAATATTATTAATATAATATGTTATATTATGTGAGATAATTTTCAATAAAAGTTAAATATTTTAATTTTAATAAAATAAATATAATTTATTTAGAAATAAACCTCAATTTGACATGTTCAACTTTACACACTTGTCTTGATGAGCATATTTTTAAAATTTTATAATAATTTTTCAAATTTAGTTATTAAATATATTTAAAAATTAAATGTTGATTCAATTAAAATATAAAATGCTCTAAAATATTATGAATATTAAAAGCAAACTTAATTTTATAAATTTAATGTTTATTTAATTTTACAAAATCAACTACTAAAAGTTATTAATGAGTCATTTATCTAAGTTTAATTAAGTTGACATTCAATTATTAATTTCTTATTTTGGTATTTTAGGCTAAAATGATTTTTATTAAATTAAAAAACAATTGAGAACCATATTTTAAAGAAATTATAATATTTTATTAAACAATAAAATTTAAATGCTTAAATTCATGGGGATCAAATCTTAATTTAATGGGATAGACATTAATATTATTAATTCGAGTAAGTTGAAGTCATCTTATTTATAAGTTGAGAAAGAAATAGGTACGCTGGTATAAAATAAGTCTAAAATATTTCATTATCATAAAGTTTCTTACTGCAATTATTATAAATTTATTTACTATTTGTATTGTTCGTTTCCTTCTTCTTATAAACTTTTTATTTATTAATTTACATAAAAATATTTTAAAATTCATAGTCAGATTCTTCACTGAGAGGTCACAAATTCTCTTGAAGATCCAACCAATGCCAACTCTCTGATATTTCTCTATCAAAGCTAGGGTTTTCTTCCTTTCAAGCTCCCTTTTTAATCCTCGAAAATTTCCGCTTTCTATAGTCGTTTACTCAAAAAACCCACTCTGTCAGCTTCCTCTGGTTCTACAATTTAGGGTTTCGGATTTGATTCAGTGTCGAATTCTTGCTTTTAATGTCAGATCAGAGTTCTAATTTTGGGTGCTTGATGGTCCTTTAATTTTTTTCCAGCTGAGAGTTTGAGGGGTTTGTTCATAACAGTTTTGATTTGTGGACTTTTGGGATTGAACTTGTTGATTTTCTGGAGGTTTTGATTGGGGTTTGGGTGGTGCTGCATGTAAAAGGATTATCGAATCCAGGGTTGAATTTTAGAGGGTTTCTGATTTGGAGATTTTAGGGTTTCATTTTGAGGTATTAATTAGAAAAAAAGAAAGAGGTAATCTTTTTTGAGTATGGGTTTGATTCGTAGCTTTAATGTGTAACCATTACGGGGTCCTCTGCCCCCTATTGTAGAGGATCCCTATTGAAAAACCCGAAAATTTTATGATATTTACCAATCTTGATAAGCTCGGTGAAGCTTGCTTGGATATTAGTGTTATCCTGGATAAAAAAGACGAAAAATCAAGTGGGAAGTCTGTTGAATTTTAGTTTTGGTGGATTCATAATTTTGTATTTGTGTAAATTGTGGAGGAAATGTTTGCTTCTGGTCCAGAAACAGGCCATGAAAACAGGGGAGTTTCGAGGCCACTTTTGGTTCCAATGCGCTTCATCTGGCCTTATGGGGGAAGTAGAGTGTTTCTAACTGGTTCTTTTACTAGGTGAGAGCTGAAGAAGATCAAATTTGATTTTTCCTAGACTTATTTGTTAAGTTTATTATACCTTAAGGACTTCTCGCGAATTTAGGTTGGAAATAGCAATTGATTGTATTGGCATGTGCGCAGGTGGTCAGAGCATATACCTATGTCTCCAATGGAGGGTTGCCCCACTGTATTTCAAGTAATTTGTAGCTTGAGTCCTGGATATCATCAGGTTAATCAGCTTCTATGATCACTATCTGTAGTTCAGATGGAAAAAGCCATATTTAGAACTGACTTCTAATTTGCAATGTAATGTAGTGTTCTTGATTTTGCTAAATGGTTTTGTAGATTTTCATATTAAAATCATGGTCAATTCTGATTTTTTTTATCTGATCCTTAAATTTTGTTGAATCTGTTAATAATGAAAACACACTGGTCATATATCTTCCACTGCTGCTTTTGAAGGAGGGGAAGAGATAGTAAACAAATATGTCACCAAATTAGTTGCTTGCCAAGTCACTAAAGTGCAAGAAGTATGGCACTCAGCACACCCTCAACAGTTTTATGATACCTGTTCTAGATTAGAAGAGTTGGACCTATATAAGCAACATATTTAATCCTATTCTTCTGTAAGGTGCATACGATACTGAATTTTTAGCCCTTCCTCTCCAATCGAGATAATTGTGGAAATGATACTGATAAATCATTGGAAGTAAATGGTGCAACCTTTATCTTCTATTAATAAGATCCTAGTTGAGTTCTTAAGTTCTGCATCCTGGAGATCATCCTGTTAATGGTAAACTAAGCTCATTAAGCTATAACTCCAAAATAACTTGTGTTGCTTCACGATTCATGTTGAGATTTTGTCATCATATAGATTGACCACTTTGCAACTGTTTTTCGCTTTTAATCCATGTTGTGTACTAACCTTGAGTAGGGGAATGCATGAATCAAAGCTCCTATCTTTAATCATTTGTATGTGGTATGCATTGTAGTCCTAACTCTGAAATGCACATCTATTCTCAACTTGAAACTGATATTCAGGTTTCATTTCTGTTTCCTGGCAGTTTAAGTTTTTTGTTGATGGTGAATGGCGGCATGATGATCGGCAACCCTTTGTAAATGGTAATTATGGTGTGGTTAACACTGTCTTTATAGCTAGGGAACTGGATGTGGTTTCTCCAAGTGTTAGTCCTGAGGCCCCAAGTAGATCCCACATGGATGTTGATGATGTTTTTATTTGTTCGGTATGCTTTTTAAAAACTTAATCTTATTTTGTGTTTACATTAGTCGTTTATTAAGTTATCATGATATGTTAGATTTTAGATGTATAAGCACTTATGTCAGTTTTTGGGGGTAACTTGTAGGAACCAGTTCCAACTATATCAGATGCAGATTTAGAAGTCTCTCGGCAGCGCGCAGCCACTTTCTTGTCAAGACATACCGCGTATGAGTTGCTTCCGGACTCGAGCAAGGTTTGAATGAATTACCTTTCTCTGGGAGCTCTTTATGTGGTAACTTATTAGGGTGGTGGCTTCAGGCCTGGTCTACCTGAATGATTTCATTGTTGCAGGTTATTGCCTTGGATGTCAATATAGCTGTGAAGCAAGCATTCCATATTCTGCATGAACAGGTGAATCTCTTTTATGAACTCAAAAAACATGCTGCAGTGAAAAGACTTGCACAGGCACTACACCTAAAGGTTCCACTAATGTTTCCTGGTTTTCATCTAGAGAGAAGATAACCTCATGGTGCATGTGATTGTTCTTTCTATTGCTAGTTTCCTTTTCTCTCTCCCTTTTTGTTTCACTTTCCACTTCTTCGTTGAAGAAAATTTTCCTTCACTAGTTTCTTTGTTATATATCATCTGCATTTTGTTTAGGTTTTTACCCTTTACTACTGTGTGCAATTTGTATGGGCTTTACTTTTAACCCTGCTGATTGTAAGCTCGGTTATTATCTTTGTTGATTTATGCTATGTTCAGGGAATCCCCATGGCTCCTCTCTGGGATTCTTTCAAGGGCCAGTTTGTTGGAGTTCTTAGTGCACTGGACTTTATTCTTATCCTAAGAGAGGTGAGTTTGGGAGCAAAAGTTCAGTTTTTCATTCACATGTCAAATCCAAACTGTGATAAAATTTCAGAAAACTTTATTTGCAATTGGAATACAAGTTAGCAACTTTATTAAGAGAAATGTACATGAAATAGATGAGTTGCTGTTACTTTTAATGGGATTCTAGCATGAAATTAACCATGCTTCTTTCTTATTATGCTGAACTTAGCGGGTGACCAAGATTGGCAAGTGATAGGAACAGAAAACTGGAGAGCCACCTAACTGCAACATGCAAATCACCATACGAGCCTCCTTACATAATACACCTAACAATGATGGACTAAATGTTACCCAAATCTGATAGATAATGGTTTGAGAATCAATTAAAGTTTTTCATTCTAAAAATATTGGTGAGATTTTAAATGTCTAAAGTTTTTTAACCTTGAATACATGTTTCTATCGGACTATCAGTATTTTTTTAAATTTTTTTCTGTGTCTAACTGTATGTTTCAAATAACTGTAATTCAATAGTTAAGGTAACATATATTTTAGGAGCATTCATGAGTTTTTAAGCTTTCTGATACATACTAGTTGAAATGTGGAAATACATGGTATTTTTCCCTAACTTGTAATAAGCTTGAGTACATTTAACATGTATAACCCTTTGAGGGACAGTTGGGGAATCATGGTTCGAATTTGACAGAGGAAGAATTAGAGACACACACAATATCAGCTTGGAAAGAGGGAAAGGTGCATCTCAGCAGACAAATTGATGGCAATGCAAGTTCATACCCTAGATGTCTTGTTCATGTAAGTGCTTCATTTCCTGTATTATCTAGCATCTCTAAATCATTTGGGTTTGCTTTTGATTTATTTTACATTTTACTTTTTTTTTTTTGGACATGAAGGTGGAAAAGTTGCCTCATTAGTACTTAATTCGCCGCTCATATGTTAAATGAAACACCTGCTTTTGGTTAGAAAGATGAGTTGTTAACTGTTGAAATTATTAGGATGAGCTGTTTTTGACTGTGCAATCTTTACCTATTGCTTTTCTATATTAGACTATTCTGGCATCTATCGTGAAAAAGAGAGTGATTTCTTAGGGTGCAATTCCAGATTTTGAATGATATTATTTGGATTCATGATACTGAGGTCACTCAATCTTGATGTTTCTCCCAGAATTTATTATAGAATGAATTACCTATTTTTAAGCTCTTGGGTCCTTTATAGCCCACGTTTCCAAAGAATCTTCATTGCACTTTTATTTATCATATATCAACTCGTACCTGTTTGTTTAAGGTAATATTTGTTGTAGCTAGAATGCTTCTTTTGCTAATATTTGCCAGAACAATGGTCTTAACTGAAGTTAGAGCCAACTTTTAGAAGGTTAGGTTACTTTTGTATCGCTATGATAACATTTTGTACCATCGTATGCAGGCTGGGCCTTATGATTCGTTGAAGGATGTTGTGCTGAAGGTTTTAAGAAGTAAGGTGGCAATGGTTCCCATCATTCATTCTGCTTCACAGGATGGTTCATTTCCACAACTGCTAAATCTTGCCACCTTGTCGGAAGTACTAAAATGTGTGTTTTTTGTTGTTGGCCGATGGTACTTGATCTTTTACTTTGTTTGTTTAGGGGGAATGAATTCTTTCTAACTGGAGCCTAATTTTCAGGTATATTGAGACATTTTAAACATTCATCTAGTTCCTTGCCCATTCTTCAACAACCAATTTGTTCAATTCCCTTGGGTACTTGGGTACCGAAAATTGGGGAATTAAATGGTCAGTCGTTGGCAATGCTGCGACCAAATGCCTCTCTTGGTGCTGCCTTATCACTGTTAGTTCAAGGTAACCTGAAGCCTTTATGCTTAACGCTTCAAGCCGCTGCTGCTGTCTCTACAATAAGATAGAAATTATAACATCGTGGACAAATGGAAAAGAATAGAATTTTTAAGCATGCTTTCTTATAATGTTGAATAAGTAATGTTACTTTTTGCACCTACATCTTTTCATTGCATGCCAAGCTTGTTATTTAGCTTCTTGGTTAACGCTTATATGTTACATTTGACTACTGATATAAGTTCATTGGAAGTATCAAGGACTGGTATTGTTGAAAAGTTATTGCATCATTACTAGTCCTTTTTGTTTTAGAAGCATTCTTCCCTGCTTTTCTCTTTATATTCTTTAGCAAGGGAATGACTTAATGCTGTTAGAGTTATTAGTGACTGTTGAGTGCTTGTGGTCTTTGTCTCTTTGGCGCCGGTCTTTCTATCCTCTCTTTACCATTTCTCATTTGTTGTTGGTAATCATCTTACAAGATCACATCTTCTTTTGCAGCCGATGTAAGTTCCATACCAATAGTGGATGAAAATGACTCATTGGTTGACGTATATTCACGGAGGTATTCTGTTTCTTTTTCAAGTGGGAAATGAGAACTATAAAAGAAGAAACTGTTGGAGCCAAATTAATAATTTATGTTCCTTACAAAAGTTTTTCTCTGGTTGTTTGCTTGACAGTGATATAACTGCTTTGGCAAAGGATAAAGCTTACGCACAAATTCGTCTTGACGAAATGAGTATTCATCAGGTAATTGGAAAACGTTGTTTATGCATGCAGACTGCCAGTATGGTTAAATCTAAGTAGAGAAAGATCTTTTCTTACTGGTGATAATGTCCGATACCTTGAAAGAAATTTGTGATACTTGGACCTTGCAGGCATTGCAACTGTGTCAAGATGCAAATTCTATCAATGGACAAAGATGTCAGATGTGTCTACGGTCAGATACTCTGCACAAAGTGATGGAGCGGTTGGCAAGTCCTGGTATCCATTTTATCTGTTCTCTCTTTTTTTTCTCTTATAATTACTTTGAAGAAGGAAGCTTCCTTTTCATCTTTTTTTCCAATACAATCTACTCTATACTGCATTGTTGCTTGTATTCTCACAGGGGTTAGGAGACTTGTGATTGTGGAAGCTGGCAGCAAGCGAGTAGAAGGAATCATTTCATTGAGTGATGTGTTTAGGCTCTTGCTGGGTGTTTAGCTTGAAAAGGTCTAGCTGTAATTCTCTCAAGAGGGCTTTACTATTTCTGTGAATTCTGTTTTCTGCTCCTCCGTCCGGTGCTCCCTTGCTGAGTGGTCTTAGTTGTTACTCTTTGTCGTTTGATTGGTGGGGGGCTTCATCACTCTAAAGCCCCACCATTTTTAGGATAGAAATTTCAAAGAGCAAGGATAGATCTGTAAATTGTGAGTCTTTCAATTTCCCCCCCTTATTTCCATGACCCTAATTGTTGTCGACTCAACAATTGCTGCTGGAGCAGCTCCCATTCGTGAATCTCTGCTAACAGGGGAAAAAATGGGACAAAGAAAAAAAAGAAAAAAAAAAAAGGAGGGGCTAAAGTGTATGGGGGTATGTTGTTGGGATGTATTTATAAAATGGGTGGTTATTTTCATTCGTCATATACATTATAGTCTTTTTTCCTGAGGAAAAAAAAGATTAAAAGAATTTGTTGATGCTGCATTTATTTGTATGTTTTATATTTGGCTAAGCAATATTTCTATAAATATTTTTATATATTCTGGTACCAACTACATTCTGCAGATATTGAAAAATGAAGTCTTACATTTTTAATTGAGAAAGTTCAAAGTTGATTGCTAGCCTTTAAGTTTGTTTTAATCCTTGTTAGTGAAACCAAAAGCTTTTATATCCATACAAGATACTTGTATTTAATTAATAAGAACTTTCCTATTTATTTGCTTTGTACTTTTATAAATATTTGATTTATATATTATATGTATCTGATATCTGTTTACTCTAGACCATGTCAATGATTCAGCAATTTTTTGTAAGTTACTTGATACGGGGTTGAGGATTTAATCTTGTATTTGTAAATCTATTATCTCTTTGTATATGTCATATATTATCTACACTTATATGTTAAAGTTTTTATCGAATTTGTCTTACGGGTAAATCAAGTATTAATTTACTTGTAAAATTATTGAAATATTATCATATATAAAATTATATTATATATTTTATGAGTGTATTTTTATATATATTAAATCAATAAAGTTTTTATCATTTGAATTCAAAATAATACATAATAAACATTTACTTTTACTATCGTAACCAAAATATCAATTAGTTTTTATATGATTTTTTTGAACATTTATTATATAAATTTTCTCTATATTGTGGATGTGCCATAAATCTAGTTTATATTATATGTTAAATATTTGACTAGGTTGATATCACAAGTCAACTAAACACTAAATTAGATAACAAAAAGTCGATTGGCTTTTAGTTCGATCGGTATAGCTATAGTTGCTAATATAGGAAGATGTGGGTTTGAGTGTACTGAAACGCATTATCCTCCTATTTATGAGTTGAGTAGGAACTATGAACAGTTCTAAACATTGTATAAAAAAACAGATACAATTAAAACGTATAATGAGATTGTTAAAAAATATAGATAACAATAAAAATCCTTAATTTAAAAAATATATTGTATTATTTTGAAAATTACTTTATCATTATAGAAAAAAATAACAAATTTAAAAAATATCCTTAATGTAAATATCAATTTGTTAAAGAGCATAAAAACACACCATATATATATATATATAAAATCATATTAAAAGTTCCAATAAACCAAATATGATACTGATTATAAGTCTAAACCGACTTAGGGCCTGGCCGAAAAAAAAAAGGAAGAACCCGACGTAGGGCAATCTCTCTTCTCCTCCAGATATAAAAGATTACATTCTCAGTGCTTTCTCCCATCTTCACCTCTGCCGCCTTTCAAGATTTCGAGGGTTTATAAGTTGCTGTTGAAATACCCAAGCCGCCAAACCGAAAATGGTGCGTTGAAGTTGCTCTTTGTTCTGTTCTGTTATTGTTTTCTTTTTATGTCGGTTTTTTTTCCTTACTGAACCTGATAGATTTGAGTTTTGTTTATAACTTGGAAATTATTAGGGTCTCCAAAACGACATCGATTTGCTCAATCCTCCAGCAGAACTTGAGAAGAAGAAGCACAAACTCAAGCGTCTAGTCCAGACTCCCAATTCCTTCTTCATGGTAATTTTCAAAAAAGCCATTTCTCTGTACATATATAGATATATGTATGTGTTGGGATTAACTTTTTTTCTTTGGGCGTTGGCTTTTGTTTGGTGAAGGATGTGAAATGTCAAGGCTGCTTCAACATGTAAGTTGTCTTTGGGTCTATAAATTTACGTTTTATCTATTGAGCTATGTATGTTATCCATTTGATGATTCCTGACATACTTGTGTTTGTGGTTTGGGGACAGAACAACAGTGTTTAGCCACTCTCAAACTGTGGTGGTGTGTGGCAATTGCCAGACTGTTCTTTGCCAGCCTACAGGAGGTAAAGCTAGACTCACCGAGGGATGCTCTTTCAGGAAAAAGGGTGATTGATATGGTTTTTGTCAAAGAGAGTTTCACAATGGGTCAATTTGGCTCATCCTTTTGTTTTGATCATCATATATAGAGATAGATAGATAGATAGATAGATACAAGTGAGTTTTGTTGGTATGTTTTAAGGATTTGATTCGGATGTTGTTGCTTGATGGTTTTAAATCATCAAGTAAGGATTTTTATTGCTGCAAGTAATGGTTTTGAGTTGCATTTGTTCTTTTCTAATTTGTGATGCTTTTGATATATCTCTGAAAGTTTCTATGCACAAGTAGTCCAGTCTGCGAGGGTTGGTTTTATCATGCAACATATGAATTGGTTTAGACAACTTAAGCACTGGTTGCTGCACAATAGTTAATTTAGGCTTATCTTTTGGTTTATAGACAAACTATAAAAAAGCATAGCTGAAGCTAAGCTCTGCATTACCTTCTCCCTGTTCATCTCTGACTGAGCTTCAATTGTTACGAGGTTCAACCAAAAGCTGCAGGAATGTTATATTAATTAGCTTTCTTAGAAACCAGTAATTTGAAGAACAAATAGGAAATCACCCAGATTTGTATGATTATTGATTCCTGATGACAAGAACAACTGAGAGAGCAAGAAATAAGAAAGTTTTACTAAAAAAGCGTGCTCCAAACATATTCGCAAGGTGGTACAATGGAAAAAAGGGTATCATATTTTGAATGGTCAAATTCTGTTGTTTGACCTGTACTTATAGATTTAGTTATTGGTTTTTAATTTTACCAATTTTAGTCTTTTCATTTTACGAATTTTTGAAATTTTAATCCCCAACTGTTTGGTTAAGTTTTGCTATTACTTTTATATTATATGTGAAGTTGTAGATTTAGTTTATATTCTTTAAATGAATCATTTTAGTCATTATATTTTCAAAATTTCGGTCTTACTTTAAACAACAATCATTGAATCTATTAACTAGTTTTTTAGTGACGTGAAAATAACAGCCTATAATTATATGTTTGTTGCACCATATTTTGAAAAGATCATATCTAAAGTTATACATGAATTTTGATTTTGTATATACCTTAAAAGTTAATTTTTTCATTCTTATAAATTACTAACACAAACATAACCATTTTACTAACTCAAATTTATATATTAAATTATACGTTAAAACAAAATTAAAATTAATGTAGAGTGAGATATTTACCTTTATTTTGAAAATAGAAATTAAATTTAATCATACCAAAAAACGATCAATTAAAGCACGTAGAACCAGCTTACCTAGCCTTATAGCATCTGACTACTAACCATTGATTTACTACTAGACAGGAGATGACTTGTATGTATAATGTTGTGCACTTGAGGAGAGTAGGTTGCAATCCACTACCTTGCTCCTTCGCACCACAACTCCCTTGTCTTCCTCTTACAACTATGCTTTTTTTTTCCTTTTCTAATAAACAAGAAAACAAAATTAATCAAATTAAATTGGGCAAAAATATCATTAGCCTTATCTTGTTGAAAAAACTCTAAAACTTCATTTGGGACGTCATTCAAAATTTGAAGACTTGTCTTTTTCGTTAAACTCAGCTTAACCAAATAGTCAACAACTTGATTGAGTTCTCTAAGGACATATTTAATGCATCACTGTCCTTCCTCCTTTGGACCCTCTTAAGCAGTATAATACCAGAGCATGCCAACAAATTTTCTTGTAAAGCATTTACAACCTTCCGGATTATTTGTCTGAATCATGGCCCTTTTAAATGTTTTACTAACCAGTACGAGTAAACCATCTAAAATTCCCCATAACTTAGCCTTAAAAATTGAGCATCGCTCCAAAAAGTGGTTAAACCCTAATATCTAATTCCCATGCTGGTCCTGCAACACACCCCTAGCAGAAGCACTCCCATTACCACTAGCTATTGCACCGTCAGTGAACAACTGTACCTATGTATTTGCCATGGTTGCCCAAGAAGCATTAGATTGGGAGATGTGTTGGTAACCTTTGTGACTTAATTCAAACTGTAGAGCCCAACTAAAGGAAACATTAACAGTCTCAAGAGCTGTCCAAGTAATGCCTTGAAAGATAAGTAGGTTCCTGTTCTTCTAGATACGCCAAGCAATTAGTTAAAAAAAATAAAACCAAATTACCTCTCGTCCAAACAACCTCGCATGACATCCAAGATTAAAGTCAACCAATCTTGAAGAGACTCGTAGAAAAATCGGCATTGCCTATCAATTGGTATAACATGCCTCCAAACTTCCTTTGCTACCGAACAATCTCAAAACACATGGAAAGTATCCTCTATTTCTCAATTGCAAACAGGACAATAACTATTGTGACCGATTTCCTACCTAGTACGCTCCAGATTGGTCAGAAGCCGTTGTTTAGATGCTAACACCATAGGAAAAAATTAACTTTCTACGGTCCAGATATATCCAACTGTTCTTCCAAAAGGTATCCCTAGAATTTCAAAAATTCTCCTTAAGAGACCAAAAGGCATTACAAACCAAAAAGGACCCTGAAGCTATGTGTGTCCAAATAATCTTGCTCGAACCTGAGGAACGATGAGGGGAGGAATACATACAATCTTCTAACCATTCTAACCAGGGTAAGCTTACCATTATAACCATTTTCTAATCCTTGTATCAACAATCATTTTATAATTATTGATATATTTTTCATTTAAATTGCTCATAATTTAATAAATTATTTGAACAATATTTCATTTATATATAACACTTTGGGTTTTGTGTCGGAAAAAGTAGGCCTACAAAGTTTAAACCATACGCGGGGAAAGTAAGTGATTTTTATATACTTGAAAAAGTGTTGCATAATCGCATCTTTAATTCATATGTCACGACATATAGATTAACAGAACACTAAAATTGTAAAGGGGATGTAGCTCAGATGGTAAAGCGCTCGTTTAGCATGCGAGAGGTACGGGGATCAATACCCCGCATCTCTATATTTTACAGGACCATGTCCCTACTCTTTTGTTTGGTTAGTTTTATTTTTCCATTTTTGGGTCCTTTGAGCTCTGATTCTGCTTCATTTTCGCTCTGAAAACCTTGTTTTATTATATTAAAAGGAAGGATCGGAGGGATGCTAATGGATATATATAATAGGTGGATATAGTTCCAAAATCACCTTATCTTTATTATTTTTGCTCAATAGAAAATAATATGTTGAGTTTTAAAACAAAACAAAGATAAAAAACAACTAAAATTTATGTTGAAAGATGAAAAATAGAAGCAAAAATCAGATGCTGAAAGAGAAAAAGAAGTTGACTTCTCTCTATTGTTTCATTAAGCAAAATAACATGTACATATATGGTTCTATTACATTGGAAGAAAATAAATATTGCTTGTGCAAATAACCAAGCTGTAAAATCAACTTAATGATAACCTAAACCTACTAAAACTGCTAAGTACATGGTTGAACCTTAGCTAATCAAAAAGTTACAATCAAATCAAACATATGTCACATGTTACAAAAGTTTAATGACCGAAATACACCATAGACATTTGCATGCTGCATGCATGCTGCTGTATTATTGCTTGGACACTTTCATGTTGCTGAATTGTTGCCAACTTTCAACACTCCTCATTGGCTACAAAGCAGCAAACTCTAATTTCCTTTTTCAATTGCTTAAATCTTGTAGTAGTTAGTGGCTTGGTCAGAATGTTTGCAAGCTGAGCCTTTGAGCAACAATGAATTAAGTTGACTTCCTTAGACAATTCTGCCTCCCTTACAAAATGATATTTAATCTTGAAATGCTTGGTCTTGCCATGAAAAATATGATTCTTGGCAATGGCAAAGCTGACTGATTGTCAACTTTGATCTCTATTGCTTCCACTTGATCAGCATTCAAGTCACTCAAAAACTTCCTAAGCCAAATGGCTTGATTAACAGCAGTGGCAGCTACAATATACTCTGTCTTAGCAGTGGATTGAGCTACTGTCTGTTGCTTCTTAGAAATCCAACTAAAAACTCTTGAACCTAGAGTGAAAAAAATACTTCGATGTACTCTTTATGTTATCAATTGAACCAGCCCAGTCACTATTTGAATAGCCAACCAGTTTCATCTCCTTAGCTTGTACAAGCTTCACTCCATAGCCTAAGGTTCCTTTGACATAACTTAAGACTCTTTTAGCAGCCTTGAAGTGAGCAACATTACAGCAATGCATGAATTTCGATAGAAGGCTGATTGCATATATGGTGTCTGGCCTTGTTGCTGTCAAATAGACCAAGCAACCAACTAAACTTCTGTAGCTCTTCTCATCAACTCGTGCATGGTCACTCTTGCTGGAGAGTTTTTCTCCCTATGCCACAAGAGTACTAGCAAGTTTGCAATTTGTCATGCAAAACTTGCTTAGAACTTTCAATGCAAATACTCGTTGGCTTATGAAAATACCCTGCTCATTTTGATTCACTTCCATACCAAGAAAGTAAGTCATCAAGCCCAAATCAGTCATCTCGAAAACATCTTGCATTTGTTTCTTGAACTCCTCAATCAACTCACTCCTACAACCAGTAACCAACAAGTCATCCACATATAGAGACACAATCAGCAAGGTTTTTTTTTTTAGTTTTCTTCACATGGAGTGTAGGCTCACTAATGCTCTTCTTGAACCCCAGCCTTGACAAGTATGCACCAATCCTGTCATACCAGGCCCTTGGAGCCTGTTTTAGGCCATACAAAGTCTTATTGAGCTTATAGACCTTATGCTCTTCACCAAGGACTTTGAATCCATCAGGTTGCTTAACAAAGGTCTCTTCTTTAAGAAATCCATTCAGAAAAGCTAATTTAACATCCAGTTGATACATTTTCCACTGCTTCTGAGCAGCCAAGGTAAACAACAACCTTATGGTGTCCAACCTTGCAACTGGTGCAAAGGTTTCAAAGAAATCTAGCTTTGTGCTTGTTCAGTGACCCATCTGCATTATTTTTGGTGCTGAACACCCATTTCACACTAATAACATTTCTGTTTGCTGGTCTATCAACCAGCTCCCATGTGTCATTTTTGTGGATCATTCTCAATTTAGCCTCCATTACTTCTTTCTATCAGCCCTCCTTTTTAGCCTCATCAAAGCAGAAATGCTCGACAATGGTCATACCACATCTTTCATAGAAGTCCATTAAGGTTCTAGTGCCTCTGACAGGTGCATCATTATAATCATCCTCAACATCAGCTTCAATCTCAGCATGCTGCAAATTGAGATCATGCTGGTCTTGCTCAAACAAGCTTGCATCTGTTCTATCCCATTTCCAACAGCTCCCTTCATTAAATTTCACATCCCTGCTCACAACAATCCTCTTAGTAGATGGATCAAAGACCCTGTACCCTTTCTTCACACTATTGTAGCCAACAAAAACTCCAGGCATGGACCTCTTTTCTAGCTTAGTTCTCTTCTCAGCTGGCACTAGTGTATAGCATAAACAGCCAAACACTTTCAAGTGTGAGACAGTTGACTTGTGTCCAAACCAAGCTTCAAAGGGTGTTTTGCCTTCAACTGCATTAGTTGGCAGCCTATTTAGTAAATACACAAAGGTATTTACTGCCTCAGCCTAAAAAATGTTAGGCATTTTGCCTTCAAACAACAGGCACCTAGCCATATTGAGAACAATTCTATTTTTTTCTCTCACAAACACCATTCTGCTGTGGTGTGTAGATGGTGGTTAACTGGTACTGAATTTCAGTTTCATCACAAATCTTCTGGAACATTTGAGACACATACTCAGCCCCATTGTCTGACCTCAAAATCTTTAGCTTGCAATTGGCTTGATTCTCAGTCAATACCTTAAACTTGCAGAAAAAATCAGCAACATCTGACTTTTGTTTCAAGAAGCTCACCCAACAAAATCTGGTGCAATCATCAATGAACAATGCAAAATATCTGTTATCATTCAAAGATGAGGTCTTCATAGGTCCATAAATGTCTATAAGGACCAGTTGGAGCCTCTTTTGAGCTCTCCAAGCTTTGTTAACAGGAAAAGGTAGACTGGTCAGCTTGCCAAACTGACAAACTTCACATGCATCTTTCCTAGGCTCGATCTTGGATATGTCTTCAACTAGGATCATTTTGTACAGTAAACTTAATGACTTATAGTTCACATTCCCCAGCCTCTTGTGCCACAAACATGATTCATCAGCTAAAGCTATATGTGCCTTTGCTTCTAACTGATTCCCATCTAAAATGAATGATCTATCATGCATGGCTACTGTCACTAGCACTTGATCAGAGGGATCTTTGATTATACAAGTCTTATCTTAAAAGATAAGAGAATTCCCATTCTCCAACAATTGACCAACACTGAGTAAACTCTGGTCAATGTCAGGTATAAAAAGAACTTCTGAAATGGTTTTGTTACCTGACTAAGTGCAGATCATAGCTTTGCCTTTGCCTTTGGCCTCGATGAACTCACCATTCGCAATTTTGACTTTGGACACAAAGCTGGTGTCTAGCTCCTATCTAAAGCCATGTGATGAGTGCAGCCACAGTAAATCAGCCAATTTTTCCTGACTTTGCTCGAACTTGCAAAGCAAGAGGTAGTAAAAACATGCTCCTCCTGAAATTGCACATTAGCAGCTTGTGCTTGATTCTGCTATTGTGGTTGTGTTTTTGCCTTGTTCTTGCAAACATTTTCAATGTGGCCTAGTTGCTTGCAACTTCTACACTAAATGTCAGGCCTGTACCAGTAATATTTTTCTAAGTGAGTGGTCTTTTTGCAATGAGTGCTTGGTGGAAACTTCCTTTTAGCAGCATCCTTCTTTCCTTTTTCTTTCTTTTCTGTCCAAGGCTTTTTGCCCTTGTAGCTTGAGCTCGATCTTGAGCTTTCTCTGCTCCTGGCCTGAAAAGCTCCTTCTGTAATGACCAAAATTTACGAGCATCAGACAAGTATATTATCGGGCCTCCGTCTTAATGAAATGGGTTTGTAAATAATTATTAGAAATATTTATAAGTCTAGTAGTGTGTCTAATTAGATTTTAATTGCGTGAATTTAGCTTAATTAAGGGCAATTAGGAAAAAGGATTAAATTGAAAAAAGGGTAAAAATTTAATTATAGATTAAAAGAAAATAATAGGGACCAAATGGGCAATTAAGCCACAATTAGAGGTTGAGGCGGCATAAGATTATAAAAATCTTAAATTTTTATATGATTTAATTATATATATAAATTAATTATAAAGTATATTATTAAATTAATTATATTATAAATATTATATTAAGAAATAAATTAAATAAAGATAAATATATGGTGATTATTTAATACAAGTGTATTAATAAAATACATACATTTGTAATACTTATATTTAATTATTAAATAGATATTTATTGAATTGTTATATTAAATTATTGTTGTAATTATTATTAATATTATCAAATAAATTGAATTATGACAAATGTAGGGTGATGATAAAACACATGTGTAATAATATGTATGTGTACAATTGTAATACATGTATTTGATATTAAATAGATATTTATTTTAATTAATTATTATTATATTAAATTAATTAATTTAATAGACAAATAAAAGAAAACGAAATGAAATAAAAGAGAAACAAATTAAGGAAAGAACAGAACCATTTCGAAACAGAGCAGAGGAAAGGAGAAAAGGAAAAAGAAAAAGAAAAACGAGAGTTTGAAGGTTTAAAGCTTTAATAGGTAAGTCAATTAAGTCCATTTCTCTTAATTTTGATGTTTTAGAAGCTTTAGAATAAGGTTTTGTTGAATTTAAGTCGAAGTTTTAAAAGTTCTTAGGTTTTTGAATATAAATCATGTTGAACAAAATGATGAATTAGGGGTTTAATTGATAGAATTTCTAGTTAGAATTGATTAAGGGATTAAATTGTAAAAGAAGTTATAAGTTTTGTGTTAGAGGATTAAATTCAAAAAAAATTGAAATTAGGGTTTTAATATGAACATTGAATAGTTAAGTTGAATTTGGTAGGAATTGAGTAAAATAAGGTATTACTTGAGATAGAAAAGTGAATTTAGTTAGGACTAAATTGAAATTAAGATAGAAATTGAATAAAAATTCAATTATTTAATATAAATTGGTGCTGTATTAATAATGAAAAAATTATTATTATTTTCGTAGCTAACAAATAACCCGAGGCATCGGTACACAAAGGAAATGAGAAGGCTATCGAGGACTAAAACGATAAATTCACGGTTTGTATGACTATAAATCAAACTACTATTTATTAAATGTTATATTTAAATTTATGTGTATGTTAAGTAAAATTTTAAGGTAAGTATCAATATTGAAATGAATGAAATTGAGATGAAGTGTGATTATGTATGAATATTTAATAGTATATTGTTGGAAAGTGGAAAATTGTATCGAATTAAATTGTACATTGAAAGTGAAATTGAAATTGAGAAAGTGATTTGAATACCCTATTAACTAATCGGGCTTAGACGGATATAATTGGCATGCCATAGGATTGAAAGAGTGCGGGAATTTATCGGCTTTGCCGATCAGGCACTATATGTGTCGTATTAGGCACCACGTGTGTCGTTTCAGGCACTTTATGTGTTGTATACTGCTTCTGATATATTGATCAGGTACTGAGTACCGTTTTAGGCACAAAGTGCCGTATTGGTGTGTTTGGTTGGAAACCGTGTATTCGCCAAGGTCCGAGTTTGTTAATAGGGTGAATAATCGAAATGTGAGAATTGAATAAATTTGATTGATCGTACGACTGAAAGGATAAGAAAGAAATTGTTAGTCGAATTGTGAGATTTGAAAGCATGAACTTAAGGTTCATGAATTGATCAAATTCAAGTTATTAATATATGATATTGTTGATGAATTATTATATGAATTATGAAACTGAATGTAAATTAGTTCTTATGAGTTATAAATTTTACATGTTTAATGTTATATGATTAATATTTATAATTCATTAAAGTTATATAGTTTGAACTATGGTAATACCACTGAGTATAAAATACTCAGCGTACGATTGTTTCCGTGCGCATGTCAGTAGAAATCAAAGGTCCCGGTTCAGCATCCAGATCAATCCCAATTTCAGAGACAATTTGGTGATGTAATCTTTCTTTTGGTAAAAGTGGCATGCACTTAGGTATTATATATAAATTATGTACTTAAATCTTGTAACTTTTGATACGGGGGTTGCGCGCGGACCAAGATCGAGTTGCCAAGTCACGAGAAACTCCTACGAAAACCCTAAACAATCAGATCTGAAACGAAACAGAAAATTAAAAGATTAGAACTTTGAATTTCCAGATCTGAAATAAAATCCCCAAATCAGCAAAGAATCAAATTGAGAATAGAAATAAGTGTTAATAAGGGTTCTTGAAACCCTAAAGGAGATTGCGATTCTGCCCAATTGAACACCAAGATAGTTTTCCCCAAATTTCGACAATCTAATTTCATCTAAAAAGAGTATGGAAGAACCCTAGAAATTGGGGATTTTTGGGCTAATTCCTTAAGATAGAAAAAGGCTGAAAACACAATAAGAACAGAAAATAAAATTAGATAAAGATTCAGCACAAGCAGAAATAAAGAAAGAATTGACAGCAAGAAAAGCAGAAATAAAGAAAGAATTGACAGAAAGAAATTAAAAGATAAGTCCTAAGAAGCCTTGAAATCCCAAAAGATCTCACAACTCCCTTCAAACGGCTCTAATCTCCCCTCCAAAGAATATCAATGGCAAGAAGAAGGCTGAAGATAGCTCCCACAATCAAAAGATTGTTAAAACAATTTCTAAAGAAAACTCAAGAGAGAATTTTTGGAGAAAAACTCAAAGAGAATTCTGCACGTAAACAAATTTGATATTTTTGATATAATTGAGAAGTATCTAACACGGTGGCTGGCCAAGCCTTTATATAGGCTTTTCAAATATTTTCCTAATCTAATTAGAAAACTAAAACTAAACAAACTCCTAATTATTTTAATTTTAAATGGAAATTCGGCCAAGGGCTTTTAATTGGGCATCTTGGACTGAATATTTACATAAAAATTTAAACTAAGTATTTAAAAAAAATAAAACTTTTACAAATTGGGTCACTTTGACAATTTGGCCTGATTTTCAAGTAAGTATGGTTTGTCTTCTTGTTTGGATTTGGGTTGAGCCTTTGAGACTTGTATCAACTTTGGTTGTAAAATAATGTCTAATATGGATTATAAGAATTGGTGTAGTTCAGACTCCAATTAGCCTATTAGAGCTACCACTAGAATCTATTGATTCTCTTCCAATTGGTTGGACCGTAGGTGCGATGATTTACTTCACGGGCGGGATCTTTGGTTCAAGTCTAGGATGGCCTAGCTGTTCCAAGGAAAAGAATAGAAGAAGCATCTGGTTCAAGTCTAGGATGGCCCAGCTGCGCCAAGGAAAAGAATAGAAGAAGCATTTGGCTCCTTCATGAATTCTCCACTTGACTCGGAGGATATAGCTCAGTTGGTAGAGTTCCGTTCTTGCAATTGGGTCGGACAAAATAAAAGAAGAAGAGGAAAGAACTGACAAAAACTGCAAGAGCAAAGACAAAAACAGCTGCAACAGGATGAACAAAGGTGGAGAATCGATAAGCAAATCCGAATGAGATAACACTGATTAAAAACCAGATGACAGATTTCAAGAAACGTTTCCTTAGTGAAGTGTCCATGGGAGGTGAATCTTGGAGTTGTTTAATGCAATAGATGAGACAGAAAGGACCAATGTAAACGAATACTGTGAAAGGCACCATGGAGAAGTCACCATGAGTGTAGGCTTGGTAGATTGTGAAGAGGCTGTAGAATGAGAGACAGATAGCTGAAAGAAATATGAGGATTTCATGATTGGTTGCCTGCATTGTTTTTGAATCGAAACAGTTTAAGTTGGTGAAAAAGCTGAGATTCTCGAGGGATTAGTGTGGTTTTAGAGTTTAGAGCATACATAAATATATATTAATTATACGTGATGGTGAAGTAATTGGTTTGTGGTGGGGAATGCAAAGAAACTAAAGAGAAAATATTTGGAAGTTCACTGACTAAAAAATTGCTTTAATGAAGGTCCATTAACAAAGATAAAATGAGTATAACTTTATTTGAAGTTTCTTCGAAGTGGATAACTGCTTTTCTTTGCCATTTTTTATGGTCTAATAGAACTTTCATGGTAAGTTTTTGAGCAATGAAGAAAAGTCATGGAAAATTAGCGATAATGATTTCATTGATACAGACTTTGTTGGCAGAAGTCACCGGTGGACTCTTGTGAGTTTTTTCTTGTAATCATGTTTGGTAAAAGATATTCCACTCAAAAAAAAAAATTTGAATTTTGAATTATTCTAATTGAGTTAATCGGGTCAACTTGAATTTTTTTTTTAAATTCAAGTTCAAGTTAAGTGAAATTTTCAAATTCGAAAAATTAAAATATAAACTGAATATCAAACTACCCCTTTATTTTCCCCCTTTACCCCCAAAAATCAAAATTCTCCCATTCTTCTTCATCAGTTGCTTTTATTTGTTAATTTATTTATTCTAATTTTTGTTTGTACGATCATATTTAAAAACTTTAAAGAAAAACATTTTCAAAAGGATTACATAAAATAAAAACATCAAAATCATTTTTTAATTTGACTCGAACAAATATATTTGATTCAATTCAATTCGAATTTCATCTTATTCGACTCGATTTGAGAAAATTTCAAATCAAGTTAGGTTGATAAAATAGGATTTGTCAACTTGATTAACTCGAAATTTTTTCATTCGATTCGATCCAATCGAACACACCCCTAAGAAGAAGGTAATGTGATCCCCTTGGAATAATTGTCCTATTGAATTAATCTATTCCTAAAATGCAAGGGAAATCTTGAGTGTGGCAAGAGATGATATGATGCGATGGAAAGTAGACGGAGTGAGTATTCGATCGAATCGAGTGAAAAAAATTTGAATTAATCGCGTTGATAAGTCCTATTTTATTATTCTAATTCGATTTGAAATTTTTTCAAATTAAGTGAAATTGTTAGAGTTAAATTAAAAAATTAAACAAGTCAAATTAAAATCTTGTTCCAGTCTAACTAATTCCATGTTAGAACACATAAATTTGAAACCATATATATTTGAATAATTTTTCAAAATAAAATAATAAAAAGAAAAGATACTTTAGTATGATAAATTTAAATCATTAATTAACTTAGTTAGATATAAAAAATTATTATTTTATAAATTTTAGAAAATTTTAAATTTCTTTATATATTTTTAGATTTTATAATTTTTTTAAATGTAAATTTTGAAATTTTTATAAATATTTTGAAATTTTGAAAATTATTTTGTATTTTTGTTGAAAGAGAGACCAATTTGCTTATTTTCAAAATTGACAGGGACCAAAAGGGTATTTACACCAATTTCTTATTCAAATTGTAAAATTCAACTCGATTTGAACTAGAAATTGAATTACTTATTCAAGTTAACTTGAATAACTTGATTAGATTAACTTAAAATTAATTTTTTCAAAATTTTCAATCAAATGGAGTTTTGCTCACTCTTAACAAACGATGTACTCTAAATAAAAGCTTATATGATTGATAATATGAGATTGAGAATCCTTATATGCATAAATACTTATAGTGAAAATTGAATTTTTGACATTTAAAGATCTCAAAACTTCAATTTTTACTAACACTGTCAAAGCTTTATTAGCAATGACAATTCTCTTGTTTTTGAAACGTTTTATTAATTGCATGGAAAAAGGATAATGCGAAAAAAAATGAAAAATATATTTATATTTAGAAAACCTTGTTCGATACTCTCACGATCTTAAAAGAGTGAATGTTTCATATTATGCCAAAGATGTTGGAGAAATCAGTGTGAGAAAAATGATTCCAACAAATGGAGGTCGCCGATCGAATGAAAAAGAAGCAATATTGTTGCCGATGACGAGAAAAACTATGAAGCAACAATTACGGGCAAATGAAAAAAAGAAGTGAAAATATTTTGAAGTTTGTTTATTAAACGCATTGTTTCATTTTAAAAAATAAAAAATAAAACTTTAGCTAAATTCAAAAAAAATTTGAAGAGGAAGTAAAAACTTTAGCTAAATTAGAAAATTATTAAATATATATAAATTCGACAAATTACTGACTTCGATCGGCTTTGACTAGCATTTACTAATGTTGACCAATTTTCAAAATTCATTTTCGATCACTGATCAATTTAAACAAATTGTTTGTACATTTTTTATAAGTTTCAATATTTTTACTTCTTATTTTTCAAATTTTTTCTAAATTTACATTTTCTATTTTTAAAAAAATTCAAATTTATATATTTTAAATAATATTTTATGTATTGTTTTGAAATTTTAAAAAATTTAAATAACCTTTTCAATCTTTATAAAAAACTAATTTTATAAAATCGACTTGAAAAAAAATTTAATTATTAAGAAAAGAAAAGAAGAGAAAAGGTAAACACATGAGAGAAATATAATAAATATAGAGCACTTTTATTAGTCCATGATTATTTGGTTTTTTTTTTCGAAAATAACAAAAGAACATTATAACAAATTAAAAGGAATAAAAACACCTGATGCATTATTTTGTTCAAAAATGTGGATTAACTCCTTAGGCACGTCTTCCTTCCCAACAGAAGACATTTTGACCATGAATTTCAGCTGTCAATGAATGCAGCAACATTGCAAAGCTGATAGGGAAATTCCAAGGCAAACGCCTCCCTTAGGGAAACCTTGGGTTTTACAGGCTAGGTTGCAGTCCGGAATTTTTGAACAAGGTGCCAAGGAAGTTAGCAAGTTTGTACCATCCACTGCTATTGCCCTTACAACTAATCATACATACAATATTGTATCAATCAAGACAAAGGAAATAATCACATATATATAATACTTCAAGATTCAATCGAGATATATAAGCAATTACCTAAATTCGATATTAAAATCAAAGTCAAAATTTGTTGAACCATAAGATGTAGTTTTTCTTTTTGTCATTCTCTCTCTTAATGCTTTCAATTATGTATTTTAACTTGTTTAAAAAATGCATTCTATATATAAGAGGTTTTCACTGAAGATCAACCAAAAATAAAATGTTGTAAATTTTATTCGTAGACTTTTTAAGGTTAAATTTCTCTTCATTATTTTTGTTTTATTTTATTATTATTTGGATCCCAAGTATGAATATGTATGATGATCATTAATGTATAAAAATTAATAGAGCAAATCTCAAACTACTATAATTACATTAATACTCCAAATCTTTGCTTTTATTTTTATTTTTTATAAATTCTTCCTTTTCTGAGATATAGACAGCTGTATTACCTATTTAGTATTTACTAAATTTGTAATTATAATATAAAGGTTAAAATATCTCATAAATTTTAATACTTCAAGATTATATATATTTAATTATTAATAGTTATTATTATATGATAATAATAAATTTAATATTAATTATATATGATTTAACCTGATAATATATCAATGCTAGTTTACGCAATGCACGGAATAGTTGTACATATTAATTTATATGTTTAGTAATTTTAATAATTTTATAAAAATAAATAATTAACTATAAACATATTATATCATAATTTCTTTTTAAAAGTAATAAATTAAATTATTGGGTAAAGTTAAATATATAATTCAAACGCTTTTATTCGTTAAATAAAAAGAATAGAAGCATATTACATAGATTAGTGATTCTGAATAATTTCTTAAATAGCTTTAAATATTATACTTAATAGTCAGTAATCTTTTTAGATAGAAATCAATGTTGACAATAACTTTAAAAATTAATTATTGAAAAAATTATGCTTTTAATTAGAGGGAAATGTATGATGAAAATTAAATTAAACTGCTTTAGATGATATTTACTTTTTTCTAAATAGTAAAATTAATCTTATAAATAATATTCAATTCGTTTACTTTTTTTTATTTCTCAAGGTATGTATCGGAGCGAGTCGTAATTAATACTCTGTGTTCTGTAGGCCCATTAAGGGGTAGATACTAGACCTGTTCATGGGTTGAGCCACTCGGCCCGACCCAAAGACCCATCCGAAATGTAGGAGGGTTTGGACAAAAATATAGGCCCAAAAAATAGGCTTAGATAAAAAAATAAGGCCTGTTTAAAAACGGTCCAGGCCTCAGATAAGGCATTTTTGGCTTGTCCCGGCCCAAATTCACTAAAGGACAAAAAAATTTGCTTTTTTTATATTATTTTATTGTTGTTTTCTCCCTATTTTGCGATCATTTTACTATTATGTTGCTACTATTTTATTATTATTGTTTGGATATTGTATAAAACTTATTTTATTGTTAATTTTGTTATTATTTTTAAACACATTTGTTAATTTTGTTAATATTTTAGAGGCATTTGCTTGTTAAGTTGCATCTATCTTAGTGTTATTTAAGTATAAATATTTTTTAAAATTTATTTTTAATTTATTGAGAAATATTTATTTTGATGTTTTTAGTATTTTTGATGTATTACAATATTTTAAAATTATATAAAAAATAATATAAAAATTAATATGGGAGGACTGATTCAAGCCCAGGTTTTAGTATTTTTATATGGGTCAAGCTTGGGCAAAATTTTAAGCCCATTTTTGGGCCAGACCCGAGCCTAACAAATGGGTCTGAATTTTTAGTTGAGTCTGACCCGGCCCATGCACACCTCTAGTAGAAACCTTTGCCATCTCATCTAACTAATAAAATTATAATTATTTATTTGTCAATGTGCATTTTAAAAACATTAAAAGAATCAAAATCATAAAATAAAATATTTTTGTAGATTATAGAAGTTGATTAATTAATAATGGTACATAAAATTAGTGACAATCCAAAATTTTTATCAACCTTTTATCAAATAATTTTTTAAATATTTTGTGATGAAAAAGAGAATAATTCTTCTTTTGTTCGTGCTACTAAGTACTAAGCGTCTTATTAATAAAGGCTTTTAGATGGTGCGTGGGAGATGGTGAATCTATACTAGGGGATGATAATTTCTATGTTGATTCTACTCCTAGGTCGGAGATCGAGTGAAGAAGGATCTACTTTGGTTGAGGGCATCTTAACCCTTCACGATTCTAGTCGAGTTTATAAAGTACCAATTAGTTTACAGACACGACCTGATCAATCAATGTGCCATTGGCCTTCTAATGGCATTTATTCGGTGAAATCGAGGTACAGATTTGCACACTAATATAGCTCAGTTAGAGGAGGAAGGTCCTTGGCTGCGGATTGGAATAGACAGCTACCGCCAAAAATTAAAGATCTCATTTGGTGATGTCTGAAAAACTCTGTCCCGACAAATGGTAGGCTTGCTGATAAAGGGGTTAATGTTGCTACTACTTGTCCTCGGTGTGGAGAGTTTGAATCTCTGGATCATGTTTTAGTGTCGTGTACGATTGCTCAAGCAGTTTGGCAGCAAATGGGCCATCTGCAGTCCCCTTCGAGCTTGCATCAACTCATTGTTTCTTTGCTCCAGACCACTGATTTCACTGCAGCTCTTTGGAGCCTTTGGTTTCATCGTAATTTACTTGTATGGAATGCAGAAGATTTCCTTCGCTCATTATTAATGTTGCTTGTACTTTTTTGCAGCATTGGGACGAGGCGCAATCTGTTTTTGGACGAACACAGTCTAACTCGGGTTATGCAATTTCATCGGCGGTTGGTTAAAGTCGGCCTTGCGCTGGTAAGCTTAAATGTATCGTTGACGCTGCTGCTTCTTTTTAGGACGAGGGATGCATGAGTTTTGCTGCTGCGTTACGGGACATAATGGTAGGTGTACGAAAGGTTAGTCGGGCCATGTAAATAATGTGTGGGATCATCGTTTAGCAGAAATTTATACTATCAAGGAAGCTTTATTATAGCTTCGAAGGCAGAGCTTGGATTCTTTAATTGTTGAATAGTTTTTTTTTAACATTAATCTCATTGTAAGTTATTATTATATTTGTTCTTTTTGAAGAATAACTAGAACTATCTATAACCCCTTTCTAACCTTTAAATAGGAGAATAATACGATTCAATGCACTCAAATCCACATATTCCTGTACTAACAACAATGCCGCTACCAATCGAGCTAAGACTTAATCAGCAAATTTGAATGTACTTGAATACAATTTTTTGTATAGAATTGCCATAAAAAGAAAAAAAAGAAAAACTAAGGAAAAAATGCCATTATCTTTCAATAACACGCCTGCTATTTCTAAATTCACTAGCATCATCATCCATCTCCCTACTATATTCACGAGACTTACCATGGTACCCATTTCCAAATGCTCCATCCTTCTTGCCTCCCTTCAGTTTCTCCCTATTATTCGTTCTCTGCTTCCCATAGTCACCATCTCCAAACCTCCTATTATCACCTCGGGACCCTCGATATGATCTATTGAAATTATCTGAGCTGTTTCTTTCACCATCCATCTTGGTGTTCAGTCTAGCTCGTGAATTGTTTCTGAAGTTATAATCACCATAGCCACCAATATTGTTTCCTCGTCTGCTAGATCCTACTTTACTCTGTCTCAACCCGTTTTTCCTGGAATGTGGGCCATCTTTTTCATGGTCTGAACCAGAGAAGGAACCACCTTGGAAACCAGAACTTCTGTTACGAAAATTGCCGCTACCATAACTCCCTTTGTTCTCTTTTCTCCGTTTGGACCTGGAACTGTCAAAATCATCGTCATCATTGGAATCCAAATCAAGGTCCTCAGAGTCAAAACTTAAGTCCTTTAACACACCTCTACCCCTTAGCTTAGTGTCAGTTACATGCCTCGGTTTCCAGTTCAGAAGGTCTTCGTCTGAATCAAAATCTAATTCACCCTCAGAGTCCAATAACGCTACTTTTTTATGCGCGTGCTTAGATGGCTTATCATAAGATGGAAACCTAGTTCTTCGACCAGCAGCAGAACTATCATCGGAACCATCACTACCTTTTAATTCAGAAAACACCTCACTATCGGAGTAAACACTCGAAGAAGCTTTCTGCCTTGGGTTATTTCGTGGAGTATCTATCTCATAACTGTCAATATCATCTTCATCATCAAAATCATCAAACCCGATGCCAGGTTTGCTGCTATCAATGTCCGAATACATTCTTTCATGGATGCTTGAGGCCCGGTCAGCTGTATTGGAATCATCTTCAGGCCCTCTAAACTTCCCTCGACGGGTCTGAGTGCCCAAGGGAGAAGCTTCACCCTTTACTGAAGAATCTGCAAACTCAAAAACAGCAACATCTGCCCCATCTGATTCATCATCGTCAAAATCAAAATTCCAACCATTAGAAACCTCCAATCGCCGAGCAACCTTTTCCAACCTTGTTCTTGGACCAGGTTGAATTTCTTGTAGTTTACTCTCCATGTATGCATCAGGGGGACGCTTGCAATCACAGTGAAAACATGCCATATTTCTCCTGTAATTTAAGAAATTGCACCTGCCATAGCACAATAACAACAAGAAGCAACGCAGACAATTAAACATATTAAACTGCAATAGAGGATCAGAAGGAAAAAAATTGTAAAAAAATTGAATCTGTCTTTTAAAGGGAAGAAATCATACACAATAAATGAACTTTTGCAAATGTGATTTACGTTAAAATCTATAATGGATTTTGCAAGGGAAAGAAAAGTAAACTTACTCGGGGCATTCCCATTCTCCAGGAAGCAGCTCTCTCTTTGGACGCTTAGCATCACACTGTAGACAGATCGTATTCTTTGCAAAATTCATGAAGTCGCACCTGAGACCAAAATGTTCAATGATGTAAAAGATTAAAGCGTGTTTAAATTTCTAAAAGGATGAATCTGAAGCATTAAACTAGGTTCCATTTGGTTCTTGAAACTCAGAACTCTTATGGAACCAACATACTTGGGACAAAGCCAATCGCCCTTTTTCATCTCAACATCATCCCGTCCTACTCGCTTCTTGGGAGGAGGAGGAGGTTGCTTCACTTTTGGTGGAGGTTTCTTTATTACAGGAGGGGGAAGATTCGGGTCTATAGGAACAGCACTCAACTTAACAATCTCATAAAGCAACTTACGGACAACAGTCTTCCCAGACTTCTGTTTCAAAACAGATTCATTTACTGCAGAAACGTCCATGTAATGGAAAGCATAGGTCAATAGGACACGCATAACATCAACAGTTCGCGCTTCATCCTCTTTGTTCGTTAGAAGATATGCTTTCTCGCAAGAATTCCTCAAACTGCAAGAACTACAAACCTGATACACAAATTCCTCGAATTGTTCACTATACACGTACACGAAAAAGAGAAAAAAGCACAGATAATATTCTGTGCAGAAAAGTGATACGTGATGAAGAACATCAACACGTGAATAATTAAACAGCCAAAAGTAAAAGAAGCAACAACAGTAGATGCTTGTTCAATATGAGCAAACAAAAAAGCAGAAATCGAGATTAATACTTACATCTCCTTCATCAAGGTGGACATGTTTCCTCAAGAGTTTTGCAGAGAAAACCACCTTCTTGTCTGCACTTGGACATCCAAAACCAACCAAATTTTGGATATCCCGTCTCGACAATGACCTGAAATAATTTTCTGTTTCAGCAAAGTAGCATTAATCAAACAATGTTCCAAATAACTCCTATAAGCCTTTTTTTTTTTGGGGGGGGGGGGGGTAATTGAATTCATTAAGTCATCCAAAGAAGCAGAAGACAGCGACAGAAGAAACAAACTGCCTGAGGAAGGGCAGAGATCGAAGTCATTAAACAACATAAGAAACCAACAACTGAAACAGCTAAAGCATGAAGCCGAGACAATCAGAAACATTAAACACGTAGGATTTTCTCAGGCATTGCCCATCTTTGGCATAAGGAACAATCACTATAGTCTCGGCAAAGCTTGAAGAATGATTCCCTTACTATCCATGTTAGCAAGAATAATCCTTACAAAAACCCACTGTGAGTTCAAGCACCATTATATCAATTACAGAAGAAACAAAGGATAAAGATTAAATAACATTTCTATTAGGAGCATCAAAATATGAAATCATCCAATTTGTTGCAATTTAGTAGCAACATAGGAGCATTCCAGCATTCATACAAAGCTCTATCACTTCTTTATATCGATTTGTATGTAACAATATACATATATGTAACTAAATCAATCCATCTTGTTTGAAAAAAAAAAACAATGGCAATCATTATTTACAAACCTCAATATATCAAACCGGTCCTTCCCGAAATTAAGACAAGCAGTTTGCACAGTCTTGAAGTCCTTGAAATCAATTCCAGCATCATCCTTTACTTCCTCAACAACATTACTCATATCAAATCCTAACTCTTCCACCATCTTTCCCTCGTCTCTCCTTTTATGGTCAAAGTAATTTTGCTGCACTAATCTCTCGATCAACTCTATCCACTCCGGCCATGGATGCACCACCTCGACGTCCTTTCCCTTCTGCCTCCCCAGCTCTAGCTCAGTCACTGAATCAATAGTGAAAACACTAGCATTAGACTCATTTTCAGCAACTTCACCTTCTATGCACTCTTTATTCTCCCCAAACTTGGATTCCCTCCAACCACGAATTCGCCGGAGGGCATCCCCGTTTTGTGGCTCGATTAACTCTGGCGAGTAAGGCAATCTAAACTCAGTGGCATTAACATTATTTTCAGCAATTCCAGAATCAGGGTCTTTGGGTTGAAATTGCTGTTGGATTGCATGAGATTCATTCCTTGATTGACGCCAAGCTCGGATACGTTGGAGGGTGGCGTCGTTTTCGGGCGATTGTTGTTGTTGACGTTTCTCAATTTGATCAATTTGGTCAAACACAAAGTTCAAACGAGCCGAGAGAGAGGTTGGTTTAAGTGGCTCGTGACTGGCGGTGCCCTCAGGTCGTGGGGAAACAGAAGAGAAGAGCTTTGGCTTAATGAAAGTGAAAATTGGAAGGGGAGAAGTGTTATGGGATTTAAGTGGGGTTTTAGAAGAGAGAGTAAGGCGTTTTAGGAGAAGCAGAGTGAACGGTGATTGCGCCATTTTATTTGTGCATAAGGAGAGAGAGTTAGGGAAGAGTTAAACTAAAGCCTTCCTCCATGAACGAACAAACAAGGTTACAAATTCGCAGAGGAAGAAGAGAGGAAATGTTAAACAAGGGCAGACGAAGAAACGAAAGGAAGACCATAATCGGCCCAACAAAAGAAAAAAAAGGTCAAGGCTGATGTCTGAAAATACCTTCCGGGGAATATAAACATATATTTAAGACTTAATTGTTAATTTCGTATATTAAGTTAAAAGTGGTAAATATTTATTTTGAATATTAGTTAGATGAATAAGTTGAAAAATGATTTAATTTAATAAAATTGAAGTAAGGATTAAATTATAAAATTTATAAATTTTCAATTCCATGGGTTTGAGTAGTGAAATATGGAACATTGATGTAGTAACTAAATTATATGATTATGAAATATGAAAATTTAGAAAGTTGAGCATAAAATAGTAAAGTTTGAAACTATAGGGGTTAAATTGTAAATATTTCAAAACTTGAGTTTTAAGACTAATTTACATTATTTGAGAGTTTACAATTCTGAAAAAAATAGAATATGAAAGTTTAACTATTCAAAATCAATGACTAATTTTAGAAATTTTGACAGTTTAGTTGTAAAGACTAAATTAAAAATCTGAAATTTTAGAAATTGGACTATTTTGCAAAACTATACAAAATGAGGTTTAGGACTGAAATGTAGAATAAGATTCTAAGAAAATCTGTTTTTGAGGAATTAAATTGTAGAATAGTAAAAATTAGGATTTCAAGGACTAAATCATAAGGGACTATTTTCTTCGACAGTGAAGAGATTCTCCTTTTTGTTTCTTCGACAATGAAGATAGTGAACAGAGCCTTATCAGTTTGAAAAATGTCTTACGAAAAAAAATATTTGGTAAAGACATTTTCTTTAAAAAAAGTCTTGATTTTACCCTATTTTCTTTTTGGAGAATGATTTCCTTTGGTAATTCATCTTCCATCAAACAAACACAGTAAAACAATGAAAATATTTTATGGAAAACATTTTACGTGCAAACAAACGGATCCTAAGTTCTATTAATAACAAATTTATATAAATTTGATTCAGTATAATAACAAATTTAGCTCCCATAATTTACAAATTCTATTAATTTGGTCATGATTTAACAAATTTAACTTTGTATTATTTATGCGAATGTTGAGGTTAAATTTATTGATTTTTTCGAATAAAGATTAGATTAACAAAATATGTAAACATATAGGACTAAAATTGTTATTATACAAATCAAAATTATGTACAATTAATGAAAAGCATTAACACCGTGATTAATTGTCTTGAATTGCTTACTTTCAAAATTGACGGATTAAATTACTTTGATTTCTTTAGAGGACCAATTTACTTAAATTTGAAATTATTAGGGACCGAAATGTCCTTTTACTAATGTATTATATGTTTTTAAATATTTTATTTTCGTTTTACGACTTATATTCAAGGTTAGTAGTTCACTGGTTGTCTCTCTCAATAGTATTGTCTTCAAGATTTGAACTTTTATTATTTTCTTAGGGTGCAATGCGATTTACCATTAAATCCAACACTTGTTTACCTATTATAATTAATTCTCATGTATTACATGTTTTTGATGAATTTAGTTTTTCTAATATAATATAATATTTTAGTCTTCTTTTATTTTTAAAATGTGTATCTTTAGTTCGAGATGAATATGTTTTATTAATTCCGTCAAATCATTTGATATGATTTATTCTTTTTAAATATGTGGTGAACTGATATATATATATATATATATCGACATTTCTTATGTTGTTTGATAAATATTATATTTTTAAAAAATATATAAATATGCAATAAAAACACTTTGAATCTGAAGAAATTATTCTGTGGAATATAGAGAAAAAAAGGAGTAAATCACTTTATTAATTGATAAAATCTCAAGAACAAGTTATGAAGACGGAGATGGGACATTAATGAGAAAAAAGGGTGGATTTCAGCTCCATTTGCAACAACAATCCATATGTGCTAGCGTAATTCCTATGCAGGTACCTCCCTTGGGGAAACCTTGGGCAACACAGTCATGGAAACAGTTTTCAACTGTTGAACAAGGTCCCAAACAATGTGGTATATTTAAAGGATCCATTGCCATTGCCCCTGCAATTCATCATATCATATTTCACCAATCATTATATATATATATACACAAAGAATATTTCAAGACTCAATTGAAACATATAGATGATAAAAGAGACCAGTGTTTACCTAAATTCGTTATTAAAATCAAGCATATTATGCTCAAAATTTGTTGAACCATAAGATATGCAACTTTTCGTTTTGCCATTCTCTCTCTCTAATGCTTTTAATTATATATTTTAATTTGTTCAAAAACAAAGAAATGCATCCTATTTATAGCAGTTTTCAAGCAAGAATAAAATGTTATAGATATTTTTAAGGTCAAACTTCTCTTCATTATTTTTATTCTACTTCATAATTCATGGAGATGGTGATAATTAATGCATAGAAAAACAATGGTGATAATCTCAACTTACTCAAAATATGTGCTTTTATTCTTTTATGATTTCTTGCCTTTTTTGGACGATAGACAGTTGTATTGCCTTTTTAGTCCTTACTAAGTTTATATTTCTTTTTTGTAAATTTAGAATTTAGTTTCATTGAAGAACTAGTTCAGTTATCAGTCAAAGGCTCGATGGTGGTACCAAATTCCAAACCTACATTGATATGTACGGTTTGGACAGAAAAAATTTATAACCCAGATGGCTTTAGGGCTCAGATGAAGAGTATATGGAAGACTAGGAAGAAGTTTGAGATTCAGGTGGCGGGACAAAATTTATTTCTAATAATTTTTGAGTTGGAAGAAGATCTGGAATCGATTTTAGAGGGAAGGCCTTGGCTTTTTCGGAAAAATCTAATTCTGTTTGATAGACTAAGCCAAGCGATGGAGAGGGATCAGATCCAGCTTACTTCATCCCCTTTTTGGTTAAAAATTGAATCGTGTTCCCTAGAATTTGATAAGAAAGATTTACTGCATGCTATTGGTGGAACGTTTGGTGGGGTCCTCAGATCTGAAGTTGGTGAAGACGTTTGTCGACTCAGAATTAGTTTAGACGATCAGAAACCACTTAGAAGAGGTATTTTTGTCTCTTCTGATTATGTTAGTAAAGTTTGGATCCCTTTCAAGTATGAAAATCTGCCATTGTTCTGCTTTGGTTGTGGAAGAATGGGCCATGGGCTGAGCAGCTGCACTCAGATATCACCTGAAGAGAAAAGTAAAGTTAGTGGAAATCCTCCCTACTCGGTAGCATTAAAAGCAGAAACAAGATTACTAGGAAAAAAAAGTCTGAAATTCAATAGCTTGTTGAAAAAAACGGGGGTGCAAAGCTCTTACATTGGAGGAGAAAAGAAGCTGGCCATTAGTACAAAACATACTGATGATGGATATATGGAGCTGTGGGGTTCAAAGGATAGTTTAAGTCTAAAGGAAAGGAGGGAGACGATGAGAAGAGTACAAACTGGTGAATTAACAACAAAAGCTGAAAGTAATATGAGGAAGAGGAAGTCCTTAGATGCAGATTTGACAAACTATCTTAAAGAAAATGCGATCAGAGACGGAGTGAAGAGATTGAAGCGAAATACTCAAGGGGATAATGAAACTGGTCCTTCAGTGATGATGACAAATAATGGGAAGCAAAGCGAAGTACAAGATTTAATGAGATCGGCGGCTGCCATGAGGCAAGCCGACCAGACGCAATGAAAATTGTAAGTTGGAATGTTCGTGGATTGGGGAGTCCACGAGCTGGTAGAAGGCTGCGGTTTTTCATAAAGCAGCATAATCCCCAATTGGTCTTCTTGATGGAGACTAAAGTTGATAAACAGAAGATGAAGAAGGTTAGACGGAGTTGTGGGTTTATGCATGGAATAGATGTCGAGGCTGAAGGCTCAAAAGGAGGTTTATGCTTAGCATGGAAAGGAGATTTCATTATTAGTTTAAGGAGTTTTTCTAAAAACCACATTGACGTTTTGGTTAAAGAAGAGCAGGATAAAGAAGAGTGGAGATTTACAGGGTTTTATGGTTCTCCATATGTTCAGAATAAGAATGCTTCATGGGATCTATTGAAGACTTTGGGGCTTGCTAAGAGTTATCCATGGCTGGTTAGTGGTGATTTTAATGAGATCTTGTACTCTTATGAGAAATGTGGAGGTATCCCAAGAGATGATAGCAGAATGCATGCATTCCGAGAAGCCCTCGAACATTGTCAATTAGAAGATCTCGGGTATTCAGGAGTATGGTATACATGGGAAAGGGGAAATTTACCTGAGACAAATATTAGAGAAAGACTTGATAGAGGAGTGATAAACGATAAGTGGAGACTCCTTTTTCCGGTAGGTAGGGTTAATCATCTCTCTTACACAATGTCTGATCATTGTCCACTCCTAATTAGCACGGATGGTGATAGAAATCATAAGGGTAATTCACAGTTTAAGTTTGAGGCGTGGTGGCTGATGGAAGAAACATGCGAAAAAGCTATCAAAGATTCTTGGGATTCAGGTATAGGTACTTTTGCCGAGAAAATTGAAAAATTGCAGGCTAATTTATTAATTTGGGCAAAGGCAATCAAGAAAGGAAGAGAAGGACTAAAGAAGAAATTACTAGAGCAGCTTGATCGGTTACTGGGGGAGGAAAGGAATAATAATACGTTGGCAGAAATCATTGACACCAAGATTCATCTGAATCTGGAAATTGATAAAGATGAAATTTATTGGGAACAAAGGGCAAGGGCGAACTGGCTTCAAGCAGGGGATAAGAACTCAGCCTTTTTTCATAGATTTGCTACATACCGTAGACGTATAAATACAATTTCCAGGTTGGAGAAAGCTGAAGGAGGAGAAGCTCTTGAGGAGAGTGAGATTAATGAAGAAGCGTCCTCATTTTTTCAAGAGCTTTTTACGATAAAAGGAGTGGGGGATTGCTCACATCTGTTATCAGGTATAACGGAAAGTATTTCCATTGAAAATAATAGGGAGCTTTCGGCAGTGTTTACAGCAGACGAATTATATGCGGCATTAAATGGAATGGGACCTACAAAAGCTCCAGGACATGATGGTTTTCCAGCTATCTTCTTTCAAAAATTTTGGCATATTATGGGTAAGGAAACAACAAATTTCTGTTTGGATATCTTAAATAATGGTGCCAGCTTTGGTTCTTTTAATCATACAGATATTGTGCTGATCCCAAAAACCTTAAATCCCACTAGCATTGTTAATTTCAGACCCATTAGCTTTTGTTCGGTAATCCATAAAATGGTTGCAAAAATAATTGCTAATCGACTTCAAGGAGTCATTGGAAGATGTATTAATGAAGCCCAAGGTGCATTTGTTCCGGGGAGGCTAATAACCGACAATGTGCTTCTAGCTTATGAAATCTTGCACACCTTTCGGAAAAAAACGTTCAGGAAGAAAAGGATATATGGCAGTAAAGATCGATATGAGCAAAGCTTATGATAGGGTTGAGTGGGGATTTTTGAAGGATGTTATGTTACGAATGGGTTTCGCAACACAGTGGGTTGGGCTGATTATGAAGTGTGTTTCCACGACAACTTATACAGTTAACATCAATGGCAGCAGTGGCAGAATCTTTTCACCAACCAGAGGATTACGCCAAAGGGATCCTTTGAGCCCCTTTCTATTTTTTATACGTAGTGAAGGATTATCATCCTTGATGAGATTGGCTTCAAAGGCGGGAATGCTAAAAGGTGCAAAAGCGAGCAGAAGTGGACCAGAAATTACACATTTGCTCTTTGCAGATGATTGTATTTTGTTTGGGGAAGCTTCAGATAAGGGTGCTAGTATTTTAAAGGATATTTTGAAGGAATATGGTGAGTGCTCTGGGCAATGTGTTAATTTTAATAAGTCTTCCATTTTCTTTAGTATGAATACATCCGAGGAGAAGAAGGAAGAAGCATCGACAAAGCTGGGGGTGCGGATTTCAACAAATTTAGAACGTTACTTGGGGCTTTCGAATATGGTTGGTCGAAGGAAGAAGGAATCATTTCAAGAGTTAAAAGAGAAGATTTTGTCTAGGATTGAGGGGTGGAGCACTAGATGGTTATCCCAAGGTGGTAAAGAAATCTTTATTAAGTCTGTTTTACAGGCCATCCCTACCTATGCTATGCAGTGTTTCTTATTACCTAAGACTCTTTGTGGTGATTTTGAAAACATTTTTGCTAAGTTCTGGTGGCAAAAAGCGCATAAAAGAAGAGGTATTCATTGGTGTCAATGGAAGTATTTATGTCGTCCTAAAGATGAGGGTGGATTGGGTTTCAGAGATATGGCTCAGTTTAACATTTCCCTTCTAGCTAAACAGGGGTGGCGTATCTTGAACAATCCTAATTCTTTAGTAGCAAAAGTATTAAAAGCGAAGTATTTTCCAAAAGTTGATTTTTTAAATTCCAGTTTGGGAAATAACGTTTCATATACATGAAAAAGTATTTGGGCTACTAAGGGCGTCTTAGCTGAGGGTTTATGCTGGCGGGTGGGTACAGGCACAAATATTTCGATTGGTCGTGATAATTGGATTCCAGTTTTACCGCATGTTAGATTACCAGTTTTGAATTCGAGTTTGAATGATAGTAAGGTTGCAGAATTAATTGATTCAAGCAGTAGAAATGGAAAAAGGAGATGATAGAGAATACCTTCCCAGTGGATGTAGCAGAGATGATTCTTAGCATCCCGTTGGCTGAAAGACCACACGAAGACTTCCAAGTTTGGAGTGCTGAAGCGTCGGGGGAGTTCACAGTACGTAGTTCCTATAAACTATTACAAAATATTGCATATGATCCTAGAGATTACGCTTTACATGTTGACTATAAGGATTTCTACAGAAAACTATGGCTTCTCGATTTACCATCAAAAATCAAAATTACAGTTTGGAAGATCTCGTGGAATTTCCTTGCTACTCGCGCTAATCTACTAGTAAGAAGGCTAACGAGTACTACAATGTGTCCTCGGTGTGGGTATGGATTGGAATCCATGGAACACCTTTTTCGAGATTGCCCTGTTATAATATCAGTGTAGAGAGAGTTATCCTTTCTTAGCTATGTACAGGATAACCAGATGGGGTTTAAACAGTGGCTAACCTGGGTCTTTTCACAGTGTTCAACATCCCACCATCGGATTTTCTGTGTTGCTGTATGGGCCATTTGGGGTGATAGGAACAACAGGTTACATAACAAAGGAAGTAAATCTGCAAAAGAAATAGGGAGATTTGTTAGCAGCTACATTGTAGAGTTAGATTCAGTTGCTAAAACTTGCCGACAATCTTCCAAAGTTGTAAAAAAATGGGTAAAACCAACGGACAGTTTTATCAAAATCAATTTTGACGCAGCTTTTGTCAGAGAACAAAATAAAGCGGCTATCGGAGTTGTGGCCAGAAATGAAGAGGGTTTAGTTCTCTTATCTTGTTCAGAGGTTTATCAATGGGTTCCATCAGCTTTTGGAGCGGAAGCAATCGCATGTAGGAAAGCCCTCCAGATCGGTGTACACATGCAATGGGACAGAGTTATTATTGAAGGAGATTCGTTATCAATAATAAAGAAGTGTAAAACAAAAAACCCAGATAAATCACTGGTCAGTGCGTTTATTCATGATATCCATCAGCTTTCGGTATACTTTAAGGAATGTAAGTTTGAGCATACCCCAAGATCTACAAATGGCCTTGCGCATAATCTAGCATCTGAAGCGATGAAGAGTAGTAGAGGAGTTTACCTGGTCGGAAGAGCCCCTGGAGTTGCAGAAATTCAAACAGACACCGACAGGGTGAGAGAACCAGATTGAAGCCGGGTAAGGAAGAAATGAAGAGATGGTTCCGGAAGAAAGCAGTTTTCAAAGTAACTATGCTAAGCTTTTGGTTTTCAAACGTCTTGAAGGTGATTTGAGATTGAAGGGACAAGACGATCTATGATTATTAAGTCTGATTGGGCAGTGGGAACGGCAAAATTAATGAGTTGCAGAGTGGTTTCCTTTATTTTCATTTCCTAGGTGATTAGGTTTCCTTTTTCATTTAATATTTTTGTTTTTTCTTCCCGATGGGCCTAAATTTGAAACAACGGGTTGATTTTTCATTCTTTTGAGTTCTTATGTAAACTTTTAAGTTTTATTTTAGCCCAATCTGAGATTATTTCAAAAAAAAGAATTTAGTTTCATTTTTTAATTACATTGCTATTAGGTATTTTTTTAAATTTAATAAAAATCTTAATTATGGTAACAATTAGATCTAAAATTTAAAATCGAAAAGTGAGATTAAATTCTTGACAATAAAAATACAAAGATTAAATTTTAAATTTGTGAAGAGTCCGAATCCTATATCATATTTTAACCTAATATAAATTATTGATTTTGTAATTTTATGTATTATAAAGTAAGGTACATACAAATATGGTAACTCATCTTAGGTGGATAGCCTATATTCTTGATACAAGTAGTCATGTGTTATGCATTTTACTTAATTAGTTTCTTATGTCACATGCATTACATGTGGATTTACATGTTCAATTTTAATATTTTTAAATATTGTATTTTTAATTACTACAATTAATGTAAAATATAATTATTTATTAGAATTTTAATATAATTAAAGTATATTAATTTATTTAAGAATTCATATATTATAATAATAAATAAATCATAATTAAAGCATTTTTAATGTATTCATTATACAATAGAATTTTACTCCATATTATTAATACAAAACAATATTATTCAAAATGATAACTAATTAAAATAATTAATATATAAAAATTATTTTGATAATTTAAATAGTATTAATAAAAATTTCTAAACATTATTACAACATCATTAAAAATTATAAAAAATTTATATACTTTTAATTAAACTATTCACTATTCGTCAATAAATTGAACATAATAATTTGTAGATAATATATCATTAATACAAAAATTATATCCCGAAATGTTAATTTTAATACGTCACTATCATTTACTTTTAACAGTAATATCTCGATCTTAAGTCAATTTTGGAAAAGACTGAAGCTCCCTTCAATTGATCAAACAAATGGTCAATACGCGACAAGGAATATTGATTTTTTAATGTCAACTTATTCAATTGTTGATAATCTATGTAAAGCCTCATCGAACCATCTTTTTGTAACGCCCTAAATTTCTTAACTTTGTTTCTGTGATTTTTGACACATAATGTGTATTTGCTTCAGTGGTTATGTGATGTGGTTGTGTGTTTGAGGTCTTGGGTTTAAGTCTTACTCTATGGAAAATTTTGTTATTTTTGAGCCTAACCTTATCCTTGTTGGGTGAGCTTATGTGATATTGTTTGTAAACTCATATTAGAATGAGCTTGCTAGTTCGAGAGCTAAGGATTTAGCTTGCTAAAGGTATTGTGTTCAAATCCTCATGCGAGCGTGAATGTTAATTTTGTTTCGGTTTTTTGATAGAGTTTGGGTGGGGCTGGAATTCTGAGGAAGTTGGATTTGGTTAGCGGAGTAGTGGGAAGTTAGAGAGATATTAGGAATATGTTACTAAAATATTTTTTTTAAAATTGTTTATTTGTTTTTCCCAAATACTCTTTTCTTCTGACGTTTCTTTTGTTCTTTCCCTGTCAAAATTCCCTTTTCTTTTTCTTTTTGATTTCTGCCATAACCTCCCTTTCTATCGTGGTAATTTGAACTTTTGAACTCTTCTTGTGTCTGGGTAAGTGAAGGTAGTGAATTTTTGCTCGAATTAGAGGCAATTGTTTTTAAGGTGTTTTAAATCGATTCTTGTAACGCCCCAAAAATCCAAGTAATTATTTTTGTGTGTTTGTTGCACAAATATCTGGTTGTTTCAGTGGTTAAGTGTTTTGGGTGTGTTTGGGAGTGTCTGAGAAGTTCTGGGTTCAAGCCTGGACTTGTGCAAAAAGTTTTTTTTTTAGGAAATAAAATACCATTGCCTATAGTTAGTAGGCTTTTAAATTATTGTAGGTAAAATAATACGCAAAAAGCCTACTGGTTTAGGGGGTAAGTGGTGTGTTACCAATACTAAAGGATTGAGGTTTGAAGCTTGGTGGAGGCAAGTGAGTATTTATTTTGCTGTTGTGCTGTGGGAGGTGTTGTGGTTTGACTGAAACACTGAAGTGGTTGAGAGGAGTTCAAATTGAGTGGTTGAGGGGAGGTGTGATCAGATGGAGAGGTTTAGGAGAAAATCAAAGGCTGAGGGGAGAGGGAATGTTGTGTCGAAAGTGGACTCTGTGGCATTCAAGAATTCGGCTAGAGGGGTGTTTCTTATTTTTCTTTTTTCTGTTTTGCTTTGTTTGTGTTGTTCCCTTTGACGAAACCTCTTCTCCTCATTTTTTGGGTTTTTCGTATTGTTTTTTTCCTCTCTTTTGCTTGAAGCCGAATGTGGTAAGGTTTTGCACATTCTTTCGTTTCACTTTTTGACAACCTTTCTCTTTGGCCGAATGCACCTTTCTTTTCTTTTCATCTCTTCTTCTCTCCCTCTAGTGTTGTGCTATCGATTTACGGTTTTGACCACTACCGAAACCATTCCTCTTCTTCTGTTGATTGACTTTGCTCCTTTCTTTTTGGTAAGTGAGTATAGCACTCGAAGTTTCGACTTTTGAGTTACTGAAGTGGGGTTTGTTTAACTGTTGTTGACAGCTTTAAATCGAGAGTGAGGGGCTGTGCTAGTGTCAAATCCTTCCACTATTCGATTCTCTTGCTCTCTTTCGGTAAGTTCTATAAGCGAATCATTATTTCCTTCTTCTTCTGCCTTAAGTGATAACTGATAGCAATTGTATGGCAGTTAAGAAATGATTCAAGGAATTCCTAATCAATCGCTAAAGACTAGATTCGTGGGAATCACCGTGGTTCGATTGAAGGTTGGTGAGTGCTTGAGCGATTGTTCGTGACGAATAGAAACAAGGTGTGTAAACCTTGTCCAAAACGTAAACTGGCAAAAGCTAGAAATTATGGCAATTGACGCTACACTAGCGTGCACTCGCTCGTGTGGGAAACCGATTGCATAAAATGTGGGCATTAGACTGTTGTGGTCATCATGAGCAATTTCGTGTCCTAGGCCATTTTGGGCCACATGGGCCCGCATTATCGGCATTGGGCCCAATTTTACTATTTAACTGTTAAGGTTGCACGGGTCACTCGATACGACTGTGGACATACTGATGGGTCGGTAAGTAAACCTAAACTCCCAAACTGATATGAAATGACTGTTATGCCCCCACGTGGTAAAATGGTTGTTATGCCCTTATGTTATAAATGACTGTATGCTTTATGTTATGTATGATTGTACATAAGCATGCCACGATATATATATGTTGCATACATGTATGATATGTTGCATGGGAATGGGATTATTATGATTGGAGGAAGTGTCTTTGTCTTGGCACTCTGCTTGCAAATCTTGTTAGTCTTTGTAGATGCTAATTTTGGAGTGTAGGGATGGGTGGGTGATATTGTCCCCACATGGAGCGTTGGGCTGGACGGAGTGGAGTGTAGAGGCTGGTTGGGTAGGATTTCTGATTGCATGTTTGAACTGTTACTGATACTGTAATGGGCTAAGGCCCAATTAAACTGAATTAAACTGTTATTGAATTGGGCTTAGGCTCAGACTGTGCTTGCATAGGGCTTGATTGGCCATTTTGCTTATATAGGGTTACACACTGAGTTTTTGTAAACTCATTGTTCTGTTTATCTTACAGGTAATCCCTAGTCTTAGGGACCGGTGCTGCGAGAGATTCAGAGGTGGCCACACAACTGCGCCTGCTTCTATACTGGATTTTTACTGATAATAATTTAATTTGGGTATTTGATTGTAATAAGGCCTCTTTAAATTGTTAACTTTTAATTTGGGATTTTATTTTTTTAAATCTTACTGATAGTAGTAGGACGCGGATTTTCAAAAGATGAATGCTTTTCAAGACACTACATTTTCGTAAAATACTGTAAAAGCTTCCGCATCAAACAATGTTTTAAGTATAGTAACAAACTAATATGATCAACAAACTGCTAAAGACAACTTGAGTTTTCAATAAATGAGAATTAATATAGAACGATTTTTTCATTGAAACTATGTTTTTGAAAAACACTTCAATGTGATATCGCCAGATTCGGCCATAACGTCTAGGCCAGGTTTAGGGTGTTACAATTCTATTCTTTTCGGTAATGTAATTTTGGGTTGATTGGCAGCGAATCGTGAGGAATTAAATTCTCCTCCTGCAGAATCGTAGTTGGGTTTGTACGAGGTGTTGGGTAAGTAACGAACACTTGAATTTTACTATTGTCAATTTTGTTGGTTCGATTTAGTTGAGGATTAAAACTGATTTTTGGAGCATGTAATATCAATTTTTAGGTTCTGGTGGGCTTGGGATTGCAGTAGCATCAAAATCAAACCAAGTGTGTAACGAAAACACGAGAAATTAAAGTTCAGTAAAAATTGAAAAAAGGGCATGTCGGTGTTACACCGGTGTGTGCCCAGCTGTGTGCGACATACGGTTGTGTGACAGACGAGTGTGTGGCCGTGTGGGCTATATGGGCTAGGCCGAATTTGGTATGTAGGCTTTAGACCAGGCTGTATGGGCCAGATGGGCAAGGCCAATTTGGACGTGTGGACCTACACGGGCATGTGGGCCCAAAATTCTGAAATTTTCCCTAGGGTAGCATGAGTCATTCCAATTGACTGTGGGCCTTCCATAGGGTCAATAAGGGCTAACCAAAACCTAATACTTGTGATCTGTTATCCTGATAGACTAATCTTAGTAGGAAAAACTGATATCTATGTCTGATTATTCAGTTTAAACATGTATGATATCTTATGATATGTTATTTATTTGTATTTATTATTTGATATTTGTATCTGTATATGGGGTGGGATTCATATATGTGGAGGAAGTGTTCTGTACGGTGACCTTTCGTCTATTTTCTGGCAGCTTGGCTGCATACTATTCTGTTATGTGTCATATGGACACTATATGGTGTGTAGGGCTAGGTGGTTGTTTTATACCCCATATGGTGTGATGGGATGGTCGGAGATGGTGTGTAGAGGATGGGTATAATAGCCTGTTTTACGGTAAAATCAGAACAGTGGATTTGAGGCTATAAATTCAAAGTCAAATTTATTATTATTTTAATGTTTACAGCATGTTAGTAGAGTCATATGAAAATTTCGTTAAGAAATTTTATCGTTTGCATGCTTAATTCGATAAAAAGGACTAAATCGAGTAAAGTGCAAAACTTGAGCTCTATTAGTTAAAGGTATCAAATGACAATGTGATTAAATGGTTGAGGGTTTTATGTTTCAATTAGATGATATAAATTGCTAGTGGACTTTTATGGCTATTAAAATAAAATTATAAAGTTATATGTTAAGGTTAAATTAGTAAATAACCAAATAACTTAAAATTAAAATAAGTAAAATTAAAGTATCATTTTCCCAAAAGCTAAACACTACTGAAATTTGAAGGTTAAGAAGCCATAGTTAGGGATTGAAGCATTTGGCCAACATTTCTAGTGCATGTAAGTGCATTCTTACTCGGTTTTTAATAATTTCTATGTTTTTGGAGTCGTTATAGCTTATTCTAGCTAGCCCAGAGACTAATTTGCAATATTTTTAAAAGTTTAGAGTTTTACCATGAATGTGTGTTGGTTGCTATTGATGCTTGAAGGATGAAAATGAAAGTTTAGTGATAGTTGAACAAGTTTTATTAAGTGATTTTTAGTAAAATTTGTGAAATAGGGATTAAATTGAAAAATATGATATTTTTATGGTGAAATGTGTGAATTAATGAAATTTATGGGATGTTTTAAGCTTAGATGATATTCGACTAGCATGGGTGTGGACTAAATTGCATGAATTTGCATTTTTATGGGTTTAGGACTAAATTGTAAAGAAGTTAAAAGTTTAGGGGAAAAATAGTAAATTTTCCATAACATGATTTTCATAGATTAATGATTAAATGAGTTAAATTTGATTATATAGATTAAGAAAAGTGAAGTACGGAATTAGATCGAGGGAAAGATAAAGTAATCGATTAAACGATAAATTTCCGTTGTACGAGTTCAAGGTAAGTTCGTATATTAATAAGCTTTAAATTACATATATGTTTACATGCTTAATTGAAATATTGGTTGATACGATACTACTAAAATTCTCGACAAGATATCGGCAAGTGTATGAATCCCGATTGAACCGTAGGAATAGATAGGATACAAATGACATGTCATTAGGGGTTACCGTGTTTTGGGTGCTGGTCCCGTATGTTCTACCGGTGGCTGAGTTTTTCGGCATGTGTTGTGTTACTCGATAGCTTGTGTGAACAGCACCATGTAGCTATGTCTTGACCGTCAGCTTGTGTGAGCAGACCAAGTGATGGCTCGAGAGGGAGCATCTATATGAGATAAGAGATAGTGATGGTTTCGACCATGTATTGGCACTTAGTGTACGAGATACCCGAGTATCTGATATTATTCCAAATGGTTCAATAGGCATAATGTTATTATGTGAGTGTATGAGTTCGATATGAACTAGTACAGGTATGTATGTGAATCATGTGAGAATTGAATCTATGAGGATTTTGATTTTATGTCTAACCTTGTGGATTAACATGTGTTAGGCTTGTGGATCAAATTGAGTTGTATTATGCTATGTTTAATTACTTAAATTGTGATTAAATGGTAAGCTGAGTTTTATATTATACGAACTTACTAAGCTTAATTGCTTACTCTATTTAATTTTCCGTGTTTTTTAGTGAATCAGAAGTTCGTTTGGATTGGAAGTTGTCGGAGATCGTGTCACACTATCAAACTCTCGTTTTGCTACTTTGGATTTTCTATATTTTGGTTAAATGACATGTATAGGTATTTTGGCTAATGTAGCCTATATGTCTTGATGAGTTTTGGCCATTTGAATTGACTTGTAAAGTGGTCATATATTTTGATATGTATATATGTATAAATGGCCTTGTGATATGTGGTGTATAGTTGCTATATGAATGTCTTGCTTGTGAAATTGTGTTTTGGCACCAAATGGTTGGAATTGAGATGAGTTTTCAAAGTTTCAGGTACAATGTCTCGTATATGTAATTGATCATTTAGGTAGACTTTGGAAGTATATTTGGTATGCTTTAAAGTGGTCAAATGAAAGTGCTTATAGATATCATGTTTTATGTGTGGATATTGCATGTTATAGACTTGGTATTGGTTGGTTTTGAATGCTTATTTATGCCATGGTTGTGTGTGCATTCTTGAGCTTAGGTTGGTACTTATTTGGGTGAGAAATGTGGCTTAGAAAATAACCTATTTTCATCCACACGGGCAGAGACATGGGCGTGTGTCTCAGCCTTGTATGACACATGATCAGGAGACATGGCCGTGTGTCCCCTAAAATTTCTAGTGAAAGCAAGTCAGTGAGTTACACGGGCTAGTCACACGGGCGTGTGGTTGGCCGTGTGACCCAAGTCAGTGAGTTACACGAGGTTGGACACGGGCTGGGGCATGGCCATGTGATCCCATTTCAAATGCCCACACGGCCTGAGACATGGGCGTGTCTCTTGACCATGTGAGATACTCGGCCTGGCCACACAAGCATGTGTCCCCTATACTTTGAAAATTTTCAATGTTTTCCCAAAAGTTTCTTGAGTTCATATTTGAGACCTGAACTATTTTTAATGTTCATTTTGGGCCTCGAGGGCTCGTATTAGGGACTATATGATTGAAATTGAATGATTTTTGTTTGGAATGAAAAATGAACATGAATTGTATGATTGTTTGATCTGTAAGTTTGGTAATACTCCATAACCCTATTCCGGCGTAGGATACGGGTTAGGGGTGTTACAATGGGGGTAGGATTCTGTATAACTGATTCTGACATCTGTTTCTGTTAAGGACTTAAGTCCGTATCTGTATCTGTCTTACTTGCATGACTATCTTTGTTGGGTTACACATTGGGTTTCCAAAAACTCATATATGTTTTTCTGTTCTGTTCAGGTAATCCTCAGGCATAGGTGGATTGGTGCGATGGAGTCTCAGTGGTGACCACTAGTTCACGAACTGGTTTAGTTAACAATTTTATTTTAATTCTGGATTATTTTGAGAGTTTGTAATTTTTGGGACTCTCTGGACTGTTTTGTTTTAAATATGGTTTTGATTGTGCATGGACTTCTATACTGCAATGTTTGGCAACTTTCGCTGCAAATTAAGTTTTCTGAAAAGAACAAACTAACAACGCTTCCATAACGAGAATAATAATATGTTTGATAAAATGTGGATTCTTCTAAGCAATAACTAAATGCTAGAAATTTGTCATAATAAGATTGATTTCAAAACCTCTTCTACATAACATTCCTAGATTTGACCATAACGTCTAGGCCGGGTTTGGGGTGTTACACTTTTTTCATAACAAATAACACTGGAGCTACCCAGGGCGATATACTAAGGTGTATAAAGTTGCGGTCCAGCAAATCTTGCAATTGAAGTTTTAATTATTTTTATCTTTGTCAGTGCCACTAAATACGAAGCAATTGATACAGAAGTTGTACCATGAAAAACTTTGATTGCAAACTCAACTTTTAGATTTGGTGGCAATCCCAACAATTCTTTAAGGAACACATCAGGAAACTCACACAGGATTTGAATCTTCATCTGTCTTTCATTCGAGTTTGAGTTAATAACATAGGCTAAAAAGCTTCGCAACCTTGATTAGAGAGCTTATTAGCTCGAACTAATGAAATGATTTGAGTCGAACCACTTGATTTGATGCATTTTACATTAACAACTCCACTATAAAGACTTTGGATAGAAAAATCCTTTTTACAGTAGTTCGAAACAACTCCATGCTCGGTTAACCAATCCATTCCTAGAATCATATCGAAATTGTTGAATGACATAATTAACAAATCAACAGGGAATGATATGTTCTAAATTTCTAATGGACACTTCCTACGCACCTTATTAATGAATATAGTTTTTCCTAAAGGTCTCGATACAACCATAGCTACTTTCAAAATTTTGGATTTTAGGCCCCCTGATTTTACCAATTTAGCATTTACATAAGAATGAAAGGAACTAGGGTCTATTAAAGCATAGACAGACGCTGAATATAAAAGGAATATACTTGCTAGGACATCTGTAGCCTCACCCTCTTCACAAGTTCAAACAACATAAGCTCGTGTTGGAGCTCTAACCTCAAATTGATGAGCATATGCCTCAATCCCTCTTTTTAAACCATCTCTCAATACAGAACCACTGCAAATATTCCCTCAGCCTTAACAATAGGACTAGATCTCTTAATGGTAATTGGCAGGTCATTAAAATTCTTCGAGCATTCCCAAACAAAGTGTTCCAGGGATCCAAAACAGAAACAGGCATTCATTATTTTCCAACAGTCACTTTGGTGCTTTTTCCTACAGTGTTCACAATTCAAAATATTGGGATCTTTGATGGGACCTCGTACCCTACCCACTAATACAGACAATTGAAGATCTTGATTTCTTTCTATTCTAGCAAAACTTAAAGATGCTCTCCCATACTCCCGAGACTCTCTAGCTCGCTTAAGTAATAGATGCGACCTAAAGGTCCCTACACGCTTCCCGAAAACTCTAAAGGGTTCGAATTTCCTATCAAAACCTATAGCATGTTCCACCATTTTGGATTGTTCGATTAGGCCGACAAACTCTTTCATTCTGTGAGAGACCAGCTGAACTCGGAGCTCATCTCACAATCCCTAAAGGAGTCCCTTACAACTTTCCTCCTATATCGTCACAAGTTCAAAGCGTATTTACTAAGCCGTAGAAACTCACATTCCTAATCAACCATGAACATCTCGCATTGTCTTAATATTATAAATTCTTACTTTTGATCTTTAAAATATAACTTGCTGACATCCTAATTTTTAAAGTTCAAACAAGAAGAAATTCTAATCAATTTGGTTAACAGATACATGTCGGGTAATAGCCTGCCACCATAAGTATGCCTCTCTTTGCAAAAGAGGAACGACTCATGTAACACATTCATGTGGAGTACATTTGAGCTGTTTTAGGAATCAATTTATCAATTCTAGCCAAGTCTCAATTGAAGAAGGATCGATCCCTTTTAATCCCATAAATTCAATGGTATCATATTTTTGTAATTCATTTATTGAAGCTCTTTGGACCACAGGCACCGATACAATCAAAGGAGTATCCCCCTCCATACCTTAAAAGACTTCTACTGTAACATGAAACAAATTTTCATCTTTTTGACCCTTAGGTCAATGTCTAGCAACTCTAGGCTCATGAGCACTAACTGAATCTATGCTATGTAACGCTCCAAAACTCGGCCTAGAAGTTTTGCTCGGATCTCAGAGGTTACATTGATCACCGAAGTGATCTAAAGAAATTTTACAAAACGGAATGTTAACATCTCATTATAACTCATTTAGCCAGATACGAACTACATCATTAAACACAAAAAAATACTTAGGAATATAAATCCACAGTTCTCTAAAACTCAGTCCAAAATAAGTTTTACGAAAAACCCTAAAACAATTTATACCACAGTTCTTATAATTAAACACAGTCCAGAACAGTTCATCAAAATAGGAATTGAAAAGAAAACTTATTAGTTTGTTTTAAAATGTGTCTATCCAAGACCTTCGGCATGCCAAGTCCAGCTTCAGAATGCTTGAGTACCTGAAAGGGGAAAACTAAGGTGGTGAGCTATGCGAGCTCAATGTGAGTCTGAAATACAACAAATAACAGAAAATGGAGCAACAAAACAAATAGTCCAGAAACAGAATATGAACACAAATCATACACGGAAACTCAACCGACAAACCCATCAACAAGTTGATACCGAAACACACCAAAATGCGTGTCATCACAAACACATCATTCCAAAGTACCGTATCCCCAACATCTCAGTGCTCAAACAATTAGGCACATACATTAAGACATATAATCAGATGCGTATGAATGCAACAAGTTAAAAACCCATCCCACCAACCGAACACCTCTTAGACCACCCTGCACACCACATATGAGCTAATCAAGCTCAACCAATCATGCACACCACATAGAACCTCGAAAGGCCCATCCATCCTACACACCACATATGTGGAATAGAGCCACTTAAATCACAATATGCAGCTGAGCTGTCATATGTATAGTACAGTGCGGTAAAATGCTTTACAGATGTATTACAGTTAGAACTGCCAAATCAGATCAGACTTCCTTCTCTTCGTAACCAAACCTAGAATTTTTATGCAAATGTAGGTATGCGAACATACCACCAACAGACTTACAGAAACAATGTACACAACCTACAAACCGTCATACATCAGTCAAACAGAATCAGAGGTACACTTATTCAATCGATCAGATTCAGAACCAGTTATAACAGTACTTAATTACTAGGTAACATCACTTTACATTTAAACAAAGTATTGAATTAGCGTAATGATTACAAATAACTCATAAGTCTGAGCCAAAACAGAGTCCCAACCACCCTTACTAAGGCCCAACCGAAGGTCGGAACACACAGGAACACAAATAAGTCAAAACCTGACACAAAAAGAAGTTTTGTGAAACAGGGCCACACGGCCATGTGGAAGTGCCTAGGCCGTGTGGGGGTCTACACGCCCATATGAAGGCCACACACGCCATGTGGAGGGGACACACGCCCGTGTGAGCAGCACGTGTAACTCACTGTCCAAAAGTGCTAAAATTAAGTACAGAGTAGACACGACCATGTGGAAATCTCACACGACCATGTGGCTAGGGGACACGGCCATGTGGCCAAGGCATATTCTCATGTGAAAATTGATAAAATACAAAAATCTTAGCCACACATTCCTGTGGCACCAAAAATTGCGCAGAAATCCTAATTCCCAAATTCACAAGGTTTTGTGAACCGCGCGTGTGGGGCACACGCTTGTATGGCCACCCGTGTGGTCACGAAACCTCACTGAAACAGCCTGAAAAACACGTAAATCACCACCAAACAGACCCTCAGTTGCTTAAAATCAAAAACATACTAGAAGTTACAAAATTTCCTATGATTCAACAATAATTCAAAACCAAAACAACACTCCGATCAGTCAATTTCAGAAATACACAAAAATTGCCAAATTTTTGTAAAACCCAAGCAGCAAATCGATAAAGGAACCAAAGAGTTTCCGAACACACACCTGGTTTCGTGAACCAAAGCCCCTGAACGGATTGAATGTCACCACCTACCTGATTGAAATCTCAATTCCACAAACAACTAATCTAAGAACTCAACTAATTTAATTTAAAAGTCACAAAAACATACCAAAAGATGACACTTACCCGGTTCAAACTCCTACTAGACGGAAATGTGAGGTAATGATATGTTAAATCGGAAAGAAAATAAAAAGAACAAAGTACGATGATTCCCAAAAACAAAACTACCAAGAAAAGTGAAATGGAGGAGGAGAAGATCAAAAGAAAACCAAACGTGCTAGAGAGGGAGAAAAGAACATGCTTAAATTTTTTTAAATTCACTATCTAAAATAATATAAATAAAATAAAATAAAAACAAATATACATAAATATCTAAAATACTCATAAGGACTCGAACTCAAGACCCGAAGGTAACCTACCACACTCATAACCACTAAACTAGTAGGCTCATTTTGACACTAAAACGCGAAAACAAACACAATTATCCGATCTAGCCACTACCCCTACCTAAAAACTCAAAACTTCTAACCCTGAAATTCAGGGTGTTACATGCTAGGTGCTTTAAATCTGATCATGTTTTCACTCTCAGCGGAACGACTGTTGTTATAAACATCATTATCAACATTGTTTTTTTCTAGATTCGCTAGATATCTTTAGCTGTAAAACAAATAAATTTTTATAACCAACATCTAAATCCCGACTCAAACTCGACTCTGTCATGTTCCTTTAGACACAATTCTGAACTCAATGTAGTCTGAGAATCGGCTAAACCTATAGCATAGATACCACTAAATGTAACACCTCAATACCTGACCCGATCATCGGGTCCGAGTTACGAGATGTCACATTCCTTGTCGAAGCAACTCCTGTCAAATTCATAGTAAAATAATCATTTCAAATTATCATTTAGGAAAACAAAAACATTACACACACATTTATTATCTTGAACAACCTTCTCTGGGTCTTATACGTGTTGGATCTGGTGTCTTGAGTGTAGTATATTCGTTTGTAAACTTGTAATATTTTTAACAGGTTAGTTAATAAAACAAATTCATTGACTAAAATTAATATACTTTGTATTATTGTCCTCATATGATTTTTACACGCAAAGTAAAATAGAAGCAAATATTGCTCATTGGTTGTCTAATGTAAAAGATGATACTAAGCAGTATTATGTTGTAAACAACAAGTTTGGAAAATACTATAGAAAATAGATTTGAGAAAAAACCAAAGTTTTAAAAAAAATCCAAAACTAGAACTTGGTTGTGATATACAAAGTAATAAACACTTAATCAAAATTGTACCTTTTCGATTCATTTAGAATGAATGCTTCGACTCAGTAGTTTTCTTCGCTATCCTCAAACTCTCGTCTGTCAATTGTGGGCTCTCTTAGAATTAGAAAATTTTTCACAAAATTCCTTGTGGGGCAATTTTGTAATCTCTCTAAACTTTCTGAAATAATTTTGTAAATATGAAGAATATCTTTATAAATTTTCTGAAATAATTTTGTTAGAGAATTTTCTCTTTACAACTTTCTATTGAATTCAATTGAGTTGAAAATAATGACACAAGCCTCTCTCTATATAGGGAGAGTTTAGAGAGTTCAACTATGATGAAATTTAATCACTTTAATATTAAATTAATTTAATATTTATCAAGATAAATATTAGATTAAATTTAATTTAAACTTATTAAATTAATAGAATATTTATATACAAGATAAATATTAAATTATATTTAATATTAAAACTATTAAAATAATATTATTATTGGAACAGTTAATCTGAAATCAAATTAGCCAGTAGAGTCTCAGTAGGAGAGTGATCCCTCCACTGCTTAACCGCCGAAGGACCACCTGTCGGCTATTGTAATGTCACCGTTGTTGCCATTAGCACCATTGTGTCCGCTGGTATCATCACAGGTGCGGCACCCTCATAGCACTCCGAGCCGATTCGGTTTGGTTGGACCATTGAGCTGGTTTCACATACTAGGCCCAGTTCGACCAAGTTTTGGGTCTCGATATTAGTTTTGGGTTCACGTGCCCAATTTTCGTTCTCAGGTCCAATTTTCTATCTTTAATTACTCGTTGGACCAATTTTCTGACTTGAAAATTAATTTTCAAAAATATCATATTAATTTTATTTAATTTTATTAATTAATTTTACTTGATCAAAGTAAATTTTCTCAAAAATCACTAAGATTTTTCAAATTAATTTTTCACTAAAATTCTTTAATCAAAATTTCTAGTTGAACAATTCTCACAACTGCCTAATTTAATTTCACATCGAATAAATCAACCGAATTAAATTATTTCCAAAGTCGTAGATTTTTCATCTGATTCAAATGCAATCCTATCAAGCTTTTGTTGAGCTAAAGAAGGGACCAATCGAACATTTACAATTAGACTCTAGTAATTGCAATTATGTCCAAAAGCATCATTCTGATAATTCCCAATTTACTTAGTTACGAGTCAGTCTAAAAGAAGTCCCATGATTGAAAAATCATTATTGTATACTTTTTACGAAAGTAACTCATCCAACTGCTTTTTCCAATGACCTCGTCATGTGTGTGTTACCCTCATATGATATCCTTGATTCTTTTGAGTTAAATTCATTCACTCAATACAATCCTATTTTATCTCATTGTCACCATTGTGTGTTCTTAATGATTAATATGATCACTATCAAGAAATGACTATGATAAATTGGTTGTTTAGAACAAATAACCCGTGGCCATGTTCCATATTTATTAATCCACACAATGTCAATGATAGGATATCGTTAACTCTTTAATCGAGCTATGAATTCCATTGTTGCAAGTAAAGTCATGCCATACCCAAGTCATGTACCCAATATGCCAACTGTGAGTTAGATCATCTTTAAACCATAAGTCTCCACTTATATCAAAGCACATGAGTTACATACACATGGTTAGTGACTAACTTAGGATTTAGGTAAATCAAACAAATGAATTAATTCACAAATAAATTTAGAATTAATTTATCTTGAGTCCAATCCTATGTATCATTCTTCCAAAAAATACATCTATGTCTCTACCCATGGAGTTAAGTGCTCCAATAGCCAAGACTAGTCATCTCCTTAATTGGAATTGTAGACAACAAAATAATCCTTCTAAGTATTTGAATCAAATGCTCACTTTGATTCTTTTACATGATTATCTAATGAAGTAAGTTGTCTTACTCGTAATGTAAACATTCTTATAGTGCCACTTATCATCATTTTGAACTTAGAGAATCAATGATCTAATATTTTCTTGCCATAATTTCACTATGCATGGAAAATATGAAAGACAAAAACACAAAAGACATAATAGTGAACTGTAAAATTAATTTTATTTATTTATTCATCGTTCAAATACATTGAAAAAGATTATATATTTATTACAATATGGGCACATTTCCCAACATATTATGTGGTCGGATCATAATACATAAAGATAACTTGAATTAGTAGACGAACCTAAACATGTCCTTAGTTTAATTGGAAATGAAAAAACCAATCAAAAGAATAATATGTCGTTTATCAAGTCCAATTGGAGAGATGCTCTGTCTTGAGCATCGAAGCGGATCACTCCCAAAAGGTAAAGACATATATGTGACTGGTTGAACTAACACTACATCAAATTGGACCCAAGAAGAATAGATCCTAAATTCGTTTATGGATTTATCCGCTTGTGATGTTCATGGTGTGGCATGCCTAAATCTTGAGTGGATGGTTGACTATGTATGCGTAACTTGTACACTTTGATGTAAGTAAAAGTCTAAGTTCAAATAGATAAGGAATCAAAAGTTGGTGCATTGGGTGTACGACTTCTGTAGTTTGTAGCGTCATTTACAACAGTGAAATTCATAGGCCTAGACATGGCTAAATGATACCCTCTCATTTGCATTACATGGTTGATGAAAGTAAAAGTGGCAACGGGTCATTCATCTTTGTGATTACTGACTTGATTACTATTTGGTAGAAATTTTCATGAAGGAAGATATGATGGTTACTATGAGATAAAATAGAATCATACTGAGAGAGCATATATTATCCCAAAGAGATTAAGGATATCTTATGAGGGTAACACATTTATGGCAAGGTCATTGGATGAGCACTGATCGAGTTACTTTTGTAATGGTATGTCGTTAGGGATAACTCAGTCACAATATTATAGTGGAATGACTTTGTGACTAAATGAGTTTATAATTAATAAGTGAAAATTTAGAACTTAATTATAAACCATTTGAGCCTTAATTGCATATGTTTAAACAATCTCTCTGTTAGCTCGTTAAAACCAGAAATGAATTCCATGAGGAATCAAAATGAACAGAATGAATAGAAATGGAAAACATTCAGAAATGATTATGGTTTTCTCCGAAATGGAGAAATGGATTCATTTGGAAAAGAATGCGGGTTTCTCAAAATGGAAATGAAATTGAAAATGAGAAATAATTCATTTTCCAATGAAGATGAACTACTAAAAAATGATTGGATGAATGAGTTTATGTTTTTGATCTATTTGAAAGCCCAAAAATAAAAATAAGCCATTTTATCATAGTGAACAAGTTGAATTGTGAAATATTAAATATATTTTATTAAAATTTTACTAGGGTGAAATCATCATAATTTTATCGAGGGTAAAATTGAGATGAAAAAATTATTCATTTGAAAATAAATATTGAATTTTATTTTGGGTAATAGAAAAAACAAATATTGGGTTAGATCGAATTTTAAAGTATTGACTTAAAAGGTCGAAAAGTACTTATAATTGCACCCGACATGGAAGAGGCCCAAAAGCCTATTATGTTAATGGGGTGGATGACAAAGCCTAGTAAAATTAACTAGGGTTGTCGTCACCTATTATCCTAGTTAGACTAGGACTTGGTTTTTTTATTAAAATAAATTTCTACATTCCAACAAGGGTTCTATCTTCTCTCCCTATAAATAGATGGAACCGGTACGACTATTGAGACAACTTTCAAATATCGTTATTCTGGCTGAAAATAGAGAGACTAAAATTCTCTTAGATTTAAACATATTTTCCAGAATAAAGACTCTGAAGGTTTCTATTTATAGTTCCGATGGAACATGAAGTATTCTAAGGGTCGAACCCAAAAGAAGAGGCGATCGAGCAATAACTAGCATACACAATAAAGTCTAAGTGGCTACTAATCCGGTTTCATAGTACGACAATTCATAACAAGATGAGTTTGCAAGAAAGTTAAATATTTTACTCTAAAGACTAAATTGCAAGAAATGTAAAAATAGAGGGAATATCCAACAAATAACTAATGGAGGTCGGTTGATTTCAATATGGTTCACCAAATCTCGGACTAGGGACATAAACAACGTAAATTACTAAGTGGCTCCATTTTATCTTTCGATCACAATTTTACTGACTTAGACGAATTAGGTTTGGTCTAACTTTCGATCTCGTTGGTAAATCTGGGACTAACGAACTGGTGCGCAATAAGATTACCTTCCAGTCTCACTTTATCTTGATATTCCCTTAGGGGAGTCACTACCTAAATTCTTATTTCTATTCAAATTAGTCCAATTTGTTACGATCTAGTCCATTGTCCAAGGGGTTTTAGTTTACCCTCATCTCCATCAACCAACCTCCTTAAAGGTTTAGCTACATATGCTCTAAGTAAAGAAAATACATAACAATGGGAAACAAGGCACCCATGAAAGTAAAGCTTCAGAAAAAAGCAAGAAAACTTAAATAGCATAAAACCAAAAGCATTTAACAAAGAAATCTAAGGCAAGAAATATAAAAGGAACAAACTTTAACAGATTTAAAATAAAATAAACTGAAATACATTACACTAAAGCTTAAAGTATCTTGAAAGCAAGGTACATGGACTAGAAATGTAAATAAACCTTAGCCATAGTGTTAACTAACACTAAAAACAATAAGAATAAGAAGTAATGGTAGAAAAATAAACTCTAATCTAAGGTAAAAGAAGAGAAAAATAAAAACCCTAGAAAAGTGCAAAGAACAACTAAAGAAAACCTGGAGAAAACTAACCTTAAAACTAAACTAATATATGTCTTTCTCCTCCTCAGCAACTTTTGGTTGTTTTGAAGCGTATTCTAATGAGTTTTTGATGCAAAAAATGCCCTTACACAAGCCTTGTGTGCTTTATGGGTCAGGTAGACAAAGGCTGCCCGTTTTGTCCAAGTTTTTCCCAATAATGAAATTGATATCGCGATACCCAGAAGAGGATATCGTGATATCTCAAACAATATTGAAACTTTGGGTTTTCCTTAGGAGGTGGATATTGTGATACCCAAAGGGGATATTGCAATACCACTAAAGGGAATCCTTGATTTTCTACACTGTCGGAGGTATCGCGATTCTAAAGGTTAGATATCGCAATACCCTTACCCTTGGTTCCATTCTCACTCGTTTTTTATCTTCGACTCGTCCCTACATCACTGAAACACATGTTAGGCCTCCAAATGGCACTAGCGGCCAATTTGGGTAAAAAAATAAACAAAAACAAGACATTTTCACTTATTACCCAAAAAATTTGAAAATATAAAAATAGTGAAAAACTAAGCTAAAAACTCCATTTTTCTTGAGAAAAAGCTCATTAAGTGCATCAAAAAAGTCTAATTTGCCACATTGATTTGTGGCAGATCATTAATCATCCTAGCGAAATGGGTGTTGCCTACGGTAAGACATGTTAACCATGGAAAAGAGCCCTGAACTCACATGAAAATGTATGAATTTGAAAAGATAAGAAAAATGAACACTGATTTGATATGTGATTGAGGGATCCGAGGATTAACCCAATGAAGGGTATGAAAAAAGTAAGTAAATATGATTCTGTTTATGTTATATGTTATGAATTAAGAGAGTAAGGAAATGTGGTTTCATATATGTGTTTGATATATGTATCTGTTGTTAGAAGAGAAAAATGGAATGTTAAGTGGTAAGTTCTAACCTCTGCTGTTGTGTTGTAAATGTAACGTATGTGTTAAGAGTAATGATATGTATATAGAATCCGCCCTAATGAAAGAAAGTTTGGAGGCATGCATTACCTAGCCTTATAAGATGTTTGGGATGTAAAAGTAAGTGTTAGACAGGATTTGGGTTAAATGAAGAAATGTAAGCTTTGTAAAGATGCGGTTATATGTTTGAAATTGAAAAGGTAAGTATACATGTGATGTTTAAATCCGCTCGGTAATGCTATCTGCAATAATTTGAATGTTCGTTAATATTATGAGAGTATGTGCCCAAATGACTTTGTGTCTGAAGTATCGATGTATTATTAAGAGTATCTATGTATGTATATTTGTGATATTTATTGAAATTTTGTATTTATTTAAGGGATGTGTAATTCTCTTTACTGGTGCTCATTAAGTTCTTTTGAACTTACTCCCAGTTCTTTTCCCCTCTTTCATATGGAACTTTGTTGTAGGCTTGTTGAAAGGACTCAGCCAGAAAGAGTGACCTTTGTTGTGAGCTTCGCCTATGTTATTTTGTAGCATGCATATGGTCTTTGGGGTGGCATGTAATTCTGTTTGAATATGAACCTGTGTAAAAGTATCTTTCATTTAATTATAGTTTTAAAAGAATGTTATCCTAAATGATTAATTAAAGTTTCATGAACTATGATCGGTGAAATGCTTTCTGTTTCTGTACGCCAAGCTAATTATGATATGATTTCCTCTAGTACTGAATTTTAAAAAGAAAGGATTTTTCTTTCAATGAAAGTTTTAAACTTATTTAATTTTGGTTAGTGGTGTATACTTATTTCAATTTCTTTGATTACTTTAAAATCTTTCTGCAGTATCGCCCACTTCAATTTGTTTTGCACTACAACTAAACTAATATCGAACCATGTTTAAGTTTTTTTTATGTGTAACACCTCAATTTACTATATGAGATTTGGGTGTTACATCTCAACCCAACCCGATCTGGATCCAATTCCTTTTCTCCTTCAAATGAAAAAAAAAACCCAGATAAAGTGTTCAAACAAAAATTAGGAAAAAAAAAGTGAAGTGATTGTTGCTAAGCATAAGCACTTGGAGTGAGCTTAACCTGTTTAAGGTAGGTATGGGACCCGAATTGTTATTCCATGGTGCCTCTAAATGCTCAAGTTTAGTAAGGTTCTGAATATCTTAAGGAAGTGTACCTTGAATGTGTAACAACCCGTTTTTTAGTGGTATCGAAAACATTGGTTTTGGGGCTACCAAATCCGATGAGTAAGTTCGTAAATATTATTATTTAATACTTACGAGTCAAATATTATTTTTGAAAGGTTTTTGATTTGATAATTTATGCTATTTTAATGATTAATAAAGTTAAAGTGGTATGACTCTAAGGTCAAGTGGTTTTAAAAAATGAGGTATTGGGACCTCGTTTCTATAAATCAAGCTGTAAATATTTTTATAAATATTTATGGAATGTCATTAAGGTGGTATTAAAGTTTTTTGAAAAATTTTAACGTTTCGATAGTTAATTAAGCGAAAGGGACTAAATCGTAAAAGTTGAAAAAGTCAATCGCTATTAGTTTAAAGGTGTTAATTGATTAAAGAATCATAATTCGATGGCCTTAATGGGTAAATTACCCATTCTTAAGATTTTGGATGGTTTAAGGTTTAATTTATTTTAATTTTATATATGCTTTATACATTATTTTTAATATTAAAATAATATAATAATGTTAAAATAAGAAAACATAAAGTTTTCTTCTTCATTTTGGTTGTTCACCACCGAATTCACCATGGGAAAAGCTTCAAGCTTCGGTTATTTTTTGGATGATGCATGGTAAGCCATTTTTCATCCATTTTTTTAATTTTTTATGTTTTTGAGGTCGTTGCAATTAAGTCCAACTAGCCCGTACCTTCAATTTTGAAACTGTTAAATATTTTGAATGTTACAATTGATGAACCTTGTGATTTTAGATGTTAAATGATTAATTTTAAGTGTTGGTTGATATTTAAAAATATTTTGTTAAGTGATTTTTGAAGAATTTTCTAATTAGGGACTAAATTGTTCAAATAGTATAAATGCAAGGATTTAATGTGAAATTATTGCTTTAATGGGCTGTTTTGGATACCATGACTATTTATATAGGCTAAATTTTGGGTAAAAATGGTTCATTTGCATGTTTTGGGCTCAGGGGCTAAATTTATTAGAAGTAAAACTTTAGGGGCAACTTTATAAAAATGTAAAAAATGACTAAATTGCATAAGCTAAATTATTTTACTTTATTGTTTAATATATTGAATTAAATTATTAATTTAGATCAAGATCGAGTGAAAAATCGAGGAGAATAGAAAATTACCAAAATGCCCTTGTACTTTGACATTTCTACAATTTAGCCAAGTAAGTTTGTATGGTTTAGAATTTAATATCAATTGAATTATTGAATAGATTATAATTGAACAACTTATATATATATATATATTTATTTTTAATTGTGGATATTGAATAATAAATTGAGATATATTATTGATTTTGATACTCGGTTTGGATTGAACGCGGGATTAGAGTACATTCGCACTTTGGTGTATTACAGGGGTTTGAAGTGGAGATGGTATTGGAGGGAGATATCGGTATGTTACCCAAGTAAACCGAGGTTCAGCATTTGTTGCGAACTTTCTTGTTATACTTTCCGTTTGGCGTGATTCGGGTGGATCAACTCTTTTGAGCTTCTGTTCAGATATTATGAGCTTCTGTTCAGCTCTTATGAGCTTCTGTTGGCGTGTTCGGGAGGACCAGCTCTTGTGAGCTTCTGTTGACAATGTACTCTTATTCTTAAGTCGTTCTTTGAATGGAAAATCTCGATAAGTTAATATATTTAATGAATTTGAAATATTTGTTATTTATTGAATATTGATCTGAACATAAATAAATTCATCAGTTGAGATTGTGGTTGATGCTTAGGTTCGTGTTAAGCTTATGGTTGCATTATGTCATGTTTAATATTAATGATATACATTGAAATGGTGAGTGGTCATATTCATGAAAAGGTGGTAAGATTCAAAGGGGTATTTTCTTATAAAATGGTTTCTCATGTGGTTGACCCCAAATAAGTTATATACATAAAAGCACTAACTTGTGTATTGATGATGGTAATTAGGCTTATGTCAAACTTGAGATTATGGTTGATGCTTATGCTCATGTCTAGTATTATACAAATGAAATGGGTAAGAAAAGAGAATGAAATGGTAAGTACGTAAATGGGATGTATTATAATGTTATAAAAGGTTTAATTTGATAAATGATGTATTTATATGAGAGCAAATTGCTTATGGTATGTATGAATTTCTACCTATGTCATGGATAAATAAACTGAATTGAGAATTAATAATGTTGTTTAAACTTATGATAGGCATTAGGGACGAAATTGAAAGTAAGTAAATAGAAAGGTATATAATCTTATAAAAAGGTTGTTGAATATATATTATGTCTCATGAAATCCTATCATGTTATGAAAGGTCAGTAAATATGCGACATTAATGAACTTATTCATTTGTGAGTTAATAACTATGGTTTGATAAATCCTGAGACATTAATGAAATTTTATGCTTAAAGTTTATACGAGCTTGCTAATCATTCATTACTTACTTAGTTATTTTCCTTGATTGGGTTGGAAGCTAGTTGGAGATCCATCACACTATCCATCGGCTATACCGATAGATTTTGATGAGTTTGAGTCATGGTTATAATGTCATGCATATATGTCTTTGTTTGATGAAATTAGCTATTATGCTTGGCTTGTATATAAGTTATTTTGGGTGATGAAATGGTTGATATGATATCATGTATATTTGGCCTTATAATGGTTGTTATATTGGTGTTGTGTGATTAAATGATGAAAGTTGGTATGGTAGTTAAAATATATATGTCATGAGTTGTTCTTGTTATGCTAGAATGTGTATTTGAAATGTTGGTTGGTATTTAATGAGATGGTATATCAAGTTGTTAATGGCTAGTTTTGGTAGCCTTTAATGTATTTGACGTTTGGTAAATTTATTAAGATAGATGGTATATGTGGAAATGGATATTATGGTATTTGTTGTGCATAGGATTGGTATGTGAACATTATGGTAAATGTAGTATTTAAGTTGTGCAATTGGTTGATTGAATTATGGAGGAATTTCGTAGATGTTTAATCAAGTTTGATTGTTGAGACTGAGGTGCCATTTTGGCATATTGGTTGAATGGTTAGTTACTATGATATTTTAGCTTGAATATGCATATGTTAAGTGTGTTTTGAATGTATGAATATAGGTACATTTGGGTTGTGTAAGTGGCTAGACCTTGGGTAAGAAAAATGGCTTGGAAATGGCCTATTTTTCATCCACACGGCCAAAGACACGGGAGTGTGTCTCAGCCGTGTGTGACACACGGCCAGGCGACACGGTCATGTATCCCCTATAGCTTACTAAGGGTTGCAAGTCAAGCAGTTATACGGCCTGGCACACGGGCGTGTGGGGCCATTTCGAAGGGTAATGGCTTAGCACACGGGCATGTGGCTGGTCCATGTGACCCAAGCCAGAAAGTTACACGGGCACGGACACATTTGTGTGTCCTTACTTCGAATGTCCACACAGCCTAAGACACGAGCATGTGTCTCTGCCGAGTGACCCTTGTAGTTTGAAATTTTCATCTTTTTCCAAAAAATTCTACATGTTTTCAATTTAGTCCTGACTTGTTTGTAATGTGTTTTTAGGGCATCGAGGGCTCGTGTAAGGGACAATATGCATGTTACTGATTGACTTTGTTATGAATGATGTTGCGATATTAAATGTTTAAAATTTTTGATAGTTTTGAAATGTAAACTCCGGTAATGCTCTGTAACCCTATTCTGACGATGGATACAGGTTAGGGGTGTTACAGCAGGATCTGATGACTGATTTGGATTCGAGTGATGCACTTGTCCTCTAATAAGAAAATGTGTTTCTGTTGCATGGATCCGGGTTGGTCCACCTCAGAGGTTCGGGGGGACCGAGGGTGTTCTTAAGGTCTAACATGGCAGCATAATCATCACTTGCAATTGTTTGGGATTTAACAAATGAAGATTGAAGAGAAGCCAATAATAAAAGTAAAAAACTTGAAGCAGAAATCGAGTTCAGTTTTGTAGTTCATATTGAGAAAGATTAAAAAAACTCAAAGCTTTAGTTTTTTTTTCCTAGGGAAAATGATGCATGAAAGATTGTAGCTTTTATTTTCCTTTTATCAAAGGCATTAGATAGATAAAGGCAACATGTTGTAGGTGAGCTGAAAACTAGAAACTCAAAAGGCAAAAGAAGAAGAAGAAGAAGAAATGAGAATAAGGAGAAAGATAAGTAGAGGTTTACAACGGGGAATAAAAGTGATAAGCATAGGGAACAAGTAGAAAAGAACAAAACAAGCATAAAAAAAGAGTAGTAGTAATTGAGAAGGAAAAGGAGTGAAGTGTAGTGCACATGTCCAATGTGGCAGGTTAATGGGCAACGACAGCTAGCTAATTAGCCACATCACTTGTTCCGTTAGGCCTGTAACCCAAAAACGTTAGTGGGTGATTGATTTGTCACTTTTCGATAATGTTAGTAACTAGTTTGTTATTTTCCTAAAGTTAAGTGACTAAGTTGAAAGTTGAGTAACTGTTGGTGTAGTTTACCCTAAAAGAAATTCACCAACTTTGTTGAGTTCACGATTCTATTTGGATGCTAAAGTCAATGATTGAGATCTCATATTTAATCTAACATGTGCACGGAAAACAAAACCGTACATTGAATGATAAACTCAGTGGTATTTCTACAATTCAAATAACAATTGCAATTAAGCTAGTGTATGCAAATCAGTAATCATGCCATTTTATCAAATGTAAAACATATTACTATATGAACCATTGATGCCATATGATTCAATCTAACATGTTCAAAAAATTAAATTAGGAGAAATCATATTAGCATATCATATTCCAAATCAAATCATTTGATTCGTCCAAATTCATATCAATCTTCCGAGCTTATAATTCGGTTCACATAGTATTTTACCATAAAAGTTCATTTTAAACACCATTTTCAAACTTTACATTTAAAGCCTCTATTAACCGGACTCGAACTCGAACAGATACACGGATCCAACCAACACACCAATTTGACACTTAGTGCCTTATCGGACAATTTTGAAGTAAATAAATTGCGCCCAATTCTCATCTGTATAATCAAAGTAAAAGTTGTGCCCAACACTCATCAAAACGTAGTTGAAGTAACCCATAGTTGATATCCTATGACATGCCAATTATATCCGACTCTGGCCGAACAGTTAATAGGGTAATAACCATTCAATTCCGAATATAGTTTAATAACACAATTCACCATATTCAATTCATCAACCAAATTGTCATTTCATATGTATAATAGCATGAATCAATCCAATTCAAAGTCAAATTTGATATTAAGTAAATTGGTCATTCTCAAAAAAATTGAAGCAATTTAATCCATGTCATTTTCAAAAGTGAGCAACTAAGGACAATTACTCACGACGTTAATAATTTTGTCAAATTTACACAAATTTGATTGGTATAATAACAAATTTAGCTCTTATAATTTACACATTCTATTAATTTGGTAATGATTTAACAATTTTAGCTGTATTATTTGTGTGGATGTTGATGCTAAATTTGTTGATTTATTTTCGAATAAAGACCAAATTAAAAAATATGTAAACATATAGGGATAAAATTGTTATTATACAAATCAAAATGATGTACAATTGACAAAAAGCATTAATATTATGATTAATTGTCCTGAATTGCTTGCTTTCAAAATTGACGGGATTAAATTGCTTTGATTTTTTAGAGGAACCAATTTGCTTAAATTTGAAATTATAAGGGACCAAAGAGGTCCTTTTACTCATGTATTATGTGTTTTTTAATATTTTATTTTCACGATTTATATTTAGGGTTTGTGATTCATTGGTTGTCTCTCTCAACAATATCATCTTCAAGGTTTTAACCTATATTATTTTCTTAGGGTGCAATATGTTTTACCACTAAATCCAATACTTACTTATATTATAATACATTCTCATGTATTACATGTTTTTGATGAATTTAATTTTTCTAATAGAACATGATATTTTTAGGCCTTCTTTATTTTTGAAATCTATTTTATTAATTCTATCAAAGAATTTGATATAATTTGTTCTTTTTAAATATGTGGTGAACTGATACATATGGATTGACATTTCTTGTGTTGTTTTAAAAATATATATATTAATATGCAATAAAAACTCTTTGAATTTGAAGCAATTATTCGTGAAATATAAAGAAAAGAAAAGAAGAGTAATAAAGAGAATGATAAAGAAATAATGAGGAGAAATATAATGTAGATCACTTTATTAATTGATAAAATCTCAAGAACAAGCTATGAAGATGGAGATAAGACATTATTGAGAAAAAGAGTGGATTTCAACTCCATTTGCAACAACAATCCATCTGTGCTAGCGTAATTCCAATGCAGGTACCTCCCTTGGGGAAACCTTGAGCAACACAGTCATGGAAACAGTTTTCAACTGTTGAACAAGGACCCAAGCAATGTGGTAGATTTAAAGGATCCATTGCCATCGCCCCTGCAATTCATCATACAATATTTCACCAATCATTATATATATACGAAGAATATTTCAAGACTCAATTGAGGTATATAGATGATAAAGAGATCAGTGTTTACCTAAATTTGATATTAAAATCAAGAATATTATTCTCAAAATTTGTTGAACCATGAGATATGCAACTTTTCTCTTTGCCATTCTTTCTCTCTCTTAATGCTTTCAATTAATATGTATTTTAATTTGCTCAAAAACAAAGAAATGCATCCTATTTATAAGAGGTTTTCAAGCAAGAATAAAAGTTGTAGATATTTTTAAGGTCAAACTTCTCTTCATTATTTTTATTCTATTACTATTCGGTATAAATTTAATTGCAAAGTGTGACTTACATAATTCATGGAGATGGTGATAATAAATGTATAGAAAAGCAATGGTGATAATCTTAAACTTACACCAAATCTGTACTTTTATTCTTTTATGATTTTTACCTTTTTGGAAGATAGACAGATGTATTACCTATTTAGTACTTACCAGTTTATGTATTCTTCATCCATTTAGGATTTAGTTCATTCACTTTTATTTCATTCTATTTTTAGATTTTAAAATTTTAGTCAAACTATTAAAAGTGTTAAAATTATTTTGTTACATTTATATTGATTATAACGTCATTTTTTAATTACATTGCTACTAGATGATTCTTTTTTAAAATTTAAAATGTCAAACTAACAAATTTAACAAAAAAATTCTTAACTAGGGTAATAGTTGGACCGAATTTTAAAATCAAAAGTAAGACTAAATTCTTGGAAATAAAAATATAGAGATTAAATTCTAAATTTGTAAAGAGTACGAATCCTATATCATATTTTAACCTAATATAAATTATTAATTTTTAATTTTATGTATTATAAAGTATGGTACACACAAATATGGTAAGTAATCTTAGGTGAATAGCCTATATTCTTGATACAAGTAGTCATGTGTCATACATTTTAATTAATTAATTAACTTTTTAAGAATTCATATATTATAATAATTTTTGAATATTCTATTTTTAATTAATATAATTAATGTCAAATAAAATTTTTATTTGAATTCTTGAATATAATTAAAATATATTAATTTATTTAAGAATTTATATATTACAATAAAAAATCAATCATAATTAAAGTATTTTTAACGTATTCATTTTACAATATTAATTTGCTCCACGTAATTAATGCAAAGCAATATTATTTAAATGAAAACTAATTAACATAACTAATATATAAATTATTTTGATAATTTAAATATAGCATTAATAAAATTTCTAATTGTTATTGCAACGTAAGACTATAAACACTTTTATATTTTAAATTAAACTCTTCACTCTTCATTTATATTTTTATTTTCTTAATTATCAATAAATTGAAAGTTAGAGTTGTGTGACCCAAATTCTTATTAAAGAAATGATACAAATAGAATCCGTAAAGAACTACTCTTCTTCTATTTGATATTGATTGTACAAGTAGAATCCGTATAAAACGCTCTCCTTCTATATGACATTGATTAGAATAATATTTTTCAACCTATAAATAAAAGTAGTTGAAACTCCTCTTGTATCATTTGAATTTCAACATTAGTAAATATTCTTCTTCTCTGCCCGTTGTTTTTTCCTGAAAATCTGTTTTATTATTTTTCTTTTTTATTGTTTTGCGATCATTCTATATTACCATTATCGACGTTCAGTTTTACATTGAACATAATAATTTGTAGATAATATATCATTAATACAAAAAATTATATCCTAAAACACTATTTTTGGTAAGTCACTATCCTTCACTTTTAACTGGTAATATCTCGATCTTAAGTCAACTTTGGAAAAAAATTGAAGCTCTCTTCAATTGATCAAACAAATTGTCAATACACAGCAAGGATATCGATTTTTTATTGTCAGCTTATTCAATTATCGATAAAATATGTAGAGTCGCACCGAACCATCTTTTTTTCTTAACAAATAACACTAGGGGATCCCCAGAGTGATATATTAAGCTATATAAAGTTGCAATCTAGCAAATCTTGTAATTGAAATTTTAATTATTTTAACTTTCTTGATGCCATTTGATACGGAACAATTGATGCAGGAGCTGAATGACATAATTAACAAATCAATAGGGGATGATATGTTCTGAATTTCTAACAAACACCGCTTATACACCTTATCAACTAACACAATTTTTCCTAAATGACTCAATACAACCATAGCTACTTTTGACATTTTGGGTTTTCGACTCCCCGATTTTACCAATTCAGCATTTATATAAGAATGAAATGAACTCAGGTCTATTAAAGCATAGACAGGCATCGAATATAAAAAGAATATACTTGCTACGACATCTGTAGTCTCACCCTCTTCACGGGTTCAAACAACATAGGCTTGTGCTAGAGCTCTAGCCTCGGATTGTTGAGCAGATGCCTCAACCCCTCTTCTTAAACCATCTCTCGATACAAAACCACCATGAATATTCCTTCGGCCTCTAACACTAGAAGTAAATCTCTGAGTGGTGGTTGGTGGGTTATTAACATTCTTCAGGCATTCTAGAGCAAAGTGCTCTAGGATCCAAAACAGAAACAAGCTCTCGTTAATCTCCAACACTCGCTTTGATGCTTTTTCCCTTAGTGTTCAAAATTCGAAATATCAGGATCTCTAGTGGGAACTCTCACAATGCCCACTGATACAGACAATTGACAATCTCGATTTCTTTTTATTCTGACAAACCTTGAAAATGCTCTTCCAGACTCTTGAGACTCTCTAGCTCGCTTAAGTAACATATGCGGACTAAAAGCCCCTACACGCTTCCCGAAAGCTCTAAATGGGTCAAATTTCTTATCAAAACCTATGGCATGTTCTACCATTTTGGCTCGTTCGGTTAAGTTAGCAAACTATTTCATTCTTTGAGAGACCAACTGAATACGGAGCTCATTTCGCAATCCCCGAAGGAATCCCTTACAACTTTTCTCCTCTATTGGCACAAGCTCTAGAGCATATTTATTAAGCCACAGAAACTCACGCTTATAATCAGCCACTGACATTTTTCCCTGCCTTAACGTAAAAAATTCTTTTTTCTGGTCTTCCAAATATAACCCATCGACGTACCTTTTCTGAAATTCAATTTGGAAGAAATCTCAACCAATATAATTAGTAGATAAGTGTCAGGTAACAGTCTGCCACCATAGGTACGTCTCTCCTTGTAGAAGAGAAGTGATGCATGTAACACATTCGCGTGGAGTACATTCAAGCTGTTGTGGTACTCGATTCGTCGATTCTAGCCAGGTCCCAACTGACGAATGATCGATCCCTTTTAATCCCATAAATTCAGTGGTACCATATTTTTTTAATTCATTTATCGAAGCTCTTTAGACCATAAGCACTAGTACAATCGAAGGAGTAGCCCTCACCACTCATTTAAGGGCTTTCGCTATAGCAAGGAGAAATTTTTCGTCTCTTTGACCCTCAGGTCTATGTCTAGCAGCTCTAGATTGATGAACACCAGCTAAAACTATGCTAGGTGCTTTTGATTTGATCATGTTTTCACTCTCAGCGGAACAACTGCTGCTATACACATCATTATCAACTTTATTTTTTTCTAGATCCACTAGACATCTTTAGCTATAAAACAAAGAAAATTTTATAACCAACATCCAAATCCCGACTCAAACTCGTCTCTGACATGTACCTCTAGACACAATTCTGAGCTCAATTTAGTTAGAGAATCGGCTAAACCTATAGCTCAGATACCACTAAACGTAACACTTTGATACCTGACCTAATCATTGAGTCTGAGTTACGAGATGTTATATTCCTTACCAAAGAAACTTCTATCAAATTCATGGTAAAATAACCATTTCAAATCATCATTCAGGAAAAAAACAACATTACACACACATTTAATATTATGAACAACCTTTTTTGAGTCTTATACGTGTTGGATCTAGTGCTCTGAGTGTATTATATTCATTTGTAAACTTGTAATTTTTTTGAACATATTAGTTAATAAAACAAATTTATTGATTATAATTAATATACTTTGTATTATTGTCCTCATGTGGTTTTTGCATGCAAAGCAAAATAGAAGTAAATGTTACTCATTGGTTTTCTAATGTTTAAACCAATACTATGCAGTATTACGTGATCAAATCGTAATACGGAAAGACAACTTGTATTAGTAGAATAACCTAAACATGTCCTTAGTCTAATCAGAAATGAGCAAACTGGTTGAAAGAATAATATGTCGTCTATCAAGTCCATTGGGGAGATGCTTTGTCTTGAGCATCAGAGTGGATGACTCACAGAAGATAAAGACATAGATGTGACTGACTAGACTAATAGTACATCAGACTGGACCCAATAAGAATTGATCTTGAATTCATTCATGGATTTATTCACTTGTGATGTTCATAGTGTGGCATACCTAAATCCTGAGTGGATTATGTATGTGTGACTTGTAAACTTTGATGAAATTAAAAGCCAAAGTTCGAATAGATAATGAACCAAAAGCTGGTGCATTGGGTGTACGACTTCTACAACATGTAGCGTTATTCAAAATAGTGGAATTCATAGCCCGAGACATGGCTAAACAATGTCCTCTCATTGGCCTTACATGGTTGATGAAAGTAAACGTTGCCACGGGACTTTTTTTTGTGACGAATGACTTGATTACTGTTTGATAGTAATTGACTTTTCATGAAAGAAGATGTAATGGTTACCATGAAATAAAATAGGATCATATTGGGAGAGTGGGTATTATCTCAAAGATATTAAGGATATCCTTTGAGGGTAAAACACTTATGACATGGTCATTGAACTAGCATTGATCAAGTTGCTTTCGTAATGGTATGTCGTTACGAAGAACTCAGTGATGATACTATAGTGGAATGACTTCATGACTAAATGAGTTTATAATTAATAGGCAAAAGGCTAAAACTTAATTATAAATCATTTGAGCCCTAATTGCATATGTCCACTTAGTCCCTCTGCTAGCTCGTTGAAACTAGAAATGAATTGCATGATAAATCAAAATGAATGAAACGAATAAAAATGGAAAAATGAAAAACATTCAAAATTATTATGGTTTTCTCTGAAATGGAGAAATGAAATCATTTGGAAATGAATACGGGTTTCTCAAAATGGAAATGGAAATAGCAATGAAAATGAAAATGAGAAATGAGAAATGATTCATTTACAAATGAACATGGATTACTCAGAAATGATCGGAAGAATGAGTTTATGTTTTGAGCTATTTTAAAGCTAGAAAATGAAAATACACCATTCGACAATAGTAAACAAGTTGAATTGTGAAATATTAAACATGTTTTTCTCAAAATTTTACCAAGGGTAAAATCATCAAAATTTTATCGGAGGTAAAATTGGGATGAAAAAAATTATTCAATTGAATATAAATATTGAAGTTTATTTTGGGTAATAAAAAAACAAATATTGGGTTGGGTCGAATTATAAAGTATTATTGTAACACCCTATACTCGGCTTGGTCGCTGAACCCGAATATTAGGATGCCACGCCACCGTCAAAAGGTATAAGAAATCTTACACTCGAAACTTAGAGTAGGGGTTCAGGCTACTCTTAAGTTCCCAATTAATGCAATGAACAATGTCTACAAGTAGCGATTCCAAACACTCACCGCACGCTATCTCCTAGTTGCCAAAAGCTCACACTAGTTTTTCCTTACCTCATAGAAGGTCCTATCGATTCTGAAGCTTCAACAAAGTAAATCACACAACAACACAATCAACATTTAGCCAAAGACTCTCTTAAATCAATCAAAAACACTAGCCTAAGCTAGATTCTCTTGTAACAAAAAATTTAGACATAACAAACTTGAAACTCAATTATCTCAATCTATAATTAATCTTTTTGCCTAAAACTGAATCTATTCATCTAATTATTCACCTAAGACTAATTCTCAACCTTTAAACTACGCAAAACTACCCAACTCATGGTATCAAAATTTTTTGACATACTATGGCAATTTTCATGAAAATTCAATAAAAATTAAGAAATTTTTAGCGAAACTTTAAACTCGATTTAGAAACCTTCTTTTCACATCAAAACAAATTGAAAAAAACTTTGAAACAATGTTTTTATTCAAAATCCCGAAATCCACCATTAACGACCTAATTTTCTGCTTTTATTCAAAACATGCAATTTAATGGGTAAAAACTCAGTTTTAAAAGCTTGATAACATTAAAAAATAAAAAAAAATGAATTTCTATCTTCGATGGAAGAAAAATGAATGCTTGGCTGAAATTTCAAAGAACCCATAAAATTGAGAGATGACAAAACCAATGATGTTTTGGGTGTTTTTCTTGAAATTCTATGGAGGTTTATTGATTGAGTGATGATAGAAATCAAAGGAATGAAGTTTGGAAATCAAAATTTGAATGGGAAGAGATTGAGAGAATAAGGGACGGCGAAAAAAAAACAAAGGGAAGAGGTTTCGTATGTTTGTTGTAGGTGGGGGAAAAGAAATAGGTTAATTTTAAATTTTGGTAAAATTACTTTATAACTAATCCTAAATTAAACCCTTTTACAAAACAGTCCTTATTTCAAAATTAAAAGTCTTTTCAGCATTATTTCCAAAAATTGATTTGATTTTTTAAAAGCCATAGACGAAAAAATTTTTGGTTTACCATGATAAGAAATTTTCGATTTACCATGATACAACATTCAAAATAGGGTAAACTTTTACGTAGTTAAATCGCGATCCGACAAGTTTGAGGTGAAGTGCACAATGCGAAACAACGCATGTGAATGGAAAATCATGGCTCTATTAAGAAGAAGACGAGGTTATGGACGATAAAGAAATATACCACTTCGCATACATGTGTTGCCGCGGGTACTGCATCAATACTGGTTTATATTACAACACAATTGAATTGCTAATTTAAATGTACTCGTGTTATTACAGGTATATCATGGGATTATCCAAAATTGAATTCGAAGATGATCGCGAATATAATACTACCTATGGTCAAACTGAGTCTTAGGGTTGTTGTGCCAGTTCTAATTGCAAATATCCATAGCTAGTTAGATTACACGCCTTCGTACCGCAAGGTGTGAATCATAAAGTAAAAGACATTAGAGAAGATGCATAGTGGGTAGGCCAAATCATACAATGAGATATGGTAGTAGTGTTGGATTATGGAGACGTACGTCCCAAGTTGCATAACCGATCTTGAAACGGGGCATGTGTACTTCAACAATCGATTGCTCAATAGATGTCGAGTTTTCAAACGTTTGTTTTGGAATTTTAAGTAATGTCAAGAGGTATTCTAGTACTGCAAGCCATTGGTACAAATCGATGGTACCTTTATGTATGAGAGATATACCCATCGATTGTTGTTGGCTATGGCACATGACAACAATCAGAAAATGCTACTAACCTTTGCAATAGTGCCCAGAGAGTCAGCAAACAATTGAAATTTCATTCTGTCTAGATTGAGGAGACATGTTCGCCCCTAGCCCAATATTTACGTCATCTCTGATCGAGGACCTAGAATACTAGCTGCAATTGAACGGTAGGGAAGCCTTTGGGACCGCATACACCATAGGTATTGTCTAAGGCATGTTGCGTCGAATTACCATAGATAATACACCTCTACTGCTTAGCAAGCACGAGTGATGAACCTGGGTATGTAATCGCCACTATTAAATATTCTTTGATATTTAACCGGTGAAAAAATGTTGGGCATTCATAAACTATTCACTTCTCTCGACAGGGTACGAGCTTGTCAAAGACCGCTTTCAATAAAATATTGGGAAACTTACAAGTCATTAACGATGATGGGGCAGACTACCTTTCTAACATACCCTTCAAACAGCGGGCACAATCCTACGACAGGGGTTTACTGATGGTCACTAAACTAACTATAAATACGACTAAGGCAAGCGCACCTATCGAACAATAGTATAGTTATGGTGAGTAGGGAATATCGTATCCACGAGGACTAAAAGTACTAGTAGTTACCTTTTTTCTATTATTTAGCCGTCAAATTGGAATAATTGTTTTTAATCTAAAATTACTAAACTAATTTAACTAAGAACGCAACAGAGAATAAAATAGGAAAATAATCAAAGATACTAATGAGATAAACAATACCCAGGAAAGAAGCCACCTACACTTCACTTATTATTATGAATCTGAATTTAAACGATTTACTCCCTTATGTCTTGATCCATAAAAATCCCTAAATTATGTTAATATCTCTTTTGAGAGTAAGAACAACTGACTCTAGGTTGATAAATTGAAACCTGTTTCTAATTAAAACCCCTATTGTCATATTAACTCGATCTATAGATTCACCTATTAGATTTTACTCTAATCTGATAGATTTATGTCGTCTTATTTCTCGGATTGCATGTAACTTCACTCAATTATGCTAGATCTACTCTTAAACAGGGACTTTTGCTACACTAAAATAAGCACATTAAACATGAATCAATATCCTAAAAATATTAAAACACGAAACATCATACATATTTGAGAACAAGAATCAAGTATTTATCGTGTAAAAAAAGAAATTAAATAATAAGATTCATCATAGGTTTCATCTTCTTTAGGTATCTAGGGAATTTAGTTCATAATCCTAAATAGAAACATCTCAAACTTAGGATAACAACAAGACATAAAGAAACTCAATAAAACTTCAAAATAAATTAAATAGAGATCATCGATCTTGAGGGAGATCCACTTCCGAGTTCATTCCGATGGCATTCTTCAAGTGCTTTGTTCGATCTTCTCTGAGTACCCCATTAAGTCCTCTTCTAATTGTTATTTATAGACTTTAGAATGCTCGGAAAGCCTAAAAATTAGGTTTTTTTTGCGTATTTGGGAAGAATGGTGCGTTATCAACACAGGCTGGCACATGGGCGTGTGGCCAACCCGTGTGGGAATGCCCAGGCCGTTTGGACCCTGGAAACAACTCTACTTATCCAATTTTGGCACGTTTTTCACTCTTTTCACTCACAAGTGCTCTCCTAAGTATAGAAACACGAATTTAAAGGATTAGTAACATCAAATTCACTAATTTACATAATTAATCATCCAAAAACGCACTAAGAATGGGATTAAAATATGTTACTTTTATAGCTTATCAAATATCCCCACACTTCAGCATTTGTTTGTCTTCAAGCAAAATCCTCAACTTACAATTAAGAATTAATCTTTCTCAATTTTTAATTCTCATCAATAATGTCCCAAAATACTTTATAAATAATCATGCATTGGCAACTCAAATAAAATAACACTAAAGTCTCAAACAATCTAGGCTAAAATTTTTTTAAGTACGAAAGCATAGGTGTTTCTCCTTATCTAAGTAATTACCATTCATTCAGAATCGAAAAGGATCAAAAACCTCTGTAACACCCCAAAATTGGCCTAGACGTTATGACCGTATTTGGCAATATCACATTGAAGTGTTTTTTTCGAAAATATAGTTTCATTGAAAGAAAACTCGTTCTATATTAATTCTCGTTTATTGAAAACTCAAGTTGTTTTTAGCAGTGTGTTGATCATATTAGTTTGTTGCTATATTTAAAACATTTTTTGATGCGGAAGCTTTTACAGTATTTTACAAAAACGTGGTGTCTTGAAAAGCATTCATCTTTTGAAAATTCGCGTCCTACTACTATCAGTAAGATTTTAAAAGAATAAAATCCCAAATTAAAAGTTAAAAATTTAAAGAGGCCTTATTACAACAAATACCCAAGTTAGATTATTATCAATAAAAATCTAGTATAGAAGCAGGTGCGGTTGTGTGGTCACCTCCGAGTCTCTCGTAGCGCCTATCCCTAAGACTGGGTATTACCTGTAAGATAAATAGAGAAGTGAGTTTACGAACACTCAGTGTGTAACTCCATATAAGCAAAATGGCCAATCAGGCCCTAGGTAAGTACAGTTTGGGCCTAAGCCCAATTCAATAACAGTTCAGTTCAGTTGGGCCTTAGCCCATTATAATATCAATATCAGTGTGAGCCTTAGCCCATTAAAGTGACAGTAACAGTTCAGACATGCAATCAGAAATCCTACCCAACTAGCCTCTCCACTCCACTCCGTCCAGCCCAGCACTCCATGTGGGGATAATATCACCCACCCATCCCTACACTCCAAAATTAGCATCGGTTGCAGCACTAAACAGTATTTACAGCAGAGCTACCAGTACAGTACACTTCCTCCAATCATAATAATCTCATTCCCATGCAACATATCATACATGTATGCAATATATATATATCGTGGCATGCTTATATACAGTCACACATAACAAAAAACATGCAGTTATTTTATAACATAAGGCATAACAGTCATTTTACCACGTGGGGGAATAATAGTTATTTCTTAACAGTTTGGGAGTCTAGGTTTACTTACTGACCCATTAGTAGGTCCACAGTCGTCTCGAGCAACCTTAACAGTCAAACAGCAAATTGGGCCCAAGGCCCATAATACGGGCCCATGTGGGCCCACACACACTCGTATGGCACGCATAGCCCAGAATTGGTCTCAGTCATGAAATTACATAGTTTGGCCCAATTTTCTCCACACGCTCGTGGTTTACACGTGCGAGTCCACAAGTCTGTTGGGCCCATACAACCTATTTTGGCCTATCGTGGCCCAAAATGACCTAAGACCACAAAATCAATCATGGTGACCGCAACAGTCTACTGCCCACGTTTTATGCGTTTGGTTTACCATACGAGCGAGCGCACGCTTGTGTAGCATTAATTGCCATAATTTATTACTTTTTCCGGTTTACGTTTTGGGCAGGGTTTACACACCTTGTTTCCATTCGTCACGAACAGTCGCTCAAGCACTCACCAGCCTTCAATCGAACCACGGTGATACCCACGAATCTAGTCTTTAGCAATTGATTAGAAATTCCTTGAATCCTTCCTTAACTGCCATACAATTACTATCAGTTATCACTTAAGGCAGAAGAAGAAACAATTCGCTTATAGAACTTACCGCAAGAGAGCAAGAGAATCGAAAGTGGAAGGATTCGACACTAGCACAGCCCCTCACCCTCGATTTAAAGCTGTCAACAACAGTTAAACAAAACCCACTTCAGTAACTCAAAAGTCAAAACTTTGAGTGCTATACTCACTTACCGAAAAGAAAGCAGTAAAGTCAATCGGCACAAGAAGAGGAATGGTTTTGGCAGTGGTTAAAACTAGAAATCGACAGCACAATACTAGAGGGAGAGAAGAGGAGATGAAAAGAAAAGAAATGTGCATTCGGCCAAAGAGAAAAGCTATCAAAAAGTGAAATGGAAGAATGTGCAACACCCCTACCATATTCGACTTCAAGAAAAAGAGAGGAAAACAACAATACGAAAAACCTGAAAATGAGGAGAAGAGGTTTTAAGAAATGGAACAACACAAACAAAACAAAATCGAGAAGAAAGAAAAAAAATGAGAAGCACCCCTCTAGCCGAATTCTTGAGTGCCACAGAGTCCACTTTTGGCACAACATTCCCTCTCCCCTCAGCCCTTGATTTTCTCCTAAAATCCCTACTCAAACCTCTCTATCTGATCAAAGCTCCGCTCAACCACTCAATTTGAATTCCTCTCAACCACTTCAGTGTTTCAGTCAAACCACAACACCTCCCACGGCACAGCAGCAACATAAATACTCCCTTGCCTTCACCAAGCTTCGAACCTCAGTCCTCTGGCATAGGTAACACGCCACTTACCCCCTAGACCAGCAGGCTTTTTGTGTCTTATTTTACCTACAATAATTTAAAAGCCTACTAACTATAGGCAAGGGTTTTTTTTCCTAAACATAAAACTTTTTGGACAAGTCCAGGCTTGAACCCAGGACTTCTCAGACACTCCCAAACACACCCAAAACACTTAACCACTAAAACAAACAGATATTTGTGCAACAAACACACAAAAATAATTACTTGGATTTTTAGCACGTTACGACCTCACGAAAGATTCACTCAAATCACTCAAAGTGTTTAAGGTTCAATAATAAGCACTCAATAGTCAATCATAAAAAGTCATTACCATAGGCTTGCATGAAAATCAAATCTCCACCACTATAAAATGATATGATACACAAATCAAAAGGTCTTTAAGAGGTTGTAATAGGGCTTAGGTTAAGGGTGTGGAGAAAGGCTAAAAATATGGTTAAAATTGAGATCGACTTAGTAAATTACCAAACTAGAAAATAACAAATACTGAATTAAAAACAAGTGCCAAAGGCATGAACTATTCAAGAATAAAAAAACGAGCTTCTTCTCAAAATATGAACTTAATTGTTCAAGCTCATAACTAAATAATAAACAACATGTAATTAAGTGTATATATATATATTCTTTCTTTCTTTCTTTCTTTCGTCTTCTTCTTCTTCTTCTTCTTCTTCTTTTTGAATAATTTAACAAATTAAACAAAAGAACATAGTTAAGTAACTAACCAAATCAAATCTCGATAAAAACGGAGTTAATAGAATGGGAAAAATTCTCAATGAATCAAAAAGAATGAGTTACGGGTTAACATTAATGGGTATTTTAAGAAACGGTATGTTAGGCTCAACGAGGTTCACTAAGGTTTAATTATGTAGGTAGGCTTTTTATGAGATAAGTGGGTTAAACCTAAGTGCATTTATCATCTCAGTATATCAAATCAAAAGGTGTGGTCTCAACATGTATAATCGATGCAAGTTCTAGAATAAAAAATCATGTTGACACACTTATAACCAATAATAAAAGTGAGCAAGAAAAATGTATGCTTTAAAGGCTCAAAATCTCACCCAAAATTATGGTTTTTGGTGTCAATCTTGCAAATCTCAAACTTCAAGATAATACTTCAATTTAGAGAAACAACCTAAAAATTTTAATTTCTGAAACATAGCCTATCATGCTTGATGCTCTCATGTCTTCAAGTTTAAATCAACCAATACACAATTATCTACAAATTAGTCCAAAACACATTAATAAAAATCTCAAATCCATAAAAATTCATTCTAATAGAAGTATGACAATATTACTTAAACACAAGACATAATTCAGGGATTTTCTAATAATTATATAAATAACCTTCCCACACTTAAGATGTACATTGTCCTCAATGTACAAATAGATATAATCATAGTAAAGACAAAATATTATAAAAGAGGGAGAAAACTGAAACTGCCCTGAATATTAGACGAACATGCTAGAATGGTGAAAAGTGAAAGTGTAGAGAAATCTAGATGTAGTGCAGAATTATGAGTAAACTAATAAGAAAATAAACACAAATAGTGAAGAAGATTAAGGGGTTACTAACTCGAGTAAAAAACCTTAAAAATATAGAAATATAGTTCAAAAGACAAAAACAAAATAAGTCTAACAAAAAAAATCAGCAGAAAACTAAAAAGAAAAATAAAAATAAAATAAAAGAAACTAAATGGTCCTCATCGTCAGAAGCATCGGCATCGTGAGTCGGCGGGGCCGAGGAGGAGATATGGAGATACTGACAGATCTAATACAGTGTCACGTCAATACTGTAGAACCTCTGAAAGCACTGCTGCTCAAAGCGAGTGAAAAAATTAGAGAGGCCCGTCAAAGTGGCAGCAAAAGAAACAAGACAGTAACTCAGAGGTAGAGGATGAGGTGGGTCCTCGTGAGGGAAAGTGACATCATCAATGAAGTCTTCGGGTTTATTCTGAGAGTTAGAATGAAGTAGACGGTACTAAGATGGATCAACTCCACGAAGTCGTTCGATTATCCTCATATGGATCATGGTTGAGATTCCTTGTGGGGACATCTAGCCGACGAGTAAAAGAGCAGAGGAATGCTCCTGTGTGTTGAAGAGACCGAAGTGTCAAGCGAGTCGAGTCACATAAGGACCTAAATAGATAGGACCCTTCCTGTGCCGATCTGTCTGATGGCGGAAGGCTAGGGAAATGAAATAGGCCAATTAAAAAGATGCGACCATGCTCCATAGAAAATAAGAATCAGTAGTACTGACGACGCCAGTACTCTCTCTCCTACCAGTCAAAGTATGAGCTAACAGGGCATGAATATACTGTAAAGCTAGAGGTATTGTACTCTCCGTAAGATCTACCCAACAGTAAGAGGGCAAGTAGTAGATGTGTCGATGGAGGCGGAAGAAGTTCTCGGTACCCATAAACTCCTCAGCATATAATCCCAAAGTAGCGTCGAACTCAGGGACACTCATATGGCGCACTAGGCCACCGAGTTTGAAAGTGATGGTGCCCGGCTCGTCATGAGATGTCATCGCATGCTGAAGATGAAATGTCGAGCAAAACTTCAAAGTCAGCTCCATGTAAGTGGGTTCGATGATATAGAAGAAAGAGTCTCATGGGGCTGTGGTAAGAAAAGCCCAAATAAGATCAGCAAGATGGACCTTCTCCAAAGTGCCCAGTCGATACATCGGCCCAAATTGAGTGGTTGCACTCAAAGAAGCTGAAAGAAGTCTTCCTGGGGGCCAGCTAAAAATCAGAGATAAGGGTTGTGGGCCTTGGGAGAGGTGCTTGAGGAGGAGGTCACGCTCGGGGTATTTTACTTTTTCGAAGCAAGAACGATAACCTTGGACTTGCTTCGTGTGTTCATCATGATGAATCTGTAATAAAGTAATAAATTAAATGGACGAATGTCAACATAATAGATGCAAGCTAATAAGGAAGAAAAACCGAAGTTAAGCTCAATAATGGGACTAATAAAGAAATTGACTTTGAACATAATAAATCGAATAAGCAAAATGCTAATACTAATAATGAACAGTAATAAACTTAATTAAGTAAAAAAATAGTAGAACGTAAAAGAACAAGAAAAAATCAGAACAAATGGCAAACTTAAAAATAAAATCAACTATATAAATAAAAGCAGGATAGTGCTTAAAGAAAAAAAAATGATAAGAATAAAAATTAGAAATATCAAAGTAAAATAAACTAAATAATAAAGATTAAATAAATAAATGAATTAAAAATAGAAGGGTAAAAGGGGTGGACCGTCAGTGGGATGGTCGGAGCAAGGGTACGGCGGCCAACGGTGAAGGAGGTTCGGGGGTCAACGGGAAGGAGAAGCTAGTGGAAAGGGGGTCTGACAGTTTGAAATGGAGGAAAAAGAAAGGTAAAAGGAAGGAAGAAAAAAGGGCGGTCGGAGGTGGCGCGATCGACGGAGAAAAGAAAGAAGGGGGAAAGGAGAGAAAGAGGAAGGGCGGTAAGGTGGCTGTTGGGTTGAAAAAAAGGTAAGGGAAGAGAGAAAAGCGAAAGGAAAAAGAGAAAGGGGCGGTGAGGTGGGATGATCGACAGGGAAAAGAAAGAAAGGGCAGTTAGAAGGGCAAAATGGGGTGATGGAGATAACCGAAGGGTGGAGGGCAAGAGAGCGGCGGTAGCTAGGGTTGGGGAGCGTTGGGGAAGAAGAAGACAAAAATAAAAAGGGATTAGAGATTTTAAAGGGGACACAGTCATGTAAGGCCCATGTTGGGCCATATAGTTGTGTCACACGCTCGTGTGGTTCCATTTTAGCTCGTATGTATTTTAAACAATATAGGCCCAGTCGACATACAGCTCCAGACTCGCCTGTGTGTCTAGGTCGTGTGTGCCACATTGCCGTGTCACACAGCTGTGTGCTACCTCCTTCGCTTATCCCACTCTCGTGTGGCAGTCCACATGCCCGTATGGTCCAGTCATGTCTCGCACACGGCTGTGTGCCTTACCCGTGTAACACTCTGAGTTGTTTTAAAGATGAGAAAAATAGCTCTGGGTTTCACACGGCCTCGAACACGCCCGTGTGTCCAGGTCGTGTGGTCCACACGGTAGTGTCACACAGTCGTGTGGACTATTGTAGACTGTGTCTGTCGATTTTTGGAAAAATTAAGTCCCAGGATCCACACGGCCAAGGACACACCCGTGTGTCTAGGCCGTGTGGGTCACACGACTGTGTTCACAAGCCGTGTAACTCACTGATTATTTTCTTAAAATTTTTAAAACTAAGTATTAGGATCCATACGGCCAAGGACACGCCCGTGTGGGTCACACACCCCCGTGTGTCCAGGCCGTGTGGGTTACACGATCGTGTAACTCACTGTCAAACCCCGTTTTTATGCACACGGTCTAGGACATGCCCGTGTGTCTAGGCCGTGTGGGTAAAAAAACACACTTTTAAAAAAAACATGAAATAAAGTTAAGAAAATTAGCAGTGTTAGCACTCGGGTTGCCTCCCGAGAAGCGCTTATTTAAAGTCTGAGCTGGACTTACCTTGTATGCACAATTACGAAGGTTCGTGGAGTCGAAGCTCCTCTCTATCATTTCTAAATTTGTTACCACAATAAAGTTTAATTCGATGACCGTTTACCTTGAATGTGTCATATGCTGGATGGGTTTTCTCTATTATACCGTATGGGAAAACGTTTTGTACTACGAATGGGCCTGACCATCTTGATTTCAACTTTTCAGGAAACAACTTGAGCTTTGAATTGTATAAAAGAACGAAATCTCCATCTGTGAATTGTTTGGGCTGCTTCAAACGAGCATCATGGCGTCGCTTTGTCACTTCTTTATATATTCACGAGTTCTCATAAGCATTTGCTCGCCACTCATCTAACTCGTCCAACTACATCAATCTCTTCTCACCTGTAAGTTTAAGATCATAGTTTAGGAATTTTATTTCCCAAAATGCTATGTGCTCGAGTTCAAGCAGTACATGACAACTTTTTCCATATACAAGTCTGTAAGGGGATATTCCTATGGGTGTTTTATAAGCAGTTATATAAGCCTATAAAGCGTCATCTACTTTTATCGTTCAATCTTTTCTATCTGACTCTACAATTTTTTCTAGGATACGTTTGAGTTCTCGATTCGTAACTTCAACTTGCGTACTAGTTTGAGGGTGATAAGAGGTAACTGTTCTATGATGCACCCCATACTGCTTAAGGACTTTACCAAATTGAGCGTTACAGAAATACATACCCCTATCGCTAATAATTGCTCTAGGTGTTCCAAATCAAGAAAAAAGCTTCTTAAGAAATTGAACTACTACTCTAGCATCATTGGTAGGTAACGTTTGAGCTTCTACCCATTTCGACATATAGTCGACTGCTACTAAGATATATTTAATACAAAAAGAACTAAGAAATACGGCCATACAATCGATGCCCCAGATGTCAAAAACTTTACATGAGAGCATATAAGTTTGAGGCATTTCATCTTGTTTAGAAACATTACATGTTCTCTAGCATCTATCACAAGAAGCAACATACTTGTTAGCGTCCTTGAACACTGTGGGCCAATAAAAACCTGATTCAAGTGTTTTATGTGTTGTCCTAGTCCCACTATAATGTCCTCCTATTAGTCCTGAGTGGCAATGTTCTAAGATTTTACTTGTTTCTGATTTTGTAACACACCTCCGAATCACTTAATCTGTACATACACGAAAAAGAAAAGGATTTTCCTAAAAATAATTTTTCTCATCAACAAAGAATCGTTTTTTTATGATGTGTCAACCTTTTTGGTAGGATGTCAACAGCTAAGTAATTTGTGATATCTGCAAACTAAGGGACATTAGAATCGGTTATAACCAAGAGTTGTTCCTCAGGAAATGAGTCATTTATCCCATTCTCATTAAGCTCCTTGATATGTAAATTCCCTAGTCTAGAAGGGTGATCTGTTGCAAGATTTTCAGCTCCCTTCTTATCCTGGATTTCCAAATCAAACTTTTGCAATAATAAAATTCATCTTACAAGTCGAGGTTTTACATCCGATTTAGTTAGGAGATAGCAAAGAGCTGAATGGTCAGTGTAAACAACAACTTTAGATAATATCAAATGCGGTCTAAATTTATCGAATGCAAAAACTACAGCTAGCAACTCTTTCCCTGCAGTAGTGTAATTTTCTTGTATATTTGTTAACGTCTTGCTAGCATAATAAATCGGCTGAAAATTCTTGTCTCTTCACTGTCCAAGAACTGCACCTACTGCAAAATCACTAGCATCACACATTAGTTCAAAAGGTAAATTCCAATCAAGTGCAACAACAATCGAAGCATTAATTAATTTGTCCTTAAGAGTATTAAATGCTTCTAAGCATTCCTGACTAAAATCTAAAGGCACATCCTTCTCTAGCAACTTTCTTAAAGGCTTAGCTATTTTAGAAAAATCTTTAATAAACCTTCTATAGAACCCAACATGTCCTAAAAAGCTTCGAATAGCCTTTAACTGAACTAGGGGGAGGTAATTTTTCAATGGTTTCAATTTTCACTCTATCAACCTCAATCCCATTACTAGAAGTTTTATGGCCCAACACAATCCTTTCTCGAACCATAAAGTGACATTTTCCCAATTAAGCACAAGGTTTGTTTCCTCACATCTCATTAAAACTCGTTTTAAATTTTTAAGACAAATATGGAAAGAATTATCGAATACCGAGAATTTATCCATAAATACCTCCATAATGTTTTCTACAAGTTCATCAAAGATGGCTAACATGCAACATTGAAAAGTAGCAGGGGCATTACATAATCCAAAAGGCATTCTTCGATAAGCAAACGTACCATATGGACATGTGAATGTCATTTTTTCTTAGTCCTCAGGAGCTATCAGGATTTGAAAGTAGCTAGAGGGTCCATCTAGGAAGCAATAATACATATGCCCAGATAATCTTTCCAACATTTGATCTATGAATAGCAGAGGAAAATGATTTTTCCTCGTGGCATTGCTCAACTTCCTATAGTAAATACAAACTCTCCATCCTGTGACTGTTCTCATTGGAATCAACTCGTTCTTCTCTTTAGCTACAACAACCATGCCTTCCTTTTTAGGAACAACTTGCACAGGACTCACCTAAGCACTATCAAAAATAGGATAAATTACTCTAGCGTCTAAAAGTTTAATTACATCAGCCTTAACAACTTCCTTCATGTTAGGATTTAACCGTCTTTGAGCTTGCACACACGATTTGTATTCATCCTTCATTAAAATTTTATGGGTACAAAAAGAAGGACTAATCCCTCTAATGTCAGAAATCTTCCAGGCTATAGCTCTTTTATATTCCTTCAACACATTCAATAACTCATTTTGCTCATTTGGCTTTAAATTTGAAGCAACATTCACTGGTAATGTAGAATTGTCACCAAGAAACACATACTCCAAGTGATTTGGTAATTGTTTCAGTTCCAACTTGGGAGGTTCTTCAATGGAGGGTTTTAATTTAAGCTCCTTATTTACCTTAATATCCTTATACTTTGTCTGCCTCAGTGAAGACTCATTAGAGTCTAAATCTATTTTTATCTTACCTATTAAAGTATCATCGCCATTTACCTCCTCTTCTTGAACCAGACATAGTTCCAACGTGTCCCTATAAATGATTTTTTGTAATGAATCTTAAACAACATGATCAATAGAGTCAATAAAATAACAAGAATCATCTTGTTCTATAGAGAATCGGAGTGCATCATATATTTTAAATATAATCTATTCATCACCTACCCTAAGCACAGGTTTACCATCACCCATATCAATGATAGCCCTAGTAATAGCTAAGAAAATGCGACCTAAAATTAAAGGCACTTCAACATCCTCACCCATGTCAAGCACAACAAAATCAACGGGGAATATAAATTTATCTACTTTTACAAGGACATCTTCAATAATACCCCTAGGATATTTAACATATCTATCAGCTAATTAAATACTCATCCTAGTGGGTTTTGGTTCCCTAAGACCAAGCTACTTGAACATTTTATAAGGCATCAAATTAATGCTAGCACCCAAATCAACTAATGCTTTCTCAATGTATAAACTACCAATAAAATAGGGAATAGTAAAACTTTCTAGATCTTTCAGCTTAGTTGGTAGTTTATTTTGGAGAATAGCTGAACATTCCTTGTTGAGTTCCACAGTGGATAGCTCTTCAAACTTTCTTTTATTTTTTAATAGCTCCTTCAAAAATTTTGCATATGTGGAAATCAGCGAAATAGCTTCAACAAAAGGTAAGTTAATATGCAACTGTTTGAAAATTTTAAGAAATTTACCAAATTGTGCATCCACACGGTCTTTCTTTGACTTTGTCGGATATGGGATCGATGGTTTGTATTCTTTAAGCACTGGTGGTTGAATTACTTTGGGGTTTACCCCCTCATCATTTACCTTATTAACTTTCTATTGCAGCTTCTTCTCGAGTTCAGCCAACACTTTCCCATTTCTTAATGTAACTGCTTTCACATGCTCTTTTGGGTTGGGTTTGGTGTTAGTAGGTAAACTACATTATTGCCTTTCTAAAACCAATTTAGCAAACTGTCCAATTTGATTTTCGAGCCCATGAATTGACGCTTGTTGATTTTTAAAAACTATCTCGGTGTTTTGAAAATGAGTCTCTGACACTAAAATAAATTTTGCTAACATCTCTTCAAGGTTCAATTTTTTCTCTTCCTGATAGGGTTGTTTTGAGGTCTAGAATTATTACCCATATAATTTATTTGCTCATTCTCCATGCTAGGACCGAAGGGTAAATATTCTGGATTATTCATTCCTCCTCCATTCGTGTCGCATTGCATCACCGGGTATGCCTGCGTAGAAACATATAAACCATCAATTTTCTTATTTAAAAGCTCGACCTGATTTGATAACATGATGACTGCATCTAAATTGAAAACATCAGTTGCTTTCATCGACTTTGTCCTCATGACTTGCCACTGATAATTATTCAGTGTCATCTCCTCTATAATTCATAAGCCTCTTCAAGTGTTTTATTATTCAGAGTACCACAGGCTGCTGCATCGGTCAACTGCCTAGTTGAGGAATTCAATTCGTTATAGAAGATTTGAACCTGTAACCATAGAGGTAACCCATGGTGAGGGCACCATCTCAATAAATCCTTATACCTCTCCCATGCATCATGTAAGATCTCTAAGTCGATCTGAACGAAGGAAGAGATATCATTTCTCAACTTGGCTATCCTACCCAGTGGGAAGTACTTCAGTAGGAACTTCTCAATCATTTTCTCCTATGTAATGATAAAACCTCATGGTAAAGAATTTAACCACTGTTTAGCTTTGTTTCTCAACAAAAAGGGAAACAACTGTAGGCGTATGGCACCGTCAGAAACGCCATTAATCTTGAAAGTATCACAGACTTCCAAAAAATCAGCCAAATGAATATTTAGATCTTCATCTTGCAAACCATCGAACTGAACAAATTGTTGTACCATCTGAATAGTGTTCAGCTTCAGTTCAAAATTATTTGCAGCAATAGTGGGTCTCACAATACTCGATTCAGCCCCAGTTAGAGTGGGCTTGGCATAATCGTATATAGTACGAGGGGCAAGATATGGATTTGCAACAACTATAGGAGGTAGCTGATTATTCTGATTATCACCCATCTCCCCAGTAACAATAACAACGTCCCCTTGCTAATCTACTATACTCTGTTGACTCTGCCTTACTTCTCTACGATTTCTCTAGTCATAAACTAAAGGAACCTGGGAGAAGCAAATAAAAGAAAAATTAGAAAACAAAAATTAAATTAACAACAGAAATAAAGTGCAATAAAAATAAACGTCTAAATTAATAAAAACCAAGTGTTCCGAATATTTTAGTCCACGACAACAGTGCCAAAAACTTGATGGGCACTAAACTAACTATAAATACGACTAAGGCAAGCACACCTATCAAACAATAGTATAGTTATGGTGAGTAGGGAATATTGTATCCACGAGGATTAAAAGTACTAGTAGTTACCGTTTTTCTATTATTTAGCCGTCAAATTGGAGTAATTGTTTTCAATCTAAAATTACTAAACTAATTTAACTAAGAACGCAACAAAGAATAAAATAGGAAAACAATCAAAGATACCAATGAGATAGACAATACCCAGGAAAGAATCCACCTACACTTCACTTCACTTATTATTATGAATTTGAATTTAAACAATTTATTCACTTATGTCTTAATCCGTAGAAATCCCTAAATTATGTTAATATCTCTTTCAAGAGTAAGAACAACAGACTCTAGGTTGATTAATTGAAATCTCTTTCTAATTAAAACCCCTATTGTCGCATTAACTCGATCTATATATTCCCCTATTAGATTTGACTTTAATCCGGTAGATTTATGTCGTCCAATTTTTAGGATTGCATGCAACTCCATTCAATTATACTAGATCTACTCTTAAACAGGGACCTTTACTCCACTAAAATAAGCACATTAAACATGAATTAATATCCTGAAAATATTAAAACACGAAACAACATACATAATTAAGAACAATTATCAAGTATTTATAGTGTAAAAATAGAAATTAAATAATAAGATTCATCATAGGTTTCATCTTCTCTAGGTATCTAGGGAATTTAGTTCATAATCCTAAATAGAAACATCTCAGATTTAGGATAACAACAAGACATAAAGAAACTCAATAAAACTTCAAAAGAAATTAAATGGAGATCTTCGATCTTAAGGGAGATCCGCTTCCGAGTTTATTCCGATGGTGTTCTTCGAGTGCTTTCTTCGATCTTCTCTAAGTGCCCCCTTAAGTCCTCTTCTAATTATTATTTATAGACTTTAGAATGCTCAGAAAGCTTTAAAATTAGGTTTTTTCGTGTATTTTGGAAGAAGGGTGCGTTATCGACATAGGCCGGTACTTGGGCGTGTGGCCAGCCCGTGTGGGAATGCCCAAGTCGTGTGGACCCTAGAAACAGCTCTATTTATTTAATTTTGGTTTGTTTTTCACTTCTTTCACTCTCAAGTGCTCTCCTAAGTATAGAAACATGAATTTAAAGGATTAGGAGCATCAAATTCACTAATTTACATAATTAATCATCCAAAAACACAGTAAGAATGGGATTAAAATATGTTAATTTTATATCTTATCATTTACAATATGGGCATATGATGACGAACCTGGTGGAATGCATCAATTCTGTTTTGAAAGGAACGTATCATTTGCCCGATAACCTCAATTGTCGAAGAGACATACTTCTATTTAGTTAAACTTTTTCCAAAACAAATGGCGAATTATGTTGGGTAGATGCAAGGTGACCATGTTTGGAACGATGATGTATTGAAAGAAATTATGAAGGCTACAACATGAGTGAACTGTATGCATCTAGTGTGTCACTCACGCGAAGACTTATGGTTTTGGGTAATGGAGTTCAACAGACCTAACCAAGAGATTGTCAGGGGAGCGTACTGTGCACACTTGAGAAACCAGACTTATAACTGTGGGAGATTTGACTCAATCTGTTTTCCACGCGTTCATGCAATTGTAGCATGTAGCAGTGTACGTTTAGATCTTATGAGCTTTGTGGACGAAGTTTGCAAACTAGTAAACACGTACAACATGTGGAGAAACGTATTTCCATCGGTCCAAGATGAACGTAGGTGGTCGCCTATATCGAGTGCTCCATTCAAGTTGTTACCCGATATATCATTGCATCGCAAACCAAAAAGGTCAACCAACACTGACTTGGATACGCAAAAACATGAATGTTCGAGATAAGTCAAACCAACTGAGGTTATGTGGGTGGTGTAGGAACCCAAGGCATACAATGTCGTCATGTCCACACCAAAGGAATGATACAAGTAGAACACCTCATTAACATATCTATTAATTTGTTCACTGCAATCAAGTTGTTGATTTTTTAATTCATACATAAGTTTTGTTGTGGTTTGCAAATACACATTTTTTTCCATACAATACAAGTCAATAAATTATACTAAATACCAACTTTAATGAAAAAATATTTTTATTTAAAAACATAAGGATGTACAACATCGATATAATAAAAACATTTTTTATTTATTGAAATGTTAACATGAAAAGTACAATAATAAAGTAAATCAATCCAATCCCATGTCAAAATATGTGCCACATCGGGGTGGTCGGCAGTTGTGAGCCAGATTCTTTCACGGTTCAACCATCGATCTAGGTTGTGGTACAATTTGTGGTATTGACCTCTTATCTTCTTCGCCTTCGTCCGTAGTTGATTGCGATCAAGTGCTCCTTGGTTGTCATCGTGCATCCTCCGGACCAGGAATAAGTGGTTGGGAAGGTGATCCACCTTGTTAGAACATTTATCCCGGAGGTGTTTGCGACAACATTGGAGGGGTAAAAATATATTGTGTCCTATACATCAATGGTCTAGCGACTGACTCTCAGTCGGTGCCCAAAACGTAGACGGCGTATACGACGTTGGCATCGTTGTCGTCAAAAATGTCGATGGCATCGGCATGTAATATGTTGGGGACAGAGGTCCAAAAACAAAACCTGGCATTGAAGTAGAAGCAGAAAAATATGGTGGAATATATGGTGCTTGTGTAAAAATGACAAGGTTAGTATATGTACTAGAATAGGACGAGACATATTGACCAGGGGGTGGTGTGGCCATTAGTGTCGGTGTCATCTCTTACGTAGGTGCTAACGATGGACCCACCTCACAAGACCTTGGATGTGTCGGCGACCGTTGTGGTCTCCTTGTATACGATTATTGACTCTTCTCCTCCTCCCCTAGCAAGTATGACTTGCCATAAACCCTAAATTAAGTTATGTACTTCGGATTGAAAGTTAACTCTGGAGCGACAATGGCCTCACGAGTAGGTAAAAACTCGTACCTATTGTTTCATATGTTGATATATTAGGCGTGGAATCTAATCTAATTCTCATCCGACTTCCCCCGCAAGTCAATAAGATGCAGATCATCAAGGTTTTGAGGTGCCACTAAAATCGGCTGCTTGAACCCGAATTGCCGCAACACTCTATTCGACATCTCTACGATGGCGTACACTACCAATGACACCTTCACGTGCCAGATGTTGGGATTCACCAATAATTCGGACGGGATGCATTCTCAAATTGCTAGATCCTCGTATGGCATCCATTCAAACTATACTAAAATAATAATAAATTAGTTACATATATACTATTAAATCTGAAATCAAATACATTGATATTATATAATTCAAATTTAAAAAAAAACTTACCTCCACTTTCAGATTGTTGGTCTAACAGAAGCTGTATATCTCAAAGCTCCTTCGGTAGTCTCGCGTAACTCAGCCAATGGTTCCACCTATTGAAATAATTTGTTAGCAAAATAGTTTAAATTTTAAATAATTTTATTATGGTAAATAGATTATCTAATGAATTTTACCTTGTTACGAGTAGGAACGTGTAAAGGTAGTTTGTTTGAGGACGTAAAAATGGCAGCCGATACCATGCCCATGACTGCAGTAGTAGCATGTAATCACTAATTTTAATTTTTTTTATTTATGTCGCCCGACACATCTCCTGATACAAAGTTGCCAACACGACGAACCCTCAACTGAGTTCGCCCGCTTCTCTAAAGTTGATGAGTTTTAGCAGCCACTTTAGATGGACGAGATTTCATGACTTATTTGGCATTAGGATACCCCCCAATAATCAAAAGAATGTAAGCTCAAGCATGTTGTTCTCTTTTGACTTCAATTGAATCCTCATCGAGCTTACCGAAATTTCTTCTTAACCAAGCCATTTCTATTCGGCCTCCAAAAATTGTCTCCGGAACCCTCCTCAAAAAGTCATCGCATATCTCTTTCCAATCAGCTATGTGAACAATCCCAATCACTACTGACCCATCCACTGGTAACTCGAGCTGTAACTACACGTCCTTCAGAGTGATAGTGTACTCACTGCATGGAAGATGGAATGTGTGCATCTCAGGTCTCCACCTTTCCACCAATGCGCTTACAAGTGTCGAGTCCAACTTACACCCCCTACCTACAATGGCCACGTGCGAAAATTGGCATATCTCAAGTAGTGTTCAATCAAGGGTGATGGCGGAGTAGATAGATTATGAATATTGGTCTCCAATATTTGATTTTCTGCCTATTTAAAGAAAAATTATATAAAATATTAAATTCAAATATAGCAAGAAAATATATAAATTAAACAACATTAAAATATAATAAGAAATATAAAAAAAATTAAACAAAATTAAAGCGCCGGGGCACCTATGCCAATGGTGCTAAAAATAATGTTTTTGGAAGCGTTGGGAGAATTGTCGGGATGACCTATGCCAACCTTTTTTCCGTTGTCCTAAATAATAATAAAAAAGTATCGCGGTAGGCCTGTTTTGTTGTAGTGATTCTTATCATCTGCAATTAATCGACAGAAATGTGGTTCTCATCATGAAGGATTAGAGAATTTGCCATTGATAATTTAAAAAAAAAACCCAAATAATTTGAAGTAGAAAAAATAATTTACAAAAATATTAAGATAATTTAAATAAAAAAGAAATAAAATTGAGAGAGCAAAAAAAATTGAGTGAATTTAAGAGGATATTGAGAGCAATTTGAGAGAGAATTGAGAATGTGAGAGAGAATTGAGATTGAATTATAAGAAAAATAAAATGGGGGAGGTTATAGGAAAAAAATTGTGACCACTTGAGAGGGAAAGGGTTTAAACAGACCGTTGGGGAGTTCAACAGCTAATTAAATAGTAGTTGAAAAAGTAATTGTTTAAGTTTAGTCATTTTCAGGTGACTTTATAAAAAATACTCTTAATTGGAAGGTTTTTCAAATTTTTACCTAGACCCCTAATTTTTCCACCAAACAGCCTATTCACTTTTTTTTTTTTTTACATCTATTGGTAATTTAGTCTAATCCATTGGCAAATATCTTTTAGAATCATGATGATTGTCTTTAGTCCTTAACGACAACGTTTCAGCAATCTAGTTTTTATACTCTGAAAAAGCTTTTTCCTTTTCGAAACAGACACTGTTAAAGTGTCTTGTTGTTGGTTGTTACTTGTTGCCTGCTGGTTAGTATTTCAGTAAAAAACAGTGCCCACTTCCAAAGCAACCTTTTTTGTCTTCCTTCCTTATACGACACAGTTTTCAACCAACTTCCATAATTTCTTCTGCTGCTTTATCTTCTTTCAGAAACCTTAAAATACCTTATCTTCTCTGTCTGAAGAAAAAAAAAAAAGGAAGCTATCTTTTTTTTTTCCTTGTTTATATTGGAATTTGGCTGCTATTATCAGCTATGCATACCCTACCATCACATGCGATGCGTCCTCTATGCCTTAATCCATCTCTTTGCTCTTCTCGTTTCCCTTTCTTCTCCTTTTCAATCCCCATTTTCCACAAATTCAAAAACAACCCCACAATTTATAAGAAATCACAAAAGGGTCCTCCATTTTTTAGCATAAGATGTTGTGGTTCAGGCTCTGTAACCGCCAAGCCTTCATGGGAGCTTCGTAGGAACCGTGCTGCTGTTCAAGAACCAGATGAAAAGGTTGTTGCCCTTCGACAGCTTTTTACCAAGCCTGGAATTGGTATTGACGCTTATATCATCCCTTCTCAGGATGCTCATCAGGTTCAATTCTTTTTCTTTTTAATATACTTTTTAGTTGCTCAAAATGACATAATTTTTGATTGTTTAGGGAAAAAAAATACAGGTGAAATGTTATCTGAGAATTATGATGATAAACTGATATAAATTATATGAACTGTCTCAGATCTCGTCATGTACGTTGGTCCTTGCATGTTTGTAATTGAAAAAAGATAACATTTTGATGTACTTTTCTATGTTTTTTTGCCTGTTGGTCCTGGAATTCTACTACGTTTTGGTTGATTCAATGATTATTTTCAAGTTTATTTTATGCAGAAGAGCTTCTGTAAGTGGGACTAAAAATTTATGTTAGTAGAGCATCCAAGTTCTAACATTTTTGGCATGGCTTCCAGAGTGAGTTCATTGCTGAATGCTACATGAGAAGAGCTTATATATCAGGCTTTACTGGCAGCGCAGGGACTGCTATTGTTACAAAGGATAAAGCAGCTTTATGGACCGATGGTCGCTATTTTCTGCAGGTTTTATTTGTTGACAATCTTTATAGTCATTTTAATGGAGTTCTACTTCTATCGAGTTTGGTGCAATATGGTATAAGTGCTTGTTGACAGTAGTTCTTCTTTGACTATGACCATTTAGGCTGAGAAGCAATTAAATTCAAGCTGGAAACTCATGCGTGCCGGTAATTTTGGAGTCCCACAAGCTAGTGAATGGCTTACTGATGTTTTGGCTCCTGGTGGACGAGTCGGGATTGATCCTGTGAGCAATCTTTTCAACCTCCTAAACGGGTGCATCTAGCGTACAATTTGCACTCGGTATACCCTCTACTTATGCTTAGCTCTTTGGGATGATATCTGATAATTTGAAGGGAGCAGTTTCTTTTTTCTTATGATGCTGCAGAAGAATTGAAGGAGGTTATATATAAGAAGAACCTTGAGTTGGTTTACTTGTACGATTTAAATCTTGTGGATGAAATATGGAAGGAATCAAGACCGAAACCCCCAAACAAGCCAATTAGAGTTCATGATCTGAAATATGCCGGTATAGACGTGGTGTCCAAATTATCTTCCCTCAGGGCCGAACTAGTTGCAGCTGGTTCATCTGCAATTGTTATATCTATGCTTGATGAAGTTGCCTGGTTGCTGAACTTGGTATTGATACTAGCACTTAGTTACTTGTTATTTTCCTAGAAATAAAAATGTTGGTCAATATTGTTTTGTCAAGATTTGTTTAATGTTGGTTACTTTGCAAGAAATCTGATCGTTCAACTTGCTAAAAGCAATATTTATGCATGTCCCACATCTTGTTTTGCAGAGAGGAAGTGATGTCCCACATTCACCTGTTATGTATGCATACTTGATTGTTGAGATCGATGCGGCAAAGTTATTTGTAGATGATTCTAAAGTCACGTCAGAGGTGATGTATCATTTGAAAAAAGCAGGTGTAGAACTAAGGCCATATGATTCCATCCTTTCTGAAATAAGGAGGTTCGTTTGGGGCACAGTTATTTTTATACTAGGAACAATATGCTTTGAATCGGGCATGTTTTTTCATGCTATCATGAAGTAGCATCTTTCATTGGACCAGATTTTCAAAAGATCTCATGCATTGTCATTTAGATATAGTCTTAGCTGATTTTCCCTGGATGTGCTCATCTGAACTTACTTTTGAAATAACTTTTTTCAGATTGGCGGTGGAGGGGGCTCACCTTTGGTTAGATACATCATCAGTTAATGCTGCTATTGTGGAGACCTATAAGGCTGCTTGCGATAAATATCTTATGAACCGTGGGAGTAGAGGCAAAACAAAGAATAAGCAATATTTTGAATCCGACAGTCTCCCTGTTGGTCCTTCTGGAGTTTATATGCAATCCCCAGTCTCCTTGGCCAAGGCATTGAAAAATCCGTCCGAGTTAGAAGGGATGCAGAATTCTCACTTGAGGTATCTGATTTCTCCATGTAATAGTAATAAGAATGGGCTGCAGGCCTTTGTTGACACATTGCTTTTGTAGGTTATTCCTTTTAAGCAGCATTTATGTTTTTGCAACTCTTGTTTTTACCGTTGTCGGTGGACATGCAAACATACCATAGCCCTTCTTTGTGAAACTTCCTATTTCAGCGTAGCTAAAAGCAATTGTCTGCTAGAAAATAATAATTAGAGAAAAACTTAATGAATTATGATTATGGTGATAAATAATATCATAATATAAAAGCAGGGATGCAGCTGCTTTGGCACAGTTCTGGTGCTGGCTGGAAGAGGAAATTCATAAGAACATGAAACTTACGGAGGTAGACCTTGCAGACAAACTTCTAGAATTCCGTTCGAAGCAAGATGGTTTCCTAGATACGAGCTTTGATACAATAAGCGGTATATTAATTTCTGACTTCTTGATCCCCTCTTTTCCAGCTCTAGACATTCCAGTCTAAGTCTGACAAGTTTAATTCTTGAATGCTGGAAAAAAGTGAAATAGTCCCATTTTGTTTTATTTTGGAATGGAATATGTAAGTTGACAAAATTGTCAAGAAAAAAAAAATCGAATCTCTGGTTTTTCACAATTGACTTTAAGAATGATATTTCAGGTTCGGGTGCAAATGGTGCTATTATACATTACACGCCTGAAGCAGAAAGTTGTAGTGTTGTGGATCCAAATAAATTGTTCCTATTGGATAGCGGAGCGCAATATGTTGATGGAACAACCGACATAACAAGGACAGTACATTTTGGTGAACCAACCGCAAGGGAAAAAGAATGCTTCACTCGTGTTCTAAAGGTGCTGCTTCATTTTTCATCTATTTTGTTGGTAGCAAAGGAGCACTATGTATTTGTTAAATTAAGAGATCAAGTGACTCGTATGCCAAAATTTTCTGTTAGATCATTTAGAATATTTGAGAATATTGGTTGATTTGCTCGTAAGTTATGAGACCGCAACTGCTTTTTGTGTTGGTTATTGTCAGTATTTCCTGATACATCATCAAATTGCAGGGTCACATTGCTCTTGATGAGGCAGTATTCCCCGAGAACACTCCAGGTTTTGTGCTGGACGCATTCGCCCGCTCTGCCCTTTGGAAGATTGGACTTGATTACCGACATGGTATTTCTCCTATCTTTCTGTTGACTTTCAACGGTATCGAAAAGCTTGGTCTATTATTGGTCTATGACCTGATTGTCTTTCTCATTTCATGCAGGTACCGGACATGGTGTTGGAGCTGCATTAAATGTCCATGAAGGTCCACAAAGTATTAGCTTTAGATATGGAAATGTGACCCCCTACAAAAAGGCATGATTGTTAGCAATGAACCTGGCTACTATGAAGATCATGCCTTTGGCATTCGGATTGAGGTACAAAGTCATTCGGCCATATCCGTTTGTTCTTAAACTTTGAATTAGCTATAACAATTCTAGCTGAATTCCCTTGATGAATTCATTTAATGGTCTTATCGCTAGTGTAAAACCAAATGTCAGTTAGTCTAGCGCCATTGGCTACACATTATTTGAAATGCATGGTGATTAAAATTTAAAAGTTATATCAGAGTCGGGCATTGTTTACTATTTTATAATGTTATAAGAAACCCTCTAGTTACTTAGGCTCTTCTCACCTTTGCAGAATCTCCTTTGTGTACAAGAGATTAATACACCGAATCGTTATGGAGGAATCGAATATCTTGGATTCGAAAAACTAACATTTTTTCCCATTCAGGTATACTATCTCTCTTTCTTTGTGAATCTTCCTTTATACGTTAAAATACGCTTTTCTACCCACTTTTCTGTCCACTAACTCCACTATCTTAAGCTTTTCTGGGCATAAATTACTCGTCACAGGACTCACAACTGGTTTTAGATGTGTTTTAAGAAACTTAGTTGGGATCTAAAACTCAAATTTGTTAATAGATTAAGTTGAAATATTGACTTGTGAGGAAGTATAAAAAATCCCATCTTCTAGGAATGATAATTTGCTAACAACATGAATATATGCAATATTGGAAAATATTAATTTATAAAATCCTGTAATACAATTGTCAATGATGAAATGATAAATAAGCTTTCAAGGAGTATTATAGGGAAAGGAAAAGGAGTTTATGGCAGTGATTGATTATTGGAAATTTTATTCAACTAGGCTATGTTTATGTCAATGTAATCAAACTGGATGCTGGCTACTTCTTAATCAGATTTCAAAACCTAACACATTAACATTTTTAAGAATGATGATTAGGGTTGGCTCAATGAATGGTTAGCCGATGTAGAGGTATGATCAGGAAGTTTCAATCCTACTAAGAGACTTGTGTGGATTTGTTGCTTTGGTATTCCCCTTCAAGCTCGGAATATTATGACTTTTCAGAACTTCGCAGTTTTTTTAGGCTTCCTGATTAAGTTGATAGTAGAACGGTGAGTTTGGTAGACCTTAATAAAGGGTTGTTACTAATTGAAACTAAACATAGGGAGAAAATAAAAGAGGTTTTTCCGGTTTCATGTGCTAGGGAGGATTGTTTTATTTGGGTGGAGGAGGTGGAGGGTTTTTTCCTAATGATGGGTCAATGTTTGCTCAATCCTTTGCGATTATGATCACGTAAGAGGTAGTGATATAGGCCGTCATATTTTTTCTGACAATAAGAAGAAAAAAAAAAAAAAGGAACTCCGGTGGCTCCTATTGGTCGTATTGAAGAAACTGAGTTTGGAGGCTTTTATACTGGAGTAATGGATCTTGGAGAGCATCATAAAGATCTTGAGCTTGTTGATAATATCCACAAAATGGCGGTTGATGATGTGGGTACAACATGTATGAAACAGCTCAAAACTGATGACAGGTGTGAAGTTTTGTAATGGATCAAGGGCCTAATGAAGCGATTTTGGAGTTTGAAGTGGAGGGCCTTGATGCAACAAACCAAGCTGAGGTCCTTTTAGTTAATAATATGGTTGGCCAATAGGAAGCTATGATACAGGTGAGATCAAAGAAAAAAGGTTGGATAATAGTAATGAATACTGATTCACAAAACTTAAATATATTGGAAAGGCGAAGACCAATGGTTCATTGGGGAAAAATATATTGGAGGGTAACAAGAAATTTATTTCAACAAGGATGTTAAAGTATTAAGAGATAATGAAAGAATGCCACCATTGCATCTTGGAAGAGATGATTAGGTCTCAATGCAATGGGAGTAGAAGAAGAAGTTGCGAAATTGACAAACATTGAATTGAACAAGAGGACTATATAAAATTGAAGTAGATTTGCGGTGATCAATACATAGTTGTTTTGTAAAAGAATTTAGGATGCTTTTATGATACATTTGCTACAATGTTTTGATGCTTTCTGCTTGTATCTTGGTCTTTTCTTTGTATTGAGGTTTTTTAGTTTCATTTAGAATTTAGATGTTGGTCAAGTGTGTTTTATGGTGTCATAAATGGATTAGGCATGCTAAAAGGTTTCTCCGTTAGTGCTTTTCCACCGTGCAAGGCTTTGTTTAGTTTTCTCCCAACTTTCTATAACCTTTTGTGCCCCACTCTTCTGCTTGATTACCTGTTATACCTTTTCACAAATCTCTTCTCTCGTTTGTAATCTTTTCTGAATCGTTCCTTTTCTCTTAGGCTAGGCAGTATCTTAGGGGTGGTAGTAGCCGCCTATCTCATGTTTTCCATTCTCTTTTGCCGCTGTTATTCCTTCTTTCTTATTAGCTTTTCCTTATTTTCACTGGCTCTTAGTCACTCGTGATTGATCTTTTAGCTTTTTGTTTCTATCTTCTTTTCTGTCTTTTGTCTTAGTTGTAGTATTCCTTAGTGTAGATATCCTATAGCTATCAAGAACCTAGAGCTCCCTTTGTCTTTTCCCACGTCTACTCAAAACCTATCTATTTATCCAAACCTTCCCTATAGTCTGAATCCAAAACCCAACCACTATCTTCTCTCTCACTATAACCATTTTTCTTCATGAACCAGTTGCTAAACTGCAAGAAACAAGTATGAGCAGAAATGACAGTGGAAGTGGGCATTTCTGCTATAACTGCGACAATCACAATAAAAATAGGGACAACAAAATTATTTATGCAATTCGGTTTCCATATCTACAAAGCCTAGCTTAGTGAGATGAATCGCTATCTTTGAAACAAATACAACCAGTGATCCTAATTTTAACACACCCCAATGGAGAATCTCACTCTTTATATCAAAGACTAAACCTCTCATCACTAAATTCTTCTCCAGGAAACTTAACTTGTAAAATCAATCACAAACATGTTTTACAATAATCAATATGTAGAAGTCTCTCAAATATGGAGAGATTTTTGAGATTTGCTAACAGACTAAAAGATCAATCACAATCTCTTCTAAATAGCAACTAAAAAAACTAAATACAATATGATATTAATGACCAAAGTTTAAAAAAAAAAAAAAAACAGTTGACAAATAAGTCTTGTTTCTCCAAGTGATTTGATGTAACCGATCCGATCCAGTCCGATCGTAAGGATATGCTTCTCCAAGTGAATTGATTTTCATTGATAGGTTTGATCATTCCATGATATTAGCACAGCCCAAAGATTTGTTTCAATAATTTGTCAATCTTCTAAATATGACAACTTCTTGTTTTGTCGCAGTGGTGCTGGAAGCAAGCACTTCCTTTGGCACATTGCAGCAACTTCAAATATGTCAACACCTTTTATTCTCTATCTTCCTATTCTTTTCAAAAACCCTAAGAAAAGAAAGAAAATGGATCCTCATACAAACAATAGAGACGGTATTTGGTCTCAAAGTAACGAGTCAGCTGATGAAAGTCAGAACGAGAAAATGAGAGAGGTAAATCAGCAACCCTCACCTTGGCATCTCCTTCGAGAGAGGGCGAGAAGGGGACTGATTGTCTACCTGGAAAATACTGATAATGAAGCCCAACAAGACTTTTAGGACCATAGTACTCAATTTCATTCCCTTGTCATTTTCTACTTCTATCTCACCGCAAACATTGCGTAGAATCCAAATCACATCCCTCCACTACTTTTAATCTCACCATTGTAATATTCAATATTACCGCTACCACTGTTTTTGAGTCTCATAGCCAATCTCATTGCCTATCCAAAAGGACTTAGAGTTTGTTTTTTTTTTTTTTTCCTAATCATGTTTATATCTTGGTGCAGACTAAATTGGTTGACTTATCTTTACTTTCTATCGAAGAGATGGAATGGCTGAACAACTATCATTCACAAGTATGGGAAAAGGTAGGTATTTACGTATGAATTCGAGTTCCCAAAACTCATGTTTCTTCAATTTTGAAGAACCTTAAGTTTGATAAGCGTTCTTGGTTTATTTTTATTTTTTCTCCTTGTAGAGTTTGAAATCATGATAAAGCTAACTTAAGTTGATTTCACAGGTTTCACCATTGCTGGAAGGCTCTGCTCGTCAATGGCTTTGGAAAAACACTCGACCCATTACTAAACAATGATTCCCGCTCTCTAAATTGTCCATCTTTTTTAATCCAGAAATTTCCACTTTCTAAAGCTTGTAAATATATCTCATGATGTGAGGATGAGTTATTGTTTGTAGGGTAATTACATTATGTACAGCATTATATTTCATGAAAATTATGAAATTAAATTAACTGCATTGAGAAATATAAATCATAAATTTTCTTGATAATTTTTAATATTTTGTATTTTAACCATAATTATGCCCTAGGTACATAGTGTAAAGGAAACATGGATAAGAAAAACAAGTTATTCAATAATTAAAAAAAGTCATTTAGTCTTGGCTTGATTGATATGGTATTTTTGTTAATGTAGTAAGACGTGGGTTCGAGTGCGTTGAAATGTGGGATTATGAGTAGTTTTAGGAAGTGGAGGAGCCAAAAAAATCTTTTTTGGGAGTGGGCGGAATTAAATTGTATGTTTTTACGATAGTAAAAATACAATTTTACCATTTAAATAGTTTATATCATTATAATTTTTAAAAGATTAAATCAAATTTTTATTATTTTTGAGAGGGTCAAAGTACAATTTTATCATTATTAATTCAAAATTTTATAAATATAAAGGGTCTAAATGGAAAATTTTCTATTTTAAGGGGTTGGAGCCTCTGCCTACCCCTTGGCTCCGCCACTAGTTTTAGCTATTATCTCAAAAAGAACAGATATGATCAGAACTTATAATAAGATTGTTAAAAAAGTCATTGAGAATTTTGATAGAGCTTTCTTTGCCGTATAAACTTATTTAGCTTTGATGTCTTGCCTTTCTTCTGATAAGTGAAAGGTTTCTTTGTCGTTGTGCACACTTTGTCTTCGAAGTTGGTTGTGAGATTTGAGGATCTGTTAAGGGATGGATTTATTAGCTGAAATGGGGTTAAGTTGTCTGTTAAATTTTGCTATTTCTTGTTTTATTTTTCCTTATGAAACGCAGCGTTTTAAGGTAAGGGCTTTTAATGAAACGGATCATTTTGATCGTTTCACCCTGTAACCGTTTTTCTCTTTTTATTACTCCATGTGGCAATCCTATTTTCCCATATAACGAAAGCAGGGGGAAAAAGGAACACATGTCTTGAGTCATCAATCAAAAATTTAAAAAAGATTCCTCTTTATCTCTCAATTTTCTTCTTTATTTTGTTGTTTTTTGTATTTTTTAGTTTATTTTGTACCAAAGGTATCAGAGCTTGGCGATTCTCGTGATCGAGGAAGGGATTTTCATGCATCAGCAAAAAGAGGTCACTCACCTACAGTAAGAGTTCACCAAGTTGCATACTGAGCTTAGGTCTGAACTTCAAGGTCATGGCATGTTTTAGTAATATCTGGGAAAAATTTCAGCCACTGACAAGGGGAAATGAGTGGTGGGAGGTCCCTCACTAGGATTCCCACTTAATGACCCTTTGCTACCACCATAGAAAGGAGATAGTAGATCTCAACACTCAAGTAACGTAGAAGTCAGTTCTAAAACTTCTAGATTAGAGTGTCCCCGTTTCGATGGAATAGATTTTAGAGGCTAGTGGGCTAAACTGGAGCAATATATCTTAACAGCATTAGCCACTTTTAGTGGCGAAAGGGGCTTGTAGCTTCTAACCAATCCAAATCCATCATCTTGGTTGAGAAGACTCCTTTGAATGGCCAAGTGAGGTTGGTCATGTTAAGCTTGGAAGGAAGGGCCCTAAACTAGCATCACTTTTATGCTCAGAAACAAGATGGGTTTCACATATTGGAATGAGAGTCCTATACTCAGGCCCCTAAAGACAAGTTTGGTTCGCAAACTTTTCAAGACTCTATGATAGACCTAACGACTCTTAAGCATGCAGGGTCAGTAGACCAGTACCATGACTCTTTTATTAGCTTGTTAAATCAACTACACCTACCTCAACCCTATGCACTCAACACATTTATCAGTAATCTACGTGTGGATGTGAGGCAGTATCTACAACTTTTAAAACCTACAACCTTGATAAAAGGTTTCCTTACAGCTAGACAAGTGGAAGTCATACTTAGTGGCTCCCTAAAACGGGGACTATTGACAGAATAGGGTCCTCAAGCTAGAAACACTTCACTAACTTCATTGAACATTACATCACCATCAACCTTGAACTCTAACACCCATAAAGTAACACACTCTTCACCTTCAATGAGTGTAGGATCAGTGCATGAGGGTCAGCTGTAGTTTCAGGATAGCCTCGGGGTGGGCCTAGATCTCTATATCCTACTAAAATAAATGACCGAAAGAAGAAGGGACTTTGCTATTGGTGTCGGGCAAAATATTTTGTTGGCCATAGATGCATAAAATCTAAGTTGTACCAGTTGTTATCAGAACCTACCACAGAATGAGACAGTGAAGAGTTTCAAGAATGTCTGATCAAGTGAAAGATTTGAGCTTGGGGGAAGAACCTAACCAGGGTTCAGTGCTATCATTTTACATGCTATACAAGGATCCCAATGCATTTATACTATGAGGGTAGCAGCCCATATGGGAAGCACCAGAGGTATTCTCTTGATCAACTCTGGTAGCACTCATAACTTCATAAGTGCTAAGTTGGTAAAGCAGCCGTCTTTACTTGTGAGCCCGATCAACAAGTTGAAGGTAACAGTAGCTAATGGAGCTACCTTGATAACTGAGGGGATCTGTAAGCCAGTCCACTAGAAGGTACAAATTTGACATTGATTTTTATGTCCTACCCCTGAGAGAATGTGATTTGGTCTTTGAAGTGCAATGGTTGTTGTCCCTTGGGATTATTACTTGGGAATTTAGCTCATTGATCATGAAGTTCGTGTAGAAATACCAAGTATGTGTTTTACATGGCATTCAACCAGGAAAAATCCACTTAGTAGAGGGCACTCAAGGTTCAAAATATTTTTACATGGCAGGTGAACCCCTAGGACCTTATACCATTATGGTGTTTGCTCTCACACACCCCTTCTTAGGGGCCATGATAGTGTTGGTTCCTAAAATTCTACAGCCTTTATTGGAAGAATTCCAAGATATATATCAAGAACCTAATGGCCTACCACCTCCAAGGCTTCAAGATTACAAAATTCCCTTAAAGAACGAGTCCATTGTGGTTAAGTTGAGACCTTATAGAGACCCTGCCACACAAAAAAAAATGAAATGGAAAGAATGGTAAAAGAAATGTTTCAAGCTGGTATCATCAGAGATAGCAACAACTCTTTTGCTTCTCTTATAGTAATGGTAAAGAAGAAAAATAGCAGATGGAGAAAGTGCGTGGACTACAGGCATTTGAATTAGTTGACCATCAAAGATAGATTTCCAATACCCCTCACTAAAAAATTGCTAGATGAACCAGGGAAGGCAGTGGTGTTCCCCAAGTTGGATCTTCAATCTGGCTACCATTAGATCAGGATGTGAGAATCTGAAAACCATAAGATTGCTTTTCGAACACATGAAGGGTAGTATGAATTTTTAGTAATGCTATTTGGTCTTACAAATGCCTCATCTACATTTTAGGCCCTTATGAATTCCATATTTTGTTGGAAAAAACGGGATTGGAGAACGCAGCAGAAAATAAATTTAGGAAAAAATTAGAGTTTTAAATTTTTTTCCAAAACAAGATCTTTGTTATGATATCTAAAGTGACAAACACTTAATCAAAATTGTACCTTTTCGATTTTTCTAGGATGAGCGCTTCGACTGATTAGTCTTCTCCGCTAATTTTTCCAAAAATCACTTAAATTTTCCAAATTAATTTTTCAAGAAAATTCTTTAATCAAATTTTCTTGTTGAACAATTCTCACGACCACCTAATTTAATTCCACATCGAATAAATCGACTCAATTAAATTATTTTCAAAGTCGTAGAATTTTTTCTAATTCAAATGCAGTCCGATCAAACTTTTGTTGAGCTAGCGAAGAGACTAATCGGGCATATACAATTAGGCTCCAGTAATTGCAATTATGTCCAAAAGTATCGTTCCAATAATTCATAATTACTTAATCATAGAGTCGGTCCACAAGAAGTACCACGATTGAAAACTCCTTATTATATACTCTTTACGAAAGTAATTCATCCAACTATTTTGTCCAATGACCTCGTCATGTGTGTGTTACCCTCATATGATATCCTTGATTCCTTTGAGTTAAATCTATTCACTCAATACAATCTCATTTTATCTCATTGTCACCATTATGTCTTATTAATGATTAAAATGACCACTATCAACAAATGAATGTGATAAATTACTTGTTCAAGAACTAGCAACCCGTGGCCACATTCCATATTTTTCAATCCACACAATGTCAATGACAGGGTATCATTAGCTCTTTAATTGAGCTATGAATTCCACTATTACTAGTAAAGGCATGTCATACACAAGTCATGTACCTAAGATACCGGTTATGGACTCAATCATCTTTATAGCATAAGCCTCCACTTATATCAAAGCACATGAGTTGTATACGCATGGTGAGTAACTAACTAGGATTTAGGTAAATCACACCATGAACATCACAAGTGAATTAATTCACAAACGATTTAAGAATTAATTCATCTTGGGCCCAATCCAATGTATCATTTTACCAATGAATACATCTATGTCTCAACTCGTGGAGTCAACTACTCCGATAGCCAAGACTAGTCATCTCCCCAATTGGAATTGTAGACGACATAATAATCCTTCTCAGTATTTGAATCAAATGCTCACTTTGATTCTTTTACGAGATTATGGACTTATTTAGATTTTCTACTGAAGTAAGTTGTCTTTCTCGCAATGTAAACGTTCTTACAGTGCCACTTATCTTCAGTTTGAACTTAGACAATTAGTAAAGTAAATTTTTTTTGTCACAATTTCACTATGTATGCAAAATATAAAAGACAGAAATACAAAAGACATAATTGTGAAATGTGAAATTAACTTTTTTATTTATTCATCGTTCAAATAAATAGAAAATAGTTGCATGTTTACTATAATATAAACACATTTCCCAACATATTTAAACCATTATTGAGGAAGTTTGTGTTAGTCTTTTTTTATGATATACTTATCTACTCTGTTACATGGCAGGATCACTTAGTCCATTTAAGGAAGGTGTTTGATATTTTGAGGGCTCAACAATTGTTTGCTAAAAAAAGTAAATGTCATTTTGGAACTGAGCAGATTGATTATATGGGGCACACCACTTCGAGTAGGAAGGTAGCTATGGATAAATTTAAGATAGAAAGTGTGATGGCTTGGAAAGTTCCTTAATCAGTCAAGGAATTGAGAGGGTTTCTGGGATTATCAGGCTATTACAAAAGGTTTATCAAGGGCTATGGTTCTATAGCTAAACCCCTAACTGGTTTGTTGAAAAAGGGGAGCTGGAATTGGTCACCACAAGCTGACCAAGCCATTATGTCATTTAAGCTTGCCTTGAGCTCAGCACCTTTCCTGGCTTTGCCCGATTTAAAAGTGGAATTTTGCATAGACACCGATGCTAGCAATATTAGTGTAGAAGTATTTTTACAGCAAAAAGGGCCATCCTATTGCTTATTTCAGCAAAGCCCTTGACATCAAGCATCAATCCCTTTCGATATATGAGAAAGAGATGTTAACAACATTGCTAGCTATTAAAAAAAGGCATGCATATCTGGTGGGAAGTCATTTTTGCATAAGGACAGATGTAACAACTCAATTTTCAGTAGTGTCAGAACAGTGATTTGAGATCACTAAATTCGATGAAAAAGTTAGAAAAAATTATTAATTAATAATTATAAGTTAAGCGTGATTTTAGAAATATTTTTGAATTAGTGAATTTTATGATTTAAAAGAAATTATTAGGTAAATTGGGTCGAAAACGAGGTATCGAGACCTTGATATTATAAACTGAGCCGTAAATATTTTTATAAATACTTACGGAGTGTCATTAGAGTAGTATTAAAGTTTTGTTAAGAAATTTTAACGTTTCAATGGTTAATTGATTAAAAGGATTAAATTGCAATATAGATAAAAGTTAATTAAAGATTAAAGAAAATTTAAAAGGACCAATAGGAAATAATGCCTTTCTCTAAAGTTGAGGCGGCATAAGTAGATTTTTTAAAAATTCTAAAGTTAAAATATATTATTATAATAATATTACTTAAAAGTTAAGTATAAATATTAGATTAGATTATATTAGATTATAATATATTATATTATATTATAAAAGAAACAAAAGATAGAAAAGAGAATAGAAACAGAATTGAAAAACGAAACAGAGAAGGAGAAAGGAGAAAGAAAAGAAAAAAAGGAGAATTGGGGTTTTGAGGTTTAAACTTAATTTGGTAAGTTAATTTAATCCCTTTTCTTATAATTTTTAGTTTTGGAATCCTAGAACAAAATACTACTTGATTTAAGTTGAAATTTTGAAAGTTAGTAAATTTTTAGATGTTGTTCAAGTTGAATTAATTGATGAATTAGGGGTTAAATTGATTGAATTTCAAGTTAGAAGTTAGTAAATGGTTTATTTGTAAAATAAATTATAGTTTTTGAATTAATAGGACTAAATTGAGAGAATTTCAAAATTTGAGATTTACGGTGAAATTAGAGAATTAAATTAGTTTAAAGTGGGAATGGAATGAAAATATGAAATTAGTTTTGAGAATAAAAATTAGTCTCGGTTCAGGGACTAAATTGGAATTTAGGCAAATATTGAGTAAAAATTAAAATATTTAATGTGAGATTGAATGGTGTTGTATTGATGATTTTTAATTGTTTTAATTCCGTAGCTAGCGTTGTATCGAAATTCTCGACTAAAAAGGAGAAAAATATAGTCGACGAGGAATAGCTCAGAATTCTTGGTTTGTATTTCTATAATCTGAATCTAATTGTTAATTGTTATATTTTAATTAAATGTTATGGTAAGTGATTGAGGTGAGATTTATTGTGTTTTACAATTGCAATGGATTGTCTTGATATGTGATGAAATTATATTGGTTGAATTGAATTAATATATATATTATGAATATATATATGTGTGTAAATGTGAAATTTTGCAAATATGATAATTGGATTATTTTTTTATATGTATAAAATTCAGTTTTAATGCCCAAGTAGATGGAATTTAGAACTACTCCGATATTAGTGGCATGTCAATAAGGAACTCTAGTGCGCTCTCTGATATTTAGCACGTCAGTGCTATCTGTTTAGCACATCTATGCTCTCTGATATTTAGCACGTCAGTGCTTTCTGTTTAGCACATTTGTGCTAGAGGTGCTCATGGGTCGGGCCGGGCCCATAAAAAAATTTCAGCCCGAGTCCTAGGCCCTGCCCAAATTTCACTTTACCCATTTTTTAATAAATACCAAAAATTTATTTTAAAATTTAAAAAAATATTTTAAAATTATTTTAAAATTAAAAAAACTTAAAAAGTATTTTAAAAATATTTTAAAATTAAAAAGTAAAAAAAGTATTTTAAAAATATTTTAAAATTAAAAAAATTTAAAAAATAAATATATTTATTATATCGGGCCGGGCTAGGCCTGGGCCAAAAAAGTGGTGCCCGAGGCCCGGCCCGTTTTCTAAACGGGCCTCGTTTTTTTGCCCAAGCCCATATTCCGGGCCTATATTTTTACCCAAACCCTCCCATATTTCGGGCGGACCGTCGGGCCGGGCCGGGCCGCCCGGCCCATGAGCACCTCTAATTTGTGCTCTCTGTATAGCACTTTAGTGCTCTCTGTTCATTAGTGCATAACAATGCACCTCTGTATTTGTTCCATATATCTGGTGTGTTCTGTAAAATCTACTTTGGGATAAGAATAAGAATAAGAATATGAGATAGTAAACTGAAAATAGAATGTGAAATATGTTGTAAATACATGGAATACACGAGTTATATACTCATGAATTGAATGTGGAAAGCTATATTATATATAGCAAGTGATGATAATTGAGTATCGTATGGTTTTAAATGTTCAATTGTGCTTGACATTTTATTATACATATTTTATTGTTTTATTTTTAAATATTCGGATTATAGAAATACCACTGAGTTTTTACTTAGCATACGGTTTTGTTTTTCGTGCTCAGGTTAAGTACTTAAGTTTGATCGCTGATTCAGCATCCAACAACGATCCCGAACTCAAATATGGTGATGTTTATTTCTTTGTGTTGGCATGTACCTAGAGTGTCTAAATATTAGTTATTTTGTGTTTGATTGTAAATGAAGTTATAAGATCTATTTTTGATAGTTTATAATTTGGATTAAAACGATGCTTGATGACTTGTTTTGATGATATAAAATGTTTGAAATTTCTATCTGTTTGATATGTAATCTCCGGTAATGCTCCGTAACCGGGTTTCGACGAGGGATACGGGTTGGGGGTGTTACAACAGATCATCAAAGTTTGAAATTTCTTTCAGACCAGCAGGTTATTACATATAGCAAGTGATGATAATTGAGTATCATATGGTTTTAAATGTTCAATTGTGCTTGACATTTTATTATACATATTTTATTGTTTTATTTTTAAATATTCGGATTATGGAAATACCACTGAGTTTTTACTCAGCATACGGTTTTGTTTTTCGTGCTCAAGTTAAGTATTTAAGTTTGATCGCTGATTCAACATCCAACAACGATCCCGAACTCAAATATGGTGATGTTTATTTCTTTGTGTCGGCATGTACCTAGAGTGTCTAAATATTAGTTATTTTGTGTTTGATTGTAAATGAAGTTATAAGATCTATTTTTGATAGTTTATAATTTGGATTAAAACGATGCTTGATGACTTATTTTGATGATATAAAATGTTTGAGATTTCTATCTGTTTGATATGTAATCTCCGATAATGCTCCGTAACCAGGTTTCGGCGAGGGATACAGGTTGGGGGTGTTACAATAGATCATCAAAGTTTGAAATTTCTTTCAGACCAGCAGGTTATTACCCCTTTCCAACAAAGATGGGTTGCCAAGATGTTATAATATGACTTCCAGGTGATCTATAGAAAAGAAAGCACCAACGTGGTAGCTGATGGGTTATCGAGACAACATCCTACTGCAGGGCAGTGTTGGCAATTGGGAAGTACTTCTATAGTTTCAAATTTACTGAATAAGGTACAAAATTCGTGGAAATAAGACCATAAACTCAAGAAACTCTGTGAAACAGTGCAACAGTAGCCTTCATCTCACCTAAAATACACTTGGGATGGTCAATTTTTAAAAAGAAAAGAAAATTTGGTGGTGGGGTCAGATTTGGCACTAAGGAAAAATTTATTCACCTATTTTCATGAAGGGGTTGCTAGTGGTCACTCAGGTACCCACGCAACTAGACACAAGATGGCCACGATGCTTTACTGAAAGGAAATAAATGTTGATATAAAAAAATGGATCAAAGAATGCATGTTGTTTCAACGTTACAAGTATGATACTACTGCTCAACCTAGCCTCCTCCAACCTTTATCTATTCCCTCAAGAGCTTAGTCTGAAATCACCATGGTTTTTATTGAAGGTCTATATTCCTCAAAAGGAAAAGACATGATATTGGTGGTCGTTGATCGCTTGACCAAGTACGGTCATTTTCTGGCTTTAGCTCACCCTTACACTGATGGTTTTATGGCAACAGCCTTCTTGGACAATATTTATAAGCTATACGAGTTGTTTGATACCATCATCTCTGATAGGGATAGGGTGTTTACCAGCTCCTTTTGGCAGGAAATGTTTCACAGGTTAGGCACAAAAATCAAACTCTCAACAACTTATCACCCAGAAATCGATAGACAGTCAAAAGTGCTTAACTGCTGTTTGGAGGGTTACTTATGTTGCATGATAGGTGAAAGACCAAGAGATTGGTTCTATTGGCTCTCTCTCGCAAAATGGTGGTACAACTCCAAATATCATTCTGCCATTCAAACCACCCCCTATGAGGCCATGTATGGGCAACCTCCACCTCAGCATCTTTCATATCTAGCTAGATCTTCCAAGATTGATAAAGTAGATCGTAGCCTACAACAAAGAGAGGCTGCCCGACAGTTGTTTAGGTATCACCTCAAACGTGCCCTAGATCACATGAAGCACTATGCAGATAGAATGACAAGTGACAGAAGTTTTTCAGTAGGGGATTAGGAGTATTTGAAGCTACAACCATATCGACAGCACTCCTTGAGAATGATCAGAAACCAAAAGCTCTCTCCAAAACTTTTTTGTCCCTTCTTGGTTATGGCCAAAGTTGGTGAGGTCACCTACACCCTACAACTGCCTCTTAACTCTAAAATCTACCCAACCTTCCACGTTTCTCAACTCAAGAGCCACATTGGTTAATAACCTGTTTCTGCCACACTGCCACTTACAGGGCCTGAAGGAATGCTACTAAAAGAACCATATCGAATTTTAAATCGTCGCATTTCCAAATGAGTTTATCAAGTTGTCATCGAGGTCTTAGTCGAATGGGAAAATTCGTTTCCTGAAGATGCTTCTTGGAAAATTCTGCCATTCTTCCAGAACCAGTACCCAAACTTTGATCCTTGACAAGGATCCCTTGATGCGGGGAGTACTATTAAGGGATGGATTTATTAGCTAAAATGGGGCTAAGTTGTCGGTTAAATTCTATTATTTCTTGTTTTGTTTGTCCTTATGAAACGCAGCGTTTTAGGGTAACGGCATTCCATTATAATAGAGCTTTGTCTTGTTGAAAAGTTTTTGGGTGAAAGGGCCATCAATTTTGACGCTATGGAGCAAACCCTTTTATCTTTATGGTGTTCACTCCGAGGTGCTAATATCAAGCCGATAGGTGGAAATGGATTTTATTTGATCCAGTTTTTTCATGTGGTAAATCTGAAGATGATGATATCTGGTGGTCCTTGGTCATTTAATAATTGCTTTCTTAGTGTCCACAAGTTGATGCAAGGTGAAAATATGAAGGGTGTTAATTTTTATTATACAGATTTCTAAATTCAAGTGCATGATCTCTCGTCTAGTGAAAGCTCTGACCAAAAATCTCAATAATTTTATGGATTCTTTCTTAGATTATGATGCAAGTAGTCAAAGGAATGTGTCATCTTTTTGGCCATTTTTTTAGGTTAGTTTAGTTACGAAAGAGTTTCTGTTGTTTGTTATTTATGTGGTATTCTGGGTCATAGTGGTTCCAGCTGCCGGAAATTACTTGATTCTTTGGAAGGGGTGCTTATCCAGGGTTGGTCATAAGAGATGCGTGCGGAGGTTCGACATAGAAACCGAGGGCAGTCAGTCTAGTGGCGTCGCGACGGGGGAATTGGGAGAGTAATCAAGCTTCAAACCAGGTGGGAATCATGAGATTATATAATAATGAGAGTAATGGCTAGTTTGGCAATGCTTTTGAAAAGTGCTTTTGAAAAGTGATGTGGAAAAGTGCTTTTGAGAAGTGCTTTTGAAAAGTTCAGTTTCAAATTTGAGTGTTTAACATTGCTGTCAAAAAGTGCTTTTAAGAAATAAAATGTTCATTTTAGACATATTATTATCAAGTAACAAATATGCATTTAAAAATATTTAAATTAGTTAATATTATTATATTTTAGTAAGAATATAAAATAATTATTATAATTTGTTAATATTTTAATATATGAAATATAAATTTTAAATATTTTAAGCAATAAATATTAATTATTTATAAAATTTAATTAGAATATATAAACTATATTTTAAATATTTAAATATAACCATTAAATATTTGTAATTAATATTTTAAAAAAATATTTTTAATTAATGATTTTAACACATTTGTAATTAAACACCAAGAAAAAAAAGGAAAGTATCATATTATTGGAAATGTGAAAAAGTAATTAAGCACCAAAAGTGCTTCTGGGAGAAAAAAAGCTAAAATTTTTAGCTTTTCTTTTTCAGAAAGTGCTTTTGAAAAATATTTCTGAAAAGATAAAAATTTCAGTCAAAAACAACTTATTCTACGTAACTTTTCTTCCAAAAATATTTTTGGAATGAAAAGTATTTTTTTTTTGTAAACAACGAAGAAGAGCCTAAATTCTGTTTATCAAATCGATGTATTTATTCCCAAAAGATCCGTTGTTTATTACGGGGAGTGGGGTCACCCACGTGGGTCAAAATGGAGCTGACGCAGTTGCTAGTGGGCCAAAGGCCAATATGCGTACCAAAATGGGCTGGTAGACACTCTTGGGAGGGATTTTGAGGATGTGGTGATGGAAATTTATGATAATAAAAAACGGGCCAGAAATGGTTCGAATAAGGCCAATGTGTTTCACGATTCGGGCACTGTGGAGCATTCTAATGCTGTTTTCGGAAATTCTGATGTAGCCCAATTGAATCTATTGACCGGCCTCGTAGACGAGACCCGCCAGAAGTCATGATTTGTATTTTTAGAACTGCTGGGGCTTGGGTAACCCCCGCACAGTGCTCGCTCTGAGAGAGCTTGTTCATTCTAATAAACCCGATATTTTGTTTTATCTGAAACTCTTGTTCATTCGAATAAAAGAAAGATTTAAGAATTATTTTACAGTTTGATTCGTGTTTGTGTATGGACCAGCTTGGTCGTAGTGGTGGTTTGGCTTTGTTATGGAACTCTACGGTTCATCTTACTATTTCAATTTTTCTCAAAATCATATTGATGCTCATGTTCAGTTAGATGAAGGTTTTCAATGGAGACTTACTGGTTTCAATGGCTTCCCTAAATCGAATAGGAAAAGTGCTTTTTGGGACTTACTCAGACATTTGGCTATGCTTAATTCTTTATCATGGCTGTGTTATGGTAGCTTTAATAATTTATTATCTATGGAGATTGTTACGTGGTTTTGTCCCTTGTAACATTAATCTTTTGACTCGTGGGGTTACTATTGATATTATTTGTCTCAGGTGTCGTCAAGGAGGATTTGGAGCATATTCTTTTCAATTGCCCTTTGCAGCAACCGTTTGACAAGAAATGGGTATAGCGCTTATGCATGGTTCAGTCAATGAGTTTGTTGCTCAAATGCTGATTGAACAACAAAATGATAAGAGGAGGCGTGTGTTGGGGATGCTGTGGGGTATTTGGTTTAGCAGGAATATGATGGTTTGGAAGAAGAATTCTATGACAGCAGATTGACTTGTGCATTATGTGGATGAATTCTTACAGTGTTGGTTGGAGGGCGCGCATGGTTCACACCTCTCAGTTGATCTTGCGTGCAGTGATTGAGGGAGGCGATATTTGTTGGCGAAAGCAAACTATTGGGATGCTTAAATGTAATGTTGACGAAGCTACTTTTGTTGATAGTGGGCAGATGGGATGGGATGCTATTGTGCATAATAATGCAGGTGGTTTTGTGAGGTGTACCTCGGGATCCATGAAGAGCTGTCGTAATCCTTCTATGACTGAAATTTTGGCTATGCGTGAGGATGTTTCTTGACTTTGATCATTATATTCGGAAGGTGTTATTATGAAAATCGGTAATCAACATTTTTAGCAAGCATTTACTTTTGGTCATGATGTTTCTAATATTATTTACACTTTGTGTTTTTATTATTTATGAATTTTAACTTTTTACTTTTCATTGGATTCGTAGGAATGCTAATAAGGTTGCTCATATTTCATCACGAATAGCTTTAATGAGAACAAACTACATGAATTGTATTGCTTGTTCTTCTTCTATTGTCGATAATTTAATATTGTCAATAGTAAGAGATTGACTAAAATGGATTTGAACGAAAGGTGTTCGACTTGGATATATTGGATAAACATGTTAATTTAGATTTAATTACTATTATTGTTTTATCTTTTCTTAATGAAGGTGTGTTTTATGAAAAAAAAATTTGAGAAGCACAACTTTTATATTTTAATTTAAGACTTAAAACATATGATTTAGTTTTTTTAAATTATACTGCTTTTTTTAGTATTTAAAATAATATAATTTAAAAATAAATTAAATTAAAAAGAATTTATACATATAAAATATAGTTAAACATTTTATAAAATTATCATTGACTTTGACCATCCATTAATTGATCATTGATTGAGATTTATTGGTTGTTGATTAGACTTGTATATGGGTCTAGTCACCTGACTTAGTCCGAAGGTCCGCCTGAAAAGTGGAAGTGTTTGGATAAAAAGATAATCTCAAAAAATAGGTTTGGACAAAAAATAATACCCGTTTAGAATCGGGTCTTGGGTAAGACATTTTTTGCGTGAGCCCAGCTCGGCCCGAATATGTAAAAAAAAAAACTATAGTTTTTCTTTGCTTTTTTTTATTGTTTTTATTACTATTTTCTTGTTATTTTTTCACTATTTTACTACCATTTCATTATTATGTTGCTACTATTTTATTGTTATTGTATAGTTTTTATTTTATTGTTAATTTTGTTACTATTTTAAAGACATTTGCTTGTTAATTTGTACATATCTTAGTGTTATTTAAATTTATTTTTAATTTGTTAGGAAATATTTATTTTTAGTATTTTTTATGTATTATATTTTTTAAAAAATTATATAAAAAAATAATACGAGCCCAGGTTTTAACTTTTTTATCCGGGTCGGGCTTGAGCAAAATTTTAAGCCCATTTTTGGCCTAGGCCAGGCCCGGGTCTAAAATTTTGGTTGGACCCAGCCCGACCCATGAGCACATCTATCTTTGACCAACATTGATCGAATTTATATATAATTTCACATTTTTATATATTTTTAATTTTCTAAAATTTCAAGAATTTATATTTTTATTTTAGATGATTTTTGTAATTTTCTAAACAAATAAGTATTTTCTCATTTTTATATTTTTATAGTTTTTAGCTTATATTATATATTTTAAAATTTTATTTTAAAACATTCAACTATAAATATTAATTTCTATCCTCATGCATGCCACATGTTTCTTTCTAATTGGATAGATGCCTCACGTGACACTTTTTAATAAGCTACACATATTAGTAAATTTTTTAACACCAATAATGCCATTGAACTGAAACGATTAATAAAATCTAACTTTAAATATTAATATGGTCCCACAAGATTTAGGTATCAAAGTAGAAAAAAAATATACTTTAAAGGTAGAATGCCATTGTTGTGATATTAACAATTCAAAGGACTTAAATGATAATATTTTAAAATTCAGTTATCATTTTATAACTTTTTAAAGTTAAGTGCCCAAAACGTAAACTTACTAAGAGTTTAATGATCTTGAGTGTAGTTTAACCATTCAAATATGCACACCATTGTTGGTTTTAGTCTCATAATTAATCTAAGGATAAACTACCTAATTAGTCACCCAACTTTCAGCTTGGTTCTGTTTTGATCACCCAACTATCAAAAATTTCAATTTAATCACTAAAGATTTAACATCAGAATGCCTAAAAAACCAATTTAAAAAGTTTAGTGATTAAATTGAAAATTTTGATAGTTGGGTGACCAAAACAGAAACACACCGAAAGCTGGAAGACTGATTACGTAGTTTACCCTTAATCTTATGCTATCTCCATATTTTTTTGGGGTTTAAATTTATGTCTTACTTTCCACGTGGTTACTTTCGTGAGCTTCGCGAAGAAGAAAAATACATAACTCATCAAAATCCTCTCGCTTCTGTTATGAGTTAACTCAGTCCGAACAGACTGAATTGGGAGCATCCGAGTTGAAAACTCAGCAATGGCGGAGATAGGAAAAACTCTGCTTGAATCGGGATGGCTCGCTGCGAGATCCACCGAGGTTGAACTCACTGGATCTCAGCTCACAACTACCCATCCCCCGACTGGCCCAAGCTCTCCTTGGATGGAAGCTGTCGTTCCCGGAACGTAATAAAGCTTTCCACTTTTACATATGTTGTCATTAATTTACTCTGATTTCGTATTTGTACACGAGAAAAAAAGTAGTTACTTTCGCATATATTTAGCATCACATTTGTTCTGATTTTGTTCATATATATAGAGTCTTTGTTTTCCGGATCATTGTGCTTTAAGATTCTTAATAATCCAAATATTGGACTAAAAATGTTGGGTTTTAGCTTAATTATCGAAACAGTTAGTGATTTTACATTTACTTGTAGGGACCTATAGTTGCAAGATGATTGGTTTGCTTGTCATGATGAATATAGTATCATTTGCATTATTAGTTCAGTTATTTTGCTGGAACTAGTATGTCATTTCTCATTGTTATGATCTGGATTATGTGCTTTATTTACAGTGTTCTGGCGACTCTAGTAAAGAACAAAGTTGTCGCTGACCCTTTCTATGGTTTGGAGAATGAGATGATCATTGATATAGCTGATTCTGGAAGGGAATACTACAAATTCTGGTTTTTCACAAAATTCCAGTGTAAGCTGGTATGCAATGTTTTGACATGAACATTACTGGGAGGTCAAATACAACTTGACAACAATAAAACTTTTGTTGGGTTTGTATTCCCTATAGATTTTTAATGTAACCACTATTGTATGCACTAAATGTTGCAAACCTTTTGACCAACTAACAGATACCCTGATTTTCTTTTTGTTGGTATTCCACTGATTGTAATCACTTTGTATTTTGCAGTCAGGAGCTCAGCATTTAGATCTGAATTTTCGTGCAATCAATTACTCTGCAGAGGTGTACTTAAATGGCCACAAAATGGTTCTTCCGAAAGGGATGTTTCGACGACATTCCCTTGAAGTAACTGATATCCTAAATCCTGATGGTGAAAACTTGCTGGCTGTTCTTGTTCACCCACCAGACCATCCAGGGAGAATTCCCCCTGAGGGTGGGCAAGGTGGGGATCATGAGGTATACATCTTTGTCCAAAAGAAGTTCATTCATTTGCTTGATCTCTTGAAATGTGTAAGGTTAAATTTTAGGTATTTAAGGAATAAGTAAAAACCGCAGCCTAATGGCTAACACCTTTTTGCCCTATTAGATTGGAAAAGATGTTGCCACACAATATGTTGAGGGTTGGGATTGGATAGCTCCAGTGAGGTGAATTTTCTTAACTTTTGAAACTTCAAGGTTCCGTTTTGGTTTTTTTTTTATTCTATGCTGATATTAGATTTTTGAATGAGTAATTTGACTTGTAAAGTGTACAGTAACTGTATTTCTGTCTCTTCATTATGCCATTGCCAAAAATAAAGTGCATTTCTTATATGTTCTTTGACTCTCTTTATATGTAGATTTTTTATATGTGCGATTCTTGTGCCCATGAGTGCAGTTTTCCTTGCATGTATAAGCGCCTATTGCTATTGCAATTTGTACCCTAAAATCCCTTCGTTTTGCACTTTGGAAATCTCCCTAGGAAAGGGACTGTACTTATTTCTATTGTTATTTTGGGTAGACTGGATTATGAGCTAAAGATTGTTCGTTAGTTAAAATGGATTTGAAAGAGACTGTTATAGTTGTCTGAAACTTTTCTATTTGAGACACACGGAACAGAGCTGCAGAGGATCAAACGCATAAAGATAAAGGTCCCATGAAATTCTTGTGAGCAAAATATTATGGTGAAGTTATGAATGGCTATCCTCTGGTCTGTTTTACTTCTACAGTTTTTTTAGAAAGAACGATAGATTATGGTGCAGTGAAGCAAAATCTTTGTAGTACTGGGAGAAAAATATGCATTTTTAAAGCCTAAGGAGATAAATCAATGTAATTTTGTACATTTTTTTGGTTGGACTTTTCTAAGAATGCATCTGTTTAAAGGTTTTTCAACTACTAACTAGTGTCCACCCTTGTTTTCTCAAGAAACAAAAACATCATATCTAAAACATCTGGCCTCCACTTGTATCAGGGATAGGAACACTGGTATTTGGGATGAAGTATCAATATCTGTTACTGGGGTAAGATTCAAGCACAAGACTTGAACTTCTTGATTTAATCAACATTATCTGTTTATCTCTTAATGGAGTTGAGCACATATCATACTACACAGTGCCACAAACCTAAGGTTCTATACAACTCATCTTTCTTCATTTTTTATAAATCTTTTCCTTTTTCTTGCTTTTGATCCTTCCTACGTGGTTTTTGTTGACTTTTCCATCTGATTTCTAATGGTTTGTTGCAAGTACCTTTGTTTGCAGCTATGTAATGGTTCAGTTCTGTGAAACCTAAATATTAGTAGTTAGTTGGTGTTGCTCTTATTTCTCCACTATCACTGTTTTATGATACTTGGTAATGATCTGAATGCCATTTTTTGATGCATTTTCTTTGGATGCAGCCGGTAAAAATAATTGATCCGCACTTGGTTTCATCATTTTTTGACCAATACACAAGGGCATACTTGCATGCAACAACTGAATTGGAAAACAGAAGTGCTTGGGTTGCTGACTGTTCCTTGAATATCCAAGTAGCAACAGAACTTGAAGGAAGTGTTTGCTTAATCGAGCATCTTCAGACTCAACATGTTTCAGTTCCTCCAGGAGCACGTATCCAGTATACATTTCCTAAGGTCAGTGATGGTATCTTTCTCATTGCTTTTGATGTGTTTGTAGCTTTCTTCTTTGCATCAAAAGTAGTTCTTTGTCTTAGATGAACAGTTCTTTTTCTTCATTGTTTTTGAGTATTTGTGGCTCTTTGCATTTTGATATAGAGCGTAGGGACACATTTGAAAGAATATGAAGCAAGATTTGACTGAACTGCATCTCATTTTTGGAGAAAATTCAACCAACCTTTTTTTTCTTTGTTAGTAAGAACAAATTTGGTTATCATCTAGAGGGAACTAGTGCTGATCTTCTGCAATAGTATTCTCTCTTTCTTGGTGATCTGAGATTAGATATTTGTAGTTGTGGGTACAAAGCATTCATTTACTGCAAGCTTCGTTTCATTTACTTATAACACTTGTTCAAATGCTTATGATAAAAATTGCAGCTTTCCTTCTACAAGCCCAATTTATGGTGGCCAAATGGCTTGGGAAAGCAATCCCTGTATAATGTCAGTATTACTGTTGATGTCAAGGGATATGGAGAGTCTGATACGTGGGGCCATCTATTTGGTTTTCGCAAGATCGAGTCTCACATAGATCGTGCTACTGGAGGGAGGTATGCTTCAGGAATGAAGTTTCACCAACACTAGAGAATGGCACCTAGAATAATGATAATACGTTTCATTTCTGCACATCTTTTGACAGGTTGTTCAAGGTAAATGGGCAGCCTATTTTTATCCGTGGTGGTAACTGGATATTGTCAGACTGTTTGCTACGCCTTTCTAAGGAGCGTTACAAAACAGACATAAAATTTCATGCAGATATGAATCTGAACATGATTCGTTGCTGGGGAGGTGGGTTGGCTGAGAGGCCTGAATTTTATCATTATTGTGACGTTTATGGTCTGCTGGTAAGATCTCTTTCTCTCTCTATGTGTGTGTGTGTGTGTGTGTGTGTGTGTTTCTTCTTGTTTTATGGGATGCTTTTAAGCACTCTTGTGCATGTAGTTTTGTGAATATATATCTACTTGAGAGGAAAAGTAAAAACTAGCAAGATAGGAAGTAAGGATGAGAGAATGCAAATATAATATTGTGAGGGTGAAGAAAGGATATAGGAAATTTTGGAAGGGACGAGCTGCTTGGATGCAAATTAAAGTCCTTATAGGAAGTGAACAAAGTAATTGCAGTCAGTTTGGGCAGTACGGCTCCTTTCAGCTTTTGTGTACTTCCCTTTCTTCATCATGCATGTTGTTGTCCAGATGTTCTGTGCACATGATTAACCTGGAAAGTGAAAATAACACTTCTAAATTTTGCAGGTATGGCAGGAGTTTTGGATTACGGGTGATGTTGATGGAAGAGGTATCCCAATATCAAATCCAGATGGCCCACTTGACCATGATCTTTTTATGCTATGTGCCAGAGATACAGTCAAGCTTTTAAGGAATTATCCTAGTCTTGCTCTTTGGGTTGGTGGAAATGAGCAAGTTCCACCAGATGACATCAACACAGCTTTAAAGAATGACCTGAAACTACATCCATTGTTTGAGAGCCACAGTGAAAATGCATTGTCCATTGAAGAAGAGGACCCTAGCCAATATCTGGATGGCACACGTGTTTATATCCAAGGATCCATGTGGGATGGCTTTGCTAATGGAAAGGGAGACTTCACTGATGGTCCCTATGAAATCCAAAATCCTGAAGACTTCTTTAAGGATAACTTTTACAATTATGGTTTTAACCCCGAGGTTGGTTCTGTAGGAATGCCTGTTGCAGCTACGATCAGAGCAACCATGCCTCCAAAGGGGTGGCAAATTCCATTGTTTAAGAAGCTTACCAATGGTTACACTGAAGAAGTTCCGAATCCCATTTGGGAATACCATAAATACATTCCTTATTCGAAACCAGGAAAGGTTCATGACCAGATAGAACTGTATGGGATCCCAAAAGATCTGGATGATTTTTGCTTGAAGGTATTACTTGGATTTTTTTTCTTTCACGTGGAATGCATTTGAGGTTCTCCCTTCTATTTTCTATATACTAACTTCTTTAAACGATCATCTCAGGCTCAACTCGTTAACTACGTCCAGTATAGAGCTCTATTAGAGGGATGGACTTCCCGAATGTGGAGCAAATACACTGGGGTTTTGATTTGGAAGACACAGAATCCATGGTCTGGTCTTCGAGGTCAGTTTTATGATTACCTCCTAGACCAGACAGCAGGTTTCTATGGTTGTCGCTGCGCTGCAGAGCCAATTCATGTTCAGCTAAATCTTGCTACATATTTTATAGAGGTAAGTGCTGTACTAATAATTTTCTAGATTTTTTGTTGTATTCTTATTTTCCTCGTCTCTCTCGGTATCTTCTCTTTAACTACTCATTTCAAACATTGCTTAATGATTCGAGTGTTGGCTTATTGTGCAATCAACATTTCATGTGCAGGTTGTAAACACTACATCAGAGGAATTGTCGAATGTTGCCGTAGAAGCATCAGTGTGGGATCTTGAAGGTGCTTGTCCGAGTTATAATGTTTTCGATAAGCTTTCCTTGCCACCGAAGAAAGTAATGTCAATTAGTGAGTTGAATCATCCAAAGTCCGAAAACCCAAAGCCAGTGTACTTTCTGCTTCTCAAACTCTACAACATGTCAAATAATAGCATTATATCCCGAAACTTTTACTGGCTGTATCTTCCTGGTGGAGATTACAAGCTGCTGGAACCATACCGGAACAAGCGAATTCCTCTTCAGATAACATCAAAGACATCTCACAAAGACTCCTCTTATGAAATTGAAATGAACGTACAAAACAAATCTGAGAAGCCTGATCCCAAAATTTTAACCTACAAGAACAAATTTGCTAACAGACGTGAAGATGGTGAGTTTGATATGTCTTCTCTTGAACCTATTCATGACAAAACTGAAGAGAAACAGAAGGCTGGTTTATTTCAGAGACTTTACAGACAATTTCCCAGGGAAACTGATGGCTCGAAGATTACAGAGATAAAGGGATCTGATGTCGGAGTTGTGTTCTTCCTTAAATTTTCCGTTCATGCTTTGAAGACAGATAACAAGGGAGGAGAAGACACTAGAATACTCCCAGTCCATTACTCGGATAACTATTTTTCACTAGTTCCTGGTGAGGAGATGTCGATTAAGATGTCATTCGAGGTCCCTCAAGGCGTCACCCCAAGAGTAACACTTGAAGGCTGGAACTACCAATCTGAAGTGCACACTGTTATTTGACCTTGTTCTCTGTGATTAAGTTATTGAGCTTGTTCATACAGTTGAGAATTCGGGTTATTGTGTTATTTTGGTTTTCGTTTGTGAAACAAGCTTCAATGGAGGTTTAGGGAATAGTGCAGAATGCCCCTTTTGTTTGCTAAATCTCCCATCTGTTTATATGTATGAATATGGTTGTGATATCTGAATGTAAAGTAATAATCTCCATAGAGTCGAGTGTTGACATCTATGAATGTTTGAGTGGTATATTAAATATTAATTATTAACGTGTTAAAGTTCACATAAATATATTTTGTCTTAAACATGATTATAATAAAAATAATATAATATGATATACGGACATACATACATGAATTATCATATTTATGATGGTTTAAATATGTTAAAAAGAAACTCCTTTGAACCTGGTAGGGGTGAGCAAAAGCCTTGTGGGTTTCCATTGGTTATTTTGATTAAATTAATTGAGGATTCAATTAAAATTTAAAATGGTTTAGTCGAACAAGACATTTTCGAATTTCAGTTATCAGAGTATGTCATTTTAAATATGTTTAAACAATTGGATTAAATTGTAAACACGATTATATTTAGTGCATGGACAACTTGAATCTTATATGTTTAAAAAAGTATATATATATATATATATATATATATATATATATATATATTTAATATGTTAGATCCAAGTTTTTCCTTCAATTGATCCATAAGTTTTAAACCTACTCCATATTAGAGTCAAGGTTAAAATATGTCACAAGTCCCTATACTCTTCAGAATTTAAAATTTAGTCTTTATACTTTTAGTCTCTCTATTTTTGATTTCAAATTTCAGTTTCAACTGTTAATACTATTAAAAGTATTTTTGTTAAATTCATTTATTATAACATCATTTTGTAGTAACATTGCTACTAAGGGAGTTTTTATTTCAAAATTTTACATCAACAAATTTAACAAAAAATAATAATTGTGTTAACAATTGGACCTGAATTTTAAAATATGAAAAGTAGAGAGACTAAATTCAAAGACTAAATTTCAAATTTGTGGAGAGTATAGAGACCTATGGCATATTTTAACCTAGACTGAAAAGTAGCATTTAACTCTTAAATTGACAGCCAAACTGAAAAAAGGACCTAATTGATAGAATACTGATATTTTGAGGATTCATTTAGAGTAATAAAGTTCAGAGACCAATCTAGAATTTGGAAGATAGTTTGTGTACATTTGGTTAATTAACCCGAAAAAGAAAGAACAAAAAAGAGATATATTACCGACCACCAACTGAATCAAAATCCAGAGAGAGAAAGAATGAAATTATTGTGTCTGTACAGTTCAGTCTCTCCAGTTCTTCCACTTCCGGCAACCGGTTTAGATTTCAACGGCCAAATTTTCTCTAAATTTACGGTAAGATCCCCAGGTCGTCGTTTCTCTTCCCGACTGACAGTTAATTCCAGAGGTAGAACCGGAGAAGAACCTCTTCCTCCGATTCTCTCCAGTTCCTCCGCTTACGCCGTCCTCGGCGTTGATCCTAACTGCTCTGCCGCCGAGCTCAAAGCTGCTTTCCGCGCCAAAGTAATAATAAATTTAGACTTTTATCTGTTTTAAATTCAAACTTTATCTGCAAGTTATAAATAATCAGTTGTTTTGCTTTATTTTGGCAATTAATTATGTTTTTTTTTTGGAAAAAAAGGTTAAGCAGTATCATCCTGATGTCAACAAAGATGGAGGAGATTCTGATACTATGATCCGCCGTGTAATCCAGGCCTATGAGGTTTTTAGTTTTAGGTTTTTTTTTCCCAATTAACTTATCATTTAATTTCCATTCTATTGGACTCCAACTTATGTTGGTTATAATGTAATATATTTTCATTACTTACTGTAAAATATTCTTATAATTTCTAAATTGTAAGGTTTAAATGATTTGGGGTTTCCAGTTTGTTCATTTTGATATTTTTTTTGCTATAAGAAATTTAGTGATAAATTTTGGATTCTTATGCCCTGCAGATGTTATGTGATTACAGTCGATCCGAGATCATTGAGAGGTGATTTTCTCACTTTCTTTTTTCTTTATAAAGAGTTCAGAAACTTTTTTTTTGCTAATTTTGAAAGATTTGGTATATTTTGCTTGATGTTTGGCATTCTTGGATGTGTTGACTGTAGGAAAAAGTTCTTTTATCTATTGCTCTTTCATTTCTCTGTTTTGTTATTTTATGGGGACATTATTGGGTTGCAATGTTAACTGTTGGATTTATGCATTGTTTAGGGAATGCTTAGATCCCTTCGACAGCCCCGAAAGTGAAGCATTTGATGTTTTTGTTAACGAAGTTCTCTGCGTTGGCAAAGGTAATTAATGAGAGTTCAAGTTGGTTTAATTATGGCAGAACCTTGTCCAAGCTAAGTTTATTGCTAGTTATTTTACATAAAACATAATGTGATAAGTATTTATTCTGTCCTCTTAGCAACATTGTTCTGAAAACATCCGTAGGTTGCCCATATTCATGTGTAAAGAGAGCCCCTCATGCATTCTCATACGATCCTTCGACTGGAACAGCACGTGCAACTTCTCAAGGTTCGTATATTCACCAACAGGTTCTCATATTAACTTGTGTTGTAGTCCCCTTTCTAGTACTGGAAGGGATGGATAATATGGTAGTTTCATAACATATAAGAAAAGAAGCTGAGAGAATATTAGTCAGGAACTTTTTCAGTTTCTTTTTCATTTTCGGTGGAGTTTAAAGTTATTATCTGTTTAATTTAATCAGGACATGGTGAAGATTATCGAGTTCAGCTTGCAGTTGGTCAGTGTCCGAGAAATTGCATCCATTTTGTGACACCTTCACAAAGAATCATTCTGGAGGAGTTACTTGATAGGTATGCATCTCTAATATCCTCCAACAAATTCTCATTGCTACCTTGTTAAGAGTGTAAAAGGCTATAATCTATAATTACCTGCCATCCTAATACCAGACCTTGTATGTCTCGTGGCTTTGATCTGATTAGCAGCTCAATTTTATTTCCTCTAACGTTCAATGATTTTTGAAAACTAGATAGACTGTTGCTTCTGGATCAAGTAATCCTTTAGTTGCATTAAACATATATTATTGGTTTTTCACTAATGCAAGAATATGATATATGGTTTTGTATTATGTAGCATCCTGAACGTGCCTTTCGACATTTCAGCAGAAGCAGACTTGCTTTATTCTCTTATAGTTAAAGCCAAGTTCGAAAATAATAGGTACCAAAAGCCGAAGAAGCAACCGAAAACTTCCACCAAAAATGTTGATTGGTTTTGATCCATGAGTGGTTCGAAGTAATCTTCGATCCTCCAAAGCTGCATTTAGCTAATGTTTCAGCTCGCACCGAAGAATGTAATATATGTGCACATGCCAACAGCTGTTTCGTATGCAATTCTTTGGAGAGAGGTGGCTGACAGAAGACTACAGTGATAACTGACAACAGACTTGCATTGACAATGCTAAAACCTTGGATGTTCTGTTGGTTTCTGGAGAAGAAAATACCACAGCTGAGGAACTGGAAGACTAATTTTCCTTGTTATGTATATTTGTAGAAACTGGTTTTATAGTCATGCATGTGATTCCACTGAAATTTTTAACCCTTTTTCTCTCTATCTATAGACACTTTAATTACATGGTACTGTCTTCTTGGCCAAAAACCGACTACAAGAGAGGAATGTTCTAATGGAGACCTATGTTAGTAACCATGTTTGACACTTTTCTCTGATGCATGTTCAGATATGAGTATGAGCATAAGATCCTCCAAATATATGTGAATTCAGATTGTATCATAAAATATTTCTTTGCACCTTATAGTGCAATGTACATGCTAGTTGCTAGAGAAGACATACAAAGCCAAAACTGTAATGCATTAAGCCTGAACGATTTCGAAAGAAACGGACTAACAGGACATTATTTTGAAATGGCTTTCACGAATCGATTTAGTGAAGAGAAAATGCCTGCAGCTTGACTAAAAAATGATGGGCCTTGCTCGGACTTCTCCTCTGCATTTCCGAATATTATCTGAAAAGATGAAACAAAGTTCAAGATGTTTCCATTTTTATGCCAAATTTCCCCAGAGAGATTTAGAAGTTTGGGAAGCAAATTAACCTCGAGTTCTTCCACATCGGGACGGCTCACAAGTTCTTTTGCAAGCAAATATCTTCCAAGCCTGTCTTTATCATCGTAAAACACCTTCCACAATCTGGAAATGAAATAAAAGAGAGAATTCAAGCATGGAAAGGCAAGAAATTAAGAGTTAACCAAGTTGATATTATGAATACTGTAACAAAATTTAAACGAGTCTTACCCTGGATAACACCTAAACACAGCACCAGCTGCCAAAGGTCTCATTGAGTAAACGGTCGTGAAAGAACTGCAGTACAAATGATATAGAGTTTATTACTAATTACCGCGAATATAACCACTAAATGATAGTTTAACAATTCAAAAATATAGATGATTGATGACGAGATGAAACAAATGGCTAGCCTGGGATGGTAAGGATTCCCTTATATTTCACATCAGATTGGGAAGATTAGATGGAATGTGGGCTGAAATGAACTACTAGGGACAAAGTGAAAGCCAAAGATTGTTAAATATAATTCAAGTTCAGTACTCAAAAAGAAACAGATGGTGGAGGTGGATGCCCTAACATTTAGTTAAGAAAAGAGCTAAGTTAATTTAAATCGACTTATTGGGACTCGGGGCATGTGTCTCATAATTGGTATACTAAATTTTTTTCCAAGTTTTTCCAATTATATTACGAAGACCATATCCTTATACCTATATTTGAATAAGTGCAAGGTACAAATGTCAAATACGAAAGCTTTATAGAAAAAAAAAAAACACCCGGATAATATACCATGAAACTTCTTATGAACTTTAACAAGGAGAGAAATCAAAATAAAGTACAAGAATGAAACAAAAAAATTTACATCGTTATGCAAATATACTAAAAGGTTTACCTTAAAAAGTATCGCCTTAGCTGTCGAACATTAACCCCAACCCCAACATCTTCGCTTATGAGACGCGGATTCCACATGACAAGAGGCCTAGGCTACCGACATTCGAAAAAAGATTATGATGAAAAAACAGTACTTTTTATGATTTCAATTTAACAAATATTTCTGTGCCATTTAAAGATACCAATTTGATGCAATTATATGACATGAACTAACTGGCTAACGATGGATATTAACAGTTAAGTTGCATTAATGCATAGTCTTTCCCTTGTAAAAATTTGGGACAAATAAAATTTTCAATACATGTTAAGGCACCATTGACACAATAAAAAGGGTAACCAGTTGCAGTCGTGACTGTTTTCGTATTGTGATTGATTGCAATACATATAGCATTGAATCACCACCAAAGAAAACCAAAGTTGCAAAATAATGTTCTGCAAATCAAACAAGGTAACCAAGGGGGTTCAGGAGGACGAATACAGTCCTCGCATCATTAGAACAGGAAATGCATGAATGAAAAACACTGCATCACATACAATATAAAGCAAAGTTAGATTGGTACCGGATCATCTGATAGTTCCGAGGCAATTCTCTGTACGCGCTCCAACATCTGGTAATCAGGAACAAGCATGACTATAATCTCATCTTGGCTCTCTACCGGCTTCCGATCACTCAAACTGGATAAACACAAAAAGAGAATTGCACAAGCATGAATTGCATTAGTATATGCAAATCTGAAACGTTATCTTCTGAGTCCTTGGTTACTCATCTGTTCCATAAAAGCACTAAAGAATTGCAATAAAGTTTCCAGTACGAATTTCGCTAACAAACTGAATGATTAAAAGAAATATTGGAAGCAATTACCTGGCAAATCCAAAAGCAGCATCTTTCCATCGATATTTCAGTAATGCAGCAGCTCCAGCATCAGGAAATATAGCTTTAACTTTCTGACAATCAAAATTGATTCACCAGATATTGTATGTCAAAATTGATTAACAATGGAAGAATTGCAATTCAAAGGTCTCTGTGTTAAAAATCAAAACAGTATACAAAAAACTGATCTTGATTACTTCAAGAAGCTACTGCATTGCTCGGACTCTTCGTTCTTCTTGGAATACCTATGTTCGACACTCGTGTCTAACACATAAATATGGAGATACGATCTCCAAAATCCTCCAAGTATATAGCAAAACTTGGAAAAACCTAATCATACCCCACTCCGAGTAACATAAAAAAGCTTCTAATTTTCTAGGGTTATTAAACTTTAAGCTGCATGAAATTCCAACTAACCTGACATCCAGTTTCTTGCATAAGTGTATCCAAGAAAATTCTGGATAATTCCCAAAGCTCAGCTTGAGCACCTTCATCATCAAGAAACTGTAACTGAGGAATTAGGAGCTCAACCTGTAAAATTGTTAAAAAAAAACAATCTATCAATTTTCAAAAATTGCATTCAATTCAATGAACTAAATTGTATCTTTAATTGGCACATACAATAGCTCTCATTCCTCCTGAAGACACAAACAAGGCACTTGCTTCACCTGATTGCCTCACTGCACCCTCCAAGTCAGATGGCAAACAACTGAAATCCATCAAAGAGAAACCAATATATATAAATACATCAAACTGATTCATCAAACTCCAATAAGGAATGAAAACAAATTTAAACCTGTCATCTTCTTCTTCTTCTTCAATGGTTTGTTCCTGGGTTTGTAGAGAAGATACTATAATATCTTCACCATTAGCTTCTGAAGGGTCACCTTGAAATTTCTCAAACTTGGCGTATGTTTTTGAGCTAGACCCAATTCTGGTCACTGAAATCCCATTGCAGCCGTTGAAGATTGGATAAGAAAAAGATAAGGGAAAGTTGGTGGTTGAGATTGAACTATTGGGTTTCAAAGTAATGAAGCAAGTGTTGTTGAAGCAGCTAGCTGCTGCAACAGCCATCAAAGTACAACTCAGAAATTATCAACTCACAAATGGTGGTAAAGAATATTTCTTTAAAGTTTATCAAAATTTGGAAGGTGTTATTTTTCTTTCTAAAATTTAATTAATGGTATCGAAATATGAGGTGTGAAATAGACGAATCCTTTGTTGCCACTATTTCACACCTTCACAGAACATCCATAAATAAAACGTCTTTATCTTTAAAAAAAGGGTTAATCTTTTTTCGCCCTTTAACTTTATAATTAAGTTCATTTTGGTACTTATACTTTTTTTCACTTTAATATATGAACTTGACACTTTTACATTTGTCAATGATCAAAATGAATCTAATTATCAATATTAAGTATCAAAGTGAACAAAAAAAAAGGTGCAATACCAAAATAAACTTAATTGTCCAATTCAAAGGTAAAAAGTTACATTAACCCTTGAAATATAAAGGTTTAACCGCCTAATTCAATCGATTTTTTCTCCAATTCAACTGGTCCGTATTGATTCCTGATCAACTGGTTCAATACTCTTCTCCAGACCGATACACTGACTAGTTCTCTGTCCAATCCGATCTAAACAACTTTGATATTCTGATCTCCTTTTATATATATACACATAACCCTCGTTAATATGATTCAAGTTTCACATGTGCTCTTTCAGGAATAAAGTTCACATACATAGTTGTTTAATGTGTATTCTAAGTTTAAATTGTTTTTTATAAAGAAAATATTATTATAAAAATATTTGTTAATTTTTAAAAAGAATAGTTTTTAAGTATAGGGTTGATAAAAAAACCTCAAAACCAACAAATTCTAAGCTGATCTAATCCAATAGGGTCGTTTTATTTTTAAACGGGTTTCAGGTCAAATTAGTTTTAGAAAATGATTGGGTTGAGTTCAGAGTGAAACCATCCTACCCCGGGATATTTACGAAATTGAATTCCTATATCATTTTATCACCTTTACTTTCATTTCACACTAATTTCTTTCTTCTCTCTTTTTAATTTATTTTCTCAAGTCTCCTTTTCATTTTTGTTCTTTATTTTTTCTTCACTGTCGTAATATATATATATATATCTACTTAATCATCCCAAATATGATCTTTATTGTAAATCATAATAACTCAAAAGTAAACCATGAGCACAACAAATTCAATGTTGAACAAAATAATAATAATAATAATAATAATAATAATAATAATAATAATAAAACACATAAAATTCAATGGGAAGTTATCCGAATTTCCAACTTTTTTTAAATTTTATTAATCATAATTTCAAGAAAAAATTTGAACTTGGAGTGAGTTAGGTATTCAATTAATTTTTGAGTCTAAAGATAAAAGTCGGGACATAACACTAGAGTATAAAGTCGGGATTGGGACAGGCAAAATTCGAAGCGGCCATACCCATTGCCATCACTAAGTAAAGTATGAATGTCAAAGTTTAATAACTAGTGAGACCAACCTAATTAAGAAGTTAATAATAGTATAGATTGCCTAAAACTTTGCACTTCAGTACCGCAATAGGTGTTTGATTTAAAGTAACAAAATCCAAAACTGGCGTCTATTAGATGGAATAAAACTGTATCATATGTTACTTGAATCAAAGCTTAATCACTACTAAAATTAAGATTCCAAAATTCACTAAAATGATGGTTTTTACAAGAATTTTACAATTATGCATTTGTTTAGATAAAATATGAGGCACTGATTATCAGCTTCATGTAAATTCTAGACAAGAAGCCTAAAACATAGATAAATGGAACACCATAGTGGACCATATAATAGAGGAATGAAATGTTGCAGCAGAGAAGCATATTTGCTGTTATTTAGGTATCATTCCCTCTCAGCTGAAGGTCGTAATGGCAAAAATGATTGCTTCCTTTGAGTGCCCCTGAGCTTGAGTGGACTCCAAACCAACGATTTCCGTTGCAAAGCAACCACGGTCGGATGCTTCGGCTTCCATGAACCCACCTGCATTGGAGGACTTCCCATGAACTTGCTACTGCTTCTCATGGCTGCAGGTGTTGTCTCCGATGGGTTAGGTAGCTTTGGCAATGGAGAAAACAATCTTGAATACCTTGCCTTCCTCGGATCCCGCATCAACGATGGTCTATCCATTGTACTGCTATGGTTGAAACCAGAAGTAGAGCTGCGGAGTGGTGTTGTCATGTGTGAATCTGGCCGGAAGGTGGTGATTGATACTCGCCTTTTAGGTTGACGAACTGCTGTAGTGGTTGTTGGTGGTCTGACAGCAATGGAATTACGTCTTGGTGCCATCATGGTTTTGAGGTTATTTTCTTTAGCCTCTGGTACTGATGCCATGGTCATTCTAGTCGTCTTTCTGTTGGTTAGCATAGGTGATGCTGGAGGCATGAAATTGGTGATTTTTCGCAGTGGTTGCCTCAGTTTTGTTGGAACCAGTGGTGGCTTTTTCTCCATTTTGGTCTTCTCTGTTTCTTGTCTAAGAAATGATCTAGTAGAAGCAGCCGCAGCAGCAGAAAAAGCTCTTGTTTCCTGCTTTAATCTGGTTTTCCGTTCCTCCGCTAATTGACTTTCAAGGTCACGAACCTGTAGTCAAATAAATGAAAGTGATGCTGACAATAGTTACATCTCAGAAAGCAACTGGATTTGGTAGTGTTTAATGATAATTACCTTTTCTTGGAGATTTCTGCAGATATGTTCTCGGGCAGCAAGTCTCAACTGCAAGGACTGTACATTATCCTGCAACTTCTTTGTTTCCTTCTCATCATGCTTTAGCTTTTCTGCCTGTTAATGAATAATCCCAAAGGTCAAATTGAGGAGTCCACTCAAAAAGTTGAAGGGAAAGGGGATTTTTAAATTTCAATCAATTTGTCATACCATTTGCTTATACTTGTAAACCTCAGCAAGGTCCACCTGTTTGCGGGCAGGACCACTTTCAATCCCCCTAACTCGGCTAGCGAAATTCAATGAACATAGGGTCTCCCCAAGGTCTGCATTACTTGGGCTGATCTGCACGAACATCACAGTCTTGCAGTCTCCTCCTGCATTTCATGATTCAGTTAGCAACATCTTTTTGAAGTTTGCCATTAGGCTAACCATCTTCAGATATAGGGGATCAAAGTGAAATTATGGTGGGATAAAACTTACCTAGAGAGCTCTGTAGCATATGTGTGAGCTTTGAGTTCCTGGTTTCATGGAAAAGTAGAAAGAGTAAAAGTGTTAATATTATACAGAATTTACGTGTTGAGCTTATGTATGGTGTGTGCATGAGAGTGAGAGATAGGGGGGAAAGAAACCTGTAAGGAATATGGCTAGTTTTGGATGCAAGGGCAGAAATCACATCTCCAAGCGCAGAGAGAGATTTATTTATGAACTGGGATTCCTTCAACCTTTCACCTTCGACTTCAATCTTTCCCACACGCTCACTGCCAGCCAAATCTACCAGCCACAGGTGACTCCTAGTCTTTTGGCCATTTATTAAATTAGTTCCCCTTACAGTTACACGCAACAAACTGCAAGAGACAAATTTTTGGTCATTATTAGTAAAACATATATGTAGAAATTTCCGATTATTAGATCACAATGTTACGAGCTGAAGAATTAGTAGAAACGGTATTTTAAAGAAACGGGGAGTTTAGAAGATTAGTTATACGGTGCCTTTAATCACAACAGAATTTGTCCACATCACTCTGTTAGTTTTCTTTAAAAACTGCATGTAATGCATGAGGTATGACATGAATGAAAAGAAGGAAAAACCAGTACTCTCAATGTTCTCTCTATTCTTCTTCCTTTCTTCTCCGATCACTCTCTTTTCTACTTTCAAAATTCTGGTTCGTAACAAAGGTATCAGAGTTGTCACGATCCCTACATGGCGGGCGATGGTGTGTCGACTCGTTTGCAGAAGGAGGTCGGAAGTTTGCAACAGGACATTTCCAAACTTCAAGAAGAAATGACCCGTTTGGAGACTAAAATGGAGACGCGGTTGCAGGACTTTAAGACTGAGTTTCGAAGGGATATGCAAGCATTATTAAGTCAATACTTTGGACCTCCACCCACGGGTTCATCGGCGAATGTTGCGACAGATAAAGGTAAAGGGGTTTTGGGAGCTCCTCCAGGGTTTTTACCTAAGGAACCCGAATTACCCCATGTTTCAGCAGAACCAGTGGTTACGGATAAGGGTGGTGTATACTGGAAGGATCACTCTTATGTGATGGGAGCGGCTGTTAATCGAAACAGATTGGACTGTCCTAAGTTTGATGGTACTGATTTCAGGGGGTGGTGGACAAAGTTGGAACAATATTTTGAGGCAGAAGGTACACCGGAAGCTAGTAAGGTCCGCACGGTAATGTTGAATCTAGAAGGCCGAGCCCTGGAGTGGCACCATTTTTATTCTCAGAGGAACGGTGGGTTGCAAATGTTGTCTTGGGCGGAGTACATTAAGAGCCTTCAAGCTCGTTTTGGCTGTGGACAGTTCGGCAATCCGATGAGGGAATTGGTTAATTTGAAACAACATGGTACCGTTGAACAGTATCAGGATTTGTTTGTTGGGTTACTGAATCAAGTGCATCTACCGGAGTCCTACGCTCTCAGTATTTTTCTCAGTAACTTGAAGGCTGAGATTGGCCACTACTTGGATCTGTTTGAACCATCGACATTGATGGAAGCTTTCCAGTTGGCTAGAAAGATCGAAGTGCTCATTTCTTATTCAAGGAAGGGACCAACGGCATGGGGGGTTAGCTCACCTCGACCTTTGACCAACACATCGGTCAATTCCAGGTACTCCTCTTCTCCTACAAAAACGGTAGTGAGTCCTCCCTCTGTTAGCAATGCATCATCTAACAAATCGTGGTCTAAGTCTATCTCTCCAGCAGTGATGGCTTAAAGGAAACAAAAGGGCCTCTGTTTTTAGTGTGGAGCTAAATACCATGCGGGACATAAGTGCATGAAGTCTCAGTTATATCAGTTTTTGCTTGAACCTCTTTCTGACAGTGAGACTGAGGAATTTCAGGAATGTTCAGAGAAACTGAAAGAAGCGGGCGCAGAGGAAGGGAGTCTTAAATCACCGATAATATCGTTGCATGCTCTCACTGGATCACAGGGGTATAATACGATGAGGGTGGCCGCTCGAGTGGGGTCAGTTTGGACCGTTATACTAGTGGATTCAGGAAGTACACACAACTTTATAGATACAAAGCTGGTCAATCGGGTGTCTTTACCAGTGTGGCACCAAGAGCAACTACGAGTCTCTATAGCAAATGGTAGTTGTCTGTTTACGAGGGGACTTTGCAAAGGGGTTAAGTGGGTGGTACAGGACCACAAATTTGAAACAGATTTTATGGTCTTGTCGTTAAAGGGGTGCGATATGGTGCTAGGAGTACAGTGGCTTTTAGCACTAGGGGATATCATTTGGAATTTTAATTCTTTGACCATGCAGTTTAATTTAGCAGGGAAGTCTTGTGTTATTCAAGGCATCACTCCAGGATCACTAGCATCTGAAAGTGGAGAGCTTAATCCAAAATGTTTTGCAGCAATGGGGCGTTCGATGGGACCTTTTACTGCACTTTTAAGCTCAATCGAGCAAATGTCCTTGACAACCGAGAGGAACAGGGATTAGGAGAACCAACTACACGCACTGCTGAGTGAATTTGAGGACATTTTCCAGGTTCCAAAAGGATTACCACCCAGTAGGTTGCATGATCATAAAATTCCCCTAAGGGATGAAGGAACAGTAATCAAAATGAGGCCTTATCATTATCCATCATTCCAAAAGGATGAAATGGAAAAGCTTATTCGGGAAATGCTTGATGCTGGGATCATACGCGATAGCACTAGTTCGTTTGCTTCTCCTATTGTCATGGTAAAAAAAAAAATGGGAGTTGGAGGCTGTTGTGCGTGGACTACAGACAATTAAATCAGCACACTGTTAAAGATAAATTTCCCATTCCAGTGATTGAGGAGTTATTGGATGAGCTCGGGGAAGGTAGAGTTTTCTCTAAATTGGATCTAAGGTCGGGATACCACCAAATCCGTATGTGGGAACCGGACATGCACAAGACAGCATTTCATTCTCACGAAGGGCATTACGAGTTTCTCGTCATGCCTTTTGGCCTCACAAACGCCCCTTCTAGCTTTCAAGCTCTCATGAATTCTATCTTCAAACCGTTGCTACGTAAAATTGTGCTTGTGTTCTTCGACGATATCCTTGTGTATCAAATTCGTGGGAGGAGCACATGTGCCATTTAAGGTCTGTTCTTATTTTAAGAGAACAACAACTATATGCAAAAATATCAAAATGTTGCTTCGGTTCTTCATGCATTCAGTATTTGGGACATGTTTTGCATGAAGGCACAGTTTCTATGGACACGACCAAGGTTGATTGTGTTTTATCATGGTCGATTCCTCAATCTGTGAAGGAGCTGCGTAGCTTCCTTGGCCTAACAGGCTACTACAGGAGGTTTATACGTAATTATGGTGTGATCGCTCGTCCATTGACGAATCTGCTGAAAAAGAATGGATGGGAATGGTCTAATCAGGCTACTGATGCTTTTGAGGCGCTGAAGCAAGCGGTGTGTACAGCTCCAGTGCTGGTACTTCCAAATTTTCAGTTGGAATTTACAGTGGATACTGATGCTAGTGGGTTTGGTATTGGAGCTGTTTTGCAGCAACAAGGGAGACCGGTGACCTTTTATAGCAAGGCTCTTGGGGTGAGCCATCAAGCCTTGTCGATTTATGAGAAAGAGATGTTGGCGGCTCTACTAGCGGTTCGGAAGTGGCACACCTACTTGGTGGGTCGATATTTCAAAATTCGTACAGACCACTAGAGTTTGCGATTTTTATCGGAACAAGTGGTCGTTACCCCGTTTCAGCAACGTTGGATAGCGAAAATGCTTGGATATGATTTCGAAGTTTCTTATAGAAAAGGAATTAATAATCGGTTTGCTGATGCTCTCTCTCGACAACCACAACTGGAACAGTGCCAGTATTATCAACTGTCGACTAGTTCGGCTATTTTTGGCCTATTAGAACGAATACAACAATCCTATACTCTTGACAGTCAACTACAGAAGTTGATTCAAGATATGTTACAGTCGACTACACAAGCTCGGGATAAAAAATATTCATGGGATGGCCAATTTCTGTTTCGCAAAGGAAAGATTGTAGTTGGGAAAAATCCACAGTTGCGTCACGAATTGTTCCTTCATTTTCATGCGAGTGTTGTTGGTGGACATTCAGGGGTATATGTTACCAGGAAGCGACTCTCGAGCATAGTGTATTGGAAGGGACTTACTCGGGATGTTAAGAGATGGATCAGAGAATGTATTGTTTGTCAAAGATGCAAAGGGGAGAACGTGGCTTCTCCTGGTCTTCTGCAGCCGTTGCCGATACCTGACCGGGCATGGTCTGTAGTCAGCATGGATTTCATTGAAGGGTTGCCAATATCAGACAAGAAAAACTCAATTCTCGTGGTGATTGACCATCTCACTAAATATGGTCATTTTTTGGCACTGATGCATCCGTATACAGCTAAAGAAGTGGCTTAGGAGTATTTAACCCATGTCTACAAACTTCATGGCATGCCTGACTCTATTATTTCGAACCGTGATAAAATCTTCGTCAGTGGATTTTGGCAAGAGCTATTCTAGAAATCAGGCACTAAACTTCTGTTGTCTACGGCCTACCACCCTCAAACGGATGGCCAAACAGAAGTTTTAAATCGATGTCTTGAGAGCTACTTGAGGTGTATGATAGGGGAAACACCTGCAACTTGGTCGAAATGGTTACCTCTTGTCGAATGGTGGTATAACTCATCATTTCACTCCTCCATTCAACTCACTCCATACGAGGCCTTATATGGGCAACCCCCACCCATGCACATGCCCTACTTGGCTGGTACTTCTTCTGTTGCAGTGGTGGATCGCAGCTTACAAGCTAGGGAGGCTGCTAGAAAGTTATTACAGTTCTATCTTAAGAAAGCACAAAGTTGTATGAAGCAATTGGCCGACAAGCACCGTTCAAAAAGAAGTTTTCAGGTGGGTGATCTGGTATATCTGCGGGTGCAGCCTTACAGACAGCACTCGATTAGGAAACTTACCAACCAGAAGTTAGCTCCAAAGTATTAAGGCCCTTTTCCGGTGATCAAGAAAATTGGTCAAGTGGCCTATACTCTTCAACTACCATCACATTCTTGGATTCATCCAACATTTCATGTTTCTCAATTAAAGAGACACGTTGGATCAGCTCCTGTCCAACAGCAGTTACCATTAGTGGATGCTTCTAGTGTTTTGCCCAAGGAACCTATCCGCACCTTGGACAGAAGGATAGTTAAGAGAGGAAATCAAGCCGTGACTGAAGTTTTAATCGAATGGGCTGATTCTTTCCCTGAAGATGCCACATGGGAGTCACTCACTGCAATGGAATCTAAGTTTCCTTATTTTCATCCTTGAGGACAAGGATGTTTTTCTGGGGAGGAGTATTGTTACGAGCTGAAGAATTAGTAGAAATGGTATTTTAAAGAAACGGGGAGTTTTGGGGAGGGAATCTTTAAGTCTAATTGAAACGGGGAGTTTAGAAGATTAGTTATACGGTGCCTTTAATCACAACAAAATTTGTCCACATCACTCTGTTAGTTTTCTTTAAAAACTGCATGTAATGCATGAGGTATGACATGAATGAAAAGAAGGAAAAACCAGTACTCTCAATTTTCTCTCTATTCTTCTTCCTTTCTTCTCCGATCACTCTCTTTTCTACTTTCAAAATTCTGGTTCGTAACACACAAAAAGTCTAGTATTATACACATAATTCAGAAACAAAACAAACACAAGGTATTACCAGTGAGAACGGCTGCTCAATTCATTGGCGTTAGTGGCTCCAACTGATCTGGCCCGGCTCCCAGACTTCAGCAGCTCCCAGACTTCCTCTGTATTGTAAACACGAGCTTCAACAAGTCCTGGAACTTCTTGTGTCCCATCAGCTGCTTGCTTGACATCCAACCTTTATCAACATAATGGACTTCAAACTCTAAAAACTGGGGTTCTTAAACGTTTTAACAGATATATTGATCAGAAATATGAGGTTTATTTTATTTTTCCAGTATCAACGATGTCATCATAATGGATTGCCCGTAGGAATAGTTTCTTTGTGCCAATGGATTTCTTTCTTCATTAAACGAAAAGTTACTGGTGCTCAAGATAGATACAAGTGTGTATTTTGCAACCAGCAGCCAACTACACACAAATTAACGTTAGGAACTAACCGTTTAGTAGGCTGGTTGGAGTTTTCTCCTAGAAGGTCCCTTATCTTTTCATTGTAGACCTCCATCATGCTGACAAATAGCTCATATTGCATAATGGACTTCAAACTCTAAAAACTGGGGTTCTTAAACGTTTTAACAGATATATTGATCAGAAATATGAGGTTTATTTTATTTTTCCAGTATCAACGATGTCATCATAATGGATTGCCCGTAGGAATAGTTTCTTTGTGCCAATGGATTTCTTTCTTCATTAAACGAAAAGTTACTGGTGCTCAAGATAGATACAAGTGTGTATTTTGCAACCAGCAGCCAACTACACACAAATTAACGTTAGGAACTAACCGTTTAGTAGGCTGGTTGGAGTTTTCTCCTAGAAGGTCCCTTATCTTTTCATTGTAGACCTCCATCATGCTGACAAATAGCTCATATTGCATTACACAACCTCTCTCTCCAGAAACTTGAAACAACTCCTCCAATGTCCTGTAGTTAACTCCCTATTATCTGGTGTTCCCTCCATAGTAAATGTCTTCCCAGTTCCAGTTTGCCCATAAGCAAATATGCAGACGTTATAGCCATCCAGTACAGAAGTCACAATGGGTTTAGTTCGTGCAAATACAGCCTCTGCATAAAGGAAAAAAGAAAAAAGCAGATAATTACAAGTATTTATAGCAAACTTTCAAGAGATCCCGGATAATAATAGTAAACTCAGTCAAAAGGATGCAGGTTACCTTGACTTTCCTCAGGCCTAAATACATGGTCAAACTTGAATTGCTTCTTGGAATCTGAAGAAACTATCTGTAGCTCAGTGTCCTGGGACGAGTCAAATTCAACTACAGAAGAGGAACCATTGGCAATTTCAGCTTGATTTAGTGGTCTACATCTGCAAAAACCCTGATGTTTCCTTTAAGCTCAATCACTTCATTGTATAGGCGCTTCCTCTCTGATGACTCATCTAGGTATTTCTTCTTCAGAAGTTCATATTCATCATCTATATAAAACAGGAAAGCGAAAAGCCATTCATACAAAAAAAATTTTTTAAAAAAGAACAGAACCAATAAGTATTTTCTTCAATCTATTGGGTAGTTACTTACTGAGGAGCTGAAGAGTTCCTACTACGTCATGGCCAGGAAAAGACTTCACTTGATTAGACAGGATTTCGTGCTCCTTCTTCAAATGCTATGACATTATGTACCGGAAGTTATCAAATTCAAGTTCTTGAACCACTATTTAGTTCTGAACATAAAGAAGAAAGTTATCAAGTTTATGAAAATCAATAGCCTTTTCTGTTTTACCTGAACACTGTTGCTCAAATTAATAACTTTCTGTAATATGGGAAGTGTTGGCCTCCCAGCCGGAGAAATTTCTGGATTCATGTTGGATAAAGTATCTTCATCCATGGAATCGGTATTCTCTTCAAATAATTCTGAGAAACAGCCAAAAATTTACCTTAGTATTCTAATTATACAAGTAACGAACAGAATTTTCGTCCCAAATATTAACATTTGAAGCATACAACTGCACCAATAAAATAAGACCGAAGAATCACAACACGTTTTCCAGGCATTCGGAAGGTTTATGAACTGTTATCAAAAGTTTTAATTAATTGAAAAGAAAGCTTAAAATCAACTTAATATGCTACATATTCCAAGTTTTGAACTAGACACGCAAGTCACAATACTCATCAATCATCTTAATAAGCAGAATCCAAGTAAGCATTTTCTAGGGTTTCAACCATTTAAAGTGTCTCAAAACATTAATTTTTCTTTCCGATCCAGCGAACATTTCTTCAAATTTTGGCCTACATGCATTCTTTAAGATCAAGAAAGAAAGAACGAACCATTGACAGGGTTTGGAGAAGCTTTTGACTCGCAATTCTCCACTGTTTGGTCTAAAAAAACACGTAATTTTTAGACAAATCAGAAAATTCGATAAGTAAAATCGAAGGCGAAAAGCAGAGGACAAAAAAAGCGCTAACCTTTATCGATAACGATCTGGTGGCAACTCTCCGAGCACAATTCAACCATTAGAGACAAAAAAAAAAAAAAAACAAGAAGTCGATTACCAGAATAGAAATTGAGAGACGAAAGAGATAAAGATGGGAGGAATTCTGAGAAAAGGAAAGGTAGCGAGAAAGTGAAGTCGTTGGATTAGATTTTGAATTCAAAAAATGAACGAACGTGAGGCGTCGGATTGATGATATAGCTGTTTCTAACGGCTATTTCATCTTCATCTCTCTTATTAAAGTTTGGATTCGGGTAGTTTTTCGGGTTATTTTAATTTTTGACTCTAAACTTGGTCTAATTTAGTATTTGTATTTTTTTATTCATTTTGGTATATTTATTTGATAACTAGGCTCATTTTGGTCCATAAACGTGACCATATAAAATTTGTCACATAATTATCTAAATTGTAAAAATTATTAAGTGATAATATGACACAATCTCAAAATGTCACATCATTAAATTTTTATAAAATTCAAGTTCATGGACTAAAATAGACATAATTGTCAAGTTCATATAGTAAAGTGGATTAAAGAAAAAATTACATGTAACGGAGTCGACCTAATTATCAAATGTAGGGGAAAAATATATTAATCATAAGTTTTTAACCCCAATTAATTAATACGAAGAATTTCATCAATTCACAAGTTTAAATCCTAACTTTTGGTCTAGGGCATTGGGTGTTTACCTCAAGAACCCACGTCGTGAATTCGAATTAGAGAAAAATCATATTTATGATGTGTGAGTTGATAATGATTTATTTTTATTATAGGTGTGTGAACCGATCGTAAATGTACTCAAAAAAATTCTCAATTTCAAATTTTGAATTTTAAAATTATAGGTTTGTTTTTATCACTAAACTTGAATTTATTCTACATTTACCCTAGTCTAAGTTTAAATATAGGTTAAATTATCCTATTAGTCCTTGTATTTTATTAAAGTTGTGGATTTAATCGTACTTTAATTTGATCATTTTTGTCCTTATACTTTTCAAATTTTAAATTCCAAGCTTCACCAATTGATAACTATTAAATTCATTAAGTTAAGTTGTGCTATTTCAAAATCTTATTTTCGAACATATTATCATATGTGTAATGCCATGTCAACTTGTTGTTTTCATACATTACTCACTAAAAATCTAATTAATAGATTAACGATTGTTATTTGCGTTAAGACAAAAATTTTAAAACTCGAAAAGTATAAGGGCTTAGAAAGAATGATTCAATTGGAGAATATGGAATAAATCTACAAAGGTGTTTTTTAATTTAAATTTAATATTTTTATTTTAAATAAACTTAATTACCACATGACACATTGTAATTGGTTGGATGTGCCACGTGACACATTTTGGTTGGTGTCATGTGGCAACCATTTTTTTAATGCTGTTACAAAAAAAATGAACTGAGTAACAGAATGATAATTTAAGTACCAATTTAAGATAAAAATAATAATTACCAAATTAAAAATTATGCATAATTCAGTAACCAAATTAAGCATTAAAATAATTGGTGACTTCTTATTGGCAATAGTTTAGGTAACATTCTCTTGTTTGTATTTTACTTTTTTTCTTTGAAATTATTTTATAAAATTTTGGGTATTTGAAAATTACATAGAATACTAATAAAATTTTGTTGATAAAATCATATCAGTCCTCTAAATAGAGAAAAAAACTTTGTTAATTTTACTAATTTTCAACCACAAGCCTCAAACTCAATTTTATTTGACATCAAATTTTTATCACTCAACTCATCAAATAATTGTAATTTAAAATTTTCATAATCAAATATTATAGTCCACCATTTAACTACAAATGCTTGAGCTTCAAAATTAGAAAGGAAAAAGAAAACCAATATTAAAACTTTTAAGTATTAATTATAAGTTAGCATTTTATGTTTTATATTGTTTAAATCGAGGGTTTTACTGTTATAGTGAGTTATATGAGAAATTATTTTATGAACTCTCCTCGTCACACTATTTATGGTTCATTTTCAATTATTTAATGACATTTTAGTAATTTTTTCATACCATTAATACATAATTTTAGTAATTTTTTTACTCTGAACTTCGAACTCAAAACCTTGAACCCTAAATATCGAACTCCAGATCCCAAACTCAAACCTCGAATCCTAAATCTTGAGCTCGAACCCGTTTAAGGTTTAGGGTTTAGATTTAATTTTGGGGTTTGAGATTCGGCTTCGAGTTTGGAGTTCGGGATTCAAGATTCAAGGTTGAAGATAAAAAAAAAATTACCAAAATTATGTATCAATGACATGAAAAAATTACTAAAATATCATTAAATAATTGGAAAGAGAGAATAAATAATATGGTGAGAATAATCTACAAAATAAATTTTCAGACTTGTAACTTGTTAAGTAGGTAATAAGTTCAATTATTGAATCTTTGTAATGTTTTCAATTAATTAAAAATACTAAATTCCTTATAACAGTATAAACTTTTCAGGAAATTATTAAATTCCCCAATGTAAATTACTAAATTTTCTTTTTACAATTTTTTAAATTTCTTACAAAATTACTGAATATATTAAAATCTCCAAATTTTTATAAAATTACTGAATCTCTTATAAACTTACCAAATCTCTTACAAAACATTGTAATATTTTCAATAAATTACTAATTTCTTACAATGTAAATTACTAAAATTATTGTAAAACCATTGGATCTCTTGTAAAATTACTGACTGAATCTCTTGCATATTTACTAAAGCTATTACAAAATTATTAGTTTCTTATAACATTATAAAATTTTAATAAATACTAAATTATTAAAATTATTGAATCTCTTACAAGGTCACTCAACAATATCAATTCTTTTAATCTCTTACAAAATTGCTAGAATTTTCCTCTTTAAACAAACGAAAACATATTATTGTACTTTCATTAAACAAGTCAACGTAATCTATATTTATACTATCTTTTATTAATGATGCAAAATCTTTAAATTTATTTTTTAATTTTACCAAATTTAAAATATATTTTATTATTTAATTATGTAAAGTGTGAAAAAAATTTAAATGTTATGTCTTAATTCATATTGATAAAAATTATGTTAGTAAAACTTATCTGATTTTTTAAACTAAAATATATATTCTTTAAGGTAATTTTTTTCTTAAGATATTTATTTCAGCAAACTCAATAATTAATCTTTCACATTTGGTGTCCTCGTTAACATATAAATACTGACCATGAGGCTTTAAAAGAAATAAAAAAAATAGAGGAAAAAAAAGGGAAATACTAGTAGCCGTTAGGATATACGTTTTTTATTATTATTATTACTTGATTTAAATGGAAAGATTATTAGACCGTTGGCACAAGGAAAAAAGAGATCCGTTAACCAGCACCACTCAAATCTCCAACCCAAAAGCTTTTTGACTTTTTTCACTTCTCTCATCATATCCTCTAGAACATAGAGAGCTATTTTGAAAATTCCTTCAGTTTTGAAGAGAGAAACTACAGTAACTGAAACGAACCCAAAGTTTCAGGTTCACTTTCCTTGATGGGTATATAGATAGACAAAGTAAAGGAGGAGCGGAGCTGAGAAAAAGACCCACATTTATTATTATTATTAAGCTTCTTTTCTTTGGCTGCTGAAATTTCTTTTCTTCCTGGTAATAATGGTTGCAAGAACCCCACCAAAGCAAAGGAAGCTTGTGGTGGCTCCTCTTGATCCTGTCCTACTCAGAGAAACTGTAAAGAAGGTAAAGTTGGTCACTTCATTTTTTTTTTTTGCTTTTTTGGGGATTTTTGTTTATTGTTTGTGGGGTTTGTGAAGGTGGAAAAATGTATGGCAAGATTGCAAGAGTTGCAGTATACAGTAGCAGGAGGGACAAAGGTAATATCAGGCGTGAAACTAAGTCCTAGGAGTACTAGGGCTTACTTGAAAACTAGTCTTAGGTGCAAGCAAGAGTCTTTGAGGTAATGCTCAAATTTGGGGGTTTTTTATTTTTATTTTTTGTTTTGTCTTTATTAAAACCATGGTAAAAGATCGAGCCTTTTTTGATTTTTTGCTTCTAAAGGATGAAGAATGCTTCTCCAAGGAAATCACCAATTGGCAAGTTTCCATCCACTGCAAGAGGTATTGGAACAATGTTCCTCACTTGACAAATGTTGTTTTGAATTTGTGATTCATTGGATTGTTTCAATTTTTAATGTAGGTGAATGGAGGAGGATGTCATTGCCTGCAATGCTTGTAGGAGAAACAGTGGGAGAAATCCTACAAGCCAGTCAATTTGCAAGAGAGATATTAGCAGCTGTTGATAACAAAACTAAGAAGATAACTGTTGAGGATCCAAAGACTCCATTGGCTGAACATAGAAAGCAAAAACAACAGCCTGAAAATACTGAACTCAAAGCCAGAAGAAAGAGGGAGAAACAGAACAAATTACAACTGATTCGAACCGAGTCCGACTCTCCATCTCTTCAAAGAGCTCGTTCCAGGATCAACTTCAAGGTTTCTTCTCCCAAATTCAAGGAACTTGATAAGGAAAACAATAGACTAATGGCCAATAGGGTGTCACCAAGGAATAGGCCATGGGCTAAAAAGACTGTTTTATTCCCAAATCCTTTGTTCAGTTCAACACCAGCTTCAAAGCAACAAAAGTTCTGCAAGACAAGGTCTCCAGTGATTGCAAGAAATAGACAAACTCCACATAAGTTTTTGATCAAGTCTCCTCCTTCAGCTTCAAAGTTTCAAGTCAAGATCAAGAGCCCAGCTGTGGTTTCGCTATCCCCTACGAGATCAATGAACATGAGCAAGAAATCACCAAAGATGTCGACTGCTTCGAAGCTACGGAGATCATTTTCGCCTTCCCGATTGGCTAATAGATTGGTTTCACCATTGAAGAGCAGAAAAAGTTTGCAAAGAAGTGATGGCAGATCATTTTCACCTTCCCATTTGGCTAACAGATTGGTGTCACCATTGAAGAGCAGAAAAGGTTTGCAAAAAAGTGATGGACCAATGAGTGGTATGAAACAGCGACCAGTTTTAATGCCTAAGAGATTCTCGACGGGGAGAATATAAAGATTATGACATTTCTTTTCATTTATCAGTATGGCTTTAAGTAAACTGTTAAAAGATATTTAAGTATTTCACAATGTCAATAACAGACTTTTCTTGACATGGTTGTGAAATGTGTGAATTCTATCTCTCTCCATTTTATTGATTGATGTAAAAGCTTGTGTAAGATTCTAGAAGTAACTCTTGTAGAGTCTGATTCTTTGGCGTTTAATTGGCCAGAAAAAAGAGGATGAAAATTATGTGAAGTAGCACAGGCAGGTAAATTTCCATATCTCAAATCACAAAATCTTATCATTATTATTCTACATCAGTAATACAAATATATGCACCAGAAAAGCTTATGGAAGCATATACCAAACCCCTCAAAAACCAGTAAAACACCCATAGGGGGGAAAGGGAAAGAAAAATATAGTATGACTATTTATATATTATGTTTGAGTAACATCAACTAGGCCTTTAAAATGGCAATTCTTCCTGGTTGAACAGTGACAAATTTGTCGCGGTCATTTTCATCATGAATGTAAAGGTATGATGAACTCTTGGTAAGAACATCTCAGGAGGTGCTGTTTACTCTAACATGCACTCATTTGCCTGGAGATGCAAACCTTGTCCGATCTCTTTGCCTATTTAATGCTCGATCCTTAGGCGAAGAAGTCTTCCCTCCCACACCTGCTTGGCGCAGCATCTCTGCAAACATTTATGGAGTATGGACCATGAAGATACATACTACCTCAAGGCAAACTTGCTAGCTAGCTGAGAGACATTTTCTATTTTATACTACAATATTATGGCAATACAACTGTAAAAACATGAATTAGAGATATATTCAGATAAGCTTCCATTTAAGGCAAATCTTAAGCTATGTTGTTCAAGGAACCATCAGGCATGGGCCACAGTTGCTTCAGGATTTGGTTTGAGCAAGACATTAGTGAACTATTTGTAATATAAATGAAAAAAATAGTAAATTCGCTTGAAAAGTTACCTTAGTCAACCATTAGTGAGCAATATGTGAAAGTGGGGAAAAAAAAAGGTAAAAGGGAAGAGGGAGAGAGGAACCAACTATATCTACCTCGCTTTCTCTCAAGCTCCTGATCAAGCTCTTCTTTCCACTTCCTCTGTCTCTCAGAGAAGACTAAACTGCAAATAGCAAATGATTTCGTTTAAAAGACTACTCCATAACAGAGATTCAATATAAGGGCAGGCAAAAAACCAATCAACTATGGACTAACCTTGGGCTGCTTGGTTCTGGCTGGCCATCAACTAGAAGCCCTTTCCAATCACAATGCTGAGGGGATGAATTGTCCTGTGGAGTTTGGTCACTAGCATTGCCAACATTTGACACTCGCCTGCTACTGTTACTCCCTGGACTTCCTGTACTAATAGCATCAGCTGCTGAAGAAGGGGTGCCAACTGGACCACGACTTGGGGATCTGCTTTTAGGAGGTAATTTCAAGTAATTTGGGGGTGTCTCCTCACGTTTCTCAACGAAACTTGGGGAGCCTGATAAATTCAAGCTGTTGTAGAACTCTTCATATAATGGTGTTTGTAGCTTCTTTAGTTCTAATGCCTAAGGTATTAATCAACATCCCATCATCACAACAATCTATGAGGCCAAATAACTTTTTTTTTTTTAAAACTGACTGCATAAGGGCTGAAAAAATAGTACCTTCTCATCTAAAAAGGCTCTAATTTTTGATTCAGTGAGTTCATCATCATCTTCAGAGAACGATGGCCCACCAGTATATGAAAAATCATTTCCCCCTTCAACACAAGCAGTAGGGAAACCAACTGCTACCATTTCAGGATCATCATCAAATTTGCCCTTCCCATCATGAGAAGTTCCGCAAGTGGGATTAGAGCTCTGAGCAAAAAAATATGATTTGCAAATTAGGAGCTGTAACACTCAAATGATTAAAATATCTGACCCTTGAGAAAAGCATAGTAATTATCTGGTTAACGTTATCAATCATCGAAGCAGAACAAAGCCTCACTTTGCTTACCATAGAATCATCTTTGTCAATCTGACACATATCATCTTCATTGCAGTCCATTCTCCACAAGTTTTTGCTTTCTGAAAACTTTTCAACAAACGTGTTTGAGCAGTTCAGACTACCCAAATTACACATATCTGCTGAGTCACGGCACCTTGAAACTTGACTGGAAAGAAAATTGATGCCATTGTTAAAGCCCTTGCCAGCTTGATAACTGACAAAGCAATTATGTAGTTTACAGGTTCAAGCAAAATCATATTGTAATACTTACAAGCCTTCAGGGTTAGTGGCATGTAATGCTGAAGAGATTTCAGAGTTATCCTGATGAAACAAAGAAAGAAATATCTTTTAGAAGTAGTTTAAAGTTGGGAAATGAAAAATAAACCAAATAAACATAACACAGTTCAAGTGCACTGACCATGACTGAAGCATGCAAAACAGTATTGGAGTCCTGAGATTCTCCAGTGACAAAGGGATGCTGCATGTAGCTCGCAAATGGAGAATATTAACCCCACAACAATCATGGAATATAATGAACAAATGGTAAAGGGAAATGCAGTCAAGCCAAAACTACCTTTAGCAGTACAGATGATACTGGTCTCAAATCTGGTTCCCTGAAATTACATAACATACGTCACAGATTTGATAGGGAAAAATGGCCAGAAAATATATCCTATCATATTTGCTCTCAGAATCAATAAAAATATATACTTTTGCAAACATTTCAGCAGAAAATCTTTTGCCTCTGTAGAAAGATGTTCTGGAATAGGTGGATGAGACTTTGTTGTCCCGACATAGAAGAGTGCAGCAACCTGAACAAAGATATTCAGTACAATGATGAAAGAATCATCTCATAGAACAAATCTTTAAAATCTCAAGACATCTACCTCTTGGTATTGCTGGCTCCAAGGAGGCTTTCCAGTGGCCATCTCTATTACCGTACAGCCAACACTCCATATATCAGCAGAACTAGAAATTATGTCCAGAATATACATGAAGTATCAGTTTCAGTACATCAGTATACTAAAAATAACTATATCACGTATCAGTTTTTATAATCTACAAGGAACCAGTATGCATGCAGCAAATATAGGTGATAAACAATGGTCGAAATGTGAAGCGTTTTTACATACTAGCCAAATATACCTCTAATAGCATTTAAATGCTTCAAGAAATATAGAAGATCAAGGAGAACTGACAGACAAGCATACAATTTGATTGTTACAGTGAGTCAAGTTATTCTTACAAACTATGTCCAGTCTGCAAAATGACTTCAGGAGCCATCCAATATGGAGTACCCTTCATAGACTTGGCACCAGACACAGTAGCCTATAAAAACACAGTCTCTTTTAGAATAAAGGCCATTTTATATAAGTATTGATTTAGAGAAGTACATTCTATAAACGAAGAAAATTTTAGATGTGAGGGTAAGGTTGAGCAATTGCATAATTACCAGCTCAACAACCTGTTTGGAAGCACCAAAATCTGCAAGTTTAATGTTTCCTTTATTATCTACCAGGATGTTTGCCCCCTGCCAATGGATGGAATGAACAAAATAATTATTGATCAGAAAAAAAGAGAAGATAGAAAGAAACTACGGCCCTTTTCTAATTTATAACATTAATTTCTGGAAAAGAAAAGGTACCTTAATATCCCTGTGCATAATTCCATTGTTGTGTAAATACTCAAGGCCCAATAGTAACTGTTCTGTGTATTTTCTTATAACCTGTTAAGACAAATCAGTAGACAAGCTTAGCATTAAAAACAGCTAAATTAAAAATATTCTATTATCCAAAACTTACAGCTTCAGGGAAGGGTCCAAATTTTCCCAAAAGTGATGATATTGATCCGCCAGGCACGAATTCGAGCAAAATATTTAAAGTTTCCTCCTCTCTCACTGTTCCTAAATATCTCTGAAGGTGGGGAGTAATGTCTCAATGACAAAAGGGCAATAGCCTTAGGAATTCAATCGTCAATATATAAAGAAGCAGTCATCACTTACAACAATGTTGGGATGCGAAAGGTTCTTCAGAAGCTTTACTTCTTCCTCGAGCTCCCTGATATGAGCCTACTTACATTGCAATAAGCAAATCAAGGTCCGTCATGTTATGGCAATGCCTCATCAAATCAATAACTAGAAGACAAATTAATACCGATTATGGTAAGTGGAAAAGTTCTATATTCTAACATCCAAAACTTCATACACCAAGATAACCATACATTTCATTGGCTGCTAACTTCATACACCTCTTTCTGAAAAATGAAAGCTTTTACATATGTAAAAGACACTATTTACTTTGATATAAGGGTTTTTTTTAGTTCAAAATTAAAAAAGAACCTAGTTCAAAGATCAAACCTGTGTTTTTTCCTTTGAAGCACTGTTTGCCGCAATTAGCACCTAAACAACAAAAGCCAAGAAACAAATGAGATCAAATTCATTTCTCTAACTTGAGATCACAATCACTTAACAAAATTAAACAAAAACCCAAAATCAATGAATTCATTGAAAAAAACAACTCAAAAGAAAGAACCCTAACTTAAAAACCATTACTAACCCATTTTAGAGTTTCAATTTTGAACCACAATTTAACTATAACCCATTAAACAAACTCCAAAAAGAATCCAAAATTCACCAAAAAAAGTACAGAAACTAAAAAAGAAACCTCTTTCACTGCAAGAAGCTCTCCGGAATCAAGATTCATGCCCATATAAACCCTGCCAAAGGCACCGGAACCAATCAACTCTCCTTTGCGCCATCGGATCAAAGGAGGAGAAGGCGACGGAGAGGAAGGCTTGGAGAAGACCCTTGATTTGCGGATGCAAGAATTTATCCTTTCAACAAAGGCATTGGCTGCAGTTGCCAATGGAGGACTATTTTCTTGGGTGTTATTGTCTGGGGTTGCACGGAACACTAGTGAACGGCTAACTGATCCGAAGAGGTCTTGCATTTTGCAAACAGTTGAGGAACCAAAACCGACAAAGAGCGAGATTGGTGAGTGAGTTAACTCATCAAAGTTTCATTCTTTCATTTCCTTTTTCTTTCTTTTTTTTTTTTTTTTGGTCGGCAAAAGAAAATTAAAAAAAAAAAATTGGAACTTTGGAGTTGAAGAGAGAGAAACAGAGGAGGGAAAAGGTGGGGTGGGTTCGCTTTTCAAAAATACCAATATTATCATTTTTTGGGGTAAACTACTAGTTGATCACCCAACTTTTAGGGTACTTTCATTTTGGTCACCCAAAATGAAATCTTTGCAATTTCGTCACTCAATTTTTAAGGCTTTTTCATTTAGTCACCCAATCGTTAAACTTCTAACGGCGGTTAACTGTACACACCATATCTTGTTCTCGCTTTCATTTTAATCACCCAAAAAATATATTTTTTAAAGTATTGATTAGGTAAAAATATAAAAAATTAAAGTAAAAAAAGGTAGAAACTAAAACAATGTATTAAAATGGTCAAATTGTATTTGTTTATCACATTGCCGAAAGTTCTATTTTTTTCAATATTGAAATTTCAAATTTCAAAACATAAAATCAATTAAATAAATTGTTGAATTTTGTTTATCCCTTGATAAAGTTAACTATATTGTTAATGTAATATTGAAATTAATTAAATCAATCTCCTTCTAAATTTTAAAATTTTATTTTATGTTTCCATATTATTCTTAATGAAATCAACTTGATAACTCGTATTTAATAATTGTCTCTGAAATTTAAATTTCTTTTGATTATATAACCTCGAATCTTCCATACTAAGATAAAATAAATAGCAAAGAAAAATCGTTGAAATTAATTAATTTAATTGCTTGTTCTTCATTTGGGTAAAGAAGTGATAAAAAAATTTGGTTTTGTTTGGCATAGAATATAAAATTAATTAAATTTTTCTTTGCTTTTAGCTTAGTATGAAAGGTTTGAGATCATATCATCAAAAGAAATTTGGGTTTCATGTATAATTATTGAAGATGATTTATTTGAGTTGATTTTAATTTAGAAACATAAAATAAAATTAATATTTAAAAGGAGACTAAATTAATTTCAAAATTATAGTAACACATTGGTTGGGATAAAAAATTCAATAATTTATTTAATTGATTTTGATGTTTTGAAATTTAAATTTTCAATATTGAAAAAGAAAAAGAGAACTTTCGCTAAGGGGTAAACAAGTACAATGTGACAATTTTAAAAGCATTATTTTAGTTTCTACTATTTATTCACTTTAATCCTTTATGTTTTTTTACCCCCTCCGATATTATAAAAAAGGATATTTTTTGAGTGACTAAAATGAAAGCAATCTGGAAGTTGGGTGACCAAAATGAAAGTGTGAACGTGATGCAGTTCGTACAAGTTAACTGTAGTTAGAGATTTAACGGTTGGATGACTAAAATGAAAATGCCCTAAAAGTTGGGTGACCAACTAGGTAGTTTACCCTCTTTTCAATTTTAGAAAAATAATAAAATTCAAATTACTTTTATTTCAGGTTAAATTTTGTTATCAATCCTTGTACTTCGCAAAAGTTATGGATTTAATCCATGTAATTTAATCTGTTATTTTTAGTCCCTATACTTTTAAAATTTAAAACTTAAGTCCTCATCAAATGATAATTATAAATTCATTATGCTTTGTTATTTTAAAAATTTGATGCATCAAACATATTATAATATGTGTAATACCATGTTAGTTTATTATTTACACATATTATTTACTAAAAAATCGATTAATGGATTAATGAAAGTCATTTTGTATCAAGATTGAAATTTTAAAATTTGAAAAGCATATGGACTTAGAATGATCTAATTGGAGAAAATGGAACAAATCTACAATTGTGCGTATAGTACATGACTAGTAATCGAATTTAACTGCATTTAATTTAATCGCTACTATTTGGGTTGGAACTAAGATTTTAAATTGAAAAATACAATGATTAAAATTGATAAAATTAAAGTGTAGAAATAGATCCATAATTTTCGTAAAGTATAGGGACTAATAACAGAATGTAACCTTTATTTTATTTAAAAATAGAATGGAAGAAGGAATGTTAGTAGTATAAGGAGAAAAGTACAACTTTTGAAATATATTATTTGGAAAATGCTTCTATTAAGTTATGTAGCAATGACTAATTAGGTTTCATTTTCTTAATAGTAACAAATTTGAAACTTTAATAAAAATAATTATTAAATATAAAAATTCTAATAAGAATTAAATAATTATTAATTGAAAAACTAATGATACCAATTAAGTTATCATATTTTTAATTCTACATTAATTATTAAAGTTAACAAAAGCATATTTTACTTTTAGTACCATTAAGGTTAAAATACTAAAAAGAAAATGTTAATTATTAGGAAGCCATAATGAATTTCATTAAATTATTAGTAAGTTTACGTTTTAGTCATTTAATTTTAAAACATTACGAATAGGTCACTAAATTATTTGAAAGTTTTCATTTTAATAATTCAGTTATTAAACTTATTGCTGTATGACATTCTCCACTCGCATTGCTTGAACCAGTCGAAATCTCTTCTTCTTCTTCTTTTTCTATAGCTTTTTTCACGAAGCAACTTTAAATATTACAAACTTATGAACCAAAATTCAAAAAGTTTTTTTTTCTTTGATCTTCAATACTAATTGTCCAATTTTTTGGATCTAAGGTGTGTTATTTTACTTGTCATCTACTGTACCAATTGTCGAATTGTTGCTTGAAGCTCACTAATTGAACTAGGGATGAGCAAAATTCGATTCGACTCGAAAAATTTAAAAAAAAATTCAAAATTCAAATTATTCGAGTTAATCAAATCAATTCTAATTTTTTTGAATTTCAATTTTGAATCGAATTAAATTTTTAAATTCGAATAACTCGAATAATTCGAATAAACCAATTAAAAACTTTATAATTTTAAATTTTAAATTTATATTCTCTACTCCTCAAGCCCAAATTCTTTTATAATACTCATTTCCCCGAAAGCCCAAACCCACCCCATTCACCCCAAAGCCCGTCTACCATTTTCCCAATTTCCAAAAGCCTGGCCAGCCCCACCATCCCATTTTTCCCAAAAGTCAAGATTCCATCATCCATTTTCTTCTTCAATTCAACCTAAACTCACAATTCCCAAATACCAATTTTTTTATTCTTAAAAAAGAACCTCTAAATTAAACCCCAAATCAATTCTTCTCTTCTTCCAAAAAAAAAAACCCTTAAATTAAACCCTTCATTCTTCTTCTTCTTCTTCAGATAATTCAAACCCCTTAAATCAAAATCCCGATAATGATGAGTCCAAGAAGAAAATTTTAAAGAAATATATTTTTTTAAATTACATAAAAATAAATAACATCAAAATTATTTTTAAATTTAACTCGAACAAATATATTCGATTCGATTCAAATTCCATTTCATTCAACTCGATTAGTAAAAATTTCAAATTGAGTTAGGACAATGAAATAGGATTCGGAAGCTTAATTAACTCAAAATTTTTCTATTCGATTCGATCGAATACTCACCCTTAGACCGAACTATTTTTGAAAAACAAAAAGCTTAACAATTTAGTTTCTTAATTAAAAACTTTAGAATAGTTCAATGACTTAAATAAAAATTTTTAAATAATTCAATAACTATTTTGTAACATTTTGAAATTAAGTGATTCATGAAATTTGAAATTTGAGACTAATGTGAACAGAAAGTCGATCAACCATTATTTTCAATCCTTGAATCTTAAACTCAGATTGCAAAATGACAAAATATTTCTGATTTTTCCCTTCAAGAATTGGGCACCCTTTTCTTTATTGAACAAGATTGTACTGTCGAGGATCAGTTACACCAATCTTCCAATGTTCATCGGGTAAGCTAAGTTTCTTAGCAACCCTTCTCCATTTCTTTATCCTCCAATTCATATGTGGACTCAACCCACAATATTGCTTCAGTCTCTCAGGCATTTCATCATATACTTGCCACCATTTCTCATGAGCTTTATCACTAGCGAAAACCTGTCTTTCCTTTATATCCCAATTACAATCATAGTCTCTGTAACACATCCATGGCTTCAAACCCAAATAATGAATCGCAGAAAGATCATCAGGTATCTTTTCACGATTTAAACTGTGGTTCCCATCAAAATACTTGAGGAAATTAACTTCTTTAGGCAACCTATGCCACCAAGTGAACATTTCATTCAAAAACCCTTGGTCTCCTCCGTTGTATGATCCCACCTTGAAGCTTTTCAACATTAAATCTTCGAAGGTACACAGTGAAGGCTCGATCACCATGATCCCTGAATTGAACAGAGTTCTATCATTTCCAGCAGCTGAAATCTGGGGATAATGAAAGACCCAATCCATGTTTTTGAAAACCAGAAAATCTGAATCAATGAAAACGACTTTGCGATACCATGTTAACATCCAGATTCGGAGCTTGCTGTAATTCCATTCGTTGTATGAACCTTTCTCAGCAAAGGGGCTTCGAATTCGTTCGATTTGTCTTGTTTTCCAGCCGGCAGTTCTTAGGCCTGTTAAGGATCTTGGGGATACGTGTTCATCGTGGAGAAGCAGTAAATCTTTCGTTGAATTGGTTCGAATAATGCTTTGTGCCAAAGCTATGGCGCCACATACATAAGCTTCGGAGGAGTGAAGAACTGTTACATATGCTTCCCTGTGATTAAATTGCCTGTTTTTCAGCTTACTTTGCCTTGCATTATCTGTGGAATAAAGATAAAATTGTATTACAAAAACAACAATTTAGGTTTTATTTGATGAAATTTAAATAGCAATTAGTCCAAATCACTAATAGTTTGATATGAATTTTTTTATTAAAAATTCAATACTCGAAACTCAAATGCTAATCTAATATCTCAAAATTCTCAAGAATTCAATTTCGCCATTGAACCAAAGTCTGATTAATGACCAACGGAATTTTATTTTAATACAATGCCTAACTCTACTTAAGGATGAAATGAGGTATTGGTGCTCACATGTTACTCGAATTTGAATCGAAAAAAATTTGAACTCAATTCGGTATTTGTCGAGCCAAACTCTAGCTCAAGCAACTCAACCTATTGATTGAGTCGAATTCGAGTTTAGTAATACTTGATTTGAATGACTAATAAGTCTTATCGAGCTTTTCATATTTTTTATATTATTAAATTTCATTATTGCTCTTAATATATATTATTAACCCTAAATTTAATTATCAAGCTGAGCTCGAACTTGAATATAGACATTGTGTATCAAAAAAGAGAGTACAAAAATTAGTAAACTAGTTTAATCGAGCTCGAACTTGAGTAGCTTACTTATATCTCGAGCTAAGCTCGAGTTTAAAAATAAATGCCTAATCGAGCTCCGAATTTCAAATCGACCTCGAGCTAAGTAGCATTTCGACTCGACTTGGTTCGATTACACCCTTAATTTTACCTATAATTTTCCCGAATCTTTAAATTGAAGGAAAAACACAATTAAGTGCAATCAATTAAACTAGACTCATCATGACTAATGAATTTTTTTTTTTGAATTACAATAACAGCGTAAAGCCAAAACAACCAACGCGACTAGCGCGATTCGAACAAAAACCATATTTAGAGCAGCGAACACTCTTGACCGTTAGACCAACACATGAGGTTCATGACTAATGAAAATTTTAAACTGCATTAATGGTGACTAAGGCATAAAATTAAAATTAATAGTAATAAATTATGGCAAATTATTAAAGTGAAAGGTACTAAATACAAATTTTAGTGGTTAGTAATAAATGTAGAATGAAATTTAGATTCTAGTTTACAGTGCTATTATTTCAATATTTAAGACAATTTTGCGTAAATGAGTTATGAACAATAAGCTTTAATGAGTAAAAATTCCAAAAATAAATATAGCAAATCTTGACATTTAATATTTACCTATAAACATGGCAAGGTCAAATATATGCCACCATACCAAAAGTTGTATTACCTTATATGAATTCTCTTTGTTTGGTATGATAATTAATTCAAAATTAGAGGTATTTCGGTTTTTTCTTTGAAGTTAAATTTAAATAAAATTATCAATTGAATCTTAATTCGATTGATATTGGCGTTATTGTTCGTACAAGAGGACGTGGGCTCGAGTGCGAAGCGCATTATCCTTTTATTTAAAAGTTGGGGAGAGGCTATTGGTAATTTTAAATATTGTATTGAAAAGAACAAATACCCAAGAATTTATTATGTGAAGAATTATTAATTTAATTAAAGTATCACTCAGAAATTAATTAATTAATTTTTAATCAATAGACCCTATATTTGAATTTATACAATTTAAAACTCTCATAACATGTAATTTTTTTTGAATTTTTTCAAAGAAAAAAAAAATATTAAACAAAACTAAAAGCAAACTAAAACAAACCTGTTTTTCCAAATGGATAAGCAATTTGGCATGTCCCTGGAGGCATGAGCACCTTTTGTTTCAGCCTCTTCAGCTCAGGCTTATACACCCAATGATCCCCTTCCTTCCTCAACAGATCATCACATCTGAATATCTCCGGCATCGGCCCACAATGGCCGATGAACACCGCGTACACCTCCCATTTAACGTCCGGCCCTTTGGCCCAACCACTCCTTACCAAAAGATTAGCCACCACCAAATTCACTTGTAACCTAAACACATCCCTCATCCCTGCCTCAGTTGTCCACCCATCACATGGTACCTTAGCCACCACGACATTAAGGTCCCAATACTCCTCCAGCCGTGGCACGGGGATCTCCGGACATGTCGGCGGGTGCAAGTTCGAGTCTTCATTAATCCAAACAGGAAAAAAATCCTTCCATTCTCTTACCTTAGAAACACAATTAAAATGTACACGAACGGTATCAACAAGTGAACCATATCCATGCACTTCATATTGACTCGCTTCTTCATCATTGAAATTAACTAAACCAACCTTGATCTTCTTATCACCGTTACTCTCTTCTTGAATAAGATCAAACCATCTCGGATTTGTAAACAATTGATTAGGTTGATCTGTTTCGACCTTAAATCTGTTGACAATGTTGTTTTTTGATCCGAAAAATATAAAAAAGATTGATAGTGATAAAGAGAGAAGAATTAGGGAGAGAGTGAAGAGCTTTTGGTTGGAATGAAGGGTTTTGTGAGCCATTTTTGGTGTAGGGATTCAGCTCTTAACATTCAAATTTATAAGGAAATAAAGATGGAAAGGGTTGGTAGTGTTTAGGCAAACATTTCTATGTGCATGCTTACATGGTGGGTAGATTCTTAACCATCGAGTATTGATGTTGTGCTCCCAACATTTTTACTATCATCAAACTCCAAATTTGAATAATTGTATATTTGATGAATGATAATTTAAATGACAATTTTTTAAAATAGTTTACATAAAAATAAAATAGTTTAAATGACAATTATCATTGTTAATGCAGGAGGATGTGAGTTCGAGTGCACTGAAGTGTATTATCCTCCTATTTACGAGTTGGGGCGGTATTGTGTCAAAAATAGCAGATATTATCAAAATCTATAATGAGATTGATTAATAAAAAAATATTCATTAGATAAATTAATATTAAGGTTAGATATATGTCATTGATCCCTATATTCTTCACAAATTTAATTTTATACTTTTATTTTAAAAATTTAGGTCCTATTTTTCAGTTAAAGAACTTAAAAGAATAAGAATATTGTGAAGATTTATCGATACATTTCATTGATTCAACTGATCAATGATTGAACAATATAAAATATTTAGGCTATATTATTTTATTATTTTTAAAATGTACAATTTAAAAAATTAAAAATATATTTAATATTTTATAATTAATATATATACAACTAAACTATGCTTCGCATAGAATAATTTAAAATGTTTTAAAATTTAGGATCAATCTAGAATTTGAGTCATAATTTAAGGATGTCTAATACAATTAATCTAAATTTTTATTAAATTAAGAAATTATAATTAAAATAGTTTTAAAAATGAGCATTTTAACAAATTTATAGGGACCGATTCCAACTTAATACCAAAATTTTTAATGAAAATTCTAATTTCTTACCTCAAGGAAAATTATATAAAATTGAAATCAATTGAAGTTTAGATTTGGGGATTTTTTTTCATCCTACATAAAAATATAATTTTCATATAATAAATTTAAATACAAAAAAAATTAAAATGGGACACTTACAAAAAAAAAAAAAAACGTTTTCAATAATTGTTATGTGCAACCAATATTTGTTTTTGGCAGGAAACAGCACCAGGAAAAAAAATGCTTGTTTCCTTGCAAATTAGATTTCAAGATTGGGGATCCATTTGAAAACCTTGACAATCACTTTCTCATTAATGGGTCAATTTTGGTTCCTTAAATGACTTGAATATATCGTTTACAATCTTCCACAGCCATTTTTAAGCTATTATTCAAAAGCTTACCCTAAAATTTTGGGAAAACATTAACTTACTTGAATTGATAATAGTGTTATATCATTCAGCTTAATTTATAACATTTCGTACCCACATTTGTATTGTGTCAATTAAACTTGATTATGGGTCAAACTGAATCGGGTTCGGATTGGATCAATATAAAATTTTAGTTCTGTTTTTTAGGTTTGAGTCTAACCCGAAAAATTAGTTTAAAATTTTACTTAAGTCCAATAAAAAATTGTTAAGCCCGAGCCTGGCCAGTTCGTCCCTCCCGTGTTAATTTTTTATATTATTATTTATATAAAAATAAATTTAAAAATATAATACATCAAATACACTAAAAGTATTAAAATAAAAGTTTCTCAATAAATTGAACATATATTAAAAAATCTTTATACTTAAAATAACAATAAAATAGTTACAACTTAGCAAGCAAATGCCTCTAAAATAGTAACAAAATTAACAATAAAATAAGAATTATATAATATTCAAATAATAATAACAAAATAATAGCAATATAATAATAAAATGACATCAAAACAACCTAATAGCAAAGAAAAAATTTAGTCAAATTCGGGCCAGTTAACCTGAGACAAAAAATCTTACTCAACACTTAACCCGTTTAAAAGATGAATCTTATTTTTTATTTAAGTTCATTTTTTAAACTAATTTTTTTTATCTAAATCCTTCCAATTTTTTAAATAAATTTTGGAGCCTAAACGGGTAGTGATACCCATAATCAGGTGTAGCCGCCACCCAAATATGCAAAGATACCGCATAATCATGTTGGTGGTTTTAGTCTTTACTTACTTATCCCACTTTCACCACCTGTCTGTATTCAATTGGATTTGCCTTCGTTGATCATCGCCATAATTCAAAGTCATACCATTTTTATGAAATTTTTATTGAAAATCTGAAAAAGCAGATTAGATTTTTTTTGGAATTTTATTAATATTAAAAATTAAGATCAAATTAATAAAAAGTGTAAATATTAAATCTTAAATTTATCATTGTATCAAAAAATATCATCCATCAGCTAATGACCTAATTGAGATTTTTTTAAAAATCAGTTTTAACAAATGAGTGACAAAAAAATTTAATATTGATAATATTGGTAGTAAAATTGAAAGTTTTTTTAGTTGGATAATCAAAACAAAAATAAAGATGAGTTCGGTTCGATTTGATCGATCTTTTGAAATTTTTTAACCGACCATGATAGTTTTATTTAAGTTTCGGTTTTTTATTTTAACTTTAAGTTTTGAGTTTAAGAGTTATTTTATTATTGGATAATATTTTAATTGTTTTATAAATATTTCTTAAAAATAAAATTTTAAGTGAATAAAAATAATCAAGTCTTTTATATTATTTTAAAAAATTATTTAACAATTTTAAATAAATATTTTTATTTTTACATGATAAATTAAACAAATACTATCAATTTATCCAATTTGTCAGAAATATAATAATCAATAACTATGGAGACAAAACGCCGTTAGTAACGGCTGACTTGGGCGACTACTAAGAAGAGTAAATATTACCACGGTACGAACTACCGACTGTCCAGCTCATCTGATCCGTTAAAAACGATACAATTGACGTAAGCATGGCCGTTAAAATGGACGGAGAAATCCCACGTTTTTTCAAATCCCAATACAAAGAAACGACAGCGCATCTCCATCTCGCTAGCGTGTTTTCTTTTTCAGCTACCTCTCTTTCCTTCTTCCTATATATATTAAAAACCAGATCAAAACAATTTCATAGAAGAATTCAACTTCTAATTCACAAAGCCTAATCAAAATATTGAGGAAAAAAAAAGAGAGTACATAAATAAAGAAGAAAATCTTTTAGATGGCTGTTGATTTAGAGTCCTTATCGGAGGCTACTTCAGGTGCTTTAGGGTCATTGTTAAGCACCACGATTTTGTACCCTCTTGACACTTGCAAAACCAAGTATCAAGTCGAGGTTCAAGACCATGGTCAACGAAAATACAGGTAACCCAGTTCTTGTTTTCGAGTTTCTTTTTTAAATTTTTTGATGTTTCTAAATTCTGGGTTTGTTTTGTTGTGATCATGATGATCCGGGTAATTCTGAAATTTGATTTTTTTTTTAATGTGTGAATTTGTGTTGAAATGACTCTCTTTGTTAATATGGCTTCAGGGTTTTTTATTAGCTGTGTTGATTGTTAGGTGGTTTAAAAAATAAAATAACTTTTTTTTCCTGGGGTTGTGTCTTTGAATGAGTTTGCAACAGTTTTACCTTATAGATTTAGTCATGTTAATTGAATTGGATCATATGAATTGTAATTGAGCAGCAGTTTTTACCTTATAGATTTAGTTCCCTTCACTTTACTGTTCATGTTATGTGTTTTACCTTTTGATAATATGCTTGAAAAATGAAGATGCTTATTCTATTTTGATCATACTACAAGGCCTGTTGGCAATGCAGGAAGTTCTTGGATTTAACTTGTCAGTTTTCTGATCTTAATTTCTCTTATCTTATGTAGGAACCTGTCAGATGTATTATGGGAAGCGATATCTAACCGCCAAGTTATTTCCTTATACCAGGGATTAGGCACAAAAAACCTACAGTCATTTATTGCACAATTTGTTTATTTTTATGGATATAGCTACTTCAAAAGACTGTATCTAGAAAAGAGTGGTTTCAAATCGATTGGGACAAAAGCAAACTTGATTCTTGCTGCTGCAGCAGGGGCTTGTACTGCTATTGTCACTCAGGTGAGACGAGTCACTTATGTTTTCGTTTTGTTCCAATCCTTATTGCATAGTGTATAGATATTGAACTGTAGGATACTTTGGAAAATATGGAACACTCGATCTTCCATGTTCATTTGGAAACTACAATCATTTATGACTTGCACTTTTGATTGAAAGCATTTCATGTTGCTACAAAGACAGATTAAACATGACAAAAAACGTGCTACATTGAAATTTCTGTAAAAAAAATATCGAAAAGGAATAGAAAATGAAACTTTAATGCCATTGAAATTTAGAATGCAAAGTCTTTGGTTTATCTTTTATTATTGGACACTCCTGTCTAATACTTTGATTATGAATGACCTTTTGATTGACTACTCCTTTGTTTTACATCATGGAGATAGTTGACCGGTAATAAGAAATTTTATACTGTTAACATTATTGATTTGTGAACTGAAGTGGAAAAGATACTGATGTTGTTGCCATTAAAGTTTCAACTTTCAACTATCTTTCTTTATCATGTACAATTTTGCTGTCCGAAGAGCATATGTATTTTAATGCTGGTGGTTGATGTAAAATACTTGGTTTATCACTTGTAGCCCCTGGATACAGCCTCCTCAAGAATGCAGACAAGTGCATATGGAAAATCAAAAGGGCTCTGGAAGACCCTCACAGAGGGCACTTTGAGTGATGCATTCGATGGCCTTGGCATATCTCTTTTACTGACCTCCAACCCTGCAATTCAGGTGCTACACCCTGCTTTGAATTTAAAACAATAGACTGCTTGCCTATAAAGTTATTCTCGATTCTTACTCTTGAATATTGATTGTTAAGTTCCCGTCCCCATAACTAAGGCTAGATTTATGGTAAACTGCAGTTTACAGTATTTGATCAGCTGAAACAACGACTACTTAAGCAAAAACTGAAGGAAGCAGACCATGATTCTTCTCCAGTAGTTCTATCTGCCTTTACAGCTTTCCTGGTAGGCGCAATATCGAAGAGTGTTGCAACTATCTTGACTTATCCAGCAATCAGGTGCATACCTGCTCTCCCAAATCTTGACACTATAAAAGCATGCTTTAGAGTGCACTATATGGAAGTAATATGTTTACCTACTCAATGCAGGTGCAAGGTAATGATCCAAGCCTCAGATCCAGACGAAGATGATGATAAAACTAAGAGAGCTCAACGAAAACCACGGAAAACAGTGTCAAGTGTTTTCTGTAATATCTGGAAAAAGGAAGGGATTCCCGGCTTTTTCAAAGGAATAGAGGCTCAAATCACAAAGACTGTATTAAGCTCCGCTTTGCTTCTAATGATCAAAGAGAAAATTTCAGCCACCACTTGGGTTCTTATCCTTGCTATCCAAAGGTATTTGTTGCTTACAAGGGGTAAATTAAAAAAGGCATGATATGAACACTATCAGATATTACTTGGAGATCAAGTTAATACTCCGGCTTCATTAGAGCACAAAGCATAGCTGCAGCAACATAGATGTAAACTAACCAGAGCTCTCTCTTTGTGCTTCATCCCCGAAATAATCCTGTATGCCAGAATACAATGCGAAGACACTCGCATAATATGTACTTATAGTACAATTGCATATCCTGTTCGAATTATAGTACACCATTATCTGTCATTCTTTTTTTCTGGTTAGAAGAGGGGAGCATTTTTGCTCAAAACTTCGAAATGGCTGTTGTTGGCCATATATCATAGCTTATGATTCTTTTGTACTTGTTATCTGAATTAGTCTTACCATGACAGGCAAGGGCTTAAAAGTTTTTCAGAATTCTTTTGTGATTAAAGTATTATAAATGCCATTTCTTTAATAGATATATATATTTGTAGAATATGGTGAAAGGTATATAAAAATGTGATTTTGACAATTAAGCTGTTCAGCGACAATCAGATGCAAGTTGAATAATTTATCAGTCATTTCCTTGTCTCCTTTGCTGAATATTTACATCATACATAGTTCCCGGTAATAGCCAACGGTTTGACACACTACAGTCACACGCCCATCGTTTTAATTACATTATGATAGTACATGATGTTGTTTGTGTTATCCTTTAACCAAAAAATTGAAAAACTTAAAAATAAAAAACTTTTAAATTTTTTCAAAAGAAACAATTAAGCCTTATTTTTTTTTCACGTACTTGATCTTTTAAAATGCATTAAAAAGATTCTTAAACTTTTTAAAAAAAAGCAATTAAGTCCTTGCTTTTATTTTGCATTCAATTGAGTACTTGAATTGCCAAAAAGCATTAAAAACCCTCAAACTTAAAAAAAAACAAAAAATTAAGTCCCTTTTTTTTTTCACTCAATTAGGCTTTTTAACAATTAACCGTTGAAGTTGATTGCCCTTAATTTTTTCAGTTAAAGTCACTCTGTGTCACAACCACGACATGACATGCAGCAAAAACATTATAGAAAATAAAAATCCATAAAGTTATAAAAATTATTAAATTTTAATAAAAAATTTATAAAATTATAAAATTCTACAAAAATCATAAAAAAAATTATAAAATACATCAAAAAGACCCTATAACCATTAACTTTAACTGTTGATCGTTAAAGTTAACGACTCTCAGTTTTTTCCAGTTAAAGCCATCATTTGTTACAACACAGTGTAACATGTGGCGAAAAATAATAAAAAATAAAAATCAATAAAAATTATAAAAAAATTTATAAAATTCTTCTTTTAGTACGATAATTTTTATATTTTTTACAAATTTTATATTTCTTTATAATTTAAAAATTTTCTTACGACTTTATAAAATTTTTAATTGTTTTCTAAATTTCTATATATTTTATATTTTTATGATTTTTATAAAATTTACACTTTTTATATTTTTTACAATTTTTTCTATTTTTATAACTTTTATTAATTTTTATTTTTATAATTTTTTTGTGACATGTGGTGGCTTTAACTAAAAAATTAGGATGGTTAACTTTAACAGTCAATTGTTAAAGTATTCAATTGAGTGCAAAAAAAAAGTAGGGTTTAATTATTTTTTTGAAAAAGTTTGAGGGCTTTTTTATGTATTTTGGTAGTTCAAGTACTTAATTGAGTGTAAAAAACATAGGAACTTAATTGCTTTTTATTTTGAAAAGTTTAAGAAACTTTTTATGCATTTTAAAAGTTTAAATACCTAATTTAGTACAAATAAAATAGGGACTTAATTTTTTGAAAAAAATTGAGAATTTTTAGAAAAAAAACCTATAAACTACTGATTTTTAAAATTGTACCATAAAAGATCAGAGATTTGCATCACATAGTATCAACATATTTCTAAAATAATTAATAAATTAATGTTATACCAACCCAATTGAATAAGAAAACAAGCCTTAGATCCAACCATACTTGTTGGCAAAAGGTGAAATCAGAAAATTTTACTTGAGGTCAAGATAAGAATATAAATAGTTGGGGTTAAATTAAAAAAAAAAATAATGCTAAAAAGATTAAATTGTATTACTAAACAATGAGACACATTTTACTTCGTCTTTCCTCGCTGGCGAAATATGCATAACCATCCACCCAACAAAAATACTTGCAATAAATTATAAAACATGCTCCTGTCCACATCAACTTCACCCAATCACATGCCTAGAATGGCTTCATCTTTTACGCACTTTCATGCAACCAACACCCATATAAATGCTCCTTTATGTCCACATCAGATTATGGGTTCAGCCTCAATAAAATTTTATGCCTAAGTTTAGCTTGGTTTAAAAGATAAACTTAAAATTTTATAGTTAAGTAAATTACTTTTATAAAAATAAATTTTAAAAATATAGTACATTAAATAAATTAAAAATATTAAAATAAATGTTTTTTAATAAATTAAAAATAAATTAAAAAATTATTTATACTTAAATAATATTAAGATATGTACAACTTAATAAGTAAATATTTCTAAAATAATAATAAAATTAACAATAAAATAAGAATTATATAATATTTAAATAATAACAACAAAATAGTAGTAATATAATAACGAAAATACACCAAAACAACAACATGAAAGCAATATATATTTTTTTTTTGCAACTTCGGGCTAAGTCAAGTTCAAACAAAAAACTTATTCGAAACGGGTCTCTTTTTTGCTCAAGCCAAAATTTCAAACCTATATTTTTTATCCAAACATTTCCACTTCTCGAACATGCCATAATCAGGTTTAGTCTATCTTCAGCAATACCATTACTTGCTCTACTATTACTCTATTGAAAGACCCCTTCAATAGTTATCAACTTTCGTAACTTAAGCAATAGAAAGCATTGGAGTCTTTCAAAAATACAAGCTTTGGCAGCCTCCATAATTTTTTTTTATCTTGCAGTCTAACCCAGACGCAGAGTCTCCCGCTTATCCTCCTTCGAGGAAGGCGTTAATAAAATATTATGAGAAAATTTGACGAGATACGTTGATTTAAAATGTAAAATGGATAGAGCCAAGCCCAATGTAGTCCAATAACCGAAATCCATGTTTTTTATTTGGGCCGATATTCTCGGATCCTGTCTTAATCCAAAATTTTCGCTCAATTTGACACAAAACAAACAGGAAAAATTATTTACAAAAAATAAAAATAAAAACCTCTCGACTTCAACAAGAGAGAGAAGATCTGTAGAACGAAGAGAAGAGAAGGGAAAAAAAAGTGAAAGAAAAGAGACGCAAAGATGATGTCCGGAGGTTATACCAGCATTGATAACCAGAAAGTTTCTGGATCCGTACCCGTAAGTTTTGTTTTACGAATTGTTTTTTTTTTAATTATTCTCAATTTAGGATTTTAATTTTGTTTTTGTTTTTCTTTTTTTTGGGGGGGGGATAAAATTGATTAGATCTCGTTCTCTAATTTTTTTTAATCCTTAATTTCACAGGCCGTTTCGGATTCCGGCCGTGTCCCGGTCCAATTCGCAGGTGCTCGTTTTATTATAATTGTCAAATTATGGATCTGAATTGAAATTCTAGTATTTTTGTAATTGTTTGATTGCTAGAAATGTAGGAAATGAAAGGATTATCGTAATTTGATAAATGAGTTGAATTTGTGATTTAATGGATAATGGAGTGTTAAGAGTGTTGTTTTAGCTTTAAGGTATCTAATTTGTGTGTATTATTATTATTTTAAATTAATTAATTATTGTAGATTCGGGCCTTCAAACATTTCCTCCATCGGGTGTGCAGGGGAAGATCTCTGGTGGAACTCTACCTCCATCTGATGCCGACGGTATTTCTCATTTTCTTTTTTCTTTTGATTTTTGTATTAGGTTAATCTCAGTCATGACAGTGCTTGTGCTTTGATTTGTTCATCGTGCATTATGTAAAGGGTTCATGATGCCGGTCGCATTGCATGTTCAAATTGCATTAGCTTTATCATCATGCCGATGAATTAGTAATTTAAGGATTTGGTTTGATCAAGTACTTAGTATGAAAAATGATCCATAACATCAATGATACATTTGAAATAGTTGCTTTATATGCATGTATCAAACAGTTGAATGAAAGTAAATTTCAAATAGACTTAAATATGATTTCCAATATGTGTAGTTTAGATGACGGATCTAATTAGCTTGTCACATGAACAAAATTTGTTGTTATGTTGGTCGAAAAATGATGTCATTTTGTTGAGGCAGATTCTGAAAAATGAGGTCATTTTGTTGAGGCAGATTCATTTTCAAGACCTGCTGGTGGCTCTTCTAGTGGCTCTGATGAACCACAAGCAAGTGGATGGCTTCATAAATTCACAGTTGCTGCATACAAGCCATATTTTGATGTTGATACTACAGATGTTTTGGATAGACTTAAGGAGTCACTCTATCCATTTAGGGGAACATTTACAGAGAAAACAGCTACCAACCCAGATTTGTGAGTTTTCTCCCCGTGGCTCGTTTGTATTTAAAGATAGTGAGCTAAGCATTGAATAATTATCAAGTTTGGATGTATGAGAAGTTATTTAAGCTTGAGACTAGAAAGTTTGTTTGCTATTTCACTTGATTACAAACATTTATTTAGGAATGTGTGCCTAAAATACTAAATAAAAAGGAAAAAGAGTTTATCATTGCCGAACTTTAGTTTCTTGGATATTATCAGACATGCAATTCAAGTATGCCTTTCTGAAAATATTTCTCTCAGTAACTTTCATCTAATAACTTTCATCTTCTGGAAATATTTCACTTTGTCTTTTCTTCACCCTTCTTTGCCACTCACGCATGATTGAAAATGCTCAATGTTGTTCAGATATGGACCATTCTGGATTTGCACCACTCTTATATTTGTAGCAGCGTCTATTGGGACATTTGTGACCTATGTAGCACACAAGCTCCGGGATAAAGAATGGAATTATGACATAAATCTGGTTACATGGTCTGCTGGTGTGTTCTATGGCTATGTCACTGTCGTTCCTCTTGTCTTGTATGTTATTCTCAAGTACTTCTCAGCACCATCAGGCCTTGTCCAACTGTTTTGTCTATATGGATACTCATTATTTATCTTTATTCCAGCACTGGTAAGTTCTTTCGTTTTCGAATATTGTTCTCTGAATGAACTGAGTAAACTGTCTGAAGGAAATAAGAACCTCATGCTTGAAATGTTCATGTGGAAAATATTCATTGTAAAGCTAACATCTCGACTTTCAGAGATTTTGCTCGAGTGAGGCATATTATCTGGACGTTCTTGTCCTTAACAACATAACATTTAATATAACATATATGTGTGATATAACAGTCTTTCGTCAATGTTCTATAACTTCATTTGTAGCTAAAAATTTTGTTTGTACTTGGTTGCAGTGTCTATCTGTTGTCCCCTTGGAAATTTTCAGATGGATAATTGCAGCTGTAGCTGGGTTCATGTCAGCAACTTTTGTGGCACTTAATCTCAAAGCTCACATTACTTCAGCTGGAGAAAGATGGGTCTTGATCGTTGCTGGCATCTTTCTGTTGCAGCTGGGTCTTGCTGTTGTGCTCAAACTCTATTTGTTCACCGTTTCGGTATAAGAGTAAGCCGTTCTTCCGTAAAGCTAAATCGGTTTAGTTGTAGATCACAAAGAAAGTGAATTTTTGTCCTTCGGCCGTTTAATTGGCGAAAATATTATTCATGATCAAGTAAAAACATCATGTATTCATTCATTTTTAATGCCTGTGGGAATATGAATTGCAATTGGGTATCCCAATGTAATTGCAGCTTTTCTTCACCATTGTCTCTTACAAACTTGATTTACAATTGTTCCTTACAAAAAATATATGTTGTAACAAACCCGAAAACTATGAAATACCGGTTAGATCGGTTAAACTTCTGGTTACTGGTCGACCGAGAGGTCAACTTAATGTTTTAGACAACTAGAGGTAAATTCCCTGCAAAGGTGATTGAAGATATAGACAGATGAGTAAAGGCAGGGAACATGAACAAAAATTTGACCATTTATGGTGAATGATAACAATAATAATGTCTCAATGCTCTATTGTTGCAGCTTTCATTCCAATAATTCAACACTGATTGAAAAAAAATTTTTGTGGACAAACTTAATTGAGAAACACAAGCAATAGTCAACTTCACATCATTTCATGCTTTGGATCTTATGTGAAAAAAAAAAAGGATTTAGAAGAGTCCATAACCATCATGTTTTTCAATAAAAATTTGTTTCCATGTCCTCCCTTTGAGTCAAAACATGTGGGCTTCTTCTCTCTTATTTGGGGGCCTTAACAGAGTTTCTAATAATGTTATAATTAGCATGTTAGGGATATGTTTAGACTTTTGATTCACAAATCATAATCATGTAAAAGGAAAAAAATGAATAATTGAAAAGGGGGGGGGGTAAAAGTAAAAGACAAATCTTAAACACAAGATTATGGAAATCATTATTTGCACTATGGGCAATAGCTGCCATGAGGAAGTCCATGAGAAGATACAAAATCTTATTAAAATATTATTAGTTTGAAACCTAAACCCTATAAGCTAAAACAGCAGAAAAGATGAAGATGCCTTTTTATAAGAAAAATGTATTGTTTTCTTCAAAAGGCAAATAACCCCATTTTTTATAACATAAAGAAATGGCAAAATGAGTGGTGGTAGCCCTTGAAAACTGCATTAATGTAGAACATTAGCAATAGGAAGAAACGGGTAAGTAAGGGTCAAATGTAAGATCCTGAAAATGAGGTCCCTTTGTGAGATTACTTTTTTTTTTCTTTTTCTTTTTTGTGTTAGGTGTAGTTTAAAATTTTATTATTTTTATCTGTTGGAATTTGAGTGACATTAGCTTGACTTAGCATGGCTGGAATGGTCTTAGATTTGGACTAGAATGAACCACCATTCATCCACTCTCAAAAGAGTTCCAAAATACCCTTTTAATTTCAATTAATCACGTACTAAACCATGTACTCGTGTTAAACACATATCAATATTTACACTTATCTTGAATTCGAGTAACAAAAGATTTTGCTAATCGTATTAGCAATTCCAAGAGTGTAATTGGGTAAAAATTATTGAAGCTATATTTTGTCCACTTTATTAAAAAAATAGACAAATTAGTCTTTGTACATTAGATTAAAAAGAAAATTGGTCCTGCTCTTAAGAAATTCATCTATTTTTATTGTTAAAAATTGGTCTTTACATGTTAACATAAGGTACACATAGCCTGCCATATGTTATTGTTTGATTATTTTATTAGTCAAACCAATTTTTAACCGTACAAATGAATAAAATTTTAACGAAAATAACCATTTTGCTCTTTATTCTAACAGAACTAATTTACTTTCTTTTTTGAATAAAATAACAAAATACAATCTTCCCAGACAAAACTTCTTGTACACTATTATCACATATGGGACAACTTTGGTACTCAAAATTATTAGAAAAGTGCAAGCTGTTACAGTGGGCTCCTCCTATAGAAAGTGCCCAAGCAAAAAAGTCTGTAGATCCCCCGCATTGTCAAATGCAAGGGAATTTGACCATAAAATTTTTAGTTTTACCATTTGAATATTTGGCTTTTGCATACCCCTATATAACATTTCTACCAACTTAAAAAACTTTCTAGTTCAAACTCTCCTTTCTTTCTGATCTTTTGTTCTCCCACTTTCAGCTTGTAGTGTAAGAGAGACAATGGTGTCAAAGGGTTTAATAGGGTATGTTTTGTTGATAATGCTGAGTATTTCAGCTCTAAAAAATGGAGTGTTGGGAGCAAGGTTACTAGCAGAGAAGGTTGAAGATGAAGAGAAGACTGAGAGAAGTTGGAAGGATCAGAATCTGGATAATGGGAGTGATGGGTTTTTTGCAACAATTAACAGAGAAGTCCCTTCTTGTCCTGATCCACTACACAACAAGTAGCAAACGCGATACATATATACCTTTCACAAGCTGTATATACATAGTTCCTATTGTTGTCCTTTTTTTTTTTTTTTGTTTCCCCTTATATATTCAAAGTTCTTTATATAGGAACTCTAAGAATGAGTCTTGGTTTGTAGGAGACTTGTACGCAAAAAAAGGGAATATGAATTTATATCATATATTGGATACAAAATGTAACCTCTTGTTTCTTTTTTTTTTTTTTGGTTGATCAAAATTTTGATGTGGTTGTTAATTGTTTTCAAATCAAGACAAAGATCAATATTTCATTCTTTCATACTTTTATATGATCTTTTGGTTCAGTATTTCAGCAAAGATATCTCTTTTGATGGTTAAGAAATTTGGGGAAGTTCAATCTGAACACATGATAGAAAAGATGAGGGATTGTTGTTGAACTTAAAAGAATGATTGATATCCATAATATAAAAAAGACTTGGATGGGAAAACATTTATCTTAAAAGAGACTCTTCATCCATCATATGCATGTGTTTCCAATTTCATATTCTTAAAAATATCCTTGTTGATATTTGTGTCTAAAATATGTTCAATTATGGGTATAAGGATACAATCCTCTACATATATGGATGAACTTTGATAAACTTAATACCCTAATTCGGAGATACTGTTGAGGAGAAGAAGAGGTTAGAAGCTTGGGCGATGGTTCTCACGCTGACAATAGGAACCATGCCTCCATATAGGTTAGGATTCAAATCCTACCTATGACAAATGGTTACCATTTCTTTGGCAGGTGACCATGTGCCATGCACAGTCCAACTTGGCAAGGCACTTTCGGGCGCTTTCGTTTGGTGAACTCGTGTCCAAGGTGGCTTCTTTAGACACTCGAGTTCTTTGTAGAGTCTAGAGACAAAACACTGGCTCAACTTGGGGACAATGTCGACCCATCGAGGAATCTTTTAACTTCAGACTGATGACAATTCGAAGACTTCTCCGGAAAAAAAGTTGGCTTTCCCCTCAACAAATACCTAATCTGATACTCATTATCGAGTCTAAGTAAAATAGAAGGAAAGCAAAGTAGAAAACCAGTGATAGAATATGGCGGAAGCATAAACCCCAACAACCTTGCTCGAGTAAGGACTTGAAAGCTGAAGGTAACAAGGTAAGCATGCACAACTGTGAATAAGATCAGCAATGCATCAGGATATCATCATTCTTTGACTACCAAATTCATCTCTTGATTACCATGAATATAAAATTGATTGATGTGTTAACTCTTTGAAATTTCAATGTTTTGGACTCTTGTTTTGTTCCCAAGGGCTAGCATGCATTTTCTAACTAGATTAGATCAATAGGTTTGAATTTACCCCAACACTTAGGGCCCTCACCACCCATTTTATACGCCTACAAGGGAAAAAAATACTTCAAATCATGTTTACATTTAAAGAACTTGTGAAGTAAAAACCACAAGTGTTAAGAGTAGTACTTTGCAAGAAAGGTATATTTGATACATACATGTTTAACATTTTCGGTAAAATTATCACAAAGACTCTTATATTAGGAGTCAAATTGCAATTTACCTTTTACTCAAAAAAAATGAATAATTAATCTCTATACGTTAGATCAAAAGTTAATTGATCTTTCTGTTAAAAGTTACATCAATTTCTATTATTAAAAGCTAGTCATTATACATTAACATAAGGTACACATTATTCTGTCAACCAAGTCAGTTTTAATAATAGAAATGGACATAAATTTTAACAAAAAAGACTAATCTGCTCTTTGATCTACCGTTCAAGGACTAATTTGTCTATTTTCTTACTAAAAGAGAAAATACAATCTGACTCGTAATATAAAAACCTTCATGATACTTTTACCTAACATTTTCCAAAATAAGATATTTTCATAGCTAAGTTCTAGTACGCATAAAACACAGATATTTAAAAAAGAAATTAAAAGATCAGAGCTTCAAATACTGATTAGTGAAGCAGTATGGTTGTGTGAGCCCATGGTCACAGCAATGATTCTGAAAGCAAGCAAGGGTCTGAAACAGTTCAGTCCAAAATTTCTCCATACATTACAGCAGCTTCTAAGACACCCAACAGGCGTTTCAACATATGTTGCACAATTGGTACAAAATAAAGACTTTTTTTCATTTAAATTATTGGTGTTGCAGTACAAAATGAGAAAATCATATAAAGACACTGATGAACTAATTTGCCTCACAACTCTTCTCTAGATGTATGGGGGGTGCTTATTTGATTCACCCAGTTTGCAAATGAATAATAGAATACAAGCAAATCATAAATTAAGACGAGATTTCTACATCAAATTGCTATATAACAGCTCTCTCAAAAAGAATGACAACCAATCTAAGTAAATATTGAATAGATATTTGGCTTAATTAAGCACCTAGCACCTTGCACCACATCAGATTCTGGATAACTCAAAGTGTTACTGCATTTTCTTTCCAAAGTAAAATCCTAGTACTGGGGCAACCCTGATTACAATCCAGAAACTTCATTCAGTGTGACCTATGCTGTGAAACTTTTGGAAATGTACCTTCGTCTTTTCATGACAGCATTATTTTCGAGCATGTATGAGCAGCAAATTTGGTGGATCACGACTTATTAAATTTGCCCACAAGTTGACAATGGTTACAAAGTAATGCCGTCCATCCCAAAGCACCATTTTCATGCCTGATAAAAGAGAATCAAGATAATTTTAGAGACTGATTCAAGTGGTCCTAAAAAAGATAGTTCAGATTCAATTGAGGAGTCGCATAATCTTTTGCTTGGTTATATTCCAAGATCAAGTAAAACGATATCCTTTAGAATCAGTTATCATACTTCAAAAGATAATCTGTTAACTAAGCATGATTATCAGGTTGGTAAATCAGATTAATCTGTTAAGGGGAAAATTAACGTGTTAATATGATTATGATATCAAAACTTCACCCTACATTGGCCCTAAAAGGAACTTAAAAGCCAAGAACATTGACAATGTTTTATTAAGTTCAAAGTTTATGGAACTTAGGTTTGAAAACGTCAAGGACTAACTAATCAGGGTTATCTGAAAGGCCGAGGTGTATCATCCATGAATCTACACTCTTAAAGACCCTATAGAGCAAGCACATTGAATGATCTACCTACACCTAACAGACGACAGCCTGAAATAGCTCTCTCTCTGTTTACTTCTTTGTCCTAGGGAAAATTTTATAGTTATCCTGTTCTTAGCTTAAAACCAAAAAATTTCATACCTGGCACTGCTCCTGCAGTTAAACCTGACAGACAACATGTAGATTCTTGTTCCGAGAAAACTTGTTTATAGAGTTCATGCGCGTCAGGATCATGAATACTCTGAATGGAACCAAGTAAAGCTTCAACATCATATTTTAAATCTGTCAAATCAGTCAGATTTTGAAGGGCTTCTTCAAGCCCTGAACTTGACCACACAGAAGAACACTCCCTCACAAGAGCAGGGAAGTTTGTGGGATTTTCAGAACTAAACAATATCCAAGGTTTGTAGAGTTTGGCAGACAAAGATCCGACAATTTTGACAACTCTGTGAATTTCTCCAAGAGCTAGAATGTACTGTCTGCCTGCAGATGCCCCAAATATCATCTCAATAAACTTAACACAACAAAGAGTTAAAAAAAAATTTATATGCTCGACTTTCAAGTGAAGCACCTTGAGGTTTAGACAATAATTGACGGTGGATGTTTTTCTGCAATGACTGCTTCCAAATCATAGAACCATGTTTCAGCTCTAGTGCACAAACAGTCAAAATCCTCAACCACGTAGATACATAATAAGATTGATCCTCAGCTGACCCTAATTTTAGAACCTTTAATGTTGATGCAGCATGTTTCAAGAGTTCAATTGTTGATGCCATATTCTTCTCTGCCTATTGAATTGAAAATACAAGCCAAGGTCATGCCATGGTCAAAGCCACTAATTAAAAAAAAAAAAAATCACCAATCTTATGGAAAAGAGAATACTACATAGCATTTCATATTCGGAGATGTTAGTTCAGATATAGCCATCCATACTGAGAAATAGTAGATTTATGAACATAAATATACGACAAACAGGTGCATGAAGGGGAGCTTATGGGTATTGAATCTAGGATATCAGCTAGAATCCTACATAACAACAGCCTGTTATGGAAAGTAGATCAACTTGATGTTTGGGAGTTCTGAAAATAAAAGGGGTAATACCAGATATAGTCCCACCAGATGATGGTCCTAGACTCCTAGGAGTTGTAACGGATGGAAACAACTATACTTTTACATTTTGTTAATGTGTCTATCAAGATTTGAATCAAATCAATTTCTCAAAAAATAAGAGCATATAGACCCATGAATCAAAGCCAAAAGATACGAACCAATGATAATTTCTCTGATAACTGATATTCAGATTCCAGCACTTGAAACTTTTTTTCTAGTAGAACCTTTGCATATTCACCAAGGTGAATACTTCTTGACTGGAGATTCTCTGAGGTGACTTCTTCAGATATTATGCCATCTTTTTGCAGTTCATTATATAGACCCTACAACCACAGGCAACAGACATGATCCTGACATTAAATATTCAATGAACATGAACAACTATATAATCATCCAAGGATAATACTGTTTAATTGGAAATTTGTCTTGTTTAAATTAAATATAAACTGTACAAACAGTGTCAAAAGAAATCTTCCAAATTTATGATTCTAGTATGAAGTGAGAAGGGGTCACAAATTCAAGAAAAATAAACAGAAAGGGATTTTTATAGACACTCATCTAATCATTTTGGCATGTACCATCCAAATAAGACTCCAGAAATAATAGAAAAGGGAAACGAACATATCAAGAAAGATAAGAAATAACAGCATACCAGGATTTCCTCCTCAATAGCTTTTACTTCAGCATCTTCACCAGAAGGAGCAGCAGTACTTTTATCTTTCTAATTAAAAGCATATTTCAGAAACAAAATACTTTTAAAAACATTGATATCAACAAAAAGGAGACGAGAAGAAATGAAATTAAATGACTCTACCAACCTTCATATTCTCAAGATGGCTAAGTGCAACAAAGCACAATTCAGTGGTCAATTTAGAATACAAGTCCAGATAATCATTTAGCTCCGTTTTGATAGTGTATTTTTCATATGAATCTCCAAAACTGAATGAAGAATTCTGGTTTTCTCCTCCAGTTCCAGAAACGGCACCTTTAAATTCCCAGGAGTCGTCATCAAAACTATCACCATTTACTAAACTGGAACCCACATCTATCTGAGAGGAAAGAAGTCCATTTTCACTTGGATTGCTGATTGGATTTAAAGAAGTATTTGTCTCAGATTGGCTATATAAACTTGATATAAGATCATTGATGGATATATTTGAACGAGTATCCTTCAAGCCAGCATTTGTAGTGGTTGGTTTAAGAATGGAAACATCTTCATGTTTCAATGGATCCTCAGTTTCAATTTCTTCATCACCAAAGATGGACAGGGGCAATGCTGCTTTGTTTTTCTTTGAAGTTTCCTCATTCCCCTACACACATTAAAGGGAAGATGAACAGTGAACAAAAGAAGAAAATTTTCCAATGTGTACCACTAGTAACTTTTCTCTCAAATGACAAACAAAATACAATTTGTTAGATGAAGAGGTATGTCTTATGCAACAGGCATTTGATGCTTAACATGAGCTCAATTTATAGAAGCTTAGCACAACATATCCGATCCACCAAAGCCCCATCAAGTTTTTCTTTTTTTTTTTTTAACGATATTTTTCTCAAGCAGCAAAATGATCTAATACCTGGATATGACCGTCAAATGAAAAACCTTCAACCGCAGATGAGGAAGCATCAGCAACCCTTGGCTCTTCCTATGGATATAAGTGTAAAAACATTGAGCTTGATAAGGCAAATTGATTGTGATATAAAAAGAGAAAAAAAGAATGAACATATATCAATCAATTCATCACCTTAGCCTTTGATTCATGTCCAAAAGTTGCGTCCTTAAAAGCCCAGGACATTCCGCCAGAACCAATATTTATACCAGCTGAAGAAGAAATCTCACCATCTTTAGTATCATTCTGCTTGCTTTGAGATTCAAAACTAGGGGAGAAACTAAATCCTAAGTCCCATTCACCAGGTTTCTTAGATATTCCATCTGATGTGCCAAAGAAATCACTAGAACCATTTGCGCCATGCCCAAACCCAAAGCTGAATTCAGCTCCCTGAGGTTTTTCCCGATCCTGGTCCTCAACCTTTAAAGTAGTAAATGTGAGCAGCAGTGAACAAAATAAAGTCCCTGAACAACTTATCAATTGATGAAAATATATGTATTAATCAAACTTGAAATACAAAAGGATTGCCTTTATGTATAAACAAGAGCCACATGCAAAAATTATACATCCTACACACTAGTAACAACAAACTATCACCACTAACAAAAAGTAAAAGAACTTACAGAACAGTTTTGTGGATATCTGGTTAACAAGGATTTGCTGGCTTATCGAAATGACAAAAAAAAAAAGAAGTTAAACTTTTACCTTAGCATCACCGGTTGTGAAGCGAGTCTCGGGCTCTGCAGCCTTGAATTCCCATCCATCATCATCATCATCATCATCATCATCATCAACACTAGTCTTATCATTTTCATCAACTAAATTAGAGTCCAACCTACTTGCATTTGCGTTTACCCCATTAATATTTGAACTCAGCACACTGGTATTTGTACCCAATGGATCCCAACTCGAAGTAGACATATTGCAATTCGACATTCGCACATTTGGATTACTCTAATAAAACAAAAGGTTAAACAACATCAACAAAGAACCCGTAAAAAAAAAAACACTTTCTAAACTGTCATTTATTTACATTCTACAAGAGGGTTATGTATCAAAATTTCTATGCCTTCTCACTTCTTTTTAGTCAAATATGAAAACTGGAAATGACATTAACAATCAAAATAACAAAAGAGCTATAAACTTTACCTTCAAATTTTCAGCTGCAGCTTCTGCTTTTGGCTCTGCGCCTTTAAATTCCCACCCATCATCATCCTCCTCATCAACCAAAACAGAATTCCCCGCATTCGAATCCAAATTCAACCCTTCCTGACCCCAACTCGACCCATTTGAGCTCAAATCCAACCCGCTTAACCCCATATTCACTTCTTTTCTTTCCATCCCAAATGCATACCCATTTGAACCTAAATTCTCCTCTTTTTTAACCGAAGCAGGACCGTTTATACTCAAATCCAATGCATCCACCTTCAACCCTGATCCGTTTAACCCCGAATTCAATCCGTTCCAATTCCAAGTCTCCGCCTTAGAATTCAAATCAATTGCCTTCTTAACATCCACACCCGACCTAAACCCATTTGCCTCGTTCCCCTTCTCTTTCTCTTTATACAAATCCGCTAACACATCATTTAAATTCGATCCTTTTTCCTTCAAATTTACGTCCTGTTTAGGGAACGAAAACGAACTGTTCACACCATTAAACCCTGCGTCCACTGCGTCAGATCCCCCATCCTCTTTTTCTTCTTCCCCGAAAATCGACAACGGTAAAGCTCCAGTCAGCTTGTCCCATTGGGCTTTCACCGATTCCACTCGGCTCGGAGCCGAGTCGGATTGAGTTAGAGGGGGTGAGCCGGGAGAGGAATCAAACTGAAAGTCATTGACGGGAAGAGATTCAGTGCGAGAGATATTATTGCTGGAGTTAATGAAATCTCCCCAATCATCGTCGTCGTCGTCGTTGGCGGCGGCAGCGGTGGTGGTCATGTCTTTGGCGGAGAACTGAGGACCATTGATCGAATGTGACGATGAGGAAGAAAAGAACATGAAATCGCCGAATCCAACGTCATCGCCGATTCCGGCCATAGTTTCGAAGGCGTCAACAGCTCTTTCCTTATTTCCCTTTTTTTCGCGCGATCGATCGGTTGATCTAAAAATCTCTGCTTTTTATTTCGAAGCATGTTGTGAAGAACGGGTGCGTAGATTTAGGTTGTGCGCACCTACCGCAGTTAAAATGGTTGGCCCATTGGCCTTTTCCTCTAAATTAATTAAAAAACAAAACAAAACCAAAAAAAACAGTAGCCCCATTATTCGAGCTGTCTTTTGGCCCATTTTGTTTTATATATATATTATTTATTTATGAGATTAAATATTTTTATGTTAAAACAAATATAATACGTATATTAATGGGAATTTTCATAAATGATTTTTTATATTCTTTTGCAAGTTAAAAGTAAAACGAATATAAGTAATATTTTCCCATAAGAAGCTTTCTGAGTTTGCGTCACTCTTCATCCGGTTTTCTAATTTAGTTGAGTATTTACAAAATATTTTTATTTTTGTAAAATAATTAATATAATTATGAGGATTTTTGTCATCAAATTATGTAAAATCCAGAAAAATATGTTTGATGTGATTCAAACCCAAAATACCACAATTTTCAATATATTACTGTTTTAATTAAAACATCTAATTCTTAAATCATTTTTATAAATATATTTGTTACATAAATTTTTCACTCACATCATCAAGTGCGCTATAATATAGTAATTAATAATATTATTGTTATTTTCATGTTATTTTATTTATAATATAATATAATTATAAAGATTTATATTTTATCAAGATTTGTTTGGAGTAATGATTAATATTCTCATCTCGCATTTAGATAGTACGAGTTTAAATCTTGTCATTCTTTTCCTCCTCTTTCCCTAATATGGGATTTTTATCAAAATAATCCAAAAAATAAAAAATCTAAAATAGTATATATATTTTTTAATTACCAAAATGGTATAAAAAAACATAAAAATTTAAAAAAAAAGCTGCCGAAGGAGATGACAGCACCCTGGTGGAGGGCCTGCCATAGGCGGCACCAGTGATGCCAGTGGCAGAGGCGGCACCAATGGTGCCACTGCCACAGGCGGCACCGGCCCTTATATTGCTGGGGGGACCATTTGGCTGGGGAAGAAAGGAAAGAAAAAGAAAGGAAAGGAAAGGAAAGGAGAAGAAAGAAAAAGGAAAGGAGAAGAAGAAGAAGAGTGAGGGAAGGAAAAAGAAAGAAAAAAATAAGTAAAGGTAATTTTTTTGTATTATTTTAATTTTTTTGTAATGTTTATGTAAAAATCTATGTTATGTACATTATATGTGTTTTATTATTTTATTTAGCATATATATTTTATGAAATTTGTTTATATGAAAAACCCATGTTATGTACATTCTATGTTGATTATATAATTTTTTATGAAATTTATTTAGCATGTTGTAATGAGTTTTTTTAGAAAAATAGTATTAAAATAAAATAATAATAAAAATATGTTTAAGAAAACATAAAATATGAAAAGAATGTAAAATAATAAAATACGAAAATAAAATATTTTTGAAAGTAAAAAATCCGAAAAAAATACGAACAAAGGGTCGAAATAAGGGTTTTTACTAAATTTATTTTAAAAACACACTAAATTAATACATTTCAAACATAATGTACTAAAATGTAAAATAATAAAATTAGAAAATAATATATTTTTATTGAAAGTAATAAAATTGGGAAAAGAATACGAACAAAGGGCCAAAATAATGGTTAATTTTTGAAATTTATTTAAAAACACTAAATTAATACATTTCAAACATAATGTACTAAAATAATGTAAAATTATAAAATTATAAAATAATATATTTTATTGAAAGTAATAAAATCCGGAAAAATACGAACAAATGGCGAAATAAGGGTTAATTTTTGAAATTTATTTAAAACTCACACTAAATTAATACATTTCAAACATAATGTATTAAAATAATGTAAACTAATAAAAATAGAAAATAATATATTTTTATTGAAAGTAATAAAATTTGGAAAAAATACGAACAAAGGGCATAAATAAGAGTTAATTTTTGAAATTTATTTAAAAACACACTAAATTAATACATTTCAAACATAATGTACTAAAATAATGTAAACTAATAAAATAGAAAATAATATATTTTTATTGAAAGTAATAAAATCTGGGAAAAAATACGAACAAAGGACCGAAATAAGGGTTAATTTTTTAAATTTATTTAAAAACACACTAAATTAATACATTTCAAACATAATGTACTAAAATAATGTAAAATAATAAAAATAGAAAATAATATATTTTTATTGAAAGTAATAAAATTAGAGAAAAAATACGAACAAAAGGCCGAAATAAGGTTTTTTTACTAAATTTGTTTTGAAGTTACAGGCATCGCAATGACTCGATTGATTAACGACGATCCTCACATATCTAATGCGGCTAATAATATGGTAATATATTATTATTTGTTAATCACGAGTTCTATTAAAAAAGGATATACGTAATATATAGAAATAAATCATGTTATTCTAATATTTATTTTCTGTAATTTAATACTATCAAGGCTCGTACCGCGTATTAAGGAGTCGGGTGAATGGTATAGGATATCCCCCGGATTCACGATTGATGCCCTACTTGGAGCAAGCTGGATTCGGGTCAGCAGCATTAATTCAGACGCTCGAATTGCGGTATCATTTAATATCTGCACTAGTGGAGCAGTGGCACCTAGAGACCCACACTTTTCATTTTCCGTGCACAGTGACCTTAGAGGATGTTGCACTGCAGCTTGGGCTCCTAATCGACGGGAGTCCCTTAACGGGAGTAACTGCATTTACTGAATCGGCTGCACTATGTTATCAGCTACTAGGAGACTCGCCAAACGTGTCCCGCCTCTATCTGGTCGACTTGTTTCTGACCTATTCTTGGCATCAAGGTAACCAACCTGTAGAATGTAGCCTAGAAGACAGATGCAATCGGAAGATCTCGTGTTTTCAACAACACAGTGTTGACCCCCTCTACTAAGTTTGTGGTCATTTGACCATAATGAAAGCCCTCGTCAAAACTTTGAGCCCATTGCCACGGCTCCATTGTACCCAACCATTGTCGGAAAGATGTGTCCCTCCATGTCACTCTCAAGTCGAATCATTCTTTGCCGAAAAATATGTGGCTCTAACTCGTACGCTGTACACATATTAAGAAAAGATAAGTTGCAGTAACTCGATAACATAAAACATTACAGCTTATATTGAAAAGATAAGGTTATCATTTACCCATTACCACTACTTGTCTCTTCCAATCTGCATTCTTATAATCTTTATGAAAGTTAGCCGCAATATGACGGATACAGTAAACGGATCTCCATGGCCCACCAGAACGCCTAATTGCTGCTGTAAGAAGCCCAATTTACCCGGGCCCTTACAAAACAAAAAAATAAGCAGTCCCATGTTACAGGCCTAATACCCACCTAAGCCCAATTACCCAAACAATAACCGAACCAGCCCAAAACTAAACCCTAGAACCTTTAGCAGTTAGCAGCATCTCCAGCGCCGCATCACCTTGCGTAGTCCCCTCTCTAGCCGCCGCAAGATTCGGAGCTAGCCTCCTTCACGCGCGCCGCTCCTCTACGCACGCCATGCCTTGCGCACCGCACCTGCAACAACAAATAAAAACAAACCGCAACAAAATAATAGGGATAGCAGAATAAATTTTGTTTTTTGGATTTATTTTTCTTTTCTATTTTCGGCTATAAAAGGCCAATATTTTCAGTGTAAAAGGGGGGGATGAAAGTGAAAAGTGACCGAGAAAGAAAGACTAAAGATATACAAAAAAATTTTATAGAAAGGTTTTTTCTCTGTTTGTTCTTTTATTTTTCATTTATATATATTATATTTTTATATTTTCTCTATTTTCTATTTATTTTTGCCTAAATAAAAAAGAAAAGGAAGAGAGAACTTACCTTTTCGCCAGAATCGCCGAGCTGGTGCCCTCTCCGCCGCAATCGGAGGCCGGAGCGTCGACGGAGGCGTAGATCGGCCTAGAATGTTGGCAGCGGCGGCGGCAGAGAGAATAAGAAAACCCTAGTTAGGGTTAATTTGTCTTTAAAAAAAAAGAAAGCAAAGTTTTTTTTAAAGGAAAAATTTTGCTTTTATTGAAACTACCAAACGACGCCGTTTTAAATGGCCAAACCCGCGCGGTGACCCGACCCGAAGGGGAGGATCCGCGCGTTCTGGCTTTTAATGGTAGAATTTCGCATTTGGCCCCTGCTTTTTGTGATGCGTTTCAATTAAACTCATTTTGTTTTTTTCTTAAAATTAGTCGCGAATTTCATTTCTGTTTCAACTTGGTCCCTCGCTGCGCAGAGTTTTGGAAGGAGGGAATAATTTCTCTTTTGGTCCTCCATTATTGCTTGCGCATTCAAGTTGTTTCTTTAATTTATTTCAAATCTGCCCCACTTTTTTTTCCGTTTAGTTCAATTGAGTCCATTTTTTAGTTATTTTTATTTTTTTATGCTATTATCATTGTACCATTATTTATTATTATCATATTATTTACTATCATTTTTATAATTATCTCCAAACTTATATATGCATTAATATATAATATATATACATATTTCTTTATATAATATATATGTGTTCTTAAGCTTTAGAACATGCATGCATACATTTTCATTCATGCTTTTAAAAATTTTTATATATGTTTTATATTTTTTAACCTTCACATACATTATATTTTATACATACATACTTTTTATATTTTTATTTTACTTTCCTATTTTTTTAAACTTTAAACTTTATATATATGCATATATGTATTTTCACGATCTTCCAATACATACTTATACATTTTTATTTTGTAAATATATACACATATACATACTTTTATTTTTTATCTTATTTTCATAATTTTTACGTATATATATATATACCTATATACATACATTTTTTTGTATATACATATTTTCATATTTTTTTATATATTTAACAATTTATATATCTGTATAAATCTAAATACATTTTTTATTCTTTTATTTTTTATAAATATATATACATATTTTGTAAATACATGTACATATTATATATATATATATATATATATATATTTTATTATTCTTTTATTTCCATAACTTTTGCATACATGTATATATATGCATTGACATTTCATAATACATATACGTATATAATTTAAAATTAAGGTATGTGTTCCATGTTGTTTATTAACATTATGTCATTCCTTTTTAAACAAGAAGTTATATTTTGGTTTCGTCAGTATATCAAAATTATTTTCTCTTGATTCAAGGTTTTTTTTTGAATAAAAGCAATATTCAAAGTTTAGGATTTTCGAGGAAATTGAGCCCTAACGTATTGGGTTCCGATTTTCTTTGCTAATCCTAAATAACCGAGAATATTCTTTATTCAAAATGCATGAGAATAAAAATCATTTTTGGGAACTTAACTTGTTGTGTCCTAACGTATTGGGTATGACATGTTATTTTCTCAAAATGAAGATTTTCACATAAAATAAAAGTGATATTCAAAGTTCGGGGATTATGAGGAATTGTACCTTAACGTATTGGGACTCGATTTCTTTACATGACTTGAACAATTGATTATCCTTTTTCAAATTTCATCATTTGAGTTGATTTTAAAATCCTTTTAACCTTCGACACTAAGACATTAAATGATCAATTTGGTACCGATTTTGGGCGTTACGAGGGTGCTAACTCTTCCTCGTGCGTAACTGACTCCCGAACTCGTTTTCTCAAAATTCGTAGACCAAAATAATTTTTAAGGTGAGCCGATCACACCTTAATAAAGGATTGGTGGCGACTCTAACTTTATTTTTAAAGTCGACAACTGAAATTTTTGCTTTCAAAAAACGGTTTCGACAGCTGCAATTAAACCTTTCCCTCTATCGGAGATGATGCAAATATTATCGTTGCTAATAACATACCTCCGCAGGTTGGTAAGGAAAAATTCCCAAGATTCCAAATTCTCCCTATTTACGATGGCAAATGCTATCGGGAGCACTTTTCTATTGCCGTCTTGAGCAACCGCAAAAAGTAGGATCTGTGTATATTTTCCATATAGCCAGGTCCCGTCCACCTGCACAAATGGCTTGCAGTAGGGAAATGCTCGCACATATGGATCAAACGTCCAGAACAGTCGATAGAAAATTCTTTTTCCTGGCTATAATTGGTCGTCTGGGCCATGATAAGGTATTGTCTGTAGCTCAATCACAGTCCCCGGTACGTACTCCCGCATAGCAGCTATCCATCCTTGTAGCTCGTGATACGACGAATTATAATCCCCATACAATTACTCCATTGTCATCTGTTTAGCTATCCACGCCTTTCGATATGATGCTCGATACTGGAATCGTGCTTGCATTTCGGTAATCAGTACAAAAATTTAATGGTCGGCATGTCCTTCACCATTGGCATGATACACGTGCAGATAGTTTTCAAATCAAGTTTTCGATGATCTTCTGTCATACGTGTTGATGTGCATGTATGAGGCCCAACAAATTTTCGTATCTCCCACATCTGTGAACTTTGAATGAATGCAGCTCGTATCCGCCACTTGCAGCCTTCCGCTGCCTTCCAACACTCGCCAATATATATTGTCGGTTTAGACACTACGACTTTATAATCCACTGATATGTTTATGCTATACCATTTAATAGCAAGTACGCACTCTTCTTTACTTTCGAATCTCTGGCCTACGAATAACTCCTCATGATCAGAATTGACGGCCAGCCGGTGAGCAGGAACTATTTCAGGGTACTCCGAGAACTCAGCTACATGCGCTGCGTCGGGTCTATGAGCGATATGTGTGGCACAGGATTATTGTGCATCAAAATACGTCACATCTGGTCCCCGATCGAAGAAGCGTGAATGTTTCCATCGTTATTCAGATCTTTATCGTCAATATCATCAGGTACATCGTCCACATCGTGATCACTATCACTATCGATCTCTTCACCACAATGATCGCTTCCATCGTATCCATCATCACCAACCACATCAATATCGAGTGTAATATTCAGATCGATACCGATCCCACCTATAGTCGATTCACTATCAATGTACGATATTGGAGCCACCATCTACGGTTCTTGAGCTCCGTGTTCTTCACCATGTGCATTGACATCTTCATTTTGCTCCATACCGGCTAACTCAGCAAATAAGTGAATCAGTACATTCTTGTCACTCCTATTCCCACAGTAAAGAGCGACCATTGTCTCCACGTCTTCGTCGTCTACAAGTTCCATTTTGGTGAATTTGATCGGATTTGTCGAAACTGGAAACTTGTGGAAAATTTTTGATATCCTTCTCCCACAACGTCTAACAATTTTTGCATTAATCATTCCCTTCATATCACCCAACAAGACATTTCTATTAAATCACATTCCTATTTGTTGTCGACATTCAAATATACATCCAATAGTTGTTGTCAAGATGATTTCATCGAAATAAACGCATACAAAAAACTTATCATCCATCTTCAATATTTAATCTGTAAAAAAAAACAAAATTTCGAAAAACAATCTCGATCAGTAAAAAAATTACTTAAATAAAAAAATTAATGTTTCAATGTGCAATTTTTCATTCTTAAACTCATACTATTTCACTTATCATTTTGTACATGAACAACGTTTAACCACTAATCCTAATAACTACCACAATAACAATAATAATAGTTTTTACTCAAAATAATACTAATTAACAATAATAATTAGGGTTTTACTAAAATAATAACTAAAATAATATAATGTAAAACTAACAATCATACTAACTAAAATAATAATTAGGGTTTTTACTAATCCTAATAACTAACTATAATAATAATATTAGTTTTTACTAACAATAATACTAAGTAACAATAATTATTGATAACTAAACCCTAAAACTAACAATAATAATACTAACTAAAATCATCAATTTCAGTTTTATTAATCTTAATAACTAACAATAATAACTAAACTAACAACAAAAATAATAAAAATTATACAAAAAACATAATAACAAGACAATCCATTATTTTTTTAAAAAATACCTTATTTTTTTCTATTTTTTTCTTCTATTTCTCTCTTTCCGGCACCACCTCCTCCTCCTTCTTCTTCTTCTCCTTCAGCTCTCTTCTTCTTTTTCTCTTTCAGCTGGGCTGAATCGGTTTAAATAATTGAAGTGGTGCCGCCTTTGCCACAGGCACCATTGGTGCCGCCTCTACCACAGGCACCATTGGTGCCGCCTGTGGCAGGCCCACCATCAGATTTAACTATTTTTTTTGTACCATTTTCATAAATAAAAAAAAAGGTTATACTATTTTGGTATTTTTTTTATTTTTTAGTATTATTTTAGTAAAAATCCCCCCTAATATTCTATCAAATAAAAAAATATTTTATTATTATTAATTATGGATAGACTTTTAATTATTCGTGAGCATATTCAATTATATATTTACGAACATGTTTGCAAAATGTTTGCTTAATATTTATATATAAATACATGCAACTTAAATAAGCAAACAAATAAATAATTTTAAATAAATGAATTTTAATATAAAATTTAAAATTATTAACGAACACAAATTAAACACAAAACAAAATTAAAAAAGAATAAAATGAAAATAAATAGAAATTCATTTCTTTCAAATTTCATTCATTTACAACCCTAATTATTTGATAATCTATATTAAAAAATTAATTAAATTTGATGTTATGAATCAAATAAATATTAATTCAATCAATGAGATTAAGAAAACAAAATTTAAAAATAATGTATAATATATGGACATTTATATATTTTATCATCTTATAATTAAAAAATTTATTTAAGTCATTGAATTGTTAAAATTATTATTATATAACTTTTTCTATTTATATTGTCTACATCAATCAAAAGCTCTCTTTCTCTTCTCTTCTACATTTACCTTTTTATAAAACAACTTTACAAATCTATGAACTAACATCCAAACAGCTCTTTTCTTTGATTTTTTACATTAACCGTCAGCTCTCTTCTTCTATATGTCAATCATTGATTCCACTGTAGTTTCTTGACATCCAAACAAAATACAAATCAGTGTTCAAAGAAATACTATTTTTATTAAAATATTTCAAACTTTTAAAGGGCTTAAGAAGATTTTTTTTTTGAGGGGTTTAATAAGGAGTTTTAAAAGTTTTGAAAGGCCCATGAATTTACAAAATTTTAAAACCTAATTAAAGTTTTCATGATAACAGCACTTTTTTCAAAATTTAGAGGCCGAAACACCCTTGGCTCCCATAAAGATCAGCGAATCTTTACTCAATCGTATCATTGATATTACAATTATTTTTATATTTATTAAATAACTATAACTATATATTTACACATTTATAAGAAAATTACTTAACCACAAATACTTTTTTGGGTGTAATTATTTTATACTTATTAAATAATTATATATTTTTAAGTTTATATAAAAATAAAATTAATTTTCTCGTTGATATATATATATTTTAATATCATTAATTTATTTAATTATTATAAAATAATAATATCATTTTTATATTTTATAGTATTTTGTACGACAATGCCAAATATTAAAAATCTTATTATAATTGTTGATTAAATTTTAACTCAGTTGACATTATAAGAAAATATGAGTTTAAATATATTGAAGCGAGTTATTTTTTTATCGAAATTTTTTATAGTAATTTGCACGTACTTTATTTTAATTTTTCATAAGAACATTTTGGACACCTTACACGTACTTTCTCATAGCATGTTTATTTTCTTTTCCAATTTAATTGTAGTAGCAGCACAGTATATATTTCTCAATTTGAGGGTTTTTCTTTTTTTCCAGGGAAAGATGACTTTGGTTACCGGTGGTGATTCTGGGATAGGCCGATCAGTTTGCCATTTATAGGGTGCAACCGTGGCCTTCACATATGTGAAGGCTCAAGAGGATAAGGATGCAAAGGACACCCTAGAGATGCTGAAAAAGGATAAGACCTCAGATGCCAAGGATCCCATGGCTGTACCTGCGGATTTGGGGTTTGATAAGAACTCCAAACAGGTTGTCGATGACATCGTGAAAGTGTACAGTCGGATAGATATTCTGGTTAACAATGCAGCTGAACAGTACGAGAGCAGTGTGGAGGTGATTGATGAGGAAAGGCTTTTAAGGGTGTTTAGGACCAACATCTTGTCTTACTTGTTTATTACCAGGTGATGGTGATTGATTATATGTGATGTGAAGATTTGTATAGGCATGCTTTGAAGCACATGAAGGAAGGGAGTTCCATTATAAACACAACATCGGCGAATGCATACTTGATTACACAGCAACCAAGGGTGCCATTGTGGCTTTCACTAGAGGCCTTTCACTTCAGCTTGTCAACAAAGGAATTCGAGTTAATGGTGTTGCATCAGGACCGATATGGACTCCGTTGATACCAGCATCCTTTGATAAAGAGGAGACTGCCCAGTTTGGAAACGATGTACCGATGAAGAGAGCTGACCATCCTATTGAAGTTGCACCCTGCTATGTGTTCCTTGCCTGTAATGTTTGCTCTTCCTACATAACTGGTCAAGTCCTCCATCTGATGGCAGCGTCATAGTGAATGCTTGATATGCAAGTTAGAGATGGAACGTATGCTTAGAACGATGAATGTTGGGGTTGTTTTGTTTCTGTAGAAAAACACTTTTTGGTCCTTGGGATCTCTAAGAAATAATAAGGGAAGAAACCAGGACCCTTATCAAATAAGATCAAATGTTTATACAATTATACCTAGTGATTTGCCTTCAATTTTCACTATGCATTTGTAAGTCTGTAGCAAAAGTTTTTGAGTACATACTGGATACAAGGCCTTTCCATAAAGATTTGACTACGAAGCTGCCTCAATAGGATGCAGCATTAAAGCCAAAGCTGCTAATGCAAAAAAACATAGGTCACGATCAGTGCGAGTGAGTTTTTCAGAGGAAAGTAACCATTGATGCTTAATGGAAACAGAAAGGTAACAAAAACAAATGCAAATTTGCATAGTTTTGTTTCTGTCACACTGGTATAAGCACGCATTTAACATACACAATCTTCATATGGTGCCTTGTGGGAAAAGAAAACTTACATGTAGGTCTTTAACATGAGGCCAAAAGATTACAGTGAACTCAAATTCAAAACAACAGACTAATGTTACCTAGGAGAATGGAAGCAGCTACAGCAGTGTTGTTTTCTGCAGCAGTTGTTTGCTCCATTCTGGATATATAGCATAGTACAGAAAACAGATATAAACAGAAGTAGCTATAACACAGTCTTCATGTTGTTATTCAGAGGAAGATCTAACTGCGATTTTCAGATATGGGGAAGGGAATCAGGAACATCCATCAAAAGAAATTTGGACTCCTTTCCCTCCAATCCTAGCTGTGAAACATTGGAACCCGTATGATTCTAGCTCCTTGACTAGTTTATCCACAATTGCTCCTGGTAGCTCTGGTTCATGTTGTCAAAGGGAATAAGTGAATTCATACGAGATTCAATAAAGTATAAATTAAGGAGCAAAAGATATGATCGAAGTGTAATAATGGTTTACAGAAATCACCGATAGAAACACAAACGAGCAGTTTCTAATTGAACCATAAATGGCACAGGTATATATAAGCAAATTAAAGAGAACTAGAACGAGGATACAAGTAGGTAAAAGTGAGCCAACAACCTCCACCACCAGCTCCTGTCAACTTGGAAGCTAGCTTATGCTTCATTGCTATTTGAAGAACAGTTTCTATAGATGCATGGGTAACACCTATAGATAGGAGCAAACCCTGATTCATTTCCATTAACTCTCTTAGCCTGTCTTCATTTGCAGTTACAGATAAATCATCTACAGTATGTGACTGGATAATCGTAGACCATTCCTTGCTGATAGATTCAATGGCATTTAACACACAACACAAGGCATCGGGATGCCTTGATTTCCTTGCTGAAACATTGGCAATCAATGCCTTTGTATCCCTCCCAACTTTTGTGTTGGTAATCAGCATTCTCAATGGCATATTGGAATCGATACCAGTCATACTACCTCACTTGTATCTTATCACGTTACCTGTCCCATGAAAAAGAGAAATTAATCAATCACGTAGATATGGATAAAAAATAAACAATGATGCTTTCCAAGTTACATACCAAATGTGCTAACTGAGTTGTCAACACCAAAGGGTCTCCCATGAATTATCTTCTCCTCTTCAAATGCCCATTTATTCACATCCAATTTCATAGAATCAGAAAAAGCTGGCAGAGCTGCTGAAAGTGCAACACAATATGCAGCTGATGAGCCAAGAGCAGCACCCAATGGAAGCTCAGAAGTTACAATTACTGTACCTGGCTTAAACCTGACTCATACAGTCACTGAGTCCATAACTAGACCATCGATACTCAACACGAAAAAGAGTTACATCGAAACATCAAACAGCATACATACCCTAGGATAGAGGTGTAGAGCCAAAGAAATGCACAAACACCTGAAGCAAGACCAATCCTTGTCTCAGGGAAACTTTGCTCATCAACTAGAGCAGTAATAGATTTAACAGTTTCCAATGAGCATAATGTAGGTGTCGAAGAAAATGGAGAACCCAAGTGAGATAACACTTCTTTGATTCTTTTGATTGGCCATGAAAAGTCTAATCCAACATCCTCGAGCTGAAGTCTTATTGAATCTTCATTCTCTGTGGAATAAAATCAAACGCAATGAAATGAAATAAAATAGAGTCAAGGGAGATCCCCTCATCAATCATCATCCAACAAATTACATGAAAAACAATAGAAAGAAAGTAAGAAACAAGCAAAACGTGGGAACTAAATTATAATTTTCTATGATCTCGAAAGGGTGTCTGACAATCATCATTTAAACAATCTCAAAAAGATCAATAGTTACATATCATGTGAATAAATAAAGAAAGAGAGAGAGAGAGAGAGAGATACCAGAGTGAAGACGAAGAGAGACAACAGTATAGAGATCAATGGAGGAAGCAACAGCAGTATATCCATGAACCACGGCATGTTCACCGGCGAGAATAATCATCCCCGGAGCTCTGGCAGTAATCTCCATTTTCCGGTTCTTTCTCCGTTTATTGGGTTTCTTCCAAAATCAACTTCTTTTCTTTTTTAAGATAAAAGAGACTTTGAAAGTTAAGTGATGGTGTGGAAGGTTGGAGCAAATATTGAAAAGGAAACGAGGCAGCTCGGTGGCGGCCGTGGGTTGGCCTAGGAGGCGGAGGAGGTGGCTGAGCAAAGGAAGTTGAAGTCACTTCTCTGCGCCAATCAAACCAGACTGAATTCTTGTCTTGTTTGCTCGTCTGCTTGTGTTCTTATAACTTGAGATTGAAGTCATGCCCACGAGACTTGCTGGCGCGTGAATTTCTCAATGCTTAATTTGGCAAGTTAACTTTTATTTATTATTATTTTGAGATTGGTCTAATTCTGCTCACAGTCTCTTTACTCTTCTCACATTTATAATATGGTCCCTCTTCTCCTTTAGTTTTTTTAAGTTACAAGTTCCAACCTAGTTAATACAATAAATTATTATAAGCATTAAATTGAATAACTAGTTCAGGACTGAGTGAGATTTAAATACGAGATCTCAAAGTTTGCCTTTTCCTCTTCTTTTAATCCCATAAATTTATCCCTCTACACTTTTGTTTCAATAAAACTCAATTGATAATATCTAAAAGAAAATCATTAAATTGGATTACATGAAATTTTTAAAATAAATTAAAATTGATAATGTTGTCAGCTTAAAGTCATGTGAAAACCATAAAAGCAAAGAAAATATTGACTTTTACTTTGCTTTTTAGAACAATGCTGAAGATTCTCACAATTCCATATTCAGAATCAAAACCTTATAATCCCATATTTAATATTTTTATTTTGCTTATGTGGCCTTCCATATTTATAATATTCCGATTTCGTTGATAGTGTGTTATCAATTGAACTTCAATTATCATATTATGAGACTAAAGGGATAAGTGCAAAGAGTATAAGGATAAAAAGCATAATTAGACCTTTAATATTTGGCAAGTTAACATTGAAAATTTTAATGGTGTAATGGGCTTGAAAATGTTGTAGGTTGGTGAACAAATTGTCTAAAGATTAGATTCACTAGAATCTGATCTAAGAACAGGGATTATTAGTAAAATAGAATTTTCGGAGATATAGAAAGATGCAAAACTCTATATTTCTATTCTATTTTTCTCTATTTAAATTATTATATATACATACGCAATAGAGGAAGATAAAAAGTAAAAATTCGCTTTTTATCTTGTTGCTAGAGGTTTACTCATTAGTAATATCAGATAATGATAATAATAATTCAAATTCTTACTGTTTATCCTCAAAGGAGTACCAAACATTCTAACAATTAAATATTAATTTTTTTATTCGAATCTTATACTAGTTTCAGAAATTATGCAGAAGAGAAAAGACTGGAAAAGAAATGAAAGTTCAGTTAGTAAATTTCTCAGCAAATCCAGCTTCTTCTTGAATGGTATCATATAAAGCCTCAACTAGATTCAGCAGAAAAGCATCTGAACCATGTTTTGCTAGCAAGGAGATAGATACAGGCAGATTATTATGCATCCCCAATGGAATACTCACCTGTAAAAAAACAAAAACAAGATCATTTTGATATTTTCAGGGCCTTTTTCTTGTGCAGTGTTCTGTTTTGTGTGCGTGTGTATGTGTATGTCTCTGAGAGAGAAAGAGGACCTGACAGAATCCGGATACTCCGGCAATGGATAGCAAGCTGAAAGCTCTAGCACGAAACACTTCGAGCGAGGCCAAATCCATTTGTAGCTTTGGTGGATCACCTGGAACTGTAGGAAGAACAAGGATGCCTTCATCCTGAAGAAACTAAACACATCAGTGCTATGAAGGAATTACAATCTTTGTTGCTCTTTTGGCAAGTTTGTTGTTAAGTACCTTAAGAAGATCCGTAAGAGCAGCGCGTAATTCAGTCTGAACAGAGCGGTAGATGCCGATGTTTTCTTCTGGTGATCTAACGGCATCCCATATACGCTCGGATAGTCGGGGGCCTAAATTAGGATTCACCGTCGTTATCCATTCGGCATGGTTTTTCTTGAATTCGTACCTATGAAATGAAACACAAAACAAAGTTCAGGAGTCGATATAAGGATCGGCATTCAGGTTGACTGAATCGGTTAAAAGTTTCAGGATGCTTTGCACCTTTGAAGCAATCGCATCGAGCTTGAAAGGGCGGCCAATGACGGTATATTATATGCATGATCGTTCCCCTTAGCCATGAAATGATGCGAACTTGGTACTTTTTCCTTCACATAGTCTCCAAGATTTACATGCTTTAGAATTGAACCTGCAGTGGTAAATGTATAAAGTGCATCTGACCTGAATAAACTCTACCATCTCAATACCATAAATGAGTTTTTGCAGTTTGATTATTACCTCCAAAGAGCTTCTCTATTGATTTTATGAGAACTCCAGTTGTTCGAGCACTTGGAATGCTCGACAAACTGAAGCAATCTTCTGGAATAAAAATCTGACTAGGTCTGACAGGGTTGACATTAGGTAAATGCAGCAGAACACGTCCGACTCGGTTTAAAACTGCAGGATCTCTAGCAAACCATCCTACACTAGAAATAATGCTCGAAGAATGACTCGTAAAATCGACCAGTTCGACAACTTACACAGGATCTCTCAACCATTACTTACCGACAGTATCAAAACTCTGAGCCATTGGAATAACTCCAGAAGTACTAATGGCATCATGTGAAGGCCTAAACCCGAGAATCCCACAATATGATGCAGGAACTCTCACACTTCCTCCGGTGTCGGATCCTATTTAAAAGACCGAAACAAACTTCAAATAAAAATATGGAGGAAACCAAGAAATCGAGTCCTTGTTAAAGAAGGAATTTGCACCTAAGGAGAAGTCGACGAGCCCTGCGCCTACTGCAACAGCAGAGCCACTGGAAGATCCTCCAGGTACTCTATCTGGTGCACATGGATTTGTGGGAGTGCCATAATGTATGTTTTCTCCATTTATACTGAAAAACAAAGGGGAACAGTTTAGTCACATATATAGGTGGCAAATATGGAAAGAGATTGAAGGACTTGAAAATTCTAACCAGTATGCCATTTCATCCATGATAGTCTTGCCAACACAAGTGGCACCTCCTTCTAAGACATCGAGCACAGCCGGTGCGGTCAATGTGGCGGCTGAATGAGTCCTTTTCCAGTCAGGGTTTCCAAACCCAGTCACATATCCATCCACATCAAATCTATTTCCATGTTTTAACATGTAGATACTCGCATAAACAATTGGACAGATAAGCTTTATATTGATAAAGTTGAAGACCCAAAGAGGAAACAATGGGTATATGAGCATTAAAGAACACCAGAACAAGAAGCATGCTTTGAGCTATATCCAGTAACCATAATCATAGAAAATAAAGATTATTAAATAGAAATTGACTTACATGTCTTTAACAGCAAAAGTGAGGCCACTAAGGGGAAGTTGCTGAGAGGAAGAAGTTGGTTGGAGAATAAATTTCTCGACGAAGGCTCCTGATTCCGAGGTCTTAGCCATATCTGTAACTGTTCTTTCTCCACGTTGTGAAGTATTTTTCAGTCAGAGATAAGTGAATTTTGTGAAGAACTGGCGTCAGTTTGAAGATAAGTGCTCTCTTAGGTTGCCTTGTCAGCACAACATTATTTTTCTCAAAGAGTGTCATTACTCTTTTACCCTTTTGTCTCTTGTAGAGTAGCTGGCTTTTGACAGTTAAAAGAAGGTTAAAAAGATGATATTTTCCTGTAGTTTGGTTGCAAAAGATATTATTGGTAAGATGAGACCCAAATTACTAAAGATTTGAGTAAAAATATATTTTGGACCTATTATCATATAACCAGCTCCATCAAACATCATAATTATCATCTTTAGGACATAAAAATTATTTTATATTTTTAAAATTTTTATCCATTTTCTATTTCTCACTATTTACCCTAATCTTAGGTAATTAAAAAATAAAATTAATTACGTCTTCTATCTTTCTTTGACATCTTTTACGTCTTAATAAATAAGAATTGTTTTATTAGGTTGAAAAACATTACAATAAAAGATGTTGTGAAAATAAAATAAAATGAAAAGGAAAATTGGAACAAATGGTGGTAGGTGGTGATGATGGGAACGATGAATGGTCAGGATAACAATATCTTTCAAAACATTTTTAAAAAATATATAGTGTTTCAATAGTTGTAAATGAAAAGTTAAGTAAGTAAAATTATGTCATCTAGTTATTAATTAAAAGTTGCCACTATTTATAATGATGAGTTATATATCTTAAATTTAAAAGTTATGTCACTTGATTATTATAAATAGTTATAATTATTCAAGTAGCTATCTATTAAATAATTATATTTATCGCTAAAAAGATGACTATCCATTCATGAAGTTATGTCCTTATGAAGACGCATAAGGCCTCCTATAAATAGGAGGAAATAGGAATGAACTTTTATTTGCATGACACATAAAAAAAAACATAGAAACAAATTTTATTTCTATTCTCCCTCCATCTTTTATATTCCTTTATTGTTCTATAAAGAATTACGGTAGAAATTCTGTATAGAAGCTTAATGCTCAGTGGATTGTTTCCGTCAATGCAAAACATAGACAGTCATTGTGCTTCATTATATTCTCGAGGTTCATTTTTCAGTATCTCTTTTACACAGCATAATATTAATGGGGGTGAATAGAACCTTAAAGAAAATGGCATTGATACACACCTTGAAACCTTCGTTAATTTCTCATAAGTTTTATCTGAAATGACGTTTATACCCACATAAAATATTGACTATAAGAGTTTTAAGAGAAAACACACCATTTATTCAATGAAGAGATAAGGAGGAAGTACTTGCATTCCAAAAATAAGTTCTTAACTATGTCCATATCTAATCTTCCAAGACATATCCTGTAAGATATCTCAAATTTGGAGTAACCTAGTATTCCTGCTAACCTTCCAAGATCCAGTATAGTGTTGTTTTTGAAGTTAGTTGTTTCCAAGATTAGTTATTCTCAATATGATGTTGTTCCCATATAGTGTGATTTCTAAAGGTAGTTGTTCTCGAGAGTTGTTGTCCCAAAGATAGTTTTTCTTAACAGAGTATTGTCTTAAAAGTAGTTGTTCCCAAAGGTACTCCTGCAGAGAATAACATTTCTTGAAATTATTATTGATAGAAGCATTAGTAATAAGAAACAAGCATTGCTAACAAGTGATGTGCCTCCTTTCCATCCTGTGTACTAAACTTCATAATAACTGATACCTAGCCTCTTCTTGATTATATAATATATAATGGAAGACATTTCAACTTCATTCCAGTGGAGGTGGCCGTATAAGGATGTTATGGCTGGAAAGGGGAGGGTAGGGATTGAGAGAGATTTGAAAATATAATATAAGAAAATGGTGGGAATTCTTTAGAGGGTGTCTTCGTCAAGGCTGAATGCTTCTCAATAAAAACTGCAGTGAATCATACTGGGACCATAATGACAATGTTTTTCCACAAAATATTATATATTACAAAAATAGATTCCATAAGCATTTAGACTTTGGTTTAGTCAACTTTACTATATTATATAATCAAATTTTCCATACCTCCCAGATTAAAACCCAAGTCATATGTTTTTATACACTTGTAGAAGTAACTTTCATTCATGGGCTACAGGAGCTGTGACCGAGTCTTGGTAGACCAAAGAACATTTATTTTATACAAGTAGCCATGGAAAGGAAAAAAGTCTCCAAAGAAATGTGTGAAGCTGCCCTAATCTTCTAAAAGAGGTGTTCAAATATATACTATTTTACATATAATTGTCAATGACTAAATTACTTACTTGAGAAAAAAGATATAAATGTATTGGATACGTAAGATTTCCTATGTAAGAGAATAAAATAAAACCGGAAAGACTCTTCCTTGCGGCACCTCTAATGCAAGACACTTTTATATAAATTAGCTTCAAGATGAAGACAACTCCACCAACTTCACTTTCTTCACTTTGCATGGTCATGGACAATTCCAAGAAACTTGGAACTATTGTTTTCTTAGAGTTGTTTTGTCTCGGTTGTCTTGTTATTAGTATTTTCAAAGCAATCTCGGATGTTGCTTGTATTGAAAGTGAGAGACAGGCTCTTCTGAGGTTCAAACAAAACCTGACAGATCCTTCGGACCAGCTTGCCTCTTGGAGCAATGGGGGCAACTGTTGTGACTGGACTGGTCTTGTATGTGACAACTTAACCGGTCATGTCATCGAGCTTCATCTTGGAAATCTTCATAATCCAACCGAAGATACCGGCTTTCCAGGCGAGCCTTTTGAGCGGTCTAGATTGAGTGGCAAGGTAGTTTCTTCTTTGCTTGATTTGAAGCATTTGCGGTACCTGGACCTGAGTGGGAACAATTTTGGAGGACAAATTCCTGGATTCCTTGGTTCTTTGCACAATCTTAGATATCTCAACCTCTCTAATGCTGGATTTGAGGGTTCGGTTCCCCCTCAACTCGGAAACCTTACACATCTGCAGTACCTTGATCTCCATGATACTTTATCTACATATCTGTATGCAGAGAATCTTCAATGGCTTACCTATCTTACAAAGCTGAAATCCCTTGATTTGAGTGGTGTAACTCTCAGCAAAGCCTCCCATTGGTGCAAAGCCTCCCATTGGTTAGAGGTGACAAATGCTCTCCCCTCTTTGATTGCTTTAAGTCTATCCAACTATGATCTTGATCCTGTCCCTCCACTGAAAAATGTTAATTTCTCATCCCTGGGAGCTCTGGACCTTTCCTATAATACATTTAGTAACTCCATTTCTAGCTGGATTTTTACCCTTACTTCCCTGGTGTCACTTGATCTAAGCCATAACAGTTTCCAGGGTCAGTTCCCTGATGGTCTAAGAAACGTGACCTCTCTTACATATCTCAGCTTATCAAGCAACGGATTCAATTCATCGATACCCAATTGGTTGTACAGTTTGAACCATCTTCAGCACCTCAATCTTGGGTCCAATAACTTTCAAGGCACAATCTCAGAGGGTGTTGGAAACTTGACATCTGCCATAAGCCTCGTCTTTGCATACAACAAACTTGAAGTAGCAGCATTAAGATCATTGGGAAAGCTTTGCAGCTTGAGAATCCTTGTTCTGTCTGGTCTCAAATTGAGTCAAGACATATCAGATGTCTTAAAATCTCTGTCAGGATGCCTGTCTGATAGACTTGAGTCCTTGATTCTGGTTAACTGCCAACTTTCAGGTCATATGAGCAATCAACTTGGACAATTCAAAAATCTAGTCGACCTTTACATTACCAACAATTCGATTTTGGGTCCAATTCCAGACTCATTAAGAACACTTACATCCTTGAGAGAAGTGGACCTATCTGAAAATAGATTAAACGGGTCTTTTCCTGAATGGTTTGGACAGCTTAGGAAACTGGAAGTATTATGGATTGGTAAAAACATGTTAGAGGGTGTGGTGTCCGAGGCTCATTTCTCTAATGTCACGACACTGAGGTTACTTCAGGCTTCGGGGAATCGACTGAGTTTGAAAGTGAGTCCTGATTGGGTACCCCCATTCCAACTCAGTGTTATAGCTTTGTCATCATGGAACTTAGGCCCAAGATTTCCCAATTGGCTACGTTACCAGAAGGATTTTCTGTTTCTGGATATATCTGTTGCAGGGATAATTGATACAACTCCTGACTGGTTTTGGAACTTGTCTTCCCAGTTCTTTTATATGAACCTCTCTCACAATCAAATCCAAGGGAGAGTTGCTGGGATTCTCAACACAAATCCTCCACTTGGTTATGCATCATCCATTGATTTGAGCTCTAATTTCTTCCAGGGTCCATTACCTTGTTTGCCATCTAATGTTGGTACATTAGATCTTTCAAACAATTCATTTTCAGGGTCCATTTCACCCTTGTTGTGTTGCAAGATGAAGGAACCAAAGAGCTTGGGAACTCTTCGTTTGGCCTATAACCATCTATCTGGAACCAAAGAGCTTGGGAACTCTTCGTTTGGCCTATAACCATCTATCTGGACCAATTCCTGACTGTTGGATGAGTTGGCCAAACATATTTTCCATGGATTTAAAGAACAATAATCTAAGCGGTAGCCTTCCTAGCTCCATGGGTTCTTTAAGCTTTCTTCAGTCTTTACACCTACGCAAGAACAACCTTTCCGGAGTTTTGCCACCGTCGCTGCAGAATTGTTCATCATTGTTGGCTCTCGACCTAGGTGAGAACAAATTTGAAGGGAACATACCAAACTGGATTGGTGAAAGGCTGTCGAGAATCATGATTCTTGGTCTTCGTTCGAATGATTTCCAAGGTGATATTCCTCATGAACTCTGTGCTCTTGGTTCTCTTACAATTTTAGACCTGGCACACAACAATTTGTCAGGAAATATACCAGAATGTTTCAATAATTTTAGTTCAATGGCCAGTGTAAGAAACTCAAGTGACCCAATTTCTTATTCTTTTGGTCATTTCAAGAACTCAATAGAGACAACGTTAGTGGTGATCAAGGGAATATTGCTTGAATACAGTACCACCCTTCAACTTGTGACAAGCTTGGACCTTTCAGACAATAATTTATCTGGTCAAATCCCTGTCGGGATTACAGATCTTCTCGGGTTAAGGTCGCTCAACCTGTCGATAAATCGTTTGTTGGGAAAGATTCCTGAGACCATAGGCAATATGGGGACATTAGAATCTCTCGACTTTTCTTTCAACCAACTCTCTGGTGCAATCCCTCCAAGTATTTCAAAGTTGACGTTCTTGAGTTACTTGAACCTGGCTTACAACAATTTAACGGGGAAAATTCCATCAAGCACTCAACTCCAAAGTTTTGCTGCATCAAATTTCGCTGGTAACACCCTTTGTGGACCTCCACTCACAGATAACTGCAGCATAAATGCTGTGGAACCTGATGCTGGTGGAGGAAATAGTGAGGGATCAGAGGATGGACTTGAAGTGGATTGGTTTTGGTTTTATGTGAGTATGGCGCTGGGATTTGTTGTTGCTTTTTGGAGCTTTGCAGGGCCTTTGCTGTTTAAGAAATCATGGAGATCAGCCTATTTCCAAATGCTAGATAGCATGGGGAAGAAAGCTCGGCGGTGTTTTTGTTAGTAGTTTCTGAATCTAAAGAAGCTGAATGATGATGTAATTATGTCTTTGTTTATATGGTGATCGGTTGTCAGCAATGCGTTTCAGCTAGTTGTATTGTATGCATAGGTTTTTCTTGGAAAAATAAAACCACAGGAGCAACTCTTGTGTTCAAAAGCTTAATAGCAGTATCCATACTAAAACTATATACGATACAAACTGAACAGCAATTATGTTCCTATATATATAATTACCCTTTAGCTTCCGGATACTATGGTGTTCATGTACATGGATCTAGAAATAGGAATTGTGGAACCAATTTCCCATGTCTTCTGCACCAATTTGGAACATAATTTATATAGTTTCTTGGAGGGTGTCATATAAAGTCTCAACAAGATTGAGCAGGAATGCATCAGAGCCATGTTTTGCCACTAGGGAAATTGCCAAAGGAACATTATCATACCTCCCTAGAGGTATGCTAACCTGTAGAGAACACAGGGTAACCCATTTCAAGAACGCTGCCAAAAACAAAGACAAAAAAGGGAGCATATCAAGTCCGAACCTGACAGAAACCAGATGATCCAGCAACGGACAATAAGCTGAAAGGCCTAGAAAAGAATATATCCGATGTGGATGGATTTGCTTGCACTTTTGGTGGTTCCCCTGGTGTTGTTGGGAGAGCAAGGACGCCATGATCCTAAAAGAGCCGGTATAAGTAGATTGATTCATAAGAAATGAATAAGTTTATATAAAGAGTCCGTATTTGCCTAGTACTGTTTACTTGAACCAGCAGCAGATTTGACTAGCAAAACCTTTACAATGAATGTAATAGAGGTTACCCCTAGCAGGGCAGTAAGCGCAGCGCGTAATTCAGTCCTCACTGAGTGGCAGAAATCAATATTTTCTCCTGTTGCTTTAATGGCATCCCATATCCGCTCAGATATTCCTGGACCAAAATCCGGATTCACTTTGGTGACCCATTTGGCGTGGTAATTCTTAAATTCATACCTACAAGAAATAAGATAAGTAACCAATGCTTAAATATCTTATCCTAAATTCATACGAAAAGTTTCAAGATGTTTAGCACCTCTGAAGTAATCTCATTGCACTTGAAAGGGCTGCTAAGGATGGTGGTATATCATCCACTTGGTCTTCATTTCCCTTATCCATGAAATGCTGCAAACTTGGTACTTTGTCCTTCACAAGGTCTCCAAGGATTGCATGCTTAACACATTGAGCTGCACTTTTAAGTAGAAAAAATGAGAGCCAGCTTACTGATAAGCAACGCAATTTTCAGTACCAAAGCATAGTTGGTTCCAATGCAAAGTACCATGAATCGGATTACATATTTATTGGGACAAAATCTATCTTAATATCAGATGCCTGAAAAGAGACATTCAATTCTGGATGCCCTCAAAGCCTAAAGGAAGTCCTTAAAGGACAAGCCTTCAAAGGAAGTCCTGTGAACAAAGTTTACAAAAGCCTAGGGTAGAATTACTTACCTCCAAAGAGCTTTTCAATTGACTTTACAAGAACTTGAACTGTTCGGTCACTTGGAATAGTAGATAGCCGAAAACAATCTTCTGCAATAATGATCTGACTTGGTTTGATAGGATCAACGTCAGGTAAATGCAGAAGAACACGTCCAATGCGGTTTAAAATCATAGGATCACGAGCTAACCATCCTAAATGAGAAATTGGGGTCAAAAGAGATACCAAATTAAGGCTCTACAAGTTATACGGTTCTGACTTAAAGTACAGATAAAAGTAATTATTAGTGTTGTCTTGTTAATATGTTTGATCCTTGAACTTGTGGCCTCTGAAATGAGTTTAAACGTTGCAGCATCATTGATGCATAATCAAGATTAGACAAAATTTCGGCTATCACATTTATTTCTTACCCACAGTATCATAACTCTGTGACATAGGAAGAACTCCTACAGTAGAGACGGCACCGAGTGAAGGCCGAAATCCAAGAATTCCGCAATATGATGCAGGGACTCTTACACTAGCACCAGTGTCAGTTCCTGTGTTAGGGATAAATATTCATTCAGTTCAAGGAGGATACTTAAAGAAAGGCATCTCATTCTGAATGGAAATACTCACCAAGGGAGAAATCTACCAGCTTTGCAGCTACTGCAACAGCAGAGCCACTGGAAGATCCTCCAGGCACCCTATCTGGTGCACAAGGATTTGTGGGAGTGCCATAATGTTTATTTACTCCATACATGCTGAATAAAGAAAAAAGAAAGAAAGTACACATATAACAAGTATTATGAAAAGAAAATATATATGCAGGCATAAAAATCTATCAAAATTGTGACCAGTAAGCCATTTCATCCATAGCAGTTTTTCCTAGACAAGTTGCGCCTGCCGTTAAGAGGTCCATCACTGCCGGCGCTGTTGATGTGGCGGCTGAATGAGTCTTGGCCCAGTCAGGGTTTCCAAAGCCAGTGACATATCCCTCTATGTCAAATCTATTTCCAGTTTAGAATTTAAATAAATTAGACTCAAACACTGAGATAGAAGAACAGGAAAGAAGAGGTCCAATAATAAAACAGCCTAAAAATTTTAGAGCTCGCAAATACTTGACAAAATAAAGTATTAAATGGAGAAAGGGAGTGACAAACATGTCTTTAACAGCAAAAGTGAGGCCACTCAAGGGGAGTTGGTGCTGTGAAGGGCTTAGTTGGAGAGAAAACTTCTCCATGAAAGCTCCATAATCCAACCTTTTTACCATGTCTGTGTTTAGTGTGTAGCACTAGTAAGTAGTATAGCAACCTCGTTTATCTTTAAATTCTATTGTAAGCAGAGAATCCAGGTAAAGGCAAAACAGTGCTGTTACAAGTCTTACGTTGGGTGCCTTGTCAGTCAGTACCATTCTCGAAAATAATGCTACTTCATGTCATGTCTAATGACTTTTCTCCCTTGCCACACCGCATGTAGAGGATATTTTAAAAATAATGATGTGCTATATCTGTCTTTTTGCAGTTAGAAGATTAAGCAAAGATGACATTTGTTGAGAAAAATCAGTGGTCAGATATTGTTGAAAACTAGGATATTTTGGCAAGAACTGTGATGTTGGTGACTTATGAGTCAGACACTGGATTATATAAACCAGAGATGGAAAATAATTGCAGTGCAATAAATGTTTACACACCCCCTTCCCTTTCGGTTTATTCAATGGTTGGAACGGTAGAATGAAGAAAAGAGACAAAAAATGAAGTACCGTCCACAGTTGTAATGTCATATACTCAACAAGCTTTTTGAGCCAGTTAAAGGCCATTTGAACCAAGTTCAAACATTGGCGTTATATTTCGGTTACACAGATGTTTTTTCATTTTGATTAAACCTGGACGGACAAAATCGAGTGATTACATATCAATCTTGCTTAAATTCCACTTAATGAAAGTTTATCTAATGAAATAAACTTACGGAAAATTTTTGGATTCTTAAAGGCAAGCACAATGGCTTTGATACTTGATGATGAAGGAAATATTACCTCATACTGAAATTTCTACATATATATAAATATATATTTATATTTACATCTCTATGTAATCACTCCAACTAGAATTGAGATAGAGAAAACAAAGGAAATGAAATGAAAATTGTTCAGAGTGATATTTACACAGTCTGATCTTTGAGCTAGAATCTTGACCATGCTTTTCAACAAGACAAAGCCTCCTTATTCCGTTTCCGTACAACATTCTCGAGTCTCGAGGAGCATGTCTGTTACCAATTTGCAAAGTAAGCAAATGTAAGAATACATGAAAATGAAAGTTCCCATGGAATGAAACAGCAACTAAAGCAATTTACAACACTGCAATTGCCTTGTTACCTTCTATGAATAGAGCTGCTAATGATCAGAGGATGACTGCTGTTGCTCGGGACCTGGTGGTGGCCACATCTGCTGCGGCTGTGCCATGTACGGATGAGATTGCTGAGCATACAAAGCAGGGTCCATGACCGGCTTTCCCATAATCATACCCGGAGTTCCAACTTGAGGTGCATGTTGGGCAGGCATGTAATAAGGAAGTGCATCAGCAGGTCCTCCAACGGGTACTGTTCCTCGTGGAATTGAAGCAAGAACTTCATCTTTCAAATCCTCCCTGGGAACTATGTCAACTAAGAAATCAAATATGTCAGTCCTAGTAATCGCCGCTGCGATGTCGTTCTTCTGAAGCGTCCTCCTTTTGTTCTCTTCTGTGTGATTCCACGAACGCAATGTCAATTCCAAGATGAACATCTCACATGCCCTGGCGAAAATGACAGGGGCTTCGGCTGATATCATCCGCACGTCTTCATCTGCTTTCATGATCTTCTTGATCCTGGCCAAAGGAAGACTATGGTTCTTGAAATCCGAAACTTTCTCGACTTCTTGATACTGATTTGCCCAAAATGTCTGAAGTTGTTGCTGAAGTTGCTGTTGCTGCTGCTGATGAATTTGCTGATAAGCAAGTTGGTGTTGTGCAAGTTGAGCTCCTGTTGGCTGGCTGCTCGGTTGAATGCCTCCAACCGATCCTGAATTTGGGGCCCCAGTCACTTGGTTTGGATACGGGTTAGTGCCATACGGCATTTGAGCTCCACCACCTATGATCCCCATTGCCGGGGGCTGTCCATGCCCTTGGTGATCCATTCTAATCTGCACGTACTAAAACTTAAACGTATCTGCTCGAAATAAAACAGAACATTGTAGCAAAAAACTTCAGTTAGTCATTACATTTTTAGTTGCAGTCCTCTCAGACAAGATCAACTCGTTATAAGGAAAATCAGAAAGGTAAGCAAACAAGTAAACACATCGAGGGAACTCGAAAACTGATTGATTTATACTCAGTTTCTTTTATACTCAGTTTCTTTCTTTGCGAATTGTATTTGAACATATAAATATAATCCATCAGTTCCCCTTTTTCTTAGTTATTTCTAAAAACTCAATTCCTCTAATATCTTGCTATGGAAGATCAAGTTCCATTAGAGATTCAAACAACACTGCTCAAGCTAATTGGAAAATAAATTACCATATAAACAACATAATATAAAAAGAAAAACATAGAGCAAAATTTGTTGATCAATTTTCCATTTAAATAAAAGACAGTAAAAGTATGAACTTGTTCATGATTTACCTAAAAAATACTGTAAGAACCCAAATATGGTAATTGATCAGCAGCTTACTCAATCAAACAAATCCAATATATTTACAGCAATTAAACATAGAAGAAAAACCATGAAAAGTGAAGATCATTCAAATAACACACATCCCTAAAACAACCCAGATTATACGTATAAAAGAAAGTATAAAAGAAAAATAAAATAAAAGCTTATACCTTTAGGAGAAAAAAATTGTACCTTTGAATAGGAAGATTGAGAACTACCTGAGACAAAATAAAAAGAAAAAGAGAAAAGATGTCAAAAGAGAAGAGAAGCTTCCAAGATCAAAAGGGTAAATTTGGGTAAAACGCTTTTTAAGAGAATTTTAGCCGTATGATGAGAAAAGATCTGATTATGGAAAATTTTTAGGGTTGAGAGAAAGAAGAAAAGTTTGGAACTTTTCTCGTACAAAAACTAACCTAAGATTGGAAACAACAAAAGCTGAGTTGTTTCAATATATGTTGTGAGTTTTTTCTCTAATCAATTTTGACCCTATGATGTCAGAACCTACTTTTTATACGGCCTTCCCCCTTTCTTTTTTCTATTTTCGGTTTTGGGACCAAATTGCCCTTTCCCTCAATTTACCAAAGATTTCTCTCACCAACATTTACTTGCACAAAAAGTAAATTTTGATGTGATTGGTTCAAAGTTTGCAAATCAAACCCCTTCAAATAAAAAGTTTAAATATTATTCCAAGAGAGATTTGCCTCCCACTTCTTATTGAGTAATGGTTTTGTCATGTTAAAAAGTAAGGTGACATGTGAGAAGATCACCTAGAAAATAAAAATATGATTGCACTTCGAATTTGACATTTATGTTCATGAATATTTAAAATAAATAAATTTAACTAAAAATGAAAATATCCGTTTTAAAACAATAATATATCCTCACTAACTTAACAGTTGTACACTTTAATCTCACAACGTTAGAACAAGTTTGACAGCTCATCTGACCAGCAGGAGTGGAGCTTTTTTGAGGCCTCACTTAAACCAAACCAAGAATTCTGGCAGGCACAAGCGAAGTAAAATCCAGCCAAGAACATGTAAACCAAAGGTGCAAGGAAAACAAAATTGAGGAATTTCATTACTGAAAGTATGCATCTATTGAATACAATTACATCATTTTAGGCTCAGACTAAATGCCTATTACAAAGAAATTATTCTGATTTGTATGATATTCTAATTCGCTCTTGAGCAAAACAGTCATTATCATATGGAGAATCTAACACATGAAGAAATACAATTTTGTCTAGAAATTGCAGACAACCCCCCCCCCCCCAACAATTTCTTGTACTTGTCCTCCTTTCACACAATCAATATATACTAATCTGGCACCGCATAATGCCAAGACAAACAATGTATAAAGGCCATACATCAGCATATATGAATTGAATGCCTTCAGCTTAGAGGATCATACCAATCAACCGGAGAACTTAGCAATGATCAAGCTAACTAGTGTGAAAATTATATAAAGGCCAACAAGGCAGAATCCCCAAAATCTAGGCACCCGGAATCTAGACCAAGTTATAACCAATAGAGATCCCATCAGGCTCAGAAGCAAGAAGACAAATGCAATAATAATACCAATGTGAAAATTAAGCTGATAGGCTTCTGGGTAAACATTAGTTGTTTGCATTACCAAAGCTGATCCAAGCCCGACAAGCATATTAAACATTGGCCCAGCGAAGCATCCAGCCATAGCCATTGCCGGATGGCCGGCTTTGGCAACCGCAACGTCAGCTACAAGATCTCCCACAGAGTTTCCCCATGCAAGCACTGTGAGACCAAGGAGTGCTGGAGGCAGTTCAAGAAGTGATCCGATGGCTGCCAAGCAGTTCAGCAACTCCCCCGCGACAGTTGATATCCAGAACACGCTCATTACAAAAGCCAGAACCACTACAGGGATTTGATCATTCTTTGGAGGTTCTTTTTCCAACATAAAGTGAAGGGTGGCAAGAGAGAAGCTTCCAAACAGTACAACAACCCAGAGAGGGAAACGGGTGTTTGGAAGGAGGAACACAATCGGGTGATCTAATGGCATGAATGAGTTACAAGCAAATAAAAGGGCTAGTGGGCAAAGCACAATGTTAGCAGATAGGTAGAATCTACTCCATTCAGAAGGGGAAGATTGCGGAATCGTGAGCTTGAGAAGAAAAGTTATAGGAACCTCCCATGCTTTCGAGATCTGCATTGAAGACAAAATACAAAAACATTAGAGTGAAAGCTGGAAGAAGTTATATGAGTAGAAGCAAAAACATCATTGAGCTGAACAAAAGAAAAAAAAGGTAAATTAGAACCCAATTTGAGAAATTTCATGGAACCTGGCTGTTTCTAGCTCCTAACATGAAGTAGTAAGCAAAATATAACATTCTAATTTCAGCCATGAAATTGCCAGGTCAATACAATTTTTGCACTCAAACCTTCAGGGTCTATCAATCCTGCAAAGGACCCCATGCACACTAAAACCAATGTGTATAGTATCATATTTCCCGGTGTCTCAGGTTAGTTTCATATTTACAGATTACAGGTACAGTCATAAAAGCATTGACATCAAAAGAAGAATGAATTTCAACAACATACAAACTGCATTTTACTTCTTTCATTCCAATACCATGGTCCATAGACAAGGAAATAGTGAAAGGAGGGCTCAACCAAAACTCTCTTTATACCTTTTTTTTTCTTTTATGTTCATGGCATGCAACATGTACATTCTTCAATTTACAGGGAAGGAACCTGAAAATTGTGCTCACCTCAAATATTTAATCCAGGAGATAAAGAAAAAAGGGCATGCAACAGAGCTTAATTAGATGTTACTGTTTCAACTTTCAACCCCATTTCTAGTTGTCTATCTCAAGCAATATGTGAGTTCCAGAAATATAAGCCATTAAGCATTAGCCAACAGCATCAAGATTCAGCTCCTAGTAACACTTAGCACCTACAATCAAAGTAGCATCAAGAAATGCTTGTATACTATCTACCAATGCTCTTTCATTCCATCAATCAAGTAATGATACTTGCATTCAACATTAAAACAAACAAATCACAGCATATAAAGTTTCTTTTCAAGTAAATTATAGAAACGTACCACTTCACATACTCCTGCAATTCCAAATGCTTTCTTGTCTACCTTCACACCCCTCTCAACATCTCCAACCTCACCATTTTTATCCAGCAAATGGCTTTCTTCTGTCACCATCTCCTTCTGTAAAGACAGCTTCTCCTCCTCTCTTTCGGTCCCAAAATCCATCCAAAACACAAACCCAACAAAGAATATATAAAATGCAACAAAAGAAACTGCTTGCCACACAAAAATCTCGCCACTCAAGTACACATAGAACAAAAACAATGCCCCAGTTAGATAAAACAACACATCCCTTATAAAAGGAGCAGGTTTTACCCCAAAAGGTGCTGCATAGATAGCAACAAAACCAACCACAAAGGCAGATACAAATGTCCCAGCCGACAAAATTGCGCCAAACCCAGTTCTGTAATGACCCGAGCGGACAGCATGGAGGGAGGCAAACACATCGGGAGCACCATTTCCAAGGGCTAAAAGAGTGACAGCAGCCATGGATGGGGACAAGTTAAGGAGAGAAGAGAGCTTGGTGGTGACAACAGAGAAATGGGATTGGGCTGTTTTGATGAGAATGTAAAAGTCGAGGAGAAGAAGAAGGGAAAGGAAAGGAATTGAGAGGAAAAACTTTTCATTGAAAAGACAGTAATGGAGGGAAAGGTAGTTAATGAGGGTACTATCAGAAGATTGTCGAGAATAACAGGAAGTTGAAAGGAGGGATCTTTGTGGGATTCGTGGGGGTTTTCGTGGGGCTTGGAGGAAGAAGAAGAAGATAAGAGATGAAAGGAGTGTCAAGCAAAGAAGTGTGGATTTGAGGAAAGATGGGCATGAGAGGGCCATGCCATTAAGATCCAAACTTTGGGTGTTCTGAGACTCCTTATTTCTTGAAAGTTTCGGCCTTTCTGTTGATTCTGTTCTTGCAGGAATGGAAATGAAGCTGAGAGGAATTGTGAAAGGGGAGGGAAATTCTTGAAGATCTTCAGATTTTCTGCTCTCTTGGGTGGAAATGATCATTAGATCCTTTGTTTTTGTTTTTTTTTCTTTTGGATCTTTCACTCAAAATCCTTCCAGTTCATAGACAGTGTTCTTCCACTTTCTTTAACGCGTTTCTTGGTTGTTGATTCCTTGACCAAAAAAAACTGGGTTTTTCTTATTATTAGAGCACCAAAAAAAAAATCCCAGATGAGATCAAGAGATGAATAAAAAAGGCGTGTTCTTTGCTGAGCAATGCCAAGGTTAGCTTTCCTTTGGTTATTCTTGGAGGGGAGTGATTCGATTACCGGCCAGACTTTAAGCGGAACTGAGAGTAAAAAAGGCATCATTTTCAAGCTCTTGAAAGGTTTCAAACTTTGGAGACTTGAAGGCAGAGCCTCAAATCCATGGTTCTAAGGGCTTTAGATATCCCAACCCAAGATCTCTCAGTAAGCCGAGGAGGCCCAATCTTATATGTAATGCACTAATTCTAATTCTTTTTGATAATCAAATGGTTGAGTGCAATGGTAAAGCACGATATACTTTGAAGGAGAGAACATAGGTTTGAACTTTGAAAATATAGGAACAACCACAAATCTCAAATATAAATTGTAAAACGGATAAACATAATATAAAAAATAAAATTAACTAAATATTGAAGTAAATGATGGGTGTTGTATTCATAATATTTAGATTGAAATTAGAATGTTTTGTCTGCTGTTTAATTTTTAATTATAATTATAATTATATTTTATTATTTAATATATATTTATTAAAATAATTAATATAGACTACATCTTAAATGTTAGTAAAGTAGAGGATCAATATTAAAATTTTCCTGTTATTTTATAAGGCAAAAAAAGAAAAGAAAAGGACATGTGTGATAAAAGAATCACTTAGTACCTTCTGTTTAATATAAATAGCTAATGAAATTATAAACATTTAGATACCAAATTATGTAAAAAGAAAATAGAATATGAAGATTAAATTTTAAATTTGAATGTAGTATAGAGATCAAAATTAAAATTTGACCATTTTATGTAATCTAAATAAAATAAATGTACTACAATTGAAATTTTAACCATTTATAGATGTAAAAGAAATAAGGCTTTTAATATATAGAAGTATAGATATGTTTTATATTGACAAAATTTAAAATCTAGTTTCCTACTTAAAAGTTAAAGAATCAAGTTTTTATACATTTTTATTTAAAAATTTTAGTTTAATTATTAAAATTGTAAATATTTTTTATCAAAATTTGTCAATTTAGCATGTTGATTAGGCAACTCTTATGTGACATAAGATATTACTAAACATGATAAGTTGACAAATTTTAATGGAAACAACGAACGACAATAACGATTGAATTAGGATTTTAAATTTAAAAATAAAAAAATTGAATTTTTTTATTTTTAAAGTATAAGGACTAAATCTCAAATTTTATAGAGGTATAGAGATTAGTAACATAATTTAACTTAATATTTAAGTTTTAAAAGAGAGTTTCATTAGTTTACAACTTAATGGTAATGAGAAGACTTTGGAAATTCTAAAGTCCCATATTATATTAGTTATTTAGCTTTTAGTGCTTGTAAAGATTAATTTTGATGATTACTATTAATATGATATAGTTGTAAGAGATAAATAGTATTATATTTAGGTGTTTTAGTTGTTGAAAATTATGATATATATTATTTTTTGGATAAATTGTAAAAATAGTCATTAAATTAAGGTTAAAATTATATTTTAATCGTCCCTCACTCCAATCAACTAAACTATGTCACCACTCGCTCTAGAAATCAAATTTTCAAGCCTAAATAAGTTTTTTATTATCTAACTCACACATCTTTGAGTCACCTCTTTCAAACAAGTCACCAAATATCTACATTAGCAAGCAGCGATATAAGAGGAGTTTGATATCTTAAAAAGTACAGAAACTAAACCCTTTTCTTTGAGATCCAAATGCCAGTGTAATTGACCACAAATGGATTTTCAAAATTAAGCAAAAATTCAATTGAGCTATACAAAGCTTGACTTGTTACAAAATGGTACACTCAATGGGAAGATGTGGACTATCATCCTACTTTTAGTCCTATCATTAAGTAAACTACCATTCTCCTTGTACTATCAATTGTTGTTCAAAATTAGTGGTCAATAAAACATATTGATGTCAACAATGCTTTTCTACAAGGCTATATTGATGAATAAGTTTATGTGAGACAACCATTAGGTTTTGAAGACCATAATCATCTTGACTATGCTTGCCAGTTAAAAAGGTGATATATGGACTCAAGTTGGAACCTTAATCAAACAAAGGACTCACAAAATTTTTAATAAAAATTGACCTAAAATAATCTAATTGTGATGCATCCTTATTTATCCATGATGGCTCTAGTATTTTAATTTATTTGTATGTCTATGTATATGACACTATCATGACTAACAGTAATTCAACAATTGTTCAACATGTTATTACTTCTATTTCATAGAAATTTTCACTAAAGAACTTGGTTCATTATTTTTTTTAGGGTAAAAGTAATACCAACTATAGATAGTCTATTCCTATCACAAAGAAAATACATTCACGATATTTTAAATGGCATAATGATGTAAGACGGTAAAGGAGTTCTTACTCAAATGAGCTCATCTCACCATTCCAAGTTTCAAAATGAGTTTAACCCTACTAATGTCACTATATACCGAAGAACTATTGAGAAATTCTAATATCTTTCCTTTTCAAGATCTAATATTTTATTCATTGTGAACAAACTTTTGTAGTTTACTCATGCTCCATTGTCCCTACATTGGAAAGCAGTGAAACACATTATTTTGTACTTGAAACAAACCTCCATCTATGGTATTCGATTCACTTATCATTTGGATCCAAATCTTTATAAATACTTAGACACTAATAGGGAAAGTGATCACACTTATCATAGTTTGACAATTGATTTTATGCTTTATTTTGGTCCAAATCTAGTAAATTGGTCCCCAAAGAAATAACCTACCATTGTTCGCTTCTCCACTGAAGTTGAATATCGAGCCATCACAATTGTTGCCTCTAAAACTCTTTGGGTCATGAATATGGTAAAAGAGCTCAAACTTCCACTATTTCATCCTCCAAAAATCTTTTGCAATAATAAAAGTGTAACATCTTAGAGCCAGCATCCGATTTTGCATAGCAAAATGAAGCATCTTGAGATAGATTTACATTCCATTCGTGATTATGTTGAAAGAAATTTTTTTGTTGAGGCAGTTTATGAAAAATGCCTAGGAGTAGTGTCCACTGGTGTCTGACATTTATCAACATCATAACTTGCTATATATGGACTTAGCAATTTTAGGAACAAAATCATTGAGCTATGACCATGGTTGATACTTTGGACTTGTTCAAGCCTATTTATGATATCCAAACCTATTATAGGAATATATCTTAAAGATTGGTTTGGATTGAATTAATGAAATTGACTTTCCTATTTTGAGAAGATTGGACTAGATCGGATAACTGGGTAACATCTCCTAAGGATTTGAATATCTATCTTGGTCATATTGAAGATGTTATCCCTACTGATTATCTTGCTATTTTAATAAGAAGATTGAATATAAGTGATCTTTATCTTAACAAGTGTTAACTTCTAATATATTAAAAGGCTTGTGTAGGTAAAGGAGTGTAAAGAGTTTTAGTAGTTATTCTATTCTTTAGAACTTATTTTTCAGAGTGCATTTTGTAAGTAATCAAGTGAGTCATTTGGTTTACAAACTAAGTTTTCAAGGGGGAATTAGAGGAAAATTATCTAAATCTTAGGTGTAAAAGTAAGGTTAATAATGTGGTGAGTATTAGAACTTGCAATCATTTGTTGTAGGAGGTGTTAAGATAGTAGATTTTCTTTTTAGGTAAGGCCTCGTAGATGTATGAAAACTGAACTATGTAAACATATCATTGTGCTCATCTTTGTTCTTCATCAATGCCTGGAGTAGTTGACACTGCTCGTAGCACTGCTTCCAAAATTGCTCAAGTTACTTGCAATTGTCCTTTTTTTTCAAATATGAATGTCACTCGCATTCCTACAATCAATCAAATTATTGACACACTTATAAAAGCACAACCCAAATCAATCTTCATGCATAACCTCAAGAAGTTAGGTGTTGCTCCACAACCTCAAACTTAAGAGGGCGTATTGATTGACCTAGTCAGTAACTAAATTTTTTTTCTGAATTTTAATTTTAAAATTTATTTGAGTTATCTCCTTTATCTATGAATTTTGTTGATAATTTATGTGTATAAATATATGTCCACTCAAGGAATAAAGCACAACCCACTTTTATCTTTTTCATAAACATTTTACTTCTTCATTCTCTTCTTTTATTCAATAATTTTTTAGGTATAAAATTTTAGCATTTATATTCAGTCATATAAAACTTGACTTTGTTTAAAATAATGTAAAATATTTATAAAAGGATAAGGATAAGGATAAAATGTACAATAAAGAATTTCATAGTTTAAAAATTAGGCCAATGTATTATTTGTACTCCAAAATTGTACTCAATTATCACTTCAATATCAAATTGATACAAAAAAATTTTAATACCTAAGTGACAATTAGGTACAACTTTGGGGGCAAATAGTACATTCACCCTTTAAAATTTACATTTATCAAACAAACACTACTTAATTTGAAGTAGCACACCAAAATAATTTTATAATTTAAAGGGTTAATTGCATTAAATATCCTCAAACTATGATTCTCATTCTAAATTAATTTTAAAGTTCAAAACATTCTAATTACATCCCTAAACTATCGATGTTATGTCAATCGTGTCCTTATATTATTAAAATCATTAATTTCATTGTTAAATGACACGTCAAATTTTATGTGACATAATTTAAAATGAAAATTTTAAAGAAAAGTAAAATGTTACTATATAAATTTTAAAATTAAAAATAAAATAAATTAAAAATAAAAAAGAGAGAGTGAACGATAAAACTTACGTAAAAGTTTTGAAAACCTCATTTTCTTTAAATTTTGAAAGGTTTTGAAAACTTCTATAAATTTTGCAAGATTCATTTTTCCTTAAATTTTACATTTTAACCTATACTAAATAAGATCGATGTCCCAATTAATGATTAAATTAACATTTTAGTAATGAAATGACCTTATTGATATAACATCAATAATTTAGGGATGAAATTAGAATGTTTTAAAGTTTAAGGATCAACTTAGAATGAAGGTTATAATATAGGACGTCGATGAAATTAACTCTAATTTAAATTCAATATTGAATTTTTTAATATTTAATCTTTCATTACTTGATTTTCCATAATTGATTTTTCAATATTTAAATTTTCAAATTATCAAACTTATTAAGTAGTAACTTCAAATCTATGCATCTTCAATCTTTGTTTTCTTCCATTTCATTGCATCATGGGAAGTTGTACAACAGATGTCAAAATCGAGAGTCAAGATTGAGGGATGATGTTCTGGTCTGGAAAATAGAGAAGAAACCCCCTCAAATGAAGTGTCCGAGGTTACTTAAACTATAGTTATTTCGGGATGAATAATCGGGTTAGATCTTAAGTCGAATCCTGTGAGACTGTCCATGGTAAGGTCGGGTTGGTCGGCCCAGAAAAGATTTTAGGCTCGACTCTTAGGCTCGGCCCGCCCTACCAAATATGGGCTGAAATTTTGCCCAGGCCCTACCGAAAAAAAAGTAAGGCTTAAGGCAGCCACCCGATTTTTAATAAACACAAAAAATATTTTAAAAATAAAAAATAAAAAATATATTTTTAAAGTATTTTAAAATTAAAAATAAAAATAAAAATATATATTTATTATATTGGTAGGGCCCGCCAAAAAGTTGAGCCCGAGCCCGCCATTTTTAAACAGGCCTCATTTTTTGCCCAAGCCCATATTTCGGCCTATATTTTTACCCGAACCCTCCCATATTTGGGCGGGTCGTCGAGCTAGGCAGTCACTTGACCCATGGATGTGTCTAATCCTGTGTCAGTCCTTGTATAGTTTTTTATAGTTGTATAACATAATACCAGCTAAAGATCAACTACTAGCAAGCACAAACTAATATATGCAATCGGCTAAAACAAAATCATTCTCTTTATGGAATAGCAGTGAAGTTTAAGTTATTACAAGAAGTCCTAAAAAACAACAGGGAAGAGCTGAAACCCAGCCTTGATCTTGCCATGTCAAACTGTATAAGATTATTCTCCATTTGGTAAGCCCCAATAACAATTGCAGCTCGAGTGTTGAGTCCCCCATCAACAAAGGCTAAGCAAGAAACTCCTGGTGTAGCTTCAACCAGAGAGTTCGATCCGTAAATCCTCCATATAACATGTTGGTCATGGAGCACTAGGTCGATATTAGGAACCTTTGGTCCGACCCTGGTTCTTTTGTCGATACTTTTTGAGTTAAAACAAACCTCAAACGGTTCCACTAGCTTTACTAGGGGAATACCAGAGAGCTCTTTAGTGAAAAATTCAATGACGGATTTGAAGATCGAGTGTTCGAGAATGGTGTAAGGATTTATTGTGCTAAGCTTTGTACCTCCAATACCTCGTCTATCGATGGATAACAGAGTTGTGTTTAATGGAACATCCTTGTTATTTATTTTGATTGATTTCACTTCTATGTAGTACTCTCCTAGTGGACTAATGATCAATGGAGTGTAGCCTACAGGGAGTGAAATATCAAGACCAGGAAGCATATAATAAGGGCTATCCCCAAAGAAAATGACCCCATTTGGAGCTAGACATAAGGCAAATGTTGGGGCAAAGCCAGCATATCCAAAGTGTGAGGCAAGTTGAGTGGGTAGAGAAATAGGGGAATGCCCTAATCCAGCTACCCCTTGAACATTCCCCGGTAACACTGGTTGCAGCAAAAGGGAAGGTGCACAAGTGAACAAGAACCGAGGTATCTTAACAAGGGGACCAGGGTTAGACCCTTGAGTGGAATAGATTGACAGAACATCTTGTGCAAGCTCGCTCATGGCAGTTAGGCCCGTCACGGGGTTCACCGACATGAGCCCACATGTGTTGTTGTGGCACCCCGGTCTGGCCTTGGAGAAGCAAGTGTGGCAATAGTGTGTGTTGGCTCTAGCACATTGAGTCGAATAGCATCGAGGGGCATGGTAGGTCGAAGAAAGGTAGTTTTGTTCACAAGTAACCCATAATAACCTCCCATTCAAGTCCACAACAAATGGGATTTGCAATAATGGAGTTCTTTTATAAATGTTGGCAACATAGAGATTGGTCTTGTTATCTTGGTGAATTGGCAAAACAAACTTGTTTAGCTTGGAACTTGTTTGGGATTGTGATAAAAGGGTGAAAGAAGAAATGGAAAGGAAAATGAGAAGAAAATAAAGGGAAGAAGAAGCCATGAATGGAACAAGGAAAAGGTTAAGCAGGAGGGCATCAAAAGGTGTTATTTATTGGCAATTTAGTTCTTAAAATCAAGGCATCTTTGTGTCGTGGCATTTCTCATGTGAAGGTTCATGCGTGATTTGCATTAGTTACCTGAAAATCAGGCTTTGAAACATGTGAATCGTGAACTCATAGAAGGCTCCATGGACCTTACTGGCTTTGCCTAGAATTAGAGACCATTGTTGTGTACAAGTAACATATTTATTTTCTCGTATACATCAATGACATCATAACATGACCTAAAAACCCGTTACCTAAATTTCATAGACAAAGACAGCTGAAAACTTGTTCATGCCTTTCAAAAGTAGGCTCAAGTTCTTGGCTATAGTGCAACTCCACTAATTGGGTTCCATGGTATAAATGGCTAATAAAAAGTAGTGGCAGAGATGGGTGATGGGCTCATGGCTTCTAAACAAAAACTAGAAAACGCAAAAGTAAAGGACAAATGCCTAAAAAGTTGAACATTGTTATAAAATGAGTATGAAAACACTTCACCTTCTAAACTGAAAAAGCAAGATAGCCCTCTCAATTGAATTTCTTCAAAGCAAAAATAATTGAAGATTGCAATCATAAGAAAGAAAAATGGGGAAGTCAAAACCAGAAAACCAAATGGACCCTTTAGATAGGGATTGATGCCCAACCATGTTCTTTTTTATATTTGAAACCAACAATACATAAAAACCTACATTTGGTACATCTTTTGAGAAAGCAACTATATATACTTCATTATATATCCCTCAAACTTTAACTACACTTCTCTTCTACATAGTGACCCAAAGACTGTTTGGGGAATGACTATAGGGAAAACTAAACATTTTCCATTGGCAAGAAAAACATAAGCAAATGTCTTCTTGAACCTCGCAAAGCATGTATAAAAAGCACCCTAAAAAGAAAAACCCAAAAGCAAAGAAGGGAGAAAATGGCACTAAAATGGGGAAAATTTTACATGATACTACAGCTGTTTGCGTTTTCATCACTGAAGTAATGAGCATAAGATTCAGATGGGGGTGGATGCATGGGTGGAGGTCCATAATTTGGTTGGGGATATGGTTGATGAGCATACATCATGGGTGGATACATCCCTCCATTTGCACGTTGTTGGTTCATCATCATGGCTGCCATATATTGAGGCTGATTATAAGGATTTCCTGGTCCCATCCCTTGATAATACCCACCACCATTATTCATTGCTGCTGGTAGTCCTTGCACTGCAGCAAAATTACTCATCTGGTTCATCGGATGGTTTCCCATTTGGCCCATGTTATAACCCATCTGACCACCCATTGAACCCATGTGACCCATCTGACCACCCATTTGGCCCATCTGCCCCATATTCTTACCGCCGCCGGCGGCACCACCCCCACCCCCACCCCCACCTCCTTTGCCATTATTAATAACATCAATGTCTTGAAACCCACCACTTTTAATTTTGTTCATCATCTCATGGCCCCCACCACCACCATTTTTGCCTCCACCCTTTTTAGCTCCATTGCCATTATTGTTTCCACCACCACCATTGCCTCCATTTCCATTGTGGGAACCTTTGTTTTTACCACCACTACCATCCCATTCATTTTTACCCGTACTTGAAAAATCTTTTTCACCTTTATCCTTCTTGAAAAATCCAAGCAAACCACCACCACCTCCTTTTTTACCACTCTTTTTATCTCCTTCCCCATTTTTTCCTTTCCCTCCTTTGTTCTTTTCACCACCTCCTTTCTTTCCTCCATTACCATGCTTCCCACCTTCAAAATCCCCCATGCCTTTCATTAACATAGGCATATCAATACCTCCTCCTTTCTTACCATTATCCCCACCACCACCACCTCCTTTCTTACCATTCATGGCAAGGCCATTAATCATGCCATTTGGCCCTTTTCCCCCCATAGCTACCATCTTGTTTTGCATTTGCTGATTCCCTTTCCCATGGCCATGTCCATGACCAAATTCCTCATCATCAAAATCATCATCAAACTCATCATCGAACTCATCATCAAATTCATCATCGAACTCATCATCAAAATCATCATCACTTCCATCTAAATCATCCTCAGGCAACTGAAACTTCACAGATTTCTGGTCTTTGGAAGGGTTAAACCCTTGCATCATCATTTGCTGTATCTGTTGGTGTGTAAATTGCTGCCCACCTTTCTGCTGGTTATTCCCACCACCACCACCACCACCACCACCACCCCCACCCTTTTGGGATTTGTTGTCTTTCCCACCTTTGCCACCATCCAAGTTCATGTTCTTGAACTGGTTGGCTAGCTGGTTTGGGAAATTGTTTGGACCCTTTTGAGCCCCTCCCAGTAGCTGTGCATGTTTCCCTGACTTCTGCAGCTTCTTAATGAGTATAACCGGATCAACATTACCAGTCACTGTTACCTTCCCTTGCTCAGCATTTATACTAGTGGTATACACCCCTAAACCATAAATAAAAGAAAAATCAATAACCCAAAAGGAAAAAAAAACTTAAATAAAACCATATGTAATCAACATGCATACCATCAACTTTCTGCAATAGTTTCCTTATTTTCTGCTTACACCCATCACAGCTACACTGTATGTTAACTTTCAGAACCCAAGTCTGAACCAAAAAAAAAACACAGAAACAGTGTTAAAACAAAAACAAAAACAAGGAAATATAATTACAGCATTATTGGAAAAAAAACAGTGACATAACTAAACTAAATCAAGTACCTGAAACTTCATGACATCTTGTTTATTCATCCTTTAATGAAACAGAAGGGAAAAAAAAAGATGAAAGAAAACTGAAACTTCTATGCTTCTTAGTTTGGGAAACAAAGAAATAAAAACCCTTTTAGCTACAAGATTTTTAAGAAAGGTAAGAGCTTAAAGGCGGTTGGTAGGCATTAAAACGCTTCTCTTTTAGCTTTGTAAAGCCTTTGTATTTAGAGAAGAGAGCAAGGAAAGAGAGAGATAAGGCGGTTGCAGGAGAGGCAAGGTATCTTCAAGATTTTAAATATAAAAAGAAATGAAAATAAAAATAATGAAAAAACAGCCTAGCTTAGGTTCTTGCTAGTATGAGCTCAGTTCAGTGTGGCTTGGCTTTATACTATTTGAAACTTCCTAAAGTGATTTACAGCCAATTTTAATTTTTTAATGAAAAAGGAAGAAAATTTTAATTCTTGTGCCACAGTGGAACACTTGGGTTTTAAGTGGTTGTATTAACTTTAGTAATTGAACTATTTAATAATATAAAACTATGCATTAACATAATCTTTTTTATTTCTCCACTTGTATACTATATTTATTAATAATCTCAATTTTAAATATCATTTTACCAAATTTAGTTTGATTATAATTTTATTTATTTTTAATTAATTATTCAGTTTTTTTCTTAAAAAGAAAGCTATAACATGTTGATATCATGTCTTAGTAAAAGTGATTAAGCCTAATAAGTCCAAAGCTGAAGCAGCTCTGTGTCTCTCACTTGTTTGGTCTGGTCGGTAATTGCGGTTTCAGACTTGGGTGTTTGACTTAAGAGGCAAGTTGTGGACTGTCATTGCACATGCTGTTTCAGTGGGTTTTTTTTTGTTCTTTAATTTATAATAAATAAATAACATTTGAATAGTTTAATAGTTTGTAGTTTGGACATTGGATCTTGGAACTTGGAACTTGCTAACAATATTAATTAATTAATTAACATTTTTAAAAATCTAAATATATAATAATGGTACTTGTACAAGTACAAGTGCAGTTTTAATCTTTGAATTTTAAAGTATCAACCTAAAATTTTCAATTATTTTTGCATTTTCGTATTGTTAGCACTGTTCTTACAATTTGTTAACTTTTAAATAATTTGGGAGTTATAGATAATTTATAACGGTCTCATGATCACATGGAATGTTAAATGGAGTGATGTTAGTGTTAAGTTGTGGTTTGAGAGGCAATTACGTAGAGACTTGGTTTTAAGAATTCGGGAGTTGTACAGTCGTGAATGAAGAGTAGGTTTTGAGCAGAAGGGAGGCGAAGTATGTCGCTCCCATTTTGGCTAGAATGATGAAGAAATCCCCAATTGATAGCATGTTTGCACTTTCGTAATTAAATAATTCTTTTTTCCTGTTACTCAAAAAAAAGTTTATCATCTTCAAATTTATTTTAAATCAAACCTAAATATATTTTAATTATTTATCTATACTTATAGTTTTTTTAAAATTCTGTAAGGGATTAGTCTCAAAATTACATATAAACTTTCATTTTAATTTGTACAACTTTATTAACACAATTATTGATATAGCATCATTTTATGTATATGTATTGCATACAAAAATAATTATATTTATCCGATATAAAATAAATGTGCATGGTTGAAACACAATCAAAATTTCAATTGTCGATTCAGTCTTAGCTCGATTGGCATGGGCATTGTTGTCAATACAGGATGACATGGGTTCGAGTGCGCTGAAACACATTATTCTCCTATTTACGGATTGAGAAGCGTCTATGGGCAGTTCTAGACACTTGTATCAACAAAAGCATATATGATTAGAAAAAAAACCAATTATCTAATTGCATAAAAAAACAAAATTGATTTATAATTTTAAAAACTTAATCCATTCATTAATAAATTATTGTTTTTATTTTCTCTAACACTTATCCAAACATGCTTTTTATCTTTTCTTTATTTTGTTTTTGGTAATTTCTATATCATATTTTTTTATCAAGGGTTACTGCTTATCTTTTTCTATTTAATTCTCTCTAGCCTTTTCCATTGAGTGGGTTAAGACTTAAAATAAAGGAAAATTAAAGTGACACCAACCAAAATTAAATAACATACCTAAAATATGTACATTTATTTAGGGTAAAATATATGTAACATTTTATTATGCAAGTGAATGCTTTAAAATAAAAAGGAAAATTCTTTTGTCAAAGTTCGTAAGCTGTAAAATAGGTTATGGAATTTTAAAAAAATTCTTAATGAATTTAATAAATAAATATCTATGTGTTGGTATAATTGTATAAAATATCTATGATTTCTGATGAAATTTTTATTATCTGTCATGTAAGTAAAGTCCAAATGGAGAATAATAGAAATAATATTAATTTGTAATAAAAAATGAAAAATAAACAAAATGGGCTCAAAACAAAAGAAAGAAAAAGACGTGACATTGTGTTCCAGGACTTGTCCTAAATGCCAAAACCCATGCTATTAAGTGCTTTTTCCAATAATTCAACTTAAAATATATTAATTTGACCTAAATTATGCATTTCCATTCTTTATCACATTTATTTTTTATTTTTCAATCTTTTCCTTTTATTAAATAAATTTTAAATGTTTTCGTTGTAGTGGGTGAAATTAAATACATTTCATATGTAGGTGCGTTATTATAAATATGCGACGTCTTTGTACAAATAGGGTACCATTATTAAATTACAACAATAACATCGTGAATGATAATAAAATAACGCTACCATTCTTAAATTAAATTAGACTTCCGAATGTTTGTTCAAAAAATGAAAGAGGTTGAGTAAAATATAGGCTCGAAAAAGAAGTCTGCATAAAAAATAGTATTCGTTTTTTAAACGGGTCGAGCATTGAGTAAATATTTTTTACCCGGGTTTAGCTTGACCCGAATTTGCAAAAAATAGATGTTGCTGTTTCTTTTTAATGCTTTTCGTTGCGTTAGTATCATTTTACTATAATATTACTACTAGTTTGTTGTTATTGTTTAGATATTGTATAACTTTTGTTTTATTATTAATTTTGTTACTATTTTAGAGATACTTGTTTGCTAAATTACACTTATCTAAGTCTTTTTCCATTTGTTGAGAAATATTTATTTTAATGTATTTGATGTATTATATATTTTTAAAATTTATTTTTATATAAAAAGATAATATAAAAAATTAATATAGACGGATCAGGTCGAGCTTGGACAAAATTTTAGACCCATATTTTGAGTCAAACTTACAAAACGGGTCTAAATTTTTTACTTGACCTGGCCATGAAAAACTCTATGTTAAATACATGCAAGTGTTATTGATTTGTATTTATTTTATTGATTAATTATTTTTTTATAAACAAACCATATTTATGAATGAATAAATATCACAACAAACAATATTCTTACCATTCAATATCTATACTATTTATAAATATTTTTATTGGTGTCACCCAATAACCGGATCTCAACTTAATCCAAAAAACACATATTTGCTAAATAACTTATATGATTAAGCGAGATGTTTTTGTCTTTTATATTTCTATAAACCAATAAAATTTTGTACATAATGAGATTTAAACCAAGAAAATAATATATAAAACTTTAATAAGTATATTATTATATACATTTTACATTGGTAAATCTTAAATTTACGACTCAATCACAACTTTATTTTGATTTATTTATACATTTTAATTTTATTATGCAAACTTTCTTTCCTCCATCAATTGTAAGTATTGATAATGTTATTGCTTAAGATGGTGTCATCAACCTATGATTGATGAGAAAACAATGATAAATAATTTTACTTACAATCTAATGTAATTTTTTATTTTAAAATTGTGCACATTTCACGTATTATTATTAATTTTCAAACCATACAATTAATTATTTATTGTATATTATTTTAAACATAAATTTATGTTTTAAATACGCTGGTTTTACTCATATACACTTGATAAAATTTTTAGTATTAATAAAAAAATATGTTAGTAATGAAAAGTTTCACCCCAGATATAGTTAATATTGTTTACCAATTATATTAGCCAAAATTTAGTCAATTGGCATGACTATATTCTATTTTCTCTTTTAAATGATTAGTTATTTAATTATGAATATGAGACGTGTAAGTTTAATGTACAAAAATGTTAATTTCAAATGAATGAATTGATTCATTCCCTAGAATTGCCATATTTATAACTCACTTATTTTTAAAGAAAAATACGTCATTAATAAGATTTCTAAACCATAATCATACGCATGAATTATAGTACAAATAACAAATAAAATACATACAAAGTGATGCACAAATGTTGTTATTGTAAAACAAATGCAAGATAAATATAATTTAATAGATCTTAGTCCTGACATCATCGAACAAGCTCGACGATGAGCTCCGATCATGCAATAAGGCAATGTCAAGAGCTCAACAGGCATAACGCATCAGTGATTCACAAAAAGTAAAGTTTCAAATGATCAATTTTCCCTTTCATCATCTAATGTTCCAATTTTTTGAATTATATCATCAGAGTAGTACTCTATCATGACAAAACCTTCTAATAACAATTCTCAATAATCTAATATCACATTGCCAGGACAAATCTCAGATATGATTAGAAAAAAATTAAAACTAAAAGTTTAAAATCGAATCGGTGGTCCGATAAAATCATTAATCCGTTGATCTAATTAAATTAATTAAAAATCATTCAAAATTCATAAAATTTAAAAAAATTAATTCACTTAATTCAATCCGTCCATATCGATTTATGGGTTAACTCCACCTTTTATTCAAAAGGAATACACCTAATTGAAGAGAAAAAAGGACCACCGCGCAGTTCTAGAAAAACAGACAAAGGTCGGAAAGAAAAAGCCAACAAAAGAGACGAGAAAGACGTCAGATTTTCAAATCATATAAATAATATGTTTTTTAACGTTTTCTTTAGAAATTAATTATTTGTTCTTGTTGTCGGTGACTTACTGTAAATAAATTATTTTACCAACTGTAAATTAATCTTTCATTCTATAAATTCCATTTTTTTGGTTGTATTTTCTTAGTTTTAATCTCATTATTATAATTTATTACCATATATATGTCTTTATATAATGCTTATAATTATTCATAATCTCTCCTCAACCTTTAAATTCACTTGAACTCATATCCTCTTGCATTGGCAACAATGTTAATACCAATTAAGCTAAGACTCAATCAGCTTTTTATTGTATTCTTTACAATAATGATTCATTTTCAAATTATAAAATGATGAGTGACTTTAGAACCTAAAATTATTTAAAAACAATCCTAGGTGGCATGTTTAAAATTATGATAAGTGGATAATGTCTTTATTTGATATGTCAGCATTTTATTTATTAAACTAATGTAGGCTCCATAATTCAAAACACATTTTAATATGAAATAATATTTGATACCTCAGTGAATAATAAAATGAAACATCATTATTATTGAAAGAGATGAACATGGTAGGTGGCTTTGGAGAATTGAGAGAAATATTGAAAGATGCAATATTGAACAAGCTGAACTTTGGGTTATTTATGATGGCCTTCAATTTGCATGAGATTTTAACCAGAAGGAGATTTTCTTGAGACTAACCATGCTCAGGCTATTACAGGTATTCATGGGGGTTTTAAAGGACAAGCGAATAGAGATTTAATATTACGTATCCAAGAACTATGCAGACATGATTAGTAAGTGGTCATTAAGCAGATTTCAAGAGAAGCGAACTTTGCCCCCATATCTTAGTTGGTCTAATGTAAGAGTTTCCTTTTGGGCCCTGTGTGTTTCATGTTGACCCTACTAGAGCTGATTAAATAATACTTCTATGCTATCTAATTCTAATGTTGTCTCTGGTTGATTGTAATTTACTCTCTTTTTCCTAAAAAAAAAATGAGACATCATCATTCTATTAAACAAAAAAATGTGGAGGACATATAAATTTACTTTTTAAAATAAAAAATAAATTTAATTTTAAAAATTAAAAATATTTTAATATATTTTAATTGATACATACAATTAGCCAAATGCATCGGAAGGGTAAGAAAACTAATTTTGTTATATATCTATACGATTATACATGTGGATCTTATCTCAAGTATCACACGTTAGTTGTGTCCAAACTCAATTGTGAAATTATTAAAAACCAATCATTTTAAAACTTATTTATAAAATTGCCAAAATTCATTTTTTACATAAAATTTTAAACATGAAAAATTATTTTTAAGATTTTAAAATTAAATATAGAAAAATTAAAATTAATTTCACATAAATTCCCTTCCAGGGGTCTTGATCCTTTAGTCAAAACTTAAATGATAGAATGGCAATTTTAGCCCCACTCAAATATCATAATTCCTTTTAGCTTGTTTGTTAAATGAACTCCTCGTCCAATAAAAATAGTTTCAGTTTTGGTACAAATTAGGGTTTTTTACAAAAATAATATAAAAAATTAAAAAATTACCAAAATGTTATAACTTTTTTATTTACCAAAAATATATAATTTTTATTTACCAAAATATATCAAAAACGAAAAAAACTCCGAATCGATTTGATAACTCCACAGGTGGAGGGAAGCGGGTTAGCGGCACCAGTTGAGGCAACCTCATTGGCACCACCCTTGAATTTAAGGGTGGTCGGTTGGTGGGGGGAAGAAGGAGAGGGAAGAAGAAGAAAGAAAGGAAGAAAGAAAAGAAGGAAAAGGAAAGGAGAGGAAAGAAAGAAAAGAAGGAAAGAAAAGGAAAGGGAGGAAAGAAAGAAAAATAAGGAAAGAAAAGGAAAGGAGAAGAGAAAAAAAAGAAAGAAGAAGAAGAGGGAAGGAAGGAAAAAAGAAAATAAGGTAATTTTATTATTAATTTAAGATTTTGTAATATTTGTGTGTTAAAAATAATGTTAAGTACATTTTACGTATTTTATTAATTTATTTAGGATATATAATTTTGAGATATATTTAGCATGAAAAAATTCATGGTATGTACATTATATGTTGATTAGGAATTTTTTATAAAATTGACTTAGGATGTTGAAATTAGTTTTGTTAGGAAAATAACATTAAAAGTAAAATGATAAAGAAATATATCTAAGAAAACATAAAATACGAAAAGAAAAAACGAAAATTATATATTCACCGAAAGTAAGAAAATGCGAAAAATTATATCTTTAATAAATTTTAAACATAATGCACTGAAAAAGTATAAAATTATAAACTTTAAAATGACGATATTTTTAAAATAATAAAAGGCGGAGAGAAAATACGAACAAATGGCCAAAATAATAGTGTATTACTAACTTTTAAAAATTGAGAAATAGTTAATACAAATATTTTAAAAATGTAATGAAATAATTTAAAGTAATAAAATAAAAAATAAAAATATTTTTATTGAAAGTAATAAAATCGGAAAAAATACGAGCAAATGGCGGGGATAAGGATTTTTTCTTACACCAAATAAAAACCGTTTTAGTATTTTTATTTTGGTAAATAAAAATATATATAATATTTTGGTATTTTTTAAATATTTTATTATTTTGTAATGTTTTATTATGGGTTTTATAAAAAATAATATAAAAATAAAAATTACCAAAATATTATAACTTTTTTTATTTACTAAAAATATATAATTTTTTATTTACCAAAATATATCAAAAAATTAAAAAAACAAAAAAACAGAAAAAAACACACTAAATTAATAAATTAATTTTACACTAAATACACTAAATAATACGAGTAAATGACAGGGATAATGGTTTTTTTACACTAAATTAATTTTAAAAACACACTAAATTAATAAATTTAAAACATTATATAAAATTATAAAATTAGAAATGAAGATATTTTTTAAAGTAATAAAATACAGAGAAAAAAATACGAACAAATGGCCGAAGTAAGAGTTTTTTACTAACTTTTTTTTCAACTTGCAGGCATCGCAATGGCTTCATTGATTAGCACCAAAAGCCACATATCTGATGCGGTTAATAACGCAGTATGACTTATTATTTATTAAACACGGGTTCTATTTATTTAAAAAGGATAAACGTACAAAGAAATAATGTTATCGTAAAATTTTTCTGTAATTTAACACTATCAGGACTCGTACCGAGTTTTAAGGGGCCGTGTGAGTGTTTTGAAGAATACTCCGGATGCACGGTTGATGCCGTACTTAGAGCTAGCCAGATTTGGGTCCGTAGCATAGATCCGGTACACCGTCTTGCGCTTTGATTTATTATCTGCGCTAGTGGAGCGGTGGTGCCCGGAGACCCACACTTTTCATTTTCCGTGCGGGGAGTGCACGGTGACCTTGGAGGATGTAGCGTTCAGCTTGGGCTCCCAATTGACGGGAGTCCCGTAACGAGATTATCTACATTTACCGATCCGGATGCACTTTGCTATCAGCTTCTAGGAGACTCACCAGGGGACGATGAGTCATATTTTCGGGCTTACAATTTACATGGCTGAAAGCCAAGTATGGACAATTATCGTGACGATACCATCAAGGCGAGTTGATGTGCGCTGCTCGAGCGTACATCATGCATATCATAGGGGGAGAAATCATGCCTGATGCAAGCAATGACAAGGTGCATTTGATGTACTTGCCCCTGTTAGCTGACTTGTCCAGTGTTAGCTCCTATAGCTGGGGCTCAACCGTGCTAGCAGTCTTGTATCGAGAGCTTTGTCGGGCGACAGATCCGAAAGTTCGCGACATTGGCAGATGCCTCTCACTGCTGCAGTCCTAGGCGCTGTATCGGATGCCATTTTTGGCATCGGTTAGACACCAACCGTATGTTTATCCACTACTGAACAGGTGATAAAATATAACTTCTCATTATTTGTAGTCATAATATATTAACTAATGTTACCAACTCTAAACGCTATATTTGTTTTTTGTAGGTGGAGTGCTCGTCTGGGTATCGGGAAGTCGTACAATGTCCCGCTATATCGCCTCATGATTGAACAGTATGCCCGGGATGGGGTAAGATGCTATTCTAATATTCATGACATCTTACTTTGAGCCATAACGAAAGCCCTTGTTAAAACTTTGAGCCCATTGACAGGGCTCCATTGTGCCCAACCATTGTCGGAAAGATGTGTTTGTCTGCCCCTCCATGTCACTCTTAAGTCGGATCATATGTGGCTGTAACTCGTACGCTGAATACGTATTAAGAAAAATAAGTTCTAGTAACTCGATAACATGAAACATTACAACTTATATTGAAAATATAAGGTTATCATTTACCCATTGTCACGACTTGTCTCTTCCAGTCTGCATTCTTGTAATCTTTGTGGAAGTTAGCTGCAATGTAACGGATGCAGTAAACGGATCTCCACGGCACACCGAAACGCCTAATTGCTGCAATTAAACCCTTTCCTCTATCGGAGATGATGCAAATGTAATCGTTGCTAATAACATACTTCCGCAGGTTTGTGAGGAAGAATTCCCAAGACTCCATGTTCCCTTTATCTACGATAGCAAATGCTATCGGGAACACGTTTCTGTTGCCTTCTTGAGCAACCGCAATAAGTAGGGTCTATGTATATTTTCCATATAGCCAGGTCTCATCTACTTGCACAAGTGGCTTGCAGTGGGGAAATGCCCGCACACATGGATCGAACGTCCAGAACATCCGATGGAAAATCTTTTTTACTGACTGTAACTAGCCGTCCGGGCCGTAATATGGTCTTCTCTGCAACTCAATCACAGTCCCCGGTACATACTCTCGTATAGCAGCTATCCAACCTTGAAGCTCGTTATACAAATAATCGTAACCCCATACAGTTGCTCCATCGCCATCTGTTTAGCAATCCATGCCTTCCGATATAAGACTCGATACTGGAATCGTGCTTGCATTTCGGCAATCAGTACCGAAACTTTAATGGTCGGCATGTCCTTTACCATTGGCATGATACACGTACAGATTGTTTTTGAATCAAGTTTTCCATGATCTTCTGTCATACGTGTTGATGTGCATGTATGAGGACCAACAAATTTTCGTATCTCCCACATCTGAGAACTTTTAATGAATGTAGCTCGCACCCACCAATTGCAGCCTTCCGCTGCCTTCCAACACTCCCCAACATATATTGTCGGAGTAGACACTGCGACTTTATAATCAACTGATATATTCATACTGTACCGTTTGATGGCATATACGCACTCTTCTTTACAGCTGAATCTCTGGCCTATGAATAACTCCTCATCATCAGATGTTACGGCCAACCCGTGACGATTAACTATTTCAAGGTACTCTGGGAACTCAGCTACATACGCTGTGTCGGGGTCTATGAGCGACATGTGTGGCCCAGGATTATTGTGTATCAAAATATGCCGCATCTGCTCCCCGATTGAAGAAGCGTTAATGTCTTCATCGTTGATATCATCAGGTACATCGTCCACATCGGGATCATCGTCACTATCGACCTCTTCATCCTAATGATCGCCACCACCTTCTTCTTCGCAACCACATTCTTCTTCACCACCAACCATATCAACATCGGGTGTAATATTCAGGTCGATACCCATCCCACCCATAGTTGATTCACTATCAACGTATGATATTGGAGCCACCATCCGCGGTTCTTCAGCCCCGTCTTCTTCATCAGATGCATTTTGCTCCATACCGACAAACTCAGCAAATAAGTGAATTGGTGCATTCTTGTCACTCCCATTCCCACAGTAGAGATCGACCATTGTCTCAACGTCTTCGTCGTCTGCAAGTTCCATTTCGACGAATTTGACTGGATTTGTCGAAACTGGAAACTTGTAGAAAATTTTTACTATCCTTCTCCCACAACGTCTTAAAATTTTTGCATGAATCCTTACCTTCATTTCATCAAACGAGACATTTCTATTAAATCTCATTGCTATTTGTTGCTGACATTCAAATACACATCCAACACTTGTTGTCAAGATGACTCCGTCGAAATAAACGCATACAAAAAACTTAGCATCCATCTTCAATATTTAATCTGTCAAAAAATAAACAAAATCTCGTAAAACATCTCGCACGGATAATAAATAACTTAAATAAAAAAATTAATGTTTCAATATTCAATTTTGTACATGAAAGCCATTTAACCACTAATCCTAATAACTAACACAATAATAATATTAATAATTTTATATACAAAATAATACTAACTAAAATTATTAATAACTAACTATAAAAATAATACTAGTTTTTTACTAACAATAATACTAAGTAACATCTTAATAATAATAATAATAATAATAATAATAATAATAATAATAATACTATAAAATTTTTTTTTGTAATATTTTGATAATAAAACCCTAACTAAAACTGTCAATTTGAGTTTTATTGATTTTAATCTTAATAATTAAACTAAAACAAAAAAATACAAATTATACAAAACAATAACAATAACATAATCAATTATTTTTAAAAATACCTTATTTTTCTCTTTTCTTTCTCTTTTTCTTTTTTTTTAGACCTCTTCTTTCTTTTCTTTTCTTCGATTTTCTTGTTTCACCGGATGAGTTCGTGTTTATAACACAGTAGTGCCGCTAATCGATTAGCGGGATCGTGCCGCCAACCTCGTTCCCTCCACGGTGCCGCCAACCTGCTTCCCTCCACTGGTGCCGCCAACCTGCTTCCCTTGTTTGGTGCCGCCAACCCGCTTCCCTCCACCTGTGGAGTTGTCAAATCGATTCAGTTTTTTTCTGCTTTTTTATTTTTTGTTTTTTATTTTTTGATATATTTTGATAAATAAAAATATATATTTTGGTAAATAAAAAAAGTTATAACATTTTAGTAATTTTTTATTTTTTATATTATTTTGTAAAAAACCCTACAAATTATTTAACTTCAAATATTTTTGAAAATTACATCTAGACCCTCCTCCATAATTGGGCTCTAATTTATCAACTGTCAGAGGCTTTTGTTTTACGAATTTACAGTGGTTCTTTACTTGTTTGACCACTTAAAAAATGGGGGGAAATAAATAGAATAAGATCAAGGGTGCCATCATTGTTAAAAACAAGAATAAATATCTCACTCTCATTTTCATTTTCAATATTATATATAAGATTGATAGATTAAGTGAAATAAAGGATGTAATTTATAAATAAAACAAAAATCAATTTTTATGTTTATAAAATATTAACAGTTGATCATGAAATGTGTTTCATTCTTATGAGCGGGAATCGAATCTTATCCGCATTGTTAAGGGATAAGATGAGTAACTACCACGCCACACTTCATGGGTTTTAAAATCCTTTTTATATAAATTGAAATTGAATGCTCAAATTCAGGACAAATATTTTATGAGTTGTTGGTATAATTGTTAAAATTTTCAAAATGGTCAAATTATGATCAAACTTTTTTTGAATTTGCTCAAATAAAAACATTTCTAATTATCGTATATCATGTTTTAATTTATGTTTTTTCTTTTCTTTTCAAGTAATATCATGTTTTCTATTCTAAACATGTCAACATTGTCATGAGGGAAATTCCGAAACTTTATTATGTATTAATTTATAATTTCATTATTTCAAGGGTTTAAACATAATTTTTAGGGGCTAAAGTGTAATTTTACTATATATTAATTTACAACTTCCTTATTTATAAGAAGATTGAATTGAAAATTTTCATTTTAAAAGTTAAAGTGTAATTTTACTATATATTAATTTATAATTTCATTATTTCAAGGGTTTAAACATAATTTTTAGGGGCTAAAGTGTAATTTTACTATATATTAATTTACAACTTCCTTATTTATAAGAAGATTGAATTGAAAATTTTTCATTTTAAAAGTTAAAGTGTAATTTTACTATATATTAATTTATAATTTTTCTATTTATAAAAAGATTAAATTCAAAAATTTTTCATTTTTGGAAGGGCCAAAACCCCGGCCTATCCCTCTCAAATTCACCCTTGATTGTTACTCACTCAATTTCACACTACAAACTATCATGAATAGGTGAAAAGTTTTTATTTGAATACCTTAAAACAATATTTAACCTTTATTAGTTTAATTTAAAAGCTATAAGAGAAATCTTAGTGTGAGTTTGGATGAACAATATATTTACTTGCAGTTAGTATAAAAATAATAATAACAATGAAATTAAATATTACAGCGTGAAATAAAAAATAAACTAAATACACTCTACTATCCATCTAAACTCACCCTTAACCTATAAACTAATTAAACTAAGTTCAAATTCAAACTGAAACTCTCAACCAACCAAAATAGTTATTAATTTAGTTTGTTCAATCTTAAAAGCCTAACTAGTGAGAGAATAAAAGTAATTGTTGTCCCCAAAATATCTTCCACTTCCTTTTTCCTCTAAAAAGATGTTTGAATAGTGACAAAAAGACCCCCCTTTCATAGGGTACATACCCTAAAAAATCTATTGAAAAACCCTAAAAAAGTGTTCTTTCTTTCTTTCTTTTGAGATGTAACATTAAGTTAAAATATAGTTTTTCAAGAGTTAGTATTTTATCACTGTTAATGGAAATAAGGTTTAGTACACAATAAATGTCTGTTTTAATTTATATTTATTTTTAATAGAGCAGATGACAGCTTTTCATTCTGCACCAAATATTTCTTTTATAATATAAATTTTTTTGTCAGTATTTAGTACACTAATAATTTATTTTTATTCCAACGTATTTCTTTTTTAAATATTTTATCATATTTTTATAGGACACTTATCAACTTTCAATCTTATTTATTAAATTTAAAATTTCCCTCTATAATGTTCTTTATTTATTGAAAGAATGGTTGAATATCTTATTTGTAAATTGTGCATATCTCTAATGCAACTAAGTCATGAAGCTATGCTTAGATTTTGAGGAAAACATTGCTTTTAAGCAATAATGGGTGTGTATATATATTAGAAATTAAAGTAGATTAAATCATGTAATTATGATTTATCAGTATCAAAGTGGAAAATTCTTATAAAGTTGGTTTTGTAACTTTGGGTATATGATTACATTAATGCTTTTGGATCATATATACACTAGATCTACAATTTGCTTTAGTTTTTCTTTTCATTCAATCACTTTTTCTTACTCCTTTTATTGTTTTTAAACATCATTGAGTATAGCTTTGTGTAAAGGCAAAGTTAGAAATTTTTGTTAAAGGAGGTCGAAATTAAATTGTAATCTTAATTCTTTTACAATTTCTTTTACTCTTTTATAATTTTAAAAATTAAATTAATTTCTTTTATCATTTTTAAAGAGGAACAAAATATAATTTTACTATTATTAATTTAAAGTTTTAAAAGCATTTACGAGAGAGCTGGCTTTGTCTATGCAAACATAGGATTTTTCTTAGCAAAATAAAATAAAATTTTTATTTAAAAAGAAAATCTTTAGGCACTCATTAAAACCCCAAATTTCTACCGTTACATGATATTTTTAAACTTTCAATTTTCGATGGTTATATTAAATAATAATTTTAGGATTAAAATATAATTTATTATTATATTAATTTGAATTTTAAAGAAATTATATATCTAATTTATATTTTTTTGGGTGGTCAAGTTATTACATACCTTTGTATATACCTTTACATTAGATCTTGACTAAATATAGAGCGAATCGAGACCGACCCCTTACACAGGAAACAAAGCTCTCCCAATTCTATTTCCTTTATCCATAGGACCCTTAACCACCGTAATATGTAATATGAATATGATGACGCAAATGTAAGTTTATACATGTGATTGATCAAATGCTCAAAACCTTAAAATCTAAAAAATCTTGAACAATTATATGTACTTGGGGTTTATAACTCCACAAGCATAATATCTATAATTAATATTACGCACAATATTAATGTTTTTCTCATGAGTTTGTAAGTGGTATCTCAATTAATCAAGATGTTTACTAAACTTTTTGACTCTCCTCAAAGTACATGAAACAAAACCTCGCTATAGTGACAATATTTTCTGTCAAGGGTTTGAGTCTCTTTCCTCAACTAGATTAATGTTTTGTATTATAATATAATAATATTAATAAGAGTAAAACAAGATTGTTTGAATTGGACTGGATCGATTGAACTAAAAAATTAATTGGGATATTAATTCGGAGAGGGATATTGAATCGATTGACTTGAGAATCGATATAAATTGATTGAACCAAGCAAATTTTTTTATTATGTATATATTTTTAATATTGATTTTTATAAATTCTTTAATGATTCGTTTAAAGATTAGTTTAACTGATAAATCGATAATCTGACAAATTTAACCACCGATTCGATATTAAAAACTTTCTATTAAAATAAAATATAAAACTTGAACACTCAAATTATTTTAAGGATTGTCAATATTCTAATAAAAAGGACAATAATTTGTGATGGTTAGATGTAGTCAACCTAAGTGGATGAGATTCAGGTGATGGGGGGTGGTAAAGGAACAGTGAGTATAGTATAGGTGTAGGTGTTTGCTATATTCCCATAGATCAAAAAGTGATGAACATTGAACACAGCTTCAGCTTTTCCAAACAAGCTTTTGTCACTTCTACTTTTGTGTTTTTGCTTTTCATCTCTGTTAAACAGTAGAAATCATAGAAAGAGAAGTAAATTGCAGTTTTACATTACTGACACTGGAATCAGTTTCAGCTCACCCTTTTCTATCTTCTTCTATTCATATCTAAAGTTTACTTCTTTATATCCTTTTATCCTTTTTGGGATAATAACTCAACTCAAAAATTTTGAAAATTTTATAATTTTAAAATCGTTTTTAAGTTAATCAAAATTCGAATAAATAAGGACAAGCTAATATGTTCGGTTGTTGAAACTAAATTGAATTAGTTGAATTGAGAACTTGATAATATATTAGTTTAGAGTAAGAGAATGAATTGGTGGGTTCATGAATCAAGAAAACAATTAATTGAATTGATGATTAAATTTAACTTTATAAAAATTTTAATTCATATGAATTTTAATAATTTATTTATTTAAAACTAAACGAGTGATCAGATTGATTGGACCAATCATATTAATAACCAGTAACTTGACAAGTTTAATTATCAGTCCAATTTTAAAAATATTATTTGAAGCATTTAAGGTCTTGGGATTCAAGGGATAAAGTTTGAGTCTAACTATGTGAAAATTATTTATGTTGCTACCTCAAGTTGCTTATGTGCTAAAATGCAAAACTATAATGAAAGTACTAGATTGTAATGATCACCACAGCTGCCATTGAGAAAAACCGTGTAAATAAAACATAAATTAACACAGAGGTTTGTTTACGCAATTCAGTTTTCCTACATCCGTTGAACATATCTCAATAAGTAATTCCACTATCTTTGAACACGAATACAACAAGTGATTTACACTCTATCACTACTCAAGTATATAGATCTCACATTTGTACTTAAAGATTATAACACTCACCTCCAAATCCTTCCATTGAGAACTTGGGCAGTAAACACTCTCAATAATGTTTACAATACAATTTGCACTCTTTTACAAAAACGTTCCTTAATGAGCAGATTCAAATGCACTCAATAAGCTCTCATACATAACCTATACAGGCCCCTCCACATATATTTTGTAAGAACCCATTTTGTCCGGAAGCCCAACCCCACTAACCTAATTGCTACCCTAGCCCAAACAACAACCCAAGCCCAATTAATAACCCCAGCCCAAACCAACAGCAGAGAAGCAAACCTTAAGGCGCCGCACGCCTTTGCCCAATGCCTCAGCGCCACACACTTCTGCCAGCCCCTCGCGCATGCCTCTGCCACCACCGTCGACCTCGAAACCCCTGCAAAAAAAATTGAATGCAACAACGAAGAAACATGCTAACAGTAATGGCAGTAAATATGGGCAGATAAAGGAAAAATTTAATGGTTGTATCCGGTCATAAAGGCCTAGATCTTATCTTTGTAAATTTTTTACACGCATCAGTAAATCAAAAACGAAACAAAGATCTTAAGAGGTTGAAAAATCTGATCGTTTTTCTTCTTGTTTTTCTATTTTTTTCTTTTATTTATTTATTTCTTTTACAAATCAGTTTTAACAAAAAAATAATAAAAAAGAGAAAAGGGAAATACCTGGAACGCCTCTCGGTCGCACCGTCGGAGGTCTCTCCGTCGCCAAAATCGGCCCTAAAAGTGGGGATAGGGGTCCTTTCTCTCGGCATTCGGGCCAGGGAAGCTTAGCCTTCGAATGAGATTTGAAACGGAGGCTTAAAATAGCCCCCTTGCGTCACGCCGGCCACCGTCCACGGTGGCGGCCACGGCCGAAAACCTAGGCTGGATTCTGGGGGAAAGGCCGAGAGGGAGAGAGACTAAAGGGCTCTCTGTTTTTTTTCTCTGAAAAATGAAATGGGAGATGTTTTTTTTAGTATTTATATAAGGTGTAAAATGGCGTCGTTTTGGACCTTAGCATCAGTGGCCAAAACGACGGCGTTTGACATAAAACCCAAGAGCCGACCCGACCCGAGCTGCCAAGGTCCGCGTGTTCTAGCGCCTAATGGGCTATTGGTCGACCTGGTCCCTCCACCTTTTATTAATTTTTCAATCTGGACCTATTTATTTTTCTGCATTTTACCTTACAATTTTATATCCTTTTCATTTTAGTCCGCGCTCAAACGCCATGCTTTAGGACTGGGGAATATTTCCCTAGAAGTCCCTCACACTTTGAGCGTGTTTCAATTCAGTCCTTTGCAACCATATTTTTTTATTTTGCGATTTTGACCCCAAAATTTTAGCCGATTGTAACTTGATCCTCAGCCTATTAAACCTCTGAATTTTCTTTTTCTTTTTTTATTTTTATATTCTTTTTTTTAAAAAAATCATCAGTTTTATTTAATATTTCATTTAAGGTTATTTATTTACTTATTTTTATTTTGTGGTCAAAATTACAATAATTTTATTTTGGTTTATTTATTCATTATTATTTTTTAGAATTTGGTTTGTTTATTCTATTTTGCCATTATCATTGCAATTTTATCCTATCATTTATTTATTTGTTATTTTCAAATAGTTCCAAAATTTAGACCCATTTGTATTACATTTATTGTTATGGTATTATTGTTATTATTATATTATAGCTTGCATAACTATTATTCATGCATGTTGACATTAGAACTTTTAAATATCAAAATATTTGTATTTTTTATGCATATTATGCCACAGTTATTTAAATGTCTGTTGTATAGCCATGTATGATTCCTTTTTTGTGTCAAATGATTCTTTTGAAAGCATAATGAATTAAACGTGTACCTCTCAAGCAATTTGTCCATTTTTACTCAAAATTCAAAAATAAAAGAAAATTTTCCAAGGCAAAGAAATATTTTGCATGTTAGAAATTCGAGAAACTGTACCCTAACTTACAAGGTTTCAGTTTTCTCTTTAAACCTAAATAGCGAAATATCCTTGTAAATTTTAAAATACAAAATTTCAATAAAAATTAAAGGTAAGTTGATTCTCGAAAGTCCTGAATATCGCGTCCTAAATTATAGGATGTGATATTTCATTACCTTGAAACGAATGAGTATTTAACTTTTTTCGGTTTATTCGAGTTTTTTTTTTTACATTAACAATAAGGATCGTAGTTTAGATTTCTTTTTCGAATTTTCAACTTTCAACATTAAGACATTAAGTAATCATCTGGGTACCAATTTTGGGCGCATCGGGGGTGCTAACCCTTCCTCGTGCGTAACAGACTCCCGAACCCGATTTCTAAAAATTTCATAGACCAAAATCATTTGTTTGGATAAGCCAAAATCATTTATTATGAGGTGACCCGATCACACCTCATAAAAAAGGGATTGGTGGCGACTTCTGTTTTTAATTTTCGTTTTCAAACCAACGTCGACCCCGTTTTCCAAAAAATTAGTTTCGATAGCTTGGCGACTCCACTGGGGAAAATAAGAGAGTCAAGCCGAAAATTGATTATTTTTGTCTTTTTGTCAAAATTGATAACTCGGTTTAAAATTACGATCCCTTTGTTGCATTTCATTCTTGTAATCTCTATACGTGTTTTCTTCGGTTTGAGTCTTAGTATATGTTTGCACATCATATTGCATAATTTTGCCCCTCTTAAGTGGGAGTGAGAAGTTATTCCTTCGTAGGGTTTTCACCCCCGTATAGGATAACGAATCACTTTCGGGATACATCCGTACTTATGTCTTCGTGAGATTTTCATCTCCGTATAACTATAGGGAAATGTATCCCCCTGAATTGAACGTGGTCTGTATGAGCCTATAATGGGTGAAGATTGAGAAATCTGCCGGTTCAGGTACCTTTGCTTTAGAACTGAGCCGCATATAGTGAGCCCTAGGAACTTACCCTAGGTAGAGCCATACCAAATCCTAGTGGTTAACCGAATATGTGCTTTACTTATTGTTTCCCATATGCATTAATTTTTTTTTGCTTCATGTTATACTGACTTGCTGTGATTTGCTTTGAATTTGTTTGCATGGCATTTTCAACATAAAAGAGGTGTTGATTCACATTCAGTATCTAATAGAAAGCTTATCATAGAAATGGGGTTTCTTGATAAAGTGGATGATAATGCAGTCGTTCAAATTTGGTCCGAGAAGATGCAACAAGAAAAAGGTGATAGTCTTGCGAAGGGATACGTGTCAGAGTTATGAGACTTCACTCGAATCAGCGTGACCCAAAATAACCTACAAGATTTGAAAGATATATGGGATCAGTGGGGAGATGAAATCAGACAGATCTTCTACGGTAACTATGGTGATCTGCCCTATCTGCTGGACATCAAGGTGGACAAGCACTTGTTTCGAGCTCTCACTCAGTATTGGAATCCTGCATACAGTTGCTTCACTTTCGGGAAGGTTGATTCAATGCCCACTATAGAAGAATACACGACCTTGCCTCGGTGCCCAAGGGTTCAAGTTGACAAGGCCTATTTAAGAGCTGCAACATCCCGACTTTCTTAAAGAAGCTGATGAATATCACGGGAATGAGTGAGCAATGGGTCGCGGCCTGAATTAAGCAAAAAGGAGACAGCAAATGCATACCTTGGAAGAATTTGCGGGATCTGATTTTGGCACATCCGGATGTAAGGAAAAGGGTTGATGTTTTCGTCTTGAGCATTTACGGTTTAGTTGTTTTCCCCAAGGCACTAGGGTATGTAGATGAATGGGTCTCAGATTTGTTCGATAGGCTCGATAAAGGGGTCACACCTATCCCAGCAATCTTAGCAGAAACGTTTAGATCCTTGAGCCCGTGTCGAAGAGTGGGCGTGGGAAGGTTTATCGGATGTGCACAAATTTTGCTAGCTTGGTTCCATAGCCACTTTTGGAAGGTAAGAAAGGTCTCCTACCGGGTTTTCCCTGAGAATTATTCCCCATTAAAGGAAATAGTGGCCACACCAAGACTGGATGATGTTTCAGAAGAGAAGTGGATAATGATCATTCAAAATCTCCAAGAGGAAGACGCTGAGTGGAGAGCTCCTTAGATAATCCCTAATGAAATTCTATATCGGTGTGTGAACTTTGACTGGGTTCCTTTGCTCGGGGTTTGAAGAGCCATTGGATACACTCATTTACTAGTGTTAAGGCAGTACAGATGAAGACAGTTTATACCGACAACACAAGGGTTGACTTAGTGCGAGTTTTCATACAATGGAGATAACTACAAGAAGAGGGTTCGTGAAATATCGAATGTTTGGAACCAAACCTGTAGAATGAAAATACTTACCGTGAATCCCATGACGACCCCGAGTATAGTTGGTGGTGGGGTAAAAGGATCAACGATAACTCCCTGCGTCAAGCCAAGAGGACGTTCGGCCGATAGGGGAACATCTACAAGTAGTCCCATTTAAGTCAGAGATTATCAAGCGAGACTTTGAAAAAAGAAGTTCAGAACTGGGAAAGAAGATTGAGCAGCTAGAAGAGGAGAAGATACGTTTGGGATTAGACATCGATATCCACAAGCTAGAGGCCGAAAGATTAAGAAAATGGAAGAAGAAGGCTGAAAATGATTTGGATAGTTTAAAAATAGACTACAAGAAGCTGCGTATGTCAATGAGAACTGCTAGTTTAGCCAAAGCATCAGAGCATTGGCAACAGGAAATCAAATAGGAAAAGATTAAGGCTGATCAATGGGAAAAGAAGTTCCAAGATGCTCGAGCTCAAGAAGTTGCTTTGGAAAAGAGTTTATTAAAATGTCGAAATGAGAAGGCAGGGTTGAACGCTTGAGTAGCCGAGTTAGAAAAGTTATTCCACCAGCATCGTAATCGTAATTCCACGATCGAATTAAAAATAAGCTTAAGCAAAATCGGGGAATTGAAGAGAAGAATAGGAGAGTTCGATGATGCATTGCAAAATGGTAAACTATGAATAGAGCTTATTGAGAGGGGTAATGGACAGTGGCAAGAGCAGCTCCATCGTTCTCAAAGCCAGATTAGAGAAAGATACTACATTATGGGCAATGCGGTAGCTCAAGTACGCGAAATAGCCGATCATCTACAAACTCCAACAGTTCAGGCTGATGTATTAAGTTTGAAGTATGAGTCAGAATCGGACCGAGACCAAAAGTTAGCTTAGCTTCTTAAGAAGGTTAAGATTTTGAGTATAAGGGCGAAGTCGTATATGTAATCTGTTTTATGTAAAAAAATTGTTTTCTAGTAAAGTTTTTCTAATGAAATTGAATCAGAATCAATGCCTCTTTTTGCATTCATCTTATACATCTGCATTAGATCATATACATTAAGTTTCATAAAATGACCCTAATAAATTAAAATTATGACAGTTACCCTGAAAACCAACAAAAATCTACCAACCAAATATCACTACGGTACTCGTCGCCAAACAAAAGCAATGGATCAGAGGTTAGAAAGATTGGAACAATTGCAAAAGGAGATGCAAGATTAGATGCATAAACAACTGGATAAAATTCAACAAGACATGCTAGAATCTCAAAGAGCTATGATGAACCAATTGGCGCAGTTATTGGCTGAAAACGAGGCTAGAAAATTCTTAAAATTCTTAAAGCATAGCGAGTATAGCGTGGTGGAACAACTGCATAAACAACAGCAGGTTACTCACTTTTCTCTTTCATGAATGGCTTCTCGGGGTATAATCAGATAAAAATGCATCCTAAAGACATAGAAAAGACCACGTTCATAACTATGTGGGGAACATTTTTTTATAAGGTGATGCCATTCGGATTGAAGAATGGGCAACATACCAAAGAGCCATGGTAACTTTGCTCCATAATATGATGCATAAAGAGATAGAAGTCTATGTTGATGACATGATTGCAAAGTCTAGAACAGAAGGAGAACATGTGCAAGTACTGAGAAAACTGTTCCTAAGGTTAAGAAAGTTCCAGCTAGACCTGTCCATGGGTCGGGCGGCCCGGCCCAGCCCGACGGTCCACCCGAAATATGGGAGGGTTTGGGTAAAAATATAGGCTCGAAATATGGGCTTGGGCAAAAATTTAGGCCCGTTTAAAAAAGTAGGCCTCGGCAAGATTTTTTGGCCCAGTTCGCCCTACCAAAAATATTAAATATATATTTTTATTTTAAAGTATAATAGTTTTTATTTTAAGTTTATTTACTTTCATTTCCTTGACTAGTGTTACAAAATAATAATAATAAAACATCAAGTTTGTTTTACTAATCAAATGTTAGCTTTTGTTACAACAATTAATACAATTAATAATTTGATAAATTTACTAATCAAATGTTAGATTTTATTACAACAATTAATACAATTAATGCAATTAATAATTTGATAAATTTACTAATCAAATGTTAGATTTTATTACAACAATTAATACAATTAACAATTAATAATTTGATAATTTTACTAACAATTAATTTTAATAACAATTAGTTTTAATTTTATTAAAAAATAATTTTAATTTTAATTAAAAACGGGCCGGGCTCGGGCCCCATATTTTTTCTCCGGGCCGGGCCTGAGAAAAATCTTATGCCCATATTTCGGGCCTGGCCGGGCCCGGGCCTAGTAAACGGGCTGAAATTTTTTGTGGGCCCGGCCCGACCCATGGACAGGTCTAGTTCCAGCTAAAACTTAACCCAGCCAAATGCACTTTCGGGGCTAGATCATGAAAGTTGCTAGGATTCTTAGTGAGTGAAAGAGGAATTGAGATTGACCCAAACAAAGTCAAGGTAATACAAGAATTGCCTCCGTTGAGCACTCAAAAAGAAGTTCGGGGTTTTCTAGGGAGACTAAACAACATCGCTCGGTTTATTTCATAGTTAACTGAGAAATGTGTCCCGATCTTTCGTCTCCTTAAAAAACACAATCCAGGTGTATGGGATGATGAATGCCAGAAAACTTTTGACAAGATCAAGTATTACTTGTCTAATACTACAGTACTAATGCCATATTGTCCAGACAAACCATTAGTACTATATTTGGCAGCATTTGAAAACTCCATGGGATGCGTGCTTGACCAAAATGATGAGTCAGTAAGAAAAGAAAAAGCGATATACTACCTCAGTAAGAAGTTTATGGGATGTGAGACAAGATATTCGTCAGTAGAGAAATTATGTTGCGCATTGGTCTGGACTACTCGAAGATTGAGACAATACATGTTGTACCATACAACTTGGTTGATCTGAAAATTGGACCCTCTAAAATACATGATGGAGTCAACTGCTTTGAACAGAAGAATGGCCCGATGACAAATTCTATTGTCTGAATTCGACATAGTCAATGTGAATCAGAAGGCCGTAAAAGGGAATGCGATAGCAGATTTCTTAGCTAGTCAAGCTCTAGAAGACTATGAGCTGTTGAACTTTGATTTCCCAAATGAGGATCTGATGTATGTGGCAACTATTAAAGAAGACACTTAAGAAGGCAGTGCTTGGAAATTAAACTTTAATGGGGCTTCAAATGCTGTAGGTAGTGAAATTGGGGCAATTTTGGTATCCCCGAGCGGAGATTATTATCCATTCACTTGTAAATTAGATTTTGATTGTACAAACAATATGGCCGAATAAAAAACCTGTATTATGGGGATTCGTGCAGCCATGGACATAAAATTAAAGTATTAGAAGTGTATGGAGACTCTGCACTGGTAATCTATCAGCCCAAAGGGGAGTGGGAAACAAGAGATCCCAAATTGGTCAATTACTGAAAGCTGGTTATAGAGCTGATTCACGAGTTTGATGACATCACCTTCTCTTACCTTCCGCTAGAAGAAAATCAGATGACCGACACTTTGGCTACTTTGGCTTCTATAATCAAAATAAATAAACCGGAAGATATGATGCCCATCCAAATGAGCATTTATGAAGCACTAGCCAACTGTTGTAATGTCGATAAGGAAGAGGAAAAAGATGATCACCCTTGGTATCGTGATATATTGCAATACATGAAGAGTCGCGTATACCCAGTCCAAGCAAGCGAGAATGACAAGAGGACGTTAAGAAGACAGTATAATGACTACGTTTTGGATGGAGAGATCCTATATAAAATAGGAAAGGATCAGGTGCTGCTAAGATGCGTGGATGTTATTGAGGCTGAGCAAATATTAGAAGAAGTCCATGATGGTGTATGTGGAGCGCACGCTAATGGTTTTACAATGGCTAGGCAAATCATGAGGTTCGGATATTATTGGTCCACCATGGAAGGATATTGGATCAAGTATGCTAAGAAATACCATAAGTGCCAGATTTATGGGGACAAAATTTATGTGCCTCCCTCACCTCTTCATGTCATGACTTCTTCATGGCCCTTTTTCATGTGGGGCATGGACGTCATTGGGCCGATATCACCAAAAGCTTCAAACGGACATCGTTTCATCTTCAAGTAATTGACTACTTTACTAAGTGCGTAGAGGCTACTTCTTACACCAACGTCACAAAATTGACAGTCAACAAATTCCTAAAAAAAGAGATCATATGTCGGTATGGGATGCCAGAAAGAATTATATCTGATAATGCCTTGAATTTGAACAACAGCACAATAGCAGAAGTCTGTAGTCAATTCAAGATCAAGCATCACAACTCGTCGCCATATCGCCCGAAAATGAATGGCGCAGTGGTGGTAGCCAATAAAAACATCAAAAAGATTGTGGGGAACATGACTGAGACCTATAAAGATTGGCATGAGAAGTTACCATTTGCCCTCTATGCTTATCGAACATCTGTCAAGACCTCTCAGGGGCAACGCCTTTCTCTTTGGTTTATGGAATGGAGGCGGTGCTACCAATTGAGGTTGAAATTCCCTCTCTCTAAGTTTGTCAGAATTAAAGTTAGACGAGGCAGGATGAATCCAATCTCGATATGATCAGCTGAACTTGATCGGAGAAAAAAGGCTGAGAGCTATCTGTCATGGTCAAATGTACCGGAAGCGAATGATACGTGCTTACAATAAGAAAGTTCGTCCTAGGGAATTCCATGAAGGGGATTTGGTGCTGAAGAAGATCCTTCCCATATAAAAAGACTTTAGAGGAAAGTGAATGCTAAACTGGCAGGGACCTTATGTAGTAAAGAAGGCCTTTCTTGGAGGATAGTTAGTTTTGACTGAGATGGATGGAAAAATCCTGCCTAATCTCGTGAATTTGGATTCAGTGAAGAAGTACTTCGCCTACAAAAAAAAAGAAGAGGCCATGGCGAAAACCCATGAGGGGTACTTTGAAACCGAAGGGGTTTTAAATTGAAAATTCGGGGAAAAAAGGGCAATTCAAATTGTGGTCAAAGGTGGGACATGCGTTAGTCTTACTATGCCTGAACTAATAAGAATGAGGGATGATGCATCTCGGGACATCAACAAAATACTCTGGATCTCCTAGACACATATCAAGCTCAAAGTAACCCTCAAGAAGTTTTGTATAGAGAAGCTTATGCTACAATATCTGGGGCACCTATTTCCATCTCATTCATCTTGTATTTCGGCGAAATACGCTATCTTGATTTTTATTTTGTAATCCTAGCAAAATTTGCTATCTGGATTAATTTATTCATTTCGAGCTTAGTTTTCAACAAAATTTCATCTTGTCCATTGTGACAATCTTTTTCAAGCATTTTTCATTGAAATAACGATTAATGGACTGACAATATTCAAGTAGAAGGAGTTCTGCATATTACTCTGAAAGCTTCTAAATAGTACGATGACCTAAAATATGACCATTATTTAGCACTAACCAAACTTAAGGGTTAAAAGCATTTGAGAAAGAATAGTCTAAATTGCGACTGTTTCTTTGGTTTTTCTATTAAAGATACCAGCTAAACAAGAAGGCATCAGTGATAGAACCTTGATGGACAACAAGGAATAACAACCCAAACATTAAAAAGGGACCATTCTCATTCTGCATTTATGTAAATATCATTCATACACATCTAGTTAAGAGCATTTGATTTATTCTGATCATGTTATCCTAAACACTAGGCATAAATAGGTCCATAAAATGGATTCTTATAGGCCATGTTCCCAGGGAACAGATCAGTGAAACCACAAGTCCTATACCCCTGAAGTTGCAATGGAAGGGATTGAAGTCATCATGGCAAATCTTATCTCCCTGAAATTGCAGTAGAGCATATTGAAGCCACTAGCCTTATCTCCTTGAAGTTGCAGAGGAGCAGGTTGAAAATACAAGTCTTATCTCCCTAAAGTTGCAGAGGAGCAGATCATATTGAACCTTATCCCCCCTGAAGTTGCAGTGGGGTAGGTTAAAGTTACAAGTCTTATTTTCCTAAAGTTGTAGTGGAATAGACTGAAGCTATAAATTGCAGATCTTATCTCTCTGAAGTTGCAGTAGAGCAGATCATAGCAAACATTATCTCCCTGAAGTGTAGTGGAGCAGTTCCAATATAGCAGATTGAAGCAACACTTCCTATATCCCTGAATATGCAGTGGATTAAAACGAGGCTACCGGAAGAAGATGAGCACCAAGAAGTCAAGAGTTGGTGAGACCGGGCAAAATTGGTCCTTCTTAAAAGTCTTTGCTTTATTCTCGTTACACGATAATGAGCAAAGAGGGGCAGCTGTAAGAACCCATTTTGCCTGGAAGCCAAAACCCAATTACAAACCAAATTAAATAGACTAACCTAATTGTTACCCTAGCCCAAACAACAACCCAAGCCCAATTAATAACCCCAGCCCAAACCAATAGCAGCCCACAACAAACAGTAGAGAAGCAAACCCTAAGGCACCGCACGCGTCTGCCCAATGCCTCAGCGTCACACACTTCTGCCAACCTCTAGCGCATGCCTCTACCACCACTGTCGGCCTCGAAACCCCTGCAAAAAAATTGAATGCAACAACAAAAAACATGCTAACAGTAATGACAGTAAATATAAGCAGATAAAGGAAAAATTTAATGGTTGTATCCGGTCATAAAGGCCTAGATTTTATCTTTGTAAATTTTTTACGTGCATCAGTTAATCAAAAATGGAACAAAGATCTTATGAGGTTGAAAAATCTGATCGTTTCTCTTCTTGTTTTTCTGTTTTCTTTTTATTTTATTTATTTATTTATTCACTTATTTTACAAATCAGTTTTAATAAAAAATAACAAATAAAAAAGAGAAAAGGGAAATACCTGGAACGCCTCTCGGTCGCACCGTCGGAGATATCTCCGTCACCGAAATCGGCCCTAAAAGTGGGGATAGGGGTCCTTTCTCTCGGTATTCGGGCCAGGGAAGGTTAGCCTTCGAATGGGATTCAAAACGAAGGCTTAAAATAGCCCCCTTGCGTAACGCCGGCCATCGTCCACGGCGGCCACTGCCGAAAAGCTAGGCTGGATTCTGGGGGGAAGACCGAGAGGGAGAGAGACCAAAGGGCTCTCTGTTTTTTTCTAAAAAAATGAAATGAGAGATGTTTTTTTGTTGTTTTTTTAAATATTTATATAAGGTGTAAAACGGCGTCGTTTTGGACCTTAGCATCAGTGGCCAAAACGATGCCGTTTGACATAAAACCCAAGAGCCGACCCGACCCGACCCGAGCTGCCAAGGTCCGCGTGTTCTAGCGCCTAATGGGTTATTGGCTGACCTGGTCCCTCCACCTTTTATTAATCTTTTAATCTGGACCTATTTAATTTTTTGCATTTTACCTTACAATTTTATTTCCTTTTCATTTTAGTCCGCGCTCAAACGCCATGCTTTAGGACTGGGGAATATTTATCTGGAAGTCCCTCACGTTTTGAGCGCGTTTCAATTCAGTCCTTTGCAACCCTATTTTTTTATTTTGTGATTTTGACCCTGAAATTTTAGCCATATTGCAACTTGATCCTCAGCCTATTAAACCTCCGAATTTTCTTTTTCTTTTTTTTATTTTTATATATATTTTTAAAAAAATCACCAGTTTTATTTAATATTTCATTTAAGGTTATTTATTTACTTATTTTTTTTGGGGTCAAAATTATAATAAATTTATTTTGGTTTATTTAATCATTATTTTTTTTAGAATTTGGTTTATTTATTCTATTTTGCCATTATCATTGTAATTTTATCCTATCATTTATTTAGTTGTTATTTTCAAATAGTTTCAAAATTTAGACCCATTTGTATTACATTTATAATTTATTATTATTGTATTATTTTATTATTATATTATTGCTTGCATAACTATTATTCATGCATGTTGACATTAGAACTTTTAAGTATCAAAATATTTGTATTTTTATGCATATTATGCCACAGTTATTTAGATGTCTGTTGTATAGCCATGTATGATCCCTTTTGTGTGTCAAATGATTCTTTTGAAAGCATAATGAATTAAACGTGTACCTCTCAAGCAATTTGTCCATTTTTACTCAAAATTCAAAAATAAAAGAAAATTTTCCAAGGCAAAGAAATATTTTGCATGTTAGAAATTCGAGAAACCGTACCCTAACTTACGGGGTTTCGATTTTCTCGTTAAACCTAAATAGCGAAATATCCTTGTAAATTTCAAAATACAAAATTTCAATAAAAATTAAAGGCAAGTTGATTCTCGAAAGTCCCGAATATCGCGTCCTAACTTACAGGATGTGATATTTCATTACCTTGAGACGAATGAGTCTTTAACTTTTTTCGGTTTATTCGAGTTTTTTTTTACATTAATAATAAGGATCGTTGTTTAAATTTCTTTTTCAAATTTTTAACTTTCGACATTAAAACATTAAGTAATCAATTCGGTACCAATTTTAGGCGCATCAGGGGTGCTAACCCTTCCCCGTGCGTAACAGACTCCCAAACCCGATTTCTCAAAATTTCGTAGACCAAAATCATCTGTTTGGATAAACCAAAATAGTTTATTACGAGGTGACCCGATCACACCTCATAAAAAAGGGATTGGTGGCGACTCCTATTTTTAATTTTCGTTTTCAAACCAACGTCAACTCCGTTTTCCAAAAAAATGGTTTCAACATATTTTATTCGGCTTGCTAACATAGAATCTAAGTGAATACAAAACAAATAATTGAAAATAGCTAATCCAATCACACTAATCAAAGAACAATCAATCGAATATATGACTTCCAAAATAGCAGCATAATCTTGATCGATCCTCCACATTTTAAGGATTAATTTGATTAACTTGAATCCAATTTAATGTCCAAAAGTCAAGAATTGATTTCTATAGATGAATCAAAAAAATCTTCAATTAAAAAACATATAACCAGGTCCAACGATTTTCTCTATTAAATTATCAAATCAAACAAGCTAAGTATTTAACCACTTCAGTGGTAGTCAGTAGTCGGCACTATTGAGTGCCTCTCAGCCCATTTTATCTTAATAATTTCTGACTAATAAATTGGTTAATAGAGTTTAATTTAATTAATTAATTTGAGTTGATTTACTTATTGAGCTAAATCGTTACTTATAATAATTTATACATACAAAAATTAGTTGTAACTTAAAAAAGGCCTTTAAAGTTAAATCCATCTTTATAGATATTTAAAAAAATCTTAATTGTCATTATTTGGAAATTTTATCTTTGGGAAAATGTAGAAATCCTCTTTGATAGGACATCACCGCTTACTCCAATTTCATGAAAATACATTAATCTTAAAGTTTAGTTTTATTTTTATTTCTTTGTTGTTGTTTTAATTAATTTATTTATCATTAATATCTTTTAAACCTTGATATTTATTTTAAATAAAAATAGTGTAAAGAATTCACCTTCAAGTTAATATATAATTCAAAAATAGTTTAAAATTTTAAATTTCACTTGAAATAAAGTTAATTAGAATTATATTTTATAGTAATTCAATATAAATTTATCTTTTAATTAAAATAGATTGAATGAATAAAATAGATATAAAACACGTGGTTAATAAAATATGGATACAATTTTTTAATTTACTTAGTAAATAAATTTTAGGGGAAGAGTTTATTTGATTTCCATCAAACTTTGCAGGGGAGTAAAGATTGTATGAAATAAGGATGTCATGTTATGTCATTCTGTATCTCTTTTTAATAATTTAATGATATTTAAGCAATTTTTTCATGTTATTTATACACAACTTTAGTAATTTTTTTAACTTGAATCCTGAGCCTAGCCCTTGAACTCGAAATTCTGAATCTCGAACCTGAAACCTTAAACCTTGAACATTGAATTGGTCTTTTGGTTTAGGGTTCAAGGCTCAAGTTCGGGGTTCAAGGTTAGGATCGAGGTTCAAATTAAAAAGGTTACTAAAATTATGTATCAATGACATAAAAAAATTATTAAATAATTATTAAATAATTAAAAAAATACATAATAACGTGATATATTAAGTCATACAATCCTTTCTCATGTTGTAAGTGAGGTTTTCCTTTTTTCTTTTCAAACCATAGCAGCATAAAATTTTAGCTGGACACCACAATAATAGCTTATCCTCCACATGGGCATATATTTGAATTTTTAATGTAAACTAATTTTAATATAAATATATTTTAAAATAAATATAATCAAAGGCTATTATAATTTATTATTTTATTATTATACAAACAAATATTAATGTTATAATAGTTTAATAAATATATAAATCTTATATTTTATATGAATGAATTATAAACAAGTAGATATACCAATTGTTATAAAAATAAATTAACCATAAAAAATTAAAAATATTTTATTATTTAATTTAATAAGTAATTTAAAATAATTAAAAATTATTTAAAATTTTTATTTTATTAAATAAAATTACAAATTCAAATATTTTTAATAATTTTATAAAAATAAAATAATTTAAAACTTCTATTATATATAATTTCTAATCTAATATCTTTAATAATAATATTCTATTTTCACCTTATCATTACATTTACTTTTGAATCCAAACATACACCTTACTAAAGTTTTTCATTTCAACGTTACAATAATTAATTTCACTATCATTACTGTTTTTAACCTCACTGGAGACAAACACATCGCCCATCTAAAAGAAGCCTTAAGCTCCATTTAATATCCGAGAATATTTTCTATTTTCATTTTAGAAAATAACTAATTTTCTAAACATGTTTAGTAAAAATAAAAACTTCTAGTATTAAAAAGAATTAACAAGTGGTTGGATATAATGGTAACACATTACACTTCTAAGAGGAAAACATATGTTCAAACATTGGAGATAATATTGTTGAGAAGCGCAATCACAAACCTTGAATATGAACTGTAAAATCGACATGCAAAAGAAAGTGATAAATTTACGTGTTGGACAACTGGATATGATAATATCTTCTGAATTTATTTCCGGAAAAATGTACAAGTTAAATGTTATTGTCAATTCTTACAAAGCAATAATAGAGTACAATAAATACTTATTCGTAGCATATTACTGAAGTTAGGTTATGGCCATGGAGAAAATTTATTCAACTCTAAAATGAGAAGGAACAAAAATTCCTTGTTAGTCCCCATCTTTTCATTCTCATCTAATAATTGAACCAACTGAAAATTTTCCTATTTTCAAGTTTCAACCAAAAAAGTTAGAAATGGTAAGTAGGGATACAAATACCTATTTATCAGAAAATAGGTTAGTATAATTGATTTCACATATTTCGGATTTATAATTTAAAGATACTAAATGGGTTGAATAAAAAAATTAAAAATTGAAGTGTTTGGATAATTTATAGAATACAAATTAAAAATTTAAAAAACCCGAATAAATTAAATCAACCATGAAGCTAATCCTAGTACACCATGTCACAATTTGCTATATATAAATCATGATGGTTTATTTGAATAGGTTTGGAAATTAGTAAGGTTCAAATAAGTGGAGCAAATTGGTTGCCAATTGCCATCTTCTCATTGAAGCAGAAGGATAAAAGAAGGAAGGAAATTGAGCATGAACAGAAAAGCAAAAGATATTTTTTTTATTTAAACATTTCAAAGGAAAAGAGAAAAAAGAAGAAGAAAGAAGTGCTTGAAAAAAAATATTACAGAGAAGGACAGTGACATGTTTTTTTCACAGCTAGTTGACAATTAAGTTGGGTCCCTCAAAGCACAAGGGTGGTGGTGGGTTACCCTTAAATCAGGGACAACAAAAAAAGAGAACAGCTTCAATGGCAGTGACCTTTATGAGCTGAGACCCTGTCTGAAGGGTCCCCAAACAAGCAAGAGCCATTATTTGACTGGTAGTACCCTTCCTTCTGTTGGACAGTCACCTCATGCTGCACACAGGCTCAGCCTTGTGTGTGTCTTTTATTTTGTGATAAGATTTTGTGGTATGGTTGGTATTGGTGACAGGCTGACAGCCAAATGTTAGTAATTTGATAAGGTTGAGTGGTTCATTCAGTCCAGTGTGTTTGGTTGGACCCATCACTATGAACCATGCCAAACCAATAGGCTAGCCTAGTGTAACACATGATTGGTTCTGGTTCTTGTGTTAGATAAGATATTAATCAATCCCTCAACTAATCCCACTGTTCCACTACTCATTTCTTTATTTTAATCTTTGGGTTGGATTTTAAAACTATTTGGAAGATCTCATCAGATTTCCAAACATAAAAGATTGATTTAAAGAGGATTTATGGTAAAATGACCTTTCCAAACCCTCTCGATTTTAACATTGAGTAAATTGGTATATTTTAAAAAATTAGAGTAATTTAATTACTGTCAATTTCGAAAGTGAGCAGTTAAGAACAATTAATCACCACATTAATATTTTTCATCAATTGTACATGATCTTGATTGATATAAATAAATTTAGCCCTCATATTTTATATATTCTATCAACTTGGTCCTTATTTTACAAATTTAACCCCATTGTGTGAATGTTGATTTTTTAGAATTAAGATTAAATTGACAAAATATGCAAACATCGAGAGCTAAATTTTTATTATACCAATCGAAATTATGTTGTGATTAATTACCTTTAAGTACTCATTTTCAAAGTTAATAGGGATTAAATTGCATTAATTTTTAGAGGAGCTAATTTGCTCAATATTGAAATTGAAAAGAATTGAAAATGTCTTTTACCATTAATAACCCACAATTAGACTAAGCTTTCTTTTCCAGATTTTTAGATGTCTAATAATTACATCGAACTCTTTACTACTTAACGTAACACGCATTCGTAATGGATCATTCTATAACTGATTTGTTACCCTAAACCCAGAATTTAAGGCATAAAAACTAATAAAATTGACAATACAATATGCATACACTAACCTGTGTTTTGATTTGAATGGTTTCTAACACCTAACCAAGACTTCTATTGATGTTTATAGATTGGGACATGGAATGATAATGGAAGCTGAACCTTGAGGATAACACAGAAGGTTGATGTCCTCAAATTACCTAATTTCACTGTAATGGACAAATCATGCTAAAGAGGGGGGGTTTTTTAAAAGAAAAAAAATTCGGCCAAACATTGCTTTTGGACCACTGCAATATATCTTTCTCTGAAAAAGATGATGATTTTGAATCTTGATATTAAAACGTGAGATGAATGAAAAGTTGCGTTTTATTCATACCAAAAGTTAATAATTATTATTATTTTTGTCTCGATTTTTTATTTTTATTGACTCCGAGCAGTTTACTCAGAAATTGGTGCAATTTTTACGTTCAAAACGGTATATTGACTAATTTTTATTTCAATTGATTCGACCAATTAATTTGATTCGACTCAAATAACATTATTAATATTATTTAGATTTGAGTTGAGAACTAAATATGTTAATGAGAAGAGATTATCTGAAACTATGATTTCATGCCATCCCTATTCCTATCCCATTTCCAATAGGAGAATGACAAATCAGATTTTTCCTCTTGATTTTTAATTTTTTTCTCCTAAAAAATTCAAATCCAACTAAAAATGTTAAAAGTTCAGGAAGAAAAATTTGATTTGTCGTTCTCCTCTTGGAAAGGGATAGAGATGACGTAGAATCACAGTTTCATACAATCCTTTCTCGTATATATATATATATGTCCAACTTGGGTTAATTTAATATATATATTTATATCAAGGATGATTTCTTGACTATGTTTCACTATATGATGAATACATGTTGTAAACATGAATAGTCAAAAGAAAAAGAAAAATAAAGAGTTGGACTAAAATGAAAATACCCCCAATAATGACTTCCAAGAACTGGCTCAAGCTACCTTGACTCAACTACCTTTGAATTTCATTCCAAGTATAAATTCAACAAGAGAGAAATATATCCGTAAATCAAAGGCTAATTGGTAGTTAACCGGATTCTTCTTTTGCTTTAGATTTTTTTGGTAAACTACATTTTAATTAAATTATTGATAAATTTATGTTTTGATCATTTAATTTTAAAAAAAGTTACAAAATGATTATTAAATTATTCGAAAGTTTTTATTCAAGTCATCGGGCTCTTAAAATCATCGTTATATGACTTCTTTGTTTGCACTGCCTGCACTAAATGAAAGCTCTCATTCTCTTTTTTTCTACAGTTCAATTTTTTTTATGAAACAACTTTAAACGTCACAAATCTATGAATCAAAATCTAAATACCTTTCTTTTCTGACACTGATCCACCGTACCAATCGTCAAATTGTCGCTTAGAGTTGGCAAGCCGGACTTTAGAAAAAATCTTAACATCCCAGTAACTTAAATATAAACTTTCAAATAATTTACTGATTACTTTGTAACTTTTTTAAAATTAAGTGACCAAATCGTAAATTTACTAATAATTTAATAATTTGGACATAATTTATTTATTTATTTAAAATTTTTCTAAGTTTACAAAGAAATTGATTCTCTGTCTTAAGACTACCAGGTAGTCTGTTAGTAGGTGGAATTTGTGGTAGCTACAAGTCCAATAAAGCAGACTATAAGTCTATAACCTAACCATGGACCATTCAAATATAAAAAGCATGGGAATCAATAAAACACTGACTATTTTTTTTTTTTTTTTTTTACTTTTGAATGTGTGTGTGTGAGACAGGGGATCGATTCTGTCATGCCATGCAAATGCTGCAGCCGACATGAAACCTTTTTTTTTTTTGGCTGTAATAAAGAACAAGAACAATCCCAACAAAGATTCAAATTCTACATAATATAAGAGCAAAAACCCTTGTTTCTTTTTTGCACTTTAAGATACCATTCAAAGACAAGAGTTTTCACTTTTCACTTTTGTCCCCCTCATTCTCACAACATTGAAACGATCTTCAATGAAAACTTTAATAAATTCCCAAGCATATTCTTCTTCTTCTTCTTCTTCTTCTTTTAAATTTTTTTGCGTTACTTGTACTGCAAGTATTCTTCTCTGCCTTTTTTCTGTTCCATTAGCCTTAAAAGAGAAACATGGACAATGAGCGAGAGAGGAACATTTCAGGCTTTAACTCGACAGGCTTTGTTTTCTTCCCAGACATGACAAAAATTTGTAAGAAAACATAACATGATAGGTATTTTTGTTTCTTCTTTTAATTTTCTGGTATCCTTGTAAACTACTGGATTAGGTTTGGTTCTGCAATAAGAAATGTAAGAGCTTGCAAGGCAATGTATTGCTGATTTGTTAAGAGTCCAAAGAAGAATCCCAGATATAGATTTTGTTGTCTGTTCTTAATTTTGATTGCAGTTTCAGTTGTTGTTTTAACACATTTCGAGAAACAAAGGAGTTGTATATGCAGGGCAAAACATAGCCTACTCTCTAATAGGTTAAATTCTGCCATTACTCTCTGTATTTTACTAAACTTATGGGTTTAGTCATTATATTTTCATTTAGTTATTTTTACTTTTATACACTTTTTCAAATTTTAATTTTCCAAAAATAATAATTATTAAATTAATGTAATTTTTTAAAAAATTTGATATAGCAATCATATGTCACACAACCCTAATTTAAGTATCACTTTCAATGAAAAAAATGGAGATATATTTAAAAATAATTTAAGTATCCGAAATATAGGTTTCGTTACATTAGTGGTGCCATGCCATTATTTATATCAAATAATTCAAAAATAAAATTTGAAAAAATATATAAAGTTGAAAAATAATTTTGAATTTTTATAAGTTATAAATTAAAATTCAACAAATAAAAAATCATTTTAAAATATATACATATATATATTAAAATTTTAAAATAAAAATACAATGAAAGTGTAGAAAATACTAAAACATATTTAAATTATAAAATTGTTGAATTTATCGAAAATATTGAGTTAAATTTTTTGGGAAAATATAAAATTCAAAATATTGACATCCTAGAAAAATTCTAACAATGCAACAAATATTTTAAAAATTCAAAAGATAAAAAACATATAATTAATAAAAGAACTTCTTAAATTAAAAATAATATATAACTATTTATTGCAAAAAAAAAACCTTTGCCGATGAATGTCAGTCAACATCAACCAATGATGGTAAAGATTGGTCAAACCCAATATTTCTTTTATTTGAATTTTAATTTTTTTTATATATTTACAAGTATTTGATTCAAATAATAACATAATATACTGACATGGCATTTTGCAGCACATGATTATGGGGCGGGGTTAGGTTAAGTTCAGGTTGAGCCAATGCAAAATTTATGTCTGTTTTCTAAGCTCGGGCTCGACCCGATAAATGAGCTTAAAATTCTACTCATCCAGTCCATTTGTATTAATTTTTTTAAGATTATTTAAAAATATAATGCATCAAATACGTTAAAAATATTAAAATAAATGTTTCTCGCTAAATTAAAAATACATTAAAACAATTTTTATACTTAAATAACACTAAAATAGTTACAACTTAGCAATCAAATACTTCTAAAATAGTAGCAAAATTAACAATAAATAATAGTTATATAATATCCAAACAATAACAATAAAATAGTAGCAAAACAACAACCAAACAGTTGATTCAAGTCAAGCTTGGACAAAAAAATCCTACTCAAAGCTCGGTCCATTTAAAAATGAGCATTACCTTTTATCCAAATCCATTTTTCCGATATATATTTTTATCCAAATCCATTTACTTTTCAAACAAGTTTCCGAACCTAAGTGAACATGATGAGATCTAAGTTCTACAAAGCAATAATTATTTATTTTACGAAAGCAAATTTCATATTTTCTTTCGAAGTATCTTACATAGAAAATCATGATTGTATAGATACAAATTACCAGTCACATTCTAAAGTTAGACATATAAAATCTTATATTGGGTTTGGATGAACGGTGGTGTGCAGTGAGGTAAGTTTAACTTATTTTTTGTCTCACGTTACAGTGTTGTTATAGTATCTAATCTCACTGCCACCGCTGTTTTTACACTAACCACAGATAAACGCACCGCCCATCCAAACCCACCTATAATTTGTATACTTAATTCAATTTAAGAAGTCAAAATGTATATAAAAAAAGTGTATTTGTACAAAAAGTAATTGCAACAAATTATAATTATTAAGATAGTAAATTTAAATTATTGTAATTATAAAAAAAATCTCATTTCTTAAACATGTTTAATTGACATAGTGTAATCACATACTAATTTTTTTTATGTCATTTGATAGTTTGTTTTTCTTGATAAAATAATAATAAATTTTCGAAAATGATAAAAGAGCGAAATACTTGCGTAATTCTTACCATTATTTATAAAGTGAGAATGCTCCAATTACACTCAATTCAATAACTGATTATACTTTAATTATAGAGTGAGTTTGTTTACAAACTCAAAACCTAATTAGAAATTGGTTGATTTTTAAGATGTTAAAACACCAAATGATATCAAGTCACCTAGCTGAAACCATGGAAGAGAAGCTAATCCTCTTGTTATGATACTAATTATTATCAATCCAGTGACTACTAGTTCATCAGGTCTTGACCTGCACTCTGTATGGGTTCACACATGCGTAGTGCTCACACATCCATAGTATGGGCGAGCCCAATATGAGAATATATAATATGTAATATTGGTTCGCCTACATATGGTGCAAATCCACTTCGAGTATACGCGTGTTAACCCTAATGTAGGATATGTATCATCATACATGGAGGCCTATTTAGCATGTCATATCTTTAAACAATGATCGTATCATACAAATACACAAAATTAACCTATTTGAGGGGACATACAAAAAACAACTCAACACCTCTCCATATCAAAAGCTTATTTGAAATCGTTTAACCACTAGACCGATTCTTTAAATCTAATCATACAGCTTCAACCTTCTAAATAACATTTATTAAATTAATCATATGTAAATTTCAAAATTATATCTATTGAACTCTCATCCCCTAATAAAATTTCAAAATTACCCTTATTGCTACTTTTATTTAAAAAAATTAGCATAATGATTTATTTAGTCTTTTAATTTTATAAAAAATATTTTAACTATTTATTTAATTTTTCGTTTATTTTAGTCCTTACGTTTTTGTCAATAGATGAAAATATAGACAACTGTTAACTTTACTTGACATGACATCCAATTAATTAATTTTAAAAATAAAATTTATTTCTAATGCAACATACAGGTCAAAATTAAAGGTGATTTAACAAATAAGCTAAAATAATTTTGATAGAAATTGTAATAATTCTTGTAATTCATTTTACCAGATAAGTGTTTATCTTTTAATAAGAAACAACTCATAATAACTTTCATATCTCATTAGATTGAAAAAAGTATAATTTTTCTATTAAAACTGATTAATCAATATAAATTACTTTTTAATACATGATTGCTGGTAACACCTTTTCCTTGTAGGTCCATACAATTTATGTTTTCATCTATTAACCCTTACTAATGAAATAATAACTTTACTCAAATCAAATCATACAACATGAGAAATTTGAGTACTATTTTAGGTTTCCTGATGAATAATTTACACCCAAATTTTGATAAATTATTAAGGTAGTGATTGGGAATTGAGATTTAGCTTTGAAGATTTTATGATTTATGAATTTATCATTTTGGGAATTAAAATATTTGAATTCAAGATTTTGAATTATTCTAAATTTATTATTTGAATAATTCAAAATTAGATTTGGATTTCAACTAATTCTAAGTTTCAACAACATTGTTTTTTTTTTTTATAAATTAATTACTTAGGAGGATTTTGAACATTGTTGTTTGAACTAGATTGGACAAACTGGTCGGACTGGGAACTAGTCAGGATATCGATATGGAGAAAGCCGAAAGGCATTAAATCAGTTGACGCGTTAACTGGTATGACCTGGTTGATTGGATGATCAAACCAATTTTTTTAAAATATTTTTATTTTTATGATTTTTTTAATAATTTGTTTAATGGAATTGGATGAATCAGTCGAATTGATTGAACCAGTTGGACCAGCGAACCGTTGGCCTAATTATGGAAATTATAAGTTAAAAATTAGGGGTTTATAAATTAGAATTGTGGAAATTATGGAATAAATAAAAATTTTGAATATTTATACTATATTAAATTAAATGCATGAAGCTTCATCATTGTTTTCAGAACTTGATAGGATCAACTGATCAAACCGGTTGGATTGAGAATTGATCGAGGTATCAATTCGAAATAAGGGGTCAAATTGGTTGACTCGTGAACCAGCCAAATCGTGGGTTAAACCAATTTTATCTATATTTAATTTTTTTAATAATTTATTGAATAAAACCGATTGGATCAACAAACTCGGTTGAGTCACAAATTGGTGATTTGACCGGTTCGCCTGTCGATCCAATCCTAAAAAACTTGAGCTTTGTTGATAATATACTATAAATAAATTATTTATTGTTTTGGTGTTGAAGGACGTGTGAAAGAAGAGAGAACAAAAAAAAATTCCCATATTTTTTTAATCAATCTTAAATTTTGAAAATTCCAAAATCTAAAATGGATTTTAAAATTCAAAATTTTACTCTTATTTATCCAAATAAGGAATTTACGATATAGTCCTTGCTTCCTTCAAGTATAACTCTACTTTTTTAAGGTTTGCTTTCTCCTTTTTATACTTAGTTCTCCTCTTAAGACTGGGCTTTTGGGCCGTATATATTTACAATGATCTCAAAAGAGTCCTTCAACCTTTTTAACAATCTAAACATTTGTTACTATCAAAACTGATTTTCTTGCATTTTACCTTTTATTAAAAAATGAATATTATTGCGGGTTGAGTCTTAGCTCGATTAATATGGATATATTTCAATGCAGGAGCATGTGAGTTTAAGTGCGCTGAAGCATATTATCTTGTTATTTATGGGTTGAGAGGGGCTATGAGTACTTCTAGGTATTATGTGAAAAAAAGTAAATACGATGATAACCTATAATAAGATTATTTTAAAAAAAAGAGAGTATTAGTTCCTATATAATAGATTAAAGAATTAATTGGTCTTTACTGTTAAAATTTTCATTCATTTGTATTGTTAAAAATTGATGTCGTTGACAGGATTACTAGACATACCATATGTTCCTCATGCCGATGTACAAAAATCAACTAGTAAAGACCAATTATATAGGAACTACAAAATTAATTGGTCTTTACTCATTTTTTAAGTTGAAAGGTAAAATGTAATCTGACTCCTAATACAGTAATATTCATTACTATTAAAATCCCTTTTCTAGTTTTCATTCATTAGTCCATCTACAGTCACATAAAATGATAAATTCTAAAAATAAAATAATTCTAATTGTCGTGCAGGTTCTGGGTTTCAGCTTGGTAAATCTGTAATGGTGATGACCAATCATCAGAGTGAGCTAGAAGAAGGATTGGCTCACGCTCAACGCTTTCTAGCTAAAAATATTATGAAGGTTGGTATACCAGAAATCGAATTATATTTAATCTTTTCTACTAAAAATTGAGTAAGAGTAAACTGATAATTCTATAAAAAATTTCATCTATTTTTATTGTTAAACAATGATGTGGTTGACGGAGCAACCAAACATGTGTTTTGTCACATGTACATCATACTGATGTAGCATTTTGTCATGTCAATAAGTATTTAAATTTTAAAAGAAAGGATGAGTAGTTGGTACAATGGTAGTGTATTTTTTTATTCCACAAGCAGCCTTAAAAAATTAACATGTTTTTTTAATATTTATATTTTTAATATTTTACTGTATCACTATAGAACAGTTGTCAATCCATAGTCATTTTGTGGAGTTTTAGACTCTACAATCGATGTACCAAATAACTTTACTTTAAAAAACTTAAAATAAATAATAATTTAATCATTAATTAGAAAACCATGAAATATAAAAATATAGAATATTATAAAAAATAATTAATAATATAAAATATTAATAATAAAATGATTAAGAACAACCTAAATTTGTCGAGGATTACGTTGTTTACAATAATTTTTATAATTTCTTATGATTCTTAATGCTTTTAAATATTTTTCTATTTTATATAATTATTTGAAAAACTATATCTATATTATCCTAAATGCGATTAAATAATTATAAAAAATTATTTTAGGGGTTTTTTTTAAAATATTGTCGCAACAACATTATGTACACGTGGCATATCACATGCCACTATCTGATTGCTCTGCCAGTACTTGACTATTTTTAAGAAAATAATTAATTTACTCTTTGATCTAAACATATAAAAACTAATTTACCAATTTTTTATATAAAAAATAAAAAAATTCGACATTTTAATATAAAAACCTCCACAATACTTTCCCAACTTATTTACATAGAAAAGATAGAAAGACATTGGTAAAAACTTTTTGTTGTATTTTATGGTCGAACTTTGTATTTTGATGCTACCCCAATGGGCCTTGCCTCAACTTTAATCTTGCAATATTTCATTTTCCTACCATAGCGTATATTCTTACATGTCACCTATATGGCATTTTCTCTTCATATGGTAAATGGTTCTGGTTGATGTTAATATGTTCCAATGTTCTTAAAATAGATGCATGCCGGTGGAGTCTTAATATAAGTGGTTTCTTGTAATCTATTTGATTTGGCTTAGACGTTAGATTCGAATTCAAGATATTACATTAGTCATTGAAACGACCTGGTAAGTTACTAGACCTTTTTGAAAATGGTCTTTTTAAAGCATGCGTTCAATTTGTTTAGAAAACTTAGATATTCTTTTAATTATTATACCTCAAGTCTTATTTATTACTTTGCAACGAAAAAGATGGAAATTGTTTAGGTTCTTAGAAAAATCGGTTTCATCAGATAATGATAATTTAATATCCTAATTTAAAATTTATAAAGTATGTCATGCAACATATGATCAAACCTAAACCCTAAGTTTCATGCCACGATTTATAATAAATAATGTCAATCTTTTTAAGGAAATAAAAACATATTAAAGAAGCTAAAATATTAAAGAAAAGGCTTTTTTTACTTATATATTACAAAAATAATAAAAATTACCAAAACGATATCCCACCCCATTATTTACGAAAATGGTATGGTGTGGGGGGTGGAGAGAAGGCACTTTGTTATAAAAAATAGTTTTTTTAAGGGTGGAGGGTCGGGGATAGGCAACACCGGTATTCTATACCTATACACGAGTAAAACTGGGGTAAAATACGGGTACAAGGGGTGAAGGGTGTTTGACAGGCCACACCAAGGTGAACGGTGTCTGACAGTTGACACCCAATGGAGGATTTGTCATAGGCGACACCCAGTCTTATTTAAGCACTGTTTTTTAACAGTTTAAAAGATAAGAAGAGAAGAGGAAAAAAAGTTTCTGCAGAAGAGAAATAGAGAAGAATTCGTAAGGTCAGTAGATATGATTTTTTTTATAGTATCTTTTTTTGAAATTGCATATTGAGAAATTTAATTATTTTTTTACAGATTTAGTATTGAAGATGAATAATCAATTTTTCACATGCGTTTATTTTGACGGAGTAATTTTGACAACAACAGTTGGATCTATATTGAATGTCGCCGACAAATAGTAATGTGATTTAATAGAAATGTCTTGATTGATGATATGAAGAAAATGATTAGTGCAAAAATTATTAGACGTTGTGGGAGGAGGATCTCGAAACTACTCTACAAATTTCCAGTTTTGATAGATTCTATCAAATTCACCGAGATGGAACTTGTAGACAATGAAGACGTAGAGACAATGGTCACTCTTTATTGTCGAAATTGGAGTCACCAAACTGATCCAATTTAGTTGTTTGCTGAGTTAGTTGATGAGAAGCCAGCTGAAGATTTCACTCCATTAAATGAAGAACATGGAGTCCAAGATTCGTATACGATGGTTCCGAAAGCGTTCATTGATAGGCGATCGACTATACGCGGGATCGACATCGATCTTAATGCTCTACTTATGTCTAAGAACCTTAACCTAGGTCCCCGTTTACAAATACATTTGGTGGTGATTGAGACCGATGTAGATGGTAATGATGGATATGATAATAATGATCCTTCTGATCACTAAGTTGAAGATTATAGTGATCTTTATCTAGATGAGGTCTCGGATAATATTGATGACTAAGGCGCGAATGACGATAGAAATGTTAATGTGTTTTCAGTTAGGAACCCGATTCAAGGCATTTTGATATGCAATGATCCTGGGGCACACATGTCGATCAAAGATATCGATGCGGTATATGCATCCGAGTTATCGGAGTACCTCAATATACTACCTATTCACCAATTGGTCACAGATTTCGAAAGTGACGAATTGTTCATTAGCTTCGCAACCAAGGAAGACTGCGTATTTGCTATTAAGCTGTATAGTATGAATGTGTTGGTTGACTACAAAATTGTTGCGTTTAAACCGACATTGTATATTGGAGAGTGTTGGAGGTCGATAGAAAGTTACAATTAGCGGGTACGAGCTGCATTTATCCGGAAGTCGTAAATGTGGGAGATCTAAAAATTTTTTGGGCATCACACATGCACTTCAACATGTATGAAATAAGATCACCGCAAACTTGATTCCAAAACTATCTGCAACTACATCATTCCAATGGTGAAAGAGATATCGACCATTCCTATTTCGATACTGATTATCGAAATACAAAAATGATTCTAGTACTGAGTGTCATACCAGAAAGCATCAATAGCTAAATAGATGGCAATGGAGCAGTTGTACGAAGATTAATATGCATTGTCTAATGAGCTACAGTGGTGGATAGTCGTTATGCGGAAGTACATGCCAGAGACTGTCATTGAGTTATAGACACGACCTTATTACGACCGGACGACCAACTACAACTAGGAAAAATAGTTTCTCACTGGATGTTCTGGACGTTTGATCCATGCATGTTGGCATTTCCCTACTACAATCCGCTCGTGCAGGTTGATGAGACCTGGTTATACAGAAAATATGCGCAGACCTTACTTATTGCGGTTGCTCAAGATGGGAATCAGAACTTGCTCTCGATGGCATTTGTCTTTGTAGATAAGGAGAACATGAAATCATGAAAATTCTTCCTGACAAACTTGCAGACATATGTTGTTAGGGATGGCAATATTTGCATTATATCCAATAGAGTTAAGGGAATAATTACCATAATTAGGTGTTTCGGTGTTCCATGGAGATCCGTTTAGTGCATCTGGCACAGCGCGACTAACTAGGGGTGTTCATTCGGTTAACCGACCCGAAATTACTATAACCGAATTAACCGACCTTCCAAAAATTTTAACCGTTAATCGAACCGAATTTTTTAAAAAAAAATTAACCGAACCGAAATTTTTTCGGTTAATAAGGTCGGTTAACCGAATTAACCGAAAATTATGTATTTTTATTTTTGGTAAAAATTACCCGAATTACCCGAATTACCCGAATTAACCGAATTAACCGAATTAACCGAATTACCAAAAAATATTCGAATTACCCGAATTTTTTTATTTTTTATTTTTAAAATTTAAAAAATTTATAAATTATTAAAGTAAATTGGGTTTTAGACTTTAGTAAATTGGGTTGTCTTTTAGTTTTAGTTTTATTGGATTGGGTAATTGGGTAAACTTTAGTTTTAGTTTTATTGGGTTGGGTAATTGGGTTGGGTAATTGAGTTTGGGCTGGGTTGGATAATTTTATTTATTAATTTTTTCGGTTAACCGAAAATTTTCGGTTAACCGACCGGTTTCGAACCGAATTAACCGTTAACCGAAAAATCATAAAAAAATTAACCGACCCCCGACCGAAAAAATTCGGTTAACCGACCGATTAACCGAATTCGGTCGGTTAACCGAATTTTTTCGGTTTTACCCGAATTATGCACACCCCTACGACTAACTTTCATCGAGATTACAAGAATGCAGACCGGTAGAAACAAGTTGTGAAAATGGGTAAAATTTAGTTCCAACATATGTTTTAAATGTTCCTAATCCTTCAACACATTATTTTGAGACTGTAACTTATCTTTTCTTAATGCATACACAACGTACGAGCTAAAGCCACACCTTTTCAACCAAAAGATAACCAGACTTGAGGGTGACATGCAAGGTGAAACGAATAATCCTTTTCGAGAGTGGTTGGGTATCATTGAGCTGTAACAATGGACTCAAAAATTTTAATAACGGTGCTCAATATGGTCATACAACTACTAACCTGGTAGAGGCGGTTAACTCCATCTTGAGGCGAACACGATATCTTCCAAATCCATCTGTTTTCTCAACCACGTTTCATAGGCTGACAACCTTGATTTCAAGAATGAGGCTAAAACATGTCAATTAGATGGAGGCGGGACAAGTGTTTGTTAAAGACGTCATGAAGGTAATAGATGTGAACCATCAGAGATCGAGGTTGATGAATGTAGAAATAAATTCTCAACATTTAAAAACTTTTCGAGTTACAGAGTCCATCGGTCATCGACCCAGTATCACACTTAGGTCCTACAGAGTTTATTTCTGAAACATAAGGTACAGTTGCAGAAAGTTTTAGTCATTTCGTTACCCCTGTGCGCATGTCATTGTAGCTTGTGCTCGCATCTTGATCAATGCTAAACAATATATCGATTAGGTGTACACTTTCGAGTGCTCATGGAGTATTTGGGGAAATGAGTTCCCTATCCTCCGTGATATGTTTACATGAGAAGTGACTCTATTAGATTTCGAGCTTGTCCCAGACAAATGGGTTACATAGAAAGCTGAAAGGTTGCCCACAAGTCACCGGGATCCGTAATGAAATGGACATGAGGGAGAAAATTGATGACAAACTTTGTGGCATGTGCGGAGTAGCTGGTCATAACCAGACTAAATTCTCACATCGAACCTACCATATTGGACAACCATTACGATTAGGTGGAATATGAATTAATGATACATGCATTTCTTGGTTAAGATGTCTTCATGGCATTCGAAGATCTATATCTTAGCTTCGAAACGTACTTTAAATCGCTCAATTTTGAGTTCGGGAGCTCAAATTATGACTGTTTTGGTGAAAATTGCTTGAGTAGAATTTTTGAACGGGATTATGACGAGAATTACAAGTTTCGGGCTTTTAATTGAAGTTTAAATCATATTGGGTTTGGGTTTTAGAATTAATTTTTATTATATATGAGTCCAATATTATATTTATAAGCTTTTATTATGTTATTATGTTATTATTTTATTATTCCTAATTTTTCTATTATTAAGTACTTTTAAGTTATTTAGGATTTTTATGTCATTAAGAAAGTTTAGTTTAAAACTACTTCTTGTTTCAGTTAATTAGAGTTCTAGTATACTTAAGAGTTTTATTTAGATTTATTTAGCTAGCCTATATAAAGGCTTCTTCATTGTACATTAATTAGACACGAATTGTTTTCATTAATAAAGTTTTCAACTATGGGAGTTTGTTTCTTTGTGCAAGATTTCTTTCTTGTGATTTTTAGAAGTAGTTTTCTTCTCGATTTTCTTCAAGGAGTCGTTGGAATTCATTTTTCACCCGACAATTTGCCAAGAATTATTTCTTGGATGGTTGATTAGAGTCATTAATTGAGTTTGTTGGGATTTATATCTCAAAGGGTTAAATTGGACATTTATCATTCTATTCATCATAGGTGTCATAGCCCGAAATAGGGCCTAATCGGAATAGTGGTTTCGTAACCACAAATCCGAAGTGAAATAATTTAATTTTATAAATTTTTATTAATTACTGATTGATTGAAATATTGTGTGAAGATAGGGATAGGAAATTTTAATGATTTAGTGCCTAATTGAATTTTTAGGACTAAATTGAGAAAAATGCAAAGTGTGTCTAATTAGTGATTAAATGACTTAATTGGATTATTGTATGAAATTGGAAGTGTTTATGTGGCAATTAGACCATAAATTAGTGTTATGGACACAAAAGGGTAATTCTAGAAAAATATCTAAGTAATGGGTCAATGGCATTTTTGTCAAAAGTGAATAAAAGACAAAATAAAGTGAAAATAAGTGTCCATCTTCTTCAAAATCAGACGTTTGCTGCCAAACAAAAAATTCATGTCACCATAGCTAGGGTTCTTGATCTTCCTAAGCTCAATTGTAAGTGATTTCTTGCCCCGTTTTTAATTATTTTCGTATTTTTATACTTATTGAAGCTTGAATTTCATGTTTCTACCATTTAATTTAAATGAAATTAAAGTTTAAAAATTGACCCATTCATGATATAATTGTAATTTGATTAGTGATGTTAGATAATGAATGTTTGAAGTGTTAATTTCAAGTTTTACTAGATGAATTTCAATGAAAATGTTGAAAAATGGCTAAATTGTGAAAGATGGTAAAGTGTGCATGAAGTTGTGATTTTGTGAAATTGAGGGCTGTTATGAGCATGAAATATGCTTTAGTGAAGTTTGAAATTTAAGAATTTAGTGAATTTTATTTTTACGAGCTTAGCGACAAAAGTGGAATTTTTGAAAAGTTTTGGGGAAAAATGTAAATTTGCCAAAATGTTGTGTATGAATTGTATTTGAATGAAATGTTGATAAAATGTATTGAATTGTGTTAATATAGATCAAGAAAGAAGAAATAGTGGAAGTGATCGGGGAAAAGAGAAAGTTATCGACTAAATTACAAAAATAGTCGTTTTGCATCCGAGGTAAGTTACGTGTAAATAATAGTTATATTTTTATAAATTGTGAATTATATTTGATATGTGAATTAATATTCAATGTGGAAGGAAAATTATTCATGAATTATTCAAGTGTTAAAGTGTTGAAAATAAAGTGTTAAGTGTAAATTCCCGGTTGAACTTAGGAATAGAAGTGGATACAAGTGACATGTCACTAGAGATCAGTGTTACAGTGTTATAGTGAGTCCCGGGTGCTAGGTAATCTAGCGTGTGTTGCAGACACCTGACAGCTTGTGTGAGCAGGCCCGTGGACATTTCCAGTGTTATTGATCAGTGGTAGCTTCGACTACGTTTCAGTGGTAGCTTCGACTACATAACAGTGGTAGCTTCGGCTACATATCAGTGTTGCACTTATGTGCTAAATCTCTACGTATCTGTGTATATTCCGAGTGTTCAACGGGATTAATGATGGGTTAAAGTGAATATGAAATGAAGTGTGTATGCAGGTACAATTGAAATAATTGAGCATATGTGATAAATGTTAAGTGTGAAAATGTATATGCAAGTGAATTGGTAAGATTGTGCATGTGTAAGTGATTGAAATTGCTAAGAAATGTTTTGGTTAGTTATATGTTAAAAGTGTTAATTATTAAATGAGTAATTATTGTTTACATGTAACTTACTAAGCTATTTGCAGCTTACACCTTTCTTTCTTTCCATTGTTTTATAGTGTTTTGAGCTTGCTCGAATTGGGGATCGTCGGAGCTCGTATCACACTATCACAGCCATCTCGGTATTATGTGTTTTCAAAATTTTTAAAGTTATGGCATGTATAGAGTCTTAATCATTTTGAGTATGTTCATATGATATGACTAAGATTAGCTATGGAAATGGTAGCTAATACAAAGAAGCAGTTTCTTTGACGGCAGCAGTGACGTGAATGTGAAAAATCACCATAAATAGTATAAATGGAATTAGAGAGTGAATTATATATGGAATTAAATCTTATCAAGTCTATTTTTACATGAAAGAAACGGTGTAGGGAAAGGAATTCTATATTTTGAGATATTTGAATTTTAGTGAGACAGGGTCAGAATGGTTTTTGAAGTCCCCTATTCTAACTTTAGAAAATCATTATAAATTGTACAGAAATAATTGTAGGTCATAATTTATATGTATAGATTCCTTAGTGAGTCTATTTTCAAAAGAAATAAACGGTAACCATATATGAATTCTGTGCAATTAGATAATTGATTTTTAGTGCCAAGAGGTCAGTTCTGTCGAGCTGTGAAACATGGGATACTTTAATGAATAAACTGTACTAATTGGCTAAGTCAAAAATTCTGAAAATTTTATGGTAAGTAGGAATATGAGTCTAGTTTCAGGGAAAATTTACGGATTTAAATTTTTAGTTTCGTAACTCGATTTATAATTAAATTAGTGACAGTCGTGCAGGTGGACAGTTTTGTTGTGAACAGTGAATTTAATTTTAAAAGCAATTTTTTATGCTCCGAATCAGTAAGTTAAATTGGATGACATCTCGTACTCGATTCCGGCGACGGTCTCGGGTAAGGGGTGTTACAATAGGCATCGGTTTATAAAATCAGCTTCCACCTCATTTCGTATCAATTAATATACTCCATGTTTAAGCTTGTAATAAAAATTTTATGATTATGATGAAATTTTCATATTTATATTTCTGCATGTATATTGTTTTAAAAAAAACCATATTTATAGTTGTGATAATTATAAACTGGAAAATTAAGTAAAAAAAGCCTAAAATTTACTATAATTAAATTAAATCAAACTTGAAAATGTAGTAAATATAATGTTACACACCCTGAAATTGATGATTCGATGGTGTCATCCTAAGGATAAATTGTTGTGGTGCTCGGTGTTGAAATTGAGGGTGCTCGTGACGGTCATTATTTCACTCACCTAGAACATCGTTCACAGCATCCATCGATAATCCTTGGGGTATGCCAAACATACTCGAGAAATCATATGGTCCACAGGTTTGCCCAGGAGGGTTGAGTACTAGGGTGGTACTGGGCTGAAGGTGTCAAATATCATCGATGATCTCAGATTTGTCTAATATGAACTGGAACCAAAAATCTCCAACTAATATGCGTAGCCTGACGAGCTCAGAAAATAATCATCAACCCCCAAGTTCGAATGATAAGAACTATACCAGACTGTGAATAAGATTGCTCAGGTTTGGGCGCTGGCTCCGATTCAGGTGCAAAAGGCGGATGTGGCGAGTGGTGCTAGAGGTGCCCTAGTCATTACATGTGTGGAGGGATTAGCATCATTCACTTAACAAATAAAAAAGGTTTCCCATGTGCCATATACCAGCGTTGGTACTTCTCTGAGGGCCGCAAATCAAATGCATAATCCATTTAAGGTCTCTGCCCCATTCGATCATTCCATAATACAAGATATTCTTCATGCTCTAAAGCCCAATTCTTGTCTTGTTTCCCCCTTTTTTAATTAAGTGTACAACCCTCAAACTCTGTGGAACATTTGGAATATGTTGGACCTCAAATTCCCATTGTACCACTCGATTGTTGAAAAATTTAGTAGGGACGTGTTAATGCACCACAAGTATGAGTGGATGTGAGTAAACGAGGGAATAATAGCTGTAATGTTCGGGAAGGAATATGACATCTAGATGAATTGCACAATTAATAACATCGTTATTATAGCACGAGTCAAATTAAACAAATAAAGAAATTACATGTAATGAATATTAGTATAAATTACCCCTCCCCGGCGTGTGTCTAAATCATTTGTCGATAAATTAAAAGCGTGTATGACATCCCGATACTTGAAAAAACTCTATCTACGAAAAAGTAAACTTGTTAGAACAAATTTTCATAAAAAAGAACAAAATTCTTATTGTAATGGTTAAATTTTATCAAATATTCATGAGTGGGAAGACATATGTTTGGTGAGTAACTAATTCCAAGAATGGCATCTGGTAAAGCTCCCAGGACTGTAGCAATACCAGGCACCCACCTATGTTCACGGCACGACGCTTTGTTATCTGAAAAAGCACACGATACAATGTAGCTAGTACTATTGAGCCCCAACTATACAAATGGGTAGCTTAGAAATCAGATAAGAGGGGCAAATACATCAACTGGACCTTATTGTTATTTGCATTTGGCATGACTACACCCTCTATCATATACATTATATATGCTCGAGTGGTACACAACATCTCCTGTTCAATGGTAGTACTTGGTAAATACTCAAAATTTTCCTTCAACCATGAATAACTTAAACTCATAAATTTATCGCCACCATCACCAGGTGAGTGTCCTAGTAAGTCATAGCAAAGGGTTGCCAGTTTGGACATTGTGCTTACACCTGTGACTGCACTATCGTCAATTGGGAGCCTAAGTTGCAGTGCAACATCTTCCAAAGTGATGGTGCAATCCCCACACGACAAATGAAATATGTGGGTCTCTGGGTACCACCGCTCGACCAAAACCGATATCAAGTCGTACTTCAAATAAAATGTGCGGATCATTGTTGCTGATCCGAATCCGGATGCCTCTAAGTATGACATAAGACGAGGAGTCGGCAAATAACTTACATTGTTGACACGACCCCTCAGTTTGTGGCATGGACCCTGACTATATTAAATTACCGTAATAGTTAATATATCCAAATTAAATAAAAATGACGCGAAACTTTATAAACAGACCCATGGATAACAAATAACAATTTTAGTATATGATGTGTGATCTGTTTCTATAATCAAAGATGTCATTTTGATATCTGCAGTTTCAAATGAAAAAAATAATCATCGCCTGAACAAATAACGAAAATGATTTTTGTATCGTTTGTTATTTTTGAAGAATTAATTATATTTTACCCAAATAAACAAATCAATAACAATGTAATTTGGGATACACTAATCTAAGTCGATCATTTATTTTTAGAAACAATCTCATTTATTTTTTCTTTTTTATCCAATAACATTTTTTATACCATAACAAATATTCAACGTATTTGAAATGTAAAAATTTGTAAAGCTAATTCAATTCAATTAATTAGTATTCAATCAATCTAACGTAAGATGTATAAATTATTTTCTTATAAAAAATAAAAGTATTTTGATAATTTCTCTACTTGAAGACAACTAATTGATGGCATATTTGGCCTTTTTTCCACAATAATTCAAAAAAAAAGGGTCACCATATAAATTTGTAGCAAACAACCAATTTCAGTATTTATTATTGTAGCAAATGACCCATTTTGGTAATTAATTTGTAGGAACCCAGTTTGGTATTTAATTATTATTATTAATTATTGTGGTAAACTTAAATAAATAATAAAATTACAAATCCAACTAATATGAATTACAAAACCACAAAATAGAACAAATAATACGAATTACAAAACCTTAAATAAGTAAATAATAATTACAAAACAAAATGTACCTTTAAAATAATATTTGCTACTGTTACCTCCTTTCCTTCCAAAACCATAAAATCAAACAAATCATAAGTACTAAAAACATTAAACAAATGAATTATAATCACAAAAACAAATTTACCTTTAAAAAACTGTTGTTGCCTCATTTCACCTTAAACCCTACATGAAACATTTAATAATAAAACAACATTAAAATCTACAGGCTCCTCCCTTTAAAATCCTAACCTAACAAAAAAATTATATAAATAACACTTAACCTTTCAAAACCCATATTCTCTTCTCTTCTTTGCTGTTTCTTTCCCTTCTTCTCCTTAATTGTTGTTGTTTTTTTTTTTTTATTTCTTCAGTTGAGGGGACGATAACCCTCTTATAAAGAAAACATTTTTAACACCCGTGAGGCCTAAATCAGCCAGTTCAGGCCATCAGATTGTGTGACTGTGTGGTCACCTCTAGAGTGGTAATGCCTATCAAGGTACCCCCACTGGTGCCGCTTGTCAGGTCCCCTCCTCCAATCATTAAAAATTATTTTTCTCAACTAGTATTTGAATGGTATAACCCATATTTTCCCAACCGGTGTTGCCTATCGACTACCCTCCACCCTTAAAAAACTATTTTTTTGTATAACAAACTAATGATTGGGGTTAAAAAACAAGGGTAGTGTCGCCTCTCCACCACCCACACCATACCATTTTCATAAAAAATGGGTGTGGGATGCCATTTTGGTCATTTTTATTATTTTTGTATTATACAAGTAAAAAAGCCTAAAGAAAATGAAAGTAAGCCGAGTCTCTCCGAATGTCACTCCCGCGTCCTAACTTGATGGGTTATTTGAAAGGATGAAAAATTAAAGGGGTGAGCTATGACGCTTAATGTGAATTCATTTACAATAAAACCAATATAAAACCGCTAATAAGACATATAATAAATGACATTGCTCATAATTAACATAGATAGCAATTCAATTCAAAGTACAGTACTTCAATGCCACCAACATTCAAGTATCATAACTTACAGTTTCATATATCAAATAATCAATTCTCATATTTTCTCATTAATATGACATTCATACATTCATGAATATATATAGCCATTCATATGCACATAAATCTCATAACATAGCTTTTGTCATATATAGTCTTGATATCAAAGATGCCATTCAATTTCAATTTCATATGAAATAATCTTACGCCACCACTACACACCATAATGGGAGTCCCCCAGAACTCCCTTCTCCAATCACTCTGGGTTATGGATATTCACCACCAATAATTTGCAGTTTTCACTGCCAATGGCTGAGGATACATAGCAAACTAATGTTGTTGGAATCTGCTTTAGCTGTGGGTACACAACGTACAATTAAATGCAAATAAAATCTGCCAATGGCCGTGGAAGGACAACATACTCGCAGATAAAACTTGTCAGGGGGTTATGGTTACACGGTAAAATGAACACAATTGGAATATGCTTTTGTTGTGGATACACAACGTACAATTAAATGCAGATATACTGCCGTATACTTTCTCCGATCATATCGTCCCAATCCATGCAAAACAATACAATCAATTTAATGCATTTATATATTGTAACATTTAATGTTCTAACACATAGCCAATCAGTAACAAACTCAAGCATATCCATACATTCAATACGATAATAATTGAAGGCATGTTATTCATATGATCAAACAAATATATAAAGTAACATCAACAAATTTTAATTCATGCAAATATTAGTAGATATGAATAAATATGGTGTTAATTTAACCATTCATGGATTCTTGCATGTCATCTATAATCATGTACCTAATTGCATAATTTTATTCTCTAAAAATAGTGTGAAACCTAGTCAAGGGCTAAACTGATCAAAACATAGAATTTTTGGGTCAAAACTGTAATTTTTAGGTTCTAAGGGACACACGGCCATGTGACCAGACTGTGTGGAGAGCCCTGAGTTGTCTGGAAGGGGTTCATGGTCATGTGACAGGTTGTGTGAGAGGTCCTGGGTCGTGTGAGAAACGCAGTTTTAGGGTTCCAAGAGGGACATGATTATGTTTGAGGCCATGTGGTACGCTTGTTTCAATTTTGTCTCGATTTTCTCGTAAAAGAGCGAGTTTTTTTACTCGGATAATAGAAAAATACCTAAATGGTATCCCAGTCTCATTATTTATGAAAATGGTATGGCTTAAATAATGTTGGGGGTGGAGGCTTTGAAGGTGGCGACGCCATCATTGTTTTTGCTGCCCAATCATTAGTTTGTTATGAAAAAAATAGTTTTTTTAATGGTAGAGGGTTCGAGATCAGCGGCACTGATATGCTTATACTGGTTAAATACGGGTATTTGGGTGGTGGCAACTTGATAGGCGGCACTGACTGTGGATGTGACTCGTCGTCTCAACTTTTTCTAACGGCCTGATAGGTTTCACGGGTTGCTACTAAAGGGCCTTATAACCATGGTCCCCTTAGCCATGTGGTGTAAAAAAGAATAGAGTTTTGTTTGTAAAAAAAAAAGAAGAAAGAAGAGAAAGAATACGGTAAAAAAGAGAAGAAAGTAATAACAACTTAGGGAGAGAAGAGAGAAGAGAAAGAAGACGGTAAAAAAAAGATATCAACAGTTTAAAGAATACGGTAAAAAAGAGAAAAAAGTAATAACAACTTAGGGAGAGAAGAGAGAAGAGAAAGAAGACGGTAAAAAAAAAGATATCAACAGTTTAGGGAGAGAAAAAAGATGAGAAAGAAGAGGGTTTTGCTTGTTAAAAAAAAAGGAAAATAACAGTCTAGGGAGAAGAAGATTAGTGTTTTAGGGTTTTGAAAGGGGGACGACAACCAAATTTTTTTATTTTGAAAGGTAATTTTTTTAGTAATTATTATTTATTTAGTGTTCGTTGTTATTTATTAATTTTTGATTTTGTGTGTTTAAGGAGGAGATGAGGCAACAACCAAATTTTTATTTAAAGGCAAATTTATTTTTATTGTTATTTATTAAGTATTTTTGTACTTAATTTTAGTACTTAATATTTGTTTGATTTTGTAGTTTCGGAATTAATAATTTAATTTGGTTGGAAGGTACATTTGTAAATATTTTTTAGTAGGAAATTTTTGTTATTTGTTTGGTAATTTGTAACATTTGTGCGGATTTGTGGTGTTGTGTTCTTTATTAGTTGGATTTGTAATTTTATTACTTATTTGATTTTACCAAAACAATTAAAAAAATATATATATACCAAAATGGGTCGCCCTACAAATTAATTATCGAAATGGATCGTTTGCTACAAAAATAAATACCGAAATGAGTTTTTTGCTTCAAATTTGTACGGTGACCCATTTTGGTATTTAATTATTTTTTGGATTATTTTGGTAAAAACCCAAATATGTCATAAGTTAATTGTCTTCAAGTAGAGAAATTATCGAATACTTTTAAAATTTTTATAAGAAAATTAATTTATACATGTTACGTTAACTTGATCGAATACTAATTAATTGAACTGAATTGTCTTTACAAATTTTTATAGTTCACAAATGTTAGAATATTTGTTTCAGTAATAAAAATTGTTATTGGGATAAAAATGAAAAAAGGAGATGATTTCTAAAAAATTAGTGTATCCCAAATTACGTTGTTATTGATTTGTTTATATGGGTAAAGATATTATTAATTCTTCAAAAATAACAAATGGTACAAAATTCATTTTTGTTATTTGTTCAGACGATGATTAAATTTTTTATTTGAAATTACAGATATCGAAATGGCTTCTTTGATTACAACAACGGATCACACATCAAATACGATTAATGTGGTGGTAATAAAATTGTATTTGTTATTCATGGGTCCCCTTATAAAAATCAACGTCATTTTTTTTATTTAATTTGGATGTATTAACTATTGCAGTAATTTAATATGGTTAGGGTCCGTATTACATACTGAGGGGGTCGTGTCAACGGTGTAGGCTATCTATCGGATCCTCGTATTATGCTGTACTTGGAGGCATCCGGATTTGGATAAGCTGCAATGATTCGCATAATTCATTTGAAGTATGGCTTGATTTCGAGCGGTGGCTCCTGAAGATCCAGACATTTCATTTGCTATGTGGGGATTGCATCATCACTTTGGAAGATATTGCATTGTAACTTGGGCTCCAAATCGACGGTAGTGCAATCACGGGTGTAAGTACAATGCCTGAACTGGCGGCCCTTTGCTACGACTTACTAGGATTCTCACTCGGTGATGGTGGTGGTAAATTTACGAGTTTAAGATATTCATGGTTGAAGGCAAATTTTGAGTATTTATCGAGTACTGCCACTGAACGGGAGGTGCTATGTGCCGCTTGAGCATATATAATGCATATGATAGGGGGTGTACTTATGCCAGATGCAAATAACAACAAGGTCCACTTGATGTACTTGTCCCTATTATCTAACTTATACGTTGCCCATTTATACGGGGCTCAGCAGTACTAGCTACATTGTATCGCGAGCTTTTTCGGACGACAAAGTGTCGTGCCGTAGACATAGGTGGGTGCCTGGTAATGCTGCAGTCCTGGGCGCTTTACCGGATGCCAGTCTTGGCATTAGTTACTCACAAAACATGTCTTCCTACTAGTGAATAGGTAATAAAATTTGTTCTAACAAGTTTACTTTTTTCGTAAATGGAGTTTATTTTCCAGGTATCAAGAGGTCATATACGCTTCTGATTTACTGACAGATGATTGAGACACATGCTGGGATGGGGGTAATTTATACTAATAGTCATTACATGTAATTACTTTATTTATTTAATTTGACTCGTATTACTATAAAGACGTTATTAATTGTGTAATTCATCTGGATGCCATATTCCTTCCCGGACATTACAACTATTATTCCTTTATGCTCACATCCATTCATATTTGTGGTCACCCATGCTAAATTTCTCGACAGTCGGGTGGTACAATGGGGATTGAGTGCTGTGATAGTTTAGGTGCATCTAACATATTCCAAATGTACTACGAAGTTTGGGGGTTGTACACTTAATTAAGAAAAGGGGGAAATAAGACAATAATTAGGCATTAGAGCATGAAGAATATCTTGTATTGTGGAATGATCGGATGGGGTAGAGACCTCAAATGGATTATGCATTTGATTTACAACCCTCAAAGGAGTACCAGCGCTGGTACATGGCATGTGGGGAACCTTTTTTTGTTTGGTTGGTGATTGATGTCCCTCCACACATGCAACGACTAGGGCACATCTAGCACTGCTTGCCACATTTTCCTTCTGCACCTGAATCGGAGCTAGCACCCAAACCCGAGTGGTCTTATTCACAGTCTAGGGTAGTTCTTATCCTTCGAGCTTGAGGGTCGATAATTATTTTTCGGGCTCGTCAAGCTACGCATATCAGTTGAAGATTCTCGATTCCAGTTTACGTTAGTCGAATCTGATATCATTGATGATGTTTGATACCTTCAGCTCACTACCACCCCAGTACTCAACCCCTCCTGGGCAAACCTTTAGGACATACGATTTCTCGAGTATATTTGGCACACTCCAAGGTTCGTTGATGGATACTGTGAACGATCTTCGGGGTGAGTGAAACAATGATCACCGTGAGCACCTTCAACATCAATGTCGGGCATCACAACGGTTTACCCTTAACACCATTGAACCATCAATTTTAAGGGTGTGTAACACTACATTTACTACATGTAGTTTGTAATTTAAATTTTCAAGTTTGTATTAATTAAATTATAGTAAATTAACGTTTTAAATATTTTTCCTATTTAATGATTACGAATTAAAAATATATAATTAATAAATATTATTCATTCAATAAAGATTACTTTTCAAAACATAACTTTTGTCTTAATTTTTTTTAACGAACTTTTGATTTTTTTTGAAAACATTATTCATGTCAAAATATAAATATGAAAATTCCATCATAATCATAAAAAAAATTTATTACAAGTTTGAACATGGAGTACATTAATTCATATTTCACCTGATCGAGACGATTCTCCAATATGATAGGTTCGATATGGACATTTAGTACTGTTATGTCCAACTGTTTTGCACATGCCACAAATTTGGGGTTAGTTTTTTCCCTCATGTCCATTTCATTACGGATCCTAGTGACTTGTGGGAGACCTTTCGGCTTCCAATGTAACATCTTTTTTGGCACAAGCTTGAAAGTCGACGGAAGCACTTCCCATGTAGACAAATCACACAAGATGGGGAACTTGTTTCCCTAAATACGTAATGTGCGCTCGAGAGTGTACACCTCATCGATATATTGTTCAACATTGATCTAGGCGTGAACACAAGTTGCAATGACGTGTGTACATGGGTAATGAAGTGTCTGGAACTTCCTGCAATCGCACTGTTTGTTTTGGAGATCAACTCCGTAGGACCTAGGTGAGATACTGGTTCGGCGGCCGATGAACTCTATTACTTGAAATGTTTCTAATTGTTGAGAATATATTTCTATATTCATCGACCTTGATCTCTGACGGTTTGTTTCCATTGCCTTCCTAACCTCCTCGACAAACACGTGTCCCTCCTTCATTCGATTGACTTGTTTCATCCCCATTCTTGGCATCAAGGTTGCCAGCCTGTTGAACGCGACTAAGAAAATATATGAAATTGGAATATGTCATGTTCATTTGAATATGGAGTTAACCGCCTCTGCCAGATTGATGGCTATATAACCATATCGAGCCCCGTAATCGAAACTTTGAGCCCATTGCCATGACTCCATGATACCCAACCACTCTCGAAAAAGAGAATCCATTTCACCTTGCATGTCACCCACAAGTTTGGTAAGCTTTTTCCTGAAACGGTGTTGTTCTACCTCGTATGCTACATATGTATTTTGAAAAGACAACTTACATTTTTGAATTAATTTGTGAAAGTATTAAGAACATTTAAAACATATGTTGAAACTTAATTTTACATATGCTCACAACTTGTTTCTGCCAATCTGCATTATTGTAATCTCAGTAGAAGTTAGTCGCGATGTGTCGAATGTAGTAAATAGATCTCTACGGAACGCCTAATCACGGTAATAAACCTATTTGATCTGTCGGATATGATGAAAATATTGTTGTCTCTAACAACATACGTCCAAAATTTTGTCAGGAAGAATTCTCATGATTCGATATTCTCTGATTCCACAATGGAAAATGCTATTAGAAGCAAGCAATTTCTGTCTTGAGCAACCGCAATAAGTAAGATCTGCATATATTTTCCTTATAGCTAGGTCCCATCAACCTGCACAAGTGGCTTGCATTGGGGAAAGATCTGCATGCATAGATCGAATGTCCAGAACATCCGATGGAAAATTCTTCTTCCCAGTTGTAGTTGGTCGTCCAGGCCGTAATATGGTCGTGTCTGCAACTCAATGACAGTCCTTAGCACATACTCACACATAACGACTATCCACCCCTGTAGCTCATTGTACGATGCATCCCAATCTCTGTACAACTACTCTATGGCCATCTGTTTATCTATTCATGCTTTTCGGCATGTCACTCGATACTTGAATCATTCTTGTATTTCAACAATCAGTACCAAAACGGGATTGGTCGACATGTCCTTCACCATTGGTATGCAGTTGTAGATAGTTTTGGCATCAAGTTTGCGGTGATCTTGCATCATACTTGTTGAAGTGCATCTGTGAGGCCTAACAAATTTTTGGATGTCCCACATTTGTGACTTTTGGATAAACGCGACTTGTACTCGCCAATTGCAACCTTTTATCGACCTCCAACACTCCTCAATATATAATGTCGATTTAGACACGACGACTTTGTAGTCAATCAACACATTCATGCTATACCATTTTATGGCAAATACGCAGTCTTCATTGGTTGTAAATTTTTGGCCCACGAATAACTCATCACGTTCAAGATCTGCGACCAATTGGCGAGTAGGTAGTATATCGGGGTACTTTGAGAACTTGGATGCATGTGCTGCATTGGGATTTATGATCGAAATGTGTACCTAGGATCATTGCGTATCATAATACCTCGACTTGGGTTCCTAACTGAAGACACGTTAACATTTCCATTGTCATTCGTGCCTTCGTCTTCGATATCATATGGGAACTTGTCTAGATCAGGATCAATATAATCTTCAACCTTGTGATCAAAAGGACCATTATTATCATATCCATTATCACCATCCGTATCGATTTCAATCACCACCGGATGTATTTGTAAACGAGAACCCGATTTAAGGTTCTCAGACGTAGGTGGGGCATTAAGATCGATGTCGATCCCGCGTATAGTCGATCGCCTATCAATGTGCGCTCTCGGAAACACCGTACACGGATCTTGAACTCTGTGTTCTTCACTTAATGGAGTGAAATCTTTAGTTGGTTCCACATTAGCTAACTTAGCAAACAAATGAATCAGTTTAATTTGGCCACTCTGATTTCGGCAATAAAGTGTGATCATTGTCTCAACGTCTTTATCGTCTATAAGTTCTATTTCAGTAAATTTGATGGGATCTGTCGAAATTGGAAATTTGTTGTATAGTTTCGAGATCCTCCTCCCACAACGTCTAACAAATTTTGCACTAATCCTTTCTTTCATATCATCAACCGAGACATTTTTATTAAATCTCATTGCTATTTGTTGGCGACTTTTAAATATACATCCAATTGTTGTTGCCAAAATTACTCCATCGAAATAAAGGCATATGAAAAATTGATTATCCATATTCAATACTAAATCTATAAAAATAATTAAGTTTCTCAATATTTTACGTTAAAAAATATATACGGTAAAAAAAATAAAATTCATATATACTAACTTTACAAATTCTTCTCTGTTTTCTCTTCTTCTATAATTTTTTTCCTCTTCTCTTCTTATCTTCTAAACCGATTAAGAAAACATTGCTTAAATAGGCTTGTTCACTGGGTGCCGCCTGCAAGAAACCCTTCACTAGGTGTCATTTGTCAGTAACCCTCCTCCTGGGTGCTGCCTGTTAGATACCCTCCACTCATCTAACCTTTATTTTAATCCAGTTTCACCCGTGTATAGGCACAAAATACAAGTGTTGCCTTTCCTATGCCCTCCAACATTTAAATATATATTTAAAACAAATCATATGATAATGATAGGGGTGTGATTGGGTGGGAAATAATGGTGGTACTGCCATCCTATCTCCCTCCATCCCAACACTATTCAATCCATACCATTTTCGTAAATAATGGGATTGAGATACCATTTTGGTATTTTTGTATTATCCAAGTAAAAAAAGCCTAAAAGAACACACATCTGACTTTTGGGGTCTCGTATGACGATCCTCATGTCCAAATCTGATACAAGTCACCTACAAATGGGTCTTTCTATTTATAAAATGCAAGAATTAATATAACATCCAAGATTTATTGAACTTTAACAAAATTTTCGAGAAAACTCGAAGAAGGTTCAAAATCGATTTGAAAGATTGTAAAAAATGATGCTATTCCAAAATCCTAAGGTTCTACGGAATTAGAAACAAGAATGCTTACTGATCTTGACTTGTTAGAACGGAAATTGATGGCGTTTCGCTAGGTTAATATGAAAAATGGGGAAAATGGGGTTGACATGAATAGAACTTAAGACAAAACCTTACCATTGAACCAAAACATGCCAATACCTTACCATTGAACCAAACTCATTCTTAGTTATTATCTACCACATTTAGTATTTATGCTAGTTTGATTTTCATTCCTAGTTGCTGAAAATTAAAGAGGAAAAAATGCAAAAAGTAAAGCTTAAACCTTGATTCTTTAGATGTTCTCCTAAGCTCTTAACCACTAATACTAATGCTTATTTCAGGATGACTTAATAATTACTAACCCTATAATTTTTGGGTGTTACATTTCTTATTAAGTATACAAGAGTATAAAATAGATGCATAACCAAATGTTTGATTGAGATTACTAGTTGATTGTATTTATCAGCAAAAACCAAGGGCGGTGGTGGTCACATGAATTGTTGCAGTGTATTTTTTTTTTTTGATGTCATAGACATATATGAAAGAGAGCTTCATAGGTTGATCATGCAAATGCAGTATATATTGTTTTCATTAGTCTGGCTTTGGTCCTACTTTTCAATCAAAATGCAGCTCAAGCAATGGTAATCCTTACATATTCACATGCAAAAAACTGTTGCAGACAATAACACATATGTCATGGCCAATTCAGTAATAATAAACTTTCACTTCAATTATAATGCATGTAGGATTGAGAGTGAATTCATGTATGTTGTTCAGTAATATTTCATTTCACTGAATTCTATGCTGCCATTGCTGTAGATATAAACCTCTGTGCTGCAACATAAACAACTCCTCCATTGATTGGGCCATTTTTTTTCCATACAAATGGGTTCAAACCACAATATGATTGGTGGTGACAAAATCCAGCATAGCCTCTCTTTTCAAACTTATCATAAAAAGCACCCAAGCATAAAGCAAAGAGATAGTTTTCATATATAGCCATGATTTCTATAAGTGAAGGGATGAATGGGTGGTCCAAAGCTGTTTTTTACACAAAATTTTTCCAAAATACAGGTAGATTATTAGCGAATGATATGGATATGATGCGAACAATGATGTGAAATGGTAGCAAAAGACTCCAACCCTATTCTGATACAATGACAATGACAATTCCTTAGAAGATTACAAGAGAATGGACGAATGAAGTACATGAAACACTTGTTTTTATTACATTATCACAAGGGGGAATGAGATGAGAGAGAGCTAGTGTTTGGCCATACATATCAGTTAAGTCTGACCTCCTAGGAAGGCAAACCTCCCTTCCCCAACACTTTCCTTTCTTCAATAAAACCTTACCCTTTCCCCCATTAATACTCTCTCTCTTTCTTCCTCTTTCCTTTTCAATCCCTCTTTTTTTTTCTTCTTTCCCGTTTTTGTTTACAATTGCCTTTTTATTTTTCTTTTCATGGTTGATAGCAGCAACACTAGTGCTACTACTGCAATGCCACAAAAAAACCATAGTTATGATGATCACATCCATCACCATTTCCATTCTAATATATCTCAAAGACATCAACATAGCACCACCACCATCCTTCCTTTGAACTCTATCATCATAATCATCATATCCATCATCTCCCTTGTCTTGATTCTCTCCATCTTTCTAATTATAGTAATGCTTCGTAGACTTAAATCTGTCAAGAAACATGGCAGTTGTAAAGAAAATAGTGGCATCCATAATACAAGCAGCAGGTTCATTGCTCCTACTACCATAGACTTCAACGCTAGTCCAGGTAACTATATCCATTTTCAAAAACTCATGTGATTTTCATTTCCTTCTTCTTTGATCTTGGGATGCTTGGAAATATAGCAGATGTGAAAGGGAACTGTTTATATGGAGGTAGTATGCGTAAACCTGCAAGTGCATACAGAGGGGTGCAAGTTTTTACTTACAAGGAGCTGGAATTTGCCACTGATAACTTCAGTGAAGCTAATGTGATTGGCAATGGTGGGTCTAGTGTGGTGTACAAAGGAGTCCTAGCTGACGGTACTGTGGCAGCGATCAAGAGGCTTCACCGTGACAGAAAGCAAGGGGAGCGTGCTTTCAGGATGGAGGTGAATTAATTACTCCATTGAAATGCTTCTAAGATTCTTCTTCTGTTTTTTTATTAAAGTCAACACATGGGGTTGGATTATTATATTTGTATATGCAGGTGGATCTGCTAAGCCGCTTGAACTCTCCTTACTTAGTGGAGCTATTAGGCTACTGTGCTGACCAACACCATAGGCTTCTAATATTTGAATTCATGCCCAATGGTACTCTGCAACATCATCTTCATCATCCCAGCAGTGAATATAGGCCATTGGATTGGGGAAGCCGGTTAAGGATAGCCCTTGATTGTGCTAGAGCCCTTGAGTTCCTCCATGAACATGCTACCCCTACTGTTATCCACCGTGACTTTAAGTGCACCAATGTATTACTAGACCAACACCTCCGAGCCAAGGTGTCCGATTTCGGATTGGCCAAAATGGGCTCAGACAAGACCAGCGGTCAGATTTCGACACGCGTTCCCCGGACGACCGGATATATAGCCCCCGAGTGAGTGTTGCATCATGTTCCATGCTCATGCATCTCTCTTTTATTATCAGATACATCTCTGCCACCACTGAAAATATGCAATATTATACTCAAACTTGCACATGGGGGGCATCTACCGAAGGTCCTTAGCGGCTGTCATTTTCGTATTTAATAAAGTTTGTTTTGGGAAGAGAAGAACCCTATACCTCTTGGACCATTTGGAGTCTTATAAAAAAAAAACAATATTTAAGTCTAGCTAAAAAAAGTATACCATTAGCAAGTAAGAATAATCTTTTTCCATGAATTTTGGCACTGCAGATATGCTTCAACTGGCAAACTTACCACGAAATCAGATGTCTACAGCTATGGCGTGGTGCTTTTACAGCTTTTAACCGGCCGCGTGCCGCTTGATATCAAGAGACCACCAGGAGAACATGTCCTTGTTTCATGGGTTAGTAAATAATCTTGCCTTGAACCCTCTTAGAATCGTTTTTAAGTAAATGTTCCAACTTTTGATAATTTGATAGGCACTTCCAAGGCTAACTAACAGAGACAAAGTAGATGAAATGGTTGATCCAGCTATACAAGGACAGTATTCGAAAAAGGATCTAATTCAGGTTTAAGTCTGCATATCAATATGTTTCAACCATAGCTGGTGCTGAACTTGTATTAATCTGGCTCATATATGTTCCACAGGTGGCTGCTATTGCTGCAATGTGTGTGCAACCAGAAGCCGATTATCGACCTCTAATGGTCGATGTCGTACAGTCACTGATCCCTTTAGCTAAAAACTTCAATTCCGTTAATTCCCCGGGTTTCTTAAGATTTCATCGTCAAAGCTCCGGTCTGAAGTATTAGTCATGTCTTTGCAAAATTGCTGAGCCAGACAACAGGTGAAGCATGTAACTGCGATTCATATTGCTGTATGATTTGTTGTAAGAGGATTTAACAAAGGCCATATTATTAAATAATGCATGATCCAATGGCAGAATCAAAATAGCTTGAATATTATTTCAAGATAAAAAAAGAATTGACAAGAAACCTATAAACTAGTTATCTATGAAGAGACAAAATTTATGGTTAGTGGAGCAATGTTGAATTCAGGACAGAGCTATAATTGATGTTTGAATGTATTGTAGTGTGTGTGAATCAAGGTGGTTTGCAGTCGAAAAGCACATGACATGAAGCAGCAAAAAGGACTGTACTAAAACATAATAGTGTTGAGGTACAAAAGACAACCAACTTGTCCCTAATTAACAGCATTTGGCACATTGAAATCTAAAATGTCTAAATGTTTTATGTACTAAATGATTACTATCCATGCGGATAGTGACAAAAGCAGAATAATAATTGTTGAAGCTCCACCATTTTCACATTTATTTGTAATTTGGATACACTACCAAAGAGGAAGCTTCATTAAAAAAGAAACAAAAAGGAAGCTGCTAGAATTGTGTGTTGTAAGAAACAGTTTGATAGTGAATTGGAAATCTTACTCGTGATCCAAATAATAGCAGTTAAATTTATCTGGTTAAATTTAATTATGGATCATGTACCATGCGTATAATTTTAGATTTTGTTCATATTTTTCGATTAGATTATTGTAAGTTGTTAAAATTCCATTCTTAACGTAAATGACAGTCGATTATTAATTAATTAGAGTTTTAATTGTTAAAATAATAAGCTAACATGACATTACCCATATGATAATATATTTGGGCATCATACTGAAAATAATAGAATTTAACCTAATGAATTTAATAGTTAATGTTTGATGATGACTATAATTTTAAAATTTAAAAAGTACAGTAACTAAAAATAATCAAACTAAAATACATAAATTATACTCGTAACTTTCACAAACCATATAGGTTAATGGTAGAATTTAACCTTAATTTTCTCCAGTTGAAAAATGGTAAATCTAGTGCATGACAAGAAAACCTTGGAAGCATTTTTACTTCTGTGTGTCCTTTTTTTTACGTCACACTAAATAATTGTGAAAATGGCATCAATAATTTTATTTTTAAAAAAATTATATCAGTTTTAGGTACGTGACTATTCTTTCAAACAATATCATTCGTAAAATGATGTGTCTCGTTCAGGGACATATCTAGGGAGTCTAGTGGGATCCCAACCCCCTCTAAAATGAAAAAAAATAAATTATTTAGGCCTATTAAAATTTTAAAAAATTTAAATTAGTAAAGATAAAATTGTATTTTGGCCTCCCTAAAAATGATAAAAATTTAATTTAATCTTTTAAAAATTATAAAGATATAAGCTATCGTTAAAATTATAATTTTCTAACTTTTTTTCACCTTTTTTCTTTTAACTACTTGTATATATACACGCGTACATACATAGGGATCCTATTCTCTGATCCTAAAATGTATTTGGAGACAAAGGTTTTACTAGTTATTTTAGGTTTTGTTCAATCCTTTTTGACGACATAATTTGTCGGTTAAAATTCGAGTTTTCTTGCTTATAAATTGGAAGCACTCATCTTCAATTCCTCTCTTCTACATTTTATTCTTGGAAAAATTATGAATTTCTTTTTTTTGGAAGTTGAGGTTTCCAACTTGGAATTCATATTTTGGAATTTGAAGTAATTAAATTTGGGCTAAAAAGTATATAAGCATCTAAATTTTGGCATAAAAATTAACTAAGTCTTTTTACAAAAGAAAAAAAGAAAGTGCATTCAATTAAGTCTTTAAACTCTCAAAGTTTTTAATTAAGCTCTTTGGCCAATATTTTTGTCTTTGTTTATTACAATGCTGACATAGCAGTTAACAACACTAACGTGACAATACATGTTCAAATTTTTTTTGAAAAATAAACAAAAATCAATAAATTTTATTTAATTTTTTACTAGAATGAACTTGGACAATTGGCTGTCCAAATACCAATTGTACAATTCATTTCAGGTATAATTTTTAAATTATAAAAAGTAATCTTTAAGTTTTTTTATAAATTTGTAAAATATCATTAACATATATAAAAACATTAAATAATTTTAAAAATTAAAAAATAATGAAAATCATTTAAAAGTTAAGTCAAGAATAAATCTAGACAACAATTTACTAGATTCATTCAATATGATTTTCTAAATTATATAAATTTTAAATATATTATAAAACATTTTCTTTAAAAATGTGATATGTACATCAATGTTTTAATTTTATTATTACCTTTTAGTTTATATAAGAAATAAAAAATATTTTATAAAAAAATTAATTTTATTAATCCTACAAGTAAAGTTTTATTTTAAAATGTGAATATATCCAATTAAAAAATGTGTATAAATTATTTCCTTACATGTATAGCTTATGTAACAACCCGTTTTCTAGTGGTGTCGGAAATGGTGAGTTTGGAACCCCATTTCAGAGGAAATGTGAAAAAACCACTAGATAGTGCAGATCATTAAACTGCTAGAGCTTCCTCCTTTCCATATTATCCCAAACCCCATTCAATATGACATGGCATGCATATACTGAATTAGAATGAAAAGCATGTAAAACATGTAGTCGTACAATATCAGAGATCAGAAGGAATGGCATTCCATGCTTTAGCAGAATAGACGTATCACAAATGCCACATAAACAAATCAATTTTTTCCAACGTCACATGCATGGTCATATAGTAGAACCCAAAGATACGCAAATCAAACATATTCAAACATCATATGCTCATACTCAACATAGCAAAATGAAAACATACCTTTAACACATCACATACAGAAGCATATTAATAGATACCTTGTTTTCAAGACTTATTAAGCAATATGGACCCTATAGAAAGTCTAATTACGAATTTTAGAGTTAAACAGGCCTAGGTGAAAATTTTCAGAAAATGACCCACATGCCCGTATGGCCCACACAACCTAACACAGGGCCTACACATGCCCGTGTGGCCCATGCGGCCTAAATATCCCAGACCGTGTGGACTACACGGTTTGGCACACAGCCATGTGATGTCGACAGTGAGTTTTTCAACTTTCTGTCGGTCGTTGTTTCTACGAGTTCGAGTCACACACCTTTCTATTTCTGGAAAATGATTATACAACACACTCTAAAAACCTAAAACAACAGTTTAAACAACCTAATTAGCAACCACACCAATTCAAAATTAAGTACTCGACCCTTACTCGGTTAGAGTATTCAACCACCAATGTTAAGGGTGTCAACCAAAGCAACAATTTGCTCAATCAACCCTTGAATTGAAGTATTTGAATTCTTACCCAAAGGTGAAACAATTCCCCAATGCTTAATTCGTCAATGGAGTGTTCGTCTCAAAATCCCTACCTAACAGAACACAAACAAATAGACCATCCGGTTGGCCAATTAACCAAAAACCAAAAACCAAAAACAAAATTCCTATTTGAAAAATGTAGAGAAACCAAAAACAAAATTGCTAGATGAAATACGTAGAACTTACTAAACAATAACCATTGTAAAAAGATGTCATAAGAGCAAGGGTCGGCAAATCGAAACGCTAGGATAGCAAAAATATAATCAAAAGTGGAAGAAAAGTAGCAGAGAAGAAGAAAATGACAAAAAAGGGTTTTTTCCCAACACTCAATACAGCAAATGGAAAAAAAAAATGTGTATGGGAAATGTGGAGAAAGAATAGGTATGATAGAATGAGGGAGAAAAATTAGGAAATAATCCCTCAATTTGTATTTTTTAATAACTACCCACTAACTCCATCAGTTATCCACATTAGATTTTTTTTCTTTAGAGTTTAAAACAAAAATAAATTTCCGTTTTGCACACACAGGGTTTTGAACATAAGACTATTGGTGAGCTGAAATCCTATCACTACACCAACAAACTCATTCTACTAATAATCTAACAAAAAATAAAGATAACCTAGATACGTCTAGCCAGATATAGAGATTTTTAATCTAACTAAAATACTAACAACTAAACATATTTTTAATCTAACTAAGATACTAATAAATTAACAATAAAAAAACACTATTAATAACAAAGTATACCGAGTAGGGTTTCTCTCTTAAACTCTCTCTGCTCCCAAGAGTGCTTTGCTTAAAAGTCCTAGAGAAAGCAGTAACTGCTACGGCTTGGGATAGAGGAAAGTGGTGGCGACGTTCGAGAGGGGAGGGATGAGATCTCTCTTCTTGTAGAAGAACTAGTTCTGTTATCAGTCAATGGTTAAATGGTAGTACCAAGTTTTAAACCTACATTGATATGTACAGTCTAGACAGAAAAACTATACAACCCAGAAAGTTTTAGGGTACATATGAAAGGCATATGGAAGACAAGAAAAAAGTGTGAGATTCAGATGGTGGGACAAAACTTATTTTTGATAGTTTTTGAGTTGGAAGAAGATCTGGAGATGATTTTGGAGGGGAAACCTTGGCTTTTTTGAAAAAGTATTATCCTATTTGATAGATTATGTCAGGCAGTGGAAAGAGATTAAATCAGGCTTATTTTATTACCGTTTTGGATGAAAATTGACTCGTGTTTTCTAGAGTTTGATAAGAAAGATCTATTGCATGCAATTGGTGCCACGTTTGGTGGGGTTCTCAGATCTGAAATTAATGAAGACTTCTGTCTGCTCAGAATTAACTTGGATGTTCAGAGACCACTTCGAAGAGGTATTTTTGTCTCTACTGATGATGTTAGTAAAGTATGGGTCCCTTTTAAATATGAAAATTTTCCGATGTTCTGTTTTGGATGCGGAAGATTGGGGCATGGGCTAAGTAATTGCACTCAGATAATACCTGCAAGGAAAAGCAAAATCAGTGAAAATCCTCCTATTCGCTGGCTTTAAAAGCATAATCAAAATTAATCGGAAAAGAAAGTATGAAATCTAATGTTTTGTTAAAGCAAGTGGGGGCTCAGTGTTTTTATACTGGAGGTAAAAGAGTGTCGCCAAAAAATACAAGAAGATTTGAAAGAGAGAATAATGAGGTGAGGGGGTCACAGGAAAATATGGAATTGATGGGAGGGGGGAGGTGCTAAAGGAGCAGGATAGTTTTTCGGGGTTAAGAGAAGCTGAGAAGTTGAACGATTGTACAGGAAAAAAGGATCAAAACTAATATGAGAAGAAGATAAACTGAACAAGAACTCAACCAGTCACCAAATGACAGAAAAGGCTGAGAATAACACGAGGAAGAGGAAGAGGAAGTCCATGGATGTAGATCTTACAAGGTGTAATAAAGAAAATGTAGACAGAGATGGAATCAAAAGATTGAAACAAGATAATTCAGAGGAATGAGATAAAGGTTTTTCAAAAGTGATGTAGACAATTCTGAGCAACTTGCTATTCAAGACTTTTTGAGGTCGGCGGCTGCCAGCAGGCAAGCCGACCGGACGCAATGAAAATTATAAGCTAGAATGTTCATGGATTGGGGAGTCCATGGGCTGGAAGAAGGCTACGTTATTTCCTAAAGCAGCACAATCCCCAAATGGTCTTCTTAATGGAGACTAAAATTGATAAACAAAGGATGGAAAAAGTTAGACGAAGTTACGGTTTTATGAATGGAATTGATATTGAAGCAGAAGGTTCGAGAGGAGGATTATGCTTAGCATGGAAAGGAGATGCTGAAGTTAGTTTATGAAGTTTCTCTAGGAATCATATTGATGTTTTGGTTAAAGAAGAAAATGTTAAAAAAGAGTGGAGATTTACAGGGTTCTACGGTTCTTCATATGTCCACAATAAGAGCGATTTGTGGAATCTGTTGAAGAAATTGGGGCAAGATAAGAGTCACTCATGGTTGGTAGGCGGTGATTTTAATGAGATCATGTATTCTTTTGAGAAATGTGGGGGTATACCAAGGGAGGAGAGTAGAATACATGCCTTTCGAGAGATTCTAGAAGAATGCCAATTAGAAGACTTGGGATATTCGGGAGTGTGGTTTACATGGGAAAGAAGAAATCTATCGGAAATAAATATTAGAGAAAGACTTGATAGGGTAGTGATAAATGGTAAATGGAGGTATCTTTTTCTGGCAGGTAGCGTCAAACATCTACCTCTACGATGTTCGACCATTGCCCACTTCTTAATACAAATGGCGAAAACATTCATAAGGGAATTCCAAAATTTAAATTTGAGGCATGGTGGCTGATGGAGGAGACGTGTGAGAAAGTAATCAAAGAATCTTGGGAGTCAGGAAAAAGCACAGTAGTTGAGAGACTTGAAAGATTACAAGCAAACCTAATGGTATGGGCGAGAATGATTAAGAAATGACGAGAATTGCTAAAGGAAAAACTCACGACGCAACTTGATATGTTGATGGAAAAAGAGAGGAATGATGACACGATGGCAGAAATTATTGACGCTAAGATTCACCTGAATATGGAAATTGATAAAGATGAAGTTTATTAGGAACAAAGGGCAAGGGCAAACTGGCTTAAAGCAAGGGATAAGAATTCAGCTTTTTTTCACAGGTTTGTTACATATCGAAGACGCATAAATACCATATCCAAGCTAGAGAAATATGGAGGAGGAGAAGCTAATGAAGTTGGTGAAATTAATGAAGTAGCTACTTCATACTTTCAAAAGCTTTTCACGTCAAATAAAGTTAAATTTTCCCCATCTCTTAACGGGCATTAGGAAAAATATTTCTACAGAAGTCAATAGAGAGCTAATGACAACTTATTTAGCGGAAGAAGTGTATGCGGCATTGAAAGGAATGAGACCCACAAAATCACCAGGACATGATGGTTTTCCAGCAATTTTCTTTCAGAAATTTTGGCATATCGTAGGTAAGGAAACAACAAATTTTTGTTTGGAAATTTTAAATAATGGTGTAATTATTGGTACTTTAAATCAAAGAGACATAGTGTTGATTCCAAAAATCCCAAGTCCCATAAGCATTGTTAATTTTAGACCCATTAGTTTGTGTTCGGTCATTTATAAAATGGTAGCAAAAATAATTGTAAACCGACTCCAAGCAGTAATTGGAAGATGTATTGATGCGGTTCAAAGTGCGTTCATTCCGGGAAGGTTAATAACTGACAATGTGTTGCTAGCTTATGAGATTTTGTATACTTTTCGACAGAAGCGCAAAGGAAAAAAAATACATGGCAGTAAAGCTTGACATGAGCAAAGCCTATGATAGGGTTGAGTGGGGATATTTGAAGGAAGTGATACTACGAATGGGTTTTGCAACGGACTGGGTGGAGCTGGTTATGAATTCTATTTCCACAACGTCCTATGCAGATAATATAAATGGAAGAAGTGGAAGAATCTTTAAACCATCTAGAGGCTTGCGTCAGGGAGACCCGCTGAGTCCTTTTCTATTTTTGATGTGTAATGAGGGATTATCATCTTTGATGAGAATGGCTTTAAAAGCGGGATTGATAAAAGGTGCAAAGGCCAACAGAAGAAGTCCAAAAATTTCACACTTACTTTTTGCAGATGATTGCATTTTGTTCGGAGAAGCATCAGACATGGGTGCTAGGGTGCTAAAAGAAATTTTGAAAGAATATGAAAAGTGCTCTGGACAATGCGTTAATTTCAATAAATCTACCATATTTTTTAGAACAAATACTTCAGAAGAAAAGATGGAAGAAGTTTCGACAATATTAAGGGCAAGGATCTCAACAAATATAGAACGATACTTAGGGCTTCCGAATGTGGTTGGTAGACGTAAGAAAGAATCCTTTCAGCATTTAAAAGAGAAGATTTCTACTAGAATTGATGGTTGGAGTACTAGAATGCTATCTCAAAGAGGTAAGGAAGTCTTTATAAAGTCGGTACTGCAGGCCATTCCAGCCTATGCTATGTCATGCTTTTTATTACCAAAGACTCTTTGTGGAGATCTTGAAAACATCTTTGCTAAATTATGGTGGCAGAAAGCGCATGGGAAAAGAGGTATCCATTGGTGTCAGTGGAAGTACTTATGTCGGCCTAAAAAAGATGGTGGTTTGGGTTTCAGAAATATGGCTCAATTTAATACCTTACTACTAGCTAAACAGGGGTGGAGAATTTTGAACAATCCAAACTCTTTAGTAGCACAGGTTTTAAAAGCAAAATATTTTCCAAATTTTGATTTTTTAAATTTACAGTTGGGGAATAATGTTTCGTATACATGGAAAAGCATTTGGGCTACTAAGGGCATTCTAGCAGAGGGATTATGCTGGAAGGTGGGCAAATGTGCGAATATTTCAGTATGTCGTGATTATTGGGTTCCAGATATATCGCTTGGCAGGTTACCGGTTTTAACTACGAATTTGAATGATATTAAAGTTGCGGAATTAATAGATTTAAGTTGTAGAACATGGAAAAAGGAGTTGATAGCGTCTACCTTTCCGGAGGAGGTTGCCGAGAAGATTATTAGTATTCCGCTGGCTGAAGAACCACAAGAAGATTTCCAAGTCTGGAGAGCTGAAGCGTCGGGCGAGTACACAGTATGTAGTGCCTACAAACTATTACAAGGCGTCGAAGATGACCCTAGAGCTTATGCTTTACAAGTCGGCTACAAGGACTTTTACAAAAAAATTATGGCTTCTGGATATTCCTTCCAAGATAAAAATTACAGTGTGGAAGGTATCATGGAATTTCCTAGCTATATGAGTTAATATGCTACTTAAAAGGCTAACGAACACAACAGCTTGTCCCCGGTGTGGCTCAGGAACAAAGAATATAGATCATCTCTTTCGTGAATGTCCTGTTTCAGCATTAGTGTGGAGAGAGTTATCATATCTTAAGTGTTTGCAAGATAACCAGATGGAGTTTTTACAGTGGCTAACCTGGGTGTTTTCACAGAGCTCGGCATCACAATGTAGGATTTTTTGCTGTGCATTATGGGCTATCTGGGGAGACAGGAATGATAGAGTACATAAAAAAGGGAGTAAATCTGGAAAAGAAATAGGGAGATTTGTTCATAGCTACATATCAGAGTTAAATGAGATTGATAAAAATAAACCACAAATTTCCATAGCTGTTAACAAATGGAGAAAGCCACCTGACCAGGTTGTTAAGATCAATTTCGACGCAGCATATGACGGTAGACAAAATAAATCGGCTGTGGGAATAGTGGCCAGAGACAGAGAGGGTACAGTTCGCCTATCATGCTCGGAAATCTATCAACGGGTTACATCAGCCATTGCGGCGGAGCAATCGCATGTCGGAAAGCACTCTAAATCGGCATTGACATGCAATGGGCAAAAGTTATTATTGAAGGAGACTCTTTATCAATAATAAGAAAATGCAAGACAAAAAGCCCAGACAAATCATTGGTAAGTGCATATATCCATGACATTCATCAGCTACTGTTAAACTTAAAGGATTGCAGATTTGAACATATCCCAAGATTAGCAAATAGTCTCGCGCATATCTTAGCAAATGAAACGTTGAAGAGAAATAAAGGAGTTTACCTAGTCGGAAGTGTCCCTGAAGCTGTAGAAAAACAAGGGGAAAGTGAAAAGGCAAGAGAACCATATTGAACAAGGAAAGGGGAGAAAACGAAATGAGGGGAGTCTGAGAAGGGTTGGTAACAAATTGACTAAAGCATGCCCTTGGGTGAATTGAAAACATCTTGAAGAAGGAAAGATAGATGAAATGGCAAGATGGTAATGATTTGGTGTTGATTGGGCAGGTAAAACGGCAGCATTAATATGTTTCAGATTTTTGTTTCCTTTTTCGATTTCCTAGGCGATTAGGTTTCCTTTTAATTTTGTTTTAGTTTTCCTTATGATGGGCCAAGTCTTATAACTGAGCTCCTTTTCTTTCTTTTTCTTAGGTCTATCTGTGTAGTTTTGAAGTTATTTAAATAAAGCACAATCTGAAGTTTTTTTCAAAAAAACAATAAAAAAATACTTTTAAACTAATAATTTAATTAATTTACCCACAAATAATTTATTTTAGTAAAATAAACTAACATGAAAAATACTAAACCAATAAATCAAATAATAAATAAACTAACAAACCACATATTTATAACAACTAAATATAATCATATATAACTACTAAATATGTATATAACACAAACAAATGAAATATTTATAGGAGAGATTCATTTACAGTATAAAAATTAAAATAGTTTTACATACTTCGTAACTATTTATCTAATTAATATTTTAACAACCCAACCATTATATTTCATGGTCTATTCATATAGATCATGCATGTCAAATTTGATGTAAATTTAAAAATTTTAACCATTTGTTTTATGTAAAAATATTAATCGTTGAATATATATTAATATATAGAGTATTTTAGATAGATATGATAGAAATATCGATTGGTTCGAAAATTTACATGCATGAAAAATATAATTATATTGATAAATTCAACGATTGGATCGTTAAAATATTAATCATATAAATAGTTATAGAAGTGTGTAAAACTACTTTAATTTTTACACTGTAAGTAGATCCTTCCCGATATTAATAATTTAAAAAGATTTACCATACAAAGAAGTTTGAAGCTTAAAAAGTTAAAAATTGTTCCAAGTGTTGAAGAGGTTTGAGGGTAAAAGTATTATGGAAGTCTTTGTACTATGAGTTAGATTGCATTTTGCCCATTTATTCAAAATATAGGTAAATTAGTCATTGTACGTTAGATCAAAGAGCAAACGGATTCTTCTGTTAAAAATTTCATCTATTTCTACTATTAAAAATTGATTCCTATACGTTAGTGTAAGGTACACGTAGCACATCACATGTAACTGTTTGGTTATTCCATTAGTCACACCATTTTTAATAGTAAAACTGGATGAAATTTTTAATAGAAAGGACCAATTTGCTTTTTGGTCTAACATACATGAACTAATTTGCTCATTTTTTTAATAAATAAGGCAAAATGCAATCTAACTCCTAATACAAGGGTCTTCATAGCACTTGCACTAAGGTTTGAGAGATAAATATAAAAAGAGTGTATGCAACTAACAATAAATAAATAAAGTGTGAACTTGTCGGTAAAAGTACCATGGAGGCCATTGTACTAAGAGTTGAATTGCATCCCCCCTCTACTTAAAAAAGGACAAATTAGTCCCTAGACATTAAATCAAAGAGCAAATTGGTTCTTCTATAAAAAAATTCCATCCATTTCTTCTATTAAAAAGTGGTCATTGTACGTCAGCATGAGGTACACGTGGCACGCTATGTGTAACTATATGGTTATTCCATTAGCTACGCCAGCTTCAAACAGTAGAAATAGATGAAATCTTTAACAGAAAAGACCAATTTGCTCTTTGATCTAGCATACAATGACTAATTTACTCATTTTCTATGTAGAGATGCCAAAATACAATTTGACTCTAGTACAGGAGTCTCAGTGGTACTTTTATCAAAATTTTCCAAGTCTAATGTCCCGAACAATATATATGGCCCCTTGATAGCAGGATAAATTTGTATTTTTGATGCATTTATTTTTGGCTAATTATCTAATAAGGTGCTACTAAATTTGGATTTTTCTTATCAAGAATGAAGTTGGTGTGCTGAAACTCAAAATCATACAAAAAAAGGGGGGCTAAATTGGAATAAAAACAAAGAGGAGGGGTAGATTGAAAGATTGAAGATTTGAAGTTGGGTGGATAAAGATTGAAGATTTGAAATTGGCTGAATAAAGATCAAATTATTTTTGAAATTGTTAAAATTCTGTAATTAATTTAAATTTGATCTTTAGTTTAAATTTGATTTTTAAAATTTTGATTTAACTAGTGATAATGTTTAAGGAAACTCTAGCTAAATTATAGCGCTAGAAGTGTATATAAATACCTTGACAGACTTGGCTTTGGCATGAATCAATTCTCTTCTTTCTTTCATTTCCTGCGTCAGTAAGCTTTAAATTCTGCCATTTATTTATTTTTCTTTCTTTTGGTTTAGTTACCTTCCAAGCCCTTTCCCCTTTCCAATTTCCATCACTTCCATACTCCATCTATCATGATTTATTTCATGCCTAACTAAATCCTCTTTTTAGTCTTAGTCCGGTTATCGCTTTGACAAAGTAATCGTGAGATATGAACCCAGACTAAATACTTTGCAATTTGGTATTCGTTATCTCTCTAGTATATGGGATAGTACAAATTCGTCTCTTAAAGTTGATTCGATTTCAATTGAAAAAGTGCACGTTGGATTGGAGTCGTTTGGCATACAGTTGGGAAGTTGAGTCGGTCGCGCTGTATTTAAAATCCCGTGAACAAATTGGCATGTTCAGGTGGGAAAAGCTAGTTGGATTCCGTCAAGGGAGATAGTGATCAGATTTAAATGGCCCACACGGTTGAGACTGTAAATTTGAGTTGGGCTTTTCAGATCGTAAGGCTGTCGAAGTCTTAAATTACGGGCACGTGTCACATGGTTAGAAATTCGAAAAGGGTCGATTTGCAGGTCGTACCGAAACCGACTATAAGAGGAAAAGCTGGTGGTTTGAGGCATCCTCGACCGATAACCAACTTATCAATTGGAAGGAAAAACCTTCTTTCAAGGATCGGTTCAAGTTCGGGGTGTACCGAGGCTAAGGCTAAGCTTTAAAATATTTTATTTACCCATTTATTTTATTTGCTTAAAATTTATTTTTGCAATTTCAAATATGTTTTCATTTTATTACATTACATATTTATTTATTTTATTTTCTTTATCAACTAAAACCCCCATTTTATTTTTCAGCATTGCTTCCCACAAGTCGTGGGTACGACTGTGACCGTGATAGTGATTCTGGTAATGATAAAAGGCGAAATTAGATAGTCAATCCCTGTAGATTCGACCCTACTACTCTATACTGCTAATTAGTGTTATCTTATCGTAGGAATTTATATTTAATGCTTTCGATGCCCATCATACCTATTAAAGAAAAATAAAGCAAAAATGAAAAAAAGTACGACAAAAAAAAAATTACATGGTGACATTTGTCATCAATTGATATTTAATGCGAAAGTTAATAGAACTAATTCAAAAGGGACTTAATTGAAATCATATCGATAATTTGAAGAATTAATTAGGACATTTTTATATTTAGGGGAAGAGAAAAATTATAGTTAGTGGAACCTATAATTGATGCTTCAATGCATAGTAGTGGTTTGCTATCGAAAAGCGCAAGACATGAGGCAGCAAAAAGGAGTGTACCAAAACATACAATGCAAATTGTCCGTAAATAAAACGGCATGGCACATTGAAGGCTAAAATGTCAAAATGTTTATGTACTTCCACTAAAATTAAATGCATGCCATCCGTGAGGATAATGATAACATTGTTGAAGCTCAACCATTTTCACTTCTATTTGTAATTCGGACCTAGTTCGAAAGAAAGTGCCTGAATTGTGTTGAATTGGGATATCCCCATTTCCTGGGCTTTCAATTCTTGGGTTTTGTTTTATCAAAAATGGTAAGTGTGAAGTTTCTTTATTTTTGGATTTGAATTGTATTTTGCTTCATTTATTAAATATTAAGTTGGTTTTTTTATTAAAAATTTTATCAATATTTTTTTATAGATGGTGACGAATTATTGAATGCTTGATTTAATCCCCTTAGATAAAAATTTCAACCATTTTACTTGAATTAATCCTTTTATACCATCACGAGATAATATTACTATCTAATTGTTCTATCAACACGTAAACTATTATGATATTTTTAACAGATTGATGAATATACTTTTAACCTCAAAATGTTTCGTATACAAAAATATCACATGATTTGACAACCAGTAGCCAACTTCTTAATGCTTCGTATTTTGATTCAATGAGTTGAAAGGTAGAGTTGTTTTTTTTTTTTTTTGGGGGATCTTTTAAGGATAATGGTAAGATTTGAATAAAATTCACTGCAGTGGGTATGATGTATAGTAGAAATTAGCATAAAGAAAATTAAAAAAATACAATATTTGAAGAAATAAAAATTCAGTTCCTGCAGAGATTTCGTCTTGACATTAGGTTATTGCGTGTACCACTCAGAAATCCAAGTGGCTGAGCTACGAGGAAGAGTCGGTCTTGATCGGAGACTGATCCTACAGTCAGCGAAGCAAATGTTGGACAAGAGAGAGTTACGGGCTTTGGTTGCCTTTTCAAGGGTTTTCTTATTTGCTTTGGGGAGATCCAAGCCAGTAGGGTTGAAGGAGAGGACGAAGGCTACTGTTCATTATTAAATGGCACTGGAAAGTGGTGGCGGCAATGTAAATTGTAAAAGAAAAGAAAAAAGGACAAGTTTTGTTTTATAAGACGATGAAGGGAAGAGAAGAAATTCACATTTTATTGGATTTAAAATGGTATAATTGTTTGAAGTCCATTGCTTTGAGGAGTAATTTACTAATAAAAGCCGTTTTTTTAAAATTTTACCGAAATGGGCCGATTTTTTGATTATTTACCGGAATGGTCCATTTTCTGCGAAATCGTGTCCACGTCAACGCGATGTCAGGGTACGTGTCAGGACATCGCGTCCACGTCAGTACGATTTGCTTACGTGGAAACAAATCGCGCCTACGAGGACGCGATTTGCTGACGTGGATGAACAGTTTATGTTTTTAAGCTTGAAAAACTTTGAAAGGTCATAACTTTTCGCTCGGTTTGAGACAATTTTTTTTTGATTTCGAATAACTTTTCGAGATCTACGCGCTGACAAACAGCCGAAGGCGGTTTGCCACAGTTTTCATCTAAAAAGATCCTTTTTGCCCCTAAATTTTGATTTTTTCGATTTAAAATTGAATTTTGAAACATTCAAATCATTATTTTCCTTATTTATTTGAAGTAAACACCGGATATTTTTTTACAGAATTGTCTTATATCATCCTGTTATAGGTATAAGTTAGCTCATTCCACTTTTGAGAAGTTCCCTAAAATTTTCCATTTTATTCAATTTAGTCCCTAAAACCTAAATAGTCATATTTTCAAATCTAAGCTTCGTTTTTCAATTAAAATTCAATTTCATCCTTCCATAACATTCAAATATTCTTAAATACAAAAATTTCATGCTAATTTTGAAATAATTACACTTTAGTCCCTATACTCGTAACTAACAAATTATACTTTACAAATTAGTCCCTATTCATCTCTAAGCAGTTTTTCAGCGCGTAGATCTCGAAAAGTTATTCGAAATAAAAAAAATCATCTCAATCGGACAACCGAGCCAAAATTTATGGCCTTTCAAAGTTTTTCAAGCTAAAAAACATAAATTGTTCATGCCACGTCAGCAAATCGCGTCCTCTAGGGCGCAATTTCCGTCCACGTCAGCAAGTCGCGCTGACGTGGACGCGATTTCGCGGAAAATGGACCATTCGGTAAATAATTAAATAGTTGGCCCATTTCGGTAAATTTTAAAAAAAGGGCTTTTATTGGTAAATTACCCTACTTTGAGTGGTATAAAAAATTAAAAGTAGAGGTTAAATGATGTCATTATCCCTTTCTTTTACTGAAGCCCAAGTAAAAATGGGTTTTGTAGAGCCCATTTAATTTTTAAAGAAAAATTTGGACTTTACTTTCAAATAGAAAGTGCAATTTACTTTCTTCAGGATTTGTATATTTTCAATCGAGAAATTTTAATTACTATCGCATCAAATTAGGAGTAGACTCGAATATCTATTATCTAAATTGTTTTACATTTGCAAATAACGTATTTAAATTCGGATAAATTATTTGAACTCGTTTTAATTTTACAAATTTATTATTATTATTATTATTATTATTTTTACGTTAAATTTAAATTCAAATTCAAATTTGTATAACTAAGACCATCCGCACCTCCTTTTTGTTTTTCATTTTACAAAAATAGTTAAATTTTAGTTTTAGTGTCTTATATACTTTTTAACATAATTTGATCCTTATAGTTTTATAATGTAATCAATTAGTTCAAATAGTTAATATCGTTGACTTTTTTTTTATTAAAGCATTACATACTTATATATAATTTGAATACCCTAACACGTAGCTTTTTATTTCTTTTAGGTTTACATCGCTTTTTGTTACATTATAAGACAAACCAAATTTCCAACTTTTTAACCCTTAAACTATGTTAAAACTTGAGATTTTACGCGTTAGCCTAAGTTATTTGAAGCAAATGGATTATGGACTTTATGGCAAATCCCTGAAAAACATTACTTTCTTATGACAACTTACAACATATTTTATCTTTCAACTTAATACATCTTAACCCATATGAACCCTAGTTAGTCTAAGTTATTTGAAGCATATGGATTGTGGAGTATGGGTGGGGATTATGGGCTTTATGGCAAATCCCCACCAATAACAAAAGCATTGCCTTCCTACAATTACTTGTTGGGTTACAATAGCAATGCTTTTGTTGATGGTGTTCAAAGTCTCTGCATTACAAGCTACAATTATTGTTTCATGCTTTGTAAATTTTAAAATATTTGCAAATTTGGTTCAACTCATTTTGTTTTTTTTTAAAATACCGAAAGCAAAAGGATTGATGTCATTGTCTATTATTCTAGAACTCAAAAATAAAATAACAATGGGAAACCCATTTTTTTCAAATACCCAAAACCAATTATTACTTCGTCAACAACTCCCTTCTTCTAGAACTAAAAGAATAAAATAACAAAATTGCCAACCACCATTTTCTTCTTCTTCACATTTCTTTCATGTTCTTATCTTATATAGATACAATCACAAGAGGAGTGGCTAAATATTTTTGTATTTAAATTTTCACACAGTTTTTTTACTTCTTCCTTGCGGATGTTGTTTTTAAGGGGATCAAGTTTTAATTAGGCGTGTAAAAATATTTTTGAGAGGGGTCTACTTACATTTTTAAGAGGCTCATAGTATATTTACAAAAAATTAATTTTAAAAAAAATTTAGGGGCCATGACCCCTCTAACCTTCTACTTGGCTTCGCGGTTGCATTTATATATCTATACTATAATCATACCATAAAATTTTTTAAAATTTTTTTAAAATATAAATATAATTATGTAACATAGATATATATTTATAATAAATTATTTATTCTTAAAAAAAACCCACTCTTTTGAAACTACACATTATGATATAACTTCAGCTCAATGCCGCACTCTTCTATTGACTATAATTGTTTTTGAAATATAAAATTATATGTTTTCACTCAGAGTTATAAGTTAAAGTTCCATCAAAAAGTATTATGCGAAAAGAAAAATATTGTAAATTTAAATTTTGAATACGATATTGTTAGGAGGAATAATTATAAATTCTCATAAAATATAATCTCCGTAGACCGTAAAATGAACATAGATAATATTTTGAGTATACCAAGAAAACGACTAAGTTTGATCTCATGAATAAAATGACACCTACTTGGTGAAAATACAAAAATAAATTTTTTTTCAAATGTATGAATAATCATATCATCTACAATTTTTATAAATTGAACAAGTGTTGGGTATGATGATAAGGCATATTGCATTCTTAAGTAGAGACATAGGTTCGATCCTAGGATATGATATTGTTGAGAGGGTAGCCATGAATTCCAAACATGAACCATAAAACATTCATAAATAATACTAAAACTATCCATTGTTATTGACTAAACTACCCTTTAAATGTATTAAAGAAACTACTTTTTAAAAAAAAATCTCTTTTAGGAGTTGCAATTTCACATATTTCTGTTAAATATTTTATTTGGTACTTGAATTTCATTTTTGGAGGGACAATTTTACATATTTATGCTGAACCTTTCTATAAAAAGAATTCTAATTAATATCATACTAACACTAAATCAATTCTTTTAATAATATTTTAACTTTAATTAGTGTTGATTAATTAAATAAAATTAATGTGAAAATTTTAAATAAAATTAACAAATAATAATTACTAATTCAAAATTAAACCTAAATTTATTCTACCAACAAAATTATGAAAAATTTAAACCAAATAAAATTAGGAGTAAACTTTACTTTAAAAAAAAGGACATATTGGAATGTGTACTTTTAATGTTTTTATTTTTGGTTCAACTTTCCAAGTTAAAATCCAACTATTCTAAAATTTGACTGAGAACTTGAATAAGATTAAAATTGTGGCCACATAACATTCATATCTTTTCTTTCTTTCTTTTCCTTTTCACATTGAACACTTCTATTATTTATTTTATTTCTTTTCTTTACCTTCTTGTTTTCAATTGAAAATTTTAATAATCATACTCAATAGCCATTGATGTCGTCATTTACGGTAGTCTTTTGTGCCGATTTCGACACAAAATAAGAAATTTCCTCCTTTTTGTTGACTTTTATGGTTTAGATCTCCCTGTAGCCGACTCCAAATTTTCTAAAACAATGACCAAAGTTTCGAACTACTCTTTCTTCGATCTCCATTTTGCATCGTTGGATTATCTCCAATCAAAGATATAATGTTCCCTGTGATTAAGCATGCCACCCCACCGTTCAGATACCAAACGGAGTCACGAGTTTCCACCCCTAATACCCCATAATTTTTTTTTCATTTCAGGCCACTTTTTTATATATATATATATATATATATATATATATATATATATATATATATATATATGTCTTCGACACATTAAATTTTTTTATTTTTTACTAGTATACTTGTATTTTCACAAATTTTTTTTGAAAAAAATACATACTGGTGCCGCCTAACACAGTGACAACATTTAAAAAAAAAACGTGATTGAGTGATGATTAAGGGAGAAAGGGGATGGTGTCACCGTATCAGGCGACACCGGTGAGTACTGTTAAAAAAAACTTATTTTCATAAATAATTTTTTCTCTAACCTATTTTTGTAATTAATTATTATTTTTATATTAGAATTATAAAAAAGCTTAAGTTTTATATAAATTATTATTTTCACCTACATGCATAAATTCTAGTTATTATTTAAATGATTATCACATATTAATTTGGGTATATCTACTGTTTTTATTAGATTAGGTTTGTCTATTTCAGTATAAAAAAAGTCATTTTATCATGTGGTAGAAAAATTAGTATATATAAAATCTTATCCCACTGGAATTTCACTTTACATGAAATTAAAATTTTAACTATCAATTTTGAGATCTCTATTTTGAATTGGTTTTTGTTGGGATTTATGAAAGGCAAGAAATTATTTTATCTTTGATGTATGCTGCGAGACATCAATGATTTTGATGAATGCAACTCCCATTCAATTGACCCTTTGAACAAAGGAGAAAATCTGAGGTACATTCCTCCACCGCCCCATGTAATGACCTTCAACTGCAAGCACGTTAGTTTTTATTAATAGTCATAATAATAATAATAATAATCATAGAAATTAAGAGAGATAGTAAAAGTCTCACTTACCTAAATTAGTGGTTGAGGGTTCGATCTTCATCCTGAGTATGGAGTAGCTTTAAAACTCGTGGCTAGTGTCTACCCCCTTAATGATACCGAGTTGTTTGGCAGTGTAAATTAAGTGACTCATCCTTGAGACCAACTCCTATACCAGGTTAGCTAAACGGTCTTGTAACACTCCAAAATTTTTGTGAATTTTCACACGATAAATTCCGAGATTTTCATTCATATTTCGATAAATCATTTTTGGAGCTTTAATATCATTTTTTCGAATCGAATGGGTGAATGTTCCATGCTATTTCCCAAAGCAATCACTCCGTAAATGTAACACCTAATTCCTGACCTGATTGTCGGGTCCGAGCTACAGTGTATCACATTCATTTTCAGAGCAATTATGATCAGAATAAATACAATTTTAGTTATTTAACAATTAAATATGAACATTATAAGCAATTATTATGATAAGTAAACTATTTCGGGTATTGTACAAGCTTACAAAAGCTTTAATATTAACCCGAGGTCGAATCAAGACTAAATTGAAAATTTAAAAAATATAGCAAGTGAGAATCACGATATCCAGGGCATTGTATCGTGATTTCCAAGACAGTAACCAAACTTCAAAACGTATTAGGTGGCGATATCCAAGGCTTAGTATCGCGATTTCAAATATAGGAGCCAAACCTCCCAACCTAAGGACCAATTTGCGAAGTTTTCAAAATAAAACAGGGTTGGTATCGCGATAAAAAGGGTTTATGGTATTGCAAAATTAGAGACAGAATACCAAGTCCCTATTTTTGACAATAAGCATATTTTGGTACCTATTTCAAAGTTTTCATTTCTACCATTCAAATATTAATCAAAATACACCAAAACATACCAAAACTAGTCTTTTAATAATTTCTAATCAAAACCATTTCAATTTGGATTCAATCTAATACAAAATGTTCCAACTCAATGTATACAATCATATGTCAACCAACCAACTAACCATTCAATTACCAAATCTTTCTAACCATCATGCCATTAATAAATGCAACTTTTCATACCATTTCAAAACACATTTGGATGCCAATTTACACACATCATCTATTTGACCAAATTCCATGCATTAAGGTATGATCCAAAAATATTTATATACATATTTTCGTATTAAAATGGGCACACTTAGGTACATGCCAAATAATTAGTGAAAAAAAGTATACAAACATCGTTGAGTCCAGGATCTTTGATTGGATGCTAAAGTTGAAGCTCAAATTCTTGAATTGCACCTAACCGATGCACGAAAAACAAATCGTGTGCTGAGCAAGTCGCTCAATGGTAATCTATGAATCAAGATAATAAAAACAAACTTAAATAAACGCATGCATTCCATTCAAGTTTCAACTTTACAATCCATTACTATGTGTTCATACCAAAACATCTTCATTTCCAATATGCTAATTACTTAAGGTTACCAATTCTCAACAATTTCATACATCTTTGAACTCATTTCATTTGCCATTGTAACACCCCTCACAAATCTCCATCACCAGATTAGGATTACGGGATGTTATAGCATTTAACAAGATAAATATATGTCATTTTAATTCAAAATTTATTTTAAAACAATCATTCATAAATAATCAATCAATAATCCTATTATTCATATAATAACAAGGCTTAAATCAAGCCTACAAAGCTCTAAGATCAATTTAGGAACAATTAGAGATTAATTCAAAATATAACATAAAAGTAGGGTAAAAATATAAAATAGGGGCCACATGACTGTGTGGCAGGCTGAGGCCGTGTGGTGCAATATTTCATAGTCATGTCCCCAAACCGTGTTGGAAAATGTGCTCATATTGTAGTAAACATGTAATTGTTTTCTATGTATTTGAATGATGAATAAATAAATTTCACATTCCATGTTATATCTTTCATATTTTGCATGCATAGCGAAATTGTGACAAATAAATAATAGCTAATTGCTTTTCTAAGTTCAAACTAATGATAAGTGGCATTGTAAGAACGTTTACATTGCGAGAAAGACAACTTACTTCCGTAAATAATCCACACGAGGCCATAATCCCGTAAAAGAATCAAAGTGAGCATTTGATTCAAATACTGAGAAGGATTATTATGTCGTCTACAATTCCAATCAATGATATGACTAGTCTTGGCTATCGGAGCAGTTGAATCCACGAGTAGAGACATAGATGTATTCATTGACAAAAGGATACATTGGACTGGACCCAAGATGAATTAATTATGAATCCATTTGTGAATTAATTCACTTGTGACATTCATGGTGTGATTTACCTAAATCCTAAATTAGTCACTGATCATGCATATGTAACTCATGTGCTTTGATATAAGTGGGGGTTTATGCTCTAAAGATGATCGAGTAGGATCATCCGTATGTTGGTTACATGACTTGTGTATGGCATGGCTTTACTAGCAACAGTGGAATTCATAACTCAATTAAAGAGTTAACAATATCCTCTTATTGGCATTGTGTGGATTGATAAATATGGAATATGGCCACAGGTGTCTTGTTCTCGAACGAGCAATTTAATCACAGTCATTTGTTGATAGTGATCATATTTAATCACAGTCACATGATATGAATAGTCTTGGCTATCAGAGCAGTTGACTCCACGAATAGAGACATAGATGTATTCATTGGTAGAATGATACATTGGACTGGATCCAAGATAAATTAATTCTGAATCCGTTTGTGAATTAATTCACTTGTGACATTCATGGTGTGATTTACCTAAATTCTGAATTAGTCACTGACCACGCATATGTAACTCATGTGCTTTGATATAAATGAAGGCTTACGCTCTAAAAATGATCGAGCAGGATAGCCGGTATGTTGGGTACATGACTTGTGTATGGCATGACTTTACTAGCAATAGTGGAATTCATAGCTCAATTAAAGAGTTAACAATATCCTCTCATTGGCATTGTGTGGATTGATAAATATAGAATGTGGCCACAGGTTGCTTGTTCTCAAATGAGCAATTTAATCACGGTCATTTGTTGACAATGATCATATTAATCATTAAGAAGACACAATGGTGATAAAGAGATAAAATAAGATTATATTGAGTAGACAGATTTAACTCAAAGGAATTAAGGATATCATATGAGGGTAACACACACATGACGAGGTTATTGGACAAAGTAGTTGGATGAATTGCTTTCATAAAGAGTATACAATAATGAGTTTTCAATCATGGTACTTCTTGTAAGTAATTGCGAATTATCGGAATGATGCTTCTAGACATAATTGCAATTACTAGAGCCTAATTGTATATATTCGATTGGTCCATCCGCTACTCAACAAAAGCTCTATCGAACTACTTTTGAATTAGAAGAAAACTCTACTACTTTGGAAATAATTTGATTGAGTCGATTTATTCAATGTGGAATTAAATTGGGTGGTTGTAAGAATTATTTAACTAGAGAAATTGATTAAAAAATTTTCTTGAAAAATTAATTTTGAAAGTATAAGTGGTCTTTGGGAAGATTAATTTGATAAAGTAAAATTAAATTAATCAAATTAATATGATATTTTTAAAAATTAATTTTCAAGTCAAACAATTAGCCTAATGGGTAATTGAACTTGAAAATTGGACCTGAGATCGTAAATTGGACTCGAGAGTCCAAAACCGAGACCAAGACCTAAAAACTAGTCAAACCGTGCCTGATATGTGAAATCGAACTAACTATCGAACCGGTGGCTGGATTGGACTAGTCAAGCCGTCACTGGCTCGGATCAAACTTGCAGAAATTGAACCAGCTCGGGTGCCGGTGGTTGAGATGGCGGCATTCCGGTGGTCGAGAAATGGTCGACGATGGTGGGTTTTTGGTGGTTGAGCAGTAGAAGAATTACAATCCTATTGGGACTCTACAAAAGAATTTGATTTCAGATTAATTATTCCAAAAATAATATTATTTTAATATATTTAATATTAAATTAAATTCAATACTTATTTTAATAGTTTTTATTAATTTAATATTAAAGTGATTATCTTAATATTAAATTTAATTTAATGTTTATCTTGTAAATAAATATTCTATTAATTTAATATTAAAGTGATTAAGTTTAATTATAGTTGATTATCTAAACTCTCCTTTATATAAAAAAGAGTCTTAGGTCATTATTTACACACACTTGAATTTAAGAGAAAGTTTAGAGAGAAAATTCTTCGAAGAAATTATTTTAGAAAATTTCTAGAAATATTTTTCTTATTTTTCTAATTTGAAGCGAGCCCACACTTGGTAGATGTGAGTTTGAGGATAACGAAGAAGACTATTCGATCGATGCATTCATCCTAAACGAAACGAAAAGAAACAATTTTGGTTAAGTGTTTATTACTTTAAATATCACAACCAAGTTCTTATTTTGGAAAAAAAATTAAAACTCCGGTATTTCCCTAAATTTATTTTCTGTTGCGTTTTCGAAACACGATTTTCCAACAAACTGTGCAACAGACTGATATTGTGTATAAAAGGGCCATGCGATCGTGTAATAGACTATGGTCGTGTGTACCTAAAGTCATCAAAATCAAACAGAGCATACGGACCTGCCACATGCTCATATGTGGCACATGGCTATGTATCAAATTGTGTGGTAGACCGTGTGTGCCATATGGTACCTTCAAAAACAAGTCATGCATATATTTGCTTTCTTAAGCCTCAAGCATACCATTAACCATTCAATCAATCTATTCAAAACACACCAGAAACATATTAAAACATGTCATTTGCCTTGTTCTAACCAATATGCCATAAGGCACCATCACAAACAACATTCAAAGCTAACCTTGAATTTCATTTCCTATCCAATTCATGTTTAGCTAAACAAAGCCTTATAAAATACCAAATTGCCATAACTTTTATCATCAAATAGCCAAGTCACAAACCAAGGCATACTCATCCGTACATTTACCATCTAGAATCAATACACATATCAACTATCATGACATCTAATATAAATTCCAACCACAACTATATAAACACCAACAAGGATATCACCTAACCATTCTTATAACATAAGTTACAACTTAGCAACATTTCATTTCATTCCATCATATACCATACACACTCATATTCAAGATTTCCGTAATAAACCATGAACAACATCACCATTTAACTTTCAAACATACTTCAATTGTGCACACACAAAGACATATGTATAACATTTACAACCACATGAGTACTTATGTATATCAAATACACCTATTAGATGCCACAAAACCATAATATAACATTTTAGAATTTACCAAAAGATAATTGGATAGTGTGATCTTCAAGTTGATTCGATCGTCCAATTCCACAACACGACAACAATAAGAAAATAATAGAGTAAGCTTCAATTGAGTTTAATAAGTTCATAGGTAGTAAAATGGTATCATTCCTTAGTATCACAAATTAATTTAACAACACAACTAACTAACATTTAATTCTTTCATCACAATTGTATTAAGAGGTGAGCTCATAGTACACAAATCAAATAATCATTCAAGTTTGATTAGATTCTTGTTGTAGGCCAATTTAGCCCGGGCCCAAATCAAAACAATAAACAGACCCAATATCAGATGACCTAAACCTAAACCAAAAACCTCTACCCATTACAACCAAATTAACCCAAACCAGGCCCAATACCCCAAGCCCAAAATCTATAGCCCAATATCCAAAAACCCTAGCCCAACACCCAATAGCAGAAAACTACAAACAAACCCTAGGTGCGCCGCACCTAGGGTCTTTGGACCTTTCTGCCGCCACCGTCGTCACGTCTCATCACCACCTGCTCCACCTGAAAAGCGAAGAACAACACGCAACAATAAATAAAAATAGAAAAACAATGTAGAAAAAAAACAATATAAAAATGGAAGTAAAAGAGAGTGAAATTGGCTATAAAAAGCTGAATCTCATCACTGTTTTGCTTCTTCCCCCTTTTCACGAGATGAAATAAAAAAAACACAACACTTTCAAGTTTTTTTAGGTACTTATTTTGGTTATATACTCCTTTTTTTTTACATATACAAAAATATAAAAAAGAAAGAAAGAGAGAAACCCACCGGAGTCGCGTTGCGCCTTTATCGTTGGAGGCTCCTTCTCCGGCGTCTGAATCGGTCGTTGGGAGGACTGAGGGTACTTTTCTTTTGTTTTTTTTTGTGTTTTGAGACCGGATTTGGGCTTAAGAGGGTCAAGCTCTAGAAAATAAGTCTTTTTGCCTTTGTCGGCCACCGTGCGTGGCGACGCCGACGCCGACGCCGGCGATCAGAGTCTGGCACGGTGGCCATTGGCTGAAGTTAGGACCGGGGGAGAGAGGCTTTTGAGAGAAAACTCTCACTTTTTTCTGAAGAGCAAAGAAATGAACTTTTAAAAAAAAAATCTAACTTATATAGGGTGACCAAACGGCGTCATTTAGGGTTGGCCCTGATAGCCCTAAAACGGCGTTGTTTCACTCCCAGACCCATGTGCGCGACTTAAGCCGCTACAAGATCTGTGCGTTTTTTGACTTTTTGGATATTTTTCGATTTGGTCCTTCCGCATTTGCTATCTTTTTAATGCAGTTTATTTTTATTTGCATTTTGGACCCTATTGTTTTCTTTTTATTTCGATTTAATCCCCATTAAAGCTATGCGTTTTGGAGGCCAGGATAAATTTCCTTGTAGCCCTTCTACTTTCGCGCACGTCACGATTTAGTAATTTTCTTTGTTCTTCATTTTTGATTTCAGCCCTAAGGTTTTGTTTTGTTTCAATTTAGTCCTCTGTTTGGTATCTTAGTTATTTATTATTAAATTGATCATTTTAATATTATTATTACTATTATATTACACCATTAATCTTGTATTATTATTATTTACTTATTTATACCTTTTAAACTTCAAATTTTCTTATATATATACATGCATACATTTTATAATATATACATATACATACATATGTCTTAATTTTATAAATATATATATACACATACTTTTATACATCTTCTATGCTTCATGATTTTATATACATATATACTTTTATACATCTTCTATGCTTTATGATTTTATATACATACTTATATATATTTTACATTTTAAAATATGTATATCTTATATATATATTTTATTTTTTATTCACATACGTATATATTTTTCTTATATGTACATATATATATTTTATATTTTTGTAAATTTTATCTATTCTCTTTGTTGTTATAATTGCTTCACTTGGTGTTTATTTATTTACATGTCCATTATTATTATTATTATTATTTTATGTTTTAGTTTTTATTTGTTTATTACTTGTTATTATGTATACATGATTGATTTTTTATATATATTTGTCTTCTTATTTATTTATCTTTTGTCTTTGATCGTATTATTTTTACTTACATTATCATAATTGTTATTCCATTACATCAAATTTTACCCAGATTCGTAAAAAATAAAATTTTGAAAATAAATTCAATACTCAGTATTTGGGATCTTTGAGAGGTTAAGCCCTAACACATTGGGTTCTAATTTTCTTCATTGAATCTAAATAATCGAGAATGCTCTTTAATCAAAAACATAAATGAAAAGCTCATTATCGGGAATTCAATACGTTGAGTCCTAACGCATTGGATATGACACATTGTTTTCTCGAGATGAGGATTTTTTCTAAAAAATAAATAAAGGCAATATTCAATGTTTAGAATTTTGAGAAATTGTGCCCTAACGTATTGGGCTACGATTTCTTTATCTGGCTTAAACAATTGAATATCCGTTTAAATTTTATTACACGAGTTTTTTAGACAAGCTCATTTTTGAGGAAGTGAAATATCATGCCCTAACTCATTGGGTGTGACATTTTCTCTCTCCGAAATGAGTGGGTCTTAATGGGTAATTTGATTTATACAAGTTTTTTAATAAAGGATAGTATTTTAAATCTCTTTAAAGTTTTCAATTTTCGACACTAGACATTAAATAATCAACTAGGTACCAATTTTGGGCGTATCGAGGGTGCTAATCCTTCCTCGTGCGTAACCGACTCCCGAACCCATCTTTTTGAATTTCGTGGTCTAAAATAATTGTTTTAATAAAATTAAAGTGTTTATTAAAAACAATCACTTATTAAGGTGACCCGATTACACCTTATCAAAAAGAATTGGTGGCGACTCCCATATTCATTTTCAAAATCCTAGTCGACCCTGTTTTCACAAAAAAATGGTTACGACAATTCTAATATAAAATCATATTTTTATTAAGAAAATAAGGTAAATAAATCAAATATAAATTCGAAAACGTCATATTCTTAATGACTTGGTCTACCATATTTGTGATTTTTAATGTTCTATATGCTCTTCAAAACCAAATTAAAATCAATAAACCAAAATTTGATTAATAATAAAGAAATCATTTGCATAGACAATGTACATATCTACACAAAGCACGTGGCTTTTAAGTTATAATATAGCAATTAATAAACTAATAAGATAAACAAACCTTTTAAACCGGAAGATGGCTTGAGTCCGCCACCGGTCCAACCCACAAATTACTTGATGTTCCTTCACCATCATGCGTGGCCACCTTTGGTGATTTCATGGAGGATGCTCTATTAAAAAATGGTGGTGTCATGCTAAAAACCCACCGGTCTGATTTGGCACCATGGTCTAGTTTCCCTCTACTACTCTCTCCATCTTCTAAAGCTCGGTACCCTCGACGTGAACTCCTTTCCCTAGGCAACACCAAGGTTGTTGCCTGATTCAACTTTTGGTTCACTAACTGCTTCCGAACATAAATTGGTAATCGTAAAGTGAATCGATCTGTATTCTCACCCAGTTGGACCAAAGAATGTCCGGTAGAGTGAGATCGCAGGAAAGAAAGTTCACTTGAGCGGCCAGATCTTGATCTACGTGTACGGTTCCTATTTAAAGTTACGTTCAAATTATTCACTTCAACCTTCGAAGCCACTTGAGCCTCTACCTGACAATTAACAACGTTGTTATTTATGCTCCTTTCTTCTTCTGGTTCTGAGTTACTGCCATTATTCTGAGCCTTAAGGTCTAACTCGGGGGTGGTGTTATTTAACATAGTGAGTTGACTCATGAGGTCACCTGGTTGAGGAATGAGATTGGCTCTACAAACGGGGCAAGTGGGATGAGAAGTTAACCAAACGTCAATACATTCAGGGTGGAAAACATGGTCGCATTTGGGTATTAGGCGCAGTGTTTCATCGTCTTCGAATTTGTTTAAGCAAACTGCGCACTCCAGAGCTTCTTTGCCTATCTTAAGAACCTTAACTTCGGAGTAAACCATGATGGGAAAAGTCTCAATCACCGATGTGTCTAGCCCATACGTGCCGCGCATTGAACGCCTGGCAACGGGGCAAATACTCTGTCTGTTGGTGTAGACGTTGGAACAATTCCATATGTAAATGGCGAAAAGACCCACGAAGAAAAAAGTGGCAATCAAAATAACAATGATTATGGCCATAGAAGGGCTGAAATGAGCGTAATTCTCTTTATCTTGGTGGAAGTTCTGTGCGAAAGAAGGCGGCGAAGAAAGGAGCAAGAAAAGCAAGAAAAAAAATGATAAGACTCCATGGTAAGTGGTGTACGACATGGTGAGGAAATGAGCTTTGGAGACGGATAAGATAGTGAAAGGAAAACAAGGCAGTGGGGTTTTAAATGATAGGAAGAAAAAGAATAAGAAGGGTTGGGTCCGTTTTCCAAGTATGGAGTTGATTTCTACAGTGTTTCATTGAGGGCAGTCACAATGGAAGGGATGGTTGAGTCATTTGTTTGACAATGGAAGAAGCTTCCTAAGTAAAAGTAGACTTTTCACTCTTTGTGACGTACAAAATGACAATTTTTTTTTATGTTACAATTTAGACTAAATGTGCATATTTACATTTTATTCTTTATATTTCGTTTTCATTCTTTATTTTATTTTTTAAAAACAAATTTATTAATTCATTTCATAGATAGACCAATTTGGGGGGGGGGGACAACAAATATCAGTCACAATTCAAGCACCATATATCTGAAGTGATTATAAGCATTGAAAACGATAAGAAAATCAGCCTTGGATAGTCTGAAGTGGCAGACAAAAATCGAAAAAATAATTAATCATCTACCAAATTGGAGAGGACGACGACAAAACCATCTCTAAATTGCATAATTAATACTAAAAAGGTGCTACAAGAGCAAACAAAAACTTTTAAAATTGAAGAGTTATTAAATAATGGAAAAAATATAAAACTTAAGACAACACGGGTCCAAACTAACTAGTGAAATAATTTTTTATTCTGAAATACTCAAAACAGAAACAAATTAAGAATTCGGCAAAGAGCAACCCACTTTCCAAAACAGACTTCTAGTGGTTGGTGGAGTTTCAGCGACGATAGGCACCGTAATATGTCAATCACAACTTGTGAAGACAACAAACATACTCACAAAATAGATCTGCAAACTAAAAATAGAGAAGACACATAGAGTGAATAAGAAGAAAGAAAGAGATGATTGATGGAAGAGAGAAAAAGGTGGGCGGTAGCCAACTCAGAAGCTACCACCACTGTTGGACAAAAACACAAAAGAAAAAGCAAACATTGGAGAAAAAAGAGTTTTTAGGATTTCTACATTCTTTATTTTATTTTTTTGGTCAAGATTTCTAGATCGAATGTATATTAAAAAATATTAGATCAAAATTTTAAAATTACGTATATAATTTATTAAAAAAATGTCAGGACTTTCTTTTTGACCCACCTATTGCCTCTAAAACATGTTTCAATGTCATGTGAGCGGTTGTTCAATTGTTGGTCGGTGTTGCTTGTCCCTTTCATCTCTGATCTCCATGCTTTTCTCCTACTTCACTCCAAGTGTCTTCCCTTTCTTTAGTTTGTTGATGTTATCTTTTCTACTTTCATGGGTTGTGACGGAGAGATGTTGGTGTCTGCCATCACTGAATCTTTATTAGCCACCAACAATTCCTCTTGGAAAATGGGTTGGCTCTTGAATGATGGCTCTTCATCGGCTCCTTGATTTGTTTCTATTTTGAAGATATTTTGAAATATGAAATGATTTCACATATTGATTTGGAGTCGTTGTTTTAAGTCTTATGAGTTTTTGTTTTTGTTTTTCCTTTTATCTAATAAGTCTTCGCTTTTCTTATGAAACGGTGAATTTGTCTTGTCTTGTCCTATCATATCCAAGTTTTAGTTTTGCAAATAGTATTTCCATATTCAAGTGCTTTTAGGGATAGATTTGTTGTCATCCTCTTTAGCTTTGTGGAGGCTCAATTTTCTTATTGATTATGCTTGCTACTTTTGGACCTTTCGGGGATGGTTCTCTTATCATGATAGGTGCTTGCAATCCCCTAAATATGTCATGCTTGAGTTGTGACAACTTTGGACCCTCCAAGGCTAGTTCTCATAGGTGCTTATAGTTGCCCTAGACATGTCGTATTTGAGTTATAACAAAGTTGGTTGTCAATGTGCTGGAATTGTTCTATTCTTGCTGAAGTTGAAACTTTTGTTCATGTTGACAAAGCTTGTCCTTTTTTGTCGATGGTAGGTATTTCTTGTATCTTTATTTTTTCTGAATTATATGGTCTCATTCATGTAAATAAACTTTGGTGTATATTATATGAACAATTTAGATCTGTCATGTTAAAAGATAATAACTCTCGTAAATTTTAACAACACACATAAGATATAAGTTATTTATGAAGTAGATACATATGTATTTAAATTTTGATTCACGTATTTTAAATATGTTTCATATCAAATCTGATATGACATTTAACATTATTAGCCCAAGTGGTAAAATACTTGCATAACAAAAAAAAAAAAAAAAGCACCTTACTCTTTGTAAGTGAAGTGTTCTTACTTTGTGAATCCACCACTAATGCCTCTTCAAGCACTTAAAATCTCAGCATAGTTGGGAGACAAAATCCTCCATCAAGAGTAATACTGGACGTGTTGTGGGATTCGTCAATTTTGAACAAATGACACTTTAAAAACACTTCCTAAATGAGTAGAAAATATCTGAATAGAACACTCAAACTAATGACTAGGATGATGGAAGAATTATATTATTTTGATAATTTAAAGATTCAATTATAAAATTTGAGGAGTAATTTAGAATTTAGAGACACTTAAAATTTTAATGAGGTTTGAGCGATTCGCCTGATATTTTAATCATATTGTAAGAGTAGCATAATCCTAATTAAAATTTGTTTTGGGTTCCATACAACTTTTTAAAACGTCATTATCCACTGCCATTGCTGTGCTAATAATTTAATTAACTTAAATCTTCTTACGTATCTTACATGGCCAACTTTTCTACTGAAAGAAAAAGAATCTTTATCAAAATTTTGGAAGACTCGTCCTCTTTTGATTTGTACGTGTTTGGAATTATTTTAGTCATGATAATATAATTTTTTTTCTTTTTATTTGTTTGAAATTAGTGGTTTTATAATTTTTTTAGTCACGATGTAATTATTGTAAATAAAAAATATAAACTATAATTACGAGAATTAAATAAGATGGTAAGAGTCATTCTTCCTTTAACTAATATTGGTCGGAGGTTCAACTATTGTCTTGAGTATGAAATAATTTTAAAACTTATGGTCAGATTTACCCTTAACGGACCTATAAATATGAAAAATTAATAATTGAGCTCGTTCTAATAAATATCTTGAATATATATATATATATATGTATATATATGAATACCAATCATTTTTTCTTTTTGTTGTTTTTGTTTTAAAGTCAAACTTTGATAAATATTACTATATAAGTTTATATTCTAGAAGTATCAAATTCCTAACTAATAGGGCGTCGAATATAAAACTAGTATTCATAGCTTCCTCTTAGCATCCATTCAAGTTTAATATGGCTTCGATTCTCTATCCTTTGTGGTCAAAATTTTATATCACTCCTTATATTGGTAAAATTTAAAATTTAAAATTTAATCTTTTTTATTTTTCTTTTTACATTTTTATTTAGAAATCTCAGTTCAATTATTCGCATTGTTAGTATTTTCATTAAAGAAAAAATTATCTTAACATTATTTTCATCAATTAAATGCATTATTTTTAGATTCGAATCCAACCAATTGGATTTGAAATCAACCAAAATAATAGATTGGACTAGTTGTAGGGGTGAAACCAAAAAATTTTTTAGGGCTGAAATTAAATTATAATTTTTACGATAGTAAAAATACAATTTCACTCTTTTAATAGCCTATATCTTTATAATTTTTAAAGGATTAAATCAAATTTTATCATTTTTTAGGGGACCAAATTTTTATCAAATTTTCTATTTTAGAGGGCAACCCCCCTAATTACGCCCCTGACGGGTTGAACCTTGAACAAATTGATTTGGGCTAAAAAAATCAACTGAACCGATGATTTGAACTATTTAAATCAATTTTCTCTATTTTTTTAATTTTTATAATAATTTATTTAATTGAATTGAATAAACCAGTGATATAACCAGTTCGACCACCAATCTAATTCTAAAAACCTTAATCATATATCATGTCATATGAAGGTAGTTTAATCAATATATAAAATACAAATTCTGGTAAAAATATTTATAATTTAATGAGTAGATTATAATTTTTTTACAAAAACTATTTTTTTAATTAAAAAAAACTTAAAGTTTTAAAATTTAACACAGGACTAAATTTCAAATTCAGTCATAAAAGGCGCATTTTTACACCAGGTGAGCTAAATAAAATGAAAGGTATGCTATATCTTTCCCAAATATGATATTAGTAAACGCTCGACCGGCTGCTAGCGACCAAAATTATACATACATGTAAAATGCCGGAGCAGCCAAATTTTAGGCAAGTTGTTGACCATACATTTAACAAAAGTTGTGTTGTTAATTTTCATAATTTGAAATACTATTGTTATATCATGATCGAAGTTAGAAATTTTTTTTAGGGACCTGAATTAAATTATATATTTTTATGATAGTAAAAATATAATTTCACCATTTTAATAGTATATATATTTATAATTTTTAAATGGTTAAATCAAAATTTAATCATTTTTGAAGGACAAAGTGTAATTATACCTTTATTAATTTAAAATTTTATACAATATTAAATGACCTAAATAATTTTTTTTCATTTTGGCTCTGCCCCTAACCCTACACTTCGAGACAATATCTTAGAACCCTCAAATATCACTTTTCGAAAATTAGGACAAACACCATCTCTAGAGGACAATCCTTCCGCAAAAATCCTCCTTTAGAACTATTTGAGAAAATTATTCAAGAAGACTCCTCAGAGTCAAGCGACACAGATAGGCCTCAATCATCATTTACGACATTAAGTCCATTCAACATGATTGACAACCTATAGTCGAATGATGCGGGGCACATTGAGATTCCAACCCAAGTATATAAGCCAACGTCTCACCTCGAAATACGAGGGGACTCTCTCTCTCTCTCCTTTCCATCTCAACCTCCAAACCACCACATGATACATCACCTACAGCGACTCTTCACCCAACCTCAAGCCTGGTGAACTGTTGTCGGTCACCACCACAGCTCCTCCCTTGTCTGATCCAAGCATCAACAACCAAAAATAAAAGTTTAATCTTTTTATCAACTAATTACATTAATGTAGATTTATGATGATAAGACTGGTCACATATTAAGTCATTCTCATATCGCATAAATCAAGTAGTGCCTTCTTTAGAGTAGTATACATTTTCAAAGTCATCACATGGTAAATGAGTCTTGTATCACGTAAATTAAGTAGTGTCTTCTTTAGAGTGCTACATATTTTCAAAGTTCTATCCTCCACTTTTAATTAAGGAAGATAAAATTGCATCTCGAACCTCCGAATGGTACAAATATAGACGAAAGCTTTTAAGCAACACTAAGTAGCTAATCCAAGTGATATGAATGTTGTTTAAAGACTTTCTAATATTCTTGGCAAATTTGAGATTCTGACAGCTATGGTAGACACCACAAAAGGCAGCATGAAAGATATGGAGGGTGAAAATGAAAGCTGAGAGAAGCTCTTTCTTTTAATGGGATTCTCTTCATAATGGAATCATCAATCATGATTTTAAAAGAGTACAACTTTACTGAGCTTTCAAGCAAATAAAATAGCTGGCAACCAAGTTATGCCAATACGCGTACTACCAAAGTAACCATTTAGAGCTATTTATATATATATACAGTAAAGAAGTATAGCATATTGAAGTTTAGTTTTATCAACAAGAAGATATATATATATATATATATATGTGTGTGTGTTTAAGTTGTTTATTGTAGCCCAAGGAAAAAGAGGTGTATGTGTTGATGAAGCCAAGCTTAATATATGTTGATAAGAGCATACCTTTTTATAATTCAAAAGAAGCACTTTCCCAAAAATTAAAATAATTATACAATTCAAACCTTGAAATATTATATGATTATGATCTTTGGGTTAATTTATGGTTTTAGTCTCTTAATTATAAATTTAATTTTTAGTTTAATTTGATATAATTTAGACAATCTATTTTTAGGGTAAACTACAAAAATAGTCACTTTTTTTTTTTGCCTCGGATTATATTTTAGTCACTTATGTTTGAAATGTTATGTTTTAGTCACTTGCGTTATTGTCTTGTTACGAAGTGGTCACTCTACCGTTAAGCTCCGTTACCTCCCTAATGGTGATCATATATGGCAGTCCAAATGGGTTTTAAATGCCAACTTGGATGTCTTACGTGGCAATTCAAATTAAATTTATTTAATTAAAAACCTGTTGGCATTAAAATTCATTTGTATTGCCACGTAGAACTGTCGTTAGGAAGGTAACAGAGTTTAATGATAGAGCAACCACTTCGTAACAAAATGATAACGTAAGTGACGGAAACATAACATTTCATACATAAGTGACTAAAATGTGATATAAAGCAAACAAAAGTGACTATTTTATAGTTTACTCCTATTTTTATGATGTTATCAATTAATTCAAATAGTTAACACTGTTCAAAACTTTTAGTTAAAGTATTGGTGCGGATTTTTTTAAATAACTCTATTAAGAAAAAATCGATATCGAGATGATAAGTTGGAAAGCATATTTTAAGAAAAAAAGTATTTGAATATTTAAAAGTGATAATTATAAGTAACTAACTATAAAATTACAAATTTGGGCATAATAGAAGGATTAAAATCATAAATTTACCTGAGTTTTTTCATAGTCAGTCAAATTTTGTAGTTAAATTAATTGGTAATTTCAGGTTTTTTCCAATTCATGATGTTTAGCTCCAATTTTGCTTTCATGTTTGGACTCAATTGCTTTTACCCAACGTATTAACTAATGGTGATAAAAACGGGACATCCTTTAGACACTGCATTTAAGGTTAGATATGCTATTAATTAATTTCATAAAGAAAAACTTTCATAAATTTTTATTTTTGGCACTGAAAAAGAAGTTTGTAATAAGGGCACTACATTTTGAGAAAGGCAAGAGTTTAATAAAAGTTCATTTAGATCATTTTTTTTATTAGATTCTAATATAAAATCATATTTTTATTAAGAAAATAAGGTAAATAAATAAGATATAAATTGGGAAACCTCAACTTCCTAATGACTTGGTTTGATATGCTATTGAAAACCGAATTAAAATCAATAAACCAAAATTGGATTAATAATGAAGAAATCATTTGCATAAACAATGTACATATCTACACAAAGCACAAGGCTTTTAAGTTATGATATGGCAATTGATAAATTATTCAGATAAATAAACCTTCTACACCGGAGGACGGCTTGAGTTAGCCATCGGTCCAACCGGCAAATTACTTGAGGTTCCTTCACCATCATGCGCAGCCACCTTTAGTGATTTCACAGAGGATGCTCTATTAAAAAACGGTGGTGTCATACTAAAAACCCACCTGTCCGATTTGGCACCACGGTCCAGTTTCCCTCTATTACTCCCTCCATCTTCTGTTGCTCGGTACCCTCGGCGTGAACTCCTTTCCCTAGGCAACACCAAGCTTGTCGCCCGATTCAATTTTCGGTTCATTAACTGTTTTCGAACATCAACCGGTAACCGTAAAGTGAATCGATCTGTATTCTCGCCTGGTTGGACCAAAGAATGTCCGGTCGAGTGAGATCGCAAGAAAGAAAGTTTACGTGGACGGCCAGATCTTGATCCACGTGTACGGTTCCTATTTAAAGTTACGTTCAAATTATTCACTTCAACCTCCGAAGCCACTTGGGCCTCTACCTGACAATTAACAGCGTTGTTATTTATGCTCCTTTCTTCTTCCGGTTCTGAGTTACTGCCATTGTTCTGAGCCTCAAGGTCTGACTCGACGGCAGTGTCATTTAATGCAGTGAGTTGACTCACGGGCTCACCTGGTTGAGGAACGAGATTGGCTCTACAAACGGGGCAAGTGGTATGAGAAGCTAACCAAGCGTCGATACATTCAGGGTGGAAAACATGGTCGCATTTGGGTATCAAACGCAGCGTTTCGTCGTCTTCGAATTCGTTCAAGCAAACCGCGCACTCCAAGGCTCCCTTGCCGATCTTATGACCCTTAACTTCGGAGTAAACCATGATAGGGAAAGTCTCGATCACCGACGCGTCCAGCCCACGAGTGCCGCGCATTGAACGCCCGGCGACGGGGCGGATGCTCTGTCTGTTGGTGTAGACGTCGGAACAATTCCGAATATAAATGGCGAAAAGACCCACGAAGAACAAAGCGGCGATCAAAACGACGATGATTACGGCCATGGAAGGGCTGAAACGAGCGTAATTTTCTTCGTCTTGGTTGAAGTTCTGTGCGACGGAAGGCGGCGGAGAGAGGAGCAGGAAGAGCAAGAAGAAAAGCGAGAAGACTCCATGGTGGGTGGTGTACGACATGGTGAGGAAAGGAGCATTGGAGAGGGATGAGAGAGTGAGAGAAAAACAAGGCAGTGGGGTTTTAAATGAGAGGAAGAAGAAGAAGAAAAAGGGGTGGGCCCAATTCCAAATATGGAGTTGATTTCTACGGTGTTTCATTGAGGGCAGCCACAATGGAAGGGATGGCTGAGTCATTTGTTTGACGATGGAGGAAGCTTCCCAAGTAAAAGCAGACTTTTGAGATTTTTTATTTTTTTTACCATTTATTTTGAGTTGTTTTTAGTCGGTTCAAAGGCATCATGGAATTGGTTTCCAGTTAGATTGTAAGGAAGGCCGCAAGAAATTGCTGGGGTTAGGACTTTTTTTTATAAAGCAAATTTGTGATTCTTTCGAATCTGATTTCAAAAAGTAAAAAAATCATGCAAGCATATTTAAAAAGTTTCAAGGTAAGTCCAAATTAATGATTCTAAATATAAAGATTACCTTGCTTCTTCAAATCCAAAATGAAATTTTTTATTAATGAAAAGAATGAACCTTTTACTAGAGTTTTAATATCTTATTTTCACTAGCCTTGTACATGTTTGATCTAAAATTTTATTTAGCCCGACTTAACTCATAGACATTGTTTTAATTAATTAATTACGAGAATGTTTTAACCAAATCCAAATGGCTGAGAAGAAAATTCAGAGTATAAATGTAAAGGTTTTATATATTGAACAAGTCAGGTCACCCAACATTTTGATTTGACTGAAAAATAAATATTTTCTTTTTCTTCTTTTCTTTTCACATTTTAATAAATTTATTTATTTATTTTCAAAATTGAATTCTTTTTCTCAAAAATTAGTGTATATAATCTAATAAAAATGGTTTGTCATTTCAACTCATTACACAATTTTCCTTATCCATATAATATAAAATAAAATCTACCGACACAAGATTGAAAATTTGAAACTTTATAAACATACAAAGAATAAATTTCAAAACTAAATATGTAAGATCCAAGAAAATGGTATAATCTCAACCCTAAATTTAATGTCAATATTGGTATTCATTATTATTGATCCCCTATTTGATTATTTGATTGAGTTTTGACTCATACTCTACGTTGTTCGTACTTTGAGTTTACATGTGAGGTATTCACACATCTTTCTATGGACATCACGATGTGGATTCGCGCCACCATGTAAATAAACCCGTATCGTGCAAACCCGTATTTAGAAAATATGTTAAATCATGTAATTTTTTCAATTTAGCATTTGAAATTTCAAATTTCATATATGTTCTAAATTCTTAATAATATATATTATGACAAGTCAAGCAATCTAGAGAAGTTATAGTGTTTTATATATAGGTGAATGCCTATAAATTCACTCTAGGTATTATATTAAAAGGTAAATCATAAAAATAGTCATTTTTGTTTGTTTCAGATTACATTTTAGTCACTTATGCTTGAAATGTTATGTTTTAGTCACTTACGTTATCGTTTTGTTACGAAGTGGTCACTCTTTCGTTAAGCTCCGTTATCTCTCTAATGGCAATCCTACGTGGCAATCCAAATGGGTTTTAAATGCCAACTTGGATATTTAATTGAGACGAGAATAGGTTTTTAATTAAATAAATTTAATTCATTACAGCTTGAACTGGAAAAGAAAAATCGTTCGTCTCATTTTTCTTTTAGTTTTCTTTTCCATTTTGACTGAAAAAACTATTCTCCTCCTAGTTGGACATCTAAGTTGACATCTAAAACTTATTTGGACTGCCATGTAGGATTGCTGTTAGGGAGGTAACAAAGCTTAATGGTAGAGTGACTACTTCGTAACAAAACGATAACGTAAGTGACTAAAATGTAAAATTTCAAACATAAATGACTAAAATATAATTTAAGGCAAACAAAAGTGACTATTTTAATAGCTTGCCTAGGGGGGAAGCCTGAAAATTTTTTTAGGGGGGCATAAATAAAATTTTAATTTTTAATAGTCTATGTCTTATCATTTTTAGAGGATTAAATTAAAATTTCATAATTTTAGGGGGGGCCAAATTAAGTACAATTTTACCTTTACTAATTTAAAATTTTAAAATTTGTTAAAGGACCAAAACAATAATTTTCCATTTTAGGGGGGGTCGGGGCCCTTGCTAGCCCCCCTAGATTCGCCTCTGAGCTTACCTTAGATTAACTTGGTCCTTATATTATTAAATAGATCAAATGAAAATTAAATCACCATAGACTTACCATTTATTGTTTAAAAATTACATGAAAATTAAATTTTTTTTTCATTTATTATTGAACTCTAAACAAAATATTTTATCTACGGAATCATAAGAAGTTTTGAAAACATAATTCTATTAAACAATAAATGACATATTTTAAATAGTAAATGGTAATTCTATTCTATTTTAACCTTATTTGTTTTGTTTTTATAATATATAAATTAAATTGATCAATTTAATAATAGATGGACTAATTTGATCCAATCCCTATAATAAAAAGACTTGCTAGTTACATTCACCTATATATAGCTTTAAATTGATTTTTAAAATCCTTTTGTCTCATAGATTACACCAAAGACTGAAAATTTATATTGGTAAATATCATATTAAATTTGGTTAAAATATGTCATAAGTCTTTGTATTCTTTAAAATTTTAGAATTTAGTCATTGTATTTTTATTTCCTAGAATTTAGTTTATCTATTTTTCGATTTTAAAATTCAGTTCAACTGTTAACATTGTTTTTTTTGTTGATTCAAGTCGTTACAATATCATTTTTTAATTTACATGACTACCAAGTGATTTTTTATTTCAAAATATCACACAATAAATTTAATAAAAAATTAACAGTTTTAACATTTAGATATAAATTTTTGAAACCTAAAGGTAGAGGGACTAAAATACTAGAAATAAAAGTATAAAGACTAAATTTTAAATTTTTAAAAAGTACAAGAACTTATTACATACTTTAGCTATTAAGTTTTCTTTATACAATTTCTGAAATTACCTATAATCTCTTTCTAACCCTTAAATAAATTCATTCGAATTCATGTCTTCTTAAATTAAAAAAAAGAGTAAATTTGATGTAAGATTTTAGAGTTCAGTGACTTGCATGTTGGATGGCCCAAAAGCTAGAACCATATAAACATAGGTCCATAACAGGTTGGGCCTTTTGGACATAGGAATTGTAATTGTGCATTTTTCCTATTATATTTTGGGCCTATTTCAAGTTGAAATGAAAGCTAATCATGGTTAATTGTTAATTTATAAACTAATCATGGTTAATTGTTAAAATTTGTGAAGTTCTAAAATCAATTGCATCTAATATTATAGATTTATATGAAAATAATGCCCTATTGGGTTCATAGGAGAAGCATTTATAGGTTAAGCCATGGATGAAGCTATTATAGGAGGTTAATATAATTTATACTTGCTCAACTAAAACGATTCGAAATATAAGAGTTAAATTAGTTATACATGTTAAAAATAAAAGTTTATTGGTTAAATAGATTGAATTTTTAAAAAAATTAGGGAAATAGATCGTTTTTGGAGAGAGTGTGGGAAAGTGCGTCCAGCTAGAAGCGCTTTCCCTTGAAGATATATTTGTTTTTTTTACTTTTTTAGTATAATTAGTTTGTTTGATTAGATGTTTAAATGTTAGTGGTTTTAATTTTAAGTCCCAGGTTCAACTCCCCCTAAACACATTTATAATTTTTATTTCATGTTGTTTCAAGCTTTTTTTTCTTATTAATTTTAATTAACAAATATATTGTTTTTTTAAAAAAATTTAATTCATATTTTTAATTAACAACCCTTTTATCCATAAAATTAAATAATTATTAAAATATGATTATTTTTGTAAATATAATTTTATATGTGTAATATTTATTTTCAATCCATATCATAAGTGTAGTAAATTTTAGTATTATATATTTTTGTATGTGTATTTAAAATATTTCACATATAAACATAATAATATTTGAAATAATTATTTCATTTTATAACATTAGAAATCACCATACGCACAATATATGTGAAGAAAATAAATATTTGACATATAAGTATTATACATAAAGAAATATATATCAAAAAATTAGTTAATGTTTATATTATACATAAAGGAGTTATTAATTTCAAATATTTTTAAGATAATGATATATGTAAAATATATTTTTATTATATAATTACACATTTATTATTTGATTTTATCAATAAAAGAGTTATTAATTAAAAAGATAAATTAAAATTAAAAAAAGCTTGAAACAACATGAAATAAAAAATATAAAGGTGAGTAGGAGAGGAATCAAACCCGAGATTTAAAAGTAAAATCACTAACATTTAACCATTTGATCAAACAACCTAATTATATTAAAAAATTCAAAATATAACTTGAAAGTACATTCAGCTAGACGCACTTTCCCATACTCTTTCAAAAAACAGCCTATTTTCATAAATTTTCAAAAAAAAAGGGCCTATTTAGCTAATAAACTTTTATTTTTGGCATATATGGCTAATTTAGCATTTAATTATACATCAAATTTATTCATATTTATAAATGATTAATTCAAACTTATTTCAGATTTGCCTTTAATTTCTTTTTATTTTTTAAATAATTATTTTATGCTATTTTAATTTACTATTTAATAAAATTATGTATAAATAAAAATATTTTAAGCATTAGAGTTTGATAAGTTGACAATCTACTTTTTTTTTAAATTTCACAAGCAGTTTTAAAAAAAATTATCAACTGTTTCTTTTTTTTTTAATATTTTACTATAGTCTTATAAGACACTTGTCAACTCTTTGACCTATTTGTGGAGCCTAAAAACTTCACTGACAAAATATCAAATATTATTTCATATTTAAGGATATCCTAACTAGTATAGAGCGGTGGTTAAAGTTCTTGTTAGATACTCATTTGATACAGATTTAAATTGTGTTACTCTCATCCTGCACCCCTAATATTGTTTTATTATATTTTTGGGAGAGCTTAAAATTTAATTGTTATAAATTACTGATTAAGTCTTAATTTTGTTGGTATCGACATTATTATCTATACAGAAAAACGCGAGTTAGAGTGTGTTGGAACGCATTTAATCTCTTATTTATTTACATTTTTAACCAATTTCATATTGAATTACATTTTATGAAGCGAATTTTTTCGGTTTAATTGAATAGGAGGTACTTAAATTATTAAGTTTGTTTGAATTAAATATCTAAATTATTTTTTATCAATTTGGGTATTTAAATTTTGATTTCGTTACTGACGCTGATATATGCCGTTAAGAAAACAATGCCAGCCAATGAAATTTTGCCATGTCATCATCTTATTAAAATATAATTAAATAAAAAATTTATTTTAATATTTATACTGATAATAAATGAAAAAAAAAAAAAAAACACCTACCCCCACCCCATCCACCGTCCCGCCACTGCCTCCCCCCAGCCCATGCCTATCCCTCTTACCCCCTCCCTCTCTCTCCATACATAGACTGCCTTTGTCATCCTGTAACAAGTCTTCTGATTCATTGATTTGAATCTCCGACCTAATCTGGTGTTTACAGTTTGGAGCCGGGGACTTGAGAAGCGAGGCAATGATAGAACGTATCCTTTGTAATTAAGCAATGGGATTGAGATGGTTAGAAAATTGTTTCACTTTTTATTATGAAAGAAGGATTGATCCTCTGCGCTTTTGGATATTTGTGTGATGGTGACTTTTCAAGTCTAATTTTCAACCAGCTGCACTTCGTCAATAGACTCAGCTTGGTTTTCGATGGGATTGGATTTTGGGTAGAGTTTTGTAGTTCATATTTGTACAGTTGAAATGCTCAACTCAGATGCTTGCTACCCACAAGTTTTTGGGAGAGACAGGAAGATGAAATCTTGGAGGTTTGAATGAAAGTTTCGGTATCTGCCGAAAATGAAATCTTGAATACAACTCTCAATAAAATCATTGCCCAATTGAACTACGGAGAGGGAGAGAGGGAGGGGGACGGAGCTGGGGAAGGCGGTGGGGGGAGAGGTAAATTTATTTTATTTACTTTTAATTTCTATTCAACTACATTTTAATGAGATGATTACTGATAAATTTTGATTGGCTGAGAATATTTTTTAATGACGAACAGGTATTAATTTCAATAACCAAATCAAAATTTAACTACTTGGATTAACCAAAAATAGTTTAGTTTGATTTCTTTTAGTTTACTTTTTCTTATGTATTTTTTTAATAATTTTATTATAGATTTGGATCATATTTATTCTTAGCTTCTATATTAATAATAATTTTATGCCAATCAAATTAAAATTTAAACGTTTTTCTTATGTTAAAGGTTTTACTGTTTCTAATTTGGATTTTACCATTATTGATTTCCAATTATTTTTCTTTTAATGTATTAAAACTTACAAATTTTGAGAAAAAAATATATATTTAATTATTATAATGACTGAATGAGATAATTAAGTAACAAATAAATTAGATAATTAATTAAGAAAATTTATATAATTGACATAAAATACTATTCGAATCTAAGACCTCAAAGATACTAAAGTGGGATCCTATTTTCCTTTGGTGGTGAGTTTTGGGACATTGAATCCATGAAGTTGGTTTTATTTTAGACCCTGGATATTTTAATTTTGACAAAATAAATTACTTTAACTTTGTAATAATTAAATGATTGTATCTTTTAAGTATAAATATTTTTTTGCTTATAATATATATTTTGGGAGGGATCCGAAGTAAAATTAAAGTACTTTTATATCATTTAATAATTTTATATTATTAATATTTTAACAATCCAATCGCCGTATTTTGTGTTCCATTTATGTAAACCGTACGTCAAGTTTAGCATATAATCAAAATTTCTAATTATTTGTTTTATGTAAAAAATCTTCAACTGTTAAATATATTAATGTAGACAATATTTTAAATCGATATGATAAAAATATCATATCGATAAAAAAATCTACATACATGACAAATACACATATATTGATAAATTCAACGGTTGAATTGTTAAAATATTAATAGTATACAAATTTACTAAAATGCACAAAACTACTCTAATTTTACACGGACGCAAGTGAACCTTCGCAATAAACTTTTACATTTTTAATTAATTGAGGTAAATAATTTCCTATTCATTACCTCTTTAAAGAAGTTATAACAAATAAGGTGTAAATATTAAGCATGTATATAAATTAAACGTAATAGGCTACATGCTTATATGGCAAAGATTGCTGACATGACAACAATGATATAAGAGTAAGTATTTGGTGCATTGGTAATACATTGTTTTAATTTTATAAGTAGAGTTATTATATATATATATATATATATATATATATATATATATATAAATTTTTACTATGGGTTAGTATTTGGTACACTAACAAGATACCTTTTTTTTTCAAAAGTTGCTATAAAAATTTATCATATCTCTTTTTTTAAATATTTATTTTTAAATATTTTACTATATACCTTATAGGACACTTGTCAACCGTCTGACTCTAGTTGTGGAATCTAACAATTTCACAGACATTGTATCAAATATTTTCCTTTTATTTTACCTTATATACACTTATTATAACCCAACTCTACTTGATAGTATAACAAATATATTCTCATGATGCAAAGTATAAGGACACCTGATTTCATTATTTTAAAATTACAAGAGTATATACTTAATTTTTAAAATTTTAATTATTTAAATATATTTAATTATAAAAGTAAGAAAAAAAAAAGAAAGTGAATTGTTTGCTGCAAAAATACGGTTTATCAAATCATTTATGTCATCTTGGGTTGCTTGGCAATGATGACATGCTATCTCGAATTACTCAGCAATGATGGCTTACCATCCCAGATTGCCCGCCAACGATGGTTTATCAAATCTGGCCCATTGACTCATCAATTGTCTCCATCGCGGTTTGCGTGGCTACAAGTCAACCACCTTCAATTTTTCTTTTTATATTACTCAATATTCTTCAATTCAAGTTCATACCGTTTACCAAATATAAATCAATTTCATAGTTACTAATCTATTCAATCTAGTCTGTTGACACCATTTTTTGGATGAAAACGGGGTCGACTTGGGTTTGAAAATAAAACAAAAAAAAACGGGAGTCGCCACCAATCCTTTTTAATAGGTGTGATTGGATCACCTTGGAAGTGATTGTTTTTAATAAACGATTTGATTTTATTAAAACAAGTTTGGTCCACGAAATTCAGAAAAACGGGTTCGGGAGTCGGTTACGCACGAGGAAGGATTAGCACCCTCAATACGCCCAAAATTGGTACCTAGTTGATTAGTTAATGTCTTGATGTCGAAAATTGAAAACTTTGAAAAATTTTAAAAATACGATCATTGTATTAAAATATTGAAAATTTTTGAGAAAAGAAACATATTTCACGTTATTCGAAAAAAAGAATCATATCCAGTAAGTTAGGGCACAATGTCTCGAATTTCCGATACGTAAAAATGCTCATTTAAAAGATATTTAGTTATCTCGAATTTAAAAAAAGGATCACGACCAATAAGTTAGGACACGATCTTTTTAATTCCCAAGATCGTTTAAAACTTGAGTTTGAAAGGATTCACGTATTTAGATTTATTGTGAAAATCGAAATCCAGTAAGTTAGGGCACGACTCCCTCAAAAATCTAAACATTGAATATTGCCTCTATTATTTTAGAAAAATTTTCGTCCCGGGAAAACAACATGTCATATCCAATGCGTTAGGACACGACGTATTGAATTCTCAATAACGCTTTTATTTTTTGAAAGAATAATCTCGATTGTTTGGATTCAACGAAAAAAATCGGAACCCAATACGTTAGGGCTCGATTCTTTCGAAGATCCCAAATACCGATTATTACTTATATTTTTTTAAAAATTCTTTTTTGAAATCTAAATAATGAAAATGTAAATGAAGAAATAAACAAAGAAAATGTATAAAACTATAAAAATATAAAAGATATATATGTGTTATAAAATATGAAAATATAAGTATTTACATATATATGAGTAGATTATAAAATATAAGTATGTACATTATAAGAACGTGTATATGTACATAAATATAAAAATTCTAAGATAAAACAATGTGCATATATATATATATATGTACTTATACAAATTAAAAAAATATGTACGTACATATATTATAAAACTTATTCACATATACATACATACTTGAAATTGTAAAATAATAACAAGAATATGTATATATAAGCATATGTGAAACAGGAGATGTACGCATGTGTGTATATAGATACGGATGGTAGAAACATAGGCATATAAATATAAATATAAATACATACATATATAAATTATAAAATAGATAATATAATCATGTATATATATTATTAAATATTAGACATATATACGTCTATATATATATATAGTAAGATTTGAAGTAAAAAAGACAATAAAAAAAACAATATCACATTCAAATGACAAAATAACCAAAAATAAAGAAAAAGGATTAAAATGCAATTTAAACTAAATTGACAGGATAAATTAAAGAAAAATAAACCAAACGTAGGGACTAATTTCAAAGGCGCGAAAGAAGTGAAGGATTAATTGGGGAAATATCTCGCACCAACCAGACGGCGCCGTTCCAAGGAAGTGCATGTACATGGTCTGGGGATTAAATTAAACCAAAAGAAAATTTTGCGGCCGAAATTGAAAATAATAAAGAAATCGCATTGAAAACGCCATAAAGGCGGAGGGGCTTATTGCGCAAATATCCCCTCAAGCCTAAACACGCAGATCCCTTTGCTAGAGCGGGTCGAATCTTCGGGCCAGGAGCTAAACGATGCCGTTTTGGCGTTTTAAAGGGCTAAGCAAAACGACGCCGTTTTGCTTCCCTATTTAAACCAAATTTTTTTCAAAAACTTTCATTTTTCTTTCTTCTTCAAAAAAAAATCCCCAAAAATCCTCTCAACTCTCCCCTTTTCTCTCCGAAGCCGGCCAAGGGTCCGCCGAAAACCACTGCACCGCCCGATGGATTGCGGCGGCCATGGCTGCAGTCTGCAATGGGGGAGACCAAAAGTTTCCCTTTTTCTCTCCGATGACTCTCCTCGGCCTCCTGAGCGCTCCGGTGACAGCAAAAAAGGTAAAAGGCTTTTTTTTTGTTTTTTATATGTTTGTGTTAAAAAAGAAAAAAAAAACTTGTAAAAAATGATAATAGTAACAGTATGTAAAAAAGAAAAAAGAAAACTGAGCAGAAACGGTGATGCTCAACCTTTTTTTTTTATTTCTGATCTTTTGTAAAAATAGGGCTCTTCCCTTTACAATGGTTTTTCAATCGGTTTTGAACTGAAAAATGATACCCCCCTTTCGTTTCTTACAAATCGGCTTTATAGCCAAAAGAAAATAAAAATTTTGGTCTTGTCTCCTTCTGCTTTTGCTTGTGTTGCGTGTTTGCAGGGTGATGGATGAGCGGCACGACGTCAGAGGCAGGTGCGGATGGGACGTAGCGAACGGCGATGGCAGAGGGGTGGGTACTGCAGAGGTGTACGGCGCACATGGGGGAAACTAGGGTTCTGAAACCCTAGTTTTTCATTGGGTTTTGGCTGTATTTGGGTTGGTCCAATTAATTTTGTAATGTAATTGGGTCGTTTGGGCTGAAGTTTGTTTTGCTGGTAGGGCCCGGGTGAGATTTGGGTTTTGGGTCATGGACTGTTTATTAATTTTTTGTTTATGTGGGCTGTTTGTTTGGTGCAGGCCCGGGGAAATTTGGGCTTCTACATATTCATTTTCTCAATATTAAATCTCAATTACTCCAATTCATTTTAACTCACCCTTAGAAGTCTACTACAATAGTGTATGATGTATAATAGAAATTAATTAAGCGTTAAATCATAGAAACACTTAGCGAAAACTTGAACTACTCGTCATTAGTCCTCGCCTTTCCTTTTCCTTTTGATGTTCCCGCGTCCTTTTTTCTATAATTAATAATTCAATAATGTATGACATTAATTTCCAGCTCAAATTGCAAATAATTACAAAATCGCACATATTTTATAATTTATTCAATTTAGTCCCAAAAATCGAAACAAGAATAACTTTCAATTTAAGGCTCTAAATTTCAATCTGATTTCACTATAGTCCATCTCGAACCTCCTATTTCCCATTTATAAAACAAGTTTCACGCTTTATACATTTTAGTCCTTATTGTACAAAACTATCAATTAACTTCACAATTTAGCCCTTTTCCCCTCTGAGCTTACAATCTATCAATTTAACACCTAAGATTTCAAGAAATCAATAATGAAAACTTTCTAGAAGTTTAACAGTTTAATAAATTGATACATGGGCTAGTTAGGTTAAGCTCCCATGATCTTAAAAACATTAAAATTATAAGAAAATGACTAAATTACACTAACCAATAGTATAGCTAAAAAGCGGGTGGATGATGATGTCCACGAAACCAACTAAAAATCTAACTAAGGCAAGTGCACCTATAAATTAATGGTATAGCTATGGTGAGCAAAGATATCGTTCTCACGAGGACTAAAAGTACTAGTAATTACCGTCTATCTATTATTTAACTGATAAATTCGAATGATTGATTGAAAACTAAAATTAACTCAATTAATTGCTAATGAACACAACAAAGAACAATTCAAGAAAATAATTGAATAATAACCAAGAAGTGAAACAATACCTAGGAAAGAATTCACTTGGATTTCATCTGTCATTATCAGTCTAAATTACGCAATTTCTTCAGCTAGTGTATTGATCTGTAGAAATCCCTAAATTATGCTAATCTCTCTTCAAGAATAAGAGCAACTGACTTTAGGTTGATTAATTAAAATTTTGTTCTAATTAAAACCCCCATCAGCGCATTAACTCGATTTATGGATTCCCCTACTAGATTTGACTCTAATTCGGTAGACTTATGTTGTCCAATTTTTAGGATTGTATGTAACTCCACTCAATTACGCTAGATCTACTCTTAAATAGGGTTTATTCCTCCTCTGATTTAAGCACATCAAACATGGATCAATAATCTAGAAATATTAAACCAATAATTAAACACACATAATTGAGAACAATATCTAAGTCTTTATTGCGTAAAATAAAAATCAAACGACAGAATCCATCATAGGGTTCATCTCCCTAGGTATTTAGAAAATTAGTTCATCATTGAAAGTAAAAACAATCAAGAAGCAATATAACCGAAAGAAATAAAGAAACTCATGATCATCTCCAAAGAAATCAATTGGGAGTCTTCAATCTTGACAGAAATCTGCTTTAGAATCGGCTTCAATGGTGTTTTTCGAGTTATTTTCTTGAGTATTCTATGACGGCTCTCCCTATCTTCTTATTTTTGTCATATATAGGTCTTAAAATGCCTGAAAAATCTAAAAAACGCGTTTTCTCACAAGTTTAGAGTATGATTCGCGATTTCCACATGGTCTGGCACATGGCCGTGTGGTAGCCCATGTGGCTCACACGACCGTGTGTCTAGCCCGTGTGGAATGGCCCAACCCCTGCGGCTTTTGAAACTTGCTCCAATTTTCTGATTTTCACTCGTTTTTTGATCCTTTTACTCCCAAATGCTCTCCTAAGTATAAAAACATGAATTTAAGGGATTAGGAGCATAAATTCACCATTTTAAATTGAATAATTATTCAAAAACGCATTAAGAATATGACTAAAATATGTTATTTTTGGCATTTATCAGATGAATTCCTCTAAGAAGAACGAGTGATCTTACCCAAAAGTGTTGAGGACGGATGGCATATCGAAGCACGAGTTTAAATAAAATCAACAAAGAAATTAATGATATGTTTGGTAGTAGCACATGTTCAAACAACGAAAGAGTATAACAAAAATAATAAAAGAGAGTCCAATATATTGGTTTCACTCTTCATAATTTTATTTAGCATCCAACTTAAAATTGTAATATACAAAATAGACCAAACAAGTTAAGTTCACGTTACGATATTTAATTTCTTTCTTTCTTTTTTTTGCAATGTGTCAGCTTCATTTTGGGGTCCATAATTCTTAAAAAAGTTTTGATCTCTCTAGGCCTCTCTCTATCTAGCCCTATGTTAATTTTTGGAATTTTGTTAAGGTTCAAAGCAACCATTATTTTCACACAAATCATAATCATGACAAATACGTGGTAAATAAATTAATGATGATTTATATATCCATGGCCCCCCCCACCCTATTATTATTATTTTTTGATAGATAAGAATTTCCCCATACTCGTTAAATGGGACCAAAATAATCATTATTTACCTGAAATTTTACATTCTCCAAAATTGCATGCCTCCAAATGGTTTGCTGATTCTACACTGTGAGCTTCATTACTTCAGTGTTACTAACTTATATATATAAATCAAATTCATAATCGAGTTGGTTTATTAGAGTGGTCGGTAGCTTGCATTTTAGTTTTTGGACGTGTTGTAAGAAAGAGAAAATAATAATGAAAAGAATCAAACCAAAAACAGAAAGAAAGAAAAGTGATTCACTTTTGCAAGTTGGTAGGGCTTTCTTCTTGCTAAGCTGATGGTGTTTTGCGTTGATCCTGGAGACGACTGGAAATGCCTACAATGAAAGCCAACTATCGAAGGGATGCCCGAGCTGAGATTTTGAGGTATGTTCTGATAATCAACTTGATAGGGGTAAAAGTATTATGGAGGTTTTTGTACTAGAAGTTGGATTATATTTTGACCTCTCTACTAAAAAAAACAGGTAGATTAGTCCTTATACATTAAATTAAAGAGCAATCTGATCCTTTTTGCAAAAAAAAAGAAATGGGCATGCCACATGTATTTCATGCTGACGTATAGGGACTAGTTTTTACCCGTAGAAATAGATGAAATTTTTAACCGAATGACTAATTTACTCTATGACCTAACATAAAAGAACTAATTTGCTCAATTTTTTAGTAGAGAGAGCGAAATACAATCTAGCTCCTAGTATAAAGGCATTTATGATACTTTTACTAGTTAACAATTTTAAAAAAAGAAATATCTTTTTAATAACCGAAGAAGGAGATAAAATTTCTAGGGATTGAATTCAATTCTCATCAATACAATCATTAAGCGAGGCGGTAGACCTATTAAAGTATTGAAATGGTGAATTAAAATTAGATTTTTTATATCATTCCTTTTATATTTAATTTTATATTCAAACTTTAGAAGCGATATTATTAATAATGACACTCACGAATTTTGAAAGAATTAAATTTCATACACCGTAAAAAAAAAGAAGACATGAATAATACCAAAGAAATTGCTTGTGAAATGAATCATGAGTAGAATGATAAAGAACTTAATATCAAATCTTTAATTTACACCAATTCCGAATCCAATCCTAAAAAAAAAAAAAAAAAAAAAAACCATTTTCTCTTTAAAAAAAGGTGCAACTAAAATTGATGTAGCTTTACGTGTGGAAATCCTAGGGGTCTGACGGCTTTGACAAATTAATCCAATTGTAATCATTTACAAACACAGCCCAATTTTAAGAACGTTGACAGATTGATGTTGCCATTTTCCATCCCTAATTAATTTGCATGCTAGTAACTAGGTTTAATTAAATTAGTCCATATTTGAATTTGGATTAAGTTGCGTAGTAATGAAGATGATTATAAATGTAAACACAAGCTGTCATCCCAGTAGACTAAATTATTTTTATAAAAAGCAATGAATGAGGCTTCAATTCAGTCTTGTCAGTAATCCAAATTGATTATGTTATAGAAGGAGTAGCTTCCATGCCAAAATATATGAATCCTCTCCTTATAAATCTACAATTTGTCTTCTTCTATACCATATAATTTTCTAATCTACTACTGAAAGTTAAAGCAATCTAGAGAAAATCCCATTCCAAAATTTTCCAGGTAAAACGTGGGAAAATTTTATTAACCAAACTGAAAATTTTCATCACCATTTTCAACAGTATTTTGTGGCATTGAGTTTTGGAAAGTAGTTAAAATCTTCAAAAAAAATTAAGAATTTTAAAAGATTGACGGTTCTAATCTGATTGTAATTTTGAGTTATTTCAATTAATTTTATGAGGTTTTCAAATTATTCATTTATTTTTAGTGGGTTACCCAAGGAAATGTTATTTTATATTAGAAATGTCAGTTTTAATCTAAAGTTGATTAATTTGAAATCAATCCTGATTTAATTATAAAATGTTAATAATTTGAAGTTGAATAAGAAATAATTTAAATTTGATATAATCTAAAATGATTCAAAATTCAAAATAATTTAAACAAAGCGAAACATCACCTAAATGATCTAAAATTAAATGAACTCGAAATGAAATGACCAAAGATGAAGTTAGGGTATTAATAATTTAATTTAAATACTTTAGGTATTTAGTTAAATGAAAGAAATATGCATTTTAACCCTCCTAAAAGTATATTTAAATTATTGCGTTTTAAATTTTATAATATTTTTTGTGTTTAAAAATTAAAAAGTTGAAATAAACTCAATCCAGATTGCCCGAATCATTGAATTGATGGGTATGATGACTATGTTGGCTTTAAAGCTAACATAAGTTTGGGCAATGATATTTAAGAAATTAATAAGCAAAGCAGCTATCTCGAATTAGAGTTGGGTAGTATGAAAAAGTTGGAGAATGATGAAAATCCCTATGATTGGTCACATTTGGAAGGCCATAGGACCCCGATTGATGTGGCTGAGGGACCCTAAACAAAAAAGGAAGCCTAAGAATAACTGTTCAAATGTTATTATTGCTTGATCATGTCTATGATCGAACCCTTGATTGCCTAGCTACTACACCCCCCAACGTATGTCAATTGTCAACGTCCATCACAATATAAACCCCCAAACACAAAGGCCAAAATTGGGCAACGAAACCACTCTGGTATTGAGGTCTTCGCCGTTGGTTTCTGGGTTTTCCATAGGAAAAAGGCTTTGGATGCCATGTGTATGGCCATGGATTGTCCATGAATGTTCCCTTTCCAAATGCATGATGACAAACTATGTTATCTTTATGTCATTTCAATCCAACAGGTGGGAGGTGTTATGTAATCAGGGCGAAGATTTTGTTTTTTCAACTATGGATTTCTTTTTGGTTTTTTTGTTGCTATACGGACTGAGAGTGGACTACTGACCACTGAAAATTTGTGAGTGATGACTAATACTAATTGTGCATGCATGCAAAGGCAGGCTATGTATGCTTTGTTTAAAGGTCTTTCCAACTTGTATTAGCTGATCGTAAGGTCCTGTGTTTAGAATGTTGTGGACAACTATATGTATTAATTAATCAAAGGGCTGAGAGAACGCAACGTGGCAGCTTCAACAGCACAAGTTCATGTCCATGGTACTTTTATGAACTTAGTTTGCCATAATTAATGATTTTAGCTGTGAAAAGAGGAAAAATACCACTTTTGAATTTTTTTAATATTATATATATATATATATATATATGTACCTTTCGGGGGAGAAACATTTAAATTTGTATCTAATCCTAAATTTCATCTCTCTATTTAAAAATATTTAAAAAGTAAATCCTTTACCTTAATTGGTTAAAATTTGCCGTTTAGGTTAAAAGTGTTAATTTGAAAATCAATAATTTGATCATTTATTTGTAAAAATTAGTAAAATTAACAGTTTAACAATTTATCTGTAGCAAATAACGAAAACTAATAGTTCATGTTCATGTGTTTATCAACAATTGAACTAATTTTTAATTTTGTGATATATAAGGACCAAATTTTAACAAATTAAAATAGAAGGATTAACTTTTAATTTTTGTAAATGGAAAAGGTGAAATTTAGAATTACACCTTAAATTTGCATTTTAAAGCGTATGGTTAAGAGCTGTTTTGGTGAATTGCATCATGAAATCAAATTAAGATATTAATGATGAAGAAACTAATGTAAATTAGATTGTGGAATACCTAAAATAAAATTATGTAACAAATATATTTATAAAATATTGATATAAAAAATTAATGGAATTTTGGTTAAAGTGATAAAAGTAAATATATTTAAAATCATAGTGTCATAAGTTCAAGTATTCTCAAATAATATTTAGTAATTACTCAACTAAGTTGATGTTCGATTGACTCATAACACCAACTCAATCAAAGGCTTAATATATAGTACAGAAACAATAATAATTAAACAAAACCATAAATATGTCATTAATGAATAAAAATAAGCTAGCGAGCGAAACCCCATACATTTTCAACCAATCAACTCAAAAAATGCTCTCATTTTCTTCACATTATCTAGAAAGAAACTAGAAAAAGAAAGAGAGATTAGCTACTATATTTATCTTTATCCCTATAGGTAACATGTGGAATTAGAGGAAAGTCTTGCAACTTAGGAAAAGGGCGAAGAATTTATTCGAGCATGTGGATGGCAAAAATACACGACCTCACCCAAATAGAAATTATTTAGTTGTTATTGTCTAGAATGCTATCAAGCTTAAAGATGACAAAGTGCATTGGCATAAGCTGGTATAGTTAAGTTTTATGTTCCTCAACAATCTATCATTACTTGGATGGTGATACAGAAAAGATTTCCAACCAAAGGCATGTTAGTTAAATTGGGCATGGATTTGGATAAAGAATTTATTCTTTGCAAAGAACATACACGAGATCTTGGACTTATGGATTCTCCAAATAACTATGGTATGGATTCTTGGACTTATGTTAACTTCAAACGAGAGCTCTCAATTGAGAAGAAAAATTGTGTTTGGGTCATATCCTAATCCAAATGCAAGGCATTAATTGTTAGAGTATACTGTATAAAGTTGGTTGTTGAACTAAATAACAATTATTAGTCTATTGAGTTGGTTGTAAAGTTGTTGATAGCAGTTGGAGAGCATCAAAGAGTACAATAAATATGTAATTCATTTCATTAGTGAATCAAGTTGGTTGATTATTCATTTTCATGATCATCATTTCTTTCAGCTTTCTATTTCTATGAATATTTTTCCATTATTTTCTTGCATACCAAGCATAAACTTTAGACTCTTATTTGCTTTCATGGTATTAGAGCGTAAATCTCTTTATTCTGGATTGTAAAAAATTATTTTTATCTTATTTTCTTTGATTGTTTCACTTAGAAGTTTCACTGAGCAAATTGTGGCACTAGTTTCTTTAGTGCAAATTATGGTTGATTCAAGTGTAGCCAATGAAACAAATGAACTTATTGCTTAGAATATGGATTGAGGTACTCAAAATATGGGCAAAGGTTTACATATTTCATATACTAAGAGTATTTCCTCACCAAAGAAGATAAATGTGATCTTGAACAATTCTAACTATCTACTACTTTTAACTATCAAAACTCATTGAATGTAAAAGTTAATTGAAAGAAATGTTAGTCCTCCATCTTAATATGTTATTAATGCTAATAGTATTGCAAGTATAAATCTTGAATTTGAAGTGTATGAGTAATAAGATTCATTCCCATCCTGATTCATTCTTCATTTAATTTGACACAACACAATCTATAGGATTTGGAACACATTGCATTAATTATATAACAATAAAACCACTTACAAACTCATGTTTTACAGAAGAATGTTGCACTCAAAAAAGAAAGGAGAATTGTTTATGAGAGAATTTTTAATGGAAGTTAAGTCTGCATATGATACTCTAGCTAGTCGTGGAGAAATTATTTCAGGACACTGAGTATATCACAACCATATTTAATAATTTTCCACTTGAGTATGATCCTATTGTCAGTCATAACATGTAACACCCTTCACCCGTTCCGGTCGCCAAAATCGTGCAATAGAATGTTACAAATCAATACCATTTAATACAAAAAATTTAATATTTAATATTTAATTTTAAACTACTATTAACACACAAATAATAAGTTATACATAATTCAGTAATTTACATATCTCTCAAACAATAAGAACCTATTTGTAATAACTTAGGCATGAAATGGGTTTAAAGAGTACAATTTCAAAGTTTAAAAGTTGGTATCGATACTGTATCGGTACCTTATGAAAAATTGATACCAATTTATGATTCTGTTTGCTATATCAAAACTTAGGTATCGATACTTATTATGTGGTACTGGTACTGTATGAAAAAAGTATCGATATTGAAATAAAAATCAATACTAATTTAGCATTCTGTTTGTTTAAAACATACCAAATGCCAAAGTAGCGTTACCTAATTTAAAAATGGTAAATTCTTCCTTTAAAAGATCCACTTTATGCCCAAAACTTGCCTAAACTTAATTGTTATACCTAGGCATAATCAAGGCATGCAATTCATCATCTAAACATACCTATTCATGTATAACCAAACATTCAATTCCATTTATAACATATACAACAAAACATTATCAACCAAATTCAATCATACCCCAAAACAATGCCTAACATATAAATTTCTCCACCACATATCATTTAGTAAATTATTAAAACCACCATTAAGCTATCAACAAATTGTTCATTGCCAAAACACATTATATAATTACATAGCTATCAAAACATCAAGATTCAAAATGCTAGCAACTTTGCTAGCAACTTTGCCACAAATATTCCAACACAAGACTCCCTAGGTACATGCCAAGAACCAAAATAGGAACATCACCAAATGTTGAGTCCGATAATTATCTTTGGATACTTAGTCAACGTACGAACCAAAAAGTGCCTAACCTACACACGAAGTTAATGCTCAACTAAAACTAGATAATGCTATGCTCCTATCAATTCAAATGTGAAATATCATACAAACATTATTTTACCTTAAACATTTTACTAATACTATTACATGGCAAACTCAATTCATACATTTCCATTTCTCTTTTGACTTCTAATACATATTTCATTTCATGTCATTTGCTATTTCAATAGCATTTTCACTTCAATAACATTTGCCATTTCAAATTCAATAATTCAAATTTACAATTTACCTTCCCTATTAACATGACTCGGACTCAGACAGATACATAAATTTAACCAACACACCAGTATGGCTGTAACACCCCGAACCCGGCCTAGACGTTATGGCCGAATTCGGAAGTGTTACGTAAATAGTTATAAATCGAAATTTCACTTTTTGGAAAGAAAAAAAAACATCATGAACCTTTGCAATTTAAAAGCCTGTTTTATTTGAAAACATTTGTTATACTTAAAAGTTAAACTGTTAATTGTTTACAATTTCTAAATACATCGATTAATTTGCAACGGAAGTTCTTAAGATGTTATATTTTGGAAAAACCTAGTTTGTTTTCTTAAAAATAGTTGACCAGAGAAACATAACTATTTTTCAAAAAACCATTTTATCAAATCTCATGCCAAAACCCTAAATAAAAGTCCAAATCCAAAAATAATCCTGAATGTCTAGAGAGTCCAAAAACGACAAAACGCTTAATCCAGAAATTTTAATTAAGTTTAATCAGTTTACGAAGGAATGAACACTACTGAGCTACCGTCGTACCGACCCGCCTAAGTATGAGGGTTACCTGAAATTATTAGACAAACAAAGAGTGGGTTTTTATAACTCAGTGTATGACTCGAAAGAAAACAGAGTTTCAGACTTAATCACATGATAGAACAAATATAGACATACACCTTATACAGTATCATATCAAAGTAGTACAAAATGCTGATATGTGTATAATCCTACCCCCATCCCCTACACACCAACTCCGACCATCTTAACACACCATGTGGGGTGCAAAAATAGAATATCGGTAATGACAATATATCACAAAGAAAAAAGAAATAAAAATAAAGAACACACAGATTTTACTTGAAAACCCTTTCGGGAAAAAACCACGGCCAGAGGAGAAGAAAATTCACTATGTCGAATTTGAATTAATTACAATAGGAGTAGACTATGTCTATTTATAGACTTGTAAAACCCTATTCTAATAGGAGTGAAACTCTTTATTCTAATCAATATCAAATAGATGGAGTTTAATAAAATTTTAAAAAACCTTATTCTAAAAGAAAATAAAAGAAGTATAATTCTATAGGGATTTTACTTTTATTTTATTTTACCACTGTATTTTATTTAAATAAAGATTCGGGTCACTTAATTCTAACAAGTTCTTCATCGCGAACCCTCAATGAACAAGTTCTTCATCGCGAACTCTCAACGAACAAGTTTTCCACCTCTTCCATAAAACCCTTTAAAGGTTTATCTTCAATAGTAAACACCAACCAAGTCTAAGCAATGCTCAAACTTGGTTATAGAAAGTGACTTAGTCATCATATCTGTAGGATTTTCATTAGTACTAATTTTGCTCACAACAATATCACCACGAGCAATAATATCACGAACAAAATGACGCCAAACATCAATGTGTTTTATTCTCTCATGAAACATTTGATCTTTTGTAAGGAAGATGGCACTCTGACTGTCACAAAATACTGTATTGATTTGAAGGTCTTCATCGGGTTCACTAAAGAGTCCCTTCAACCAAATAGCTTCTTTACAAGCCTCAGTAATCACCATGTACTCAGCTCCAGTGTTAGACAAAGCGACTGTAGTTTGCAAAGTGGCTTTTCAACTGATTGCACAACCTCCGATTATAAAGACATAACCTGTGAGAGATCTTCTTTTATCAAGGTCTTCAGCAAAATCAACATCAACATACCCAATGGCTTCATCTCTAGTTCCTCCAAACTGTAAGCAAACATCGGTAGTACTTCGTAAGTATCTTAAAACCCACTGAACTGCTTTCCAATGTTCTTTACCAGGATTCGTCATGTATCTGCTAACTAAACTAACTGCATATGATAAATCTGGACGTGAACAAACCATGGCATACATGAGAGATCCCACTGCACTAGAGTATGGAACATGTGACATGTACTCAATCTCATCATCTGGTTGTGGAGACAAAGCGATGAAAGTCTGAAATGGGCTACTAAAGGAGTACCAACAGGCTTAACATTCTACATATTGAATCTGCAAAGAACTTTCTCAATGTACCCGTTCTGACTTAGGTACAATTTACTTACTTTTATATCTCTGAGAATCTCTATACCAAGTATCTTCTTTGCTGGTCCTAAATCTTTCATCTCAAATTCTTCACTTAGTTGGACTTTGACCTTTCTTATCACTCTTTTATCTTTCGCTGCTATCAACATGTCATCAATATAAAGGAGTAGATACACAAAAGAACCATCACTGTTTTTCTTAAAGTCAACATAACTGTCAAAGCTACTTCTTTTAAAATTATGAGAAGTCATAAAGGAATCAAACCTCTTATACGACTGTCTTGGTAACTGTATCAAACCGTAAATAGACTTTTTCAGCAAGCAAACATAGCCCTCTTTTTCTGAGACTGTAAAACCCTCTGGCTGTTGCATGTAAATATCCTTCTCAAGTTCTCCATGTAAAAAATACAGTTTTTACATCTAACTGCTCAAGCTCCAAATCATGCATGGACACAATACCAAGCAAAGCTCGAATTGAACTATGCTTCACAATTGGAGAGAACACATCTGTAAAGTCCACTCTTGGAATTTGACTGTAACCTTTTGCAACAAGCCTTGATTTATATCTGGGTTCTTCAACTCTTGGAGTCCCCTCTTTCTTCTTAAACACCCATTTACAACGAACAATAGTTTTACCTTTAGAAAGTTTCACAAGATCCCATGTTTTACTTTTGTGTAGTGATTCCATCTCCTCTTGCATAGCAAACATCCACTTTTCTGAGCCTTCACAACTAACCGCCTCAGAATAATTAGATGGCTCTTAGTTTGTATTTTTATCTTCAGCCACATTTAAAGCGTAAGCAACTAGATCAGCCTCGGCGTACTTCTTTGGAGGTTTAATTTCTCTTCTAGTTCTATTTTTGGCGATAGAGTATTGTGGTGAAAAAGCAACTCTATTTTAAATTTTTGTACTGGCTTCAGTAGTCAACTCTATTGTAGATTCTGTATTAATCTGATGCTCTACCTGCCTTTGATTTTCTTTATTGGAAGAGTCTTTAAGAGATAAGTTAGGTAGCATAGCAGTTTCATCAAAAACAACATCTCTGCTAATCATAACTTTTCTATTTTTAGGACAGCATAACTTATACCCTATTACACCAGCTTTATAACCAAGAAAAACACATTTAATGGATCTCGGTTCCAATTTTCCATTATCAACATGAGCATACGCAGGACAGCCAAAGATCTTTAAATTAGAATAATCAGCAAGATTACCAGACCATACCTCTTGTAGAGTCTTTTTCTCAGTGGTAACGGATGGAGATAGGTTGATAAAAAAACCATGCACTAAAGGCTGCTTCAGCCCAAAATGACTTTGGTAAGTTGGAATTTGACAACATACATCGATCTCCATGATCATCCTGTTCATTCGTTCTGCAACACCATTTTGCTGTGGAGTATGACGAACTGTCAAGTGTCTCACGATCCCTTCTGACTTGCACTGGTCATTGTCTGTGCGGAGATATTTTATTTACTTTCCCGTCTATTTTTCAATCATGGTTTTTCAAGACTTAAATGTAGAAAACACATCACTTTTCTCCTTCAGGAAAAACGCCCATAATTTTCTAGAAAAATCATCAATAAAGTTAGCATATAATTAGCTCCACCTCTCGAAGACATTCTGGATGGCCCCCACAGATCAAAATGAATATACTTCAATGTTTCTTTCGTGTTATAGATTCCTCTAAATTTTAATATCAATTCCACTGTAAGCCAAATTTAATCCCTTAATTCTCATTTTTACCCCTAAATTTCAAAATTTTTACATTTTGGTCCCTATTTCTCGAAATCAACAATTAACTTCATAATTTAGTCCTTTTTCACTTTTAACCTAAAAATCTATCAATTTAATCACTAAAGCTATTCAACAATGGTAACATCTAAAATCTTAAGTAGTATTAAAAAAATTACAACATAGGTCGGATAGTTCTAAGTATCAAGATTCCGAAAACATAAAAATTATAAGAAATGGACTAAATTGACTAACCAATTGAAACTTGAATGCTTAAAACCCCTTGAGGCCGTTGGTTGTTTCTTTTCTTCTCCCCCCCACGGTGGCATGAACATAAATGGGAAAAGAATGTGTTTTCATTCTTTTAATCCCATTAACCAAATTATTTATTATTATTATTATTATTATTATTATTATTATTATTATTATTATTATTATTATTATTATTATTATTATAACTTAAGTTTTAACTTAAGTGTTTATAATATATAACATATAATATAACTTAACTTGCCATTATCATAACTATATATATAATGGTTTTTTTATTTATTTAGTCCTACATATTCAACTCTAATTATAATTTCTTTAATAATTAAAATTTTGACCCTTTTACAAATTAATCCCTAAACTCTAATTAAACATTATCTCACAAAAATATTTACGAATTTGATTTACAAAAACGGGGTCTTAGAATTACATTTTTTGACACCATTGATGTTTAGGTCGTTACATAACAACTGATCAAAAACCATATGATCTACAAGTTATTGTTACAATCTTGTAAGAAGCAAAAACTAGACAAGCATATTTGATGACTTGGATCAATGCATTAGCACATATTGCAATTCAACAACAAATCTATAATATGAGCAATATGAGTAATGGCATTACTGGGTATAATCGTCGTATCAACACCACATTTTCAACCTTATGTTGGTTTAGACAATAAAAGCTTGGTCGTGGTAGATATATATCATATAGACCAGAATGTCAACTTTGTGGTAAACTAGGCCATTTGGTTGATAAATGCTATTATAGATTTGGTGCAAAATTTTAAAATGTGCAATTTTATTTCAACTACGACAGATGCACCCACTCCTTATATGTACAATCTCTTTGTACAGACTTATACTGAGTGGCAACCTACTATTCACAATTATTCACTACCAAATCAAATAGCTACTTAGCAGTTTTGACAAAATCTTGGTTGATCACACATTACTAATGTCTTTATTACTACACCAAAAATTATTGACGATAATGCTTGGTATCCAAATTTATTAGCAACTCACCATTTAACTAATGATTTGAAGAACCTAAAAAGTGGTAGCAAATACATTGGTTCGGGTAAGATTGGTCAGATTTTTGTTTGGAAAGGCAATTCATTACCTATATCTAGTATTAGAGAGTCAACATTACTTACTAGACGTAGAAATTTGCTACATGTCCATACAAATACTAAAAAAATATTGTTGATTTCCTAATTTACAAAGGATAAACATGTGACTCTTAAGTTTTTCCCATGTCATTGTAAAGTCAAGGACTTCCATTCTAGAGTGGTACTGTAACGCCCCAAAACTTGAATGTTTGACCGTTAAATTCTGTCGTAATTAAGTCTTTGTATTTTTGGCTATGTGCTCTGTGTATGTGTTTGAGGTCAAAGGTTTTAGTAGTACTTTTAAGAAGTTTTGCTACTTTATTTTAAATTAACCTCTACTCTTGAGCTATTGACTTAAGTTTAATTTTGTGCAAATTTGTGTCAACGATGAGCTTAGTGGTTCAATGGATAAGCTCATGTATTATCTCTGGTCTTGTATTTGAGTCTCAGTGTATGCGTTACAAATATTTTGCTAAATGTTAAAAGTCTAATTGGTGGTTAAAATAAAAATGTAGCGACCCAATAGTTAGGTGTGTCCGAAAGTGTATTTTTGACACTTCGTTTCTTCAAACCGAACCCGTAAATATTTTTAAAAATAGTTACGAAGTCATATTAGAGACAAATTAAATTTTGGATAGGTGATGTGCATGAATTAGGAGCTGTTATGGTACAAGGACTAAATCACGTTAAAGTTAAAAGTTAAATTATAGATTGAAATAAACTAAAGGGGCTAAAGTAGTAATTATACCATTTAATAAATGGTTGTGTGTAGGTGGCCAGTCATGGGGTAAATGATATGCATGTGTATATTATATATATGTTATATATTAAATTAACTAATAATAATAATTATAATGATAATAAATAATAGTAATAAATACCAAAACTATTATATGCAAACATTAAAGGAAGAAAAGGAGAAGAAACTTACGGCAAATCTAGGGATCTTAGGGTTCAAACTTAAGTTGGTTAGTACAATTTAGTCATTTTTTTGTAATTTTTATGTTTTCAGAATCTCGGCAGTTAGAGTTACCCAACCTATGCTATAATTTTTAATATTGTTCAAGATTTTAGATGTTTCCATGGTTGAGTATTTTAAGTATTAGAGATTAAATAGATAGATTTTAAGTTAGAAGTGGAAAATGACTAAATTGTGGAATTAATTGTTGATTTTGAGCAATATGGACTAAATTGTGAAAATTTCAATATTAATGGGTAGAATTAGAATATAGGGAGCTAAATTTAGCTTAGAGTGAAATTAGTATAAAAATTTGAGGTTAAATATGGATACTAAAATTAGTCTCGGTTTAGGGACTAAATTGAGGATTAAGCAAAATGTAGTGTAACATTTGAAATTAAATGAAAATTAAGTTGTGTATTATTAATCCATTATAATTGTTTTATTTCATAGTAAATGTTACTCCGAAATCCTCGAGTAAGAAGGAAAAAGATAAGGTCAACGTCGAGTAGCTCGGAATATACGGTTTGTGTTTCTATAATCCAAACTCTTGTAAATTGTTACATTTTGAATTATTATTCATGGTAAGACATGAGGTGAGTAGTTTTATTAAAATTGGGATGAAACGGATTAAACCGAATTGATGAATGTTTATAATGATTTGAATGTGTTTATGGAGAAATGTACGTATTTGTATATATGATGAATTGAATATATGTTTTGAGAATTGTGATTATTAATGACTTGAATAAAATGCCTACATGTTACAAATGTATATATATGGAAATGAGACACTGGTTATACTGAAATGTGAAATGAAACCCTATTAAATGTTCGGGCTTAGTCGAATATAGATATCATGCCATAGGATAAGAACAATTCAGGGATTTTTTCGACCTCGATTCGATGATGCACTGGGTGTCAATTTACTTTGGTTTAACCAATGAGACACTAGCTGTCAACTTATAAAGCGATGGGCACAGTTATTACTTCAGATTTATTCGATGAGGTACTAGGTGCAAAATTGGTGTGTTGGTTAGATCCGTGTATCCTTCCGAGTCTGAGTCGTGTTAATAGGGAAAATATAAATGATAAAATCGATGTACTCAATATTGAAATTTTAATGGATGAAAATGGAAACAAGATGTGAAATAGATTATGAAATGATGAAATTGGATGTGCATATTAAAACGAAATTGTGAATTGAAAATAGATATGAACCATGCCATTACATGAGTTGAATCATCAAATGTTATATAAAATGTCAATGTTATGTACGTGAAAATGTGGAACCTAGTGAATGCAAATAAAGAATGAACAAATTTTCATTATTGATTTGATACACATGTTTATAGCATTACTTGTTACATTTATTAGATTTTAACTACTTATATCAAGTTTAAATTGTTTAGATTATAGAAATATCACTGAGTTCTACTCAGCGTTTGGTTTTGTTTCCTGTGCGCAGGTTAGGTTCTTTTCAAAATATCATCGAATTAGCATCCAACTTCAAAATCGAGCTCAAGTGTGGTGATATTTCATTTTGTAATGGCATGTACCTAGGAAGTCTTTGGTTGAAAGTTGGTTTGTCAATGTGGTGTTATTTTGGGTTGAAGTGAAATAATGATCACTTGTATATATGGTTATGGTAGAAACTAGGTTTTGGTATGTGTTTTTAACTTAAAGCTTGATAGCCTAAGTATCTAAGTGTAAGTTCAATATTGGTGAAATTTGTATGGATGAAAGTCTTTAATGGATGATACCTTGTTGATGTGTTTGAAGATATAAAATGTAGTACCAATGAGGGTACATTGGTTAGGCACTTAAGATGGTTGTTTTGGTATGATTTGAACATGTTTAATTGTGCTTTGGATAGGTTAAATGGCTAGTGAATTATTAGCTGAGTGTCCAAGTAATCACCATTTGGTAAACTTGAGTTCTAAGGTACATTTAGGTACACACAGCTTGGGACATGGTCTATCACACGGCCGTGTGACACATATAGGCATTCACACGGGCGTGTTGAAAAATAGTATATGTGTAGTTTCCACACAGGCTGACAGACGACGTGGGAGATGACCGTGTGATCCAACTTAGTGAGCTACATGGGTAGAGACACGGACTGGGACATGACCGTGTGTCTCAAGTCAGTGAGTTACACGGGCTGGGACACGACCGTGTGTCTCAAGTCAGGGAGTTACATGGGCTGGGACACGGCCGTATGTCTCAAATCAGTGAGTTACACAGGCGAAGACACGAGCTGGGACACGGCCATGTGTCCCAATTTCGAGAGTCACATGGTCTCAGGCATTTCAAACCGCCTGGCCACATGGCCGTGTGTCCCCTATTTTAAGGTATTTTTGAAAATGGCCCTAAACTTTCAAAATTGTTCCAAATTAATCCTTTCCTGTTTTTAGAATATTTTTAGGGTCTCGTACACTCGTAGTAGGGGCTGTAAGAGTAACTTTTGCTCTGAATTGAAATGAATTAGCAAACTCGAATTAGATGAAGTAGGTCATTCTACTAATATCATCGAAGGTAGTAATAGTCGGAGTATGGACCAATACTCTGATGCTAATAATTGGAATAGTCTTGTTATGTATCCACCTTCTAGCTTTCAAGAGGGGATAAATAGTGAGAAGAGTTTAGACAGTGGAAGACCAAATTTAGCATTGTATAGTATGATTCATTATTAGATTGAATAAGAGACTATTACGTAAATATTAAATTAGTATATATATTGCCTTGTATGATATAATGTTAATAGTTAGGACCTTTGATTTTGATGGAATTAAATGTTCTGATTGGTCAGTAATGCCCTTGGCCCTAATCTGACGACAAAGAGAGAGTTAGGGGTGTTACAAAAAAGTTAACGTATTCATTTCCTTTTTTATTTTCATTTCTTTTTTTCTATTTCTTCTTTTTGTATATTTTTTATTACATTAGTGAAGTGGCTATCGGAACTAATTGAGGGTTTAAGTTTTTTATTGTGTCGTTGGATGATCTCTATGTAAGTTCTGTTGTGATTTCTTGTAGTTTCGCGAAGTTTCTATTGATTTTTCATTTATGTATAGAAATGGAGTTTCTATGTTTGTTTCATTTGAATTCTCTGCTAAGTGATTGTTGATCTCTTTTCTTTAGGCGAGAATATCGAGGGAAGTGATCCTCCTCATGTTGTCTCGAGATTTTTCCGACAAGTTGTCGGTAAACGTTGGTTTTGTTGGAGGTTCGCGTCAAAGTTTCAATATAGTGTGTGTAAGGCTGGATGAGTATTAAATACTCAATTTGGTGTGTTGGGTTGTTCGGAGATGGTATGTAACGGATGAGTGTAGAAAATTTCGTCTATTCTGATCTGTTCTGTGTTTGGGAATGAGTTGACTTGTTATCTGATTGATCTATTCTGATATGTTAAATTAAACAGATTATCTTCTATATCTAATTTTGAATCTGAATTTGGGACATTATTGGTTTAACTTTAAGTCTTTTTGAATATATAATTGTTTCGTTATTGAGTTATTAATTCATTTTTTCTGTTGACTGAATTACAAGTAAACCACAGACTTGATTGGGTCGGCGGATCAGGAGCTCGGTCACACTTTTTATCAACTATTATTATTAGTTTAATTTCAATAGTTTCTAGATGTTTAACTTTCTAAATGATAATTTCTGGAGTAAATGTTATGTTTGTGAAATTTCTTTAGGTTGGAAGACTTTGAAACTAAGTTTTAGAATTTATGTTCTGAGAAATATTTGATGTGGCTCTCCAGACTAGGTCTTGTCATCTAGGACGGGTATTAGGTGTTACAAGTACTACTATAAGGTTCAAAAAGTAAATGCTTGTACAAGTTTCATCCTAAAAGGTACAATAATAGTTAGTGATGTTCATGTATTGAATCATAAGTTTCGAGGTATTTGTAATTTTTTTGTCACTAAAAATGTGTCGAAAAATTTGGCATAAAATGATTGGTCACCCAGCCACTGATACATTGACCAAAACTTGACTACATTGTAATGTTCCATTTGTAAGGAATAAACAACTAATTCTGTGCATTTCCTAATAGCTTAGAAATCATACAAACTTCATTTAAATGAGCCTTTAACAAATTATAATGTCCCTTGGAACTAGTTATTATAGACTTATGATGCCATTCATCAGTGTGCTAAGATGGTTTTACATACTATGTAGCATTTACAAATGTGTATTTAAGGTATTCTTGGGTATATTTTTAAATAAGAAAGACTAAGGTGTAGTTAGCATTTATGAGTTTTCATAACAAAACAGAAATGTCACAAGGAAAAAATTTAAGGCCTTACTGATAGATGATGGTAGAGAATTGGGTGCACTACTGCTATACCTCAAGATACATGGCATTACAAACAGATTAACACACCGCCACACATCAGGTCAAGAAGGGATAGTTGAGAGAAAACGTGGATAGGTGGTTGAAATGGGTTTCTCTTCTCACATAAGTTAGTATGCCATCAACTTACTAGGTTGATGCATTCTCTAATGTAATATTTCTCCTCAATATATTATCAACAAAGGCCCTAAAAAGTATTTCTCCTTATGAAAAGCTATTGAATACAAAGAATGTTTATGTTTTTTAAGAGAAATTTGGTTGTCTTTCTTTCCCAAACTCGTGCCCTTAAATTCACTACAAACTTCAATTTAGGTTCTATCATTGTGTATTTCGAGATATTCATCTACTTACAAGTGTTTTAGATATATTTCCAAACATGCCATTTTTGGAGAAAGTTTTTTTTTTTTTGCCTTTCCTCCCAATAGTTTAATATAAATACTAAACCTTTCAAACCTAGGAAATAAATTATAGACTAAATTCTTTCCCTGCAAATTTACTAATTCTCTAATCACAACAACATCCTATATGCATACCCACAACTAATACACATATACCATTGAGCTTTCCTTCATTAACCAAACATATAGCCACTACCGATACCATTTTCATTAAATATTCTTTTTTTTAACCAGACCTAATAACTAAAGTCCTATCACCATAGCATCAATTCAACCCTTACATTCATTACCTAATCATTCTACCATACTAGACCTCACTTCACAATCAATTTCCATATCTTTAATATCAAAACTCATAATAAGTCAAAACAATTCTAAGGTTATACATGTGTCATTACCTATAAACTATAATCCTCAAAGCATCTATTTCATTTTGCCATGGCTTTGCATGTGCCCCTACATCCTCCTCTTGGAAGGTGTTACATTCAATTCTTCATCGTCTTAACAATTCCTGCTGAAACACTTGTTGTTGTTCGAAACTAGCACTTTATTGAGCTATTTGCTCCTTCATCATCCTCAATTGCTTCTGCAAACCAAACAATTGCTATGGCGATGCTCCCTGATTAGAGGGAAATACAGTCTCTGACCAGAAGGAGTGTTGAGATCGAAAGAGTTGGATGTACCTGCATGGCTTGAATTACCTAAATTCTCTAGTCGGTCAGCAAGCCAACCAGTAAAAAGGTCTACCTCACTGGGTTGATTACAAGTGCCAAAACCTACTACCTGGCCTGATGGAAAATTAGTGGGAAAATTCTCATTAGGGTGAGTCATTTTGGTATTTTAGCAATCTAAAAATTTGAAGATCGGAAGTCTGTCCACACTCACTGCACCAAATTGTTGAGTATTTTTGGGTGTGTGTCCTCTTTAGATAGGTTGAACTATGTATTTATATGATATGGTTATTGTTCATGGATGTGATATCATAGATAGGTTATCGTGCACGTTGATACGTACCATACTTTAGCGTTAACACGTGTTTATACGAGGTGGGTTTGCCTATATTATGGTACGAAACCACATCGTGCGGTCTCATAGAAGGGTGCGGGGACCTTACATGTGAAGCCAAAGTGCGAATCGTGTAGAGTACGAGTCAGGACCCAATCGGGCAGCAGGTCAGTAATAGTGAGTAACATAACAACTCTAATTGAGCAATTAATAGAAAAAAACTTGAAGGATAAAATTTTAATATTATTTTATTTCAACCCCCGTAAATATTTATATTAATATTTATGGACACAATTTATAAAAATAGGGTTTCAAAACTGCCTTTTTCGGTACCACTAAAAATCGAGTTGTTACATCCAGTCTTGTATATTACATTGGTGTAGATTGGGCACCCTTTGTAAAAAACAAGAGGTCCACAATAAGCAATTGTGTCTAGGGAGTAATCCTAGGTGCTCGACAAAGCAACCAGGGATATCTAAATCAACCTATGAAGGTAAGTACCACAACTATACTTAACAAAAAAATATGATATATATTTATAAGGCATCTTCCACGTTTATTGTACCTTTCATGGAAACTATATCTTTTATAGTTCATGATTATCCTTTTCAACAGCATTATCTTCAAAACTCGACCCTAAGTACTTTTTGTAAAAATATAATATAATTTACTATTATAACCAACAATTAAAACAAATAATATTTTAAAATATCACTTACTTTTACTTATCCTTTTTCCTATAAACATTTCACATCAAACCAAACATTTGAAAATAGAATTCTTTATTGAATCCCTATTTCCTTATCTGCTATCTGGACACACACTCATGTCCTTGCTTGTGTGGCTCACACAGACTGGGCACATGCCCATGTCCTTGTTCGTGTGGCTCACACAGCCTAGGCACACACCCATGTCCCTGACCCTGTGGTTCTAAAGCGTAAAAAGTGAGTTACACGACCTGGACACATACCAATGTCTTTGCCCGTGTGGCTCATACGACCTGGGCACATGCCCATGTCCTTGGTTGTGTGGCATCGGTAGTCTCATTTTTTGACTATTGAAAATGCATAAAAAATTTTACGGCACCCATCTGACACGGACTCAATGTAGGAGCAACAATGATGAATTCCCGTCCCTAAACGACAAGCAAGTTCCCAACAAAACGATTGATTCTAAGTCAAATCGCTAAAAACGAACATTCCAAAATCACAATTATGTTGAAGAAATTTTAACATAAAAATTTTAAATCGAACTTACCAGTCAACGAATCGAACGAGAAAGATAAGTCAAATTTCGTACAGAATCAGCGCAACGTAACGTAACAAAAGGAACAGTCACTTTGAAAGGAAGAAACCAAAACGAAGGACTAAGTATCAGGAATGAATGACAGAAGAAATATGGCACGAAAGGAAAAGAGCAAAATGATGCAAAAACTTCACCGGAGGTTTCTGAAAGGTTTTAAATAACCAACCGACTAAATACCCCCTGCTGAAATGTAAAAATAAAACATTCCCTAATACACAAGCCAGGATTCGAACACATGACCAAACAGAATACAAAAACTTAACCAGTAAACTAGTAGGCTCATTTTTAACATTAATTGACTGAGTTTAACTTATAAACCAACATTCAAAGGTTTAAGCAAAATGACAAAACTTCCAGAAACAGGATTTGAACCCGGAACCTCACACACCTACCCAGAATACTTGACCACTGAACAAAACTAAATTACTAGTTAAGAGTTTCCAAAGTCTAAACTCAAATCGAGAGATGACCACTTTTGGTTCCAAAATGTGATTTATTCTAAGCCGATTTTTGGGATGTTACAACTTTCTACCCCTTAAAAGAATTTTGTCCCCAAAATTCCCATAATCTCATCAGTTCCTAAACTGCAAAATATATATAGTTCCTATTCTTACAAACCACTACATTGTCGCTGCGTAACTCAAATTTAATAAAAAATAAACAATATTTCTAACTACTTTTCATTTATTCACGTAAGTTATCACAATAACACATCACAAAATCACTAAGAATCCTTAGATCGTGGACTCCGATCAATGATTCTCATACTCCTCTTATAGTCCAAAGTCATTCAAACGCAGACTCTTGACCCACATATTTGAGTTAGGTCTCATCAAGCCTTGCTAATCACTGAACACAACCCGAGCACCGCAGCGCCTACATTTCTTAACTATCTCCCTTAAATTTGAGTATCCTTACAATTTTGTATATTCTCAGATTGGGCTTAGTGCCCCGAGCAGGGGACTCGACTTGAGTTGCTTGATGATTAGGACTACATATACTTAGTATACCAATCTACAGTTTGAAATATTTTATTAGTTAATTTAGGTTTATCAACAATCCTAAGTCTAAAGTTTTAGCAGAGGTTTTCATAGAGTTTTCACAATTTTAACTAGAACAGAGTAATCAAACACTACAACATATGTTAGCTCATTTAACATAGCTAAAGTGGAGATACTTACAGATCAGCGTTGAAATCTCGAATGTTCTGTTTACAGACTTGAAAATAATTAAAATCTAAACACACACGTTTTTTTTAAAACCTTATATCTCGAAGTCACTCAAAAGTTTCATTTACTTCAAACATTTTTCAGGAAGAGTTTTGAACCAAAAAACCATAGCCCGAGTTTTTCAAACTTGGCTCTGATACTACTAAATGTAACACCCTAAACTTGGCGTAGAAGTTTAAGTAGAATCTGGACGAGTTACACCAACGTAGTAAAAACGTATTCCTTTTCAGAGTTTTAACTTTAAAAATTAGAAATTTGTTTTAGTCGATTTAGATGATTTTGTAGTTTTGTTTTAGTCGTCTGATCCTAAACCAGATGTCTTCCTAACAGATAAAAGTAAGACAAATGGTGAGTTACCAAGCACCGCATATAACCAAACTCAAATACAAATAAACAGAACATAATATATAAATCATAGTAACGCAAGCATTTGATAATAGTTGTATAACCAGTATGGAACATATCTAGAGTATCATAGAGGTTTCAACGATGGTAGTACTACGGAATAAAAGAAAACAGAATAGAGCAAAACATCGCAATTCAAACAAAACAGAACTGAATAAAGCAGAATAGAACAGGATGGAACATAGTAAATCAATACTGAGCAGAGCATAACAGAATGGACTAGAGCAGGACAAAATAGAGCAGAACAGAACAAAACAGGGTAGAACAGAGTATGTATGTTTATTCAGATGCAGTATTTTTCAGGAAAACATAATGCCGACTTTTCAGAGATTTCCTACCCTGCTCCGCTACACACCGAATAGAGTTACCCAGAACTTGTCCATCCAAATCACACCAACAGACAGACATGGACAATGCCACCAGAATCACAGATACACTGTCAGAACAGATATGTGGTCAAGCCACTATAGTACAGTCGAACTGTCAGAACAGAAGTATGGAAACCACCAGATAATGCAAACCATTAAATTGCTAGAAAGTTCCTCCTTTTACTTCACCCAAGTCCCATGCAATGTGTCATGACATGCTTATGTAGAATTAGAGTAATGAGTATGTAAGTCATGCTATCTCTCAATAACAGAATCAGTAAATATGGGAGTCCATGTTTTGTAAAACAGACTTATCAAACCTTAATGGACCATATTAGATTTGCCATGAAGTCACATACACGGTTATAAATCATAATCAGTAACAATCAGTCAAACATGTTCAGATATCACATACTCTTCATCAACAGAGCAATGCAAAGGCATAACCGCTGAAATGCAAAAATAAAACATTCCCTAATGCACAAGCCAGGATTCGAACACATGACCAAATAGAATACAAAAACTTAACCAGTAAACTAGTAGGCTCATTTTTAACATTAATTGACTGAGTTTAACTTATAAACCAACATTCAAAGGTGAGGGAATAAGCAAAATGACAAAATTTCCAAAAACAGGATTCGAACCCAAAACCTCACACATATACCCAAAACACTTGACCACTGAACCAAACCAATTTACTTGTCAAGAATTTCCAAAGTCTAAACTCAAATCAAGGGATGACCTCTTTTAGTTCCAAAATGCGATTTCTTCTAAGCCGATTTTTAGGATGTTACATGATCAGAGACGTTGGGATCTCTTGTCTGACTTGCACAACAAGCCATATCGAAGGGTAGTCATTTTTTTATATATATTTTTCCTTGACCAACTGTCTTGGTCAACCTTTCTTAAATATGAGTGTTATATGTAATGATATATTTTATATATTTGATGTGATCTTCATGTTTTCTGTTGTGATTCTTTTTTACTTTACATTTTTCACATTGCTACTAACATAGTCATAAAGAGTTTTGGAAAGTATATTTCTTAAATATGAGTTGTTGTTTTTTTTTTTGGGGCGGGGGGGGATGGTGGGATCATAACTTCACAGTGCAATAGCAAAAAGGAATACATGCAATTGAAGGTTGAGACACATCGAGAGATTAATTATGATGCCGTAGCAAAAAGAAGTCATTGGTCCGCATTCATTTGAGAGATATAAAATACCCAAACAGCCTTGAGAAGAATTTGATTGGAAGTGAATGAAACATTTTTTTGGTGTTTAATGATTCATAATAATGAATCAATGCCATGGTATATTTGGGTAGGGTAGCCTTGGTAGGTAGGTAAGCATTGTGGCACACACTCTCTCTCTATATATATTGATTTTCTTTGTTTTTTTCTCTAATTGTAACGAAGATACATGTAGGAATTTGATTCAATGCAACTATCTTAATTAATTCATTTAAGAGAATTATTTTGCTAAAAAATATTTTGGAGTTTTTTGGATTATTTCATCTGGTTAAACACATAAAAAAGCTACTACAATTAAATCTATCTAGAAGTTTGAAATATTCATTACATTTTCAACTTGTCCCAACCAAACAACATGATAAGTATCATATTTTAAGAATCTAGTTCAATTCTTGATAATTAACTTAAAATAATAATATATATTATATAATATTTAATGTACTAATAATGTATAATTGGATGCATTGTTATTGAACTTGATCATCATGCATCATTACTAATTTTAAAATTAAATTCATTTTATTTTATTTTTAATAATGTATTATTATCTATCATCCATAAAATTATAGATTGTGACATCAAATCTGAATTTTTTTTCAATTGTTCTGATCTAATATAAGCAATTAAGTAGTGAAGAGAGAATAAAATTACAAATCATTGAGACCCCACAAAAAATCGAGTGGTGCTTTTTCTCTTGAAGAAAGGATTAAAAAGCAAAATGAGCCTTCATCACTCTCCATCTTCCGAATATCCTTGTGTTTTTCACATGAAGTAAAGCTAAAGCAATATCCCTTCTTCTTTCCTCTTGTCTCTAGCTAATCCCCACGACACTCATATAATATTTATATTACAAGACAGCTGGGGAGAGAATGCGTTGTGTAATCATTAACTTTTGTTGGAAACTTGAGTTTTGCACAGTATTTCAAGTAAAAAACGTTGTTTCATAAAGGAAGAGAAAGAGAGAGAGGCGGGGGACATTGGGCAGCCAAGGAAATGAAAACTTCCCATGTGTTTGCTTTTGGAATTTAATTAGATAGCTTTTCATGTATCGTTTCAAAGTTTGCCATTTAATTGATTGGGTTTTTTCTTTTATCAAATTAATTCTTTTGTTAGGTCTGCTCCCTCAAGTTTTTGAAAATATTATGTAATTAGGGGAAGAAACATTGTATTGGAAAAGTCACCAATGTGATGCTCCGAAGAGACAAATGAATCAAAAACAATTTTTTTTTAACATTCATCATATATGTTGACGTTGGATACCAACAACCAAGGAGATGCGAAAGAGGATGTAATGGTGCTAATAGAGGCCGATTTATTTAGTCTAGGTGATGAGCCAGAGGAAGTAAATGAACAAAGAGATTGGAGTTGCAAAGGAGTATGTTGAGGATAGAAAGGAGGCTTGAGTGCTCTAGGGTTGATCCTTTCTTCATCACATCGGGGTATTTTTAGAGGAAGTTACATATTTGGTGGCGTTGACGTGGTGGATCTGCTATCATACTATTGTAGGATGCATGGGAAGGATGTTTGTGATATGATGCATTTTGTCATTCCTTTTGAATCATGGTGTAGAGTAATCAAGCTCATGCAGGATTTAATGACCTAAAGAGTCGCATGTTGAACAGAAGAGCGGGTGTCAAGTGAAGACTTTCCATAGAAAGCGTGTGCCTGTCTCATAAGGATGGTCGACCAGGATCCTTTTGGGGAAGACAGAAGGTTGGTTGGAATCAGGCCGTATAGTCTATTGGTCTTTTGGTGACTAAATGACTAGTAGGAAACGGAGGGGCATTCTTCGGGTAGCTTGCGGTGTTACCATATGTCCCAGATCGAAAGGGATATAACAATATTTATTTTATAATTCATATTTAGGGTTTGAGATTACCCTTCTAATAATATTATTTTCAAAGTTAAGAAGGTACCTATACCCAAATCTTGTTGATCAAACTATTTCTTAGATAGCCTTTGCATGCTTTTAAGACTTCCAATTATATGTATGAAGGCTATTGATTCCTTTTTCAACAGTTGAAAATTTTTAGTATGGAAAAAGGAGAACTAAAGAACATATAAAATAAAATACGGTATGAAAGTCATCTCAAGGGGGGCAGCCAGGTGCACCTTAATCAAAATTTTATTTGACATAAAGTGCAATGGTGTTGGACACTGCTAATAATGCAAAAAGTAATATCAACTTTGTAGGGATCATATCATTAAAAAGTTTTCGCCTTATCTGTATCATTTTAAAACTTCAACTACCTGTCTTACAAATACTTAATTCATATGGCAATGCATGTTTTTCAAAGTTTACGGGATAGAGAGTATCAAGTAAAATTACAAGTAAGTATATCTAAATAGTTCTCACATGTATATTATTCATGCATGATTAAAAAAAAACCTAATTATGGGCTTTGTAATTTGTATCAGTTCCCAACATATATGATTACATGCTCAAATTTGGGAACAGATCACTTCCAGGCTTTTCTTCTACTCAAATATTATATATATTCTAGACCTACCAGCTAATGCATTCATTAAGAAAAATGCATGAACGCTGCTCTTTTTATAATAAAAAAAAAAACCTCTACACATGCGGCCAAGCCTAAGGGTAAGGGAATCAAATATTATATATATTTACACTACTAAGGTTGGTTTAATTAAAGGAGGATATGAGCTGTTATACAAGAGTGTCCCCTTGCTGTAATAAGTTAAATTAAGGGACAAACCCTAAAACCAGAGCTGAGAAATGGGAGGGTAAAAAATTATCTCAGGCAACAACAAAATCCAAATCCTTTGAAAAATCTGCCTCTTCTTTATTCATTTAAGCCTTGACCGGATACCGACAAAGTCGCCCGTATATCCTTTATCACTGAATCGATATATAATATGTATGCATTCATGGAACCAAATCAATGGAATGGCATTTGTTCAAACCCTAGATATGACCAAAATGGGCTAACCAATGGCCCCCAGTGATTTTAATGTCTCTTACCGACTCCCTTCGGAACGGGGCATAGTGTGTTTGAATTTGATTGAGCTTTCTCTTTCTCTTTTGCATAAAACCCTAATCTAAAGGGAAACCTTAACTGGTCCATAAATGAAATAAGAGAATTCAAAAGTTCAACCATCGTGTAATCTATTAATTCGTTTAGTTGCTATGTAGGTTGTAGATGATGCAGATATATGATTTTGACTTCGAAGAAAAAGATAACAAGTTGGACTTGATATTACATTAAATCCCCAAGTTCCATACCATGTATGCATTTGGTTTTGCCACGGTAGCAACCGGCCTAAGGTAGCCTTAACTAACTCAATGGTTGGGTACTTAGGTAAAGAGTTCAATGTTTCCTAAATATCACATCAAGTTTAAATTCTGTAAATCAAAACTCTACTAAGAGGTTTAAAATGAGTTAACTCTAAGAATGAATATTTTAAAAATGTAATGGAGTGAACGTATATATTTGGCAGCATGGAGTCATGTTTTTAGAAACTTGTCCCGGCATTGCCTGGTAATAAGGACAAGAAAATGGTCTATCAATTATGATAAGCAATTTCTATCAATAATGTTTCATTTCTTGATTTGATTTTAGTAGCACATATTAAGTTCCATCCGCTCCCTTCTTTAATTGGAGATTTTCCAGACTTTAAATTTATGGTTTTATTGTAACAAATATTTATTTTATGTTATATTGATTGAAACATGTGTTATTTTTAAAACTTATTTGTTGACAATGTACCAAGTAATTTTTATTAATAATAACAACAGTTATTTGATATACTAAGGTAGAGCTTTTTAACTTCACAAGGTACAATCTTAACTAATACGTAAAATAAACATATAAATGAGACAACTTTTTAACTCCATTGTTGTCAATGTAGGAGTGTGTTGAAACGCATTATCGTCCTATTTATGGGTTGAGAATGGGCTATGGATAGTTTTAGACATTGTGGCAAAACGCATTATCCTCCTAAACCTTGGATCTCGAACTCTAACCCCCCAATTCAAATCTTGAACTTTAAACTCAAGGTTTGGGTTTGGGTTTGGGGTTTGAGGTCCTAGATTCCGGGTATAAAAATTACCAAAATTATGTATTAATGACATGGAAAATATTACTGAAATGGCATTAAATAGTTGGAAAGGGACTAAGGATATCCATAAAATAATCTCTCCTTTTCATATTTCAATCAATTGATTTTTCATTACAAGTTTATATGAAAACAATTTAATGATTTTATTTCAAGATGAACATATACATGAGATACACTTAATAATTTTAATTAAAGTCAAATTTACTTAATTTTATAACACTTCAATATAAAATTAAAAATAGAAAAATAAATATAGATAAAAATTAATTAGTTATTTAAATAGATTTTAGATAAGATTATCTTCAAACTCGAACGTATAACCGAATATTGTTGAAATCATAAGCTTAACTTTCTTTAATTTTCTTACATAATCATTATGAGATTAATGAAAAAAACAAAGAAGAGGAGGGAATCTAGGTTTGTTTAATGCAAAGAGCCAAATTACAAGTGAGAGTGGTAGTAGGGATTAGCTAATTAAATAAACCTAATCTAAATATTGTATTGACCAACGAGGTGGATACACGAAGGCACAATATGTTGTTAGTTAAAACTTTGGTCACCATCTACTCCCTAATTAATTCATGTTGTATTGAGGACAAACACAAACTGGTTAAAGACTTAGAATAAATTAAATTAAGGTTAATCCAAATTAGGAAGATGCAATCTTCTTAAGCACTCATTTGTCAACGTATCTCTTTAACAACAAATGTTTTTTTTTTTTTTATAACACACTCAAACTAGACCCCAGTTGTGTCTAATGTTTTCTTTATTAGGTTTTCTTTTTCTTCTGTAATAAAAATAAAATTTGAAATAGTTTACCCTCTGATTAAATTAAATTTGGATGAGAATAATTTTGGAACAACATTCATCAAATTTTGATCCAATTTTTATTGTCATGAATCAAATGAAAAAGTTTGACCAGATGGGATTGTAAATTAGCAGCCATTAACACACACAAAAAAGCTTGCTTTTTAGAATTTTCAATTTTCAACATTGACTGTCTAATTTAAAATTTTGACTTTTTTTTTTTATGCATGCCTCCAATAATATTTTTGGATTTATTTTCTCTTTTTCTCTTTGATACAATCTTTTACTTTATTCTTTCATTGTAAATTTTGGTTTTAAGTTGATTTTACTTGTTTTGATTAGTAATTGCATTTAGCTGTGAGCATTTGATCGAATCGAATAAAAGAATTTCGAGTTTACGAGTTCTATTTTATCATCTTCATCTGATATGAAATTTTTTTTCGAATCGAGTCGAGTGAAATGAAATTCGAGTCGAATCAAGTGAATTTGTTAGAGTTAAATTAAAAATTAAATATGTCAAATTAAAATCTTGTTACAATATAACTAATTCCATGTTATAGCAGATAAATTTGAAACCATATATATTCGAAAACTTTTTCAAATCAAAATAATAATGATAATAAGATATTTTAGTACGTTAAACTTGAATCATTAATTAACTTATTTAGGCCCCAAAATTATTATTTTAGAAAATTTTTAAATTTATATATTCCTTAGTAGGGGTGAGCAAAACTCGATTCGACTCAAAAAAATCGAAAAAAATTTGAATTTCGAGTTAAACGAATCGAGTTATTCGAGTTAATCGAGTTATTCGAATCAACTCGAATTTTTTTTTCGAATTCGAATAACTCGAATAATTCGAATAATTCGAATATCAAACTATAATATTTTACATTTTTACCCCAAACTCCCAAACCTTTTTACTTTTCCCTCAAAACTTTTACTCCTTCCTACTTTCCCCCCAAAACTTTTATTCCCCTCCCCTCCCAACCCCCCAATCTATCCAAAATCCATTTCCCACCAAAATTTTACTCTCCCATTTATTTTTTCTCAAAATTTTACTCCCAAAAACCCTCAAAACATTTTATTTTCCCCCAAAATTTTTACTTCCTCCCACTTTTCCCCTAAAACTTTTATTCCCTTCCCATCCCACCTCCAATTTTTTTTTTAATATTTTCCCTCCAAACTATTTACTTTCCCTCAAACTTTTATTCTCCAAAACTTTTTATTTTCTCCCTAAACTTTTACTTCTCACCCTTTACTCTCAAATAAAAAATCAACATTATCCAAAAAAAATCACTAAACATAAATAGTAATAATTTTATTTATATCTACTATTTATATTATTAAATTAAATTTCACATTTTATATTATTTATATTATTAAATTGTTTAGTCATATTGAATATTTATATTAAATTGAATTATTAATTATGTCATAAAATATTCGTGTTAAAATTTTATATTGGTATCAATTTCACATTTTATTTTTAAAATAACTTTTATTAAAAATCATATTTTTACATTTAATATATTTTTAATTCTAAAATACATAGTGACAAGAATCTGAAGATAATTGAAACAACTAAGCAAGCAAAGAAGCTAATCAATATATAAAAAATTAATAAATAAATTATGAAGTGATGAAAGTTAATAAAAATTTTGATTAAGGTGGACAAATTTTATTACGATGGGTGACAATGGTTACAATGACCCAAAATTATTTTTTAAAATTTAACTCGAACAAATATATTCGATTCGATTCGATTCGAATTCCATCTCACTCGACTCGATTCGAGAAAACTTCAAATAAAGTTAGGATGATAAAATGATATTCGAAAACTCGATTAACTCGAAAATTTTTTATTCGATTTGATTCGATTCGATCGAATGCTCACCCCTATTCCTTAGATGTTTTTAGGCTTAATGACAAATTTGGCCATTAGCGTTTACATGTTTTGTCAAAATGGCCCTAATTGTATTTTTTAGCCTTTTTTGACCATCAATCTTTGTTCTTTTATTCAAATTGCCTTTTTTAACAGATTTGATGAAAGTACCGTTAAAAATGTTATCAGGTTGACGTGGAATTTCATACGTGGAATATTTCTAATGAGATATAATTTATTACTTTAGATAACCCAATAAAATAATTACATGTCGAAAATAATAAAATAAATAAATAATTTATGAAGTTAAAAAAACTCTTAATTGAAAGAAACTAAACGTGATTATTTAAAAATAGTTTCAAAATGAATGCACACATTCAAGATATTCATTTGATTTGTTAAACCTCTCAAGAAACAAACATAAGCATGCATTTTGGAGCCTTTTTTTAGATAATTATGTTTATTTTCTTTAAATTAAGAGTTTTTTTTAGTTTCATGTATGATTGATTTATTTTATTATTTTCATCTCATTGGGTTAATAAATTGCAGCTCATTAAAAATATTCCACATTATCCCCGTTAATTTTTTAAACGGAACTTTCATCAAATTTGTTAGAAAAAACAATTTGAAAAAAAAAAACAAAGGTTGATTGCCAAAAAAAGCTCAAAATTACAATTAGGGCCATTTTGACAAAACATGTAAACGTTAGTGGTCAAATTTGTCATAAAGCCATTTTTTTTATAAATATTTTGAATTTTTTTTGTAATTTTTGTCAAGAGAGATAAGTTTGCACATTTTCAAAATTATTGGGACCAAAAAATTTGTTATTCGAATTGTAAAATTCAACTCAAATAACTCGAAATTTGAATTCTTTTTTGATTTTTTTCGAATCAAACCGAGTTTTGTTCACCGCTAATTACATAATTTTATAAGATTTTTTTTAAACGCATTTGAGTATTAAAATATAATTACATTTGAATTTTTTTTAAATATATATATATAAAAGAAAAACAAGAAGCAGTTTTTTAAGAAATAAAAATCACATGTCATCTGTGACGAACAATGCCTTCTAACTTTCTAAAGAAAATTAAAATGAAGAAGGGTTAAGTGTGAGGCATTGTTCGTTGTTTTTCTAACCCTCTTTTTTCAAAATATGGCAAGAATCTCTGCAACTGTCAGCCTGTTCATTTCATTTCTTTATTATTATTTCTCTTGAATCAATGTAATTCGTACGTCCGACCGTATTATTACCAAATGACGAGGAGCAACTCCTCTCTTCCTTGTAATTCAAACCCTCTCTATCTACTCCACGCGCAACCTCATTTCGCCTCCTTCATGTTCATCACTGTTCTTAATAAGGAATAACAAAAATCAGGACTTTACCCATAAAACATTCCTTGAAAATGATGAACAAAATAGGGTTCAACTTGGGGTGGGTACTTCTGTTCATTTTATACAAGAGATTTTGTTCGAAAAAATGTCTAGAGATGTCATGGCATGGAATCGCTCCACTATAAAGATACACTCTCTATAATAGGAGGATAAAACTATGACGATTCTTAACGGGGGCGTAATCAAGAGGTAGGCAAGACCCCTCTTTACCCTCATAGCCAAATGGTAATGCAGTAAAGCCTTAAATTTTTGAGATGATAAGATTGGCTAATTTTTTCCCTAGACATGACATATTTTGTTCACACATATGAATGTGAATAGGGTGATAAGAAAAAAGATCTACTAGTTGATAGAATGTTATGAACAAAAAAGAAAAGGTGTTATCCATAATTTCTAAAAGGGGTTTTTATCCAAAAATTAATTAAATCTCCTAAATATCTTCCATCATTTTCATTATTTATTTCAAAGTGTCTTTTTCATATATTTCTTGAAAAGGATTTCTTTTCCTTGCAAAAATAATTTCCATCATTTAAGCCAATGGTAGACAAAGTATGGCTCACAAGAGGAGAGCATGTTGGCTTCATACCTACGATAAGTTCAAAAAATGAAAAATGATATTTTTTATACCCTTTTTTCCTTTGCTTTCTCTCTCTCTCTCCTATTTTTGTATGTTTTATTATTTTTCTTTTGGGGTTCATCAAATGCCTTTAAAAAGCTCATTTCTCCACCCCCAAAGTTGAACCCCTCAAGGCTAAGATCCCCAACTCTTTTTGTTTTTTTGTTCTTGTTTTGGCCTTTGGGTATCTTATTTAAACAATAATAATAAACCCTTTCTTCAGTTTTTTTTTTTTTTTTTTGACAGAGAAAGGAGAAAAGAAAAATGGCACTAGAAGCTGTTGTTTTTCAGCAAGATTTGTTTGGTTACAACAGCAAAGATCTATACAGCTTGTTGGGAGGGAATTTGAGCTATGAAGACATACATTTTCCTCATCACAATCAAAAATCTGATGAAGCTAATAATAATTTCGTTAATGGCGGAGATAGTTATTGGGTTTCTTCTTCTTCTTCACCAACTTCAATGGCTCCGCCACCACCACCTGATGAAGCTACTAATAATAATGTTAATGGATCATCATCTTCAGCTTTGGATACTTCAACTAGTCGTCCTAAGAGACGTCGACTCAAGACCCGTAAAAACAAAGAAGAGATTGAGAATCAAAGAATGACCCACATTGCTGTTGAACGTAATAGGAGAAGACAAATGAATGAATATCTTTCAGTTCTTCGTTCTCTCATGCCTGAATCTTATGTCCAAAGGGTATTTTTATTTTTTTTCTCTTTCTTAACCTTATGTTCTAAAAAGTTTTTTGCTTACCAAAAATGTTAATATTTAGGGAGATCAAGCTTCAATTATAGGAGGAGCTATCAATTTCGTGAAGGAGCTTGAGCACTGTGTTCAATTGTTAAGTGCTAAGAAAGAAACGAAGGAAAGACCAAATGGGAGTAGTAGTGGCTGTTCATCGCCTTTTGGTGAGTTCTTCACATTCCCACAGTACTCAACGAGCTCGACTCGGGGTGATAACAATTCCATCCCCATGAATGAGTCAATGGTTGAGACCCGATCTGCCATAGCTGACATAGAAGTTACCATGGTGGAGAGCCATGCAAACCTCAAAATAAGGTCGAAAAAGGGACCAGCACAGCTCTTGAAACTGGTTTCAGGGTTGAATAGTATGCGTCTCAATATCCTCCATCTCAATGTCACAACTGTTGATCAAACTGTACTCTATTCTCTCAGTGTCAAGGTTAGCAATACCATACATAGATACATACATACGCACATATATATACAGTTTGTAGACTTGTAGTAAAATTGGTTTGGAAAGTGCAGGTAGAAGATGATTGTAAGCTGACTTCAGTGGATGATATTGCAACAGCAGTAAATCAGTTGTTAGGTAGGATTCAAGAAGAAGCTGTGTTGAATTGAAAACAATTTCCATGATTTTAATTTACCATCCCACTGTAATTTGTCTTTCTTTTTTTCTTTTTAATTTCCACCTTCATATGTTACTTATATGAAAGGTTTTTCACCTTCGGGTTGTTTCCCTAAAATTGCTTAATATTTGCCACTAATCCTCTCTCTCTCCAATTTCTTTTAGTACTGTAGTTTGTTGTAGGCCAATTTACCATGAGCTGTATTAGAAAAAGCTTCTGTTGGTTTCCCCAGAATCATGTAATTTTCAAATAAACCAATTCTATTTTATATTTCCTTTTTATGCCTTTTTTTTTTTGATGTGGTTGCCAGGAATAATGAAAAAGTTTAAAAGTATTCTTTTTTATTTGATGCTTTTTGTGAGACAATAATAAGAACTAGGTATGATCCTTCCCTAATTTATAAATAGTAGGATAATATATTTTAATGTACTTAAACTCACATCTTCCTGCGTCCACTAACTGCATATAATACATCAACCATAACAAAAGGCAAGTTAATTCTAACTTTATTCTATAATACTAATAAGGAAATTATTCAATCCCATTACACTTGATGAAAAATTTGCTTATGAAATCTACAACCTCTAAAATTAATAAATAAATTTTATATGGAATAACACTTTTTATCCTTTAGTAGTAAATTTTTTTGTTATTTTCAAGCTTTATATTTAATAAGTTTCAATTAAAAATAAAAAATTATTAGTTATTTCAAGTTTGTTATTGAAGTTACAATATAATTATAATTTCAATTACAAAGAGTGTATCCGAATAACTACAACCGAATCATTATAAAAACAAGATCAGGCTGATAATCACAATATATCCATACCTATACCAAAATAAATATATACAAAGTCCACATATAGTGAGACATAAACCAAAATTGATATTAACTAAGAACCTACACATGATTTAGACAAAGTGATACTCAAACTTGGGATCTTAAAGTTCTCAAGCCTTAACCTTGACATTAGGCTAAGACCTTATTGACGGAGCCTGATGTGAAAGCATCTATCAAGTGCTTAATAAGGCAAACTATGCGGACACATAAGGTTCACCCATCAAGAAAATATTAACATTTGTTTTTGGTGGAATTTGAATCCATGTCTTATAACATATAGTATGCTTAAGGGTACTTGCACTACCACTTGGGCTAACAATGATAATTATATCTTGCTTTTATCAATCTCTTTTAGTACTTGTTTCTTGTTTTACAATTTTTTATACAAATACATGTTAAATATATAATTATTTAATTACACTATTAACTCTGGAATATTGTTTTACTTTTATATTTTAATCAAAATTTTAAGTAATTAAATTTATATAAAATAATTTAATGAGTACATCTCAAAGTTAATATATATTATATAACTGAATTGAAAATAAATACAAATTAAATTTCTATTATTTTGCAATTAAAATAATAAGGATCTACTGGTTTGCTTAGAAGAATTATAAGAAGTAAATTTACTCTTTCTTTTCTTTTCCCTACTAATAATGTATGTGTGATAGACTGATGTTGGGCAACTTAACATGGTTCCACCTTTTCATTTATTTACTTTTTGGATACAACCTTGTCAATGTCGCTAATATTGTTTCTTGTTCAATAATTTAAAGTGATTATGATTCAAAATCCACCCAATTTACAATAGCAGGTAGATAAAGGTCCCAAGGCAACTTACTAGTGTGTAATGGATACTCTTCAAAAAACACAAACGATTGATAATAAAATGACACAAGAATCAAGTTACATAATAATCATTTAATTTGGTTGGCCAGTACATTAAAGTTAAGTGGAGCATTCAAAGAACCATTGAGAGAAAAGCCTGGCTTCAAGAATTTTCTTCTCAACAGAAGTTCAAAGGAGACTATGACCACTTATGAAAGGTGAAGTACCAAGACAAAGGCTGTCATATAAACAGCTTTAGAAAGCCTATTTTCCTTTCTACTCCAACCTTGGTTTTTTTTAAAAATAAAGTAACCTTATGATGAAACACTAGACCTAGTAAATTAGAAGCCAAAATTATATATGATGAAAATTTGTTGTGAACCCAAATTTTATTAGTTTTTACCTAATTAACGATGATGGGTTATTTTTTTTCACACCAAATTTCAAATCAAAATCATTTGTGCATCGAGGGTTATCACGGCCCCGTGAAGTTTGTACGACGTTCATGGTCGAATCCCAATGCAAGAGAGAAATAAAAAGAAAAGGTGATATGTTGTGGGGTTTTGATTGTCTTTTAGACAGCAGCAGAACATAGAAATTAATAGTATAAAGCTTTTTTTGATTTTATTGGTGTCTTTCAAATCTTGCAACACAAGTGTATTTTAAGGAATGTGATTAGATGATCTAATTAATTTGAATTAAATATATATATATATATATAATCTAAGTGTGAATGCAAAAATTGGTGGTTTGGGTGTAGTAATAAACATGGACAACACTGTGATTGAAAGAAAGTAAAATGAACTAAAGAGGATGTTTTATTACTGTTTAACTTTACAGATGGACCACTAAATTAACCTATTTACAAAGTTAACCAAAAACCACTTTCAATACTAATCACTCTTCCAAAACTTTTAACTACTCATAAGCGCAAAGCAAGAAAATTTTTTTTATATATTTTTACAAAATTTTAAAAATTATTATTTTAAGGTCCTGCTGTTCCTATGAATCCACGTACTCCTACATTAATTTTGATAAATTAAACTAAGATTCAATCTTTATTGTGAAATTTTGTGAATATATGTCACTTTTTCAGTAGGGGAGTCTAAAAGTCCCATGTAGGTGAACCACAAAACCTTGTTTTGTTTATAGATTATACCATCTAATATTTATTTTTTTAAAAAGAATTCTATATTTCATATATTCCCCACTTTTCTTTTGTTTCCTTGTCGGTTTTATCTTCTTGTATTTTAGTGGGTAGAAATGATTCTAAGTTTCTCAACCCCAAATTCCTCTTTCTCTCCATTTTTGCAATTAATTGATTTTTTAAATTAAGTAAAATTAGTGCATTAAATGTAATTTAAAATTTGTAATTATATCTACCCCTTGACTAATGTTTATAGAGTATAGACACTATAGTCCACAATGGATGCTCATCCTATTTTAAATTAAGTTTAAACTTTCTTACTTTTAATTAAATTTGATAAATTTACGTTTTAACCGATTTCTAAGGAAATGCTCGATTTTTTACGTATAATTTTGGGGCATTTTTAATGGCTTAAAACTCATCCAACGAAGAGGCCATGACAAGGTGATAATCCAATCGGATAGTTTAGAGGTTGTTAAAGCCATACATGGAAGTGCTTTCAAGACTTCAAATTCTACTCTCATCAGAAGAATCCACCACATATTGTCTCAAGAAGGTCAATGGATATTAAGATTAATTCCTAGGGAGCACAATCAAAGCGAGGATTGTTTAGCGAAATTGGCCTTTGCAAAAAAAGGAGGTTTTACAACTGTTTGAGACCCTGGAAGCATTAGAATTTCTTGAAGCAGACAAGAAAAGAAGTATTCGTATCCTTCAATCTTTTTCTATGTAATTTAGTATAGTAATGTTTTTATATTAACTCAATTTTATCTCAAAAAATAACTTTTCTGGTTTCACCTCTGCTTTCAGTCATCCTAACTTTAGAAGCAAATCATTATGATTTTAGTAAACAAAGCATTACGAACTAGATTTTTTTTTTAAATCGAAAAGTAAGAGGAAATTGATAGACAAAATTTCAAATGTTGCTAAATACAAGATATGATAATATATTTTCAGAGTAAAAATACCAAAAGAATAATATACAATGGGACCAAAAAGTTGTAAAGGAAAAAACATAAAAGTTAATTATAGTGAAATCCTTCTATCAAACAGAATAAAGCAAAAGAGAAACTAATGTCACCAACAAGAGAAAAGTAAGAAATTACCAAGAAAGAGGAAATTTGAAAAGGAAACTTTTAAACAACAATATATGATCTTTGAATAGGAATGAGTCGCCGAAAGATATATAAAGAAAATGGAGATCAATATTAAGACGGGGACCAAAATAATGTCCAATGATACAATTTTTCACTTGGGAAGAAGGTTTATGAGCTTTTCTTCGTTGATATTTCTTGGTAGACATCAACAATGACTAAAAAAAGGAAAAAAGTTACCATCAACATATATAAGTTTACAAGCAAATAAAGATATATGAAGAGAAATATGAAAGCAATGTATTTGCGAAGTTGAATCAAATAATGCATGAAATCATCAAGTTGCAAAGGGAAATAAAACCGAATATTGGCTTGATTATTACCTTCTTTGTGATGAAATGATATGATATCAGAATAGGGAAGTTGTTCGCCATTAAAGATGTCAAAAAAGCTAAATCATTACATAAAAGAAGGGTCAGTAGAAAGGTTGAATCGAAATTACAGTAAACATCAAGAATCTCAATATCAGTTATCTACAAGAAAATGATAGACACATCCTTGGAACAAATAGCTGAATTTCCATTTGTCATATCCACAATGGATATTTCTTGATCTAGCAGTTTCCATTGTCATAATAATCTATAGATCTCAATTCCACTTTAGACTGCTGGCAATGTCAGGGGCACCCAAAACCATACTTCTTGCACCGATGCGTTGAATTTTATGAATAGCATTAACCCAAAACATTGAATGCTAAATAGTATCACTTCTTGAAATGCAACCCACGTATTGATGTTGATTTTTTTTATATATATATTTACGTTGTCTTTTTTTTTTTTGGTTATGACGTAACAATAATTGGAACAAGCGTTAGGGTCACGAGACGGACATGTTTGTTGTTGTTGTTGCAACTAGAGCCCATTTCAGCACTTCTCTTCTTGTCGCATTATTTCCCTGTGTCGATGTCTGAAAATGCATATCATTCGATATTCATCCGATGTCATCGGCAAGAATATTGCCCCGATCCTTTTCTGTATTCATTAGCCAAAATCGCTTAATGCCCTCCTGTTGCAAGCGAGTGAGGATTGTTTGAAATAGGCTTATTTACGTTGTTATAGTCATGCTTGAAATATTATAGCCAATGATAACTGACTTGGTCGGAATGTCAAAGTTGAGACACTGAGATTTGAGGTTTAGGTTTCAGCTGTGTAAAACATGTGCCGGTGAGTTTCTTTGTTGAGTTAATTATTCAATTCAGTGTAATACAGTATACTGCAACCATGGGACCCGACTTTCATCGTAGAGCAGGCATATCTGCACAATATGATTGTACTTTGGATTAGATTATGGAGTTTGCTACAAGTGATATACAAGAAAGCATTCTATGGGGCATTGGCAATACCATTGGTCGAGTGGTTCGGATTGACTGCAATACAGATAGTAGTGGCACTAAGGGAAGTTTGCTAAGATGGTATTTTGCATTGATTTGCGTAATCCATTGATATCATAGATTTGGATTGATAATCACTTATAACCGGTTGAATATGAGATCATGCCGTACATTTGTTTTTAACTGTGGTCGTTAGAGCCACTTGAAGGAAGGGTGCCCCGAGAGCCTAAAGGAGGTGAATAATGAAAGTAGCTTTGAGGTAGAGAAGCTACCAGATTGTCCATTATTCCGTGGATAGAGGAAAAAGACTATGGCTCCTGAATGGTGAAGAGAGGCGGCAATAAAAACGGCGAGTTAGTCAGGGAGGAGTTATCGAAAAATCAAATTTTGATGACCTAATGTCACTACAAGATGGCGATTTAACAAGGATTAACTTGCCTTTGGGGAATTCAACTTTAAATGGGAAAATTAATGGTTAGAGCAAGGTTTGTGGGCATTAAAGCTAAAGGCAAAGGTATGGAGAAGGGTAAAGCTAAAATGGGCCATAGAGTTCAAGCCCAAGTAAAAGGGACCATTACGGAAAGCATTAATAATTATACACTAGAGGTGCTCATGGGCCGGGCCGGGTTCGGGCCTGGCCCAGAAAAATTTCGGCCCGGGTCCTAGGCCCGGCCCGCCCGAATATGGGCCTAGAATTTTGCCCAGGCCCGCCCGGAAAAAATTATAAGCTGCCCGCCCGGCCCGTTTTTAAATAAATACCAAAAATTATTTTAAAATTAAAATAAAATTAAAAAAGTATTTTAAAAATATTTTAAAATTAAAAAAGTATTTTAAAAAATTTTAAAATTTAAAAAATTTAATAAAAGGTTTTAAAAGTATTTTAAAATTAAAAAAATAAAAAATAATAAAAATATTTATTATATTCGGGCCGGGCCAAAAAAGTTGTGCCCGAGGCCTGGCCCGTTTTTTAATCGGGCCTCGTTTTTTTGCCCAAGCCCATATTTCGGGCCTATATTTTTACCCAAATCCTCCCATATTTCGGGCGAGCCGTCGGGCCGCCCGGCCCATGAGCACCTCTATTATACACAAGTGATCTGTAATTAATTTTACCATGTGATTGTGGTAGTGTTATTACGCAAATAACTTTAATATGTGCTATTACTGAAAATCTTTTAAGTGATTGTTTAGGTGAATAATTATTCTTTAACCATTGTGTTGAAATCATGAGAATGTAAACTTTGATTTTTTAGTTTAGTCTCACTTATTAATTGAATATTATAGTTTGCTTAAATTGCTTCTAATTACAATTATCATGTTTTTAAAATTTAAAATTTAACTTATTATGTTTTAATTTTGCAATCATATTAACTCGATTGGCATGGGTATTGTTGCCAATACAGGAGGACGTGGGTTCGAGTACATTGAAGCACATTATCCTCCTATTTATGGATTAAGGAGGGATTATAGATAGTTCTAGATATTATGTCAAGAAGAACACATATGATCATAGATTATAATGAGATTATTCAAAAAAATTGTAATCATATTATTACCAAAATCTTAATAAATTAAAAAATTTGTATCATTTGAAATCATAACATAGAAATCACACTTGGGAGGGGTGGACAATTAGCTAGACCAGCGGGTGCTGTTGCGAAATTGATTGCAAAGGAGGGGAAATCAGCCACATTAAGATTACCTTCTGGGGAGGTCCGTTTGATATCCAAAAACTGCTCAGCAACAGTCAGATAGGTGGGGAATGTTGTGGTGAACCAAAAAAGTTTGGGTAGAGCCGGATCTAAATGTTGGCTAGGTAAGCGTCTTGTAGTAAGAGGAGTAGTTATTATACGTGCATTATTCTAGAGAAAAACTAATTTAAATAAAGGTTTAACCAACAAATTATTACCTAAATTATACCCCTTTTCCCATATGGGTACCTAAACTTTCTTTTAGTCACAACTGGTACTTAAACTACTTTTTTTCCCAAGTTAGTACCGTTAGTCATAGTATTAAGTCTATTTTAAAAAAATAACCAATTAAAAATTGGCTTGTAGCAAGAAAAGACAAAGTATTATTTTCTTTATATATTTAATAAATTATTAAAAATAAAGAAAATCAATTCAACCAATTTTTAGCTCGGTTTAACTAATTTGTGTTAGTTCATGAGTCAACTGATTCCACCCTTATCTTAGGACTGGTTTCCAGTCCAACCAGACGGTCTTAAAACACTAGTTTTGATTGACAAAATAAATTTGTTAATCCCGTTAGGTTGAGCAAGTAGGCGGTAAAATTCGAAAAGAGAATTAATCGCTAGCATCTCGACCTCGAGAGGGCCAATTTGGAGTATTGTCGACATTGTCAAACATTATAAAGGAAGAAAAAAGAGAACAACTAGAAAAAAATAAAAAGAGAGAAATAATGTAAAAGAAAAGAAAATAATTAAAAAATATTTTTTAAAAGTTTATATGATGTGGTAGTTTATTATTGACTGAATTTTTTTAACGGATATAACAGTTTGGTGTATAATGAGTAATTGAAGAATAGCTTAAGTATCACTAGTGATAAAAAAAAAGTATTTTTTAGGCACCAACTTGGAAAAAAAAGTAGTTTAGATACTACTTGTGACAAAAAAAAATTTAGGTACCAATATGAGAAAAATGACATAATTGAAGTTATAATTTATGAGTTAAGCCTTAAATAAATAATGTATGGGGTAAGCTACCCCAATATCATCTAAAATATGATTTGTTTTATTTCAGCTGTTAACACCATTTTTTTGATAAAAACGGAGTCGACTTGGATTTTGAAAACGAAAACGAAAACGGGAGTCGCCACCAATCTTTTTTGATGAGGTGTGATCGGGTCACCTCGTAAAAATGGTTATTTTAATAAACAATTTGGTTTTTTTCAAAACAACGATTTTTGGTCTACGAAATTCAGGAAAATGAGTTCGGGAGTCGGTTACGCACGAGGAAGGATTAGCATCCTCGACACGCCCAAAATTGGTACCCTGTTGATTAATTAAAGTCTTAGTGCCGAAAAATTGAAAACTTTAAAGAAATTTAAAATATGATCCTTTATCAAAATTTTGAAAAATTTAAGGAGAGAAGCATATTTTCACGTTAATCGAGAAAAAGAATTACGTCCCATAAGTTAGGACATAATATCTAAAATTCCTGATACAAGAATGAATGCCGAAAATATTCATTTATTTGGAAGAGTTTGACTATCTCGGGTTTAAAAGAGATCATATCCCGTAAGTTAGAACACGAACTTTTATTAATTCCCGAGAACATTTTAAAAAATTTTATTTGAAATGATTCATGTATTTGAATTTTTCGAGAAAGTCGAAACCCTGTAAGTTAGGGTACGACTTTCTTGAGTTTCTAAATACAAAATGCTTTATTTTGAAAATTTTCTTTTTTGAATTTGAGTAGGAATTAATGAAGTATAACGAGATCTAAGTTTAATTTATACAAATATCGTGTGAAGGCAAACAGGCATAAAAATGGGCAAGAACACGAAGAAAAAAAATGAAAATAAATACTTAGATCAACCTTTTTTACTTCTATTCTGCTTTTTTATTTCACTGGTTGTTGTTAAAAAATACAAGCATGATTTTTGCTCTCTTTTATAGCTGATTTCAACAACTTTATTACTATATTTTTTTCTTCTATTTATGTTGCTCTTTGTGTGTTTGCTCTGTTTTGCAGGGTGATTGACGAGCGGTGGCAGAGTTGGTGGCAGAGTAGGTAACGCGACGGTGGTAGAAGGTCAGGGGTTAGGTGCGGCGGTGGCTGAAGGCAGTAGGCTAGGGTTTCAGAAAACTGAAACCCTAGTTTGACTATTGGTTGGGTCTGAATTGTTAATGGGCTTATTGGGCCAATGGCATTGGGCCGTTTGGGTTAGTTTTAAGTGGGTTTGACATTTGGGCTTGTAATGGATTATTTGGGTAGGTTCAGTTTGAGGGTTTAATTGGTTTGGGTTTTGGGCCCCGGGCTAAAATTGGGCTTGTACATCAGCTCCTCTAAAATTTTTTTCTCAATTTAATCACTTTAAATAAGATAATTATTCGAGCAGGTCATTACCATTAAAAATCCATTAATTCATTAACGTATTGCTAATATGATACATTAGCAAATTGAATGACAACACTTGACTTTTGACTAAAACTTAATTAAGGGTCTGTTTGATTGCCAGTAAAATATTTTCCGTAAAATAATTTTTGGAAAATGTTTTACTTTTCTCAAAATGATTTATTGGAAAATATTTTCGGTGTTTGATTGAATCTGTAAAATATTTTCGTTGTTTATGCGATTTTTGAAAATATTTTTATATTTTAAATTATTTTTACACGATTTATTTATAATAATACTCAATTATAAAGCTACAAGATTAATCGTTATAAATTGAAAAAACTAATATCAACTAAATTATTTGTAATTGTGTTAAAAAACAAGTATTGAATAATTAAAAAACAAGTTATTGGAAAATCGATAAATGTAAGCGCTTTCTCCGGAAATGAAGGAAGGAATGAAGGAGGCGATAGAGAGGAGAACACGGAAAATGTCTTACGGAAATTGAAAGGGTAAGACATTTTCCCTAAAATGTAACTCATTTTCCCTTGTTTTGGAGTTCATTTTCCAAATGGAAAATATTTTCCGCCAATCAAACGCTGGAAAAGTTGGAAATGATTTTCCGGAAAATCAATTCCGTCAATCAAACAGACCCTAATTCTTTGTAATTATTTCAAAACCTGGTAAATACCTAATACCTAATGAACACCTTCTACACGGTGTAGTTGACCCTAATATGTAATTATTGTCAAAAATTCAGGGAGAAAAACAGCACTAGTGGGAAGGTAGTTCCTTGACCTTTTTTTCAAACATCGTACTGAGTTTGACCGAGTCCAAAATCGGCTGTTTTGGAAATTTGGACGCTTGTGAGCAGAAACACATATTTGACCAACTTTTCTGTATACTAGCTTTGATTTTTTTATATGAACTATTCATTTGACCGAGGTTGACTATAGAGCTAATAAGCTCAAATCCTTCTTGTAGTATGCTTTTGCGTCTTTCTTTGTCGTTGTAATCGACTTATGGTACCTACTACCTTTATTTTTATAGAACTCCCTTATTGCTGAACAAATATATATATATATATATACACACTTCAAACCCTTGTTTCCTCTACAATTTTATTCTAATTCCCCCATCGTTCGCCATTGTCGAAGTTATGTCATCAGCTCCAATTTGTTACTTAACTTCATGCAAAGCTTGGGACGTCGATTTGCAATGCCCGGAAGACCACTTGTGGGCATCTAAGATACTTGACATTAATGTTAAGGCAACTTTCATTGCCAGCCAGAAAACAGAACGAGAAGATGAAGAAGGAAAGAAGTCGGGCATGGCGAGAATTATCGTCCAACAGGAATCCCACAAGCTACGACTGGAGCAGTTGCTAAACGATGTCGTAACCAAAGACTGGAACGACACCAACATCTATGACGTATTGGACTCAATGCAAATCCCCATTGGTCGCTCCACGGTAGACGAAATCGTCGGCTGTGCGCTGGGCATGGTTGCGAAGGAGAGTTATAAGAACCGGAATGTGTTGAGAATGCGGGTGGAGATTGAGGTATTGGTAGACGAACAGCCAAATTTGGCGGAAGGGGATGCGTATTGTATCGATGCGGAGGCTGATGATTTTTGGGAGACGGCGGAGGCGTTTAGGAAGCTAAGGAAAGTGGTGGTGGAAGAGCCTGTTGAGAATTTATGTTCCATTTGTTTGGTTGGGTTCTTGGAGGGATCGGAGATTAGTGCTACACCATGCTCTCATGTATTCCATGATCGTTGTATTAGAGCTTGGCTAAAGAAATGCAGTAAGAAATTCTGTCCTAACTGTGTTACCAATTTGGCCTAAACTATAAAGCATTTCATAAGCCATAAGGTTTATATCGCATTTCACGTCTTGTTGAAAGCTTTGAAGGTTTCAAATGAGGTTTATATCGAGATTTTCAATGTTTTTTTTTCCCCCTTTTTGGTTGACATTTTTGGTTTCTTTGCTAAATTCTACGGAACTTTTTAATCCGAAGTAGTTTGAGTTCTTTGTACCATTTTTGGCCTTATAATAGTTGTTTGTATCTTATTTTTGCAGTGAAATATTAATAAAATTCTCCTTTGCCTAAGTAATTACAATAGTAAATTTATTTATGTAATTTTAACATTACTATAACCACATCTTTTTATTTATACTTTTTGATAAATAAATTATTTACACAATTTTAAAAATTAATTGTGAAAAATTAGATAATTCATTTTATAATTTATTGTATGTCACTAACAACTTCATGACGTATGAACGCCGAGCAGAGAATCAACACAAAATTATAAAAAATTAGAGTGGCTTAACTTCAAGTATGGCAGACCGAATGTAATATTTATGTGTTACAACGAAACACGGAGTATTCCGATGATCAAACCCAAGAGAGATCGAGTGATAAAGTGACTAACAATGAAAATGCATGCAATTATGAAGTTTAGCTAGCTACTCCCTAAGTATTATAGCACGACAAATCATCATAATAGATTAATTACACTAACTTACCCTAGGAGGACTAAATTGCAAAGCAGACAAAAGTGCATAAATATCAATTCAATGGATTAAAGTGGTCGGTTGACTTCTATGCTGCTAGTCAATTCTTGGATTAGAGATCTAAATTGTTCAAATTCCTAATTGGTTCAATTTTACCTTTTAGTCATCATTTTACCTAATTAGACGATTTAGTCTAATTTATCTCTCGATCTCACTAAACTAAATTAGGACAATCAAATTGGTTCTCAATAAGCTCTCCCCTTGGTCTCACTTATATAAGTGTTCACCTAGAGGCGTCAATTCTAGGTCTTGAAGTCTATTCAATTTAGTTCAATTTTTACGATTTAATCTCTGACCCAAAAACTAACCATACAACATTTCCATCTACCAACCGCCATAAGATTTAGTGACTACCCATCATCAACATACAAACATCAGTAAAGTTCAGGCTTAAATTGTTCATTAAGGAAAGCATAAAAAAAAAAAACAAGGTTGAGAAAATCTTAGTAACTCTAGATGGAGTCTTTGTGGAAGATGATAGCAACACCAATGGTGATGAAAGCACAACCAAAGTTGAGGTTTTTACACTTTTGCAATTTCACGAAGTTGAAATCTATTAGATGCTTTATAAGGAAATCAAAATACAAAGAAGAGTTTTTGTATCTAATTGCAAGAAAGTTAAAGCTACAATAGAACTAAAGAAACTAACAGTTATCAACTAACTAAGCTAAGAAAGGAAAAAACTCTAAACCTAAAAATGATGAAGAGAATAAAAGAGAAACTAAAAGGATGATAAAAGATGACTCATTTATGTTTGACATCAAAAGTGCCTTTAATACAGCCAAATTACAATCCTAAAGTTTGACAAAAATGTCATTAGAGTGTATGAGCTGACTTAAGTTAGTGTTGGACACAAAATTACCCTTGAAGTATTTTTCACCTCGTTAGACTTTAGTGTTGTAATACCCTCGACAGTGGCACAACGTTGGCTTTGGAGGTTCTTGATATTGCGACACAGGCTAGTTGGTGTCACAATATTCTCAATAGTGGCCCTGGCTCTTTCACTTCAACCATCAGCAGTGGAGTTGTAACCTTGAAGGCTTGACGTCGGTGACCTCAGGCTCGACAAACTGTTCCAGGTTGGCTTCTTGTTGAAGTTTTGCTCCCTTAAGATGATGGAGGCTCAATGTCGCAACATCCTAACATTAGTGTCATGATACCCACATCAGATGCAGTTTTCCTCAAGGTTTGGCTATAGTTGTCTCCCTACATAAACTCAAATACACTATTAGACTCCTAATGACACCATTTTGTCAATTTGGGTCTTAAAAGGATTAAAACTAAAACTAAAAAAACGGTCATTAATACTAAAAACTAAAAATCAACAAAAAACATAGAAAATACTCAACAAACTCATTAAGTGTTTTAGAGAGCCTAATTTGTGTGTTAAATTATGACAGATCAGTCACCAAATTTTTTTATTTAAGTTTAATTATACTTTACTGCCTAATGACTATCAATTTTTTAATGGCTTCAGGGTGCAAAAAGCCCTCAAACTTTTTTTAAAAAAAAGCAATTAAGCCCCTGCTTTTTTTTTTTTACACTCATTTGGGTACTTGAACTTTCAAAATGCATAAAAAATATCCTCAAACCTTTTTTTAAAAAAACCAATTAAGCCCCTAATTTTTTTTTGCATTCAATTGGGTACTTGAACTTTCAAAATGCATCAAAAAGACCCTTAAACTTTTTCAAAAAAAGCAATTAGGACTCCGCTTTTATTAAAAATTAGAAAAAATATAAAAATTAAAATCAATAAAAGCTATAAATTTTATTAAATTTTAATAAAAATTCAAATATTAAAATTTATTAAAAATATAAAAATATAAAAATCATAAAAAAATTGTTAAATTTTATAAAATAGTAAAAATTATAAAATATATAGAAATATACAAAAATTTAAAATTTTATAAAGTTGTAAGAAAATTATACAAAATGTAAATAAAAAAATTTTCGTAAAATTTTTTATAAAATTATCGTACCAAAAGAAACATTTTATAATTTTTCTATAACTTTTATTGATTTTATTTTTTATAATTTTTCGCCACATGTCACAATTGTGTTGTAATGACTTTAATTGAAAAAATTAGGGTCGCCATTTTTATGATTTTATAAAATTTTACAAATTTTTTATTTTTATGATTTTATGAAAAAATAAAATTTTTATATATTTTATTAAAATTTAATAATTTTGTAAAATTTATTATTTTTATAAATTTTTTCTAATTTTTAATAAGAGCAGGACTTAATTGCTTTTTTAAAAATTTTGAGGGTCTTTTTTATGTATTTTGAAAGTTCAAGTACTTAATTGAGTGAAAAAAAAAAGCAGGGGCTTAAGAATTTTGAAGGCCGTGTTTATGCATTTTGAAAGTTAAAGTGCTCAATTGCATGCAAAAAAAGAGAGAAGGGGCTTAATTGCTTTTTTTGAAAAAATTGGAGGACTTTTTACACCAATAAACCTTTTTAATTTATGTATAATTTCAATATTATTAATTCTTTTGCATGCAATTTTCCTTGTTAACTCTTAAAAGTTTATATAAAATATTAGGTGATGTTGATGAAAATATATCATAAATTCGTATAAAAGTTATCCTTTTGATTTTTTTTAAATAAACATTTATTTTTGTTATCAATTTATTAATTTTATATGCATGCAATAAATATACAGAGACGGATTGTCTCGAGATTTGAAAAATTACTAGAAAATTTCAATCATGCCTTCTAAAAATTTGAAAATTTTCATTAAACTTTCCAAAATTTTAAAATAATTTAATTTACATCTTTAAATTTTTTTCAATTATCATTCAACTTTTAAAATTTTCAAATATTTTAATTTGATCTACTAATTTTTTTTAAAATCTCATTAAATCTCTTAAATTCTTTAAAAGTTCTAATTAATCCTCTCAAATCTTAACATCGAGATCCCTAAATGCAAATATAAATATTTTTAAATATTACTTTTATCTTTTACACTTTTGACCCTTTAACTATTTTATCACTTAAATAAATGTTCAACGACTATTTAGATTTTCTATTTTGATAAATCAGCATGGTTATTTTTATATTTTATTTAAATTGAATTTTTTGGAGTATATATGAGATATTTTCTTCCTATATATATATATATGGTGCAATGGTCGATTGAATTTTAGCTCGATTGACATAAATATTGTTGTCAACGTAGGAGAATGTGTGTTCGAGTATGTTGAAGCAGATTATCTTTTTATTTATGGATTGGAGAGAGAGGTTATAGGTATTAAATTGTTTAAAAATAAATAAATATGGTGCACTGAAAATTTTATTTAAAAAAATACTATTCAAGAACTTTTTCTTTCCCGCCTTCAGTTACTATAAAACCGAAAATACTTTTGCCTCTCTCAGCTCAGCTCAGTCCCTTTCTATATCCAAACTGAAATTTCAAAAAAAAAAAAATCCTCTAATTATTAGCGTTATACTTTAATCTGTAAGATTATTTTAAAAGTTTTCGCGAGAATTCGATATACTGTTTGGATTCTCAGAAATTTGGAAAAGAAGCCCTCATTCAAAGTAGTTTTATAGCTAATTTTAATGGAAAAGTTTCATTTCTCGAATCCAAACAATCTACTTCATTATGTAGTAAATGAATTTTTAAAAGCTTTCAACTGATTTGATTTTGTTGCAGATTTGAATCAACTTTCGAGTAGAAATGTCAAACGTAACGGTCTGCGTACGCTTCAGGCCTTTGAGCTCAAAGGAGAAAAAAGATCTCGGTGACAATATCTGTATTCAAAGCATGGACTCCGAAACCGTCATCATCAAGGTTTTAATTTCTCTTAATTTTATTTTTAACTCCAATTTCTTGTTGCTTTTATTTATTTTTTTCAAAATTTTGATAGAAAAACTATAAAAAACAGCTGATCGGTTCTGTAATTTGAGTTTGTATATGATAGGATGAGAAGGAAGAAGGTTTTGCGTTTAGCTTTGATAAGGTTTTTTATGAGGAATCTAAGCAAGCCGATGTCTATGAGTTTCTTGTTCTTCCAATTGTCCGTGGTATGATTAGAAAAGTGTTCATTGATTGATTATCTTCATTTTCATGATCAACTGTTTTATGTGTTTATTCTTTTTACTGTAAACAGATACTGTCAATTCTATAAATGGAACAATCATCACTTATGGACAGGTAAAAAATCTTGCGTATTTGTGTTATTACTATTACTACATGCCAGAGCTTGCAGTACTTGATGATCTCTCACTTAACTAAATGCTGCGGTTAAGGATTAGTTTATAGTATGACTGATCACTGTTTAGAAGATAAAAAAGAACTTAATGGTGAGAGATACAATCCGAAGCTCTTCAATGAATAAGGCTAATAGGACCTTTAAATCTGATGGTTTAGGTTTCTGTTTCCCATTCATTGTTAGTAACTAGTAGATCACGCTGCTAACGCAACACATTGTCTTCACCTTTAATTAACTTATGGATATGCATAGTCTTATTTCTTTGATTAACTTTCTTCTTTTGATGACAGACTGGGGCAGGGAAGACATATAGTATGGAGGTGTGCTGATGAAAGCATAAATGTAGCTCCGTTAGTTAAATTTTATACATTAAATTGATTTCATTGATGATATGTACCTCGTTGTATCAGGGACCAAACATCTTGGAATCTGATGAAAAGAAGAAAGGGATACTTCCAAGAGTGGTGGACGGACTGTTTGCGTGTATCAAAACTTCTGCTGACTCAACAAAGTACACCGTCAAGTTGTCAATGGTATGAAAACTTATCGTATTTATTTAGGGCCCTAAATTACTTCCTTTTTTTATTATTAATGCTGTATGATTCATGAAAATTTCTGCTCTTGTCTATAGGTGGAGATCTATATGGAGAGGGTTAGGTATGTATAACCTTAAATTCTATTTGTTGTTGGACTGAGAGTTTTGATTCTCTTTGTAAATGTTTCTGATTGGCCTTTCTGTACCCATGATATTCGAAAGCTCAGGCTAATGAAATATTATAAGAGTTGCTTTTTTAACTGTTTTAGTATTTATGTTAAATTCACACGCATTTATTATCCCCAGGGACCTTTTTGATTTATCAAAGGACAATATTCAGATTAAGGAAAGCAAAACACAAGGAATAGTGTTATCCGGAGCAACAGAGGTAATCTATTTCTTACAGAAATTACTATTTCCTTTAGGCTTGACATATGTACTGGAGTAACATTTTCCATCTTTATACTTGACATCAGTCGGGTTATTTTTTGCTAGGCTTTTTTCTTTCTAGTTGAGATTAACTTTGAACTTGTTTACTTCAGACTCTCATATTTGTTGAGAATTGTTCTGTTGACCTGTTTTAATTTTCTGTTTTCCGTTGAGCATAAACTGCCTTTAATTGACATCCATTCCATGTATGCATATTTAATGCAGTGATTCTTCAAGTTCTCCATTTAATTATTTTCTCAGTAATGATGGTTTGGTCTAGTGGCATGAGTACTTCTATTTTGAACATACTCAATATTGTGTACAACTTGAATGATTTAGGTGCTAAATTCGCTTTCCCCTACAGCAAATTAAAGAGTTTCATATTATTTATGTTGGAACTATACTTTGCTTCACTTAGATATTGTTGCATGGCTCTTTCCTTAATGAAGTTTCTATTTTATGCACTGATGTTGTTCCCAGATCTCTCTTTCGGACACAGCCGAAGCATTGCAAAGCCTATCTGTAAGATTAAGACTATTTAGAACATAATCTTCCATTTTGTTCATAGGATGTTGTTTCTAATATCGGCCTTGAAATTTAGAGTGGGATAGCTAACAGAGCAATTGGAGAGACCCGTATCCCTTTCGTATTTTTCTGTTCCTATTTTTTCCACTAATTTCTTAATCATGGTAAAGTAGAACTTGTATTACAGATTTCACAGTTATCACTTTTACTTAGTTAAAGTTCTCTTTGGAATTTGTTTTGGGACTTAAACGTAGACAGAAATGAACATGGCAAGCAGCAGGAGTCATTGCGTTTACATGTTCACACTCAACCAAGAATCAATTTCAGAAAAGAGGTATAGCTTATCCCTTGACTATGTTCAAGGCTTCAAATGAACTGATTTATAAATTTCACAATGTGACCAGGGTGAAATCTGGGAAGTTGATTCTTGTGGACCTAGCCGGGTCAGAGAAAGTAGAGAAAACCGGGGCTGAAGGAAGAGTTCTTGAGGAAGCTAAAACAATCAATAAATCCCTCTCAGCGTTAGGGAATGTGATCAATGCTCTGACATGTGGTTCACCAGCAAAAGCAAACCATATTCCTTATCGTGATTCCAAGCTCACTCGAATGTTGCAGGATGCTCTTGTTCGTTCTCTAACTCCTAACTTCATCTTACAGTAATGTCATCAAATCAGTTCGATGATCTCTTGGTTTTCATATTAAATCTGCAGGGTGGGAACTCTCGCACTGCATTGCTTTGTTGTTGCTCACCAAGTCATTCAAATGCATCCGAGAGCCTGTCCACTCTTCGTTTTGGTGCAAGGTTCATGAACTGGAAATATGCTATTATACATATTAACCCGCGAAAAGAGGAAGTTTAAGCATTAAGGCCTAATATCACTCTCCATCTTTTCATTTCACTTTTTGGGTTGTAATTTTCATTGCAGGGCAAAGCATATAAAGACATCACCACTTGTTAAGGTTAGTGAAGAGAAATGTTCTAAGAAGAATGGAGATGCTTCTGGTACCAGAGATGAGTCATTTGAGAAAATTCTAGAAAAGGTTAGTTTTATGATCCGACATTTTCTTGATGAAACATTCTTTGTCACTTTCTAATATGGTTTATTCTTGTTTAGATGAGTGAGAGACTTAATGACGAAGATATAAAGTTACTTGAGGAATTATTCATTCAGGCGGGACTATTTGTAGATCCTGATTCAGAAGAAGACTTGGAATCAGCCATTCAAGATGTTGTTCAACAAACCATTTCTTCATTGATGAAAGCTGTGGAAGAGCTCAGATCTACTGTTGAGATGGTAATATTTTTCACTAAGCCATTATTATCTTCTACTAGAGAAACAAGGGTAAAAACAAAGAGGGATGGAAATTATTTTCCAAACAAATAGGAGCTGCATATCATGCAATTTTGGTTGATGCAATTGCTGAGTCTACCATCTTTGCAGCTTCAGAGAGAGAACAATGCCATGAAGGGAAGGCTTGCTGTTGCTGAAAGATGTGACGCTTTGCCTGGAGAAAATGCAGATTTTCTTCAGAAGATTTTTGGCTTTCTCAGCTCCTTTATTCCTGGAATGTAGAGATGAAACTTTATTCCACTCCATGATGCTGGTTTACAGGTATTGATAATAGAATCCAAATAAACACTATCCATATTTTGAACTACTTCAATTCCTTTGAGCAAAAATCATATCTCCATAACCAAGATAATGAGAAGGTTAGATGTAAATGCTGAGCACCTATAAGGTTTTACTGTTTCTTTAGAAGGAATGAAATCACTGTCTCCATAGAGCATGGTTTCCTGAGTGACATGCAAATTCAGAATAAATTGCCATGATATGTAGTTAGTCATGAGTTCTATCATTTAGCAGTTATAATTGTAGGTCTCATGGAATTCAAACAGAAACAGGAGAATATCGAACGCAGAGTAAGGGCCGATAGTTCCTTTTTTGTTGATATTTTGGGTAGTAACTTTTTGGTATAAGAACATTGTAAATTCGTTGATTCTTGTCTAGTAGCAATTCCTTCAGTTGAAACTGGAGAAATAGAAATGGCATTCACGAAATTTTTTATATTTGTAGTAACTCACTCAAGAGCAATTCACTATCAAACAAGTATAAATTGTGATTTAAATTCAAATCACTCATTAAATTAAATTACAATCTTATTTTTCTTTCTTTTTTTTGATAAAATGATTGGGATCTTTAAAAATAAAACCAAAAACAAACAAAGCCCAACATTTTAAGGCCCAGTGTCAAGCAAAACGAATAAAACAATCAACAGCACTAAAAGCTTCCTAAAAAATTAAAGAAAAACAGAACAATAAATGAAAAAGTAAACAAAATCAACCCCAATCAAATCTTGAGACGGCTGGCATCCATTTCTTTCGTGTAGTCAAATCTTTCTCCAGCCTTCTGACATAGACTACTCTTACTCTAAAGCTTTACTCCTAAAATTTTTAACTTAATTAATTCAATCTAGTTTCTTTACAAAATTGCACTAAAAGACAACTCTTAATTGAATAAAACAAAGTGCTCTCAAATTCATACATTTAACCTACCCAAGCCACATAATATAAAAGCAAAGTAGATTTGTTAAAATACAATCACTTATGATCACTAGTTCCTCCAAAATAGTTACTTAAAAAGGTTTTTGAATAATCTTCATATCAATAAAGATTCTCAAAATTAAACTCTTTTAAAAATTAAAATTTTTATTTAAAGATACTTTGATTGCATTGAAAGTTTAAACCCGATCCTTACTTAACTCTTTCACATAAAATATTCGTTAATATGTAATTAGTAATCCTCAAAAATTAGCAATTAAATGATTAATTATCTAAGTAAACTTAGTTAAAATATGCCAATAAAATAAAGCGAGTCTGTCAATATTTCTTTAAATTGTAATTGACGTCGTAACTGACACTAACAATCTTTCCTTTTTGACATTTTAAACAAAAACTTAATAGAGAACAAGTAAGTCACCATTCCCCTTCAATCTATACACTCAACAACGAAAATCAACTATTAATGCAAAATATTAGAAGCACTAACAATTAAAACACAATATATTAAAAGTATCATAGTAAAGAACTCTATATGATGGTTTGATGGTTAAGGGTGTTCACTATCATAGGTGTGGTCTGAGTTCGAGTCGCGTTAATCGTATTTGTTGTTTAGACTTCACCTTATTATTGTAATTCAAAAAACAATTATATCATAGTAAAGTTTATAGTCCTTTAGCATTAACAGTATGGGGAGGAATCGGTTTAAACAGTTGGTTGGATTGATTAATTCTCTTACCGATTTAATTGGCATACATCTCAAAACTTTGAATTGACTGAATTTATAGTTGAAACCGATAAAATCCAGCTGAAATTGGTTCAGTCGATTTTTTATTATCTTTTGTTTTCTTTCAGTTGTTGTCCAAAAAATAATTCATGTCATGGAAAATAGATTTGGGTAGTTGAGCAGAAGTCTGATAAAAGGAAATAACTTATATTTTTTAAGTATTAATAAAATATTTTCATATCTTTTATTTTTAAATATATACAATGTTATTATATACTCATGCGCATATAATAGCTTCTCTAATTTAATTTTAATTTTAATTTTAATTAAATTACTTAAAAGAGTTAAAATTTTGAAAATAAATATACATTATGCTCAATGTCACTAAATTATTAGTAAGTTTACATTCAGTCACTCAACTTCAAAATGTTACAAAATGATCCTTGAACTACTTTAAAATTTTTATTTAAGTCATTGGTTGTTAAATTCGTTGTTGTGTGGCATTTTCTGTTTGCATCACCTGCACTAATTGAAAACTCTCATTCTCCTTCTCTTTTACAATTCGATTTTGTTTTTTTTTTACAGTTCAGTTTTTTTTCATGAAACAACTTTAAACGTTACAAATCTGCGAACCAAAATCCAAACAACTTTCTTCTCCAATCTCCGACACTGATCGTCAAATCAACTTGGATCTAAGGTATACTCTTCTACTCGTTGATGAGTGCTGATTCACCGTATTGATTGTTGAATTGTCACTTGGAGCTCGTTATTTGAACTTATAAAAGAAAAAATTAACTTAACAACCCAGTGACTTAAATAAAAACTTTCGAAAAGTTCAGTGACTTAAATAAAAACTTTCGAAGAGTTCAGCGACTTAAATAAAAACTTTTGAATAATTCAGAGATCATTTTGTAACTTTTTGAAGTTGAATGACCAAAACGTAAACTTACTAATAGTTTAGTAGTTTAAAGAAAAACATGTTGAAACTAAAAGAAATCATAAGCAAATTAAAAGCTAGAATTAATAATAAAAAATTGAATTTTTCATAAAAATGCTTAAAAAGTTGAAAATGAATAAACAACCTAAAACTAATAATTAAAAATTAAGAAAAATTGAAGTAAAAATGTTGTTGATGAGTGGGACCAATAAGGAGGAGATAGAGAGGAGGATGTGGTGGTGCTGATGGAGGTCGATCACCCTATCTGGGTAGAGAGCTGAAGACTAGAAATAGAGTGAGATGGTGGAGGTGATTGCTGAGGGTAAACAAGTAGAGTGTAGGTAAGTATGCTGGAGAGTTGATCCCTTCTTCATTGTTTTGGGGCTATTTATAGGCGAGGTTCGCTACTAGACTGTGTTAATGTAGCGAACTCGCAATCAGGTCATCATTATAAGATGTGTTGGGTGGATGTCTTTGATGAAATAAGAATATTTGTGATGTGACATGTTATGTCATTCATTTTTATTCAAAGTACGAAATAGTTTGACCCACCTGAGGTTTGATAACCAAAAGAATTATATTCTTAAGGTAGGATGCCTGGAGGAGCGAGCGGTTAGCCTCCTTGAACAACTACCTTCCGCATGCTTGGGTGGTTGAGATGGGAAGTGAGTTCTAGTGACCTCTCGGTCTGCAATGGGTGAGGTATGCTCTAAAGGTAACTTTCTATGTTGCGACGTGTCAAGGAGGTATAACAAATATGTTAAGAAAAAAATGAGAATTGAAAAACCATACCAATGATTGTGTTATCAAACTTTGGTATTTGATTAAAAAATTCACTTAAAATAATGCGTTCCCTATCAAAGAAACTAAAAAAATAAAAATCTTATAAAATAAATAAAAGACTAATAAAATTTGAAAAGGAAAATTAAAAATAATTTAAATTATAAAAGAAAGAACACCTCTTTGTTTTTTTTTTCAAAATTTTAACTATATTTAAATAATTAAATTAAATTAGAGAAGTTATTAGATATGAATGAGTGTATAGTAACCTTTGAATTTTTTTTAATATTAATATCATTTTATGTTCGTATCATATTCATTCTTTTTGATACAATGCCTAAAACTACATATAGCCACGTCTCAACCCTTAAATAAGAGCATAATTCGCTTCAATGCACTCGAACACACGTCCTCCTACACTAACAACAATCTCAATGCCAATCGAACAAATACTCAGTTGAGACATTTCAATGTATTTAAAAATTGAGGATATATCACTATTTTATTGGTATCTAAAAATTATATATTTTAGGATCATACTAATGTAAATTATTCTCAAATGATAATTTTTTTTTCTAATGGTTTTTTTTATTATTTAATTGGGTTAGATGGGTTAAATTTATTTTGATTTTGTATAGTTGATTTAATGAGATATTGGGTTATTGGGTTGGGTTATTATAGATATTTATATTTTATATATTATAATATAAATATATTTTAAATAATTAAAAATATTAAAAATTAAGTCAATTTTTTAATTGGGTCGGTTTAAGAATTTAAAAACCGATAACCAACCAAAAAAACCCGACAAAATCGAAGGCACAATAAAAAAAAAACATGTACCACTCGATTAAACTGATGCCAACCAAACTGATTGGATCGGTTTAAACCAAAAATCGCTCCCAGTAATTGAAAGTGCATTGATTCTTACCTATCAATTATTTGTTAAGTTGTAACTGGACAATGTAACTACTAGTAGAAAAATAAAGATGGACACCATAAATTATTCATAGACTAATTCATTATCAACAAGTATAAATTGTGATTTAAGTTCAACTCACTCGTCAAGTTGCGACCACACCTATATACTTCAATTTAGATCATTCTCCCTCTAAGACTTTCCTTCCAAAAGCTTAGATGTAAACTTAGGGTGTGTTTGATAAACATAAAAAATTAAGTGTTGAAAAATTAACTACTGATTTTTTTTGAATATTAATCTCATTATAAGTTCTTATCTTTTTTATACCTAAAACTACCCATAGCCCCTCATCAATCCTTAAATAGGAGGATAATGCGCTTCAATGCACTTGAACCCACGTTCTCATGCACTGGCAATGTAACACCTCTAACTCGTATCATGGAGCATTATTGGAGTTTTCATTCAAAACAATAAAAAATTTAAAGCATTTAATTCACATCATCAATCATAGCAGAACCAGTAAAAGGCATACATATTGCTCCTTATTCGAGCCATCGAGGCCCTAAAAAAACACATTAGAAACAAATCGGGACTAAATCGGAAACATGTCCAAATTACTCCAAACCATACAACAACAAGCTATCCAAATAAGATACATATGCATACAACCAATATGTCCAAAAAGGCACCTCAATCACAACAATTAAAATTGTATAACCATATGCATAGTTGATCACCTTGCTACCATTTTAAAACATACTATGCTTAACTTATACCTTGTCATTAGAACTTATCATTTGAACTATAGTTTTCATGCATCCCAAATATACATATATCTAACTTATACATATTTGACCATAACTTATCCATATATATATAGTTTAATTCCATACCAAGTTATACCATAATTAACCACATACCAAAATCACATTCAAACATACCAATTTGGTTATTCAAAACACAACTTCAAATAACTATTTCAACTCCAACCATTGTCGAAACCACTTTTAAGTTTGAAAAAACGGGGATCGACTTTTAAAATGAAAACGGGAGTCGCCACCGATCTTTTATTGTGGTGTGATCGGATCACCTTGAAAATAACTTTAGGTCTGCGAATTTTGAGAAAACAGGTTCGGGAGTCGGTTACGCACGAGGAAAGGTTAGCACCTCGTGACGCCCAAAATTGGTACCGAATTGATTGTTTAATGTCTTAGTGTCGAAATTTTGAAAAGATTTTAAAGTTCGATTCTTTTAACTTGAATCAATTGAATAATAAAACACTTTTATTTCAAAGAAATAAAATGTCACACCCAGTGAGTTAGGGCGCAACATTTTTAATCTTCAAAATTAACTTTATCTTTTAACTTTTAAAACCTATGCATTTTTGAGAATGATATTTGATCATTTGGGTCAAATGAGAAAATCAAAACCCAGTAAGTTAGGGTTCGATTTCACAAAATTCTTAAATATCGGACATTGCCTTTATTTTTAAAATCCTCGTCTCGAGAAAATAACATGTCATATCCAATGCGTTAGGACACAATGTATCGAATTCCCGAGAATGGGTTTCTATTTGAAATTTGTATGTTTGAAAAAATTTCGATTATTTAGATTCGACGAGGAAAATTGGAACCCAATACGTTAGGGCTCAATTCTCTCGAGGATTCCAAACTTCGAGTATTTTGAAGATTTTTGAATAAATTGGTTTTGATACTTAAATGATATTAACCATAGTCTTTTGAACAAATAAAACGATGAAATAATAATGTAGAACGCGAAATGGTATTCGTAAATTAAGATGCACGCTAATGAACAACAAAGAACCAATAGATATGAGCAAGCAATATAATACACATAAGCAATTATCTCATATCATGTACAAATAATAACTAAATGAATTATTAACCAATTTTAAAGATACAATGCATAAATAATAACATTTTAGATGAATTTTGAAGCAAATATTATATAAGAAGGAAATTAAAATATATAAAGTGATATACATATATACAACAATATATGTAAAACTTGAAAATGGTAAATTAAACAAAGTAAGTTTCCCAAAAGAAATAAATTATATATGTATGTAAAAGAAAATGTTGGTTTAAAACATATAAACATATTTACAAGACAACTTTAAGGTAAATAATTATAATCAAAGGAAATCTATTATATGTATGTATGAAAATAGTTTAATATAACCTGTATGTATATATATATATATAGATAAAACATTGTATAAGAATATTATTGTATAGTGAATTTAAAAAAATGTATTATAAAATAAAACCATTAGACAATGTATAAAATATATTGGATTAATAAAAAGGGTTTAAACATTCAAATAATATTAGACTTTAAATTAAAAATATCATAATAATAAGTAATTAAATAAATAAATAAACAAGCGAATTTAAATCAACCAATAAGGATTGAATTGAATTTGAAACAAAATTAAAGGAAAAAACAAAAATAAAACAAAGCTGAGGGCCAAAATACGACACGTGGATAACATGAGGGCCAAATGGGAAATATTCCCTTCCCTCAAAACGCAGCGCCTTGACATGGACCAAATTGGAACACATTTCCAATGCGGAGGGACCAGAGGGATAAATAACCCATTTAATGAATAACACGTGGATCCCCCATGGAGCGGGTTGGGTCGCGCGCGGGTTGCTGGGCAATACGATGCCGTTTTGGGAGCCACTGATTCAGGCCCCAAACGGCGCCGTTTAAACACCCGATAAGAAATAACCTTAAAACCCTAAATGAGGTTGATCTGCCATTAAAACATAGCAAAAAACTTTATCTCTCCCCCTCCCTTCGCGCCGTTTCGATCATGAAAACCCCCATCTAAACCCCGATTTGGGCGGAGTGGACGAGGGCTCCGTCGGCGTGCCCTTGCGAAGGTAAAACTCTCGTCCTTTTCTCATTTTATTTAATTATATTGAAAAAAAGAAACAAGAATAGAAAGATAGAAGAAAAGAAAAAAACTTTGAAGAAGGAAATCACCTTCGAAAAAAAACTCCTTGTTTTTTCTTTTGATTTTTTTGTTATTGTGTGTGATACAATATGCGTGTGTGTGTTTTTGTGTTCGTCCCCTCTTTTACAATTTTTGATATCTCCTTCTCTTGCCGAAAAAACCCCCCTCAAAAGAAATAATCAAAATCCCTATTTTTACATTTTCTTCTTTTCCGCTATTTTTTTGATTTGCTATCGATTTCTGCCCTTTTTTTGTTGCGTTCTGTTTGTTGCTTTGCAGGTGTTCGTTTCGAGTTGTTACAGGTATCGTACGAAGACGTGGCATGGCTCGGCGCGGCGCATGAAGGCTACGGTTGCGGCGGCTGGAAAGAGCGGCGGCTGGAGCGAGTGGCGCTGGGGGCTGCTGTTGCGGCGCTCATGCTAGGGCTGAATGCCTAGGGTTTCTAGCATTTGGTTTAGGCCAGTTGGGCCAGGGTATTGGGCTTAATTTTGTAATTTGGGTTTGAGGCTCAATGTAATCCAGGTTTGGATTCTATGTATTACTGGACTATATTGGATCTTTATTATATTTATTATATTTATTATATTTGGGTTTTAATTTTGGGCTCGGGCCGGGCAAATTTTGGTTATTACAACCATCAAGGCCATCTAAATGACACAAATCTAACCATATTTAGATGGTTCCAACAATTAACATGTATAAAAACCATATTTCAATCATGCACATCTATGCAAAACCTTTCCAAAGCATACCATATCTTGATCATGTTGAGGTCAATTCATCATTTATCAATTTGGCCATTCTAACATGCTTTAACACATTATCAAATTAACACATATCAATAAGGCACCAAATGTACTAAGGCTACGTCACCCAAAATGTCATATACTTGCCAAACACATCAACCAACATTCAACTAATCATCAACCATAAGTTCACCTATACATGCCATTATAACATTAACCAAGACATCAAGATCTACCGATATAATCGTTGGATAGTGTGATGGTTCTCCGACTAGCTTCTAACCCGATTGAGCTTCCAAGAATCTGAAAAGTAAGGAAAAACAACTACGTAAGCAATGAATGCTTAGTAAGCTCGTATAAACTTTAGTCATATCAACCCATTTCAAATATGAATTTTATACATGTCAAGAATAATCCTATATCGATAGCACATGATTCATGAAACCATATTCAACAACTAACAAAGTGGAAAAATCCACAGCATCACTTATACATATCATTCCTAGCATATTAGGAGTTTATAAAACTTTAAACCTTTCTAATTTTCTTATTTTTATTTGCATTTCATTACTTTCCATTGCATTTACTATCTTTAGCTTAAATAACAACATTAATTCAACACATAATTCCCTTTTTCATCATTTTACACTTCAAGTATGAACTTACTATTTCATTACCCTTTCCACACCCGTTTCATATGCATAACACATAATACATAAGCATATCATTCAACCATAGCCACAAGCTAGTAAATTTAAACATAGCTCTTTTCGAATTAGTCACATTATAAACCATTTCATAAGAAATTGCATAATTTAAACCTTACCACTCTTTCATGAACACAAGCATATTTCCATTTGAGCACTTACCATTTCAATGCAACTTATATGTAAACATAATATCATTCAATCAATAGCTTGGCAGATGCCTGAGTATCAAACAACAACACGTGTTAGCATACTTGAACATATTTCATATAAATTCAACATTGATAGCCATTTATTCTCAACATATAACACTTGAGTTTATTACTCATCTCAACTTACATAATTTCCATACATCATCATATCAAAGATGTTCATATATGTACATTTCATAATACATATCATTCTCTTATCGTTTCTTATCTGAATAATTCCCGTTGAACCATTGAGAATACCGTTGGATACCCGGGATAGCTCACACATAGTATGCTAAATTATATAACTGTAATTTGTCAATTCCTGTACATGTATGCTCACATGAGCTGTGAATCAGAATGCTCACGCGAGCTGTGAAAATGGGCCTGCTCGCACGAGCTGTGGGTCAGAACGTAGGTACACAATGCTGCTCACACGAGCTGTAGAGCATCCACAACATATGTCGGACCTCAGCCATCGGGAGGACATTCAGGACCAGCACCCGAATCATGTAAACCCTAATGACATGTCATTTGTATCCTATGAATTCCTAAGGTTCAAACGGGGCTCGGTAATCGTCGTACATCGTTGGATTTACGTCGTTTCATAACACGGTAAATTTCATACTAATATTTATTTAATCACAATATAATCACATATTAACATTCAATTTAATCAAAATTATACAGAATACAGTTCATACAAACTTATCTGGCTAAATTGCAGAAATACCAAAGTTTAAAGGCATTTTGGTAATTTTCTATTTTCCTCGATTTTCCACTCGATCTTGATCTAAATTAATAATTTCATTCAATTTATAATTTACACAGTAAAAAGTGTATTTCATGCAATTTGGTCATTTTACAAAATTGCCACTAAAGTTTTACTTTTATTCAATTTAGTCATTGATCCCAAAGCATGCAAATTAACCATTTTTAATGCCAAATTATAATAGACAAATATTCATGGTACCCATATCAGCCCATATTTGTATTAATTTCACATCAAATCCTTGTGCTTTTACTATTTTAACAATTAAGTCCCTAATAAAAAAATTATCAAAAATCACTTAATAAAATACTTTTAAATACCAACCAATATTTCAAATTCATCATTTAACATAAAAAATCACTAGATTCATCAATGGAAACATTCACAATCTTTAACAGTTTCAAAATCGAATGTACGGGCTAGCTGGGCCTCGTTGCAACTATATCAAAAATATAAAAATTATTAAAACCGGGGCTAAAACGAGCTTACATGCATCATTTCAAGGTAAGCCAAAGCTTCAAGGTCTTCCATGGATTTTTTTCTCCACTCAAAATTGGTGAAGAAGACATTAAGGTGATGATAAACATTTTGGTTTTATTTTATTTTAATTTATATACCAAATTATAACCTTGGTTAATAAATAAAACACCAATTTCATGCCCATAGTTGTCTAATAACTCCTTGAATGTTCTAATTACCATTTAAGTCCCTTTTTATTTATTCAGTTAACCGTTTAATCACTCAAGTCAAATAGTGACTAAATTTTACATCTTTTACAATTTAGTCCTTTTTAATTAATTAACTATCGAAACGTTAAAATATTTCAACAAACTTTAATACCACGTTAATAACACTCCATAAATATTTATAAAAATATTTACGGCTTGGTTTATACAAACAAGTTTCCAATACCTCATTTTCTAAAACCACTTGACCTTAGGTCAAACCACTTGAACTTAATAACTCGCTTATATAACAAAAATCACTATATAAAAAACCTTTTTAAAATCATATTTGACTTATAAATATTAAATAATGATATTTACGAACTTACTCGTTAAATTTGGTGGCCCTAAAACTACTATTTCCGACACTACTAAAAAATGGACTGTTAGAGGCAACTACTGAAATTTTTAGTACTGAACTTATTTTATAAAATTGTGTTGATATATTAGTAAATATTAAGCTTTAAATATATTTATTTTGTCTGATAATAGAAAATTTGGGTTTTTGAAAATTCATTATTTCATAATTTTAGTATTCTAAATAATATAGTATTATATTTTATTTTTGAATATTTTTGGATAAAAGTTAAAGATAATAACTTGAATATATTTTTTTTCAATATGAACCGGCATGCATTTATTAGAAATAGCCAAAACAGTAAAGCAAAAACTTTGGGGACTCCACCAAAAAATGTGCAACATATCCCACGAAGCAAAGAAAAACAACAGAAAAAACAGAACTAAAAAAGAAAAGAAAAAGCCAAAGTAGAAACAGCTGAAGAAACCCATTCATCTTCCATAGCTAGAGACGCATGTCCAGAAAAGCTCCAACGTCGTGCGAACCTGCCACTGATCAACGCTCACAATTAAAGCCACATCAAGAACTGCTAGTATGGATTCAAATCTAGCAAGCACCCCCGATTCTCGAAATTTTCAGCAAACTCAGCCCCTCCCCACATATCTCTGTCTGCCACTGCCAGAATCGATGTTGGTCCTTCCACCACCCAACAAACATCCCTCCTTCAGATAAAGCATTCACGGGCCAACAAGTGACTAAATTTTATATCTTTTACAATTTAGTCATTTTTAATTAATTAACCATCGAAATGTTAAAATATTTCAACAAAACTTTAATACTACCTTAATAACACTCTGTATATATTTATAAAAATATTTATAGCTCGGTTTATAGAAACGAGTTTCTAATACCTTATTTTCTAAAACCACTTGACCTTAGGGTCAAACCACTTGAACTAAATAACTCGCTTATATAACAAAAATCATTATACCAAATATCTTTTTAAAACCATATTTGACTCATAAATATTAAATAATAACATTTACTGAACTTACTCATAAGATTTGACGCCCCAAAACTACTATTTTCGACACCAATGAAAAATGAGTTGTTAGAGGTAATTACTGAAATTTTAGTATTGAACTTATTTTATAGAATTGTGTTGATATATTAGTAAATATTAAGCTTTAAATATAATTATTTTGTTTGATAATAGAAAATTTGGGTTTTTGAAAATTCATTATTTCATAATTTTGTATTCTAAATAATATAGTATTATATTTTATTTTTGAATATTTTTGGATAAAAGTTAAAGATAATAACTTGAATATTTTTTTTTCAATATGAACCGACATGCATTTATTAGAAACAATCAAAATAGTAAAGCAACAACTTTGGGGACTCCACCAAAAAATGTGCAACATATCCCACGAAGCAAAGAAAAACAACAAAAAAAAAAAACAAAACTAAAAAAGAAAAGAAAAAACCAAAGCAGAAAGAGCTGAAGAAACCCATTCATCTTCCATAGCTAGAGATGCATGTCCAGAAAAGCTCCAACGCCGTGTGAACTTGCCACTGATCAACGCTCACAGTTGAAGCCACATCAAGAACTGCTAGTATGGATTCAAATCTAGCAAGCACCCCCGATTCCTAAAATTTCCGGCAAACTCAGCCCCTCCCCACCTATATATGTCCACCACTACCAAAATCGATGTTGGTCCTTCCACCACCCAACAAACATCCCTCCTTCGGATAAAGCTTTCACGGGCCAATAGGTGAGCCACCATATTACCTCATCTTTTAATGTGTTGAAACTTGAATCGTTCAAAAACCATTACAAGTCGTTTCGCATCCTAGACAAGCGTGCTCACTTTTTATCTGTCTATATCATAGCTGTTTAGCTTGGAGATAAGCACTACTGAGTCGCCTTTAAGTTCAACACATGGAAACCCCAGATCCCGGGCAAATCCAAGAGCTCGCATGCATGCCAGGGCTTCCGTTGTCAACAAGCAAGGTATGTCTTCCTACTCAAAATAAGCCATCCCCATTAGCAACCCTTCAGAATTTTTAATAGCAACTCCCGTGTTGGCAACCTGCAGGTTATCAAAGAACCTGTCATAAAAATTGACGCAGACCCAAGAATCAACAGGAGGCCTCCAAAGTAGTGACTCAGTGGCCGCGATGTTTCCAGAGCCCGATGGAAGAGATTCCAAGTCACGCAGATAGCCTAATACAAAGATAAGTAGAGACCGAACCGATTGATAAACTCCCTCATAGGTGATTTTATTTCTGGAGGTCTAAATAGTCCATACAGTAATAATAAAAAGCTGCACTTGTCTCATATGTTTAGCAGATAGTTGCCCAACCCAGTGGATATGTGTATCTTCAGAATCTGGAACATTATCCCAATTGATGCCTAGATTGTGTGTCAAATTTGCAAGACACTAGGACAATCCGAACAGACATGAAGAATGGTTTCAGGACCACAACCATAGTGAGGGCACATTTGATCTAACCTGAGTATACGCTGAAATAAATTAACCTTTATAGGGAGAAAACTGCTTATTTAACACTAGCATGTAATTTTCATTTTCTCGGGCACTTGAGCCCCCTATATTTGTTTGTAAATAAGTCTCGTGGTTTGTGTTATATTTCTGTAATAATCATCATCTGTCTTTGAGAAGCCTCGTAACAGCAACTTATATTCGCTCCGGACCAATTACTCCCTATTGTCCTCCAAGAACCATCACCAATGATCTGCCAAATCATGAACGGTTAACGAGCTACTTAATATGCATCGCACGATCAGGTCAGGAAATAAAGCCCTTACTAACTCACCCTTCCACTTTCATCGATCCATATCAATTAAATCGACCACCTTTTCAATCCCACTAACATGATCAATCTAAATCTTGCAGGGCGTTTACCTAGGAAGCCGAACATCATCCCAGACCGAGATTGAGAGCCCATTGCCCACTTTCCAACCACAACCTATTTACAGAAGGCCTTTAGCGGCCCAGATACTTTGCCAAACAAAGGAAGGTTGATGTCCTAACTCTATTTCCATAAAATTGCTAGTAGGGTAATATTTAGTTTTAAGCACACGCGCCATTAAAGAACTCAGACTAGTCGTTAGACACCAACCTTGCTTGGTTAGTAGAGCAATGTTAACCTTCAATAGATCACAAAAACCCAACCCACCAACCTCCTTCAAATCACACAATCCCTCCCAAGAACACCAATGAATCCCCCTCCTCGTGGTTGACTTACTCCACCAGTACCGACACATTAAAGCCTACAACTCTTTATAAAAGGAACTAGGAAGTAAAAAAATAAAACATCGAGTAGATCAGGATAGCTTGCAAAATCGGATTAATAAAAATGACTTTACCCCCTTGTGAAAGGCATCGATTATACCATCGACCAATTCGTTCAAGAAATCATTCTTTAATAGCTCGAGAATCCCACTTTTTATTCTTTCCAACAACTATAGCAAGCCCAAATAATTCCCAAGATCCATAGTGCTTCGGACACCCAACACTCATTCAATAGCATTGCGCAACCCATGATCAATGTTTCAGCTAAAGTAAACAATAGACTTTCCAAAATTGATTTGTTTCCCTGAACACAACTCATATTCCTATAGAATGGCCACTACATAACTCGCCCCCAAAATAGTCTCGCCAAATATCAAGTTTTCATCGACAAAGAATAAATGAGAAACCCGAGGCTCCCCACAACTCACTTAGACCCCCCTTAAAAGGCCATCATTACACGCCAGATTCAACAAAATAGGAAGGCACTCACTACAAAATAAGAACAAGAAAGGGCTTAATGGATCACCTTGACGAAGGCCACGATATGGTACAATAAAACCTTTAGCCTCTCCATTCACAACAACTGAATATCTGACTGTTTGAACACACCATATGATCAAATTAACCCAGCTCACATCAAATCTCATTTTGATCATAATCGTCTGTACTAAATGCCACTCCACCTTATCATAGGCCTTGCTCATATCCAACTTTAGAGCAACAGTTCCCCGATGGCCCATTCGCTTCCTTTTAAAAGAGTGTAACAACTCAAAAGCAACAATGGCATTATTAGTGATCAGCTAACTAGAAACAACGACATTCTACCCCTCATCAATGTAATGAGGCATAATCTTCTGTAACCTATTAACGAGCACCTTAGATATAATCTTAAATAACATATTACATAAACTAATAGGCCGAAAGTTTGTCATGTTCTGTGGATTACATTGTTTAGGGATGAGAACAATATTGGTGTCATTAATTTCACTAAGGGATCCACCATCATTAAGTATATGTAAGTAAAAATTACAGACATCCTTACCCACTATATGCCAAAATTTCTAATAAAATAAAGTAGGCATACCATCACTACCTGCTACCTTATCAGGTGTCATCCCCCAAACAGCCAATAGAACCTCTTCCACAATGAATTCAAACTGCAAAATAGCATTCATATCGTCAGTAACACGAATCAAGATACAAAATAACAGCATACGTATATCTCCTGGACCTTGAGTCGTAAATAGATTAGTAAAACACAAGTAAGCCACTCTTTCAATCTCCCCCTCCCCCTCAATCATACCCCCATCAGCATTTGCAATTCGATCCACAGCATTAACTCGTCAACGTTGCATAACAAACCAATGAAAAAAACACAGTTTTACGGTCACCATGTCGTAACCATGTAGTTATAGCTCTCTTTTCTTAGTACTTTTCAACCTTGTCAATTTCAAGGTTAAGATGCATCTTAGCCATCACTATCTCTTCAAAGACATCATCTTTTGGAGCCGCACCAACAAGAGCATGAAGGCGATCCTGAAGCCAACGAACACTCATTTTCGATAAACCTCGCACTCTCTTGGCCTAAGCCATCAAACCCTTACCCATAGATCCAATGAGAGTAGGAACATAGCCCACCGAAACCTCTCAAAGACGCTTAAGTTTAGCCTCACAAGATTCTTTTAACAACCAAGAAGCCTCAAACCAAAAGCTCCTAGTCCTATGCCCTGTATATACGTAACATCCGTATCAAGCAGTAATGGGCAATGGTAAGAGATGGAATGCACATAGTGGATGAGTTTGTAGTTAGAAAATAAATGTCTCTACGTCGTTGGATGAGTTTGTAGTTAAAAAATAAATCTCTCTACGCTGTTTGAGCCACCTCCTATCAAGCCATTCCCAGATGTTGTTATGATGGAATTTGCCCCTCTCCTATGTATACTAATGCCCAACAAACCCTAGATCAAAGAGCTCAACATCCTCAAGCATAGAGTGGAAAGCATTCATAAGTCATTCATCCCTCAAACGCCCTCCCTGCTTTTCTTGCGAAAATAGAATTTCATTAAAATCCCCCATAATTATCCAAGGATAATCGAAATCAACAGCTAGTTCTTGCAAAAGATCCCATGATTAAAAATGCCCACTCTGAACCGGTGAACCATAGAACCCTGTAAACTGACATTGATTGCCTTCAAAATCCTCCTCTACCAATACATCATATAACCAGAAAAGTAACTGCGTAAGCGAATTTTACATGCCTCCTTCCAACACAAAACTAAACCTCCCATCGACCCATCACTACTAACCTCAATACCACAAGAAAAACCCAACCTTCTATGAACCTTCTCCATCTGACTACTCTGTAGCTTCATTTCAATGAAAAAAACCACACTTGGGTTCAACCCCTTCAACATATGTCGAAGGCGTCGTACTACCCGAGAGTTCCCCAACCCTCAGGCATTTTAACTTTGGAGTTTCGTGGTGCCCAACTACTCTGTCTACAGAGCTAGTCGATATTCCAAAAGCATCAAAAGGTAATATGCTCAACAAAGGTGTCCTTAGAATCCATTCCTACAGAAACTGTGGAAAACCCAGACTTACGCGATCATCTCTTCCACTCCCTGACTTCCATTAAGAAATCCTTCTCCACCAAGTTCAGATTTGGGTTGTCATTTTCTATACCCTTAGTAATACAATTTTGCCACCTCCCGAAATTCAACCCCAAAGTAATATCAATATGAATTACCAAAGTACTCTTTTGGAAGAAGCCTCGAACATCCTTCAGACTAACCACTGAGCCACTATACGAAGATTTCCGCACTTCATTCATCTTGAAAACAACACCCTTGTCCTTAAGCCAACAAATTTTCCCAATCTTATCCTTCCTAAGAGTAGCTTTAATCGACAGATCCTATTCTAGAGGCAAGTCTCTTTTTCCATGAATTATCCTTATAGGACAGAACCTTCCGAGTACCCCAATCAGCCACATAGAAAACAAAAGATAGACAATCATTTGTATTGAAATCGAGCATATAGACTGTGATTTTGTGATAATATAATTTTCTTCCTCCGCTTCAAAAGTCCCCTTACATCAATCCGAACCCCGATCTGTATGAAACCCCTATAGCCAGTACCCATCATTTTCATATAATTGTCTAAAAATGTTCCTATGAAATTGCCAAACTGCCTAGCCATGACTTCCAAAACCAACCCAGATGGAAAATCGTGGATCTGAACCCAAAAATCCACAAAAACTAGTAGAATCTGTAGAAGACCAACATATGACCATTAAAGGTCCAGGGACTCTCTGCCAAGAATCTGTCAAAATCAATTTCATAATAGAATTGGCATAGAAACCTCTTGTCCCTCATATCAAAAATTGTCATGCCATCGTGAAGTTGCTAAAGATTGTCTACGGTCGTCTTCATGGCCTGAAATTGAATAACACTTGCGGTTAAAAATCTTCCCACCATACACAGATCGTCCTCAACCGCCCTTTGAGATCCACCCAAATCCACTTTCCATCCCTTTTCTCCCCCATCAAGCGAAAGCTCTATCATAACTCTCTCCATCTCACCATTATCACCACCACTGCCCATCATGCATCCACTCAAACGAGATCTACCAGAAAACAAAACCAGTCAAAGTGAAAAACGCCATAAGAAAAATCGTAAACCCCCCCCCCCCCCAAACTGTGCCAAAATAGTAGACAAAAGAATCGTGCCAGAAAAGCAAACTAATAACTTGAATGTTTTAATTTTTAATAAAATAAATAAATAATTTGTTTCAAAAATAAGACTTTAAAAAATAAAATCAACTTAATATTTTCAACATTAAATGATAAGTAGCTATCTACTAATCATCTTCAATTCTTTTTATCGAAAATTTTACATTAGGTAAAAATTAATATAATTATCAAACACAATTAAAATAATTAAATGTTAAAATTTTCATTTTCATTGTATTATTAAACACATTACTTACAAAATTGAACTAAAAATTGGTTTCTAATTGAACAAAGTAAAATGTTCTCCAATTCATAAGTTTTAACCTAAACAAGTCATAATATATAAACATATACAACCAATTATAATCATTGCTTCTTCTAAAATAACTATTTAAAAGATTTTCAAATAATCTTCTTATGAAAATTTTTTTATATAACATAACGTGTATAATCTAATATCTAGTTGATTCGATAAATCTTTAAAACAAACACAAAATACTAACTATTAATACGAAGCTATATATATTATATAAATCTTTTGAAATCGTTAGATGTAGTGCTAAAATTATGATCTCTAAAAATCATGTTTTTTATTCATTTATTCATTAATTGATAAGGGTTTTTTATAAATTCATAAAAATCATACAAAGACATTTTAATATCAAATTTCTTTAAAGATTAACTCTTCTATTTAAGAATTTCGAGTTTGCCTAATTTAATTTTTCCATGTAAAATCTCTATTAAGATGATAATAGTAATCTTAAAAAATCAACAATTAATTATGATCAAAATATTTCAATTAAAAAAGAAGTTATTGTTATGAATATCTTATTAAGTGGACATCCATCATGATCAAGATAAAGTTTTGGTATACTTTAAATTCTAATAGTTATTAGAATTAGATCTCTACTTCTTTCATACTTCTTATGCTTATAAATAGAGACTCTGATGAAGCATTATAATCATCCCTTTTGATCAATAAAGTACATTTACTATTGCTTTCATATTTTCTTTGTTCTCTCCATCTCTATTTATTTTATAACACGTTATCAGCACAATCTTGCTCAAAGTGATAGTTTCTTTTATCGATGATTAAAGTTATCCTCCATGATTTCTAATATCTTTGACGGCAAGATGCAAAATTTTTACAAGAAGTCTCTTTTATTTAATGTTTCATATCTGATTATTATTTTTCATTCTTCTTTCATTATACGTTATCATTGTTTTGATTAACTTATTTTACTTTTTGTTCTTAATGATGGTGAAAGATTTGATACCGTTATCTATATGAAACCGAGAAATAAGATCTACTCTCAAAGTTTGTTTTTGATATTTGCTTGAGATGATCTCTTTCTCTTTATTATAAATGATGTTTATAATCACTACTTCTCATCCATGTAAGTCAATCTAATCAACTTCTTTTGAAATTTGATTTGATTTCTATTAAAAGTTCAATTTATATAATTCACTATTCGTATCTCTATAAATTTATAAAACCCTTCACGCATCTAGTTATTGGGATTTTTATGTGGAGATAAATATTTTTTTATTTTTAATAGAATTGACTGGTTTGATTTTAATTTTGATTAAGATATATGATTATTGCGGAATGTGAGTAAAAATACTTACTTGTAATGAACTTTGAGATATTCACTGCTTTGTGATAATTTCATATCATTGTAAAATTTGAGATGAAATAATGTCATAAGAGGTGGATGTTAGAAAATGTTGATGTTTAAACTTTTATAGCTGTAAAGTTATTTTAATTTGACATATATAAAATATATTATCTAACCACAATGATTTATTAGTGACATGAATTTATTATTTGTTACGTTTAATATATGTTTTATTTATACCTATTCATTTTATTTTTATATGAATAAATAAAATTTTATTTAAAATAAATTAAACATTCATTAAGGTTATACAATAAAATTATTATATGCTCTGAAGAGCTAATATTGCATCAAACGTAAAAAACTCTTTAATAGCTTATATTTTAGTTCCTATGATGCAAAATTTTATAAAATATAATATTATGTTTCAGATCAAGAAAATATATGTTGAATAAAACATTCATGTGTTTTACATTAAAACCATATATATATATAAATAACATGAGATACTCATGTATTTGTATTATATATATTCCACGAAGGAATACATTACACTATATGATTGAAATATCTAATGTGCTCCTGCAGTAGCAATATTATGAAAATGACTTTAACAGTATTTTCGAATGATCTCATACCTTCTAGTGGCTAAGCAAAATAATAAGTTACAAATGAAAAACTATGAAATTCTTCCCACTAGTTTTGCTTCATTCCCTGAAGTAAATGTAGTAGTACATAACAATTTTGAAAAATGAAAATATAGAAATCATGATTGTTGTTTTAATTGAGGGTGTGATTGGAGACTAATCATGACAACATGAATAAATAAATTTTGATTTGAAATCCATACATGTTTTGCGATGGTGATTATGAAATAAAGAATTAATGGATGCATTCCCTGAAGTGAATGCAAACATAAAGAAAATAAAAGATATAATCATGGACCACTAAAAGTTGGAACATAATAATAAATAAGAGAACAATGAGAGGTTTCAAGATAACTCTTCAAATGGTAAAGATAACTTATGTTATAAATGTGATATGAAAGATTATTTGTCACATATGTGACGTATGCCCAGATATTTTGTTTACATTAATATTCTTTAAGGAAAGATATGAGAATGTAGTAATAAATTCTATCATTATAGATAGAAAATATTTATCTTATTTGGTACTAAAACAAACAAATATTATTCAAATATTTGGTAGTACAAAATTAATCAAAAGCTCTAGAAGAGCTAATATATTGATATCTTGTAATGGTTAATCCATTGGTTTTAAAAGATATTTATAATAGATCTTATATTGAAATTGTGAATGAGGAAAATATTATATTTCATATGAATCACTATTGCTATAAATATTTAATTTTGAAAGGATGAAAAAGAGAGAATTGTGTTATTAATTTATATTTATTTATAATCTTTGTGTAACACCCCTTACCCGTATCCAACACCGGAATAGGGTACGAGGCATTACCAGAACACATACACTTGTAAATGTATTTAACCGAGTTATAAAATTTCATCTAAATTAAAAACTTCAAAATTATTAACATGCTTTTATAACTTTTCACAATATATCCTCAAAATATTATAATCTTAATAAATATGGCCTATGAGACCCGATACATACTCATGCAAGTCAATGTTTCATTTCCATTTCATTCAATTTGCAATTTCTCATGCTCACAATTTAAATCATATCACTAGCAATTTTCCATTTAATTCACGTACAATTCAATGTCACTAAGTTTAACACTAATACGTAATTACCATTTAATTCAATGTTTATTGACTATACCATTCATTAACACGTTTATGAAATTCTCAATTCAATAACTTATTCTATTTCATATCTAAACCTTACAACATTAGTTTTTAGTAATTATTTCACATTCATTTCAAATTATTTCATTTTCACTTCTCATTTTACATCATTTTATATTATCAAAATCTATTTCATAAAATTTATCATTATCGACATTAATTCACACACATACTTTTCATTTCAATTATCACTACTAATAAACAATTCAATCTTTTAATATTATCAACTAATTATATATAACTATCATTCTTATTTCTTTATTTCAAATTTCACTTTTCACATATGTCTTATCATTCAGATTTAGTTTTATCAGTAACTTTATTTCATTTGCCCCTATTAACTTGACTCGGACTCGACGGATACACGAATTCCAACTAAACACACCAAGATCAAGAATGTCGATAACGGTAGCGATAGAATGATATTCAACACACAAAGTGCTGAATGTAATGATAATGATAACGATTCGACACACAAAGTGCCAATCGATAACAAGATAAGATATCGTGATGACCGATTTCGACCCTAATCGGACATAGTGGTTTCGGGACCACAAATCTGAGTCAAAAAATATTTTAATATTACTTTGGGAGTTTACTATGTGTGAATTTGATTGTGTGAAATTTTCGTGTTTAAATTTTGTTGTTTGAGTAACTGGTTAAATAAAAAGGACTTAATCGCGTAAAAATAAAAATTTAGGGGTTAAAGCTAAAAGTATCTATTTGTTATTGTCTTTTTATTTGGAAGTTTAAACATGCAATTAGACCACTAAATAGTTAGTGGTTGGCTAAGGACAAAACTAACCTATTTATATATATAAGTTATATTTATTTAAATAAGGCTAAATTAGTAATTAATAAATATTATAATATAAGATAGTTAAAAGCATAAAAACATTAGATTATTATCATCTTTCTTAGCAGAAACCAAGAAGGAAGAAAGCCATTAAAGCTTAGTCAAGTTTCGGCCATATTCAAGCTTAAATTCAAGGTTCGTTTTTGTTCGGTTTTCGATAATTTTTACGTTTTTGAGATTGTTGCTTCGAATACTTTAAAACCCATGCCTTAATTTTATGAATTGTTGATGATTTTGAAATGTACCATTGATGAATGCTTGAGCTTTGTGATAGTTGATGATGAAATATGAAAGATATGTGAAAGATTAATATGTTTTGTCTTTGAATTTTTGATGAATTTGAGTAATTAGGGTTAAATTGTAAAAATAAATTTTTGAGGGGTTAAAGTGTGAAATAAATGAAATGTGTGGGCTTGTAAAGATACTAGGAATATTCGGCCCTAAAGGAGTGTAGTCAAATTTTGTGTATTTTGTGTTTTGAGCAAAAAGGACTAAATTGCAAAAAGTGTAAAATGTTAGGGGCAAAATGGTAATTTTCCCATTTATGTATTTTTGGATTTAATTGAATGTTTTGATGAATAAAAAGGTTAAATTTGAATATGTTTAGATCGAGAAACGAAGAAAACGGATTTGGATTGGGGAAAAATGAAAGTAGTTGAATAGTCAATCGTGTCCGTTGATATCGGAGGTAAGTTTATTAGCTATTTAATTTTATTAAATCAGTTTATATTACATGTATGAATATCAAATGTATTTATGTTGAGTTAAAATTAAAAGTATATAAATCGAATGAGAAGTATGAAAATTATGTATATATATGTGTTAGGTTCGAATGAGTATGAATATACAAATATATATACATCAATGTCTTTGTAAATAATTTAGGTATGGAACTATAGGCATGTGATGTATTTGAACATAGGTATGTATATATGTCAATAAAGTTTTAATTTAGTTAATGTTAATTGTTTTATATGTTTACATGATGTTGAATAGATATATATAAAGATATATATATATATATATGTATGTATCAAATATTTGTATAAGTTGGATTGAATAAACATATATATATATATATGAATAAATAATTATATTGAGTATAGTTATGAAATTATATTTATATATATGTGTGTTAATTTGAATATGTATGTGTATAATGTATAAAAGTACAAGTTCTTGTTTGAATATAAGCATAGAGTAATATATATTTGTTAGATTCAATATGTATATATGTACATGTATAAGATCTTGTATTGAAAAGGTATATGAAATTATATAGGTATTTATGGAATTCAAATGTTAAAAGTACACAAGATATTATAAGTTAAATCTTATGATATTAGTAGTGGAATCTAAAGTATGAGGTTATATATATATATATATATATATATAAATGTGTTTCGTTGAATTATTGAATTATTTAAGTTAGATTTGATGATTGTGATTTATATATATCCATGTGTTTTAAAGATATAAGTTATGAATATTGAGCTGAATTTTATGTGGATTTTATATACAAATATGAGATACAACTTCTGTGAATTGAGATTCTTTTGTTAAAGCTCAGTACCAATCGGATTTATTGCCAGTGAAATTATTCAGACTATACGTCTAGCAAGCTAAGTGTCGGCGATCTGAATCAGGTTATAAACCTAGCAGGCTAAGTGCCGGTGATCTGAATCAGGTTATAAACCTAGCAGGCTAAGTGTCGGTGATCTGAATCAGGCTATAAGCCTAGTAGGCTAAGTGCCGGTAAATCTGTTAAATTAAGTGATTATATGCATTTGATATATATATATATATGATTTTGGTTATATGTAATGGATAAGTATATGAACATTTATTTATATGTATTTGATGAGCATATAAATGTTTGGATCTATGTGTTTAGTGAATAGGCACATATATTGGTTGTTATGAAAATTGTTGAATATACATGTATGCATTCAGCACATGTGGATTAAAAGTATAAATGTGCATTTGGTTCATGTAGTTGATAAGTAAAAATATAAGCTTTTGACTTATGTATTTGAAAGATCATAGATATGCATTCGATGAAATGCAAATGATAAGTATATTAGAAATTAGTATATGCAATTAATGATTATGTTCAGAATTTGATTATAAACATATAATGTTTATACATATGTTCGTTTATATGTATTTTAGATATGCTATAAACTCTTTTTTTTGAATAATTGATAGGGTATTATAATATATAAAAGAAAACACAAGAAAATGACCCATAACATTGCTTACTGGTCTAAAAACAAAGGCATAGTCTGCAAATTAAAACAACCCATAAACCAACCGACTAAAATGTTCAGACTTTAAAAAAAAACCTAATTAAATAACAAATAAAATAAAAGAAGCATAAAAACCAACCGTCATTTCCCCAGTCACTTCAAACAGCCTATATCCATTACTCTTCTAGCCTTTTCATTTCAAAAGAACATCAGGTCTGTTTCAAAAAGATAGCAACAACTTCCAAGAAATCTCCTTCTTTGCTTTCTTTTACCGTTTCATTTTTTCTTCCTCGTCTCTCTTCAATTTGGATTTTGTGCTCGTCTTTCTTCTGGAGCTATCAAGTATACCTCTTCCCCTTTTGTAAGTGCATCTTTTGCGAGAATATGAGCTTGGCCATTTTCTGTTCTTTGAATAAATCTGAAAGCAATTTTCTGAAAACGAGATCTATTACTCTGAATATCATGAATAATCGTCCCGATAACAGATTTGTCCTTTGTTGTTGATTGACATTTGTGAATAACTGTTTTCAAATCCCCCATAATCGTGACTGATTCTATCCCCATGCTGATACCTAACTTGGTTGCCTCCAAACATGCATATGCTTCGGCAACAAACGGAGATGAAATGTTGAAGTGCAAAGTTGACTTTGAGGCTCTAATCACACCATCTTGATCCCGAACAACCATTCCTGACGCCGATCTAAAGTTCCTGATATCAAAGGCTGCATCAAACTATATTATCTCCCTTGCTGTATCTCTGTCTCGTCTTGCAGCTTCAGTAGACGCGTGAGAAATCCTACTTCCCCTACTTCCTTCAAGTTCCATTAGATAACTCTGTATTTTCTGTGAAAGATCTAATCCTGATATGGCTTTCTTCTCATGTATCATCTGATTCTGCGAGCCCCATAAAACCCATGGAGCACAACAAAACAATCGAGTCTGCTCCTTTGTTCCTTTATCAAAGACCCAGGTGAGCCAACTCCAGACATTCTGACTTGTATATTATGTTACCCACGTCATATTGAGTCTAATCCATACTTCCATGCTTACAGGACATTTTCGAAACACATGATCGCTATCTTCTTCCTCAGATTCGCAACGAGGGCATCTGGAGTTTGCAGTTACTCTTTTATATTTCAGATTAGCCAGGGATGGGATATGGTTCCAGGAAATCCTCCATATAAGGATTAAAATCTTTTGTGGTAGTTGTAAATTCCATAGGTTCTTGTAAAATTCTTTAGTTTTGGTATGTACTAAATAACTATTAGGCTCCAGACTAGCTTCTTGTAATAGTTTGTATGCGCTCCGAACTGAGAACTCACCTGATTGTTCACCTTTCCACACCTACATGTCTTCACAGTCTATTCTTGCTAAAGGAATCTGCAGAATTCTCTGGGCGACATCCCTTTGGAAGGTAGTTGTAATTGTTTCTACTTTCCACGTCTTGGTTGTGCTGTCAATTAGGTCTGATACTAAGTTTAACCCTCCATTTCTTTCTCTGTTCTGCCATATCTCAGGTTCAATCCCTGGTATCCATCGATCATTCCAAATGGATATTGCGGTTCCTGCCCCCACTCTCCATCTTAGCCCTTTGAGAAGGGTTCCTTTCGTTGCCCAAATGCTCCTCCAGGTAAGAGATGGTAAGTTTCCCAACTGTGCATTTAGATAATTCGTCCGTGGATAATATTTAGCTTTAAGCACTCTTGCTAAAAGGGAATCTGGATAATTTATTAAACGCCATCCTCGCTATTAATAAGGCAATATTAAACTGACTAAGCTTTCGGAAACCCATTCCTCCGTTTTCCTTTAAAAGACAAAGGTTTTTCCACGAGCACCAATGTATACCCCCTTTTCCACGACCTTTCTGCCACCAATATTTTGCAACAATACTTTCCAGATCTTCGCATATTGATTTTGGTATTAAAAAACATGTCATTGAATATGTCGGTATGGCTTGAAAAACAGCTTTTATGAAAACCTCTTTTCCCCCTTGTGACAAAAACCGGTTACTCTAATTCTCAATACGCTTCTTAAATCTATCTTTCAAGACCCCAAAAGATTGTTTCATTTTTCGTCCAACCATATTCGGCAAACCCAAATAACGTTCCGGCTCATCTGAACTTCGAACACCCAGCAAATGTACAACTGAACTTCTTTCTTCCTCTGAAGTGTTTTTACTAAAGAAAACGGTAGATTTAGAAAAATTCACACACTGACCCGAACATCGCTTATACTCCTTCAGGATCTCCTTAATCGCTGTAGCTCCTTTACTTGACGCTTCCCCGAATAAAATGCAGTCATCTGCAAATAATAAGTGTCACATGTGGGCCACTTCTGCTTGCCTTGACTCCTTTAATTGCCCCATTATTTAAAGCTATTCTCATCAGACTAGATAATCCCTCTCCACAAATTAGAAACAGAAATGGACTCAGTGGATCCCCTTGTCTCAGTCCCCTTTTTGGATTGAAAGTTTCACCCATACTACCATTGACCACAACTTGATAAGAGACAGTCGACATACAATTCATAAGAGAATCAATCCATTTTGTGGCAAAACCCATCCTCAGCATTATTTCCCGAATAAAATCCCATTCAACCCTATCGTAGGCTTTACTCATGTCAAGTTTAACTGCCATAAAACCCTTCTTCCCTATTCTTTTTTGTTTCAGTGTATGTAATAATTCATAGGCCAGCAATACATTGTCTGAAATTAATCTTCCCGGTACAAAAGCACTTTGGGCACTGTCAATACATTTATTGATAATCCCTCTAAATCTATTTGCAATAGCCTTAGCCATGATTTTATAAATAACACTACATAAACTGATTGGCCTAAAATGCGTCATATTAACAGGGTCATTAATTTTTGGAATAAGAACAATATGCGTTAAATTGATTGAACTAACCTCCATTCCGCCATTTAAATGAAGTAAACAAAATGCCATAACCTCCTCTCCAATGAAGTGCCAACATTTTTGATAAAATAGAGCCGGGAAGCCATCTTCACCGGGAGCCTTCGTGGGATGAATTTTAAATAATGCCTCTCTAACCTCTTCTTTTGTATATGGTTCTGTAAGCTTTCGGTTATCTTCTTCAGCAACACATCGATCAATTCTCGTAAGTAAATTATCAAAATTCGCCTGATTGGCTGTATTAAATAAGTGCTGAAAGTAGGGCCGTGCTATGCTTCCCATTTCTTGAAGGTCGTCTGTTACCACTTTGCAATCGCTTTGTAATTTGTGTATCGTATTTTTCCTCTTCCTTTGCGTTGCTTGACTGTGAAAGAAGGCTGTATTCCTGTCACCTAGTCTTGCCAGTTTTGTCTTGCCCTTTGTTCCCAGTATCTTTCATCCTTTTCAATTTCAAAATTTAATTGAATCTTTGAATCAATCAGCTCAGCCATATTACTATCGTCCCTTTCCTCTTCCATCAGTTTTAATAGCTTTGTTGATAAAATATCTTTTTTCCCCTGCTTCCTTTTCCTTACTCGTCCCGCCCAGTCTTCCATTCCTGCTCTTAAGCTTTCCAATTTCTGTAAAAAACTCCCAGAAGCTGTTTCCCATATATGTTTGGCTTCATCCAGAAAAGAGTCTTCCAATATCCACCAGGCTTCAAATTTGAAATGGCTTTTCGGTCTTCGTTTATCTTCTTTAGCTGTGTTAATTAATAAAGGATAGTGGTCAGAGAAAGAGTGAACCAGATGTTGAACCTTCACCATAGGGAACATAGAAATCCAATTTTCGTTTGCTACACCCCTGTCCAGTCGTTCTTGTATGCATGTTTCCGGTAAATTGCCTCTTTCCCATGTAAACCATCTACCAGAATATCCCACGTCAGTCAACTGGCAAAATTCTAAAGTTTCACGGAACATCTCCATTCTTTTTTCATCTCTCAGCAAACCTCCTTTTTTTTCAAAGCCGTACATAATCTCATTAAAATCTCCACACACAAACCAGGGGATTTCTTCGTTTTTTCGGAGACTTTTTAGCACTGCCCATGAATCTTCTCTATCGTGCGCATATGGTGACCCATAAAACCCAGTAAGTCGCCATGAAGTATCTCTTTCATCATCAGCCACCATCACATCAATATGTCTTTTAGAAAAATTCTGGAGCGTAACATTAGTATCATTTTGCCACGACAAACACAACCCTCCTCTAGTACCCTTTGAATCCACCTCTATACCATTCGCAAAACCACATCTACGACGAATTCTTTCCATCCGATTTCTACAAAGCTTGGTCTCCATGAAGAAGACAATTTGGGGATTATAATTCTTCAGCGAATGCTGAAGTCTTCGAACTGTCCGTGGATTCCCCAATCCACAGACATTCCAACTTAGTATTTTTATTGTGTCCGGTCGGCTTGCCATTTGGCAGCCGCCGATGTTAAATGATTGATTTCCACCACTTTCCTGCTTCTTACCATCAAACTGTCCTTCTCTTCTCTTCCTGCACAATCTTCAATTTCCCTTCTAGATCTCTTTTTTCCTTCCTCACCTATAATAGCAACTTCCTCCAAATCATGTTCCATCATAATACTTGTGCCATTTCCATTTCCTTGGCCTACGCAGCATATACCTCATTCCAGATTAAGACCAAGGATTTGATCAACAATCTTCCCAAATCTTAATTTTCCCCCTATCTTCTGTTTCTCCATTTGGACCTCTGTATTTTCTTCACCAAGACCTCCACTATCATCATCTGTTTCCTCCCGTAACCAGATACTCTTCATTGATAGTGACCTTTGGGATTGTGCTTTGATAGAAAGATCCCATCCCAAATCTGCGATTTCTACTCTAATATTCATTTTTGTTTCGCAGAACGAATCCCTATGGCCCAATCTTCCACAGAAAAAACAAAAGAGTGACAATCTTTCATACTTAAAAGTGACGTATGAACGTCTCTCCCCATATAAAATTTGTTTCCTCCTTTTCAAAGGACGCCTTACATCAATTTGGACCCTAATTCTCATAAAGTTCCTATTTTCTTTCCCCAAGTTTGAAACGTCATATTCCAAAAAATTCCCCATCTGCGTAGCTAAATTTTCGGAATATAGGCCAATTGGCACCTCATGGATCTGAACCCAGAAAGGTGTGAAAACTAAAGGGACTTGTAACGGATCCTCTCCAACTTTTAATTTGTAAAGAATCAGCAGATGGTTGTTAAAGGTCCAAGGTGAACCCTTTAACACCCTGTCCATATCCATAGCATGAAAAAATTGAAACAAAAACCTTCTTTCCCCCAGATCTCGAATTCGAACACCCCGAACCGGATGCCACAAGTTTGCCATTGTACTTTCCATAGCAGAAAAATGAATCATACTAGCTGTGAGAAAACATCCCACAAGTTGAAAAAACTCACCCTCTTTTTCCCGATTTGGATCTGTTGGTATGAGAATTGCATCCTCTTCTTCCTCATTGATTGACAAGTGGGCTAATTCATTCTCCATCTTTTCCAGGTCACTACTATGGATCCACTTCCTGATGCGGTAAAAAAAACAACTGGGAAACACAGAAATCAAAGAACAAAAGTTCCACACGAACAAGAAAAACAAAGACTTCTACCAGCGGCGGCAGACAAAGAAACGTGCTAGGGTAGCAAACTTGTAGATATGCTATAAACTTACTAAGCTATAAAAGCTTACTTTGATTGTTTTTGTCCATTTGTTTTATAGTTAAAAACCAAGCTGCAGACTCGGGGATCGTTAGCGAAGATCATCACTCTATCTACTATCTCGGTATTAAAACGTTTAAATTTTAACTTATGGCATGTATAGGCTAAATAAAATTTTAGGGAGTCGTACTTTAATGTACTGTATATATATAATTAATAGCCATATGAAACTAGCTTATTTTTCTTACGGTTTAACTGAACTGAACTATTATGTTTTGTTATAAAAGGTTAAAGTAAAATTTATAATTATACTTACTTCATATTTGACTAATTTAATATAAATGTAAAATTCTTGAATTCTATTGAATGTCCGTGTTAAGTTGCGTTTTATCTGGTAACGCTTCGTAACCCTAATTTATCGACGTATACGGGTTAAGAGTGTTACAGTAATAGTATTCGACACACAAAGTGCCGAGTCGATAAAGATAAAGAATAAAGATTCGACACACAAAATGTACCGAAGTCGATAAAGATAAGAATAACGATTCGACACACAAAGTGCCGAATCGATAATATAAGATGAGTCGGCACATAAGTGCCTAATCGATGGCAAGCAATTACCCGTACTCTTCCATACCCTATGGCATGCCAACTATATCCGACTAGCCCGACGAGTTGATAGGGTATTTAATTCACTTTCAGTACAATTTTTCATCTTAGTTCAGTATCAATTATAAATTACTTATTTCAATCAGTTTCACAGTATTACAATAATTTATTACTTCAGTAATTTCACAATTCAATGCAATATACATAACAATATTCAAGATTCGTAATTGATTCGATGTCGTCTCACATATCAATTTGCACTTTCTCAGTTTCAATTCCAATAAAATCCATATCACTCACCAATTTCAATATTCCAGTTCAATTCAATAATTCAATTCAAACCATTCATGACATTATTTCATTCCAAATCATATACCAAATATATCGTACACACATACAATGAAATTTTATTTTCACACATGAACTTAAACCATGACCAATAATGCACAAATATAAGCATCATCTCTATTTCATCATTTATCAATTATAATCAAGCATTTGACCAATTATACACCAATCATTCATATATTTTCCAAATTTTCCTCCTCCTCCTCTCCATTCCACATCCTTAATGTATATAACACACTTAAACAACATTAACTATAATTTCACTATTCACTCACATGTATATTCAAAGCTGTTTATTCGAGTCAGAGTCACTAAATTATTTTTATCCGGAGCTACAGAGCTCCAAATTAAGATCCGCAAATTTTACATGAAACTAGACTCACATATCTTCTTACTATAAAATTTTAAGAATTTTTGATTCAGCAAATTAATACAGTTTATTCTTTAAAGTTTCCTCTGTTTTGCTGTCTCACAATTCCGACCACTATTCACTAAAAATGAATTATCTAATTGTACAGAATTCAGATGATGTTTTCGTTTGTTTATTCTAAAAATAGGCTCATTAAGGATTCTAACCATATAAATTATAACTCATAATCATTTTTGTACAATTTTTAATGATTTTCCAAAGTCAGAACAGGGAAACCCGAATTCATTCTGACCTTGTCTCACAAAATCCATTATATCTCATGATTTACAATGTCATTGCTTACACCGTTTCTTTTATAAGAAACTAGACTCAATAAGCTTTAATTTCATATTTTATTCATCCTCTAATTAAATCTATAAAATTTTTGGTGATTTTTCAAAGTTAGACTACTGCTGCTGTCCAAAACTGTTTTAGTGCAAAATGTTGATTTCTATTTTGCCCCAAATTTCACAGTTTATACAATTCAGTCCTTTCTCAATTAACCCCTCAATTGATATAATTATCACAATTAATACTTTACCTACACATTATAAGTTATTTCACAACTATTGAAATTCAGAATTTCCACATATAGCTCTAACTTCAAACTCTTTTACTATTAGGTCCCAAACATTCACTTTCTATTCAATTCTTTCAATAAAATCAGCATATGAACAATTTAAAGCTCTAATTTCATGCTAAATCATCATATACTTCCAGCACATATTCATATCAACTTTCAACTTCTTTTATAAAATCAAAAACTAATGAATTCAACAAGAGGGTCTAGTTGTAAAAATCATAAAAATACAAAAATTTCAAGAAATGATCAAGAATTGAACTTACTTGCAGTAAAAATATGAAGAACCAGCTTGAAGAAACCCTTCCATGGTGTTTTAGCTGATGAGAATGCAGAAAAAATAAAGAGAAATCTAGATAATTCCACTTTGGTCCTAACTTTATTAAGTAAATTTTGCAATATTCCAATTTTGCCCTTAATTCTCCTGATTTTCTGCCTTTTCCGTCCAGCCCAAATAGACCTTGGGTCTATTTTCCTTTTAAGCCCTCTTCCTTTTATCATTTAAGCTATTTAATCATTTACTATAATTTTGCATTTGTTACAATTTAGTCCTTTTTGTTCAATTAATTATCGGAACTTTAAAATTTCTTGACGAAACTTTAATACCAACTTTTTAACACTCCATAAATATTTATAAAAATATTTATGGCTCGGTTTAAAATCTCTGAGGTCTCAATACCTCGTTTTCGATTCTAATTATTTTAATATTTATTTCTAGTGCACTATTCACTATTTCAAAATTTTTCCTAACTTCACATTTAACTTATACTCACTAAATTAATAATATTTTCTACTCATTTGTCGAATTTAGTGATCTCGAATCACCATTCCGACACCTTTGAAAATTCAGGCCATTACATTTTTTTTTCTCGTCGGATTTGTGGTCCCGAAACCACTGTTCCGACTAGACCCAAAATCGGGCTGTTACACTTTGTGATCTTCTTTTGTTATTACCCCCATTAAAGGGTTGAAAGTAAAATATTTGACGGTGAAAGATCTATTTATAAGAAATAAAATATGATAATTCTATCTAAAGCTCGTTATGGTTGGATGCACCTGAAGTTGAAATTTCTTTTTTAGATATTTTAATATTTTGGTATATTCCCTGAAGCGAATATTGCATATAATTGTTTGAAAATTATATTTATTTTGTTAACTTAGTGACATTATAATATTCACATTGATTTAGACATTTCTAGTAGTAAATGTCACAATAGCATTTATATGTGGATACAAAGTAAAATGAAAGATAATAAAATTATTATTTGTTACAATTAAGTACAATTGAAACACATGTTAAAGTAAACCGGAAGTTTACTGATACAAATGCATTTGCTACTTGGCGTGACCAGTTAGACTACCTTGGATTATTTATGATGCGAAAATTAATTAAAAATTCATATGGACATTGATTAAAGAACTAGAAGATTCTTTAATTTAAAAGAATTCTCATATGTTGCTTGTTCTCAGTGAAATTTGATTATTAGAAACTCACTAGTTAAAGTTGAGATTTAATGTCTTGCATTTCTTAAACGAATATGGGCTTATTCATCCACCATGTGGATGGTTTTGATATTATATGATTTTTGGTAGATGTATCTACAAAATAATCACATAAGTGTTATTAATTTGCAACCTATCGTTTGCAAGATTGCTTATTTAAATAATTAATTTCAGATCACGCAATTAAGACAATTCATCTTGCTAATACTGATGAGTTTGTATCTCAAGCTTTTATTGATTAAGTTTAAAAAACTTTTGTAAAAGTTTGCACATAATGGTTTAGAAAAATTATTGATTAAACACATTTGATTAATGTCTAAACCATTACTTCTGAGAACTAAACTTCCAATTTCAACATGAGATTATGTTGATTTACGTGTTGTACACATCAAACCAATAAGTTATAAATACTCCCCACTACAATTGGTTTTTGATCAATAGCTAAATATTTCTCATCTTTGAATTTTTGTATATGCCTATATATTTCAATTGCTCTACCACAACGCACAAAGATGAGTGAATCCTCAAAGAAAGTTGGGAGTATATATTAATTTCAAGTTTCTTTATATTGTTAGATATTTTGAATGTATTCGAGATTCAATTATGAGATGATTTGTTATTACAATTTTGATTCAATAGTTTTCCCGACATTAGGGAGAGAAAAATAATAACTTGTAATGAGTTAGGGGGAGAGTAATTTGAACCAAAAGTTTAATAAGGATAACTCATTACAAGTTAACTGTTAGATGTATTTATAAAGTTAATGAGAATAACCAAGTGTTATATACCATCTAATATTTTAATTTGAGTCAAAGTCCCAATAGGACAATCAGTTAGAATAAATAATAGATTGATCGATTCCAAAGATGAAAATTCTTCTAGATGGTCATATAGTGGAGAAGAGTGCTCTAGAAGAGACCCAAGACATACCTAATAAGTAAAACTTCAGAAGAGATTCAGGTACCTGAAACTGAATTTGAAAATAATAAAAATAAAAAATCTCGATAAGTTATGTCAATTCGAGAAAATGCGAAACTGAATAATAAAAGTGGTCGACAATGATTTTGCATGCAATATTATTATTGAAATAATGAAATAGAGGGAGGATCTTGAATAAATCTATTGAGAAATATAAATATGGAGTAAATTGATCAAAATAGAAAGACGTAACTCAAGTACAATTAAATTCGTGGAGTTTTTGGAATTGTAGTCCAAATATCTAAAGGTATAAATCCAGTGATGGTGCAATTGAAGTAGTTTTGCAAAAGCGGAATAAAAATATGAAGTTTTTTGCTAAGTCCCGACATTGATTATGAAAAGATATAATATTCTTTTGTGGTGGATGCAATAACCTTTAGATATATTATTAAATTGACAATTCATAAAAGATTTAACTTGCGTCTAATGGTTATTGTTACAATCTTTTATGAATCACTATATAGTAAAGTTTATATTAAAATCCTTGAATGATTTAGGATGCTAGAAACATATTGAAATTCTCAAGAAATTGTTCATTTATATGAATTGAAATAATTTGAACATATGTGATAAATTTGACTTAGTGAATAGTAGTTGAATGAGGATTATAAAATGATCCAAAATACCTATTTGTGTTTTTATAAAAGAATCATGATTAAAGTTTGTTATGATTATTGTTGAATCTCCTGAAGAGATCAAAATATATTTCCCCAAATTTCCCTCACTCATGACTTTTAAAAGAATGGTAATATAAATGCTTAGCAAATACATTCAAATAGTCAGTTGAAAAACTAGTATTAAAGATTGAATACGTAGAATATGAGAAAATATGTGATGTTTTCATGAGGGGGAGTAACTACGCGTTGCACTCTTTTTCTCTTAACCGAGGTTTTGTCCCATTGGGTTTTCCTGGTAAGTTTTTAATGAGGCAGCATATTATGTATATTATAGATTGTGTACTCTTTTTCCTTCATTAGATTTTTATACCACAGGGTTTTTTCTAATAAGGTTTTAACGAGGCACATTATCTATCCATAGGCATCCAAGGTGGAGTGTTATAAATATCTTATTAAGTGGATGTCCATCTTAATCAAAATAAAGTTTTGGTGTACTTTAAATTCTAATAATGATTAGAATTAGATCCCTACTTTTATATTTCTTCTTCTTTTATACTTTTTATGCCTATAAATAGATACTCTGATGAAACATTGTAATCATCCATTTTAATCAATAAAGTACATTCTCTATTGCTTTCATATTTTTTTTTGTTCTCTCTTTTTTTCTCGACAAATTAAAAATATAATTTATTTATTTTATCCAATCTCATTTTTTTAAGTCTATATTTTTATCCAAACATTTACAATTTTTGAATAGATCTTCTACACTCAACAGATGATCCATAGGTATAATCACAATATTGCTAAAACTAATTCCAAAATCCTAGCACATGTGCTGTTGGGATTGCATTATTGGAGAATTTATCACTGCCTATATTTAGTACAATGTAATTGCATGTATAATAGAGCTTGCTGTGGCTCCATTAATTATTCAAATTACTGCATCTCTACTCCTGGATACTTCTCTATTGTTTGGATGCATTTCCCTGCAAGTATCTGCGGAATCTGGCTAGCTGTCTTTAAGTCCGGACTCTGATCTAAAGCTTGCTCTACTGTATTTATCCTAAAATGTTATGTAGTTTCTGACAGCTATTCTCTGATGGTCAGATTTGTTAGAATTCCTGTGATAAGACCTTGATTCCAACCCGTGAAATGCACAACTTTTGTAGTTTTGTTTAGCTTTGAGATGTGTGAACTGTGGAGAAGGCCCATCTTTAATTTGTCAAAACTCATGATTTTACAACCTGGTTTTTCTTTTTGCCCCAACACTGCAGTGGGTAAGTCTCGGGCAGGATGATCTTCAGAGTCAACATCATTCGGCAAATCCATGATGGAACAAATCTGGGTCCGTTCTTAACTTTTGTAAGAGTGTAAGAAGATGGAAGATGTCCCCACTCCCTCAATTGCCCCAAAGTTAAACAAGATTCGATATCGGGTAATCGTATTGATTCTCAATTATATTTAAAGTGGAGTTAAATCTTTAAATTGGTGATAAATTATCTTAAAATTATTTTTATCTATAAAACTCGAATCCCTTCATTGAATATCAAATTCTTTATCACTTAAACCAACAAATCCATACATACGCGTATTGGTTTGAGCTATAGAAATACAAGAAAACTAATGGAGTAAGGACGAGGATAACACAAAAGAGGCATCAAGTAAGCATGTTAAAGACCACCCGTGGAAGGCAAATTCCACCACATTGCTTGCAGAACGGTGCTCATTTCCCTGCCACAATCTCTCCCTCAAACAAACCTCAGGATTCCCATAATTTTCACTCAAATTATCAATAAATTATAATCAAGGCTTTGCAAGTTTCGAGGTCTTCACGGGCTTCATCAAGAGAAAAAACACTTTTTAGATAGTTTTTATAAATTCCTTTTGATTAGAGAGAGGCAAGAGGATAGCCAAACCCAAAACTTTGCTTTTTTTAGTATTTCCCCTTGGCTTCTAAGTAAAACTCATAAAAAATTTGCCCATAAAAAGCAATCAAGAAAGACCTTTTTCTTTCATCATTGCTTGTTAGTTTTGGACAGAAAGTCATGGCTAACACCAACACCTTCCTTCTCCAAATTACAACACTGTTTTGCCTGTTGTTCCCCGTAGCAAACTCAGTTGTTTTCAATTACCCTGCTGTTTTCAACTTTGGTGATTCAAACTCAGACACAGGTGAACTTGTTGCAGCATTGGGAGATATCCTGGATCTTCCTAATGGTCAAACTTATTTCAAGACTCCTTCTGGCAGATTTTGTGATGGTCGCCTCACCATTGATTTCCTAAGTAAATGCTCTCTCATCCCAACTTCAAACTATATATATATATTCATAAAAGTGAGACATGGGATATGTCCCAAGGCCAATCTTCTAGTTTACAAGAGATTAAAAAAATAAAAAAAGAAATTGATATTGTATTGGTGGTAGTATGGTGGTAGTATGGGCAATTTTTTTTGTGTTACCACAACTGAAAGCAAACTTCCACTGGCTTGGGACACATATGATCCACCAACCAAACTAATTATTTATTTATAGTTGGCATTTGGTAACCAACATAAAAAAATTAGTGTAAGCTACAAGCCTAAACCCTGGTGATTCATGTTTGTAAACCATGGCTTCCAAGCCTTACATTCTCTTGGTGTTCATCTTCTTGCCTTTTGCCAATTCCATTCACTTCAAATTCCCTTCTATTTTCAACTTTGGAGATTCTAATTCTGATACTGGTGAGCTTATTTCAGCCGGTATTGAGAGCCTTGAACCACCTCATGGTCAAAGTTACTTTCAAACACCCTCTGGGAGATATTGTGATGGCCGTCTAATCATTGATTTTCTCAGTTAACTTTCTCACTATTTAGAATTTTCTGTTCTATCTGCAGTTTTATTGATTAAGTTATGGCAAATTACCAATTTTCTATTGTATCTGCAGTTTTATTTTGTTTGTTTGTTGGGGGTATTTGCTACAGTGGATGCAATGGATCTGCCATTTTTAAATGCTTACCTGGATTCAATTGGCCTACCAAGTTTCCACAAAGGGTGCAATTTTGCAGCTGCAGGCTCAACCATCCAACCAGCTACTGCACAAAGTGTCAGTCCATTTTCATTTGGTGTTCAAGTGGCTCAGTTTGTAAGGTTCAAAGCTCGGGTTCTTGAATTGCTAGCCAAAGGTGCAGACATAGATAATCATCTAGAGAATACCTGCAATATATATAACTGTTGGAAATGTTAATAGATATCCATTTATTGCAGGTAAAAGACTTGGTAAGTACCTTCCAGCACAAGATTATTTTCAGAAGGCGCTTTACATGTTCGATATAGGCCAGAATGATCTTGCTGGTGCCTTTTATTCCAAAACTTTGGATCAAGTACTTGCCTCAATTCCCACAATCTTGATAGAATTTGAAACTGGAATAAAGGTCAGCTTCGAGAACACTTCAGTTTAAGAATGTTTTTCATCTTCGAGGTTCCCATGTTTTCTCATGGAATTCCTCTATATTGAAAGACACATTTGATTATCTTGATGGGTACTTTGAGCAAGCACTTTAATACATGAATTCTTTGGGTTTGATTGTAGGCATTATATGATCAAGGGGCAAGGAACTTTTGGATACATAACACAGGACCTCTTGGATGCTTAGCTCAAAATGTCGCCAAATTTGGAACTGATGCATCTAGCCTTGATGAGCAAGGGTGTGTTAGAAAGCATAACCAAGCTGCCAAAATCTTCAATCTGCAGCTTCATGCCCTTACTAAAAAATTGCAGGGCCTGTATACAGATTCGAATTTTACATACGTTGACATCTACACGATAAAATCGAACCTTATAGCAAATTATTCTAAACTTGGTAAGTATCATTTCCTACATTACTGAGAATTTCCCCCCTCTTAATTTAGTTTTAGTAGCAAGAAATCCTACAAGGGTTTCAACTTATGCCTTAGTGTCTGATATCTGAGTGCAATAAGAGGTAAATGAAGGGTACATGAATAGAATAGAAATAATTCTTGAGTGCTTACCATTTTGAAGGATTTGAGCAGCCTAAAATGGCTTGCTGTGGATTTGGTGGTCCACCTTTGAATTACGACAGCCGAATCTCATGCGGGAAAACTAAAGTCATTAACGGAGAAACAGTTACGGCCAAAGCATGCAATGATAGTTCTGAATATGTTAACTGGGATGGAATTCATTATTCAGAGGCTGCGAATCAGTATGTTTCATCTCAAATACTCACCGGAAAATACTCCGATCCACCCTTTTCAGACAAAATGCCATTCCTTCTCAGTCTCAAGTTCTGAAGGCCTAATATTTACTCAATGCTGCGACTCTCTTTGTAATTTGTATTGACTTATAGCAGTCATTGCAAATGTTATTGATCAAAAGTTACTGTAGAGAATTATAATTTGTAACTGGAAGTCCATTTTCCAGATATTGCACTCTGCCATTCAATTACTTTATTGACCCCAAGGTAAACTATATATGTGCAGAGTGTATAGGCAGCAAAACTCCCTTATATGAAACTGTGGCTACATTCTCAAACAGGAATAATTTACCATGCTTCGATTTTCGGTATCCGGTATTTGACTTAAGCTATGCATATTGGATTTACATGCTAAATGATAGGCAGATAAAATCATTCATGACTGAATGAATGAAAAGTATGACAGGTCTCAAAAGTAAAGTTCTTGTGTCACCTGAGGGGAAAACATATTTCACTTCCCTTTTCTCGATTAGTGGCCTAAAGCATTCTGATTAAGCTGATCATAGAAGTCGGTTGTGTGTTATAATCGAGCTTTGGTTTTCTAAAGATAAACCAAAAATCTGTACTACTGCTTGGATTGCAAGTTTCTCATCAACCATATTTAACATGAGTGATGGTATAACTAGATGTTATACATGTTTCCTCATCCAAAGGAAGGGATTCGAAAGACAAATCTTATAATACAGATAACCTTTACTTCTTGGAGACATAGGCATAGTATTGTGCCATAGGAACAACAAAAGCAATCACCAACAAACCTCCAACTACAAGACTGAATTGTCCTCTTTTCTCTTCGGTCTCTTCCCTGGATTTAAAATTCGATTCCCGCTTGTTGTCCTTAACCTGGGGGCCACCAGGATCTGGCAGTCCATCAATGGCAGCAACTAGCCTTTTGGCACTGCTATAAACCGCTTCATTGTACTTTTCTTCCGTAGCCAAAACTGCAATCACAAAGAACAGTACTATGATCAGTAAAGTTGCAATAAACGAAATGAAAGGAAAAGAAAGATATTTATGCACATGAAACTTCAACCCTCACTGTAAGCTATACCATTGATGAAAAAAGCCAATATGGTTTAAGACTGAGAATAATCAAATAAATTCGTTAGGTTGGAATGAAAACCAAATAACTCAGGCTATCTTCCTGTTGGCATCTAGAAGTCAAAGTCAGCCATTCTTGGATAAGAGAGCAAGGCCTAGAATAGTAGAATGTACTTTGAAACAATGGAATCAAACAAGAGAGCTCACCGGTGAAGAGTGGTAACTAAAATTGCACCATGAATAAATGTATACCACTTAGCACTAGCAACTCATATGCAGGGGCTAGAGAAGACAACTAAAAGCTTATACGGATAATTTGTGCATATTGATCACACAACTTGTTGATTGTTTTAGTTTTATCATCGCACAGACAACAAAAAGAAAACCTCCAACAAGTTCAATCAGGATAAATGTAATTCTACAGGGTGTTGCAGCAAGAACCTATGATTCTTTCCATGAAACCTCTCCCTAGTAATCTTTGAATTCTTATTTTTTTCGAGTTTTGGACGGTCTTATCGTTGCTATGAAAATGTTATTGTGTAGATTTCACATAATGAGCTACATTATCAACATTTCCAAGCACATGACAAAAGAATATAAGGTTTCAACTTCAGAAATATTTACCAGGAAGGTTCTCAGTTACAGTAGCATCGAGAATATTTTCTCCGACAGCTTGTACGAATGCAGGTCCACCGGTGACTGCCCCTTCTTTTTGGCTCGTGACAAGCACAACAATCCCTTTATTGCTACCCTCTTCAAGTGTAGGATACCAACGCTCCAGAACTTGGTCAGCATACTCAAAAGCATCAGCTTTGCTCTGCAATCAAATCTTGTCAATCTTCAGTATCAAAAATCACAAAAATCCTGGTTGATTTACTTCTCTAATTTACTTCTTTACTCATAGTTCTCACTGTTTACTGAGAAACTCAAAACAAAAGAAGAGGAGTTAATGGTATTATCACCAATCAGCTTCTCTACAAATTGAGTTAGATTTAAGCTAAACAGCCAAAACTGCCTACAACTTTTTACTTGATTTTCTAAGTGACCAAACAGACAGTTAATGACTACAGCTTCTACCCTATCTTCTCATTGCAAATTTCATATAGTTCAACCAAAGAACAACAATAAATCAACAAAAGGTATCTCATAGAAGACAGAAACTCACAATCATACAAGTAAACAAGTAAAAACATCAAAACAAGATCTTACAGTGAGTTTTCTAACAGTAATAAAATTGATGTGGAAGTTCTTCCTTGACTCCAAATCAGACAAAAGGCGCTTCAAATCAGATTTTGTCACTCGACTAAGCACATTAGCATCATCAACTACATAAGATTCCTTTGGTGGTCCCTCATTTATCACATCAAACTCCGATGCAATTGCATTGCCAGTGTATAGAACTGGAGAAAAATTGAGTGCCAAAGAGATAGCTAATGCTGCTAGCCCTTGCTGTGCATGAACAAACCAATTTCTGGGTTCTGCCAAAGATGGCTTTACTAATTGGGAAGTGGGTTTGTTGGGGGTACAAGTAATGGGTTTTGAGAGAAAGAGAGAGGCTGGTCTTGGTTGCTGTGAAGGTAACAAAAGGTTCTTGGAAATGGATGCTTTGGGATTCAAGATTGGATGAAGGGAGTGAGAAGAAAGAATTGTTTCCATTATAATTGTTCACCAGATCGGGGATAGCAGAGAGATGGAATTTTTTTCAAAGAATTTAAGAGAGAAAGGAAAGATTTTTATTTTCATTACAGTTTCAATGTGTTTCTGGTTGTGTTTTAGTTTAGAATGGTTGTGTGGTCTGGATGTTGTCCTGTTTTGGATTTGGTTAGCCACATTTTTTCCCTGGAGGATAATGTATCTCATCCATGTAGATAAACAAAGGGTATTTAAGTAATATTGTGCTTCATTTAAATATTTGTTTTTTTATTTATAATATTTTGGCCAAGACAACATGATTTTTTTATTAAACTAAATCTATATAACTTACAAATAGAGTTTGGGTAAGGGGTGGGTTAGCTTCTTTTTTTTTTTATTAAAATTTCATGATGGAATCAAATATAGATTTAAGTAAAATTTGTCTAATATATTTACTAAAATGCCATTGTATGATTATTATTTTTTATATTTTTATTTTTAATAGATAAGTGTTGAGTTACTTATCAGTTGATCAAAATAGTAAAGTGTAGATATATAGACACAATAATTGGTGACTAGTTTGGAACACTTTACTAACCCTTTACTTCAAATGTATTCTACTATTAAACAATAGCGCAAGTTATAATTTAAGCTTAACTCATTGTAACCTCACATCTATACATCAATCAAGATCACCTCTATTAGGACTTTCCTTTTAAAATTTAGCTACTGAAGTGAACATGAATATAGTTTATATACTAGTATTTTGCACTAAAATAATTTTCTCTCAATGAGCAAAATAAGTGCTCTCTAATTCATACATCATCAAATAAATAAGCCTTCTTTAAATAGATATTATAAGCTTGTAAATCTCCTAGTAGTGTAAACGAGATATACTTTAGAATTGTACTTCAATTAAAATTCTATATGGCATCAAAATAAGTAGTGATATTCTTTAATTAAACTTTTATAGAAATTGGATCTCCTCAAATATGATAACTTGATCACACATAAATTCTTCAAATAGAATTCTTGCTTGGTTGATATTTAACAAGTCCAAATCCATAAAATTACAACTTAAAATCTTCAAAGAGATGTAAAATTAAACCAAGTTATTTCGGTTAAAAGTATATCAGCATATATGATAAGTTACACAATCATCCAATTGCAAAATGAGTTGCAACTAAGAATGCAACTTGCAAATCAATATTATTTTCTACCATACCCTTACTCTTCTTAATCTTTTCAAGATTTATTTTGAAGTTTTCTAAAGATGCAAGAGTTCATAAAAAAATGCTCAAAGAGACCTAAAAACCTTTCCAACTAGTTTGACATTCTAATACTCTTTACCAAGAGTAAAGGCTTAGTTAGAGATATCACTAAGTTTTGTATAAATATCATACAATGATTCATCATCAAGCATCTTGAGAGTTTCAAAACTTGGTCATTAACATTTGGATTAAATGCTACGCTATATTTTATAATTTTTTCTTTCATTTTTATCATGAAAAATTTATACATTACCCAATTATTTTTGTTTTTAATCATGTATTAATTTATATTTAAAAATATTGTTTATAATTACAATTTTTTTATCTTTTTTACAAATAACAATATAAGATGAAAGGCTACACAAATATGTTTTCTCTATAGAAATATAGAGAGTACTCTAGAATATATATTAAATTGAAAATAAGAAGATATGAATGTAGAGAGTTATATTTTGTTTTTATATTGAAATTTACTTATTTTTAATTATCTTGTTGAGTTCATTAATTCACTTAATTCATAACTAATTTTGGAGTTTTAGTTTTGTGTAAACACTAATGAAAAAGTATGATATGATCCCGTAATTATCACTAATAGCCATGTTTATTTGATTTATTATTATTATTATTATTATTATTATTATTATTATTATTTTCTTTTGAATTATATTTTTATACAATTATTGTATAAAATAAAAGTTGGAATAAGCAACCTTAAAATCATATATTTTTTATTAGATATTTAAATTTTTTTGTCAAAGAACGATCTAAACTATAATTTCATAACTATTATGGTCTATACTATTATATTTGTTAGAAAAATTCTTTCAACTAATTAAGAGTTGAGACATGACATTTTAATAATATTAAAAAATTAAATTAAATTGAATTACTATTTAACAATATCTCTCACACACACATCTTCACTTTTCTCTCCATAATTCACAACACCAAACATGGGGAAAGATGTTGGTATAAGAGCAAGTAATCCTACATTGTATAGGAACATGTTACAAATGAATTATGAATCTATATATACACATCTTATATCCACATCGCTTAAAAAAAAGAAATGAGACTTTAGATCTATATAAATGCCTATTTTGTAAGTTTTATTTTCACATTAATAGTTGGTACTAAAAATAAGAAAAAATTATTTGTGTTATCACTTTTAATGCTAATGTAACAGAAAGTGTTTCCAATTGGAAGTATTTTTTGTCAATATACTATAAATAATTTACGTAAAAATATTTTCATAAAATCAGCCTATTCTCATAATTCTTCAAAAAAAAAAACCCCTAAATTTTTTTTTGCATTTTAGTCATAAGTAGATATTGGTTACTTTCAATCACATGAAAATGACTACAATGCCCTCCTGTTAGTATTAAAGTGTGGGACATGACAGCCACAATTAACTGTCCCACACTATCTAGTTTGTCTATTAACAACCATGAACTTTATCTTCCCTCTGCCATGGCCTTTCTACTCTCCTTCTCTCCAAACCCTCCTCTAAACCCTAAGCTTTCCTCTCTAAACACCCCACTTTCCTCCACTCTCAATACGAAGAGACATTTCATCATTCATACTACTTCATTTTGCTTTATTCTTTTGGCCCAACAAAACCCAATCCCACAATCTTTAGCTCAAGCTTCCACACCTTCCAAACCGGCTTTGAACCTTGCAAACACCAAATCGTGGTTCCAATTCTATGGTGATGGTTTTGCCATTAGGGTTCCTCCTGAATTCGAGGACATCATGGAGCCTGAGGTACTTTTTATTTATTTATAATTGTTTGTTCTTTGCAATTTGGTCTCAATGGAACTGGGAAATAAATGATGGTATTGTTAACTTATCTGGTTTTGGTTTTATTCCCCCCCCCCCTCCCCCAAGTTTCAAAATCTATTGGTAAAATCTAATAGGCTTCTTTCATTGTTCTTCACCAGAAAAGTAGTCCTAACTATGCCATTAGTTTTGATGCATTCTAGCTAAATCTAGTGCATTTTTATAATTGGCACTTTTTATGTGATTAAACTGCAAAAAGAGATTATTCGATACTCATGGATCAAAAATGTTAGTTGTTTCTGGAAAATAATGTTAATAGTAAGTTATGATCAAGATATGTAAAGATAATTAGAGTTTTGTTGATAAACTTTAATGGATTGCTCATTTTTTGTAGGATTTTAATGCTGGAGCGTCTTTGTACGGGGACAAAGCAAAACCCCGGCCATTTGCAGCACGGTTTGCATCTACTGATGGGTATGCAGTACTTTTATGCCAAGTTCCTTTCCCTTACCTTTGATTCTTATGTTTATATATGTTTCCTATATGATAAAATATGCAGAGACTTATGGTGTTTGATTTCTGTCATATTTCCATATGTGCAGATCTGAAGTTTTAAGTGTTGTTGTTCGCCCAACCAATCAACTCAAAATCACCTTCCTAGAGGTTTGTTTCTATAAGTTTTATTATTAGAGCTAGCTTTGCTCCAAAAGCATATATGAGATGTTGCCAATGATAAATGCATGCCATATGTGTTAAATATAGATATCGAATCATATGTTGGTATAAATTTAGATCATAGAGCTATCTTAAATTATCACTATAATCTCATTAGTCATCTAGGCTTCCTCAAATTAATGTAATGTTTGCCATGTTATCCTATCTCTTAATTTGTTTTTATCTATTTGTAAGATTTTGCTACCAGCTCTTTGTAGAACTTGATGTGATCTTTTCTTATGAACAGGCCCAAGAAATTACTGATTTGGGTTCCATAAAAGAGGCAGCCAAAATCTTTGTCCCAGGTTGATTTTAGGCTCCTTAAAAAATGATAATTCTAGCTGTCTTCTTGATTTCTGTCATCTTTATTGTTGGTTTTCTTGATCCTTGCAATGGCAGGTGGAGCAACTCTTTACAATGCCAGAACCATAAAGATAAAAGAAGATGAAGGTTTCAAGTAAGCCATTTCGAGCATTCCGGGGTCTGTTATAAACTGTCAATTATTGATTCAATTAGTTAAGCATAGACTACACAATTAATGAAAGTAACTTAAGCAAATCCTAATCATCTTCTTTCAGCATATATTATTTTTTGCATCATCTACTGTTAATGGTGGTGTTTCTCAGAATTTTAAGTGTAACCTTGGGGAAACATGCATGTTAGATAACAATAAGTATTATGTATGTTGCAGTACAAAGTTGCAAAGGATAAAGAATATAATATGGAAGAAAAGTTATTTAAAGCATGTGCATTTTGATGTCAAATGACTATCTTTGCCTCTGAGTCTTAATATTTGCTATGAAATGCTTGATTCATGTCAGGACTTACTATTTCTATGAATTTGAAAGAGATGATCAACACATTGCACTAATGGCTACCGTTAGCAGTGGAAAGGTGTGTTAATCAATAATACTCCTAAATGTATATCGTTCTAATTTGCATATCACATCGACTAACACTTGATGCAGGCTATTATTTCCGGAGCAACAGCTCCGTGTTCCAAGTGGGATGATGATGGAGTGAAGCTACGTTCCGCAGCAATCTCATTGACAGCTCTGTAGTTCTTTGCACAAACAGGTTTTTTGAGTCACATATTCCACTTTGTACAAGAATCAGATTGGTTTTGGCATTGGTCTCTGGTCATTTATCTTGACATATGCTGAAGAATTTTCGACTCGACACCTAATTCATAGCAATTTACCTTCTTACAACAGCTTGTGAACAGCAGAAAGCTTAGAGTCTGAACTCAAGTCCTGATCTGAGCGCCCCATTTTGTTCTCCAAGACCTTTTTATCTACATACAGGATTTATGATGTCTGAAAGTAAACATTAACCATGACTCCATATTTTTGCTATGGAATATAAAAGTGTACTGATAAGAAATTTCAACAACTTAATTGGCCTTGCATTTATCCTTTGTTTTAGCTTATATGAATCAAAGGTTACCTCTTTTTTCTTTGCAATCTGTCTATCTAAACTTCAACATAAATACCCTTATAATTTCTAATTTTTATTAAAATGAATAAAATATGAATTAAGTCCCAACTGTATCACCTCAGTATCGACACCTATAACAAAAGCAATAAACATCATCATACAAATATAAGAATGCTCAACAGCCAGTAAGCCAAAAATCCACCATGTCCCAAAGCCAATTTGTCCAATGATCAACATATCACCATTTAATTCATTTTCCTTCAAACATCCTCTTGATGTCCAAAATGGCACACCATTTTAATTATATTCCGAGTATTTGTTGGTATATTTTAATTTGATATTTTAGGAAATATTATATCACTGGAATTAGTAACTTCAAAAATAAAATTTATCATGATTAAATATATTGAAATTTTACTCACTTAAATAAGAAAAATATCATTCTTTTTAAGCATTTTAGTGATGGATTATAATTTAGAATAAAAATATATCAGTTACTACATATATTAGCATATTTAATATATTTCGATATATTACAAATATTTTATTCTAAGTGCCTATCTATAAAATTTACCCAAAGTACTAATGATATGGATGATTAAACCACGAGGTTTAAATCGAAAAAGTGACTAAATCTCAAATTTAGTTAAACTATAGGATGGATGGCGTATTTTAACCTTCTTTATTGAAAGTAAAGGCCTCCCTGACCCTCCCAGTCCCATTTATTTTGGTGGGTGAAACTCACAAGTTATTAGAAAAAGAAATAATCTAAATTAAAATAAGCATTGTCAACATGAAGAGGTTGAATGAGTGTTTCATGTAAATTAAGCTGCAAATCAGATATGTAGTTATATATATAGTTTGGAGTGTACCACTTTTGCAAGTAACATCTATCTTCCAAAATCATCAACATGAAATGCAACATGGGGTCATATATGATCACAATTTTCCATAAATCCTCATTTTCTTCATATTTGATTAAGATGACGTCCTTCAACTTTAATTTACAGATGAACTAAACCTTTCAGTCTTATTCATGTACTAAAGATGTTCACACTTCCCATAGAACTTTTGCGATACTAATGAGCTCTACAATTTTACCCACATATCTACACCTTTAAATGTTTCAGAAGAGTGGTTCGAAATTTATTTTAAAATTAACTAAACTCCCAAAATGTTCGTGAATTAGTTCGATTTATAAAAAAGAGCATTTGTCTTTTCTTTAGCTTTTCATGTATGCATATATATATATATATATATATATATATCAAAATCACATTATTCCATATTCAATATAGCATTCTATTTTTAGATAACACATAAGAGAAAATCAATTTTCAACTTTGTTGATAAGTTGACTCTTTTCGATAAAATTTTTAAAGTGTCATCTGTTGGAAGGTGTCATTATTGATCTCGATCGGGGTTGTCTACTAATTTTATAGAGAGCCCAAGCGTAAAAAATTATCTGAAGAGACTGTCGAAACTATTTTTTGAAAAACAAAAATTTAGTTGTCGATGAGAATTTGGATTTGCCACCAATCTTTTTTTAAGGTGTGATTGGACCACCTAAAAACGACTTTAGGCTACGAGTTTTAGAAAAACGGGTTCGGGAGTCAGTTACGTTCGAGGAAGGATTAGCACCCTCATAACGCCCAAAAATTGGTACCAAATTGATTAATTTATGTCTTAAAGTCGAGAGTTAAAAAATGCGATCCTTAATTAAATTAAATTATTTATTAAGACCCTCTCATTTTGAAAAAGAAAATATCACACCCAATGCGTTAGGGCATAATATTAATTTATTTTTTCCAAGATGAGTTAGTAAGAAAAAAAACTAGTGTAATAAAATTTAAGAGAATATTCATTTGTTTAAAATTTATAAGGAAATCGCGGCCCAATACGTTAGAGCACAATTTCTCAAAATTCTAAGCATTGAATATTTCCTTTTTTGTTTTTTTTTTTAAATTTCATCTCGAGAAATCAACGCGTCATATCCAATACGTTAGGACACCACATGTTGAATTCCCGATGACAAGCTTTATTTTGTTTGATTAAAGAGCAATTCTCGATTGTTAGATTTTACGAAGAAAATTGGAACCCAATACGTTGGGCTCAATTTTCTTGAAAATCCTAAATACGAGTATTATCTCTATTTTGAAAATTTTTCATTTTTAAATTCGAGTAAAAAGATGACGTAATGTTATATTGAAGTATGTATAAATGTCACAATAACAAATACAACAATGGCAAATAAATAAACGAAATGAATATATGTAAAAAAAATAATAATCCATGACATGCAAAATATCCAATGAATAAAAATTAAATGTAAGCACAATTAAATAGCGAATGAAGAAAGCAAGCAAAATAAATAAAGAAAAGAAGGTATATAATATACATATAGACATTATGAAGATATACATATGATTTACATACAAAATTTTGGGTTATAAAACTTATATACATAATGCATTTATGAAAACAAAAAATATGTATACATATACACATAAAATATATTAAAATTAATTAAATAATAACTACATTCTCAAAATTAATTAAATGAAAAAGATAGATATTTGTATATATATATAAATATGAGGAAAATATATAAATGTACATAAAAATAAATATACATATATATAGATTTTTTTAAAAAATAATTATATATATAAAAGTTACAAAAATAAAAATAAAAATAATTACACTATTAGAATTAATCAATTTTAAGAAAAAAATAAATTGAACTACAATTAAAAAATCTGGGGTAAATCCGCAAATAAATAAAGCCCAAAGGACAATATCGAACGCGCGAATAATCATGGAGGGACTGCAAGGGCAATTTACCCTTTTCTTTTAAACGGCGTCGTTCCATAGGGACCAAATTGAAATTGAAAATAGATTAAAGACGAATTTTAAAAATAAAATAAACTTGATTGTAAAAATATTAAAAGGCGGAGGGGCTAAAAGTGCAATTTGCCCATCTGCATAAAAACACGCGAATCCTAGGCCGGGTCGGGTCGGTTTCGGGTCGACCCATTCCTAAAACGGCGCTGTTTTAGTTGGCTATTTAAGCCAAAAACCTTTCAAAAAAAATCAGTTCTTTCACTTCTTTTTAAAAAAATAAAAAAAGCTCTTAACCCCTCAATTCTCCGACGTCCAGTCCGGCCATCACCACCGCACGGCCGCTTATCTCCCAAGGCAAGACATTGCGTCTGCGATGGTGGCGAAAAAGGAAAATTCCCCATTCAGTTCCTTCGACCTCTCTAAACCCAAATCTGGGTTTCCGGCCACCGATCCTCGGCGTGGCTCCCTCAAACACTTTAGCGCCGCTTCAAAGTCCAAAGAAAGGTGATTCCTTTCTGTTTTTCTTTTATATTATTCGTATATAAAAATATGTAATAATAATAATTGTAGATTAACGAAAATAAAATAACATAAATGACAACCTTGGACTGATTTCTGCTCTTTCGGTGCTGAACTAACTGTCTTTTAGCTGTGAAAATGCTTGCTTTTTTATTGATTTCTCGATTTCCCCCTTCTTACAGTATATTCAATGGATTTTTATAGCCATTCTCAAAACAATATAAAGAAACGAATCTGTTTAATGATTTGATTTGCAAATCTTCGCTTTTTCTTTCCATATACTGTTCGCTTCTTTCTTGATGTGCAGGTATGAAGATCGCGTGGAGATTCAGCTTGTGTAGAAGATTTGGGTTGCGACGGCTGAAGCTTACCTCAGAAACCCTAGGGTTTCTGCCATTGCTTTGGGCCACTGGATTTGGGCCTCTGTTTTTGTGTTTTGGGCCTTGTATTCTGGGCTTGTTTTGTTCTGGACTTGTAAAAAAACACTGGACTTTTCATTATTATTTTTGCTTATTAATGGCCGGGTAAAATTTAGATATTACAGAGACAATGGGAGTGCCTAATTAGATTGGACCTAAAAGGGCATGGGTTCAAACTCTATCAAACATAGATGTTCATGTCCCTTTAGTAGGTGATTGTGCACCACACATAGTCTAATCTGATGAGGCACTCTCACTCTCTTGAACCCACTCTCTCTTTAAGCAATTTCAGGTACTTAAGCTCTCTATTAGTTTTGATTTTCAAATGTTTTTATATAACAATTCAATTAAAAAATTCCTTTAATCAAATTAGCAAAATAAATGTAAAAAACTCAAAAAATTATTTTCAAGTATATGATTTAATATATTTTATGAGTATAAGATCCCCTTTAAAAGGTCATTAAAATACTTCTAAACATTTTAAACCAAGTCTCAGGCTTAGTATCGGTACCTTGACCTAGTTATATCAATACAACAAAGACAGAAACCAAAATTGTGAAACCATGAAGAGTAGTATCGCAACCAACGTAAAAGTATTGATACTTTCATGGTTGTGTTGGTACCAATCTGGGGTTGTATCAGTACCAGCTTGGGGTTGTATCCCAACAACTTCAACAGTTTACTCTCTAAGACTCCCTTGAGGACTTGTACCGGTACTAACCAGGAGTTGTATTGCAACAACCTAGACAATTTACCCCTTAAACTTCTTTTGGGGACTTGTATTGGTACCAACCCAGTTGTGGCAATACCATTGACTTTTAACAACTATATTTTTAAAGGGTAGTACCAATACTAAAACCTTTGTATCGATACCTTATGTCTGTTGACTGCAATTAATGCATAAATTGAATGATGCAATGATTCCAAAATGCCTCCAATGACCCCAAACTTACTAGAGGGTATAAATATAGATCAAGGGCACCCAAATAAATATAAGAAACAAACCTTCAAAGATCAAAGAGCAAAAATCTAATCTTTCACCTTGTTATTCTTATTTTCACTTGTAAACACTTTGTGGGTTCAATTCTTATTCATGCTTTCAAGTGTTGTTTTGTACTTTTAAGAGTTATGTCATTGTTTATCTACCTTCTAGTCGTGCTTCTTCATTCTCAATTGTATTTCTCAAATTTATGAGGGTTTAGGTTTTGGATAGAAAACCTTAAGGAGAAGTGTGCCTAATTGAAAAGATAGCATTGTAAAAGTTAAACATTGTCCTTAAAATGTTTCAAATTAAAGAATTTGGGGAATACTTAGTGGTGTTAAGCTAAGTAATGAACGTAAACAATTGGAGTCGAACCACTCTAATCTCTTATGTCATTTTTCTTAAGTTCTTTGTTTTAAAATTTTTAAACACAAATTCATCCTCTCTTGGTGTAAATTGATCATAACAATTGGAATTAGAACTAGATATCTAAAAACAGTGTAACACCCTTAACCCGTCTCTATCATCGAATTAGGGTTACAGAGCATTACCGAACAAATCAGAACGTTTAACTTCAAAACAAAAAATTATTAAGCAATTTAATATCAACATCTAACAACTCGATATAGCTATAGTAAAGATAGATTATCAGGCCTTAAATTGAACTTATTGATCCCTAAAAACAGTTTGGAAACAACCCGGAATAAAATCGAAATAAAGCAAAAATTTTTAGAAAAACATGAAAATTTAGGAAATAGGGGTCACACAGCCGAGTGACATAGCCCAGACCATATGGATATTGGAAGTATAGAAACATGGTTGTGTTCCAACCCGTGTGAGTATTCGAAATAGGGTCACATGGTCATGTCGCAGGCCATGTGCCAGACCGTGCTGCAAACTGACTTGAGACACACGGTCGTATCACAAGCCGTGTGAATCTTGCACCTAAAACAATAAAGACACACGGCCGTGTAGGGTGACCATATATGGCACATGACCATGTGACAGCCCATGTACCAGGCCGTGTGTAGCAAAAGTTACCCTTAAAACAAGGCATTTCAAAACCAAAACTTGCACACCAAGACACACCAATTCTAACAACATTCACGTGACCAAACACACTTAAAACACATTAAAAACATACTAATTCAATTATCCTACAAGTTCTAACCAATATACCATTCAAAAGCACTACAATTCATGCACCAAAATCATTCAAAAACAAAATGACAATACCAACTTCAATCAAATAACAGAGATACTAAAAGACCATTCCATCTCAATTTAGACCACCACAACTTACCATTTAGATAGAAAGAACCAAAATGACCATATCAATAAGTTTAAACATACAAGCCAAACCAAAGCCATATATACAACTAAGCACAAGTAAGGCCAAAACATACCACATGTTCAAAAAAATCCAAAATACCTATTATATCAAAGTCCTATACATGTCATTTATAACCATTTGACAAAACATCCAAAAAATACCAAACTAGATGACGGATAGTGTAATAGAGCTCCGGAAAGATTCCAACCGAACAAGCTTTCTAAAGATCTAGAAGATAGAGAAAAGAAAGCAACTACGTAAGCAAATGTTGCTTAGTAAGTTTGTATAAGAGAAACTCAAACTTGCCAAATAAACAAGTTCATAATTAACCATTCAAGCATTGTTGAATCTCTATATGCACATTTCTTCCTAAACACACCATTTCATAAGTTAGAAAGTAAATACATGTATAAGAACATATAATTCATAATATGTGACATTTCATGCATAAGATCTCAATATATAAATCATCACTCACACAATAAAAAAATCTTTCTTTTCAATTCAAAAGTGCATAACCATTTCAAATTACATACAAACTTTTATTAAATGGTTCATTCCATGATTCCCTTTTCAACACATCCTTTTCATTTGTCATCCTTTTCGAATAACATCCTTTTCAACCTTTTCATTTGATATCCTTTCGAATACATCCTTTTCAACCTTTTCAAGGATTCGAAATACCAAATATAATGCCATGGTGTTTTTCAACCATGATCTTTTTCTTTTCGAGTATAATACCATGAGGTATTTCAATTACGGTCATTTTCTTTTCTCAAACCAAAACAATATTAATCATCAATACATAAATACATATAAGAAAACTATCAATTAATCTTATAAATTCAAATGTAATATTTTAAAATAAAATACGAACTTACCTCGATAAAAATTATTGTAAAAACGAAGCCATTGACTATTCCAACACTTTAGCTTTTCTTCAATTTAGGTCTGGTTGATTCGTTTCTTGATATGCAAGATAGGAGCTTGGCCGAATACTCTAAGCTCTACTCTAATGGTGTTTTTGGTTTTGAAGAGCTAATGAAGAAGAAGAAGATATCATTTTTTTAACCTTTTGTTTTATTTAACTTATCATTTAATTATTAGATTACTAAATTAACCTTTAAAAACTATTAAAATTACACTAAAACCTACTCATATTTATCCACTAACTTAGGTTATGGTATAATTACCATCCAAGTCCATTGATAATCATTTCCACATCCATTTGATCCTTTTAACTAATAGAAATCAACCTTTACACATTTTTCAATTTAGCCCTTTTACTTAATTAACTATTTAAACCTTAAATTTCTTAAAATTCAATACGACCCTAATATAACCCTATAAACATTAAATAAATATTAAAATATTAACTCACTCATTAGAATTGTGGTTACAAAACCATTGTTTCGACACCATTGAAAATAGGCTATTACAGACATGATACAATCAAGAGAAAAGATCTTTAATAAGCTTAAGATGGAAGCCACAAATTAAGATATTTGCCTTATGTCTCTAAATTTTGAGGATTACAAAAATTATGAGAGAATGCCAAAAAATATATGGAAGTACTAAAAGTACCAAAAATTATAAAGGAGTACCTAAAACTATTACAGTACAAAAAATATGAGGGAATACCAAAATTACAAAGGAATACCCAAAAAAATATGAAGAAGTATAAAAATTATAAGGAAGTACCAAAAAAATACAAGGAATATAAAAGATACGATGAAGTACAAAAGTTATGATGGACTAAAAATATTGGTTCATATTAAAAAGTTTGCTTTATTAACTTAATTTTAAATATTTTTATATTTATTAATGTATATTAGAATGTAGAAATAATATACATTTTTACTACCAAAAATCGATTTCTCATGCGAAAACTTAATTGGGAGAATACAAAAAAAAAAAAATTATGAAGGAGTACCAAAAATGTATAAGTGCACGTACCAGCAAATTATGAGGGAGTACAAAACTATAAGAGAAAATAAAAAAATTATTAAATATTTTGTTGCTAACTTATAACCTACTAAATTGGTTAAAGCTTAGGTGTGTTTGATAAATTAAAATTCAAGTGCTGAAAAATTAAACATTGATTTTTAATACTGAATTTGATATCTCTGAACTCACATTAGAAAATTGCTTGGTAAATTAGTAAATATGAATACTTAATATAATTACGTTGTTTGATAAAAGTAAATATTAATTTTAAAAAAATATTTATTTCTTAATTTTAATCTTATAAATATAATATTTTGTTTAGATAGTTTTATAGTTTTGGATAAAAATAAATATATTCATTTGAATATCTCTACTTTTTTTTAAAAAATAACAATTTATTTCAATCTTTTAATAAAATAAAATCAACTTAGTATTTTCTAGCTCAAGTGATAAGTAGCTTATCTTGTTCAACATTTTTTTTTGTTGAAAATTTTATATTAAGTAAAAATTTAAAATAATTATCAAACACATTTAAAATATTAAAGGTTAAAATTTTCTATTTTCAATGAAATGAAAATTTTTAATGGTTTATCAAACACATCATTAGATAAAAGTACTAGAAAAGCCCTTATACTTAGGGCTAGATTACATTTTGACCCCTTTACTGTAAAAATGGGCAAATTAGGCCTTATACATTTTGAAACATGTAAATTGGCCTATTTGTTAAATTTTTTCTGTTAAATGATGACGTGTGACGTTAAATCAATGCCGAAAATTATTTTTTATTGTTTAACTATAAAATGGTCACCCAACTATTAAATTTTTTTATTTAGTCACTAAACTTTTTGAAATTAAATACTTTAGTCACCCTGAGTAGATGTGGACTTTTTTATTGGTCTAATAACAAAATCAACCTCTAATTTTACACATTCTATCAATTTGATCCTAAATATAAAAATTTAATAAATTTAGCTCTCATTGCTTACTAAATTTTTCATTTAGTTCTAATTCTAAAAAAATCAATAAATTTGGCTCTCAACATTTACAAAATTTGTCAATTTAGTCCTAACTCTTTAAAAAAAAATCATTTTTAGCCCTTTATAACTCATCGACTAACCCATGTGAGATATTAAAAAAAAAGGTACTATTTTTCAAGCCACTTGTAACAATTTCTTTTACTATAATTTAGGCTTTACAGTAGACCAAACCAATTGATTTAGAACCTATCCAAAATAATTGGTTGCATTACTACCCTAACATATAACGCTTTTAATGCTTTTATTTTCTTTTGGAATCTTAATTTTTTTTGTGTGTGTTTTATCCTAGCTTTTTAGAGTTCTTTTTCAAGTGACTTGAAAGAGGACAGTTTTCTTTTCTTCTTATTTTAATATCTCACATGGGTTAGTTGATGGGTTATAAGGAGCTAAATGTGTTTTTTTTTAAATATTTTTAAGTTCTTAGAGTTGGGACTAAATTGACAGATTTTGTAAATGTTTAGTGTCAAATTTATTGAGTTTTTAGAATTAGAGCTAAAATGAAAATTTTTGTAAACATTGAGGGCTAAAATTGTTGAAATTTTTCATATTTAAAATCAAATTGACTGAATGTGTAAACATTATAGGGCTAATTTTGTTACTAGACCAATAAAAAAGGCCACATAAGCTCAGAGTGACTAAAATATTTGATTCGAAAAGTTTAGTGACTAAATAAAAAAAATTAATAGTTGAATGACTAAAATAGAATGAAAGCATAGTTGGGTTTTAACAGAAAAATTTAACGAAGGACTAATTTACATATTTTAACCGAAATGCATAAATGTTAATTTATCTATTTTTTCAGTAAAGAGACTGAACTACAACCTAGAGGGGCTTCCTTGGTACTTTTACATTTAGTAGCAAAACTGGGAGGTTGTTGGCAAAACATCCCTTTTAACTATTTTATAAAATTAAATCGTTAATTAATTAATCTATTTATTATTGCATATAATTGTCGTTAGTGTTGAGCCCAAAGTTGTGACCACATAAATGAAGTTTGCCTACTTTCCCCATTTTATTTTTTATTCTTAAATTGTGAGCTTATTATTTAACATATCTCTAATTATACTAAATTCTTTTTTAATTAAATCAAATAATTGTCTTTTTACGCAAGGCGTCATGGACTAAAATCATAATTTTTATAATTTATAAAATTTTAAGATAGTAATAATAAAATTATATTTTAAGATAAAATTTTACTTAACCCTTTAAAATTATATTTTAAATATCATAAAAATATATAATTTAATTCGATCTCTCAACAAAAATTTCTACTGCATGTAATTCACGCAATAATTAGATTTTCTTTTTCTTTCTTCTCTTTTAGTCCCAACCATTCCAAATATTTTGGGAAAGAAAATAAATCTAACTAACGGCCTTTTATCAACTGTCAACCAAGCACACACTTCTGGAGCATTGATCTCCTGTGGGTGGACTCACTTTATTTACCTATTTCCCACCTGTAATTTCTTGACATGCGCCCACTAGTTCAAGATTCGCGTCCACTTTTGTCTTTTTGAATTTTTTTTTTAACTTGGTAAACTACACCATTAGTCACTAAATTATGGGTAAATTTTTATTTGGTCACTTAATTAAAAAAATATAATTTAGTTATTGTACTATTCAAAAATTTTCATTTAAGTCATTGGACTGTTAAACTTGATGTTATATGGCTTTTTTTGTTCACACTTTTGCACAAATTAAAAGTTTTCTTTCTCCTTTTTTACAATTCAATTTTTTTCATGAAAACAGCTTTAGACATCACAAACATGTGGACCGAAATTTAAACAATTTTTTTCTTCGATCTTCGGCATGTGATTGTCAGATCAACTTGGATCTAAAGTATGTTTTTCTACTTGTCTATGGGTATTGATTCAACATATCGATTATCGAATCGTCGCTTGGAGCTCGCTAGCGGAATTTTTAAAAAAAAATTAAGAGACTAAACTTTTGAATAGTTTAGTGACCAAATTGTAACTTTTTTTAGTTGAATGGTCAAAACGAAAATTTAACCATAATTTAGTGATTAATGGTGTTTTTTTTTTCTTTCAATATCTTTCGATTCTACGTGGCAGAACTTTATCGGTCACGTGGCAGGTAGTAAGATTATAGAAAAACATGTAGCATAGAATATAATTCGCATAGCACCTAACAGTCTTCCCTCCAACTGTATCTTTAAAATGTAAGGAATATCAATCTCTCACTTGTGCATCACTGAACTTGAACCCTTTAAACATCAGTTTCATCAATAACCCTTCATTTCAATCTCTCCACAAAAACCCTTTTTTTTTGTTGTTGTTTTGTTTGAATGTAAATTTCATCTATAGACCTTCCCATATGTCCACCATTGAAATTGAAACCATGTCCCATCTTTCGACACTCCAAAGTTCATCAGATTTTCTTAGTACAACCACCATAATTGCACTTACCATCTTCTTTTCACTCCTTTGTGCTTGTATCATCATAGGTCACCTACTTGAAGAGAACCGATGGGCTAATGAATCGATTACAGCACTTCTTTTGGTATGTTGTCTTTATGACCTTAAATTTGTTTTTGGGGTAAGAATTGTTTGTGATTGAGGCCTGGATACAGGGATTGTGTGCTGGAGCTGTGGTGTTGTTGGCGAGTAAAGGCAATAGTTCTAAGATTCTAGTGTTCAGTGAGGACTTGTTCTTCCTTTATTTGCTTCCTCCAATCATTTTCAATGCCGGGTACGGTTTACTCTGATCATTTCTAGGTGAATTTGGTCAGGTAAAGATAAAATTTGGTAATTGAACATGGAAATCTACTGCAGATTCCAAGTCAAGAAAAAGCAGTTCTTCAAGAATTTCACAATAATTTTGATGTTTGGAATATTTGGTACAGTGATTTCATTCTGCCTCATATCAGTAGGTAAGATCTACTGTTCCCTTTACTATTTACCAGGGAAATTTGATTGTTAATCCTGGAATTCACCTTAGTTATTATATATGCAGATAAGCTTGAACAAAGTCCTAACTTGGTTAACATTTGCTGCAAATATTGCAGGTGCCTTTTTGCTGTTCAACAGAATCGGTGTGACATCTTTGAATACTCAAGATTACTTGGGTGATATAACGATTCCTGGTTCATAGTTTTACATGCTGCCTGGATATTTTATTGTCCAGAACTCACACTTTCAGTTTCCTCTTGCAGCTGTTGGTGCCATATTGTCAGCAACTGATACTGTGTGTACATTGCAGGTATATTTGATAAAATTTCTACTGTTTTGGTATAAAGATAAGTTTGTTATGTCACTAATATGCATGAGTTTGGTTCTTATGTTGAAAAGGTTCTCAGTCAAGATGAAACGCCCTTCCTTTACAGTGTTATATTTGGGGAAGGAGTGGTGAACGATGCTACTTCTATCGTGCTTTTCAATGCAGTTCAATCACTCGATTTCAACAATATCGATGCCATGATATCCTTGAAACTGTTGGGGACCTTTCTTTACCTCTTCTTCACCAGTACCATTCTTGGTGTAGTAGTAAGTCTTAACATTTGGCTGCTTCAATTACTGAAAGATTTTTCAGTGAATATGCTTTCACTTCCTTTATTTCTTCCGTTACTATTTAAGGCTTTAAGCAGTATCCATATCAGCCTCACAGTTTTGGTCTTGTTTCATCTAAATTTGAAGTTACTTTGAGGACTTAACAAGGTTTTCAATAAAGACTAAATTTACTCACTGCTGTTTTTTTTTTTTTTTTCCTCAGGCGGGTCTTTTAAGTGCTTTTATCATAAAAACACTCTACTTTGGAAGGTACATATGCCTTATTTCCGCCATTTATGCATTTCTTACTAATGTTTCTTCCAATAGTTCACGAGCAGTTATATAATCCTTTGTTCTCTTAAAATTACAGGCATTCGACAGACCGGGAAGTTGCACTCATGATGATCATGGCTTATTTGTCATATATGTTGGCTGAGGTGCAATTTTCTTCTTCCTTCTTTCTATTATAATAAGTCTGGGATACAGATTTGAAACCAACATATGAGACGCTTATCTTTGAAAATCACGAGTTTATGCTTGTATTTTTTCTTGCAGCTACTGAATCTCAGTGGGATTTTGACAGTTTTCTTCTGTGGCATTGTCATGTCACATTACACATGGCACAATGTTACTCAAAGCTCAAGGATAACAACAAAGTAAAAACATTCCTTTGTCTTCAATGAATCTTCAAGAACCAAAACTATGACATGTTTAATCCTCATTCTTTGCACCGGTTGATGTTCAGGCATGCATTTGCAACAATGTCATTCATTGCAGAAACATTTATATTCCTATATGTTGGCATGGATGCCTTGGACATTGACAAATGGAAAGCCAGCAGTGCAAGGTTTTTTCCCCCCTCTTTTCTGATGTATCTTTCCAGAAAATTAGGCGGTTGTCACTCAACTAATATAACTCCAATATGCAAATTGGTTGATTGAGCAAGCGGCTATAATTTCATATGATTCTAACTTGGATCACATTCTGGATTCAGTGCAGGAACTTTTATTGCTGTCAGCTCAACACTGTTTGCATTGGTGTTAGTTGGAAGGGCAGCATTTGTGTACCCTCTAGCAAACTTCATCAATTGTATTCGTAAACGAGACGGTTCAAATATCGCGTTTCGAAAACAGGTAATATACTTAGCAACCGTCCAAGCATTTAGCTATTGTCGAACAGTTTCCAATCCAAACTTTTCTCTAACTCCTTCAATTCTCAGTTTATAATGTGGTGGGCAGGCCTCATGAGAGGTGCTGTTACTATTGCACTGTCTTATAACCAGGTATATGCTCATATTCCTAATTTTGGTTTAATAACTTAATTTTCTTGTTTCTTTATTGATATTAAGATCAAGTATGCTCAAATGCAGTTTTCAAATTCCGATGATGAAGATACCCAAGATTCAGCATTGATGATCACCTCTACCATTATTGTAGTCCTGTTTAGTACAGTGGTAAGCTAATTAGTTCGTAACTTAATGATTTGACTTTGTGCAATATACTGAACTTGCCATGTCAGAAACATTGATGTAATAATGTTGTTGTGGAACAGGTTTTTGGTTCCATAACCAAACCATTGATAGAAGCAGTGCTACTAAGACATGCAAAACCAAATGTTTCAGATGCTACTGATATCCCCAGCCTAGATGACTTGAGACTTATGTTCATTGAAAATGGTGAACCAAGTGACATGGGAGCAGGCCCTAGGAGGAGTAGTTTGAGGTTGCTATTGACTCATCCAACTTGGACAGTTCATTACTTATGGAGAAAATTTGATGATAGATTCATGAGACCAGTTTTTGGAGGAAGAGGGTTTGTTCCTTTTGTGCCTGGTTCACCCACTGGTGCCTCTGATGAAGCTTCAAGAACTTGAAGAACAATCACATCTATGTTACTCTGACTCTTTATAGGTATGAAGATATGACCTTCTAGAGATCCTCCTAATACAAGAAGAAAATACAGAAAACTGAGCATACTCATATGTGAAGATACACCGGAGTCCCAGTAACATAGCTCTGTAGGTATTAAAAGTTATTTATTTATTTATTTTATTTTTTGGTTTGTTGATGATTCTATAGTAAGTGCTTTTCCTATCCCACAATCAAATATTTTGTTTTTTCCTTTTTTGTAAAATAGTGCCAGTGTAGTTACGAAAGTATCTGCGTACAAGTTTTGTTCAATTCTAAGAATAAATAATTATCTTCTGAAAGTCGTGCTATCCTCTTATGCTTTGCACACAAGCGATAGCCAATAAAGGTATAATAGACAAAGACTTGCTATTAAGAAAAAGTAAAGCATTTCTCCCAAGTAACATACATTTCCTTGCTTCCAAGTAAAGCATTGCTGAAATGAGTTAAAACGTTCCCTTTTATTCCCATTGGCAGATCAAATGTATAAAACAACCCTATACCCTTTTTTGAACCATATCCCACAAAAATGGATCAAATCTTTCTCGGCCTTTGCCACAGGTTGTACAATTTCATCACGAAATATCTAGCAACATATGCCATGAAAAGTGTAACATTAGGCGATGTTTCTCATCAGGCTTCAGCTCAGTTACCTTCTCCAGGTGCTGAATCAGCTATATCGAGCTCCATGACCGACCAAGCAACACACCCTGTGGCTGAAGCAACACCAGTTGAAGACTCAAGTTTGCAGGCCAAAGTAGAGCCAGAACCAATGTATAATCATAGTGAAAGTGGAATTCCTTCTGCAACATCTAATGAAGAGAAAAATGAGGATGTTATTGAAGCAGCAATGTCTGAAGCTCGACCTCCAAAGAAAATGGTTAGCATAAATGATACAGTAGAGGAGATGACTGCAACTGCAAGCAAGAAGAAAAGTAAGAAGAAAAAAAGAGCAGAAAAAATGGGTTCATTTGACCAAGAAATAGAGGAACCAAAACCTTTGAAATCGATTCTAAAAGTAGGGTCTAAGATAGATTATGAGAGCAACAGTTTGGGGTCTACCTGAATTTACCTTGCTGGTAATGTTCTTTGTAATGGTTCTTGATTTGTGAATATCATATCATATCAATTTGTGAACTTAGATGAATTATTGCAGTTTTGATTCTCCATGCCAAAAGCAAATTGAGAGAACTCAACACTGTTTAATTTAACCCTGAGAACACATGAATATCATATCAATGCATTATCCTTTATCTTCAAACAAATCCATTATTATAAAAATATTAAAATGCTGAATAAAAGTTTGTTTTTAAGTTAATTTATTAAATTTTCATCAGTGATGATCTTGCTACATACAGTTGCTGGTTAAATACTTATTTTATTATTATAAATGAATTAAAAACAAATAAACAAAGGGCATTTGTTACATCCATCTACATAAATGAACTTTCCAATGAGGGTATCATATGGCACAACTTTTGCACCCTAAGAATCACTTTCTAGACCAATTTTTTTGGCGAATGAATATCAACTTCTTTCAACATCATCTTCTGAGTCTGATTCATAGTCAAAAAATGACCTAAGATACCAAGTACAATGATCATTCCAGTCAGCTTTGTTGCCATCAATTCGCCATTTCTGGTCTTTTATCATTTCCGGAGAGAGTCCCCATTCCAGCAATTCTTCATCCGAATGATTTATTGCTAAGCTATATTCACCGCCATGTCCCAACTCCATAACTCGAATCTCACAATTCCCAAGATTATTTAAGCGCTCGAATTGTTCAACCGTCCATTTGAACCACTTCATTAGGAACACCCGTGAGGCTAGACCGTGTGAGATTATTATGAGATTCAAGTCCTGAGAAGAATCGCTATGAAGCCTATTCAAGTCTATGTCTCTCCAGAGAGATTCAAGAAAACCTGCAAATATCAATGATTTATCTTCGATTTAGCATCCACTGATCCAAACTACATATCAAAAGCATTTAATTATTTGGATTCATTCTCTAAGATTAAAGAACAAAATAAGATTATATATCAAACCACAGATATGAGATCTCTTTCCAACATCACTTGAAAGGATAGAATCATATCTGGCTCAATCCTACTTCTAACTTGAAGACTTTCAAAACCAGTGAACAATGAGCATACACAATTATGGTTAGCTCGCTCAAAAATGGATGACATGGCAAACCAAGCACTCAAAAACCATTTTAGCGAATAATTCCGGAGAAGGTGCTCTCGATACTCATCCACAGCTATCATAAGAAGAATTAAAACCACTCATCAAGTAAAATTATCTAATATTTTTGCATGTCCTGCTACCAGACTATTACCCAAATAGAAACATTTCGGGGATAAAACAACTTGCCGAACCTATTTCCTAGCATTTCAAAGACATCATTTTGTTGCAGAGTTAAAAATATGCACATATCAAAGAGATCTATGCTCATAAATGGTTAAGTAAGCAATGAAAGACATGCTTGTATAAAAAGCTTAACAGTCCCGTAATATTACTTCTCTTTTACCATTAACACAACAGAACCCAATTTTCATTTAGAAGTTCATAGCTATCAGAGTTGCAAAGCAAGCCATTGCCAATTAGTACCATTTCCAGAAGCATTTCTTTCCAACAATAACAAGAAGAAAGTATAGATTGATTTTAACAGTCTCTTAATATTTTTGTTTTTCTTATTGCTTTCACAATCAGTGAAGAATACTAAACTACTTTAAATTAACACTTGCACTTTCTTTTTTCTATTTCTTAAATGACCATGAACTGATAAAAAACCATTCGATTCTCCATCCACAAATGACCATTTTTCTTCATAGAAGCTTAATGCCCTAAGCAAAATTTACAAAAAAAAAAAACTCCAGAATGAAGAAGAACTTACTTGAAACACGATCAAAAACATCAGCGGCGGATTCACCTTCAGGGAACCTATAAAAAAACCTCCCAAACCTTTCCCTCGTCTCCTTGATAATTTTCATCCTTTCCTCAACCTGGAAATTCCCAAAGTCCTGTTCTCTAATCCTACACTCTTCCCTTACGCCAATCACCCTTTTCTTTGAAAACGATTTCCCGATCTCCCGTAACGTGGATCGGGTGCGCTCGTAGGGAGAGACATAGAAGTAGACCCGCCAATCGGGGCAAGGCCCATGGCTGGAAACAAGGTCCCGAAGGTGGGAACCAGCCAAGCGGGCTTGGGCACGGCCTCCTTCGGTCAAGGAGATCTTGTAGTCGGGGGTTGTGGAGTAGGCCGAGGTGTCTAAATTGCCTTCGGACTCACCATGTCGGACTAGGATTATACGTTTGGGTAACAGCCTGGTTTTGCAGGATTGGTGGTTGTTTTTATGGTTGTTCTCTTCCATTCTTGTGTTCAATGAGGGGAAATAAATGGGTTATTGATGAGGAGAAAAATGGTTATTGTATTGAAAATGGAAATCTGCAGTTTGAAAGATTTGATTTTTCTCCTATTTATAAAGCTTGGCTTGTTGAAGGGTTTCTTTTAATTTCTTCAGGCATTGTTTACACGATTCAATGGGATAAGATTCCATTTGTCTTTCTTGCGTTTTCTTTCAGAGTTTTCAACGGTCTTAATTTCTGCATTTATTTTTTTAAAATAATTCGAATCCAACTCATTTTATGAACATTGTCTCTTTCTCCCTTTTTAGAAATCTGGGTTATTCATTTTATAATTAATTTTAGGATAAACTACTAAAATACTCCCTTTTATTTCCTTCAACTTATATTTTGTGAAACTTTATTCTCATGCATTTCAAACAAAAATTTTAGGTTAATTATATAATTGGTCCTCATATTTTTCATTTTACAATTTCAATTTTTCTTTATGTTCTTTTAACTTTCTTTTTTTCTTTATTTTCTATTCTCTTCGCTTCTCATCTATTTTCCTTCATTCTCCGTCTCTTTTAACGTAAAAAAAATTAAATTGCTTAAAAAAAAAATATAGAGACCAATTGTATAATTTAACCTAAAATTTTCGTTAAAATGATGATTTATCGTGCCACATCATCTCACTGTTACACCGTTAACGATAATTAATACTCAGTGACTAAAATATTATAAAACGATAACGTAAGTGACAAAAACATAATATTTTTAACATAAATAACTCAAATATAATCTAAGACAAATAGAAACACCTATTTTAATAGTTTACCCTTAATTATATAATTATAGTGGGGATTCATTTTTAGGATGAAATAAGTCAAAAATGACGGTGGGATTCATTTTTAGGATGAAATAGAACACGGTGAGGTTAGGTGGCGACAACTGTGTCAAAGGAAATGCATTATCGGGTTTGGGTGCGGGTGCGGGATACTGTAATGTTTAAAATGTCAAAGCTGTTGTTCATCCTTTTTGACAGTCGATGGCTGTCTGCGCCAAATTTCACACAGGATGAGAATCTTGTTGCTTCAACCATTGTTTACATGTTTTATTTTCATTTTTTTAATCATTTAAAAGAGTTTGTTTTACCCTTAAAAAAATTCTAGGCAATCATGAATCGTGTCACTCATTCAAATACGAAGGTTCACTCGAAAACTAAAAGAGTTTATATAAAAAATAGGTTCGAAAAATAGAATTAGACAAAGAATAAGACCCGTTTTTTAATAGGGTCAGGCCTCGAGTAAGGTTTTTTTGCTTGGGCCTGGTTTATTTCGACCTAGCCCAAATAAGATGTTTTGTTGTCATTTTGTTGATGTTTCGCTATTATATTGTTACTATTTGGGTATTGTGTAACTATTGTTTTATTTTTAATTTTGCTACTATTTTAGAGGCATTTACTTGTTAAAATGCAACTATCTTACTGTCATTTAAGTATAAAAAAATTTTAAATGTATTTTCAATTTGTTGAGAAACATTTATTTTAATTTTTTTGTGTATTTGATGTATTATATTTTTTAAATTTATTTTCATATAAAAATAATCTAAAAGATTAATACGGGTGAGTCGGGTCGGACTTGAGTTTAGCATTTTTAATTTGAGTCGAGCTTAAGTAGAATTTTAAACCCATTTTTCAAACTAAGCATAGCTCAAACCTAAAATTTTGCATCAACTCGACTCGACCTATAATCAGGTTTATTAACAACTAGCATCTTAAAATGGGTTACAATGATGGGCTTGTTGTTTGGGCTAATAAATAGCCTACGGGAAAAAAATTTAGTACTTTATGTTACAAGACCTCAGGGTGATAATCAGTTTGAGGAGCTGGACACTAGTAAGCATTTTATTCATCTCCTCTGTTAAAATAGATGTCGATAATGGCGATAGAATAATCGCAAAAATAAAGAAAAATAAGAATACACAGATTTTATGTAGAAATGCTTTCAGGAAAAAACCACGAGTAGTGGAGAATAAATTCACTAATGTTGAAAAACGAATGATCCAATATGAGTTTTGACTATATTTATTTAAAGGTTGAAAAACTTCATTCTAATCAATGTCAAATAGAAGAAGTGTAGTTCTATACAGATTTTACTTATGCAGCATGGTCCGTACCGCGAGGGTCGGATTCTACACAGATCCCCTTATTTTACCACTATATTTCTTTAATAAGGATTTGGGTCATACAACTTTAACAATATCTACATTTACACGAATTCTCAATGAACAAGTTCTCCACCTCTTCCACAAAACCCTTAAACGGGTATTCTTCAACAATAAACACCAACCAAGTCTAAGCAATGCTCAAACTTGGTTATAGGAAGTGACTTAGTCATCATATCTACAGGATTATCATGAGTACTAACTTTCTTCACAACAATATCACCACGAGCAATAATATCACGCACAAAATGATATCAAACATCCATGTTCCTTGTTCTCTCATGAAACATTTGATCATTTGTAAGGAAATGACACTCTGACTATCACAAAATACTGTACTAATATGAAGGTTTTTACTGAGTTCACCAAAGAGTCCCTTTAACCAAATAGCTTCTTTACAAGCCTCAGAAATCGCCATGTACTCGGCTTCAGTAGTAGACAAAGCAACTGTAATCTGCAAAGTGGCTTTCTAACTGATTGCCCAACCCCCAATAGTAAAGACATACCCTGTGAAAGATCTTATTTTATCAAGGTCTCTAGCAAAATCAGAATCAACATACCAAATTACTTCATCTCTAGTTTGTCCAAACTATAAACAAACATTAGTAGTACCTCGTAAGTATCTAAAAATCCACTGAACTGTTTTCCAGTGTTCTTTACCAGGATTCTCCATGTATCTACTAATTGCATATGGTAAATCTGGATGTGAGCAAACCATAGCATACATGAGAGATCCTATTGCACTAGAATATGGAACACGTGACATGTAACACCCCTAACCCATATCCGTTGCCGAAATAGGGTTACGGAGCATTACTGGAGTTTACAGATCAAATATAATTAAATCGTATCATTTACTATTCATATCCAAAATCAGACATATTCAATCATATTGTCCCTTAAATGGACCTCGAGGCCCAATTCATGAGTTAGAAACAAGTCGAAACTAAATTGAGAACTTAGAGAATTTTTCGTGAAATTTTAAAAATTTCTCCTAGATGCAGAGGACACACACTCGTGTGGCCAGGGCCGTGTCAGCACACTTGTGTTCCAGGCCGTGTGGGCATTCGATATGAAGCACACGGCCGTGTCCTAGCCTGTGTCCTTACCCGTGTAACTCTCTGACTTATGTCATGCGGCCAATCACACACCCGTGTGCTAGGGCGTGTGGATAATTTAATTTTTAAAAATTAGGTGTAGGAGACACATGGCCAAACCACACACTCGTGCGCATGGCCGCGTGCCACACACGGCTGCGACACACGCCTGTGTGTCTACCCATGTGGATGAAAATAGACCATTTTCAAGGCCACTTTTCTCACCTAATTGGTCTTCCACCTAAAACCGCATTTAAGCACATTCACCAACCAATCCAAGACATTTAAACCAAGCCAAAACCAAATTCTTATGCATGATGTATCATGACATTGATTTAAATATCCAACTTAATCAATTGAACATATTCTTACTTAAGCATATTTAAACCCATAATATCAATCATCCACACTTACATATCAAACATAGTATAACCTCATACATTTACATTAACCATACTATCACTAGTCATTCCAATGGCTAGTTACAACCAAAACATGTCATCAAATTTGCCTAACTTAGCCTATACATGGTATATATGCCATTATACCAAAATAAGTTTGCTATTTGTAATAAAACGAGCTGAATGATAGTGTGATAATGCTCTGACCGATTTCTAACCTTTATGAGCTTCCGTGCACTATAAAATAGAAAGAAATAAATAGAGTAAACATATAATGCTTAGTAAGTTTGTATAGCAGGAAATTTACTTACCAATTATATTCATTTAAAATAAGCACTCATAGTACATCCAAACCAATAAAATCAATAGCCTAAACACATACAAATCTTCATCAAGCATATTAGTCATGAATTCCAAGTACTTTTCATGTAACAAAGATGAGCTCATCATATAACAATTTCATATAAATATGTTTTCCTCATCATATATTCATATAACTTTTACATTTAAAATAATTCATCTCAAATTAAGATTATCTCATATCGAAACTTTGCCTGTTGAATTTATTTGAAATTTCAATGGATACACCGGTAGTACACTTGAAGTGCTGTAATCCATCAATTCATATTCAGGAGTGCTCAATAGAGCACATAATCGGGAAGTACACTCTCGAGCCATATAATGGGAAGCTCATGTGAGCCATGTAATAGGAAGTTTATCCGGGCCGTATAACGGGAAGCTCATAAGAGCCATAATCAGGAAGCTCATGCAAGCCAATAACGAGTAGCTCCAAAGAGCCATTAACGGGAAGCTTCGGATAACCATATATCAGGAAGTTTAAGTGAGCCAGTATCGGGAAGCTCACAAAGAGCTTTTAATCAGGAAGCTCACGAAGAGCCATATATCGGGACGCTCATAAGAGCTGTGGTGTGTCTACAACACATGCAGGATCACAACCGATCAGGATGCTCCGAAAAGCTATTAACGAAAAGCTCACAAGAATCATTTAACGGGAAGCTTGAGAGGGCTAATAACGGGACGCTCTTTCGAGTTGTGGTGTGTCCGTAATATATGCAAGATCACATCCAATACGGGAAATCTTGTATCCATCGAATTTCATTTATTCAATCGGAACTTGATGTTTGTCAGGTATTGTCGGATATAATATTAATTTCATATTCATAACAACAATACAATCACATACATAACATTCAATTCAAGCATATAAATATACAAAATTTAGTTACACGAACTTACCTCGATACTTGTTCGTATTTGAGAATCTACTAATCCGATACGTTTTATTTTCCTTGATCCAATTCTGTATTTAGTCTTTCCAGATCTATATAAATAAATTTAATCCTTAATTTATTACATTTCACATTCAAATCAATCTAATCCACATCTTAGGCAAAAGTACCATATTGCCCCTATACTTTTAATTATTTCCAATTTTTTCCCTAGGCTCAAAAAATGAAATTCATGCAATTCAATCCTTATTCCAAACCTAGCTGAATTTTTCATATAAGATTTACAGCTCATTTATTTCACAAAAATAATAAATTTTCCATGAATTTTACATCTTTACAATTTAGTCCCGAAATCACAATTTCATCAAAATTCACTTTACAAAAGGTGTTTATCTATCAACAACCTTTCATTTTCTACCATAATTTCCAATTTTCAGCATATTCATCCATGGAAAAACTTTGATTCTTTGATAAATTTACAAATTAATCCCCAAAATAGATAGATTAGGTTATTACGATCTCAGAAATTAAAAAATTACTAAAAACGGGACTTGAATACTCACCTAATTTGGCCCAACAAGTTTTCTCTTTCTAGGGTTTCCATGGCTTTTTAATTGGGAAAGATGATATAAAATGATTATATTAGATATTTATTTTATTTATCATCTTTTATTTATTTCAATTTCCAATTTAGTCCATTTCTTTTTCTAATTTTCCATGGATGAATCATCAAAATATCTACTAACTTCTCTTAATGGTCTAATTGCCATATAAGGACATCAAATTTTAAATTCTATAGCTATTTGCTACTTATAGCTACTAGAATTCAACTTTTACATTTTATGCAATTTGGTCCTTTCCTCCTAATTAAATTTAAAATCCGTAAAATTCTCTTATCAAAATTTTCATACGTCTTTCTTATCGTAATGCAGATTATGCAATATTAATAAAATAAATTTTCTTTCTGACTCGGATTTGTGGTCCCGAAATCGCTGTTCCGATTTTACTGAAAATGGGCTATTACATAACATGTAATCAATCTCATCATCTAATTGTGGAGAAAAAGTCGATAAAGTCTGAAATGGGCTGCTAATAGAGTACTAACAAGCTTAACACTCTTCATATGGAACTTGCAAAGAACTTTCTCATTGTACCATTTCTGACTTAGGTACAATTTACATGATTTTCTATCTTTGAGAATCTCCATTCCAAGTATCTTCTTTGCTGCTCCCAAATCTTTCATCTCAAATTCTTCACTAAGTTGGGCTTTGGCCTCATCTCTCATTTATGTTTGGCTGCTATCAACATGTCATCAAAAAAAGGAGTAGATATACAAATGAATCATCATTGTTTTTCTTAAAACAAGCACAACTGTCAAAGCTGCTTCTTTTGAAATTATGAGTAGTAATAAATGAATCAAACCTCTTGTACCATTTCCTTGGTGACTGTTTCAGGCCATAAAAGGGACTTTTTTTAGCAAGCAAACATAATCCTCCTTTTCTAAGACTATAAAACCCTCTAGTTGTTGCATGTAAATATCTTCCTCAAGTTCTCCATGCAATAACGTTGTTTTTACATCTAACTGCTCAAGCTCCAAATCATACATGGCCATAATACCAAACAAGGCTTGAATCAGACAATACTTCATAACTGGAGAAAACACGTTTGTGAAATCTACACCTGAAATTTGATTGTAACCTTTTGCAACCAGCCTTACTTTATATCTAGGTTCTTTAACTCTTAGAGTCACTTCTTTCTTCTTGAACACCTATTTACAACGAACAACCTTTTTACCCTTAGGAAGCTTCACTAGATCCCATGTTCTATCCTTATGGAGTGATTTCATCTCTTCTTGCATGGCAATCATCCACTTTCCTAAATCTTAACAGCTAACTGCCTTGGAATAAGTAGATGACTCTTGATTTGCATCTATATCTTCAGCCACGTTTAAAGCATAAGAAACTAAATCAGCCTCAGTAAACCTCTTTGGAGGTTTAATTTCTCTTCTAGGTCTATTCTTGGCAATAGAATATTGAAAAATGAATGATCTAAGAGAAGTTTCAACTACATTTATTTAAAGGTTGAAAATTCTTATTCTAATCAATGTCAAATAGAAGAAGTGTAGTTCTATACATATCCTACACAAATCCCTTTATTTTACCACTGTATTTCTTTAACAAATATTCGGGTTACACAACTCTAACATCCTCATATACAACACTGATGCCCTTCAATTTCACACCAATTGATGGGCATGGGTTTTGAAGTTGAGATTGCAATCTAGAAGATTAACATGTAAATTTTCATTTGTTAGATCTACGGGTTAAAAAAATGAGGTGATCCAATTTATGAAACCCATCAATAACTAGAAGGACATGTGAATGCTTCTCAACTCCTTAACAGTCGCATTGTTTGAGGCATCAAAGATCATATGGGTAGGATGCCTACCACTAGGATGAGGTTGCAAATTCATAACAAAAGGTGTCATATGGCACTTAGGGGTAATTTGGACAAGTATAAATTAAATAGCTCTCTTTGTTGGCTCTTCTAGACCCATGTACAGGTTGTTTGGCATATATGTTAAGCCTAGTATAATAAAGACTGAAATTGTTCAATTAGAGAATTTGATTAAAGAATTTTCTTGAAAAATTAATTTGGAAAATCTAAGTGATTTTTGGAAAAAATTAATTTTGATCAAGTAAATTTAAATTAATCAAATTAATTAAAATTTTTTGAAAGTCAATATTCTAATTAGACAATTGGCCTAATAAGTAATTGAACTTGAAAATTAGACCTGAGATCATAAATTAGGCTCGAGAGCCCAAAACTAAGACCAAGACCCAAAAATTGGTCAAACTGGGTCTGATATGTGAAATTGGGTCGACGGTGCAACCGATGGCTAGATCAGATCGGCCGGGTCGTCATTGACCCGAACCGAACCGAACTGACAGCAACCGAACTAGCTCATGGTACCGTTAGGGTGTGAACCTACATCGTCAGACACGGTGGTGTCTGTGGCTGTAACGGTGGCGTCTCGGTGGCTAGCGGCGGTTGATCGTTTGTGGTTGAGTAGTGGAAGAGTTACACTTATTGGGACTCACCTTTTTATACCAAATTATAAACAATCAAAATTTCCATTAAACATAATTACAATTATAATTCTAAGTGCATAACAATTTAACTCAAGCATACCGTATGAACTTACCTGGTTAAGACAACAAACAAACAACTCTCTAAGGACTAATCTGTAATTTTTGTTATTTCCCTGATTATCTTTAATTTGGTCCAATTTCTTATTTATTCAATAATTTAATTCAATTTATCAATTCCAACCCTTTTATTTCATCAATTATAAACATGTATCAACTCAATTTAATTATTTGACTACCCTTAAAATTTTGCATGTTATTCAGTTTAGCCCATTAAACCGAACTTACTATTTCTTCCAAATTTGAACTCCAAATTTTAAACCCACTTCAATTATGTCCATTTACAGCCTCCTATTATCAAAATTTTAAAAAATCATACCAATTTAAATATATTCACAATTCAATCCCTAACTTAAAACTAACAAAATTTACTTAACAAATTAATTTTATTTCATTTCTAAGCTTCAAAATCTACCATAAATATTCAAAACTTTAAATAATATAAATGAAAACTTTTAAATCTTTGAAAGTTTTGAAAACGAAGGTACGGATTAGTTAAACCTAGTTGCAACGATCTCAAAATATAAAATTTACAAGAAATAAGCTTGAAAAACATACCATGCATAATAAATGAAACTTGATTGATTTTTCTAAGGTTTCAACCATGGGGTTTCGGTTGTAAAAAGAAGAAATAAGAACATGAAAATTTTATCACCTTTTATATTTGTTTATTCCTTTATTTAATTACTAAAGTGCCATTAACTATACATATTTTTAATCTAAAATACACATGCTTACCGTCCACTATCTTAACTATAGTTAAATTGCCATAAAGATCTATTCAATTATGATTTTGCACTCAATCAACTCTTTTAAGACAATAGCGATTAACTTTTACAATTTTTATGATTTAATCTTTTTTAATTAATTATTCAAAAATCAAAATTAATGGGCCAAACTTCAATTCACTTATACTACAGCTTTGTAAATATTTAATAAAAATATTTACGAGCTCGATATATGCAAATAAGGTCTCAATATCTCATTTTCGAAAATCATTGACCTTCGGTACGTACTGCTTGTACCTTACCTTGACTAACTGACTAATTTAATAAAATCAATGAAACCACATTTTATTATAACACTATTTTTAACTCGTAAATATTAAATAGATAATATTTACTTATTTAATCATCGAAATTGTGATATCAAAACTACTGTTTTTGACACCACTAAAAACGAACTGTTATAGATAAAATGTAGAATATTTAGGTAGATATCAATATGTATATCCAATCCAAATCGTATTATAAAAGTTCCATAGCTACTACAACATTATATTCATACTGTTTAGATGATTGATTTTAAAGTCATGTTAGCTTCATACAAGGTGAAAAGGGTACACTAACCTGAAAAACTTATGTAGATTATTATTCATTTATTTTTGTTTGATTTAAGTGGAATGTAATTGTTGTGTGGTTTCCATGTTTGGGTTAACGAAAAATTTTGTATTTTTAAAAACATCTTAATACATATAGTTTCTGTGTAAAGAGTTATCTTTTATAAATTATGATGCATTTGAAAAATGATGCAACTAAACTATTTAGTTGAAAAATAAATAAATAGGAAAACATGAGTAATTAAAAATTTATCTCAGTGTCGAGATCAGAAGAGACAATGGAGAAAGACGATGACTAAAACATATTAGAGGCTAGATCTAACATTCTTTTATGTTATTTAATATGGACTTTTAATGGGGATTTAAGTGATTAACTTAAAATTTTGTACTTTTTAAATGGACTAAAAGAATAAATTTTTTGTAGGTCCAGTCAGCAATCTATTAAGGGTTTTAATGGTTGAGTGATATTTTAGTTAATTTTAAAAAATAATGACTAAATTAATTAAATTTTTTTAAAGTGATCAAAATAAGAATACGATATTTTAGAGTGACACTTGATGTAATTTAGGAAGATGAAATTAAACACCAAAATAATAATGTTGTTGTGGAAATCGGTTCCAAGAATTAAGTAACAAATTCATTTTCCTTTTTTTTTTATTTGTTTTATCAAAGCTTAAGTTTCAAACGGGTGAAAATCCTACAACAACACTAAATTCACGATATAATTACAACATGCTTAAATTCATTGAGACATTTCAACAAACATTAAACAGGCATTGTGTTTGGTAATTTTTTTTATTTACATTTTTACTGCTTGTGCTAACCCCCTCAACACTTGAACACAAGCACAATGATTATGATATTTTTTGTTTGGAAGAAAATCCATTGTTGGTTAATTGTTACTTACCATTTTTTTTTTTTAAATTTGCTTTTGCTACAGGTGTTTGTTTATTGGGCAAGAAGGAGAGTCATTGGCTTTGATAAAAGAAAACCATTAGGCAAGACTGGTTTCGAATTGACGTTTCGGATTAGTAATTTCAAACGGTTTGCCAAGATGTGAAGCCACAATAGAACAAATATTAGCGTGAAGAGCTTCTCACTCAAAGTGGTTTGCTTGTAATAAGGTTATCCTAATAAGAGTATGAATTACTTTATTCACACCTCCATAATCTAATGAAATGATAAAGATTCAAAATAAAATTGTAGCATTAAACAATCATGAAGGGTTATACCAAATTCAATAATAAAAGAACATAAATTTTGTAATGCTTCGACCACCAATAAGTAATCCGATTGATTAGATTTAGAAGGGACCTTAACTAAGAGGGACAATCAACTCGGCCATTCATGGTTCAACCAGCCCCTCACTCCAGCCGACGTAGCTTTAACAACTTGGCCTCGAGAATCCTGAATGACAGCAGCGTACCCCACACCTGCTCATTGAAAATGTCTTGAGAAAGGGTTGTTTTTCTTCACCAACTACTCCTATATCCTGCTGCTCCCTTGTAGACTAAACCTTGGTATAAAATCCAAAACAAAGAAACAATGAGTACCTAAAGGAATAAAATAGAATATTTAAAGGTAAATTAAAAGAATATAAAATAGTACATACCTTTATTGAAAGCAAATGTTGGATAGTGCTGTTAAGGTCATTGTGCCAATGTCCCGTACCGTTTCCATCTTCTAATCTTTCCACCAATGGCGCCTTTAAAACTCCATTTCAAAATATCCCCAACTCAGGACAACCGGTCAGTATTAGTAAGCATGGTCACTTGAGCAAAAGCTCTTAAGTTGCGGTAGATTCACAAGCTCCAAACTTTGCAACCTGCTGAAGATAATGTCAGCTGTTGCTTCATTTCCTTCACTTGCAACCGTTTCCTTCATTGAAATGCAGTTAATTATCGTTAACACTTTGAGTTGGGCTATACCCTGTACTGCTAAACATGTATGTAAGTATTTCATTCCTTTGCAATTTACACACATACAAGTTGGTGAGATCTTGAAACACTGCTGAGGATGACCCTAAGCTCATCAGATTGTCACATTTGTAAAACTTCAACAGTTTCAAGCTTGGGTAGAATGTGGTCTATTCGTACGTCTTTCTTCCATAAACAATCTTTTAGATTATCAAGACCTTCCAAGTTTATTTTTTTTAATTGTCGACAAAGTTGGAGCAGCATACATCTCCTTATTACCAGTATCTCCTTCCATACAGAATAGCTCTTTGATTTCACAAGAATGCAACTTCTTCAAATTTTCCTCTTCTAAAGTGCAATCTTCACAATTTTCACTTCATCCAAATGTAAATCTTCACTTTTGTTTATCAACCTCTTAATTCCACTATCCAAATCATAAATGCTTGTGGTTAGCCAGAGTTTTAGGGTTCTTGAATATTAGTAGCTTCCAAAGCATTGCCATTCCTCTCTTGGGAAAATCATGTAATTCCAACTTTTTGCAACTCCAGAAGTCCTTTGGTGTGGCCTTGGCATTCGAAATTTGAATTTCTAATTTGGACAAATGAGACAATGTGTTGAGTTCAGCAAGAGTAGCACTAATTTGTTTATTCCAGCTCTTTCAACTTCCTACTGAATAAAAGTGACACCCCATATATAACTCTTCTAATCTTGACAGACTTGACAAGACATCGGGTGAAATTATTTTGAGTTTGGTACAACCACTTACATCTAACAACTTTATTTTCACCAGTTGCCCGATTTCCTTGGGTACAATTCTGATATTAGATTCCATAAAGCTAAGGGTTTCTACTCTCTTGACCCATCCAATAATGGTTATATTATCTCCCAATTCACATTGGGCTAGGCGCAATGTATTGAGGCTTGTTAGGAGATCAATTGATGAAGGTAAAGAAAAAAATGCATACGAATCAAAACTAAGATTTTAAGATTTGTTGCTTCCTTGAAGAAGTCAGTTGACAACATCTGGGAAAGTTGCTTGCTATATATAGGGATAAGAAGTAGCCGCGGACAATTCGACTAGTCAGGAAGCTTGGTGATGATAGGACACAACAAACAAATCTTGTTGCATATTTTCATTGACTCTCCATCTAGCCAATCTCTTAGAACATCCTCCTCTGCTAAGGTAAACACCGAATTGTTCTTTGAAGCGATTGATTTGACGACAATATAAGTAAGATCATGCGCATCACAGTACTCCTCATTGGTACTATTACCATCAAGCAACAAACAAGATCTTTGAGGGTACTCATCATTGTTCACAACCTACCTCGTGCTTCTTTCAAGGTGTTGACACCATTAATTAAACCCAAACCAAATGCATATCTCAACAAGTCTTCAATCGTAGTATGCTACAAAGGCTGAAAGTCTGTTTAAGACCATCACCTTGTAAATGATTGTAGCTAAACTCTATAGCCGAGTACCCATTAGTAGGTATCTCGACGATTTTTTCTGAGGAGGGCCTTTGTAGTTTTCGTAAAGCAGCATTCCAAACAAATACTCTTATTTTCCAATGCCCTTCTAACTGTTGCAATGCAAAGCGATAATCTTGCACATTATTTGGCTACCTCAAATGCGGTGGGTTAGAGCTCAACACTTTCAGCACAGTCCCTAACCATCTTCTTTAAAAAAAAACACTCCCAAGCTTCTTCGCGTCTTTGTAGCATCCATCTCATTTCTTAGAACATTTTGATCTTTTGACGTCAACAGTATCGTGCATCCTTTGTGCTGACTTCCAAATGGAATTCCGACTTCCTCGAGATCTAGTTTCTTCCAAATATCATCTAAAACTATAAGTACTTTCTTCTCATTCATTAACCTTTCACATAATCTATGGCCTCTTACAATCGTACTCTTTTCTTCAATCTTCAAAACCAATAGCATTGCTATTTGATCTTGGATTTTCTGAATGTTAGGAGTTGAAGATACAATGGCCATAACCACCGAATCCAATAACTTACCCTCTTGGACTTGTCTGGAAACTTCTTTGACTAGTAATGTTTTCCCCACACCAGGCATACCCTACACTCCAATCATGCTCACAATAGAATCTTGTAGTGGCCCCATGATATAGTTGAGTAACTTTTGTTTTGAGGCATCAACTCCATTAGGAAAATCCCTAAAATACCTTTTTTTTTATCTTAATTTCATACATATTACATATGTGTCATTATTATTAGTTTCAAACCAGATGTTTTATCTCTACTAAATTTAAACTTTTAATTGAGTTGATATTACGAGGTAATTGGATACCAACTCAGTTGGAGAAATGACTAGAATTCCATTTTATTTTAATTTCGTACATACAACATATGTATTATTATTAGTTTAAAATCATATATTTCATTATTTATTGAATGTTATTTTTAATGCACACATATATTCTAAATGTCTTGTTTTCACACCTACATGCATGTAATACAATTACTTATTTATTAAAATTGCCAACATTTTATCAAATAAAAATAGATTAATTATGCGATTAGCCATTGTACTATGCATAAATTTTGAATATAGCCATGTACATTAATTTGGTCATTTTAGTCCTTGTACTTCTCAAAATTTAAAATTTTAGTCCTGACCAAATAGTAGTTTATTAAATTCATTAAGTTGAGTTATGCCCAAAATCTTATGTTGGAGACAAATTACTCATAAAAAAATAATTAATGGATTTAATCATCGTGGTTTGTGTCAAGATTGGAATTTCAAAATTTGAAAAGTACAGGGATTAAGAATGGCCAAATTGAAAAACATGAATTGAATCCACAACTCTACACAAAGTATATGACTAATAACAAAATTTAACTAGATGGATTTTGATTGCTACTATTTGGGTTAGGATGAAAATATTAAAATTTCAAAAATATGGGGACTAAAAGTGACCAATTCGAAAAGTATAGAGATTAAGTATGATTAAATTAAAATATAAGGACTAAATTCATAACGCATGCATATTACAAGGATTACTAGCAGAATTTAACCATAAAATTATATATCCGATTTTTTTTTTTGAATTTTCCCTTTGAAAATTCCCGGCCGACTTTTCTTCCCCTAATTTATCCCTCTCGTCTTCCTCCGGTCCCCGACCCAAGTCCTCCCTTGCCTTCCAAGTTTCCGATCGAGGAAGGAATTAAGTAAGGTAAATTTTAAAACCCTAAACATAAGTTGAAGATTTGATTTCTACTTGAGTCATGAGTTTTATCTGGTTTCTGCCTCTGCATCTCTATGCTATATTTGATTTTCTGTTTTCGATCCTACTGCTACTATATCTCATCTCTCTGTTTACGTTATTAGGAAGGAGATTTATATATATTTAAAGGTATCGGTTTAGCCGAAATAGCGGTTAACGTAGTTATTGATGTGAAATTTGTTCACACCGCTTTGAGTTCTTCAGCGGTGGTGGACGGCGCCGTTAATGCGAAATACCGGCCGTGAAACATCTACGCCACTGATATTTGAAACCCTACTAATAATTGTATTTGGGCAGGGGAAGCCAATGGCGAGTTCTTTGAAAGAATACCTAAAAAGATACGAGACCAAAAACGAAGAAGAGGAGCAGAAGAAGAAAAGGAAGAAAAAGAAGAAAACTAAACCCGAATCATCAGGTGTTCTAGTGGTGGATGAAGACCCAGTGTGGCAGAAACCTGTTAATCTCGAAGAAGATGAGGGCAATGATTCGCCTGGTTAGTTTAAAAGTTAATTCTTAAATGTTCTTATATTTAATTATTATTTATTTTCAGTTTGATGAATTTATAGTTGTTAGTTACTGATTATGAACTTTATTGTTTACCTAGATGAGAAGCCACTAGTGGATGAAGATATAGAAGTAAAAAGAATGAAAAGGCTAGAGCAGATTAGGTTGAGGAGGGGCTACAATGCCATTGCCGAAGATGGTAGTGGTTGGGTCTCGCTTTCTCCTAAACACGCTAATATGGTGGATCCTAATTCTGATATTTCCCCTCCTCGTAGGCAGCGGACACGAAATGACACACCTTCTCCAGAACCTGGGTTGAGGCATTCAAACTCTGAAATAGAAGCTAAGGATTTGTCACCTCCGCGAAAACCACGTTCCCCTGGTTTGAAATCTGATTTGTCACCGCCAAGGAGAAGTAGGGCTCATAATGAGACAACATTAACAAGAGAAGATTCTGATTTGTCACCTCCTTGCAGGAAGCCAGCTCGGGCTGATTCACCAGAACCTCGACTTAAGGCTTCTAGAGGTGGTTCTGATTTATCTCCTCCTCGGAAGCGGAGGGTTAGGAATGACACACCCTCACCAGAAGCTTTAGTAAACAGAGCAGATGGTACTGATTTATCTCCTCCTAGGAAACGTAGGGTTCGGAATGACACACCTTCACCAGAACCTTTAGTAAACCGAACAGATGGTACTGATTTATCTCCTCCAAGGAAACGGAGGGTTCGGAATGACACACCTTCACCAGAACCTTTAGCAAACAGAGCAGGTGCTGGTCTATCACCACCTCGGAAACGAAGGGCGAGAAATGATACACCTTCACCAAAACGGAGGGTGAAGCCTTTGAGAGAAGGTGCTGATAGTGATATGTCACCTCCACGGCAAAGGTCAAGACGCCAACGTGCACAATCACCTGAGCCTGATATGCCCCCACCTAGACAATCTCATGCCCAAACATCTGAGCTTGTTCATGATTCGGATCTCTCCCCTCCAAGGAAAAGTAGGAGGGAATCAACTGGTCCTGCTTCTTTGAAACAGCAACCCAAAACTGGTTTAATTTCTGGCAGTGATATTCGAGAAGAAATTTCAAAAACGAAGAAGGATGATTGGTTAAGGTACGCATCCTGTTTAACTATTCAGATATAATTCATTTTTCAGAAATCCTCTTAGCATTCTGCATTTTTCATCCTTGAATTATTAATAGAAATAGGGTAAATTATAGGTACTCACCAATAGATGCCGATCCTCGAGTTCAGTTGTAGATGTTAGCCTACTTTGTTTTTAGACAAATTGCAGAGGCTGCTTTCTTTTTGGTTGCAGTAATTATTACATGTGGCCGTCCTTTATGTAGTAACCTGGTGTAGAAACTTATGGCTTATTCCATGAGTAACTTGGTAAAAATAACTATGTTGATGAAATGAGAGAGAGGTGTAATATACAATTGCATGCAAGCTAAGGAGCAAAGTTCTCCAGTTTTATTCTTTTACTTTGGATGGCAACATGATATATATGATTATAAATGCTAAAACAGTCAAAATTGACTTCATGTAACTTCCAATTTGATTCTATCTTGTGTTCTTGCATACTTAGAGCTTCTTTTGCTAGCTGAGGGAAGTCATTGATGTGTAGTTAGGAAACCAGAACTCTTTCCTAACTTTAACCCGTGAACCCTCCAAACACAAACACCAAACACAGAACATAATCCAATAATCTTTATTGCCGGCAACAAATCAGATAAGTTTTACAGCACAACAACAATGGAAATAGAACATAATACATTTAATTTCTTTTTCTCTGGTCTTTGGTTTATTAGGTTTAAGGAGATGGATCCATCTGTAAGCGGACGAGGTGCTGAGCCTGTATTTCGTGATAAGACAAAAGGTGAATGACGAGCCACTTTTAGGATACATCTACTTGAAATCTTATGTACATTTGCTTCTGGCTCACACATCCCTTGTGAATTCTTGCAGGGGAGCGCATATCAAAAGAAGAGTACCTTAAGTCAAAACGAAAAGGAGGAGAAGAAAAGCCCAAGGTACAACATGGAAAATTTTGCTGTAGAGTTCATAATTGCCTTTATTTATTTATTTTCATTTTGATCATTGTAGCCAATTCTAGTGCTGCATGTCTGGTAAGCATTAGTTTACTTTGATCTTAGCGAGGAAATAATTAATAGTCTGGTATTATGTTGTTAATCAGGAGAAAGAGTTGGAATGGGGCAAAGGCTTAGCCCAAAAACGTGAAGCTGAGACTAGGTTGCAAGATTTAGAACTCGAGAAGAGTAAACCATTTGCTCGAACAAGGTAAGATAACAGATTCTAAACAATGTTCTGAGCTGTAATCATTTTACATATTACTTCACTGTATCTTCTGCTTGATTTAGATTACTTTGTCTTTATTTTGCTGCATGTAGCAATTTTATATTTACAACTGGTACTTGCAGGGATGACCCAGAGCTCGACAATATGTTGAAGGATCGACTAAGATGGGGTGATCCTATGGCTCATTTGGTCAAGGTAAATTAACCATTTGTTTGTTGCTGATGGGAATTCAGGTATTTTAACACTAAAGTTGACATTTTTTTAATAATATTTTGTAGAAAAAACAACCTGAGCTGGTTCTTAAAGACCTAGGGGATGCTGAGAAAATGAAAGAGTCAGGGTTCATAGTTCCTCAAGATATTCCCCCGCATAGTTGGATAGTAAGAAAACTAGATGCTGCACCAAATCGTTATGGTATAAGACCAGGAAGACATTGGGACGGAGTCGATCGTAGTAATGGTAAATTCATTTTTTATTTATCGAAAAAAAATACTAAATCCTCAAGTTGGTTCTCATTATAACACATTGTCAAAAAAATGATGGAAAATTCTAATCAGCTGCTGCTCTGCATCTTGTGTAGGTTTTGAGAAGAAAATGTTCACCAAATTAAACGAGAAACGAGCAACGGAAAGGGAGGCGTATCTCTGGTCTGTATCCGACATGTGATTCAACTCATCCACTGCAGAAAATTGAGAAATTATTTGCTTCATGGTTTTGTGCCAAATTTAAATTATAACAAATCAATGGTTTTGATCCATGATAATTGACTCAGTGAGTCTTGACTGGTGTATTATCATTTCAAATCAATTTTCATCAACTTTTGGGCGTCAATTTTATAGGTTTCGTGCTTCCATAAGCTATGATTTTGGCTTCCATATGCTTTGCTTCTGCTTTAATGTCAATTCACAAAGAGTCGCTATCCGTTACTTTCTTCCATAAATTGACTGATTAATTGATTATTGAGGAAATTAAGTGCGTCTCGATGAACTGTGCCCAACTCAATTCAACTAAGTTCTCCCTAAAGGGGATAAATAGGGTGGAAGTCATTGATGCACCAAACACATTTGTTGCCACTTTTATTGCCATACTTCAAACTGTACAACACATAATAAGCTTATTTTAATATATATATATATATGTACACATAAATTTGTACCCATGGTTACATGAGTACACATTCACTATAAATAGATATCAGTTTAAGCAAAAAAGGATTTGGGTACTTTTGGTATTCAACAATTTTCTTAGAAAAATAAAAGGTAAAAGTTCCAGAATTTTTTTAATTCTAGAAATGAAAGAAAATAAAGTGTCAAATTATTATCATTATCATTATTATTTACTCAGTGCTGACGCCTGGAGATTACCCATCCGTCACCTCCTAATTTCGTCGAGACACATATTCCTTCTTCTGTCTCTGCTAAACACTAACCCAACGTACTATGAAACATCGATCTTCCTCAACTAAACACCTTAACACACAACATTTATCAAGCTCGTCTTTTTTATTCTTTATTTTCACCTTTAACCATTTTCTAACAGTAATCCCATCTCTTTGGTTATTTACCTTATGGACACACATGGCTGCCTCCACACATGCAAGCTATGATGGTCATTCATATGATGATGTTGGCGGTGATGATAATCATTATGAAGATGGCTCACAACCATCTCATGACATCTTCTCGAACCTTTTCCATTCACCCTATACTTCCATACTTCTTCAACCTTCATCTCTTCTTCTTCTTCTTCTTGCAAATCAAGTACTTCCTGTTCTTGTTCTTCTTGATTTATCTCTTCATTTTCTTCTTCTTCTTCTTCCTCTTCTTGGTTGATATTAGAGCAAACATCACTGCTAACAAGATGCAATCTCAAGCGACCATTTTGCCTGACAGAACGTAAAATCTCTGGCCTTTGTATTTTAACTTCAGTTAACTCCAACCTCCCATTTTCCCTTACAGGCTTTAGGTAAAAACAAGGCTGACCGTTTTGGTTCAATGAAGATAGTGGTGGTGGAAACTTCATATGCCTCCTCCCTTCCCTCCTTTTCCTAATCCTCCACCTATTATTATCCCTAATTTCATCTTCACAAAGCTTCACATGTTTATAACCATTAGTCCTATCATCAACAGCACCATCATCTCTTTCATAACAACTCTCAAACCCTAAGCTCTCTGTACATGACATAAGTCCATCAATCCCAGCTCCACCACCCATATCATCTATAAATCCTATGCCACCAGGGTCTTTCTTTTTTGGTGGTGATGTTGATGGCATTGAAATAGTTTTAGTATTGTGCAAGTGTAATAAGGATGACTCAATAACATCGGGATTGGATTCATTGGCACTGATCAACCCTAACCCACATTTGGAAACAGGAGAAGGAGAAACCATATTTGTATTTGATAAACCTAGAAAAGAGAGGACAATTTTCTTACAAAAGTAGTACTTGTTCAACATGAATTGTGAATAACAATAATAACAATAAAAGTAACAATAAGGCATGATGAGTTTCAATGCTAAAAGAAAGAGGGAGAAATAGATGAGAGAGGGAAGAAGGAGATGGGAGGAACAAAGGGTCATATGAAAAATTACTGGAAAAATAGATTGGGGTGGTGGTGTTGTTTATTGATGAGAAATGATGTGATAATGAAAATGAAAAGTGAAGAAGAGAGAGGAGGAGATGAGGGTATTAATAAAAAGAAAATAACATCCTCACGCCAAAGATAGATAGGGAAAGAGAAAAACAAAAAAAGGAAAGGGGGAGGGAGGGTGTGGGTATGGGTATGGTGAATTGTGAGCGGTAGTGTGATGGAGTAAACGGTGCCGGGTCTCACGAATCTTGCCCTTCCCCTTCTTCACTAACCTCTAACCATATTTTCTTTTATTTATTTCATTTCCTCTTTATATATATAAAACTAAATTGCATCATCTTTTTCTTCTTTTTAGAGAGAAAAAATGGGCTTATGTAGTTTTAAATTTTCACCCCATAGTTTTTCATATAATTTGTGGTATATATTTGTATTGGCAAAGTTGCCAAGTGTTAGACTTAACAATGCATGCATTTCATTTTGTCAGATATCCTACATTAACTATTCTTCGATTTTACCTTAAAACTATGTTAAAGGATAAACCAGCTTGTAAGAATGCAATGTATGGCCATGTTTTTCTTCCACATGGAAAACATGTCACTCCACATGTCCTTATAAAAAAATTGAGATTTTTTTTATACATTTAAAAATTCTAATTAAAATAAAATTTCAAAATCCAAAACCTTATCCTTTTTGTTGTTCTTTTAAAATTTTATTTATTAATATATACTAAAAATCTTTTTATTTTCTCTCTTATTCATCCCATCCTATTCTACTCCAACTTTTTGTAAAATTCAAACATTCAAGGAAAGATTACACTCTCGATTTTTCAAGTATGTTGTCATCCACCTCTTAGTCTCATTTTTGTCACTTGACTCTTATTGGGACTCAATCCCTCCCTTGTTGCACTAGTCTTGGTTATTTTTGGTATAGTTGTTTGGGTTCTTGTGTAAGTATTCTTTCACTTGATTAATTCCATCATATTATAAAAATAACTTACCTTTGTTCTTTTTGGATATTCTACAAACACACGTAATTTTGTTCGTGAGTCAAACATTTTAATTTATTAGGCACATTATTCAGCATATAGCACATGGTTTGCAGCGCATATCCCAAACATATATTGAAAGTTGCAAATAATTTAACATTGAATGAACCATGTTTAGCAAGATTTTATTCCTTCTATCAGTAGCCCTATTTTGTTTATGGAGATTAGGCATAGTTAATTGAGAAAGAATTTCATTCTATCTTAAAAACTCGTTAGATAAATATTCTCATCTTATTCAGATTGGAGTGCTTTAATGAATAAATTTAATTGTTTTTCTACCTTTACACAAAACTCTTGAAGTTTATCAAAAACTTTGTTCTTGCGGTGTATTAGATAAACATATTCATATATGTTATGAAAGTTATGTAATATTCATAACTTCCTCACGTACTAATAGTAGTTAAAACTATCAAAATAAATATATACTTCTCTTAGTGCTTCAACTGTAATAATGTACCCATCCTCAGTCTAGCTAGAGGTTCTTATCATGTAGACTTCTCATTTCCCTAACCCTTGCAAAGAAACAAAAACATGGTTAGTGGTTGCAGAACCAATAACTTAATTGTCTTTTGACTCTTCCACTAAACAAGTTTCAATAATAAAGAATTATTACCTTTCTTCCCTTTCCAGACTAGGTAGTTTACGTACCTTTTACAATAAGCTCTAAAGTGCCATTTCTTACTGCAAAATCAACATTTGGATTTGTGTTTCTTGCCGCTCAGAATGAGTTAGTTTCGTTTCCATCCCTTGTAACTATTTTCGTTCAATTTGTTTTTAGTAAGAGCGGGTGCCTTTTCAAGCTGACACATAAAATTGACACAAATTAATTATCTTTGCATGAAACAAATATTCCATCTAATTTAACAACTTCAAAGCATATTAAATGATGCATGCTTCTTACTTTAAAACCTTTAAAACATATGTAGTTCGTTGCAATGATAATTTTCACACCTATTAAATTATGTTACCGTTGGGGAATCATTATCAACTAGTAAGAGCATGAAATTCTATTCAGTTAATATGTGAATCTAAAATTATAAGAATACATACATATTAACAATTGTTTCAATTTTATCACTAATTAAAATAGTCTTGAGTGTACAGCCATTAGATCAACATCCATCATCATATGTTCTATTTGAGTCATTGTGGGACAACCTCTCATAGAATCATACATGAATACTTGTCCTTTTAAAGGAAATCTCACCTAATGAGCCCATATGATAAGACTTATCGTAGGGTCCAATCAAGGTAAAACTGACTCGAAGTGTTTTCATGCTATCACCTAAAGACTATTAATAAAGGCCATGTGTAACACCTCAATACCCGACCCAATTGCCAGATTCGAGTTATGATGTGTCACATTTGTTACCGGAGCAATTATGAGCAACTTTACTCAATTTATACTATTAAATGAGCAAATTCAGCTCATTCATGCATACCATATAAAATACCACAATTTTTAGGTCTCATTTAAGCTTACAAAAGCTCTAAAACTAACCTAAGGTCACAATAGGACCAAATTGTAAGGATTTCAAAATATAGAGTTAATGTCGTGACATCAAGGGATTCCTCATCGTAGTGCAACATACTAAGTAGGTCTCGTCGCAGTGACCAAAGCCGGCGTCGCGCCATGACATGACAACTTGATCTTATTGTGATAACAGATATTCGACATCGCGACATAACATACCGACTTCAAATGATCAAGTTTTGGTACTTTTTTGCAAAAACCTAAAATTTTATAATTTCAATTATATGATCAACCAATTCTATATCTCAAACAAATTAATATTGCCTAAATGTACCATTTATCCAACTCAAATAATTAATCAAATTCAACATTTCTTCAAGTTCTTCATTGAACAAAGTTTCATTTATATACATTTGCAATTAACACTTAACCAAATAGACCATTCATGTATCACAAAATATGCCTAACCCAAAAATTATGACATTTATAACTTATATAAATAACATATGGCCAAACTGAACTATGAAATTCTGACTCAACCTAGGTACATGTTGTATAACCAACAAAAGCAACTATACAAACATGGTTGAGTCTAGGCTCCTCGTCTAGATCTTGAATTTGATGCTCGAAATCTCGATACAAACCTAACCTATGTACGAAAAACAAAATTGTACGTTGAGCGATAGAACTTAGTGGTATCTCTATTATTCAAACAATTTAATACGAATTTCGAATCAAATGAAAGCAATCAATTTTCAATTCAATACCAACTAATTCACATATAAATCATGTCAATCTTCAATACTTATAACACTATACATATGCTACAGGATACATTATTTATGCCAAAAGAACCAACTAAACATACTACCTCAATTAACAACTAATTAACATGTCATACCAATGTACTTAACATCCACATTACTTTTTACCCTATTACATTAAAAAAAGTCCATATATCATTCCCGAATTGAAATCAAATCTACCATTATCATTTCGTTTCGGTCTTCAGGCTTGTTTGACTGGTTCGCATGATCTTTCACATGCAATCGATAATTATATATCTTAAGTACGTACATGTAGTACAATTTCATAATGTCGAATTCGTTTTCAAATATCAATAAAAAAAATCTTAAATTTATTTTCCCTATTAACATGATTCGGACTCGAACGGATACACGGATCCTAACCAACACATCAATTTGGAACCATGTGCCTCATCGGAACGTCCGAAGTAAATAGATTGTGTCCAACGCTCATTGATATAACCGAAATAAAATTTGTGCTTTGCACTCATTAAAACGTTAGAAGAAAAATCTGTCCAACGCTCATTGATATATAACCAAAGTCACTCGTACTCAATTTATCCTATGGCATGCCAACTATATCCGACTCTACCCGGATAGTTAATAGGGTAACATATTATTAAATTCATCATATAACACAATTTACATTTCATCATCTCAAATTCACAATCCAGTTCATCAATTTATCACATAACATATCCTATTCCATTTTAATTCAAAGTCAATTTCATATTTTCATTAATTTATATACTTTTTTATTCTATTTAGTCCTCTATTTAGATAACCAATCACAGTTACAACAATTCAATTCAAATAATAACTTTCATCTTACCTCAATACCATACTATGCAAAATAGTATAGATATGTAACAATTTTAGTGATTTGAATCATAGAAATACAAACCGAAGATTTGAGTTACTTGTTGTCGGCTCTCGCATTTCCTTTCCCTCTTGACAACTTTGCGTTGTCTTTAGCTACAAATAATAATCCAACAATACACAATATCAAATTCCAGCTCAAATCACATTCAATTAAAACTTACACATATTTAGTCAATTTATTCAATTTAGTCCTTAAAATTGAGACAAACATAACTTTCGATTTAGACCTTCGGATTAAAATCTAATTTCACATATATTCAGTTGGGACCTTTTGCTTTCTATTATTACCAAATTTCATAAAAAATTTGATTTTATTCAATTTGGTCCCTAATGTACAAATCTATCAATGAAACTTTACAATTTAGTCCTTTTCTTAAATTAAGCTTAATTTCTATCAATTAAACACCTAAATCTTTCAATTCTCAATAATGGAATCTCGTAAAAACTTCACCAATTGATCAAATTGATATTTGGGTTAGCTTAATCAAGCTTTCAAGATAAAAAACTATAAAAAAAATGGCTAGAGACTTACTTGAATTTAAGGGCCAAAAGCTCAAAACTTAAAAATGGCGTTAAGCTTCTTATTCTTTCTTAGCAATCTATTGGAGGAGATGAACTAATCTCTCCTTCGACCAAAAATGTTCTTTTATAGTTGGATTAACATTAAATTAAATTAAATTAATCATATTCTAATTCTAATTAATCTTATTTTACTTAATTAAGCCAATGTCATCATACCATCCACTAATCTTATTTTAATATGCTCTAATTGCTATTTTGTACCTTTGGTTAATTGTTATTTTAGTCCCCAATCCATTTAATAATTAAAAATCCATTGTGATTGAATTTTATAATTTAGTCCTTGGGCCTACACCATAAAATTTGAATTCTAAGAACTTAGGGATTTTAACTTCCCTTTATGCTCATAACCTGATTTCATTTTTGAAATCTAAATTTTCCATAATGTCTAGCACTTCAATCATATGAAAAACCTAAATTTTTGCATCAAATGGAATCTGAATATTAGATCAAATATATTTTGACTAAAACACAAGGATTCTTTAGAGAAGGTTTCTGATTTGTGTTCTCCTTGGTCTAAGGTCTCCATTTTGATTTTTGTTTCAAGATTTTTATTATGTTTCTAGCTTATAAGGTTTTTAAACAAAATAGAATTAAAAATAATCCACGTGAATATAATAGTGCACAACCTAACTACATACTCCAAAATAACCTAAATACAACCATTCTAATTCTAGGAACCATAACATTGGCAAAGTTATATAATTAAAAATTATATAATGTAACATCCAATCACATATACATTATCAACATTAATAAGATTAATAATGTCACTCTCTACTATTTTAGTTAAACACAAAATTAGGGAGAATCAAATTGATCATCAATTTATAATATTAGACATAGTGTGGCAAAACTCGATGCTAATTATTGGAATATCATTTAGAAAATTTCATATTTTGCATACTACAATTTCAAAAACAATTTAAATTGGATATTGTTCCTGATATATAAATTAATAAATCTGATCAAATAACCGTGTTTTGAGGCATAGGGAGATCGGTGCAAAACACAAAGGGCCTTGGAAACTAAGTCTAATACCTTCAAGATTTTAACCAATTGATCCTTTTTTTCATTCTCAATTTTTCGGATGCTTAGGGAGTGAGCTCTAACTTAAATAACTAAAGATAAGGCAAAAACCTAAGACTCGTAAGGAAAGTCAATGTTGAAAGCCTTTATGTGATCCCAAAATTAAAATTAAACTTCTAGATCCAAATTATAATTGTTGGATGATTGCAATTATAATTACTCCTAATCTTGAATCCAAACTCGAGAAAAATATAATCTATTTCAGTACAAAAAGATTTACTCAAATAAGTTTTCACTAGATTTTCGTGAAATTTTTCCTAGTATTTATGTTGTATGTAAGTTTCGGCCAACAGGACAATTTATAATGAAAGAAAATGCAAGAGTTTAATTCTCATTTGAAGTTCTTGATTGGTTAAACTGAAGGAATTTTAGTCCAAGTATGACTTCAAAAAATCATGAAGTCGGTGACATACCCAAAGGAGATGCTCCCTAAACTGCGACACATAGGCCCATTAAGTCCAATCCAATTTTTTGAGCTAACCTCTCTTGATTTAAACTAAAAATCAAGCTCATATATTTAATTAACTAAATTATTAAATATTCCTTCAAAAACTAATTATTAAACATAATTAATGAGTTTATTTTAGTTCTAATTAAATAATTTACACAACCTAATTCTAATTCTATTAAAATCATGACGATTTCACTGTATTAGAATTATGTGCAAACTTAAAGAATTACCTAAGTAGAATTAAACTACGATGACTACAATAATTTAGTTTTTTACTTTGGACTCAGTATGTAAATTATTCATCCAATTAAAAATAATCCAAAGAAATTAAATTAACCCTAAGTCATCTTTTGCCTTCACGAGAAAATACATTTACTGCATGTGGTAATTCATGCAATTTATTTCTCATTAATCGTTTTTATCCATTCAATCAAAGTTCTTATTATGCAATCCATTTAGAGTTATAGTGGGCTAGCAGAGGGATCGATTCGACATAGGGGTGAGCAAAACTCGATTCGATTCGAAAAAATCGAAAAAAAAATTCAAATTTCGAGTTAAACGAATCGAGTTATTCGAATCAACTCGAATTTTTTTTTCGAATTTCGAGTTCGAATCGAGTTGTGTTTTCGAATTCAAATAACTCGAATAATTCAAATAATTCGAATATCAAACTATAATATTTTTACATTTTTACCCTAAACTCCCAAACCTTTTTACTTTTCCCTCAAAACTTTTACTCCTTCCCACTTTTCCCCCAAAACTTTTACTCCCCTCCCCTCCCAACCCCCCAATCTACCCAAAATCCATTTCCCACCAAAATTTTACTCTCCCATTTACTTTTCCTCAAAATTTTACTCCCCAAAACCCTCAAAACCTTTTATTTTCCCCCACAATTTTTACTTCCTCCCACTTTTCCCCTAAAACATTTATTCACTTCCCATCCCACCTCCCCCCTCCCATCTACCCCAAACCCTCCCCCCTCCAATTTTTTTTAAATATTTTCCCTTCAAAATTTTACTCCCCCCTATTTACTTTCCTCAAACTTTTATTCCCCAAAACTTTTACTTTCCCCTAAACTTTTACTTCTCACCTTTACTCTCAAATAAAAATCAAAATTATTCAAAAAAATCACTAAACATAAATAGTAATACTTTTATTTATATCTAATATTTATATAATTAAATTAAATTTCACATTTTATATTATTTATATTATTGAATTGTTTAGTCATATTGAATATTTATATTAAAATTGAATTATTAATTATTCCATAAAATATTCGTGTTAAAATTTTATATTGGTATCAATTTTACATTTTATTTTAAAATAACTTTTATTAAAAAATCATATTTTTACATTTAATATATTATTTAATTCCAAAATACATAGTGACAAGAATCTAAAGATAATTGAAACAACTAAGCAAGCAAAGAAGCTAACCAGTATATAAAAAAATTAATAAATAAATTATGAGGTGATGAAAGTTAATAAAAAATTTGATTAAGGTAGTCAAATTTTATTACGATGGGTGACAATGGTTATAAGGACCTAAAATTATTTTTTAAAAATTAACTCGAACAAATATATTCGATTCGATTCGATTCGAATTCCATCTCACTCGACTCGATTCGAGAAAACTTCAAATAAAGTTAGGATGTGAAAATGAGATTCGAAAACTCGATTAACTCGAAAATTTTTGATTCGATTCGATTCGATTCGATTCGATTCGATTCGATTCGATCGAATGCTCACCCCTAATTGGACATATATAGGGTTAAATAATTTGCAATTAAGTTTTAATTCTTCGTCTATTGATTACAAAGTTATTTTTTCATGGAGTTAATCCATTAAAAATATCATGACTGGACTTCATATTATATATCTTGACAAAAGCTACTTAATTAAACTTTTATCCAATAAACTTGTCATATATGTATTATCTTCATAGGATATTCATGATCCGTTTAGGTTAAATCTACTTAATTAAAATTTTATCCAATGAACTTATTATATGTGTGTTACCCTCATAGGATATTCATGGTCCCTTTAGGTTAAATATAACCTGATTCATTTTTTATCTCACGGTCACTATTGTATCTACTACGATGAAGTTGATCATTACTTATACTAGTAATGATAAATCATTTCTCTCAGACAAATGACATGTGACCATATTTTATTTTCATCATTTATACAATTCCAATGAGAGGATATCATTTACTCTTTTTAATTGATCTATGATTCCACTATTGTGGGTGAAGCCATGCCATGCATAAGTCACGTGACCAACATACCAACTTTCGGCCAACTACCTTGAGAGCATAGGTTTTCATTACATCAAAAAAGATTAGTTATACATGTATGATCATTTACTTACTCAAAATTTAGGTAAGTCACAACATGAACGTCATTGTGAATAAATCCATAGACAGATCTAGGATAAATTAATCTTAGGTCTTCTTCGATGTATTGTAGTCAATCCAGCTTCGATAGTTAAGATAAGCATTCTCCTCAATTGGACTTATAGATGACATAATATTCTTAACATGAACCATTTGCTCAATTGGATTTCATGGAATACGAAAAATTTAGATTACTTAGTAATAGAAGTTATTTTCTCGCATTATAATTCGACCAAATGCAACTCAATATTAGTTAAATAGTAGGTAACAACAAGCCAATATTTTCTTATCCATTTTGCTTTACATGCAAAAATCATTAATGACCATCATCTAATAAATATTAAATAAACATGTGTCGGTTTTATTTATTCAACAAATTTGAAAAATTACAAGTAGACAATGACAAAATTAACTACACTCGGGCACAAATCCTAATAGATTTAAACTATTATTAATATATGAGATATTCTATGTAATTGTGGATTCACATATTAATTGGATGGACTTTCATGTTCTTAGTATTTGTTTTGTGATTGCCCACAATGACATAAAGTAATAGCTATGAGAATTATCATAGAAATGGTAACATATTTTTAAAGGTTTTAATGTAATAAGCATGCATCATATACATGTTTAAAATTTGCGAAAGAATTAAAGGATATTTTATTATTACATAGAAAATTTATTTGTGCTTATTTTATTTTTCAAATTGAAATTGAACCAACACCTATATAGTCAATATTCTCACTGAAAACAAATTAACTGAAAATAAATTGGAAACAAACTTGCACATTCTTCTGAGCGGTGAGAAAATTAAGTTTCTATTTGACGAATCATACGCATCGAAATCATGTTATGAGGCACAAGCTCATGGAAATAAGCTAATGGATAGCTCGTTGCTATATTCTTACAAGTATTAGTAGTACTTTGCAAAAGCAACACAGGAGCTACAAAACTAAAAAGAAATTATGGATGATTTGGAAGACATGTTAGAATGCCAAGCTATTTTGGCTCGATAATATATTATAACTAACTAGATGAACTCTAAGTAAAAGTCTAGAACTCCAGTGAAAGATTATATGCTTATGACTAATGAGATTCTTTGATGAAGTAAAAGGCAATAAGGTTGAACTAAACTAAAATACCCATATCAAAATGGTCTTCAAGACCTTGCCTAAGAACTTTACAACCTTTAGAGCCATTTATAACTTAGGAAATAGGTAACTGAATCTTTACTCAACTCATGAAAAAACTCCAATCTTATGAATTTATCTTAAATGATAGGCACTTTGAACAAGAAAAGCAAAAAGCTAACTTAACGACAACATCATCTTCACTTTAGCGTAAAAAGAAGCGAGCTAATGCGACGAGAATTGTCAAATCTTCAGTTCTTCCTAAAGTTAATAGGAAGAATAATGCTAGAAGCTCAAATACATATTAAAATCCAAATGCTTCTTTTGTAGCAAGAAGGTGGATTTCAAAGTAGATTGTAAAAAGTACAAGGGTTACCTGGTCTTCAAGGTGAGGAAATAGGAACACTTTATTGTTGAAACTTATTTAGTGGAGGACTCAAATCATTATTGCATCATTGATTCTAGAGCCACTATTAATATTTATGTTTCTTTACAAGGGTTCAAGAAAATAAAAAGTCTACATGATAAGAACCTCTTGTTATTATCTGAAGATGAGAGCATTGTGATAGTAGAAGTAGTGGGACAAGTACATCTCTATATTGATAATTTAAAGTGAATTATGTTACAATATGTTTTTTATGTTCCTCATTTTATTAGAAATTTCATTTCTATAACATGTTTATTTAATTATTATTATTCCATGACATTTAATAAAAGAGTTACTATTTGGAAAAAAAGTCTTTTATCTCAGAACGGATGATGGATAATAATCTCTATTTTTTCAAAATAAAGATGTACTCACTTCTTGAAATAGAAATCATGAATAAGAAACTTAAAAAATTTCACTCAAATGAAGCTTATCTTTAGCATTTAATAATTGGTTCTATTAACTAAGAAAAAATCATTAGACTTGTGAAAGATGATTATTTAAGTTCACTTAAGGAGGTGGTGAATATTCCACAATGTGGATTGTTGATCTTGATTAGAAGGTAAAATGGCTAAGAGTCTTTTTAGGTGCAAAAAACATGAGGGCTAAACAGCTCATAGAACTTGTGTACACAGATGTATGAAACCTACTTAACATCAGAGCATGATGAGGGTATGATTATTATAATCTTTATAGAAAATTATGCGAGATATGGATATTTTTACTTGATGCACTGCAAGAATGAAACTTTTGATAAATTTCAAGAGTTTTGTGTAAAAGTGGAAAATTAATTATGGTTATCCATTAAGATACTTCGATCTAGTCAAGGTGAGAAATATTTTTTTAATGAGTTTCTTAGTAAGCCTCATTAAGAATGAGATTCTATCCCAATCAACCATCCATGGAACTTCACAATAGAATGGTGTAGTTCATATAAGAAATATAAATTGTTTAGACATGGTTCATTCAATTTTAAGTTATTCACAATTGCCAAAATCCGTTTGTTTATATGTGTTACAAACAACTTGATACATTTTGATTGATATATTGACTAAGATGGTGCTTAAGACTTCATATGGAATGTGAAACGCCTAGAAGCCAAATCTAAACTGTACGATATAAGGATGCCTTGTATATGTATCGGTTAAGTATATTAAGAAGTGGAATTCATGGACAAAATTGTGCATGTTTGTAATATATATGAAAAGATGAAAAGGACAAATAGTGGATTTGTAGCACCCCATATTTGACCCGATCGTTGGATCCGGACTATAGGGTGCTACGCTCTATATCCGAATTTAACTAACACATTCTTTAATATATTATGCAATTCATATTCTCCATTTTCATACAAATATTATTTAAACATGGTTAGCTAATTGACTTCACCACATACATGAATTTATTTTAATTATATACTTTTAATTTAAGGTATAAAAGTTTACAAAGGTAGCTTTACTATAGTGGAATATTTACTTAGTCTTTAAAATAGTATTCTGACCATACTTAAATATAAATTCGACTCTGACCCTGAGGCTCCGCCTCTAGGTCACCCCATTATATTCATATTACAACTAAGAAGCATGTTCGTTCGAGCAGTGCAGATTCTAGCCTGATCCCTCTTCAAATCCTCGAATTTCTTTTTTACCTGCAGTACATAATAACACATACTCAAGTTCAAATTGAACTTATTGAGTTATCCATACCTCGTATCCTCACAAAAAATTTATTTGCATAGACTTCATGGTTCTAAGTTCATGTTGACTTCATTTGTACTAGGAAAGTTTACCAATATCACTGGCGCAGACTTGTCACCACACATATCAAAGTATTTCGTAAGTTGACATATTATCTTCTATGACACAAACTTCCTCTTCCTCGCTTCTCATTCTAGAACCCCTTGTAGATTATTTTCATTTGTCCATTTTCAGTGATTGGATAACTGATGTCATATTACCGGCTCGTCATTGGTACCACTGCGAAAAACCTTCGCTAACCACTACATAGTGGATCAGCGCATGATGGTTGAATCTTGCGGACTCTCTTTTGATGGATAGCTTTTACGGCTTCCACTTGAAAGATAGACCATCCTTCTCAGAAGGCAATATATATACGAATATTGACTTATGGATTCATATATGTAGATACAGATTTATAAGAAAAGATCTTTATATAGAACTGGATTCCAAGGCGTAAGTGGTTTCTCAAACATTTATAAGATGATATTCGATGTTTAGCTTCGACACTAAGCTTAAAGAAAAAATCTGGCGGACTGTCTTAATTTGCATCTGTCTCACACTAACAGATAACCAATACATAGTGGCCTACTCTTAGAAACAGATTACATGTTGGTAGATTCATAAGAGCGCATTCTTTATTTGTGAAATCATATTTGTAGATTCATACTTGTAAGATAGTCCATACGGACTCCCATTTACAAAATTGTCCATTTGTAAGATGGTCCTAACGGGCTGTCATATCTTTCATATGACTCGCATACACAAATGTCTCGTACCTTTGGATTCACACATAGTAATAGATTACAAGTAAATGAACTCATTCTTGGCAGACTTACAAAAGCGAATCCAATATATATAGAAACATAGATGTGAACATATACACGAATTCACAGAAGTTGCAAATTTATATATGCCCATTATCTCGCGAACGTCCACTGGGTTATTTCATATAGGTGAGTCTAATAGACCCCCCTAGATTATGCCATGGCCATGGACTTGCATTTCACATATACAACTTAAAGCCTTAGACTTTGCAGAGTCTCATACTACCTGTAAAGGGTTTTCATACAACCTATAAAGGGCTTTCATATACTAGTGTGCACCTTTCTTCGTACAATCCGCCTGACCTTCGCAAATCAGCCTTGTTAATTTGAACACATACGTGTTCCCCCGCAAGGCCAGGGTCATTCACCAATCTCGGTTTGCATTCACATGCCATACTGGAGGAAAAAATTGTAACATATCATATTCTCATTCTTCGCTACTCCTTCCATCATAACCACACTTCTACAGACCTCCACAACTCCGCATATCATTCATACACATGCATTTCATACATAAGCAGTCAACCAATACTACTGTTCAGGCACGACAAACATTATGCCAAACATTTAATCTATTCAGCATGGTTAAACTTATGACCGGTTATTGCGTTTTCGTATCTACACACAACATGCATCACGGTATATCATCATTCAATTGTAGAATAATTCATTATTTGTAGAAAATAAGTTAACATACCCAACACAATACTAGAAAAGTAAATATCCATTTAAGACCTGAGTTCTGGAACTCACTTGGAAGTTGATGCCAAATCCAATTTCTTTTTTTGAATTCAAGAGATATAAGTTTGATTAAAAACTTGATGATTAAATGAACAAAGTATCCCCCTATTTATACTAATGGCTTTGTCAAATTAAGAGCCACTAGCCATAGAAAATCAATGAAATAAAATATTCCATGATATAAAAATCCCTACATAATCTCCCACTAAGTCAACATAAAATTTCAGCTAATTACATCTTGGAAAAATTCTGCTTTGGCCCGCCTTCTTTGCTCCTTTCTTCAATCTAGCCCAATTGCTTCTCTTTTTTCCAAGTTGACCCCGAATTGCACCCTGTATAAAATTCAGTATAAACATGGAGAAATCAGTGGTGCATTCTCATAAATTGACCAATTAAATTACATAAAATATGTAATTTTTGCATTTAATCACATCTACTTAGCATTTCCTTTGCTACTTGAGCCTCCTTACTCAACTAGACACAACAATCATTTCATAAATCCCACAAAGATAATTTATAATCATAAGAACCATACTTTGTTTGCATGCAAAGGCAATGTAATGATTACCCACAACTTTACCCAATACAGAATAGAATTAATGGATTAACTGAAATCTTTAACTTTCTTTTTTTTTAAATCCGCTAATACAGAAAGGTCAAGAAGCTTACCGGCTATGAAAATTTTCAACTACTTATGCATAAACTGTAACTTCTTTCCTTCATGCAGACCGCTCTTTAATCTTTCTCTCTTACAACCAGACCAGCGAAAAAGATGAAGAAAGAACAAAAAAAGAAAAGAAAGAAAAACACCATAGAACAATGTCACTCTCTTATATAATTCTCCAGCACTTCTTTCTCTAATATCAATTCAACAACCAAGTGTAGGTATCCCTAATCATCCTGTCTCCCACTAGTAGATTTTCTTCAAACGTAACGGAACTAGAGGTTGAAATCCAATATTTTATTATTCAATCTTCCAATTGCTCTTATTTACGTTAGAGCTCGCCCAAATAGAAAACTTTTCAATTTAGTCCGCAAGGCCACTTACAACTTAAGCTTTGACTTTTTTGGGTGTGACAGGATTATTCTATAACTTGAAGGACCAAATGGTTAACACTCATGCAACATTCCTTGAGGAAAGTTATACAAATGAGTTTAAATCTCAAAGTAAATTGGTATTCAAGGAGTTGTTGGGAAATAAAATAAGCTCTCAAGTTTCGATCTTAGATCCCAATACAAATGAAAGACCTACAAACAAACATAAGGAGCCTCAATGTAGTGGGAGAGTTTCTAGGAGACCAAAATTTTCATGTATGATGGCCAGGTTTACTAAATAGAAATCATTGAACATGAATAGGACAATCCACTCACTTACAAAAATGTTATGCAAGATGTTGATTCCAAGCTTTGGAAGAAGGCTATGGATGTCCCAATGGATTCAGTTAAATTGAATACAAAATCTTTTAAGCTTATTGAAAGGTATAAAACTCATAAGGTGTAAATGAATGTATAAGAAACAAAAAAATGCGAAGGGAATGGTTGAAACCTTTAAACGCAGACTTGTAGTTAAGGGGTCCACGTAGAAAGAAAGCGTAGATTATGAGGAAACATTATCATTTGTAGCAATACTCAAGTTTATTCACATACTCTTATCCATTAGAATTGATTCTGATTACGAGATCTAACAAAAGAATGTTAAGGCAACATTCTTGAATGGCTATCTTATAGAATATAATTTCCTCAAAAGAAAGTTCTATGTCAAATGATTTATCTCTTTTGTTTATTATTTATCTTACAATAAATTTAAATTAATTAGGAATAAAATAATAACTTATTATCACACAATTAATTTTATTTAAAATAATATAATTTTATTATTTATCTTTTGATTGATCTAAAATATTACAATTCTTATAGCATAAAATCTATTTGTAAAAGAATTCTAAGGTCACGTTTGGTTCGCTGTATTGGAATAGAGGCGTAATGGATTAGAGGCGTAATGGATTAGAGGCGTAATGGATTAGAGGCGTAATAGCAAATCAATTGTTTGGTTGAATGTAATGGAATAGAGGCGTAATAGCAATCTTGTGTTTGGTTGAATGGAATAGAGGTGTAATAGCATAATGGAAAAACTAAAATGACTAGAATACCCTTACCATAAATTTGTTTTGGTAAATGATTATTGTTATTGTTATTTAAATTTTAATAAGATTATTAATATCAATAATAAATAATTTAATCATATTTAAACATAATTATTATTAAATATATTATAATTAAAATATATAATTTAATAAAATTCTTAATAATCAATATTCTTATATGAATTTACTCAAATCATAATATATGATACTATAAAATATAAATTAACATAATTATTATTAAATATATTATAATTAAAATATATAATTTAATAAAATTATTAATAATCAATATTCTTATATGAATTTACTCAAATCATAATATATGATACTATAAAATATAATTTAACATAATTATTATTAAATATAATTTAATAAAATTCTTAATATTAAATATTCTTATATGAATTTAATAAAATCATAATATATAATACTATATAATATAATTTAAAATAATTATTATTAAATATAATTTAATAAAAATATATAATTTAATAAAATTCTTAATATTAAATATTCTTATATGAATTTAATAAAATCATAATATATAATACTATATAATATAGATTAATAATGTAGATACTTGCTAAGAAAACATGGATTAAACAAATGTCAAGCATAGGCTTCTTCCAAAAAATTTTTCTATGAACAATCACATAGGCATAAAGCAACCATGGTAAACTATAAAAAAAAAGATCTATCTGTTATCAAGCAGCAAATCTGTGTTTGTAACTTCTAATACATAAGTTCTGCATGCATATTCAAGAGAAACAACTACTATACAAATCACTTACCATACAAAAGTTAAACTATAAAGCAGTAAACAGAGTGACATTAAAGTGAACTTGAAACAACCAACACTGACTCATAAAACAGATTCTTAAGCCTTAGCAACAGCTTTCTAGTGACATTTACATGCAATCGCAGGCTTTGAGAAATGATGTAGACTAGGGTCATTTCTCATTTACAAACATTATGGACAAACATTGCAAGTATTGACAGGTTTTCTATCCACACTTTATTTCATCAAAAACATTGCAAGTATCTCTTCATCAGTCAAGTACAAATTATCAAAATCTGACTCGAACTCTTCATCATCCACATCGTCTCGTGGTTGCACCTCCAATTCATCCATCAATTCATCATCGGTCTCCTCATGCTTCCTAGCTAACTTTCTCCGCAAAATGGCCTCAAGAACTGAAGGGAGTGCCTCTTCATCCCCTTCAAAGTACTTCTTGATTCGGGTTTTCAGCTCTGGCACCAAATAACTAACAAAGTTAAACAACATAACAAAAAAACAAACTATCATGATTTATCCAAACATATATATACATATATCATGATTTAGTTTCCCTTCCTTTCTCAACAACCAAACAAATAATTTCCAAATAAAAAAAAAGTAAATTCCAGCAAAGAAGAAGCACAGATTAAAAAAAAGTAATTTCATCTTATTCAACTCCTGGAAGAAATCATATAAAATTTAGTTTTAGCCTTAATTTCTACACCAGTAGCATCAGTTGACACATTATACACATAGGCAAATTCAAAGTACTAAGAAAGAACTAAACATTGTAGTAACCGATTAACTTTCTGATATATTAATGAGTCATCCATTTCAACATCACCAACTACACATATAAATAAGAGTACCATAGAGTCGCATTTGCAAGCTATGCTACTCGTACTCGAGTATGTTCAGTTTTTTAAGTTTTTTGAGACATCTTCAAACTCGTATCCGGAGATATACCAAAAAAAGGCCAGCCATGAATACTTCAGGAAAAGAAATAAAAGTTGCAAGTCTAGAATTCCAAGCAACTACTGTTCTAGATGAAAAGGGCATATCAAAGCTCCTTTTCAAAAGCATAGGCAATTTTCCAACTGATGACAGCAAACTAATTCTAGAATAAGAGCTAAACTATATACATATATAACTCAAATATATGTGCTACAATGAAAAACAATCGGCTTCATCACCTTTCTCAACATGGTCTACTGTGTTATTAATTTTATGAATTTAAGCAATGAGAAATGCTACCAGAGAAAAGACAAAAAGAAGCTGGAGTCGAAACACCATAGTTGAAGCAGGAAAATCATCTAAACAAAAGGCTTTGCATGTCCAGAACCAGAATGCAGGCATATTATAGCCTTGTGACAAGTATTATAACAAAAAAAAAAAAAAAAAACAGCCAAACCTCTTGTCCAGCATCAGTTGAAATGATTGAAGTCGGTGAGAAATCTTCCAATTCAGCAGCCTTTTCTCTTGCAAGAGCAACAACACTTTCAGGAAAATTGGCAAATTTTGCCACATGAATACCAAAACTTTCAGGATAAACAGGTATATTTCAAAAGCTATAAATAATGAATAAATCCTTAGTGCAACACATAAAGCAAATAACCTATCAAATAATTACAGTTCTTCACAGCTTGCAGACCTTAGCAGCAATAAGTCCACTGATTTGAGCCATATCACAAAGCAAAACAGCACCACACTTATCCGCAATCTGTCGAAACCTTCCGTAATCCCATTCCCTCGAATACGAACTACCACCACAAATCAATATCTTAGGCCTAAAATCAAGCGCCCTCTCTTCCAACTTCTCATAATCTATATACCCAGTTTGTGGATTCACTTTATATGGCAAACTCTCAAAGAAAATTGAAGCAGAAGATACTTTTCTACCATGTGGGGTATAATACCCATGACTGGTATTCCCTCCTGATGGAGTATCCAATCCCATGATCCTATCTCCGGGCAATAGTAACCCAGTATAGACTGCGGCGAAGATGAAACTAACCCTAAAGAGAGCGTTGATGAAGTGTCAGCCGATTGAGATAACAAATCCATGGAACAAAAGCTTGCATTCAAACAAAACCCAAACGAAAAAAACAATAAAGGAGAGAAAAATTAAAACAGAGAAAGCCGAAGACAATGTTGAAGCAAAGATTCATACCTGAAATCGGCCTCCGATGAAGACAATGTTGAGGATTTGTTATGAAAGCAGAAGAAATGAGGATAGATCTACAATGCCGATGGAAGAAGAAGCAGAAATCTATGAGGGCAGAAAAAGGAAACGAAAATAAAAAATGGGTAAGGATTCTCTAATTGGCGCTGGATGGGGGGAATAGCTATTACGGGACCGGGTGTATTAGGGAAGGAACAGATTTGGGACGTAATGGTAATACAACCAACCAAACAACAGATTAAATGGTGATTAAGTGGGGCCCACTGATTAGGGGTGTATTGGCTATGCCAATATATCCAACCAAACATGGTATAAAAGTATTTAATTATTTTTTAATTAATTTAATTTAATTAGAAAAAACTAATGACATGGCATGCAAAATTATTATTTTCTTTGTGACATGAGAAATTTTACTTTGACACATAATTACTTACAGAGCTATAATTAACTTAAAATTTCTTTGCTTGGGTGAATTTGTTCATCTTGTAGATTTTGTTTATTATTGCTTGCAAATAATTACAAATATTGTATAACAAAAAGTTAGATTAAACCCACAAATAATGAGACTTAAATTCTTAAAATTTTTAAAATCTCTTTTTTATAGTTAAATAAAAAAATTGATAATATTATTAAGCAATTCAACGTATGAAGAAAAAATTCTTTAAAGAGTCAGTTGTTTGGTAGTTGATTGGTCTCCCAATAATGATCGATATTATCCCCGAGTCGTGTCGAGGTTGTCTCTTGCAAGAGCCAACATGTTATGAGCAGCTTGGTACACTGAGTGTGACCATATCTTGCCCTTGGTTGTTGGTTGTGTGCCCACGTATGGCCCATTTTCTTTAGGCGCTCCCCCTCAAGGAACCAAATCACTCATGGTATGTTGATTCTCAACAGAGTGAGACAAAACTCCAATACAACCCAAGAACAATAACGACCATGTGAAAGATCAATTGGACTACCTAACAAGTGATACTTCGAAGATTTCTTTCTTGAACTCGTTCCCTCAACAAATATATATATATATATATAGATATATATATATATATAAAGGATATTTCAATATTTCATCGTGATTATTTCTTTCCGTAACCAAAAGCAGCCAAATGGTACATTGAATAAATTGAACATAAAGACAATGCTTTCATCTAATATTACTTCAGAAAAAAAACCCCCATTTTTGCCAGATTCTTATCCTAAAATTTTTGTGCTGTTGTGCACATAAATATCTTCTAAACCATTGTATGGTCTCCTATGTGCCACCAAAAATAGTAATTTCATCTCTATATGAAATATATATTAAACAAAGCACAGAAACTCTGTGACCACCTTTTTCTTATTATTATATGTATTCATATCCAAAAGTTCAGAAAAAAAAAATACCCCTTCAATTGACAATGATATTTTCAAGTATAAGAACATTTACTATTGTCTAATATAACAAATTGGCGGAAATTGACCCAGTTGAGAAAAGTGAATGTTTGTTGGCTAAAGCTTTTGAAGTAGGGTCAAGCTAATTGGAATTTTGTTTGTTTTCTTTTTGGAAATTACTTGAATTTTATGCAAGATATGAAAGAAAATAATTATATATATGTGTGGTCTAATTGTTAAGTTTTATATGTGTTTCTAGTTTTTCCATATCACTTTATTTATGTGCACCTAATTTTGCCATGTCATGAAAAAGCTATATCTTTCATTCTTATTCTCACCCTCCCCCCCCCAAATCTAATTAGTGTTATTTAACATTTACTCAATCGTTTTCTTAGAAGGCTGCCAGTTGACTTTAACAGACTAATAGACGTATATGTATTAGAAATTTTATTATATACGTTTACATGTAAAAATTATATATTTAAAATATAAATATATGTTTAAAAATAAAATACGACACTATCGATTGAGTCTTAATTCGATTGACATCGGCATTATTGCTAGTGCAAGAAACGTGAGTTCGAATGCGTCGAAGCGCGTTATCCTCCTATTTAAGGATTGGGGAGGAACTATGAGTAGTTTTAGATATTATATCAAAAAGAGCAGATGATAAAAACCTATAATGAGATTAATGTTCAAAAAAAATTACGATATGAAACTAACTAATAATAACATATAAAATACCTATGATATTAAAATGAAAAATAGATTAAGTTATATGTAAAATAAAATTTAAACACAAATACATCATATTAAGAATACTAAATGCACTACAAATATTTAGTTTTAGTTTTTTTTTTAATTTTTTTATTTTAAATTATATTTTAGAAAGTTTCATCTATAACTATATATTAAAGCTATCCCAATGCATTGGTAATTAAAAACTTCACTGACAGTATGATTTGGCTCAATACAGAAAGTGGTCACGACCATCTTGGTCGTCCGCATTATCAACCTCCCAAAGATTGCATTATATGCGACTGGTTGGTCCACCTCTAAAAAGTCAACCATCTGTGTAATTGTATGCTCTTCGTCGCCTAATACCATCAGGAAGGTGATGGATCCCTTAACCGTGATTGGCTGATTGGCAAAGTCGTATACTGGACTGGCTTTTATTAATATTGTGTCCTTGAGACTTATCTTGTTAAATGTCTTAGCTGTCAGAATGTCCACTGAAGTTCCCGTGTCTACCAGGATTCTATTAACCTGGAAGGATGAAATGTGGCTAAGACGATAAAAGGATCATCTCCTTTTGCATCTAGAACTTCCCATTCATCTACCTATGAAAATATCAAACTCTAAGGAAAAGATCTAGGCTTTTTGATTGATGTAGAGACAGATATAATGTTCTATTGGTGAGCCTTCTATTTGGAGCTCGAGGTGGCCCATTCTTTCTTACAACCGATCAAGACATCTATAATTCCACTTCTTAATTTTTTACCCTATTTAGCGGGTAGGCATCTCGAACCATAAATGACATCTTTAAGTTGGACACATCGATTCATAACAGTAATGAAAGGGTGAGTCACATCAGCACAGGTTGAAGGGTATAGTGGGAAGGTTTGGTAAGATTCCCAGATGCTCATCTTGGTCAAATATGATGGCAAGGAAACAATTAAGTTGATAGTATGTATGATGAAGATTATACAAAACTTGTTCTCGCTGATGCTGGTTAGGATGATTATCTTTCACGGGTCCTGAGTGACAAGGTGGCCTGATAGTATTAACCATCTGCCTATCCCTTGTTACAGAGGGTTATTTTGTCAGAATTGCCCGTCACCTACTGGGGAGCGATGTTAAAGTATAACCTGGGTAGGTTTAATACTTGAAATGCATATACTACTTTTTCATTAAAGAATAGTAATAGCTCGATACAACATTTATAGCAATAGCTGTGAAGCTGTTAGTTTCTTTAACAGAATAACTACTAACAAACTAACTACTATCTTAACTGTCAACTGACTATCTTTGATATATTCTAACATTCTCCTGGTTGTCAAAATCTTTGGAAATTGAGTCTTTTGTTGTGACTTGAAGAGCTTGTCGAAAATCAGAAAAGTGTTTGGGGGGAACAGGTTTTGTAAGAACATCAACAATTTGGTTGACTGATGGCACATAGTTGACTTGTAGCAGACCATCAAGGACCTTCTCTAGAAAAAAGTGGTGGTCGATCTCAACATGTTTGACTCTTGCGTGATGAGTTAAATTTGCTGCCATAGAAACAGTGGAGGTGTTATCACACCAGACCACTGGTGTTTGTTCCACAGACACCCCTATTTCCTTTAACAGTTGCTGAACCCACACCAGCTCAGAGACACAATTGGCCAATCTGCGATATTCAGCTTCAGAAGACGACCTGGAGACCATGGCCCGCTTCTTTAAGCACCAGGCTATCGGGTTAGGCCTCAAATACACTACGTAGCCCGAAGTAGAGCGTCTGTCTTCAACTGAAGATGCCTAGTCAGCATCAGAGTAGCAAATCAACTGAAATTGTCCCTGTGTAAAAACCAACCCATGTTCCATAGTGCCCACCAGATAGCGTAGCACTCGTTTAACTGCCTTCCAGTGAGATTCACTAGGAGAGTTCATATATTGACTGAGTTTGTTAACACAGAAAGAGAGATCAGGCCGTGTAATGCAGAGATATTGAAGCATACCAATAGTGCTGCGATAAAGTTGACCATCAACAGGCTTTTGACTATCGGGAGTGACAGTAAGCTTAGGGAGACTAACCATAGGTGTTGGAGTGGTAGCTGCACCTGTCATACCCGTTTTCGATAGAATCTCTTGCACATACTTCTTCTGACTGAGGAACAAACCGTGATTGGTGTACTGTACATCAATTCCAAGAAAAAAATTGAGACAACCCAAGTCTTTGAGAGTAAATCGGTTGTGAAGTTGACTTATCACACTGTCAATATCTGCACTCGAACTGCCTGTGAGAACAATATCATCAACTTAAGCCATGAGTAGGAGTTGGCTATTACCAGTAATGCGAATGAGTAGGGACAAATCGGCTTTGGATGTATGAAAGCCTAACTGGCTGACCAAAAATTGTTTAAGAGTGTGAAACCATGCCCTTAGAGCCTGTCGCAGCCCATATAAGGCTTTGTTTAGTTTGCATACCAACCGCTGGTTGCTGGGTCTTGACACTTCAAAACCAGGTGGCTGGTCCATGAATATATCTTCAGACAATTCTCCATTTAAGAAAGCGTTGTTCACATCTACTTGCCGAAGAGGCCATCCCTTCATTATAGCAACAGCAGAAACTATCCTGATGTCGACTGCTTGAACCACTGGGCTAAACGTGTCTCGGTAGTTAGTCCCTGCATGCTGAGAGTAGCCCTTGGCTACCAGACAAGCTTTATATCGATCAACAGTACCATCAGCCTTTTTTTTATTTTAAACAACCACTTATATCCAACTGTGCGATGATGTAACGGTAACGGACATAGACTCGAAGTGTTGTTGCGGCCAAGAGTTTCTAGCTCAGCATGAACTGCATCACGCCAACAAGTGTGTGCCATAGCTGCATGAATACTAGTTGGTATATCAGGAGCCTCACTCATACTGCTTAAATAAGCTTTTGGCTTGAATATGCCAGCTTTTCTACGGGTAATCATTAGATGAGAGTTTTGTGGTATTGGGCATAGAGGTGAGGGACTTGTTGTGACATTTGGTAAAGGCAGAGGGTAAGTGGGTGCAGGAGATGGGGACTGCATGCTGGACTGGATAGAAGGTGTTGATGTGCGCAGAGTTGATATAACAGGTGATGTAGAGGGAGACGGAGTGTTACCCTGAGTGTTGGGTGAGTAATAATTATGAGAACACGGGCTGGGATTTAGAATGAGCAATTTGGAGCTAGTTGACAGACGGTTGTTGGTTGGAGGAGAGTGAGTGGCGATAGTCTTAAATGGAAAGTTTTTTTCATGAAAGGTGACATGACAGGTGATGTATATTCGGCCATTGCCATCTCGACACCGATATCTTTTGTGAATGGGAGAATAACCGATGAAGGTACAGGGAGTGGAGCGAAACTAGATTTTGTGAGTGTTGTACGACCTTAGATTAGGGAAACACAGGCACCCAAAGGTTTTGAGAAAGCTATAATTAGGTTTGGCTCAATGAAGTTTTTTATAAGGAGAGGTAAAGTTTAGGGGAGCAGAGGGGAGTCTGTTAATAAGGTAAATGGTGCAGCTAAAGGCATCACTCCAGTAAGACATTGGCATGAAAGCATATGCAAGCATGGCAAGACCTATTTCAACCACTTGCCGGTGCTTGCGTTCGACAATGCCGTTTTGAGCTGAAGTGTAGGGACAGGTGAATCGGTGAACAATTCCATGTTGAGCAAGATACTGCCTGAGAGACTGAAATTCACCTCCCATCTGTTTGTAATGTTTGTAGTTGTACTCCAAGGGTGCGCTCTACCTGTCTGTGAAACTGAAGAAACACAGTCAAAACCTCAGACTTCTTGTGCAAAAAATAAACCCACGAATATCTGGTGCAGGCATCAGTAAAAATCACATAGTACCAAAAACCATTTGAGGTTACTAGAGCTGGTCCCCAAACATCAGCAACAACCAATTGTAACGGGACAGAATACTGAGATGTCGATGGAGAGAACAGTTGTTTGTGCTCCTTGCCTAGGTGGCATGCAACATAGACAAACTCTTCTTTATTCACATCAAATAACAAATTACAATGCTGTAAAGCCTTGAGCAACACATTTTTACAAGGATGCCCTAGTCTAGAGTGCCACACACTCAGAGGAGTAGCACTTTTTGCTATAAAACAGTGTGCTGTGTGCACTGGTTGAAAATTTCTGAGGTCATCATTCAAATGAAGCTTGTAGAGACCATGTTGCACTGATCCTCGAAGAAGTATCTCCTTGGTCCTTAGATCACGTACTTGACATTGTGACAATAGGAGCTCAAACATCACCTGGTTGTCTCTGGTGAACTTAGATACAGACAGTAAATTTTTAGTAACACCAGGGGTATATAAAATTGACTTCATGTAAAGTGGTCGTGCCTTAGTGAGCAAAGAGGACTGACTACAGAAAATAATAGGAAGAGAGCTACCATTTCCAACATACACCATACCTGGTCCATTGTGCGACGGACTTTCACCAAGAGAGGCTACTGAGTGAGTGAGGTGGTGTGTGGCCCCGGAGTCAGGATACCAAGTAGGATCCCCCACAGTGTCAGGTGTAGCAATTAACGCCTGTGGAGAAGAAACAGTAAATGAGGATGGAACCACGTGTTGTGTAGGATGATTCATGTATGAGCTAGCCCAGGTATTCATAGGTTGTGACAGATGAGACCAACTGGGGGAAGGTTGAATCACTGGTGACATGGCTGATATAGGGGGCCGTGTCCATGGAGAAGTGCCAGGTGTATGCATGCATACATTTGCTTGTGGAGGGGGCCTATAGTTGTTGCTTTTGTAAGATGCATCAAATTGATGATAGCATCGATAAACCAAGTGTCCAGTTTTTCCACACAGCTGGCATTGAATACGAGCTCCAGATGATCGTCCACGCCTATGACCCCTAGAGTTTGATGCACGATACGCTGGCGCGAATATCAAGTCTTTGGGATGTCTTGAGTTGTTGAGAAACCAGGTTGGCAAAACTGGGAGCTTCGGCCAATATAACCTGTTGTCTAGCTTCTGCATCCAGTAGCATCGTCGTGACACTCTGAACTGTGTAAGCATGTTGACCAGCAAGAATGATTGAAACAATGGATTTATACTCGAATGACAGTCCATTGAGAATAGCAATGATATGTTCATGGGCATTAATGGCCTCTCCACAGCTAGCAAGGTTATCACAATAGGACTTAATTTTTAGCAAAAATTCTTTCATAGAAATATCACCTTTGCGTTGTGAGTGTAACACTCAACGATAAAACATTAGTCGAGAGGTAGTTTTGCTACCATACAAGTTTACAATAGAATTCCAAATCTGAGAACTAGTTGCAAGTCCAATGAGGTGAGGAAGAACATCAGGGCTTACCGAAGATAAAAGCCATGAAGCAAGCGCGCTATCTTGTTGCTCGAACTTAGCGAATTCAGCATTTTCTTGCAGCATCCCATCATCATCTTTGACCATCGAAGGGGGTGGTATTGTGTTGGAGTCAAGAAACCGTTGTAGTTTGTGAGCTTTAACAGCTAAAAAAACCTGTTGCCTCCATAAGAGATAGTTGGAATCATCAAGAAGTATACTCACTTTCTTGGTGGAGAAAAACTTGCTATAAAGAACACTATTCGCAAGGGTAGATGCCATCGTTGGAGCAACTGAGTGAGCAGCAGAAGGACTCAATGGCAGATCCATGCAACATATGCAACTGAAAAAAACTTAACGTATGAAAGCCAGGAAAGAAAAAACCTCTAATACCATATTAAAGTATAACCTGAGTAGGTTTAATACTTGAAATGCATATACTACTTTTTCATTAAAGAATAGTAATAGCTCGATACAACATTTATAGCAATAGCTGTGAAGCTGTTAGTTTTTTTAACAGAATAACTACTAACAAACTAACTACTATCTTAACTGTCAACTGACTATCTTTGATATATTCTAACAAGCGAGTCCTCTGTTAAGGTTGGTATTGGCATGCTAGAGCTTGATAGTGATATGGAGGTGAACATCCTTTATGAAAGTGGGACCTTTGGGTTTCTTGTGTCAATGATTTGACTTGACCTATGTCTATCTGATCACCCTCTATGAACCGGTGAACCATTTTGTATAATTGAGATAACTGCTCTGGAAGGTTACCAATGAGGTGGAATAGGAAAAACTTATGAGTAGTTCTGACTAAAAAGGCTTGAATGGCTAGAGCATTAGAAACACCCTTTGTTATCATGGTAGAAATATTAATTCTCTTTATGAAATCATAGAGGGATTTGTTCTCCTTCTGCCATGTGGACATAAGATAAGCTGGGATTGCTGTGGGGTTTTGTTTGCTAAAATATGCTCATGGGTAACTCGACTAATTGATCAAAGTTGTTGATAGACCTCGAGGGAAGCGATAAGTACCATTGTCACGCGGTGCTAAAAAGGGTCAAAGAGAATGCCCCATATTTCACAATGTCAAAGGCCCGAAGAATATTCATGTGGTTGTTGTAGTGAGCCAAGTGGTCCTTTGGGTCACTTGCACCAGTACAAGAAATCTTAGGGAACTTCAAATAAGTGGAAAAGGCTATGAGTCAACACGAAAGGGGCTAAGGGTTCATTAGCATAACTCGAAGAAACTTCATTAAACTTAGAACCTTTAGCCTTTAGCATAACTCCATGAGACATATTTTTTCTTGCATCTTAGTAACATGGTGTTGAGAACCAAAGAGTTGTTGTTGCTAGGAAGCTTGAACTGGAGGAACAATCACAACAGTGGGTTGAGGTTGGGAAGCAAAGCAAGAGAGAATATGCTTTATAAGGTCATCTTTAGGATATTGTGGGATAGTAAGAGATGATGGGGTATTGGAAATTGAAGGGGAGGGCACAATAGCTGGGTTAGTAGAGAGAGCATTGAGGACATTCAAGAGCTAGGTCAAGGCTTCCATGGTGGACATGGTTGGGTGAGTTGATGTCTTGGTTTGGGTTGAGGGAAGTTCAGTGTTGGTGTTGGAACATTTTCAAATATTTATAGTATTCCAATAACTATAAATGAATGGGTGTAATTAATTAAAAGATAAATCTTTTGGTCATTGGTCAAAAGTTATATCATTTAATTTTTGAAAAATAATTATAACTATTCAAACAATATTATTTGAATAGTTGTAATATTAAATTAATAATTATATGTTTTTTAAAGACATTATTATTCAGAAAGACACCTGTTGAAAGATGTCTCCATGAAGAGATATGATAATTCCTATAAATAGGAATGAAATTTCATTTGGAAATCACACCAACAAGTTGTAAAAGTTCTTTCTATCCTTCATCATTTTCTAATATTATTAGATTGTTCTATAAAGAGTTACTGTAGAAATTCTTTGTAGAAATTGAGTTTTTTGTTATTCATTGTCAATGGACTATTCTCGTCAGTGCAAAACACAAATAGTCATTAGCTTCATTGTATCCTCGAGGTTAATTTGCTTGAAACTCTTTTGCACACCGAATATAGGTGGGGGCGAATATAACCTTAAAGATAGTGGATTGATACACTCCTTAGAGTCTTGTCCTATTTCTTCATTTTCTATTCGAGTTCCGTTCGTGTGTTCAAGATTTTTCTCACCGGAGATTTGTACTAATAGTTGGCGGCATCATTGCCTTTCATTGGAGTGGAGGAGTTGGCGGGGTTGGTGTCATTGATTTTGTTTGTGGGGTTATTGGTAGCATCATTCTGATTTTGAGACATTTTCGTCCACGCACACCACACCAATTGTTGATATAAGATACAACAAGAGAGGATGACAAAGAGGAGATCACGATGGTGTAGAGGAGGTTGATTCACCTAAAGAGGCCAAGAACCTGAGCAAGGACAAGAGAATAGGCTAATTAAAAAAACACTTGCTTAGAGTAACTTTAGGGTGCTAGAAGATCGATTCCTTCTTCATCTATCTTCAGAGTATTTATAGGGAAGGTCCTCTCGTCTGTTAGTATGACGTGGCAGGATATACATTCAGTCCCGCTAAATGCGTAAAAGATAATCATCAGCGTATGTCATGGGTCTCTATTAGTACGAGGTTGTTGTGCCTAAATAGACTCCTCTTTGTCTTGGAAGTACACACTAGAGAATGTTCGCACTTAAATACAAGTGGGGTGCCTTATTCTAAGTTGAGCGAGTGGTTGAGGATGGGTGACTTTTGGAAGCACTGCTTCAGAAGGAGTAAACGCAAAAATCAACGTTTTGTCGGGTACTAACATGTGTCTGAGTGACAAAAAAATATAATAATATTCAAATTTATTATTTTTCTTTTAATTTATATTTAAGAGATTGGTATGCATTCTAATCAATCAATTGAAATTTGGAGTAAACCCATGGGGAAATGAATCAATTGAAATTTGTAGTAAATCCATAGGAAATATAAAATATTTATTTTATTGATTAAATTTCAATAACATGTAATAGATTCATATTTAAAGTAGTTCACTCACATGAGAATTGGTGAGTTGATATAAAAATCTATACGACCCATCGGCGAAACAAAGCTGAGAAAAATTCAAAACAATACAAATTATTCTATTAAACAAAGTGCATCAATTAAAACAGTTTAAAAATGATTTTGTTTTCAATTTAATTTTGAGTTCAAAATTTCTCCGCAATTTTTAATTTTATTTTGTATTGTATAAAATTATTAATAATTAAATTTATTTATCAAATATTTATTTTAATTGTTAAATTAAAGTTTATTTGTAATAATATCTAAATACAAATATTTTAAATAATTATATATTAATTTTTATTTTATTAATATATACAATTAACTCGTGCAACAACACAAAACAATACTAACTCTATAATATAATATAATAATTCACCTCTTTTACATTAAATTGATTAATATTTGGAATTTATATTATGTGGGTTGAATCTTAATAATTACTTTCGCAACAAAGACTAGTCAAGCACATGGCAAAAGCCAAGACGCATTCGGAATAATTTGGCTTTCTCCTTCTGGCAATCGATCAAGTCCTTTTCAATAAAAGATATAATCTTCTTATCAGGTATATATATTTATATATTTATTGTATTATTCTCCATTTTGTCTTCGGGTTTACAATACTGTCTTTTTCATGCATGTTGAGGAAAAAGTTGGCAATGGACTGGATTGTATTTTGTAAAGATAAGCATTAAGTATTTCAATACCCTTCTCAATAAACCACTTGATTATGTACCAAAAAGACAAAGAAACAATAAACTTCTTTGTTTTATATTCGTCCCCTCTCATAGGGCTCAAGAGTTTATGCCACAAACTCCTTTATGTTTTAATAAACGTTGATAATGGTGGTAAAATAATCACAAAATAATAAAAAATAAAAATAAAAACACATAGATTTTGAGTGAAAATTCTTTTGGAAAAAGAATTACAGGTAAAAGAAGAGAAATTCACTAATGTTAAAAAACGAAGGATACAAGAGGAGTGTCGCCTATATCTATTTAAGGGTTGAAAAACTCTGTTCTAATCAAAGTCAAATAGACAAAAAATAGTTCTATACAGATTTAACTTGTGATGTATAGTTCTACACGGTCCTCGGCCTTTCGTCCCCATAGATTATCTTATTTTGCCACTATATTTATTCTTTTTAACAAATGACGAGATTCGAATCACATAATTTCTAACATTTTATTTTTAGTATAGTAATATATTTGACCCTCCTGAGTCTGCTGAAGTTACAATTGCAGTTGAGGCTATAGACACCGATAGTATGCTGTAGAGGTGTGCATGGGTCGGGCCGGGCCAGGGCCGAAAAAAATTTCAGCCTGCTTACTAGGCCCGGGCCCGTCCCGGCCCGAAATATGGGCTTAATATGTTGCCCAAGCCCGGCCCGTGTAAAGAATATGAAGCCCGGGCCCGGCCCGGCCCGTTTATTTTATTATTATTATTTTTGCTTAAAACTAATATTAAAATTAATTGTTATTAAAATTATATCAAATATCAAATTATTTTTTTTTGTATATAATAAAAAAAAATTAAAATAAGATTACTTATTTAAAGAACAAAATGCATAGCTTTCATGTTATCTATAAATTTTATGTTAGAATTGATGTAGTATTATATTCTAAGTTTTGATTCTTAATAAATAATGAACCTCATGTCCACTAGAGTTGTTTTAAAATTACCAACTAATTGAATTTAAATGTTATTTATTTGTATATAATTACACATTTGTGACATTTAGGTAACAATCAATTCTTAAAAAAGAGAATAAAATAAAATGATTATACAAGTAATTAGGACTAGCAACATATTATCATTGGGCAATAAGTAGCATATTATCTATGCATAATAACATAATTAAATTAAATATTCATTATTGCTTTTAAGCTGCAAAAAGTTCGAAATTGAATGGAGAAGCAAAGCATACAAATATTTGCTCAACAAACTTTTTTCTCTTTGAATTAGATAGCAAACTCAAAACTTTCCTTCAAATCACATATACATATAGATAGCACATCCATAAGCATATTAAATCATATTAAATCAATTTTAGCTTTATCATTCACTAATTCTAGTCATTATATAAATCCCAATCTCTAATTTTACTTCAAACTATCTTTGAGATAAGAACATAAGTTAAACCCCACAAGTACACATACCTCCAAAGTCCAAAATGACTTTGGAAAATTAAGCAACAAACCATAATAATATTCATACATTAATCCACCAACATATTTAGATTCATAACAAAATATAAATTGTAAGCTAAATTAAATTTTAAACATTTAGAAAGAAAGTATCTTAAAAAACTACCGAAGAAACATCATCATCCTCATTGTCGTCATCGTCGTCATCGTCCTTTTTGCAACCAATTTCTAACATTAAGTAAGAATAAATAATTAGATAATCAAATTGATGAAAAAATAATATAAAATTCGAACAATAAAATGAGAATAATAATTACCTGCTGAAAATCCCTTAGCTCGCATCCAATCATTCAAGCAAACAACGGCTTGAACCGTTTTTGGCTTAAGTGAACTCCTCAAAGGTGTGATAACTTTCTTACCCATGCTAAAAGCTGATTCGGAAGCTACAGTCGATATTGGAATTGCCAAAAGATCACGAGCCAATAACAAAAGCTCATTGTATCGAACTAAACTTTTTCCCCAATAATCTAAAACATTTATTTGACTATTCAACTCAAGCTCCGGTTCTTCCAAATAAATGTCCAACTGTGACTTCTCACTTCTAGTGCTAGATTCATTTAAATACCATTTATAATCGTCACTCTCATCAAAATATCCCCCAAAATCAGCACTACTATCATTGTGTTCATCCAAACCAGAATCAATAGGATTTTTATCCGAAACATTAGAACTCCCAGCCAAAGAGGAAGACGTGGATTTGGATTTCTTAACATACTCATCAAACAAGAGTCTAAGATTGCTAAGAATGGTCTCAACAAAATCTGAAGCATGGTCACCATAGATTGTAGTAAAGCAATACTGCACATAATTCAACTTGTAACGAGGATCTAAAATTGCAGCACATGACAACATCAACGAATACTCAGCCTAATACTTATTAAATTTCTCTTGCATTTGCTTAACCATTGGAGTTAAAAACGAATAAGGACCTTTAACTGTGTCAAGCAAGACCTTGTGAACCTTCCAAACTCCTCTAAAATAAAGATTAGCCGTTGGATAATTAGAACCAGAAAAAACACAAGTCACATCATAAAAGACTTTCAAAAATTTGCAAAGAATAGCAACATTTCTCCACTCCTCGTTAGAAAGTGCAAAAAATTGATAATCTTTATCCCGTTGGCCCCAATAATCTAGCACATCTTTATAGTAAAGAGAAGATTCAAGCATCAAATAAGTAGAATTCCATCTCACACACACATCTTGACGCAACTTTTTGGTCACATTCAAATGAAAACTTTTGTCGGCCACATCATAAAATCTTTTCCTACGAATTCCCGACTTTCTTATGTACCTAATTCCATTTCGAATCTTACCAACAACATCATCAGCAAGTTCCAAACCAGCTTTAACTATAAGATTCAATATATGTGCACAACATCTAACTTGAAAAAAAGCACCATCACACAAAATAGCTCGGTTTGCACGAAAATGATTTTTAAGACAAGAAACCATAACATCATTATAAGAAGCATTATCTAAAGTGATGCTAAAAATTTTCTTATCTATGCCCCATTGAGATAAACATAAAACAAGTTCATCCGCTATGTTCAAACCATCATACGGAGGAAATAAAGCTCTAAACCTTATGATTCTCTTTTGTAGCTTCCAATCTTTGTCAACCCAATGAGCAGTAACGCAAATATATTCATCATTAGTATGCTCCGAATTCCAATTATCAGAAGTTAGACAAATAAAACCAGGTGCTTTAGCCAACTCTTCTTTAACAAGATCTCTCTCTTTTGCATAATACATTAGGACATCCCTAGCAGCTGTATATCTACTTATATTTTTAAAATTAGGACTAGCAATTCTCATCATGTATCTAAATCCCGGTTCTTCAACTGTCCTAAATGAATGCTTGCCACAAACAAGAAAAGTAGAAATAGCTTTACGACACTCATCAGCATCAAACTTGTAGTTTTTATAGATGGAACACCTTCGGTGATGGTGAGTGGCTATGGTGTATTGAGTGATGTCCTTATTAACTTTTTCAAACAACTATTTAGATGACGTCTTAAATGAGAGGTTCCACTAGAAGACTTAGCGAGAAGATAGTCTTACGGTGATTACATTGTGCCTTCAATTCATTTTGTTCTCGCATTCAAGCTTTGTCATTTCATCCCACACCTTTGAAGTGGTAGACTTTTGACGTTTGACACACTTTCGTACTCATTAAACCCATCGTCCACACGTATAGGAGTGTTCGAACTAGCCATAGTCATAAAAATTGAAGTCCCAAATCCAAAAATAATCTTATTTATAAATCGGTTCTTGAATATATATACAAATATTTTATTAAATATACAAATAGGTTAAAACAAATAGGATGATGTAGCTTAGATGCATACTTTGAAGTTTGAACTCTTTAAATGCTTACTTTTATAATAGAATTTTAAATTAATAACTCTTTAAACTACTAATTAATTTGTTTGTTATAGTAACCAAAAAAACTACTCATCCACTTAGATTAGATGCATACTTTTATAATATATAGAATTTTAATTTAGTAACTGTTTAAACTACTAAATACTAATTAACTTGCTGTTATATCAACAAAAAAACACTTTGAACTCTTTAATTAACTTGTCATTATATTAACTTACTGTTATATTAATTTGTTATAAATATATAGAATTTTAAATTAATAACTCTTTAATTTGTTGTAAATAATAAAATTGTACTTTGAAGTTTGAACTCTTTAAAATAATAAAAATTAATTTAATCTTTTAAAATTATAAATATATAATTTGTTATTAAATATTTTTTAATAAAATTCATCTAACATTTGAAACAATTTTAAGCTACCATCGTTATCTTTAAAATTAACTTGTATAAAGAAATTTTGAAATAATTTTAAAAATATCATGGTCTACAAATGAAAACTAGATAAAATAGTTTAACTTTGAAAGTTCGTTACCGTTATGTAGAGGAAAACACAAACAAAATTAAAATGCAAATAAAAAGGAATAAGAATTGAATGGAACAAAAACATTTATTAGATTTCAAATTTATATATAAACAATAGGCAAATTATTAAATATATAATATAAACCTAAACTAGAAAACATCCTTTATGCTTTAAACAATTGAGATAGTCATACTTATTCTATAAGCTAAATTACATATGTACCAAAAAAGAAATTAATGAAATTCAAACTGCATAAATCCAATCCAAAATCTTAAATAGAAGTATCTGTATTTCTCAATCCCATTATTTTCCTACTAGTAGATACTAGATAAGCAAGTTTAGCTTATGGGGAAATCTGCTAATCTGCAAAATGTTGTACAAAGTAAAATAAAGGAAAATCAAATTAAACTAAATTGTAAAAAGAAAATGTAAATGAAAGCTTACGGGAAAGGAAGCTAAGGTAAGCCAAATTCTATTTCAATGTCGATTGTTTCTGCAATAAAACAAAGCAAAAAAAAAAAAAGAATTAGACATGTACTCTCAGAGAAGATTAGTCATTTGGTTCTTATAAAAGCAAATAAATTAGACATAAAACAAAATATCACAAAACGTGAAACTAATTTTTCATAGAAAGAAATTAGAATTACGCTAAAAGATTAGGTGTTACAGAACCAAAGTAGTGTACTTTTCACAATTTAGTTGTGCCTATCGTCATCATACTTTTTGTTACATCTGCACCATTTTCCTAATTTAGTTTCCCAAAAGCGAACTAATCTTTTAATATGATCAAAAGGGAAAAAATAAAAAGGATATCAGATCATATTTTCCTTTTGCAACAATTTACGGTGGATCCTTGAATTAGAGCTGTAATATTTAATATGGATATCATCTTCTTTTGTTCACCAAATAATCCTACAGGTCATGCGACTACAAGGAAGCAAAAACAAAACAAATCTTTGGACAGCATAAAACATAAAGCATAAAAAATAATACCTTCATAAGTTGCAGAAGAATCGAAGTGAAGAGAAGTAGAGAACAACAACAACGCTAGCGTCGTGGAACTGGAGCCTGGAGGTGGAGTCGTCGAGGACCGTACGCCGGAGGTGGGATGGTTGATCGGTGGAGGTGGAGGTGGGGTTTTTGATTTGGGGAAAAAAAGGAGGAGGGAAGGGAAGGGGTTAGGGATTTTGAAGTTTGAACGGGTGGGGGAAATGGGAAAGGTAAGCAGGTAAGGTATCTAATATTGTAAATGAAATAAAAAATAAAAAAAATATATTAATTATAACCGGGCCGGGCCCGGGCCAAAAAAGTGGTGCCCGAGGCCCGGCCCATATTTTAAACGGGCCTATTTTTTTGCCCAAGCCCATATTTCGGGCCTATATTTTTACCCAAACCCTCCCATATTTCGGGAGGGCCGTCGGGCCGGGCCGGGCCGCCCGGCCCATGAACACCTCTAGTATGCTGCAATAATTGGTTTTCTTTCTGGCTAGTTTACTTCTAGCTACCTTTTGTCTACCAAAAAGAAAAAAAAAATGGCATGGTCTTTTTTATTTATTTTAGTACTTGATATAAAAATAATTATTATCCTAATTCAAGAAAAAAAATTATTAGGAAAACATTTTCTTAGAATATGTAGAGCAAAAATTGATAGGTATGACAGTATATTTATTATGAAATTTGAGATAAGATAATTAAATTCAATATTTATGTTGCTATAAGATATTTTAGTGATGAATCTTATATTTTTGTTGTGGCTGTTATTAACTCTTCTAACTAGAAAAGAATTTGATGATGAGTTGAAAGTAACACTTCATACAAATCTCATTTTTGCTAATTTAGTCTCAGTTCAATTGGCATAGTACTGTTTTCAATGCAGAAAAATGTGAGTTTGAGTGAGTTGAAATTTATTATCCTCACTATTTATAGGTTGGGGAGGGGCTATGGGTAGTTCTATGCATTGTGTCAAAAAAACATACGACCAGAATCTATAATGAGATTATTGAAAAAACAAATCTCACTTTTGAAGGACTACAAAATTTGCAGGCACCATGAATGACATTAAACCCTTACCCGTTAGTATGTGTTAGATACTACACAAAATATGTCTGAACAAAAATATAAACTATAGTGTAATTCTTTAATTTGTATTCCTTATCCTTGAATGAACATATTGATGAGGTTTATATACTCATATGAGAATAACAGCTCCTAACCAACTACTTAACAGATTTGATAACAAACTAACCATCTTAACAATCTTTATACTATTGTTTAACATTCACCCAGCTTCTCAACGGGTATGACCCGAAGTAAACTTCGAAAACGAGTAAAAAAAGAGACAGATAATGGTTTAGTAAGAATATTGGCAATTTGATCACACGCTGGCACTTCACCGACGACAAGAGACCCATTAGCTGCTTTTTCACTGACAAAAAACAAGTCAAGTTCAATATGTTTGAATTTGGAGTGTAAGACTGGACTAGCTGTAACAGCGACCGCACTTGAATTATCACATCAAACTGTAGGAGGATCAACAGAACAAATTTGTAACTCTTGTAACAGAGATACTAACCATGCAATATCACTAGAAGCTGTAGCTAGACTTCTATACTCAGCCTCTGCCGTTGACCAAGACACAACTTGTTTTTTCTTAGAACACCATGAAACAGGTGTATGACCAAAGTAGACACAAAACCCTATCGTAGGCCGGTAATCATCAAAATCAAGACCCCAGTTGGCATCAGCATATCCAACCAAAGATAGTCTATCAGATCGTCAAAAATCCAGCCCATGAGTAATAGTACCATGTAAATATCTATGGATACGTTTTAAGGCTATCAAATGAATCGTAGTAGGTGCATGCATGAATTGACAGACACGATTTACAACATAGGTAATATCCGGTCTAGTTAGAACCACATACTAAAGAGCACCAACTAGACTTTTGTATTCAATAGGATCAACAAGCCTATTACCGTCATCTTTAGACAAAGTCAATAAATTAACTATTGGCGTATGAACACTCTTTGCATTAGCCAGAGAACTCCTGTCAAGAAGGTCTTGAATGTATTTACGCTGACATAAATGAAGACTACTAGTGGAGGACTGACTGACCTCAATCCTTAAAAAGTAGTAAAGCTCACCCATATCCCTTAGAGAAAACTTGTTATGTAGTTGCTGAACAAAACATTTTATTTCATCAGTCGAACTGCCAGTAATAACAATATCATCCACATAAACCAAGATATAAACAGTGGACGTGGTTGAAAATTTAAAAAACAAGTAGGCATCGGCTTTAGACAAGATACACCCAATAGAGATAAGAAATTGTTTCAATGTTTCAAACCAGGCACGGGGAGCTTGTCGTAATCCGTATAAAGCCATCGTCAGGCAGCACACCAATGGCTCACCATTTGGACCATATTGAACATATCCTAGAGGTTGTTGCATGAACACTTCATTAGTCAGGTCTCCATTTAAAAAGGTATTGTTTACATCGACTTAACGAAGTTTCCAACCATTAGTCACAGCAACAGACAAAATGGCTCGGATAGTAGCAGGTTTGACCACTGGGCTAAACGTTTCTTTGAAGTCACAGCCAGGAACCTGAGAGCACCCCTTTGCAACCAACCATGCTTTTCGACAACTAACCGACCCATTAGGATTCTTTTTGAGTTTGAAAAGCCATTTGCATCCAATTTCTTTTTGACCAGGAGGCAGAGAAACCAGCTCCCAGGTAGAGTTGGCCATTAAAGCATCAAATTTAGCTTGAACTACGAATTTTCATTCCATATGAGCAATAGCTTCCTCAACAGATCAAGGCTCAAAATCTACAACGTCAACTGACAAAGCTTTAGGCTTCAAAAATTCCTGCCTTAGACCGAGTAACCATAGTATGAGTATTTCCTGCAAGAAAAGAAGGAATAATTGGAGACACACTTGATTGACCAATTGGACTAGCTTTCGTAGATAAACTCGAAAGACAATTCTCCCTTATATTATTCCCACATTCAGTCTGTGAACCAACTGATATTGGCTCACTAGGATGACACATATCTGGTAACTCAATTGTAACAGATCGATCAGAATTGCAACCTGGATCAGGAGGCAGAGGTATAGTTGGTGACGGGACAATGGTGCTATTGGGTTCGGCAGTAGACTGGATAGAAGAAGTCTGAACAACAGGAACATATGTGGGAGAATTAGAAGACGACTGAACAGTGGGCAGTGCAGATGAATGAAAAAGAAATTGACATTCATCAAACACAACATAACAAGAAATAACAACCTTACCCTCTGGTGTGAGACAATGATAGCCCTTATAATGAGAGCTATACCCCAGAAACGTACATGGCTGTGAGCGAAAATCCAGTTTGTGTGACACAAAAGGATGTAAATACAGGAAGTAACAACAACTAAACACCCTTAAAGGATCATACGTAGGCTCACGACCATAAAGATTCTGATATGAAGACTGACCTTTCAAGACCGAAGTAGGCAATCGATTAATAAGATGCACAGCACTGTAGAATGCATAGCCCCAATAATTCATATGTAGATTAGCCTAGGACAAAAGTGTAAGACCAGTTTCCACAATGTGCTTGTGTTTGCACTCAGCAACACCATTTTGTTCTGAAGTATGAGGGCAGGAAAGACGATGAAGAATCCCATGGCTAGCTAGAACTGAAGCAAAAGCATGAAACTTACCATCCCAATCACTTTGAAATTTCTTAATGGTCTTCCCAAATTAAGTGCTGACCATCTTCTGAAACTGAAGAAAGCATTCAACTGCTTGATATTTACGTTTAATCAGATAAACCCAGGTAAACCGAATACACATGTCAATAAACGAAACATAATACAGATTATCGCCACAGTCAACAGAAGCTGGTCCCCACAAATCAGAGACAACCAATTCAAACAATTCCACAAAAGGGCAACTTATGTGATTTCCCTTTCTGACAAGCAATACAAACATTATCAAGACATTTTTTATTGGAAACAATTCAACACTTGTTAAGTACAAGTTTAACAACCATGGAAGAAAGGTGACCAAGCCTTTTATGCCACAGTGAAAAGATATCATCATCCAATCGACAATCTTGAATCCCAGTGTTGTTAATAAAGAAATTAGATTAGAAAGAATAGACGATCCGGCCGAAAACTGATAGAGACCATCACGAACTTGGCCCCGCAGTAAAATTTCCTGTGTCTGGATATCCTTAACACAATAAGAGGGGTGAAATTCAAAAAACACGTTGCTGTCAATAGTAAATTGAGAAACAGACATAAGATTTTTTCGGATACTTAGCATGCATAAAACATTAGAAAGATGTAATAACTTCTTCTTTGTTGGTAGAGCAGTATTCCCAATAGACGAAATTTTAGTGGGAGCCCTATTTCCCTTTAAAAGAGAATAAGTACCTATATATAGAGTGGAGACATTTAAATCAGACATATTCTGACATACGTGATGAGTGACCCCTAAATCTAGATACCATGATGAGGTTCCTATCGGCACATGAACACATGAGTTAGTATTACCAAAGTTAGAATCATACTGTGTGGCATCCGAAAAATTAGACGCATGAAAATCAGGGATTCGAGGTAGCTCAACAGACTGTGAGGAATCAAAATCAAATACACATACTCGTGGTTTAGTCTGCCACGGAACTTCAAAAGCATTATTGGGCATATAGCCTTCAAGATAAACATAATTATCATTAGGCACAAGTGAAGGCCCAAATGAACTGAGTCCAAATTTTTTGCTAGCATTGACCTGCCTACTGTTCGACCCATTATTCTATCCACTAACGGGCTCAAGAGACTGACCTGTATTCGGCCCAAAATTCATCCCATTATTCTTTCCACTAACAAGCCCAAAAAATTAGCCTGCATTCGGCCCAAAACACGGCCTACTCTGATGGCCAAAAAACTCACCTGCATGACTCGGCCTATGTGTCACAGCAGAAGGCCCAACATGCCCAACACAACGCTGTCCCAAATCACGTCCCAGCTCACCCTGCTCATCACGTGTAGCATAAGCACCATAAAAATCAGATGGGCCACTGGCAGACCCAAACCCAATTCTATGTTTGGTTACATTAGGGTAAGGATAGTAAGAAGAAACATCCCTAGCTTGCGGCGGATACCAATTCTGATTTTGAAACTATGTGCAGCCTCTCCAAAAATTACTCCCAAATCCAGAACCACCAAAAGAACCAGAACGAGCAGAGAAGCCTCCACCTTGTAGCCCTTGAACATTATTTGCAGAAGAAGAAACTCGCGTCGTGGTGGAAGCGTTCGGGCCGTCGTAAGTGCGATAGAAACAATAGAAATAGCGCTGCACCAAATGACCGAATCTATCATAGATTTGACACTACACTCGTAACTGAAAACCATGCCCATGCGAACCTACTGTAGCACTTTCTCCACGCACATCTTGCGGAACTGAGTCAACCATCACATCAACCAAAGGTGGTTCAACTAGATGAGGATACATCGGAACCTCACGTGTCACTCGCATCTGTCGACTTTCAAACTCCATGAGAACATCAACTAAACACTGAAAAGGAAGAGACTCCATCGAGAATGAGGCCAAGGTCAACACTGCGTCAAAGTCCGACGAGAGGCCAGCCAAAACAACTTCCACCTTTTCAGCTTCTGACACTGCCGATCCAGAAGCTGCAAGTAACGCACAAATATTTTATATTTTTGTAAGATATTCTTTTATAGTTAAATCGCCCTTTTTTGTAGAGTGTAGATCATGTTTAATACGGGAAACTTTCACACCAGTTGAAGCAGCGAAAGGACAATCCACTGCGCTCCATATTTTGCATGCAGATTTAGCCGAAGTAAAGCATGACAAAAGAGATGAACTAATTGTAGAAAGGAGCCAAGAGGCTAACAACTTATCCTGTTGATTAAACACAGACGCATCTGGATTTGGAATGAGTGGACCTTCTGGAGATGCAACGAACCGAGGTAGAGCAGGCAACGTACTCTCAAAGAATCCTTGTAGCTCATATCCCTCTATTATCAACCGGATATGTTGCTGCCATTGGACAAAATTTCCTTCCCCTAGCTTCACCGTGTCATGGCGAGAGAAAGATTGAACCAGACGTGCACTGGAAAACGATGGACTCGTAGGATCAGTAGAGTTAGAATCGACTGATGGTGCCATAATGCGAAAGCGAAAGCACATACCAAGACTAGGCTCTGATGCCATGTTAGATACTACACAAAATATGTATGAACAGAAAGATAAACTATAGTGTAATTCTTTAATCTTTATTCCTTATCCTTGAATGAACATTTTGATGAGGTTTATATACTCATATGAGAATAACAACTCCTAAACAACTACTTAACAGATTTGATAACAAACTCACCATCTTAACAATCTTTATACTATTGTTTAACAGTATGAAATACAGATTTATAGGAGAAACAGAAACCCTTTTGTAAGACTATAACATAAATGAAACACACAGAACAACCATCTCTAGCCAAAGACATTAATGAAGTGTTTTTTTTTGAGGTAACCCAAAATTTTAATTTTAATTTATTTTAGAATTAATTGTTTTTTCAAAATCCAAAGGGTGTTATAGTTTTGTTTGTAGCTTTTTCTTTTCACTTCTAGTTTCTTTTATACTTCTCCTTAAATAAAAACAATTTAATGAATAAAATATTGGCTTAATATAATATTTGATACCTAAATTTGGTATTGTTTAATTTGATATTTAAATTGTTTTTGGCCCAATTTGAAATCTGAACTTAACACTTTTTCCTAATTTGGTACCTAAATTTTTTTGGGCCCGCTTTAGTACTCGAACTTGGCATTGTTTTCTAATTTGATACCTAAGCTTTTTTTTAGGTTCAATTCGGTACCTATACAAATTATGTAAAACACTAATGGTGTTTTTTTTTGTTATGCTACAAAAATACTATTAGTATTAGAGGAAATTCATGTTAAAAAATAGGTATTGAGCTATACATAACTAATTAATATTAAATAAGAAGAATAGAGTTTTAAAATCCAAATTTAAAAATTCATTATTTTCAATTAATAAAATAATTAAATAAATATTGTCAGTCATGCATTGATTATTTTTGCTACCTTATAAAAAATATTGTTAGTTTATTGGAGTAATTTGTAAAACGTTTGACAAGTTCAAAGTACTAAATCAAATAAAAAATATTAGGTACCGATTAAGAAAAGAGTTAAGTTCAGTACCAAATTAGACAAAAAATTAAATACCAAATTAAGATAAATATCAAGTTTAATTTAAGTACCAAATGTTATATTAAACCTAAAATATTTGGATGAATAGTTGAATTCTCATTTACCACATGATAATTTATTTGAATTGAGAATGTTAAGGATTTAATGCACAACAACCTTTTGTGAGATTTTAAGCCAATCAACATTTTTATGTTTTATCTCTTTAATTAAGTGACATGCACATCTAGAACTTGCTTTGATATATGCTTGTTGATTAGGATGATAAAGGTGATTAGGTCTGAGCATGTTAATTGAAAAAAGAAACGAACTATTTTAAGTACTCCACTAACTACAATGATTATGAGTGAAGTTAATTGCTATTGTGACCAACTGTGTAACTCCACACATATGCATCATCAATGTCTGGCATTTTACACAACTAAATACTTGCTTTGCTACTTATGAGTGAAAATTTTAATTACTCCAAATAATCAAAATTTTAATTTTCTTTCAACTAGAATCATTAACTGTAACTCCTAAATATTTTGATTCCTCTTCCACCTAGATAGCAAATTGATTTCTAAAGTTAAAATAAATAAAATAGAGATAAATATTATCTCTTTAAAAATAAAATAAAAGAGATAATTAAAAATAAAATAAAATAAAAATAACCAAATGGAAAATTATATAAGGAAATCAAAACACGGGTAAAAAGGAAAAATTCAACTCTTGTATTTAACTTTATCTCTCCATAAATCCCAATTAAAAATTGATAAGACATGTTAATGGAGCATGCTCATGTTTTAAGCAAAATAAATGCTTTCTTATTAATTTGTGCTTTGGTGCAGTAGTAAGGTATATTGTAATTTTGAAAAATATAAGTTCAAATCTTAAAGATGACATTGTTAGAAGGGGGAGTCATAAATCTCCAAAAGAACTACTCTTCATGAACCATAAAACAACTATGGAAGAAACCTTAGTTATAAATTTTTTTAATGCTTTCTTTACACTCCAACTATAAAATACAAAAGAAAATATCACTAATTATATAATAATCACGTAATAGAAAACATTTTATTTTGGGTAAATTACACCAACAATCACTCAACTTTGGGGTAACTGACAAAATAATCATTTAGGTTTTAATTCAATCACTCAACTTTTGAAAAATAACAAAACAATTACTAACGTTATCAAAAAGCAAAAATCAGACACTCATTAACATTTTTCGTTACAGACCTAATAGGATAGGTGACGTGGCCAGTTAACTTGCCACGTAGGACAAGGCAAAGTCAGTGGCTATTTTTTCGTCCTTCTTTTTTCGTTTTTAATATATGGCCCAATATTTATTTACTTTTTATATAAATGGCCCAATATGTTTATACTTATTCTTCTCCATCCCAAGAATCTTGCCGTCGATGCCTCCGCCATAACCATCTTTGGCTTCACCATTGTTGACCTTCAAACACCACCACTACCTTATCTCAATCATCCAATCATCCATTCAATAATCAACAATCTAGATCAAAAGATGTTTGGAAAGCACCTAAAATGAGCTCACCTTGTTCAAGCCTTGAAGAAAAATTGTTCTTGCCAAAGAAAATAAGAACCGAGGAATGGGAAGTAATGGAGAAATTCAACTAGGTTGAACTTGCTGAAAGGGAACTCAAGATTGAGTAGGTTGTTGGCTTCAAGAGATTCGTGCGAAGCAGCGAAGGCAGAGTTGTTGGCATCATGGAATCGATCAAGAGAGAAAGAGTTAGGGGAAGAGTAAAGGAAGGTTGGGAGAAAGGATTGTTTGGAAGAATCCAGAAGCAAAGCCATTGCTACAAAATTTGAGAAAACAAAAAACATGTCGAAAATTTGAGAAATCAAAATACCCCCATCTACCATCTTCACTGTCAGATATAGATGAAATTTTGGCCACCACTTCTCCTCTGTGGGGCTTTCTTCTCCTCTATAGATGAAAACAAAATTTGAGAAACCCGAATGAGATTTTGGATTGATGGATTCTAGGGATATTTTTTGGAATTCGTAACTATTTCTCTTACCAGTGTTATCTTTTAGGTTTGAATTTAAATCCTATTTTTAAGAATGTAATATATTTTATGAATGTAGTAGCTTATTCAAGTAAATTTCTCTTTATTCTATGTATGTTTTATGCAATGCACCGAATAACCATTTCCTTCGCAACTTTTAGTTATTCATTATGAGTCAAAAGTGGAACAAATGGTTTGATGTGGTTTACCGTTTATGCAAGAATATGCTATTAATATAAATAGATACATGCAATAAGTTTAACTTAATATCCATTAAACCATGCTGTACTAACTGATACTTAAAGATAGAGACTTTGTAATTATAATTACGATAATTTATTTCCAATCTGCAAGTCTCTTAGTCTTAGATCTCTTCCTTGTGAATGGCTCATTTAGGGTTTGGCAGGGGCTCCTTGTTAGCTATTTCCTGGGTTTGTTTCTCTTCGTTTCTATTGCCATGATCGGGCTTGTCAGCATACCGAATCCTCTTCGTTTAGTTGGGAAAAGCATGAACAACCCACTGGCCAAAATCCCAGCTGCTAATGGAAAATTTGTCTTCGATGCATTACCATTAGGCCCCTATTCAGGAAAGAAACAACCTTGAACATTAAAGCTGCTACAAGCAAGCACTAAAAACAAAGTTAAGGAGCAACAGGCATGCATAAAATCTATGGCAGTGAGTCTATACTTCTTTAGCATTTTCTCAGCTTCTTCCTGGTTTTTATCCAAGTCGAGATCATCATCATCCTCATCGTTGAAAACCCAAGTTCATTGATTGTGGCAATACCATAGTAAAGCTTGCCATCCTTGCGCACAAAGCTGTCAGTGAAAGATGAGAAGAAGCAAGCAAGTGAAAATAGTACAATGACACCTAAGGTGATGTATTTGTGAGTCGTTTCGCATTTTCCATTGTTGGAGAATGAAGGTATAATGGCTTGGAAGGCGAAGACTGTGTCTGTTGGAAGCAGGTTTGATTGGTTGGCTGACCCTGGTAGGGCCTTGGGGGCGTAGTGTGGAAGAGCACCTTTGGAAGTTGTCATGCAGATTGCAGAGATTAAGACAATATTGATGGTTTTGTTTAGGCTTGTTTTGGGGCTATAATCATCCAAGTATTTATAGGAATTAGGCCTGTGAAGTGTGAAGAGTACTACAGAGTTTGGTTTGGCTGGATTTATTCCTTTATTTGCCATATGAAACATCGAAGGACATCTAAAATTTGCTTATTCTTCAGTCATTTAATACTACTTGAGAGAATCACTGAAAAACACGTTATTTTCTGTGCTTCCGTTCATTTTAACGGAAGAGAAGTGTGACGGATCATATTTCACTTGCGACACATTGACTCTTCCTTGATGTGCATATCCACAAGTTTACTGGTTTTAATGGAAGGTAGAATATTCATCTTCTAAAGTTATTCCATCCTACAGAATTAATTGCGTCCACCAGTGGATAAAAGTGTAGATAGTTGGTTTTAGTTTCCGTTCCATCAAATCGTGTTATCAAGCTTGGAATAATAAATAAGGTTGTTTCACTTATTATCTCTTTCAAAACAACAATAATTATTTAAAGTAGTTGTTCGGAAAATGTTGTTTGAGAATAATTCTAGATTAACTCTATTCAGAACAAGACTTCAATTTAGAATAATTGACATCCAATAGTTGTCATTTGAGAATAACTCTTATTTAGAATAATGGCGTTTCAAGAACAAATATTGTTCAAAACAACTTTTATTTAGAACAAATTTTTTTCCAAAAGTCATAAATTAGAACAAGCTCTTCCAAGAAAGTATCACCACATAACAACTTTTATTCAAAACAATCTTTACATTAGGAACAATTATATTGAGAACAACCCATGTTTTGAACAAATCGGAATAACACATGTTCAAGAACAACCTCCATCTTGCGAAAGGTGTTTCACATGATACTATTTCACCAAAGTAGAAGTGAAAGTAACCCAGAGATATGATAGGGTTCTTGGGTTATCTTAACTTTTTGGATGTTCTGGAGAGTTTGGCTTGGTGGATTAAATATGAAAGTAGTTAGAGGTTTCCTCTTAACATTTTCTTGTAACATTAAGTGTTTCTCTTTTTTTTTCATAAACATAATAAACTCTTCTTCACTATTCTTCATCACCATCACAACAAAACCCTTCACTATCCCCTCTTAACCATTAATGTCATCGTAACTAAAAATTATTTTCATTACTTCTAATAACTGTCAGCTTTGTAACTCCCATTCTTAAGACTATAAATCGGATCAATTCAAAACTAGTAGGGAGACTATTGGAATTTTAGCATCTTGAACTCTCCAAGCTCTCTTTAAAATCCTCTCAACTTATTTCTTTGTTGAGCTTGATCTTCAGCCACATTTCCTTTTCTCTATTTTTCCAACCACCATCTACCGTTGTGCTCAATGTTACCAAATCTACTCCAGTTTATCTCTTCGCTTTCTTCTAGTACATCTCGTTCACTTGTTTGCAATGCTTCCTCTTTCCACCAAAGAACTCTCTACATTTTGGTGACTCCGCTGGAGAGGAGTGGCTGCATTAGGTGAAAATTTTCTACACATCTTTTACCTAAAAACATGGATAACTATACTAGAAATCAAGACATTCTTGTTCCTACCTACACCTAAGAACTAGTGAACATGACTCAAGCTTCTCAAGAGAGAATGCAAACTTTAAAGGAAAACAATAAGCAAATGATGAAAACTATTTCTAAGCTTGTGTCTTTTTCAACATAACAAGTTCAACCTATAAATGGAGGCGAAAATACTTTTGATGGAATAACTCTTCCAGACATGAATACCAACAACGGAGGCAACACGCCTATTAATCCTTAATCATTTAGAATCACCAACATTGCTAATCCTTTTGCCACTATTGCTCAAGCTACTCTCACTACTCCTGGTGCTTCTACTGGTGTTGTTGGTGCCTCTACCATAGTTGCTTTTGAGACTACTTCTTAGGGTTATGTCATTAAAGAGGAGCTTCAAAGGTTACTTGAGGAGAAGAATAAGAGCTTGAGCTTTTATGAGTTTGATCTCAAGCTACCATACCCAACTAGAGTAGCTCCATAGCCATATCCTAAGGACTACACTAGTCCAAAGTTCAAGCAATTCAATGGGAAAACAAGTGATGCCCGTGAACATGTGATGAAGTTTGTGCAAATTCTTAAAGTACCTAGGTTGGAAGGTAACCTGAAGTTGAAAGAATTTTCTAAGTCTTTGACAGAGAAGATATACACCTAGTATGTCAACCTTACTCCTGGTTCTGTTGAGTCGTGGAGTCAAATGTGTTGTATGATTAGAGAGAAATTCTTCTCTACTCCAGAGAAGGTTACTTTCATAGATTTAAGGAAAGAGTATCAAAAGCCAATATAAGACGTGATGAATTACATTCAATGTTTTAGAAAAAAGGTTTTAAATATACAAGAAGATCATTATGAGAAAGAGTTGATCAAAGTGTGCTTCTGAGGAATGTTGGAAGAATTTCAACTTTATCTACAAAACTTATCGCTACCTTCATTGTCTACTCTAGTGGAGGTTGTAAAAAAAACCAATAATACTATCATGGGTAATAAGAAACAAACAAATCACTTTCTCCAAAGAGATGTTTTCTTTTATTCACAAACAAATCACTTTCATTAATGTCGAAACCTTTTTGGAATCAACTTTATTTTGAAAAATGAAAATGGAGTCGCCACCAATCCTTTTTATTTAGGTGTGATTGGATCACCTCAAAATTTAATTATAAAAGGTTAGGTTTACTGAAACAATGATTTTTGACCTACAAAATCTAAGAAAATATGTTCGAGAGTCGGTTACGTGTGAGGAAGGATTAACACCCTCATAACGCCCAAAATTGGTACCTAGTTGATTACTTGATGTTTTGATGTCGAAAATTGAAAATTCAAAGGGAATTTAAAATACGATCCCTTTTTGCATCGTGTTACTTGATGGTATTGAAAGAAATCCGATCTAAATTGAATTTTTAATGAGAATGCTTTCTCATTTTGAGTTGATCAAGACAAAAAATCATGTCTCGTAAGTCGGGGCACAAAATCTCGAATTCTCGGAAATAAGGACGCTCTCCGTTTAATTATAGCCCAATTCTTACAATATTTTTATTTTTTATTTTTTTTAGAAAAAGGGGAGGGATATTTAATTATTTTAGTTCAAGGAAAAATCGTACCTCGTAATTTAGGGGGACAATTTATCTAATCTTCAAAATAAAAAATATCACCTTGGTTTTAATTTCTTCTCACGAGTTGTGTAAAAACGAATGCATCAATTGATATGATATGCGATTGAGGATAATGCGGGAATGAATAAATATATCTAAGCATAATGGTTACAATAATAATAAGAACGAAATAATAATAAAATAAAATAACTACATAATAAATAAATAAAACATAGATAAAGTTTGAAATGACTATCTTAAAATAATAATATAAGAAAAAATAGTACATACCATTATTAAATGGTCATGAAACAGCTTTAATAATAAATTGATGATGATAATAATAATAATAATGACGATAATGATTTAATTAATGTCATGTTTAATAAAAAACAAAATGATAGTTGTAATGAATCAAGGATAAAGTAGAAATTGTTTAATTGAGAGGGTAAAATGCACAATAAAAGAAATATAAATAATATGAATTATAAATGTTAACAGAGGTAAATAAATAAATAAAAATAATTCGTAAAAGGATGCAATTAAGTAAACGAAGGATTGAATTGGAATTTAAACGAAACATAAAGCATAAATTGCGAAATAAATAAGAAAAGGGAAATAAAAGATTAAATCGAAAATATAGCAAAATTTAGAGCCTAAATTACAAAGAAACAGAATATAAAGGATTAAATCTAAATAAGATAGAAAACTTTAGGGGTCAAATGGCAATTATCCCCATCACATTGACATGTGTCGCTCCCCAAGGGATTCACAGTGAGTTAAGGGACTAAATTGCACAAGAATTTAAATTATGGGGTGAGAATTAAAAAAAATTAAAATGAACATGACTAAATTATGCGAATCCTAGGGGCATCCGAGTCGGGTCATCGGGTTGTCTTGAAACAACGCCGTTTTGGCGTCTAAAAATTATGCCCAAAACGACGTTGTTTTATAGGGTTATATAAGTAAAAAAAATTGTTTAAAAAATCATTCTGCTGTAGTTTAAAAAAAAAACACTTTCTTCTTCTTTTTTCTCTAAAGGCCTCCTTAGGTCGGCCATGGGGTGGTCGTTGCCCCGCTGTGGCCACCGGTCATCGACGACGGCGATCGCCACCTCCGGTGGTTGAAGTAAAAAAAAAATTGCCATTTTTTAGTTGTTTTTTACCCATCTTGGCCCATTTTCTCCCTTTTAGTCCCGATTTGAAATAAAACGTCGAAAACCTAAAGATGATTTTTAGAAACCTTTCGGTTTCTTTCGTCTGACGAAGCCTCGATGATATTGTCTTTCATTGGAGATAGCGGGCTTGGCCTCGCACAAAAAAAAAGGTACGGTGCAGGTAATAAATAAATTTATTTCTATTTCGCACAAAAAAATAAAATAAAACTACCTTTTTTGAAACTTGATGCTATTTTTTTGTATATTTCTCTGTTTTTTGTATCTGATTGCTTTGTAAAAAGATTACATGGTGTTTATGGTTTTTATAGTCGAACGTCTTACATTAGACTATTATTTTTCTTTTTCTTTTCTGCTTTTTTTTTGCGTGTTGCACTTCTGTCCTTGTGTTTTCTTTTTGCAGGCGGCGGTGGAGGGTCAACAACGATGAGAGAAGCATGCCTTTGCCATTTTGGTGAAATGGTGGCAGAGAAGGCAGACCTCTGGACGAAGGGCCTCGAGTGGCATGCTTGGAAGGGAGTGGCGCTGGAGGCTAGGGTTTCTTTAGTTTTCTGAAAATTTTAGGTTGTGGGCTTGGGTTGGTAGTTTGGGCCTGGATTATTGAGTTTTAGGTTTGGGGTTAAGTTATATATTTTGGGCCTTGGGTTTTTTTGTATTTGGGCTATTATTTACTTATTTATTTGTTTGTAATTTGGGCTGGGCAAAATTGGGCTATTACAGCTGCCCTTTGCTCATTGTCGTGTAACGATAATTGAGTAAAGACTTTAAGAAGGTCAAATTTTGTCTGGTATTACCAAATCTCGACTTCTTTGGTACTTCTCTTTTTCAAGTAGCCTCATTCTAACCCGCTACAACTTTAGCAAGATAAGATTTGTAGCTTCAATCTACTCCACTGCAACTTCAAGGAGATAAGATTTGTAGCTTCAATCCGTTCCACTGCAACTTCAGGGAGATAAGGTTTGTAGCTTCAATCCGTTCCATTGAAACTTCAGGGAGATAAAGTTTGTTTCAATCTACTCCACTGCAACTTCAAAGAGATAAGATTTGTAGATTCAGTCTGCTCCACTGCAACTTCACGGAGATAAGATTTATTGTTGTAGCTTAAATATGCTCTTCTGCAACTTTAGGAAGATAAGGTTTGTAGCTTTAATCTGCTCCACTGCAACTTCAAGGAGATAAAATTTGTATCTTTAATCTGTTCCACTGTAATTTTAGGGAGATAAGATTTGTAGCTTTAATTTACTCCACTGCAACTTCATGGAAATAAGATTCGCTATGATAGATTCAATCTGTCCCACTGCGACTTTAGGGGTGTAGGATCTATAGCTTAAATCTGCTCTACTGCAACTTTAGGGAGATAAGATTTGCTATGGTGATTTCAATCTGACCCACTGCAACTTCAAGGGTGTAGGATTTGTGGTTGGTCGGTTACACCGTTCTTTAGAGAACATGACCTGTAGAATCTACTTCATAGGCCTATATTTATGCCAAGCGATTAGGATTTTATAATTAAAATGAATCAAATGCTCCTAACTAGATGTATATGAATGATATTTGTATGAATGCAGAATGTCATTTTCGAGAATGATCCCCTTTTTAATGCTTAGGCTGACATTGCTTATTGTTTGTCAAGGTCCCATCATTTATGTGTTATCATGCCTTCTTGTTTAGATCTGGTATCTTTGATAGGAAACTCAAAGAAGTAATCACAATTTAGACCATTCGTTCCCAAATATTTCTAACACTTAGATTTGGTTAGTTCTAACTAGTGGTCCTGTTTCAGGTCCTAGTACTAATTAGAAACCATTCACAACAATATGCAAAAATCCTTTTACTTGAATATTGTTAGTTTATTAATTGTTATTTCGATGTAAAAATGCTTGAAAAAGGTTGTAACAATGGACAAGATTGAAACTTATTGGGAGCAAAGCTCGCAATGAATAGATTAATCAAAATAACAAACGTTGCCAAAATACAAAGTGAATAAGATGAAATTAGGTGCCCAAAATATCGTAGCATGAGCTTCTCTGCACAAACTTCTTGGAGACCATTTTGAGTCTGATATGTGTTTAGGAGATCTAGAGTACTTCGTTGATGCTTCAAGATGCAACGTTTCTCCTTCTTGTTACTTCTGAGGGGACAAACCTACCACATGCCCTATCTTTAATCAAAATTTGAGTTGCCCTTTCCTAGGTTTTTGACTCAAAACCCTTTTGGTCTCAAGGCTCTCTTTTGTGAGTTTTTGCCTTAGCCTCCCCCTTTTTTTTGGGTGAAGTATTTCTTGACTGAATTCAAATTCATAGGATTAGGCAAGTTTTTTCCATCCATCTCGGTCAAAATCAGTGTTCCTCTAGAAAAGACTTTTTTTACCACATAAGGTCCTTCTCAATTTGGCATCCATTTTCCTCTGAAGTCTTTTTGTATGGGCAGGATCTTTTTCAATACTAGGTCCCCCTTATGGAATTCCTTAGGGCGAACCTTTTTGTCGTTAGCTTGCATCATTCGTTTTTGGTACATCTGACCATGACGGATAGCTTTTAGCCTCTTCTCTTCGATCAAGTTCAACTAATCATATCGAGATTCGATCCATTCTACTTCATCTAACTTTAAATCTGACAAAACTCAGAGAGAAGGAATCTCGACTTCAATGGGCAAAATCGCCTCCATTCTAAAAACCAAAGAGAAAGGCGTTACTCCGGTGGAGGTTCTGACAGACGTTCGATAAGCATAAAGGGCAAATGGTAACTTCTCATACCAATATTTATAAGTCTTTATCATTTTCCCCACGATCTTCTTAATGTTCTTATTGGCTACTTTCACTGCACCATTCATTTTTGGGCGATAAGGTGATGAGTTGTGATGTTTGATCTTGAATTGAATACAAACCTCCATTATCGTGCTGTTGTTCAAATTCAATGCATTGCCAGATATAATCTTTTCTGGCATTCCATACCAACATATGATCTCTTTCTTCAAGAATTTGCTAACCGTCAACTTTGTGACATTGGCATAAGAAGTGACCTCTACCTACTTGGTGAAGTAATCGATGACCACAAAGATGAATTGATGCCCATTAGAAGCTTTTGCCAAGATCGGGCCAATGACATCCATTCCCCATATAGAGAAAGGCTATGGAGAAGTCATAACATGAAGAGGTGAATGAGGCACATGAATTTTGTCTTCGTAAATTTGGCATTTATGACATCTCTTGGCATAACTGATACAATCCCCTTCCATGGTGGAGCAATAATATCTAAATCTCATTATTTGTCTGGCCATTGTAAAACCATTAGCATGTATTCCACAAACACCTTTATAACAAGATTTTCTTGGCTTCAATAGCATCCACACATCTTAGTAGCACTTGATCCTTTCCTTCTTTTATATAAGACCTCCCCGTCTAAGACATAGTCATTAGTTAGTCTCCTTAGCGTCCTTTTATCATTCTTGGTTGCCTGTTCCAGGTATTCATGATTCTTTACATATCGCAGTATATCGTGGTACCAAGGGTGATCATCCTTTTCTTCTTCCTCGATGTTGTAGCAATATGCCGGAGCCTCGTAAATACTCAGCTGGATAGGTTTACATTCTCTTGTTTATTCATTTTGGCCAAGGAAGCTAAGGTGGCTAGGGCATCAGCCATCTGATTTTCATCTCGCGGGAGGTAGTAGAATGTGATGTCATCAAAATCTTTAATTAACTCCAGGACCAGCCTTTTATACTCAGTTAACTTGGGATCTCTTGTCTCCCATTCACCTTTGAGTTGATAGATCACTAATGCAGAATCCCCACACACCTCCAGTACTTTGATCTTGCATTCTATAGCTGCACGGATACACATGAAGCATGCTTTGTATTCTGCCATATTATTCATGCAATCAAAATCCAATTTTAGTAAATGGATAATGATCTCTGCTTTGGGGATACCAGGACTGCCCAGATTTCGTTACCCATAGCGTTTGAGGCCCCATCAAAATTTAATTGCCAGGGATGTTCTTTTTTAGTACCTTCTTCAGTAGTCGCAACATACATAAGATCTTCATTTGGGAAATCAAAATTTAAAGGCTCGTAATCATCTAGAGCTCTGCTGGCTAGGAAGTCCCCTTTTGCACTCCCTTTTACTGTCTTTTGGTTTACATAGATTATATAAAATTCAAAGAGAAAAATTTGTCACTAGGTCATTCTTCATTTAAAATAGTCGACTCCATCATGTACTTTAGAAGGTCTATTTTTTAGATGAGCCAAGTTGTGTGGTACAACATGTACTGTCTTAGTCTTCAAGTTGTCTAGATTAAAGCGCAACACAACTTCTCAATTGGTGAGTATCTTGTCTCACATTTAGTAAACTTCTTACTGATGTAATATATCGTTCTTTCTTTCCTCCTCGACTCATCATTTTAGCCAAGCACGCATCTCATAAAATTCTCAAATACTGCCAAATACAGTATTTGTGGCTTATCTGGGCTAGGTGGCATCAGTACTTGGGTATTGGACAGGTAGTGTTTGACCTTTTCAAAGGTCTTCTGGCATTCCTCATCTCACACACCTGGATTATGTTTCTTAAGGAGATAAAATATGGGGTCACATTTCTCAGTTAGTTGTGAAATAAACCGGGCGATGTAATTTAATCTTTCTAAGAAACCTCAGACCCCTTTTGAGTGCGCGGCAGAGGCAATTCTTGTATAGCCTTGACTTTATCTGGGTCAATCTCAATCCCTTTCTTGCTGATTACAAATCTTAGCAATTTTCCCGACTTAGCCCCGAAGGTACAGTTTGTTGGATTGAGCTTTAGCTGGAATTTTCTCAACCTTAAAAATAGTTTCCTCAAGACTTGTACATACTTCTTTTCTGTTAAGGATTTTGCGATCATATCATCGACATAAACCTTGATTTATTTGTGCATCATATCATGAAACAAAGTTACCATGGCTCTTTGATACGTCTCTCTCGCATTTTTTAATCCGAATGGCATCACTTTACAGCAAAATGTTCCCCACATGGTTACGAATGTGGTCTTTTCCATATCTTCAGGATGCATCTTTATCTGGTTGTATCCAGAGAAGCCATCCATGAAGGAGAACAGTGAATAACTTGTCGTGTTGTCTACTAAGGTGCCGATGTGAGGCAACGGGAAATTATCTTTTGGGTTGGCTTTGTTTAAATCCCTGTAGTCTACACACAATTTCTACTAACTATTTGTAGGGTAGGATTTGTTTCTCAGCTTGTTCTACCATCCTTAGCAAATCAGGAGATACATTACAATCTTGATCATCTTCATAATCGTAAGGTTCATCTGGACACATATCCTGCTCAAAAGGAGACTTTGAGTCAGCAGCAACGTCGCTCGTATCATTGATATCTGGAGACCTGATATAGGAATAAAGGAATACCCAAAGAACAAATGAATCTAAAAATAATTATCTGTGTGGTATGGGTATGAATGAAATGAAAAAATAGAAGAATATTTGCCAAATAAGACACAAATATGTATTTTACTAAAATAACAAATAGTGGACATATGCCTTTTTCACAAAATGATTCTTATTGCTCTCAGGCTTAAAGCAATAAGTGTGTTTTGAACATTACTCTGAATTAGTTCTCAAAATTATAGGGATCTCTTCTGTAGTCCAATTGTTCAGAACACTTCTGGGGATATAAGGACAAATGTTTGATAGGTTCTCTCCAGTTCCTTCTTCAAATATAACATTAATGTTCAAGTTTCCCGACATTCCTTTTAGGATTTCTTTTTCGAACATCTCTTTTTAGGATAAATGATTTCTCCTGACACGAACATTTTAATTATACGGGGAAAGATCATCAGTTCCCATTTGACCTCTCCCCCACTTAGTCGCACTCTTCTCCTTTCTTGCTTCTTCTTCTTTTGCCTCGCATCTGGCTTGTACCCTAAGCCAAAGCAGTCTTGTTTATCCATTAGCATTAGTGCCTCGACTCTTCCTTGAAGGTATTTTTCGAGCCCTCTTCTAGGTAAGACCCTTTTTCCAACCGTCAACTATAGGCCTATCCTTGTGGTTTTGGATTTTTTGGTACTGGGATCTTGTTTCCTTCAACAATGAAAGTTGTATTAACAAATTCCAGTGATCAAAAGGAGCATTCTATTGCCTCATCATCCGCTCTTATGTATGGTGTGTCACTATTTATGGATGCAATGATAGCCTCTTCAATATTTATTGTTACCAGCTGACCTTTTGTTACCAATTTTAGTTTTTGGTGCAATGACGATGGTATTGCCCCAACCGAATGAATCCAAGGACTACCCAACAAGTAATTATAAGAGGGTTTGATATCCATTACCAAAAAATCTACTTTATATGTGTTCGAACCAATAAATAGAGGTATTTTAATCCTTCCCATCACCCTCATTTCTGTACCATCGAATGCTCTCACTATATTTTGGTACATCTTCATGTGAAAGCTATCTATTGGTAATCTATTCAGTGTGGATAGAGGCAAGATGTTTAACGCAGATCCATTGTCGATTAACACTCCTGGCACTGTATATCTTTTGCAGCGAGTAGTGATGTGTAGAGCCTTCATGGATCCCATTCCTCTTGGAGGTATTTCATCATCATTGAAAAAGATAAAATTGCCGGCACTCAAATTATTAACCAAACAGTCTAACTTGTTTACAGAGATATCATCAGCGACATAAGTTTCATTTAACACATTCATCAATACGCTACAATGTGTCTCTGAGTTTAAGAGCAAAGCTAGTACTTATATATAAGCTAGTTGTTTATGTAGTTGTTCTACAAAACTATACTCGCTATGCTTCAAGAACTTCAAAAATTCTTTAGCCTCATTCTCAATTACTGGCTCATTAACAGGTGATTCATGTCTAGCTATTTTTTCTTTCTTATGCTCAATTGCCAGGGTTTTTCCTTAATGGGCTCGGTTCTCACACTTGCAGGGTCATAGCGTCTCCCACTGCGCAGAAGAAACCAATATCCTGGCCCTATTCTGAAATGTCAACTGAGTTCTCCTCTCTTGGGATCATCACATTACAATCATAATTCCATGGAACCCTTTTGTTATCCTTGTAAAGAAAAGCCACAGGTTTCTGAATTATGATTCTTGGCGCAGCTTGTGTTCCCGCTTCATTATTTCTTGGTCGTGAAATAAACACCACTCGGTGGTTAACCTTGTAGACCTTCTCCATTGAATCTTCCTACGAGGCGTAAAAATTTCCTCCTTCCAAGCTTTTGACATCTTTAAAGAATTCCAATTGTTTGTTAACCATTAGACTTTGCACTAGAGCTCTGAACTCAGCGCACTCCTGGATTTCATTACCTTCTTCAACGTGGAACTCACAGTAGCTCCTCATTCCTTTGGGCATCCTTTTTGAATCTTGAATGTTTAATCCCATGTCTATCATTTTTTGCCAAACCCATTTTAATGGGGTTTTCACTTTCGCAATATCGATTTTGGTCCTCTTTCCTCCACTCTCAATTATCGCTGTCGAAACCATTTTTTGAAAAATAAAAATTTAGTTGTCGACTTTAAAACCGAAAATTAGAGTTGCCACCGATCCTTTATTGGGGTGTGATCGGCTCACCTTAAAAACGATTTTGGTCTGCGAAATTTGAGAAAATAGGTTCGGGAGTCGGTTATGCACGAGGAAGGGTTAGCACCCTCGTGACGCCCAAAATTGGTACTAAATTGATTAATTAAGGTCTTAATGCCGAATATCAAAAATCCGTGAAGAATTTAAAAATACGATCCTCCATTTTTATTAATGTTAATTTTATAAAAGATTCTTGAATAAATCGAAGCTGATGCTAAAGACCTTCTTGTCTCAGAGTAATAAAATGTCACCCCAAATACGTTAGGACACAACATTTTTAGTCATTGAGAATAAGATTGTCTTTTGATTTTCAAAACTCATGCGGTGAAGTTTAAAAAGGATATTCAATTGCTTTAAGTCAGATGAAAAATCGAAGCCCAATATGTTAGGGCACAATTTCTCAAAATTCCGAACATTGAATATTATTTTTATTTTTCGAAAAAATTCTCGTCTCGAGAAATCAACATGTCATGTCCAATACATTAGGACACAACGTATCAAATTCCCGAGAGTGAGTTTTTTGTTTATATGTTTTAATTAAAAAGGATACTCAGTTTCTTAGATTCAACGAGGAAGATTGGAATCCAGTAAGTTAGGACACAATCTTTTCGAGGATCCCAAATTTCGAGTGTCGCGTTATTTTTACAAAACTTTTTGAATAAAAATGCTCTCTATATTTGAATGATATTAAACGTAATCTTTTGAACAAATAAAGACCATGAAATAATAACGTACAACGCAAAATGGTGATTCATAAATTAATGTACGCTAATGAACGACAAAGAATCGATAGATACAAGCAAGCAATACAATACACGTATTCACATCATATACAAATAATAACTTTAATATTCAAAAGCTAATGAACTAAAAACTATTCTTAAATGAAGCTCCAAGCAAATTAATAGAAAAATATGAAACGAGTTTTGAAGAATAAAATAACATGAAGGAAGGAAATTATATATTAAAATATATTTAAAATAAATCATATATATATGGAAATTTGAAATAAATTAAAAATAAGGTTAAAAATAAATACTACATAAAATAATAGTATCCAAATAAATTTTAAAATAAATATCATGTAAGAAGAAAATAAAATACATAAAATAAAATACATATATTAATTTAAGATAAGTAATATATAGGAGTGAAAAGCTTCATGTAAGTAATAATATATACTAATATGTAAAAGTGAAATAAACTAAATATATGTGGATATTTAAAAGAAGTAAAGTATCTATATATATAGAAATAGGTATAAAAAAATATAGTTTAAAATTAAATAATATATACATTGCGTACATACATATATGTATAATAAAAATAGTTTAAAATAGTAGTAAATAATAAAGTAATATATATATACATAAATAGGTAAATAGAAATGTAATCAAATATAATAATGATAACAATAATAACTAGTAATAAAAATAATAATAGTAAATTAATTAATAGCAAAAAATATCAATCATGACTAAATTGGAATGAAAATAGAAATTCTGAGGCCAATCCGCAATAAATAAAAATGAAAAGGGGCCGAATCGGGTGTTCGAGGAACAAGGAGGGAGTAAAGCAGAAAATATCCTGTAGAAAATATCCCCGCCCTCCAAAACGCTGTGTTGCGGTATGGACTAAAATAAAACGAAAATCAAATTAAAGGGCGAAAATTAAAAAAGAAAAGAATCGATTTGAACACGCCACAAAAGAGAGAGGACCATTTGCACAAATCTCCCAACAGAGGCCAAAACGCGCAGATTCTTCCCCGGGTCGGGTCACCGCGCGGGTTGCAAGCCTCTAAACGGTGTCATTTTAAGGCCATTTAAGCAGGCCCAAAACGGCGTCGTTTCTTTGGTTATGTAAAAACTAACTAAACCCTAGATCAGTAGCCATTTTAATTTTTTTACAAAGATCAAACCCTAAAAAGAACTAAAGACTCCCTCTGCACGCCGCTCAAACAATAGGCCGTTTGAGAGCCCCCTCGCCTTTGCCCGCCTCCGATTACGGCGGAGGGAACCGAGGTTCGGCCACCAGGTAAGTTTCTCGATTTGACTCTTCCTCTTTCTTTTTTTTACACGATTAATAATAAAGAAAAAAGTAGAAAAAGAAAAAAAACAGAGAGAAAAAGAGGGAAAGAACACCTTCAAAACTCAGTCTATTGCTTTTTGATTCTTTTTTGTGTATTGATCTCGTGTGCAACTGTTTACAATGCGTATTTGGCTTTTATATAGCCAGAAAAATGAAAAAAATACAATATTAGAAAAGAAATCCATATATTTTTGTTGTTATCCTCTGGTTTTTTTCTGTTATTGGCTTTTTCTTTGCTGTTGCTTGTGTGTCTGCATTGGTCGAGGCCACTGAGTGGAGAAGGCGCCTGCTGTGGTGCGACATGCGCGAGAGGGGAACTCGGCTATTGCGGCACGCATCGAAATGAATCTTGCTAGGGTTTCTTCTTGTGTATTCTGGTGTTGGGCCATTTGGGCTGAGTTGGTTTGCTAGGCTTAGAATCGTTTTTAGGTCAGGCTAGATTAATGGGCTTTTTGTATTGGGTCTTGTTATATTTTAGGGCTAGAGTCTGTATTGGTTTTTTTAGGTAAATTGATCTGGGCTAATGTAAATGGACTATTTTTGGACTGAATTTTATTTATTATTTTTTCTTGGTTTTTTTCTGCTTATTCTGAATGGGCCCCAGGGCAAAATTAGGTATTACAATCGCGTTTACCTCTTAGTCAGAATGACTGGGTAATGGATGTCCTGCCACATTAGGTCCCGAGGGATCATCAAACCTTATAATCCCTATTTTAATGAACCTCTTAATCGACTTCTTGAATACAGTGCAGTTCTCAATTGAGTGTCTCATTATTCCTATGTGGTACTCGTATTGAGCATTCATATCATACCATTTTGGGAACGGAGGTTGCATGGGTTTTAAGTAAAACGGGGATACCAAATACGCGTCGAACCAATTCTGAGATAACTCTTTATATGTTATCAGAATGGGTGTGAATTGGAGTTTTTTCGTGTTTAGCCTTGAGTTAGATTCTTGCCTCGAAGGGTCTTGATGACTGGTTGTTACAGTTCTTGGTTGGCCTACAGTGACCGATTTTGAATAGATCTTATTATACACACTTGCGGTGTTTACTTCATTTTCTTTCTTTCTCAGAGCAGATCTTTTAGTGTATTCCCCAACGTCTATTTTCCCACTCCTTACTACATTTTCAATCATTTCTCCGGACATTACTATATCTGAGAAGCTCTTGGTAGCACTTCCCAATATATGGTTAATGAATGGGGCTTTCAAAGTGTTTATGAAAAGCATAATTGTATCCTCCTGAAAAGGTGGCTGAACTTGCATTGCCACCTCCCTCCACCACTGAGCGTATTACCTAAAGCTTTCACTTTGCTTCTTCTCCATGTTTTACAGCGTAATTCTATCGGGTATCATGTCGGTCACATGACTGTATTATTTCATGAAAGCCTGTGTTAAGTTTTTTCATAAGTTGATTTTGGCACAGCTTAGCTGATTGTACCATTTGGCAGCCGACTCAATCAAACTATCTTGGAAGCAATGGATTAACAATTGGTCATTATTGATGTAGCCCGTCATTCTTTGGCAAAACATTGTGATATAGGCTTTAGGACAACTAGTCCCATTATATTTTTTGAATTCTAGAGTTTTGAATTTTGGTGGGAGCACTAGATCTAGGACTAAACTCAATTCCTTAGCATTGCCCCCGCAAAACTAGTCAACACTCTCCATAACTCTGAATTTCTCCTCCAACCAGTTACACCGATCTTCTAGTTGTTTTGGCAATGCTACTCTTGCTCTATCCATTTTTGCCACGTCGTCTAGATCTAGAACAACGGGATTGGTCAGATTATCTCCTGGATTGGAACCTGAACCCGTTGGGTAATTCACCGGTGCTAAAATGTTAGCCTGATATTGTTGAGGTCTTATGGTAACGGGTACCCTTCGTGGATATGTATCTGGTTGGGCTTGGACATTCACCAGGGTAAAGCCTGGGGGGTATGTAGGGTCTTCATTATTATCCCCAGAGTTAATCACAGTACTTTTCCCTTTTTCAATCCCTCCGGCTAGTAGTCAACTAGCTTATCATACTTCGTTGGGATTCTTGTATTTGATCGATCATGTCTTGCTGTACCTTAGCTAATTGCTCCTACAGTTGTGCTTGCAACTGATCTTGCATGTTTTTTTTAAATTTTTTCCAGTCTCTCTAACCTTTGATCCACAGCTTTGGTTTTATCGCGGGTACCGTAACGATATTCAGTTGGCAAATTTTTGTTGGTTTCTAGGGTAACTGTCATAATTTGGATTAATTAGGGCCTTTTATGAAATTTAATGCATATGATGAAATGTAATGCTAATGAATGAAAAATGAATGCAAAAAGAGGCATTGGTTTTGATTCAATTCTATTAGAACAACTTTTCTAGAAAACAAATCTTTTTGCATAAAACAGATACATTTTACATATACGTGCTTGCCCTAATACTCAAAGCCTTGACTTTCCTAAGAAGCCAAGCTAATTCTCAGCCCCGATCTGATTCTAATTTGTATCTTAAGCTTAGCATGTCAGCTTAAATCGCTAGGGTTTACAAATGGTCGGCTACTTTTCGTACTTGAGTCACAGCTTCGCCCATGATGTGATCTCTATCCCTAATCTGACCTTGAGAGCATTGGAGTTGCTTTTTCCAATGTTCATTGTTCGATTCAAGAATCTCAATTCGAAGTTCACAATTTTGTAGTGAGACCTCAAGCTCTTCTATCTTTCCCTTCAGCTCTTCAATCTTAGTCAGGCTTGCTTTCAACTTAATCACAGAGTTGTGACTACGATATTGATACAGTGACCTTTCTAATTCTGCTACCCAAGCTCTCAACCCAACCTTTTCATTTTGGTTCTCTAGTAAATCCCTTTTTAGAGTATTTTCTAGGACTCGAGCATCTTGGAATTTCTTTTCCCATTGATCAGATCTAATCTTTTCTTCTTGGATTTCTTAATGACATTGTTCCAATGTTTTACCCAACCTGGTAGTCCTCATCGACAAACGCAACTTCTTATAATCTATTTTTAGACTGTCTAAGTTTTCCTCAGCCTTGTTCTTTCTTTTTCCCATTTTCTCAGCTTCTAACTTTTGGACGTCGGCATCTAATCCTAGCTGAATCTTTGCCTCTTCTAACTTTTCTATCTTTTTTCCCAACTCCGAACTCCACTTTTTAAAGTCTTGCTTTATGATCTCTAGCTCAGATGGGATCACTTGTAAGTGTTCTTCTATTGGTCGAGTGTTTTCTTGACTTAACACAAGGATATTGTCATTGATTCGTTTACCCCACCACTAATCATATTTGGGGTCGTCATGGGATTTGTAGCAAATCTTTTTATATTGTGAGTTTGGTTCCAAGCGTTCGATATTTCACAAACCTTCTTTTTGTAATTATCACCTTTGTACATAAACCCACATTGAGCCAACCCTGGTGTTGCCGGTATAAACTATCTCGACCTATACTGGCTCAATACAAGTAGAGGGGCATATTCAATAGCTCTCCATATCCCGAACAGAGGGATAGAGTCGAAATCTTCACATCGATACAAAATTTCATCAAAGATCATCCAAGGGGCCCTCCATTCAATGTCTTCGTCTTGGAGACTCCGGAGAATTGCTATCCACTTTTCCACTGAAATATTGTCTCGCCTTGATGTAGCCACGAATTCTTTCAACGGAGAATAGTTCTCGGAGAATACTGGACAAGAGACATTTTCTACCTTCCAAAAGTAGCTATAGAACCAGGCTAACAAGAGTTGTGCACACTTGATAAATCTTCCTTCACCTGCTCTCCAGCATGCAGTTAAAGATCTGAAAGTTTCAGCCAAAATTACTGGGACAGGTGTGACCCTTTTGTCAAGTCGGTCAAATAGATCTGAAACTGCATCATATATGTACCCTAATGCTTTAGGGAAGATGACTCAATGTGAAGACGTCGACCCTTTTCTTCGCATCCGGATGTGCCAAGATCAAATCCTACAAACTCTTCCAATGGATACATTTACTATCTCCCTTTTGTTTAATTCGAGCCACGACCCATTGCTTGCTCATCCCAGTTATGCTCATTAGTCTCTTCAAGAAAGTCGGGACGTTGGCAGCTCTAAAATAAGCTTTGTTGGCTTGGATTCTCAGGCAATAGAGTAGAGTTGTGTACTCTTCTACGGTGGGAACCAAATCTACCTTTCCAAAAGTGAAGTAGCTATAGGCGGGATTCCAATATTGGGCAAGAGCTCAAAATAAATGTTTATCTACTTTGACATCGAGTAAATAAGGCAAATCATCATATTCACGGTAGAATAACTGCTTGATTTCGTCATCCCATTGGTTCCATATTTCTTTCAACTCTTGAAGATTATTTTGAGTTTCACTGATGCGAGTGAAATCCCATAGTTCTGACATATATCCCTCCGTGAGGCTGTCGCCCTTCTCTTGTTGTGTTTTCCCAGACCATATTCATACAGTCGTATTGTCTTCCACTTTATCAAGAAATCCCTTTTCCATGACAAGCTCTTTATTTAGCAATTGAACGTGAATCAACACCATTTTTCTATGATGAAAATGCAATGCAATTACAGCCAAAACAAAACGAAACAAGTCAGTACATTTCATACAAAGCTAGAATACAAAGTAAGAAATAGAACATCTATTCGGGTGACCACTAGAAGTGTGGTATGGTTCTACCTAGGGTAAGTTCTTATGGCTCATTATATGCAGTTTGATTCTAAAGTAAGGGTACCTAAACCAGTATATTCCTCAATCCTCACCCATTATAGGCTCATACGGACCGAGTTCAATTCAAGGGAATACATTTCCCCATGGCTATACGGAGATGAAGACCTCACGAAGACATAGGTACGGATGTATTCCGAAAGCGATCAACTATCCTATACGGAGGTGACAACCTCACGAAGGAATAGTTTTTCACTCCCACTTAAGAAGGGTAAAATGAAACGATTATGCAATGCAATATACGTGAAAACATACAAAGAGAAACTTTTGAACCAATAAAACAGATATACTAGATCAATATGTATCCTGAGGTAACAAAGACAAAATATGAAGGACGAAATGCAATGAAGGGATCGTTAATTTAAACCAAATTATCAATTTTCAGCAAAAAGACCAAAAAGTAATCAACTTGCTGCTTGACTCTCTTGTTTTAATCCCCAGTGGAGTCACTAAGCTGTCGAAACCTTTTTGGAATCGACTTTATTTTGAAAAACGAAAATGAAGTCGCCACCAATATTTTTTATTTAGGTGTGATTGGATCACCTCAAAATTTAATTATAAAAGGTTAGGTTTACTGAAACAATTATTTTTTACCTACAAAATCTAAGAAAATAGGTTCGGAAGTTGATTACGTGTGAGGAAGGATTAACACCCTCATAACGCCCAAAATTGGTACCTAGTTGATTACTTGATGTTTTGATGTCGAAAATTGAAAATTCAAAGGGAATTTAAAATGCGATCCCTTTTTGCATCGTGTTACTTGATGGTATTGAAAGAAATCCGATCTAAATTGAATTTTTAATGAGGATGCGTTCTCATTTTGAGTTGATCAAGACGAAAAATCATGTCCCGTAAGTTGGGGCACAAAATCTCGAATTCTCAAAAATAAGGATGCTCTCCATTTAATTATAGCCCAAATCTTACATTCTTACAATCTTATTTATTTATTATTATTTAAAAAAAAGAAAACTACCTTTTTTAAAACTCAATGCAGTTTTTTTGTGTGTTGCACTTCTGTCCTTGTGTTTTCTTTTTACAGGCGGCAGTGGAGGGTCAACAACGATGGGACAAGCATGCCCTTGTCATTTTAGTGAAATGGCGACAAAGAAGACAAAACTCGGGACGAGGGGCCTTGGGTGGTGTGCCTGCAAAGGAGTGGCGCTAAAGGCTAAGGTTTTTTTTTTAATTTTCTGAAAAGTTTAGGTTGTGGGCTTGGGTTGGTAGTTTGGGCCTGGGTTATTGGGTTTTAGGGTTTTGGGTTAAGTTATATATTTTGGGCCTTGGGGGTTTTTTGTATTTTGATCATTATTTACTTATTTATTTTTTGTAATTTGGGCCGGACAAAATTGAGCTGTTACAGTTACCATCACATATACAAACTCTTCTTGTGGAGTAGTCAATCTTTCCAGGCTCTTACACTACTTTTGCCACTCCCACATGATAGCTCTTCTAATAAAGAAGTTGAAAATTATGGTGTTAAGTACCAACATTGTCACTCATTATGTAAGTTCTTATAAGAGAAAAGTCAGTCTCTTGTGTTTCTTTCTTAATAAAACTCCATTTGAAGAGTTACACCAAAATCGTACTACTTGAAGGGAAGAAGAATTAGAACAACTTAGTTTTGGAGAAAAAAATGTATCTTATTCATGATGCAAAATGGGTACATACAAAGACAATCACATCAAATTAGATAAATGTTTTTTTTTGTATTTTCAATAACGTCTAGGAATAATAACTGAAAAGAGTTTATGGCAATAGAATGTTTTCCCAATTTTGGGGAAAAACAATAGCATTCTCTTCTCACGGTTTTAGGCCTTGCTCATCTCGAATTTTAAGAGAAACACAATGACTACTCTTCTCTTTCTTTTTTTCTTTAAAAGAAACACAATGGCTATTCCTAAATTTTTAGAGAAAATCAATGGCTTGCTATTCTCAAATTTTTAGGAAAAAGCAATGCCATTTTCTTCCTAACTTTTTTAAAGAAACACAATAAGCTGCAATTCCCAAAATTTAAGAGATGAGTAATGACTTGTTATTCCCAACTTTTTAAGAACGAGCGTCTAAACCAAAAATATTTATGTCCAATATTTACTTCTTTTATTACTTTAATTATATAAACTTTATATAGCAATCCGTCAACATTTACGATTTTATTTTTATTTTTAAAATTTTTAAAATTCTATTAATAGTTGTTTTAGAAAAGATTGTTCCATACGTTCCCACTTTTTAGAAAATGCAATAATAAGTTGTATTAGAAGTACAATGTTAATTTTTAAGGAAAGATTATGATATGCTCCTCTCAAAATTTTAATTTATTTTTGACAAAAAGGTAATGTCATATTATTCTCAAGTTTTCTGGACGAGCACTTCACAGAAAAGCAACACGTCTTCTTCCTAATTACTATATTTGTTCTTCCCAAATTTTTCAGGGACAAACTCTTGCTCTTCTTATTTTTTTTAATAGCTTGCCATTTTGAATTATTTTACAAAAAAAAAAAAAAAAAGCAATGGCTTGTTATTCTAAACTTTTTATAGAAACATTTTAGCACGTTATTCTCAATTTTTTTAAAAGGAGAAAGCATTGTCATGCTACTCAAACCTATCTTTAATTTTATGCATGTTTTTTTTCCCCAACAAAAAAACATCATGCAAGGTGCAACAAAATGGGAAACACATTTTGTTTTCCTTCTTAGACAATATGATTGATTTTCCATTAAGAGTATATAGTTGTTTTATCATTTTTTTACTACATTATTCTTGCATAAGAACTAATAAGAATTTTCATGTAGGGGTTATTCGTAGATATCTGGTTTTGGCTATTGTTTCAAGAAATTGAGTTACCAAGCCTGGAAGAAGTTGCAACGTTGTTCACTTATTATTTCTTTCAGAAGAATAATAATTATTCAAAATAGTTGTTCATAACGACCGTTGTTTGATAATAACTATGTCTTGAATAACTATGTTTAGAACAGTGTATCAATTTAGAACAATTGTCATCTAGTGTACCTTTCATTTGAGAATAGCTTTTGTTGAGAATAACTAAAATTTGGAACAACTCTTGTTTAGAATAATGACATTTCAAGAATAGTTTTATTTAGAACAACAGTTGTCTAAAACAACTTCTATTTAGAACAATTGTGTTTTATCGAAAGAACCATTATTTAGAACAAGCTCTTCCAAAAAAAATATCACCACAAAACAACTCTTGTATGGAAACATCTTCTACATTGGGGACAACCATATTGGGAACTCACATTTGGAACAAGTCAAAATGACACATGTGCAGGAACAACCCTTGTCTTGCGAAAGATGTTTCAAATGATACTACTACGCCACAATAGAAGAAGTAGAAATAATCCTGAAATATGACAAAGTTCTTAAGTTATCTTCACTCTTGAGATGTTTCGGACAGTTTGGCTTGATGGATCAGATATGGTGAATGTTTCCTTCTTCTTTCAGAAACATAATAAACTCTTCTTCCCAATTCATCATCACAACCACCAACAATACCTTCACCATCCCCTTTTAACCATTAATGTCATTGTAACTGAAAATTAATTTCATTACTTCTATTAATTGTCACCTTTGTAACTCTCATTCTTGAGACTTTACAAATAGGAACCATTCACTAGTGGGAGAGGGACTTTTGTTATTTTAGCATTTTGGACTCTCAAAGTTCTATTTAAAATCCTCTCAACATGTTTATTTGTTGAACCTGATCATCAGTCACATTTCTCTTTCTCAAGATTATCAACCACCACTATCGCTGTGCTCAGTATTACCGAATCTACTCCAATATTCCTCTCTACCTTTTTTTAGTACATCTCATTCACTTGTTTACAACATTTCTTCTCTCCACAAGACAACCCTGTACAAACTGTATTATCATTTCTATTTTCAGTCAACAGAAAAGTAATCATCTAATAGGCTACTTGAAGATTCATGCTAGATGATGGTAAGTTTAATTCCCCGACTGTTACATGGTCATAGTGTATGTGGTTATAAAAAAGGTGCTTCAATGACTGTTCAACCATTGCCAACCTAGTTATTGACTCTCACTTATCTTCAACGATTGTGGTTGTTTCAAATATTTAACTTCCCCCATTTCGTTGAACTATAAGGAATAGAACTCTGTTCTGGTCGAGCAATAACTCAGTGGATTGAGACTACTACAGGAGAACTGGATCCAATAATCAGGTGAAACATATGTACCAAAGTATAGCCTTGGTAACTTTGAATTCATGAATTCTAACATGGCACTGAAGTTAGGACTTCGAATATTGTACATGAATTGCTCAATGACAGATTTATTGATTGTTAAGGAGCACATGGTACTCATCGTTCCAAGGAAACTGGATTCATCGATGCTTGTATTTCTTCTAGCGTCCGTCCCTTGGTCTCCGGTACCAGCTTAGCTACAAATAGAACAGTTAAGCCACATATGGTAGCAAATATGAAGAATGTTCCTGGATGAAGAAAGACAGTGTAACGTAGGGAAAAAAAAAAAGAAGGGTTAAAGTTTGATAAATTTGTAGTGAAAATTATATGGTGGACATGACAAAGTCAAATGCAACAGTGTACCTGTTGAGCTCCATTTCATGAGGAAGTTAAATGCAAAGGAAATAATCCAAGAGCCTAACCAGCTAACCAATGTCACAAGGCTTCCAGCTGAACCTTTCATATTTATGGGAAATATCTGAAATTGGAACTCTTTCTCAGTAAAGCTTAAAGTTAAAAATAACACTGAAGGCTGCAGAATTTGGATAATCAGGGTAAACTTACCTCAGACATTATAACCCAAGGTATTCCTCCCATGCCTAACGAAAACGAGCCCGTGTATACCTACAGTGAGTTGAACATATCAACATGATGATGATTTAATTCATGAAAAGTACTGCCTAAAAAAACTGATTCATTGGATTTACCAGTACACCAACAAGTGATAAAATAGGAGTGACTTCCTTCCATTGTTGAAGGTCCTGTGTGTGATATAGCTTAATATTTTCTGGAAAAGAATATAGATTGAAATTTTAGATCAATAAATCTGGCTGAACCTGCAAGAGAAATGACAATCCAACAAGGAAGCAACCCAAGCATGTTCCAGCTGCAGACACCTGTAGATATTTCAGCAGGAACAATTCCTTAACGTTACATATAGATGAAATTCATATAGAAGATACATTTCTAGGCTTCTGTACCAATAGAAGTGGTCTTCGTCCGGATTTATCGAGCAATAGTACTCCCAATGTCGTCATTGGAACCTATAGAAGATTATTCTGATCATTAAGAAAAGCATTAATCCAAATGATTTGAAATCTGTTTATGGTGCAAGCCATGAGAGCTGACCTGAACCACAACCATTGCTATCATTCCAACACTACCAGAAAATCCTGTCACAAAGAATTAAAGATAAAGATTTTATCAAGTATGAACTTCCTATATAGTTCTTCTATTGTTTCAGAACATGAAAATATTCTTAACATACCAGCTGATATGAAAATAGAACTAGCATAAAATGCAATGCCATTGACTCCTCCGAATTGTTGCAGTACCATTAGGCCAACTCCGACCTTAATCAGTTTAGTTATAAGTTAAAAGGAAAAACTCATAGCAAGAAACAATGACACACCTAGGATTGGCTTTAATTCTTACAATGAGGGACCAAGCATAGTCCTTCTGGAACAAATCGAACACGCTAGATTCCGAAAGCCGTTGAAGTTGTTCTGTGTAATCCTGCAAAAGAAAAAATTAGAAAAGCTTAAACCGTTTCTTTCCCGTTTTGTATAGTCAAAACATGCAGTTATAGGGGCACATGTGGTACAAATCCAAAGGAATGAAACCAAAACTTGCAAGCACTGAAAGCTAATAACTTACTTTTATCTCACTTGCTTCATTAGAAATATCAGCATTGTTTCCCCTTAGGCACTGCAGGGAAGCTTCACACTCTTTCCATTTACCTATCTTTGCCTGCAAATAGTTGTATTCACCATATCAATGTGTTTGTAAATGCTTGGATTTACTCTGAGGCATAATTTCAGAAGAAATGTTATCATTTAGTAGCATGCACCACATTTTTGAGTTTTGGTATTATTTTCCTAATTTAAATAACTTACAGAATCTAGACTACTACCTTAAAATTACCTGCCATCTTGGTGACTCAGGGATAAAGAATAGACCCAGAAGCTGTATAAGACATGGAATAGTTCCTGAAATCATGTCACATGGAAGAAACCATTAGAGAATCCTTTAAATTGCAATGTAGCACTAAAATCTGATAGTTACCTATTAGAGCCAAAGTGCGCCAGGTGGCAAACGCGCCTATGAGGTAAGTTATCGACACGCCACAACAAATCATCAGCTGCAGAATTGATTGTCATCAGGTACATAAGCACAAGAACATATTGAATTACTTTAATGGTGCATAGCAGTTACCTGATGGACTGATGTAAATCCTCCTCGAATATCCTTGGGTGTAACTTCAGCAATATATACAGGAACCTACGGTGAACAAGATCAGGTATTTTTCTTCAAACATATGAATGGCTAGTCAAGTACAATTGTTATATGTTCATAGCTTACCACATAGGAAAGGAGGCCCATCCCATATCCTACCAGCATTCGTCCAAAGTCAAGCCACAAAGCAGACTTTTCACAAGCAGTTAGCATTTAGCACTATGATTTGAGACCATACAAGGTACAGATGAAAAAAGGCAGAGTATAATAAAATTAGGAATGAAAACACCTTGGAGAATAGTATCAGAAGCCATCCTATTATGCAGAATATCTCCGAGAAACCCATCGTCTGCATCACACATTAACCAACATTGAAGAAAGCCAAAGACATGAAGAACTGTTTGGAATTAGGATTAAGGATATGATCATATGTCCTAGAAAATCTTACACGTTTTCGACCAATGTAATCTGCTAGTCTCCCACTCATTACTGCACCTATCATAGCTCCAATCGTCAATATTGAACCGAAAAAGGAATACTGCAATGACCAAAGCAGGAAAAAGGGAAGTTTCAGAAAGAGGCAATAATAGGAAAGTCATGATGATCCTGCTGCTCAGTTGCTTAAGCTGGCATAAGGTATTTGAAACAAAATTATAAGGCCATAAATACTGTACAAATTATACTCTTTTTGTGTGTAAACAAAATCAAGCAATTAAATATGGAAGAATATGTTAGTAATTGACACAAAGGAAACAGTTTTACCTCAGCCACAGAGAGATCTAGGTCATCTGTGATTCCTGTCTGAGCAGGAGATGAATATCCAATCTGGAAAATCAATCATAGTATATTAGTTCATCTTTTGTTAAACAAATGACAGAATTATTACCAGAGGTGTATCTGCATAAAACCCAACTTTCTTAAGTCTCATTGCTTTTCAACAGATGAATAAACAACAATCTAGGCACTGTGTAATCAAAATTCATGGCCAAGCAGGAAGAGGGAAACCCTTTACTTAGCAGGTTTCATTGGTGAAAAGAATATACTTACAGCAGTCCCAAAAACATAAGATCCACAAACTGCAACAGAGGTGCTGAGAACAACCATGGTTGTTGCAGAAGAAGTAGTTTTAATTCCATCTTGTTCTTCACCCGAAAAACCATGTACAACTCCATCCCGAGGCTTCTCTTTATGTATCAAAGAACTTGAAAGTTCTCCTACTTCTAATTTTGCTCTATTCATCTCCAATGAAATTCAAACAAGAAACCGTATTGAAGATTAAGCTACAGAGTATAGTAGTAAGATTGAAAGTGGTATAAAGAACAAAAGGACAAGAAACTAATTTCAGTTTGAAAAATATGGTAGAGTAATCAATTGGATCTAAGGGGTCCCCACGTGAAATGAGATATTTGTTCAATTGTGTCTATTTTTCATGCACGTTGACATATGCAGTTGTTTGTCTTTATCTTTATAAATAAAATCCTCCTGGATTCCTATCAGTTTCCTTTTTTTATTTTTTTTCAAGCTGACTGAGTCATACTCTCTCTTTCCTTAATTCATTAGTTCTTATGAATTTGCGGCTAATCTGTAATACAATGTTCAAAAAGCTAAAATCTATAATATTTGGATATTTGTAAGTTCAAGATTAAGTACAATCACTCAATGAACAGCTGCCTGCTAAAGAAATAGGTTAAATTCTGCTATTAGTACTTATCAGGGATTTAAATTACGGTCGCGGTCGCGTTTTCGGTCGCGTCGCGTTTGTCGCGGTCGCGGACATAACGGACGCTATTGCGGTTACTGCGGATATCGCGGTCGTGAATTTTTTTAAAATTTGCACAACTTATTATAAAACATAGGAATTATAATTATAATTATAAAAAATCATTTTTTATGATTTTTAGAGTTTTAAATATTTAGACTTTGATTGCTTTTTGCTGTTTATTTGGACTTCATTTTTCTTTTTTTTTAATAACATTATATTGGGCTTTTATTAATAGAACAAAATTACAAAAATTCTAAAAAAGGCCCAAAGCAGATGGCCCAAAGTAAAAAAATCTAAATATTTTTAAAGTAAAAAAATCTAGATATAATCCTAAAAAAAGGCACCGATTCCTTGCCCAATCAGCTGAAATCTGCCCTCTCTTCTTCCCATAATCCCATCATTTCATTTTCAATTTGACCATTTCCTTTTTCAAAACTTTTCCTTCCGAACCGTTCCATTTTCTTATTGTTTTGAAGCTTTCTTCCTTCCGTTCTTCCTCTCCTGGTTCTTTCTAGTCTGGTTCTTTCTAGTCTGGTTCACATAGCTAATCGTATCTTCTTTGTTCTTCAGCGTACTCAGGCCCTCAGGGAGCTCCATTTTCAGGCATACCTCCTCTTTTTTGTTTTTTGTTCTTTTTCCCGTTATCTTCTTTGTTCTTTGTTCTTTGTTCTTTTTCCTTTTTTTGATTGAACTGTGTTTCAGTGTTTCTGTTGATTTTTGTTTAAAGGAGATGATTTTTTTAATTTGTCGTTAACGGAAATAACGGAATAGCGGCCCGTTATTGCCGCAATTGGTCAGTTACAGTTAAATTGCGGTAGTGATCCACCGCTATCGGTGTGACTCGCTTCTCACGCTATTTTCAAAGAATTGCGGTTTGACGACGCCGCTTATCGCTATATAACGGCCGCTATTTCGGTAACGGACCGTTATTTAAATCCCTGGTACTTATTTTAATTTCTCTAGTTGGCTTGTACAAGAACTCTAAGGGTCATTCGGCCAAGACTCTTAATTAGCCTATCTAATCGGTCGAATTTCTTCTTAGAGGAAGAACTCTTAACCAAAAGGTTATCTTGCGTTCTCTGAATCAAAATTAGTTCTTGAGAATTCTGGAAATTTGATCCCTCAAACTCAGCTCCTTACTTGTGCAAAGCAGAAAATTTGAAGCTTCTTCGTTGAAAAGAACTGTCCTTTCCTTGTGTTTCTAGCAACGTTGCTCAAATCCTACTTCTACAAGAATTCTTCACTTCTTTTCTAACCTAATTTATTTCTTATTTTAATAATTTTATTTCTTAATTATTTTACTACTTATTATCGTTGATTTTTTTTTTCAAATTTAATTCAAGGGTTTGCTATAAATATCTTCCCATTCTTTCATCTTAGAATTCAGTTCTCTCCTTTGAACTTGAATTCGAGTCTAGGGTTTCATATGAATTAAGATTTGATTTCCTTTTCTTTCATTATGCATAAGAGATGAACTTTTTCAATAAAGGTGTTATACACCATTTTATTATGGTGTGTATGGAGTTGAAACTTGATAAATAAATTTGGTGGATTCAAAATAACTTAGGTTATACTATTTTTATCCTCATCTTATTTAAAACACTTTATAATGATTTACATTGAAGCTCAACTTCATATTCGTAACCTTTAAATCTATCAAACTCTTTATCCTTTGAACTAACAAATATGCATAGTTATATCGAGAATAATCATCATAAATAAGACCGGATATTTCTTTCCTCCCAATAGAGGAGTGCTTTGAATGTCACATAGATAGCTATATATCAAATCAAGTATTTTTGTTTTACTTTTAACCATAAGGAAAGGATTTTAGATAATTTTAGCCTCATGCATGTATTGCATTTATCCATATAATTATTAAAATAGAAATTAAATCTAGCTTATGCATTTCATTTAATTTTCTATATTTCAAATGACCTAAGTTATAGTATCATTTATAAGAAAATTCAACCAAATAAGCAGAAACAATATGTTAGAAAATTTTGGTTTAGAAATTGATTTTGTTGCACAACGAAAAATTAAAATTTTCTATAACAAGTCATCGTACTTACTTAAGTAACGACACTAAAACATGGGTGGTGATCTTACTAGTGGGAAAGTCCACCTAATAAGGTCATCGCCCTAACTATAATCTTGCTATCACTCGGACTGATACTCCGCAGTATTGGCAAAGTTCTTTGTAGCACTCCGCCACAAAGCTACTGACTTTATACAGTCTAAGTCTCGCAACTTAGGCGGTATTTGCCTACGTAGTCACCTGAATTGATCTCATTCACCAAACCAGGGTATGACAACTCCCCCACCCTAAAAATAAATTTTGTCCGTGGAATTTCGTACCTATGAAGAGATGCGGATATTAACCATACCCCTCGGTACTTGCACTCAACCACAGCACTATGCCTCGTCAGCCAATCCAGTCCCAATATGGCGTCGAACTCATGAAAACCAAAAGCATCAAATTCGCCAGAAATACATGTCTGCCATAGCTTAGCGAACAGTCTTTTACCACTTTATTTACTACAGAAGTCTGACCTAGAAGGTTGGTGACTAACATACTAACCTCTGTAGGGACTACTCTAAGACTCCGCCCGCTCATAAACTTATCACAAATATAAGAATGGGTAGACCTAGGGTCTATCAATACATGTATGTAGATGTCAAATAAAGAAAAGTTATCTGTAATAATGTCGGGAGCTTTGGCATCCTCTTTTGCCTACATGACATACACACTGGTTGAAGCTTTCCGATTAGGTCTGGTTGTATTTCTTCTTGGAGTTCCCTGGACCGACCCTGATTTAACCACCGTCCCCGATTTCACTTCCGGTTGGGGCTCTCTAACCACCTGCACAGATTGCTCCGCATTTCCTTCTACTCTTACAAGGAAATCCCTCTTAAAATGGTCATAGGCTCCAAAACTAAAACATCCCCCGATGACCCTCCAACATACGCTAGTATGGTTCTTTCCGCAATTGTTACAGATGGAAATTTTCTTTCTGAGATCTTCCCGTAGTGGCCATAGATGTCGCTTGGTGTACACTCTTTTCTCGTTGGAAAACCACAATTTGTGATTCTCTAACTGGGGCAACATAATACCCTTTAACATCTCTGGGTCTTTTAAACACCACGCCGGAGCTACGCGCTTGCTCCTTTCCCTATCATTGGCCTTATTTCTTTCTTGAATGGACAATTCTATTCTTTGGGCCTTAATAGGAAAGACTACAAAGTTTATGATCTCGAGGGCAGACATTAGTACCCTCAATCCCTCATTCAATCCTCCTTCAAACCTAATGCGCAGGCCTTCCTCATCTGGCGCCAAATCCTTAACGTACTTGCTTAGCCTAATAAACTCATTCTCATACTCAAACATTGTCATTTCCCATGTTTGAGTTCCAAAAAGTCATTTTTCATTTGTTCAACAAAGAGTTAATGAACTTTTTCTGAAACTTATTTAGGAAAAGTCTCAATTCACCTGATCTCTTGGGACCATGCTAGATACTGTGGTCCACCACCAATATGCCTCATCCTCCAACAGAGCGGTAGCGCATCTTAAACTCTCTGCTAGGGAACACTGCATCTTTTTAACTACCCGACAAACTCGAGAAAGCCAGTTTTCTACTGCAACTGAATCATCCTCTTTATTTCTTCGAAACTCTTCGGCACCCAGTTTACGGATGGTCTCCACTAGGTCCCCTTTAGACACTTCTACTGTTAGAGCTAGAGCTACAGGGTATGTTGGTTGTGCAACCTCTATTGTCCTTACCATATTCTATTGTCTCACCGACTCATCACAGTGTATATGAGATGAGGTTAAAGCAACTCCTATGTAATGGTCAAACCATTTCCCTTTCATTTCAATTAAGGCATATTGAGCCTCAGTTCCTAATATTCCATTGCTCAAAGATGGTGTAGGGCTGCTCACCTGTGGATGAGTATTACTTTGTATTTCCTCATCACCCTCATCATCCCTAGCATTCACAGATGTTCTTCTTTCTTTGCTACATTATGCACAAATTTTGTTAGTAATATTATGGGAAATCTAACCAAATTTAGGTAATTTGTATTATGGGGTTTCTAACCGATATTGGTTTTTGAGAATTGGCTAAATCTAAGCTCTAATATCAACTAAACTTGTAACACCCCACACTCGACCCGGTCGTCAAATTTTAGTATAGAGCGTCACAGGTTGACCCGATTAGAAAACACACCTTATAACGCCCCGATTTTGGCGAGTATAAGGTTTAGCGTATAGTCCTAAAATAGTATGACTGGCAGAGTGATATTAGCCCGAATGCATCTTTTGGCATTTAGAGTGGACGGATACAGTTATGTGTTTCAGTTAATGAAAACACTATGTCCATTGGAATAAGATAGCAACCAAGTAGAAAGGTATTGAAAGTATGGGTTCACATCAGAAGTATAGTGCACATTTAATCGTGGTATTGTGCAAGTTAAGTCGCAAGGTAAGTTGGTTAATAACCAACTGAATATGAACCAGAATAGTTAAAAGGTAAAGGGATACTCAAGTAAGTTTCTCGAAAGTTGTAGACTTTTGGATAAGGCAATTCAGTAAAGATGTGACATCTTTCAAGTTCTAATAGGGACTTAGATTATATTAATAGATATTCAAGTTTGGATAAGGAAAGAGTTCTCTTTTTTTTTTCTTCTAGAATATTGTTATCTAAGACTTGAGGAGCAAAAGGTATTTCTTTAAGCTGAAGATGAAGTCCTGGATTTCATCAGTGAATCTCTATGTTAAGGCAAGTTTTATCACTCTATGTGTTATGAAAGATTAGGCTTGTAAGAGTCATGACCGTAAGATAAAGAAGTAAGGATTTGTATGTGGGTTATCTGGGTTAGAGATGATTATAAAGTTTATTTGAATGAGTTTTGATGGTGTTCTTCTATTTTATAAGGCAGTGGCTGGTACAATCCCTAACTGAAACTAGGTTATAAAGTTTATTTCAAGTTGCCATCCGTGGTTGTCAGTTGAGTCTCTAAGTCAACTCTTTTATGTATACTATGCATTCGAGATGTTTTTGTAAATAGTGTTTGAATTACCAAAACTGAAACTTGGAACATATAGTATGATGATTATTCTATTGTATGAATGTTTGATGAGTTTTGCATGTCTAGTTCGTATGGAATCTGACAAGTTAAGTATGTAATAAACATTCTGATGTTGAAGTATGACTGTTTAGGTACTTCTAGAATGTATGAGATGAAATGTATGTTAAGTCTTGAACAGTGTCAATATATATAAAGGGTTTGTCAAGTAAGTTTATGTCTGTTTACTGTCGTGGAATCAAAAGGGGTTCATCGGGATTTTAAACACGATCTCTGAAAAGAAAAAAGCTCATGGTCATGACATCCTCTGAAAAGAAACTAAAGGAAGGTGACTACCTAATAGGGTTTTCTATGTGTCCCAAGACGATGATAGGCAAACCTCACATAACGCGAGTTTAGGCAAATCCATATCGTAAACACATTAGGATAAGAAATTTCATTGTGGCATATTTCGTTAAGGATGCCTTCATGGCACACTCTTAAATACCGCCCTCGTGGCGAACTTTGAAGGAATAACCTTTTTGGCGATAATAAAAAAATTATATTTATGGATATCTCTAAAATGATAGCCTTTGTGGCAACAATCTGAATGAAATGCCTCTGTGGCGCATTCTGAAGGAACAGTATTCATGGCGGACTCTGAAGAAGATGCTATAGTGGGGCACCCGGAATGAATGGTATTCATGACTAACTCTGAAAGGAAACACTTTTGGTGTGTAAGGGTAAGTTTTGCAGTAGCAAATTTTGTATTAAATGGTTTTAATGCGTTCAGTATGGTTCGTAAAAGTAATCAATAAGTTTAATAAGGCACAGTGTCTCTATGGACCACAGTAAAGTATCGTACAATATTACGATTCAATTGTGAATAATGAATTAAGAAGATAAAGAGAGGTAAATGGGTATTCTCAAAGAAGATTCAAACTGTATAATTGAATGAGGTATTTTGTCATCTATGTACGTGATCATTCATGAATTTCAATGAAATGATGACTTAAAGTTATGTATACAAGAATAACAATGTTTTGTCTGTATAGACCTCTAGAAATGAAATGGATAAGGAATCATGAAATTTTAGAACGAAGAACGTAAGTGATGTATCGAAGATGTTGATGGGTAAGACATGATCTCAAGGTAAGGTATGACATCTATAGTGTATGAAGAACGGAATTCTAGAAAAGTATTCGCCTGAGACAAGTTGAAGGATAAGAACAATAAAATGGTTATTTGAATTACCAGATACGGTGTGCAAATACGATTTAGGTAATTAGTGTTTTTCTTACTAAATTCTTATGAACTTATATGGGTTATACTTTATGTTAGGTTGAAAATGAGACTATTCTTGAAGGAATGATGTCGAGGCTACACCAAAGAAGTGGCGTATCAGATTATTATACATACAGAGGAAGCTTTGTTGGCACGATCGAACCTGGTCTGATACATAGAAATCCTTAATCTAGGATAACTATATTAAACCAATACATCAATTTAGTTATAGTTGTAATTAAGTTGTCTATGTATTATAATTGTAATTCATAATTGTTTACACTTATGTATTTTATGATGAATTTTTATAGTAGTGTAATCAATTGTAATTTGTATAAGTAGAATTAAGTTACATCCGTATTAAACTGGTAACACACCAGATTCGAATCTAGTTCATCAGATCGGGTTTGAGGTGTTACACACCTATTTATTTTTCTTTAGAGAAAAGATCATTATCCATTTTGGCAGATACCCCCCTTTCCCAGAGCGGTATTCCTTTATTTTAAAACTATGTTTATTTGGAAGCACTATTTTAGAATAAAAACTCATCACACTTTAAGGGTTAAGATGTACAAATTTGAACCTTGGTGACTAACATCAATTAATCATAATAACATTATGCCGTCAAGGCTTTCATTCAACATTCGATGTGTTCAAAATAACGTTCAATACAGATTGAGAATTTCAAATGGCGGTTTCTAACAGTTGACCTAACACCCCCAGCAAATATATGAAACCTCGAAAATAAGAAGGCTAAAAAATGGACACAGATTTGGCTGTATCCCTTCGATCATCACGCTTAACTTGAGAACCTGAAAGGAAGAAGAAATTGGGTAAGTGTAATACCCATTTTTGCCCGGGTTCCCTTAGCAAATAAACCCAATGTTATAATGAAAATATAAACCAAACAAAAATTAATAACAATCCAAAAATAGTCCATTTACATTGGCCCAGAATATTAAACCCAAATAGCCCAAATACCCCTAGCCCACTACGTTTCAGGAAATAGAAAACCCTAGGGTTTCCAACTCCCCTTCAGCCGCCGACGCCAACACACATGTACGCTCCTCCCACGGCGCCTGCCTCTTCACGCACAGCCTCCGTACATGCGCCACAAGACCTCCGTACTGCACTGCACACAACAAACCAAAGAAAGAAAGAAAGAGAAAAAGAAAAATAACAAAATAGCAACAGAAAAGAAAAATAGAAAAAAATAGAAGGGAAATGTATGTATTTTCGGGGCTATAAAACCCCATTTCTGTATTGTTTTGAGGGGGGACACGCATAGTGTATCAAAAAAACGAAATCAATACACAAGAGAAGGTTTTCTTTTTGCTTTATCGATTGGGTTCTTTTTTTCTTCTTCTTTTCCAATTGCTCTTCCTTCTTTCCTCTGTTTTGCTATTTACACACATATAAGCATATACATAAATATCCTTTCCTCTGTCTTCCTTCTTCCTTCTTCGATTTAATTATTGTTTCTTTTAATTGTATTTTTATTACTTATCAATCATAATGTTTTGTTTAATTTTATAAATATTAATGTTTTGTAATTTATAATAAATTTTAAATATTAGGATTAACATTGTTTTCAAACCTTTTATATATTATTATAATTTTAAGATACAACGTATTGTTATTTAAAATTATTATTAACATATTTTGAGTTTATTAACATTGTTTTAAAACTTATTTTATTTTTTAAAATTCTATATCACTATATGTTTCATCATCTTTTAATATATATAGATATCTTATAATGATTTGATATACTTTGTACATATGTTAATGACTTATTTTGTGTTATAATTTAAATTCTTTAATATAATATTTTTAAAATGCCATTAAATATATTATTAAATTGTTCTTTCTAAAAATATATATTATTGTTTTGATGTTTGATATTATTATGATTATAAACTTCAAGTATTTTTATATCTATATATGTATTTTAAGTTAATTTTATTTATATATAATCTACTTCTTTCAAAACCTATTTAAGTGATTACTTTTTAAAAAAATCATACATGAATTAGGACTTTTACATGGTCATTCTATATGTGTTATTTAAGGCAAATTAATAAATGTGTTACTTGTTTCCAATTTATTTTACATATTATTATTCCATATTGTTATTATTTTGTATCAAGTCCATTTTAAGTTTATGTGTAAATATTTTAGCTTAAAATGTGATTATTAATAAATGTTGTTGTATTTAATTCATTTGATATTGGACAATTAGGATTGATATTTGCATAATATGATAAAAAAATTGTTGTAGCCATTTGTGTTTGAATTCATCCTTTGTTTATTATTCCTCAATATGTATTTAGATTGCGAATTGTGTCTTTTACATTATGCATCACTATTTAATCATGTAAAGATTGTGTTTTATCAAAGTACTACAATCATTCTATTTCATAATTTTCAAAAAAGCCTGGTTCTCATAGTTCTCGAGATAATTGTGCCCTAACTTACTGGACTTCAATTCTTCTCGATGAATTTAAATAACTAAATGCTTATTTTGTTAAAATCGTATAATTTCAAAATAAAACTTTGTAGATTTCAAGATGTCGGATCCTAACTTACTGGATACGGCATTTAGTTATCTCAATTTTAAAATAAAGGCAATTTAAGAATTTCGAGAAATTAAACCCTAACTTACTGGATTCTGATTTCTCGATTAACTTAAATAATCAAGTAACCTTCTTTTAACTTATGATTCTCATAAAAAAGGTACACATTTAATTTCGAAGATAGAATTGTAACGCCCTAACTCACCGGGTGTGATAATTTATTTCTTCGAAATAAGTGCGTCTTATCATTCAATCTAGTTTGTTCAAGTTTTCTCATCAAGGATCGTATTTTAAAATCTTTTCAAAGTTTTGACATTAAGACATCAAACAATCAATTCGGTATCAATTTTGGGCATACGAGGGTGCTAACCCTTCCTCGTATGTAATCGACTCCCGAATCTATTTTCTCGAAATTTCGTGGACCAAATTCATTTTTTTAACGGTGAACCGGTCACACCTTAATAAAAGATCGGTGGCGACTCCCATTTTCATTTTAAAAAGTCGATCCCCATTTTTCAAATATAAAAATGGTTTCGACAGTAAGTTCATGAGAACTTAGTAAGTTCCTAGGAATAACAATCCCACCATGGTTACTATCAAACAATAAGGAAAAGAAATTCGACTAGTTCATGATAGTTGGCAGATACTTTACTCTGTTCTGTGGATCAACTGGCGGATGATACCAAAATCATACTCAGACTATTGGCGAACGACTCTGGTTTCTAAACTCATTTATGATAGTTACAGGCACATTCGCTCCTTGAATACGCCACTTATGTGGACTACCATTTATGACAGATAGGCTTACTGCTCATGTTATCATGCAACATGCAAAATCACATGGATCATTTTTCCACGTACACCCTTCATTGTATTAGCTTCTAATCCCGATTCCCCAAGAATCAAATTTTCCTGTATCTTCATATCCGCTCATCTGAGCTATATAACAACATCACCTCCACATCCTTCTAACTCCCCTCCTTTTATGAACACATACGTGTTTCCCTACAAGGCCAAGTTTTCACCAATCACAGTTTGCATCTAAGTGTCATACCGGAGGCAAAACGTATTATTTTGTGTCTTTTTTATCATTATATACAACATCCCTTCTATACCTCTTTGCACCCATATGGATACAGAGCTTATGCACCAAATAATAAATAATTTTGACAAGCGTATACAACAAATAATAATTTCATAATGTTAAATGGTTGAGATTTTTCCAACACCACCAAAAAAAGGGATTTAGGGCTTTGCTGGCATTGAGGAAATGATGTTCAATAGTTCATATCAATTTATGGCTACAGTTCAGAAAGCCTAAAAAGCTATACATTTGGATATTCATAAAAGTCTATCCAAATGAGTACAATTACTCTTATGATCTGAGCTGCCTGCAAAAGAAAATGCCAAATTCAGTTGGCATTGCCCAAATGAACTAAAACAAAATTCCAACAGTAAATATATAAAGAAAATTGAATGTCACAATACTATACAAGTTCACAGTATACAAATACAAATGTAGGGTCTTTTAAGCCCAATATGCTGAAATGGAAAAGGGTTCAGCAGCATTGTTCCTCCTTGGAAATGATCACTTGTAAAATAAGAATGAAAGTAAGTCATATGCATACTGTTTATACCTATTGGTGCATGCAGTCATGGCCATGCCAAGATTAAATCTTAAATTACAGAAAATGAGTGAGTGATGGATGCTTGTATTTCCTCCAGTGTTCTCCCCTTCGTCTCTGGGACTAACTTGGCCACGAATAGGACAGTTAAGCCTGAGATTCCCGAGAAAAAGAAAAATGTTCCTGCAGTGATATTTGCTCATACATTTTAGTTCTGAAAATTTATATGTTAATTTACTCACTTAGAGAAGGAGAGATATGGAGGGTGACCTGCTAAGCTCCAATCCATCATAAAATTGAAACTGTAAGTCATTATCCAAGCAGTGGACCAATTGACTAAAGTCACCAGGCTTCCAGCTTGAGCTTTAACATTTATAGGAAATATCTGACAAAGAATATGGACCATGTTTTAGTCAAATGAATCTCTTGTCTCCAGCTATTGAAGAAAACTTGATATGTAAGCAATGATGAAGCTTTTTATCTCAGAATTGGCACATACCTCTGACATTATAATCCATGGTATTCCTCCCAACCCTATTGTGAAAGCTGTAGCACCAATCTGTTTGTGCAGTATTGATCAGTTTATACATGTAGTTTGGTTCAATATGTACAATAGTTAAATAAGTGTAAAGCAGAAGATTGTAGGACAAACTGAAGTACCAAAGTACAGCTAAGTACTAGAGGTGGAGTAAGAGCCTTCAAATTGGGGAGTTCCTGATTGTAAAATAACATCAAAGTTTTCAGGGGAAAAACATAAGAATTTGAAAGCATTAAACAAGAAATTCCATTGTCAATCTCTTGAAGAAAATAGCTAAATTCTGTTATACCTTAAAGCAGAATGCCAGTCCCTGGAGAAAGTAGGAGAAACACAATCCACTTGCAGAAACCTGCCAAAAATTTGGATTAAAATACTATTCTTTTTAACTTGGTTTGTTCAGCATTTTTACAATCTTAAAATGAATTGTTTAAAATACTAACCAAAAGAAGTGGTCGTCTACCGGATCTATCCATTAAAAGCAAACCTAGAGTTGCTACTGGAATCTGCAAAAAGAAACAATATAATCAACATGTCTCGGAATTCGGAAATGCTTGGAACACAATTTGACATTCATTACAAGTTGGAAACGCAGCCATGAAGGTACCTGTATAACAGCTAAAACTTGAAGGCCAAGGCTACCTGATATACCTGTTGCAAACAAGACTGTTTTCATCTTTCTTTTCTCCCACCACTACCAGGTATTAAACTTGTATTGACAACAAAAATAATTTACCAGATTCTTTGAATATGCTGCTAGTATAATATGCCACAGCACTATTTCCTCCTAGTTGTTGCAATAGCATTAGCCCAACTCCAACCTGCAAATTCCAAGAAGCCGTATGTAAGTGATCAGGCAAGTCATAAATGGTGAGTACAGATTATTAAGCTAATGTTATTCTCAGCTCACAATGAGTGCATCGGCATATCTCCTTTGGAACAATTCAAGGAAGCTTGCTTCTGTTTGTTGCTCAAGAGTAGCTATATAATCCTACAAGAGAAACGTAAGCACATAGCGTTTCTTGTTATCATGAGGAAACAAGTGTTCACAATCTTTAGAAGATAACAAGATATGAAGCTAAAATGATACTCTGATCTCAGCAGCTTCTTCAGAAATATCTGAGTTCTCTCCCCTAAGACGCTTCAAGGATGCTTCAAACTCTTTTTCTCGACCACATTTTGCCTGCAAAAGCCGGTCACATGTTGCATTTTCTCGACCACATGTTATGGACTTAAAAAGCATCCTATGATTGGCCATACTACTGAGTTAGACATACCAGCCATCTAGGGGACTCTGGAATGAAAAACAAGCCTATTATCTGTACTACACAGGGAATAGTACCTGAAGGAAATAGAATGGATAATACATAAATAACATAACACTACCTTTAGCTTTAAGTTAATAAAAAAAAATCAAAGTATATACCGATCATAGTCAGGGTGCGCCACGAAATGAAGGATCCAACGAAAAACATAATTGCAAATCCAGAAGAAGTCATCAACTGCACCATTGGGAAAACTCGTATCTAACTAATGATGAGTTGAAAAATCACAATGTCAGTTATGGGTTTAGTATATTTTACCTGGTTTGATGATGCAAAGGAACCCCGGTAACTTTTAGGTGCTATTTCAGCTACATAAACAGGTACCTATTTGATATGGAAAGTTCAGCTACTATATATACATGTATCTCAATAGTAAGTTACATAAAAGCTGATTTAAGTTGATGAAATGTGAAGTGTAAACCTTAGTATATTTACCACATAACAGAAAATAGAGACTCCGAGTCCGATCAACAGCCTTCCAATATCCAGCCACAAAGCATTCTTACAACAAGAGTTGAACAATAACCATTTAAAATCTTACAGATTGGTGTATATGGAGTTACAATAGCCAGTAAATGATTCAAGCTAGAAGTTAACCTTTGCAAATGCTATTGCTAGCCACCCAACAGTGCAGAAGACATCAGAGAACCACATTGTCTGTTTCTCACGGTACATGAACACATTAGTTAAGAGGGATGAGCCATTATTCAACAGGAATTTAACTTTAGCTCTTATATGATTATTAGATCTTTGGAAGGTGTACAGGCTTAACCAAAAGAAGAAAAAAGAACTTACACGTTTCCTACCGATAAGATCTGTTATCTTCCCACTTAGAATTGCTCCTACCATTCCTCCAATTGTCATTATTGAACCGAAAACAGAGTACTGCAATTGGGTGACAAAGATAGGCTAAACTTAGAAGGAAAAAAAAAAGTATACCCGTATTTGTCACTCACGTTGATTCGAGTAAGATAGGTACATAAACCCAACTAGAGCTTTCTTGTGCTTTAAGTAAGTGGAAGCTTATTGAATATATGATTTTTTCTGTTGTAAATAATAATAATAATAATAAAGGAAATGAATGGAAAAAGATTGGGGTGTACTAACTTCTGCCAAGGAGAGGTCCAAGTCTTCCATGATCCCTGTCTCCGCTGGTGATGAATAACCAAGCTGGGTTCATGCAAAGTTAGATCATTATCAGTAATTACCAAATAATATAAATATTTGCACATATTATTAAATTTAAACGTGTAATTATTAAAATATTGATCATGGATGAAACCACTTTACTTTCCGATTAAAAAACCTGGAACAAGAAGAAGAAGAAGAAGAAGAAGCAGAATAAGAGAAAAGGGTTCGGAAGAGAAGGAAGTACTGAAGAACTTACAGAACATCCATAGCTGAAAGAGCCACAGACAGCAACAAACGTACTAAAGACAAGAACAGGTGTTAACGACGAAGCTGCCGGCTGAGATGGCATGTTAAGGTTGTCGGCAGGACTGTCACCGTCGGCGCCATTGCTTGTTGGTTTTGTTTCATTTGGTGGTAGTTGATACCTGCTTGTTAACAACCCTTCTTCCATACTTTCCCTCACCATTTTTCCAATTTTGTTAACTGTTTAAATAACCAAGTTAGATGAAGCATCTATCCATCTGCCTTTCTGATTTTCATATACAAGAACTTTTATGTACATATTTTAGATGCATGTTTCCATGTTTGATTTATTTTGGAATAATTTTACATTAGTTACTTATATTTTGAAAATGTTCAATGTAATACATGAATTATCGATACATATTTTATCAAGATATTTATACTACATAAATATTTGATGATATGATATTTTTTATTTTTGTATATATGGTTATTGATTTGATTATAGGAAATTATTTAAGATCTATTTTCATTTACTTTGAATTGAAAATACTTATATTTGTATTTGTCCAATAAGTATGGCTTACAATAAAATATAAAAATTAGAAGAAAAAAGATGGTGGTGGGACATGTAGCTCTATTCTTAATTACTTATTGACCTTAAAAGTTTGATTTGATAATACTAAAATATAGGCATAGGGTTAGAGGGTAATTATGTAATATGGTACCCAATTTTTAAGCTTTAATTTCTTAACATTGGGTTGGATAAATCATTCACAAAATCTTTTCTAGATTCGATTACATTTTGCAACTACTCTACGCTAACGCTAATTAATAAATATAAAAACAGATCTTAATTTTTTAATAAGATTCGTGGTAATTGAATTTTCCATGTTTCTCTCCTCTCACAATAATAACCCCACCATGGTTTGTTGTTCCGGTAGTTCTTTCCAATGGATCCGATGCTGATAACTGATACCAGTGGATCCATCGATTTGGAATGCCTTGAGCAACTTCATGTTATGCCTCCTTTCTCTCTCGTTTGGATGGGTTTTTGTTCAGCAATGTTTAGTGTCACACGACTAAAATTTTTGTCTTGCAATCCGTGCGAGGTTAGACGATTTATTAGGTTTAAATTCATTTAAATTAACTTAACTAATTCTCGATAAAAATTCTCTAAGACACTAAAAATAGAGTGAAAGCAACTCAAAAACAAAAAAGTAATGAAAGAATAGAAAATACACAAGAATACAATATCCACAAGGTGTTTGATTAAATACTCTCAAAAGTATTTTATAACACATAAAAATTAAATCTATAGTAATATTATACTACTATAATATAAATATTTAAAAACATTAATAGGACTATATAAAATTTTCATAAATAAAAATATATTAAATTATTAAATATTAAATATTGAATTAAAAATAATATCAGTATATATTTTTATTTTTTTTAAAACAATATGGATGGGATTAAAATGAGCTTAAGTTAGCTATTTACAAATATGGTCAAAATTGGACAAAAATTTAGGTTGATGTTTCAGGTCGGGCCAAGCTTGGACAAACATAAAGTGTGTTAATATCATGTTTAAGCCTGGTTAGGCTCATGAACACCTCTACTTACAATTATGTTGAATATTCCATTATGCCTTGTTTTATTTTTAAGGTAAACTACATTTAAGATCACTAAACTATTACTAAGTTTACGTTTTAGTTACTAAACTTCAAAAAGTTAAAAAGTAGTCACTAAATTATTCGAAAGTTTTCATTCAAGTCACTAAATTATCCCAAAAAAAATTATTTAAGTCACTAGACTATTAATTAATAATTTGACCTTTGATTTTATTGACAAGTGAGCCGTGAAAGGACATTTTAATTGGAATGCCAAAGGCTAATCCGCAAGCAAATGATGTAATAGACAGGTTTGAAATCAAAAGGTGGTTACAATAATTGGAATTTGTCAAGTTTTTATTAAAATTTTCAAGACAACATTGTTTATATATATAAAATCTCCTCTTCTAATCTTATAACTATTGTTTCATATATTTTAGAGAGTTGTTTTAACTAGAGTGTATAATTAATTAGTTAATAGATTTTTTTTTTGTATTTTAAATATGAAGCTTAGATCTCATCATATCAAAGGCAATTGTTGAATGTAAGCCAATTTATCCAATCACTTGCCATCTCAACTTTTTTTTATATCAAAACAAGCATACAAATTCTACATTACGTGATGGTGCGTAAAGCATGCTTTAGAATATTATTTAAGTCTTATCTCAATTAATATGAGTATTGTTGTTAATATAAATAATTTTAAATTAAAATAGTAGATTCAATGTTTTCCCTCACCATTTTTCCAACTTCATTACTTTTTAAATAACCAAATTAGATGGGGCATCGATGCATGTGCCTAAGAACTTTTTTCAATTTTATTATGATTTGAAAATCATTTCATTCAATAATTGAAAATGTAAAAATTAGAAAGTGAAATTGATGGGACAAGTAATGTGCCTTAATTTTTAATTTACTTGAATTAAATATCAAATGTTTTGTCCCACTCAAAAAGGTGAGCCCAATAATCTGTTTTATTTAATTTTATTTAGTGCTCGAGGAATCAATTTTGACACTAAAATATAGGCATAGAGTTAGTGTATAATTACGTGTGATGTACCAGAGGTGTTTATAGGTAAAGTTCGAGTTGGGTCTAATTATAATATTAACATATTTTATATTTTTTAATTTGGTCTAGAAATATGGATTTAAATTTTTTTTCAAATCCACCTATATTTATAAAAGACTAATTCAAGTTCATTTTAAGCCTTCCCATATGATTTTTATATTTTTTTCCTAAAAGTTTTTATTTTATTTTATTTTTATTTTTATTTATTGAAAGTTTTATATAATCATTACCATTATTTTAATGTTTATATTAGAGTAGTACTATAAATTTAGTACAAGTTTATTTTTTAATATGTTCTAAACTACATAATATATAAAAATAACATAATATTAAATATTATAAACTTAAAAATGAATCGGGCCGATTTCAATCGTTGAATGTTCAAGCTCGAGCCTCACTCATATTTTAAATGGATCTAATCTTTTTGTCCAAGCCCATTTTTTCGGACTTAATAACTTTTCTCAAATCCTCCTAAATTTCGAACAGACTTTCGAATCTGAGCGAATAGCCTGACCATGAAGAGGTATAGATGGCACCAATTTCATGAATTTTTAAGCTTTAATTTCTTAATATTAAGTTGGATACATTTTTTAGATAAAAATTTCACGGATGTTTTGTAGATTCCATACATCATTCAAATAATCTGCCCCAATGCTAATTATATAAAATAATAATATATATTTTGCTCTCTAAATTTGTTTATTTGTGGTATTTTTTCCTAATTGATATTTAAATTTGATTCATAAATTGACACTAACATCATTAATTTTTGTTGAGGCATTAATAGCCCATGCGATAAGTTCATAAATGTCAGTTTATTTGCAATAATTTTCCATTTAAATTGTGTTATTTAAGTCTTTAATTATTTTATTTTTACTCATTTTATTTTTTAAGGTTTAGGTGAATAACTAGAGAAAGTCAACTTGAAGTTTATTTTTGATAATTTTTTTGAGATTGGACCTTCAATTGGCACTACTTCAATATTTTGGTCATGACTTGAGCTAAAGAAAATGATTCTGGATCCATAATTTATCGTTTTGAAGGAAATTGAAAATTCTAGTCAAAGTTATTTTATGTCTGGAGTTCAAAAAATATTGAAAAGATGTCTAAAAATAGCTTGGAAGTTTCATGCGAAAACCTTCTAAGAAATCTAGAAAATGTTTGCTTTGTTTAATTAATGACACTTTTGTATTTTATATATTACGTGATTTTTGCCTATAAATAAAAATTATTAAATTAATAATTAGAGATATTCAATTTAGTATTATTTTATTCTTGTGTTTGCTTTTCTCCATAAGTTTCTAAAGTCTTCTTTAAGGGATTTCGATATTTTGATTCTAAAATTTGTGAAATTTAATTGCTCTTTATTTGTTTTTTGATCTTTAGCATTTGCATGCCTTCTGTTTTAATTACAAATATTCATATTTTTTTTAATATTGGTACTGTATTTAATTGCTTAAAATATTTGTCTTGCCAATTGTTAAATCTGTAATTATTTAATTGATTCTAATATTTGCGACGAATAGCATGATTGGGTATAACGTACACGTGGACAAGCAATCTAATCTAAATTAATTCTGCTTGTGTGTGTTTGTTGATTAAAATTAGGTTTCTCACGTTCTTAATGCTATCGATAAGTTAAATCATAAGTGGAAAGTTATAAGATTATTTATTAATAAGAGGAATAACTTCAACAAGATTCCTCTGGGTTATCAACAAGGTAAGGAGAGACTTGTTAGCTATGACGTCAATAACTATAACTAATTTTTCAAAGAACATTGAAATTATCTTTGTATTAATGATCAAACTAGTAAATCAAACAAAACCCTATGTGATGGCCTGATGGTCAAGGGTGTTCACCACCCCAAGTGTGGTTTGGATTTGAGTCGCGTTGGTTGTTCGGATTTTACTCTATTATTGTAATTCTCACACACAAAAAAAAAAAAAAAACTAGTAAATCAAACAAAGATTTTACCTTTAGCTAGACTTTTATCGCATTGCTCTTTTTAACTTTATTTGACAATCTCATTTTGATTTTTTTTAATTTAAAAGGCCCCTTATTTTTATTTTACTTGTTTTATTAAAGAATAAGAATATCATTAGCCTCTTTGGATTCGAACCTATTCACTACTATTTACAATTTTACTTTTTAGTAAGGATTTATTTTTCTAGGTACTATACAAAATCCAACAATAAAACGTGGCAACCTTTAAGCATGACACATGGTAAACATAAATGAAATTTAAAAAACTCAAAATATATAATTTAATAAAAATGTACTTTTTTCACATAAAATGAACTTGGACAAATGGTTGTCTAGATACATTTGCATTGTCTAGGTTCATTCTAGATGTGCTTTTAGTAAGTTTGTATATTGTTTTTTTTAATAAAATATCATGTTATTTATATTATTATTTTGAAAAATATATAAAATAATAAAATATAAAAGAATTCACATCGAACCTGGACAGATGGTTGTCTAGACTCATTCTAGACATACTTTTTAGTAATTTTACATAATTATATATTTTTATAAATTTATAGTTTATATATATATTTATAATTTTTATTTTTATAAAGTTATATGTTTATTGTTTTATATATTTTCAAGATATTATAAGTGTTTTACATATTTTTAATTGTATATAATTTTATATTTTATATATATTTCAAAATAATAATAACCTAAAATGATATTTTATTAAAATAAAAATATAAAAACATATATGGAATGGAACTAGATAAACGGTTGTTTAGATTTGCATTTACACAACCATTTGTCTAAATTCATTTTTGAAGTGAAAAAGACTTATATATTTTTATCCATTCATATGTTTTTAAAAGATTTGTTCTTTATGTTTGATAGATGACACTGTAAGAAATGTTAGGTTGGCATAAATTAATGGTGTTAGTGTGACGAAATACTAACTAGGTCAAAAAGAATTAGATGTTAATTATGTAGAAATGAACAAGTTAGAGGGAAGAAAAAGAAAAATGTTGTTGATTGAACAACCCTTAGGAGGAGATGCAAAACTCATTTCTTGTTGTTTTCTTCTTTTTTCAATCTAACAGATAATACAGTCAATGAACAATTATGTTGAATATTTCATTATGCCTTTATATTTTATTGAGAAATGAGATGTGAAAGCAGTTTTTATTCTAATAACTGCTATGATGAAGACAAAACCTAAGCAGCACGCAAACGATATACCATTTAGGTTTGAAATCTCAAGGTTAGTGAAATACAGAAATTATTTTATCTACCCTCCTCATTCTATCTGTTTATGGGTTTGATCAAGTCGGGTAGTCTTGTTAAAATTTTAAGTTTGTTTGTTCAGTCTAGACTCGGTCTAAAAATTGAGTCTAAAATTTTGTCCAAGTCCGATTCGGATAAAAATTGTTAAAACTCGAGTTTGATCTAACCCGCCTAAATTAATTTTTTAATATTATTTTTTTATAAAAATTTTTTATAAATATACTACATCCAAAATACTAAAAACATTAAAATAATTATTTTTCAACAAATTGAAAATAAATTAAAAAATATTTATACTTAAATTAAAATATTTCCTAACATCGAGGTTCGGGGTTTGAGGTTTTGGGTTTAGGGTTCGAGTTTGGGGTTTGAGGTTTGCGGTTCAAGGTAAAAAAATTACCAATATTATGTGTAAACGACATGAAAAAAATTGTTAAAATGTCATTAAATAGTTAGAAACGTACCATGAATGATGTGGTGAGAAGAATCCATAAAATAATTTATCGGTAAAATAATTCAAATCTCTCAATCGATTTCTTTTCAAAAATAGAATCTAAATGTAACACCCCTATACCTGACCCGATCGCCAAGTCAAGATATCGGGATGCTACATTTGTTGCTGAAGCAATGAGAGTCAAATTCATTTCATTATGAGTACTTATTTAATCACTTTGATCAATTTAAACTTTTTATATGTCTTAGTATCATTTTCAAGTATTATACGGGTTTATTACAACCTTTAAAATAGTCTAAAGAGGAACAGAGACTAGAGTGAAAGGTTTTCAAATTTTAGGAGTGATGTCGCGACGTCGAGGGATTCCACGTTACGACGTCACAAACTGACTCATGTCGTTGCAATGTGGTTCCTCTGTCATCACGTCGAGAATTCTATTTCCCATGTTTTACCATATTTCAAGTTTTTAACATCCAAGTCTCTTTTCAATAGCTCAAAATTCAATCAATTCAACTCATTTCACATAGCAAATCATTCTCATTTAAGCATTTATAGTTTCAAGTCCACATAATATAACATGATATTCAATCGAAATACAAGACTTATAAAATTGACAAAATATTTATAAAGTTTTCAAATAAGTCCATTAGAGGACTCACACTTACAAATACAATTTACTTTTTCTACATGACTAATGCCGATATATATATACCTATTAATTTATCAATTAGGACTTCATCAATTTATTTTATGAGAATCACTTTCTTAGTACCTCAACAAAGCATTCGAACTTATTTTATGTATTTTCAAGTCCATTATTTGCAACAATTCCTTAGTATTACCCCTCTTTTATTATTTTACCTCCCCTCCTCTCCATTTCACATCCTTAATATTTTTATATATACATAAATCTTTTTCTCTTAACATACCATGCCTACATGTGACATTAATTAAGGTTTTTTCTAATTACACACTACTCTTATCAAGGTTGTCCATTTGAGTGATAGTCACTAAATTATTTATATCTTGGCCTACAAGATTCAAAATTAGGATCTGCTTTTTATTCTTGAAACTAGACTCGTTGAAATTGTTGCACACACGATAGTGAAATAAGCAGTAATGTAAAATATTTATTTAAATCACAAGATCGAACCAGAACAATATAGATATACACACATATATATATAATTTGAAAAAAAAAAGAAATAAAGACTAGATCGAAATATTATACTCGTAGGTAGGCAGGAAAAATGCACTGGTAGTTGATGTCTGTTTTGACAGTTTCTTTAAGACAGATTCGGTCGCTCCTTTGGTGCTAGAGAAACGTTGGTCGACTATCTCCCAAGATGCAACAACGAGATGAGCACGATAGTAGCATGGTTGCAGTGATCAACAAACTGTAGCCTTACCTTCGTCTATCACCGAAAATAGTTCGAAAAATATGTAGGGAAAATATCTCTCAAAATTTTGGAAAATTCTGTGTGTACCTTTTCCTGCAGATTATTTGGTTTTAAATAAAATTCAAATGAAGAACTTTTGGAAATTTTGACTAAATGAGCCAATAACGTTCGTGAATTAAAAAGCCATTAAACCCAAATTAATGTTTGAATTAAATGAGCCATTAACTCCTTTTAATACTCTTTTAATTCTAAATAGATAAACTCTGCTAAGAAAAATAAAATTACGTATTAGGCTAAAATATCCATAGGCCTAGGTGTGGGTGCGCCCCCAACCCCGACAGGTTTGGATTTACACCCCCTATGCACGAGGGAGAGCATTAGTTTAGTCATTCAATAACTACCAAGTTGGTTCATATATATAAACATATTCCATACTTGATATCTAACCAATGTGGGACTAAGCTTTCCATTTTCCTCAACATAATTCACAAGTGGCTTATTTTGAGCATCAATTCCTCATTCATCACTCAACCATTTTGAGCATATGATATATCGTTGTAAAGGTCTCATGGGTTAGAATATAAAATCATAATTTTATGATTCAAATCTCCACTTTTACTAATCTTGGATATGCCTCAAAGTTTTCAAAAAATATATTTTTTTCCAACAATCCCCCACATAAATGAAAATTAATAGTTTTAATGAAAAACATTGACTCGATGTGGTGATAGAATGTACGATCAATAGTTGCATAAGATAGGTGGGCATCAACCTTTGAACCTTCCGTTATGAATGTATATTTACTTTACTAGCCAACCAGTAGACTCAATGTCCTTAAACTATTCTGCCGTTTGTATAAACGATGTTATACCTCACACAACTACCTCCCTGCCAAGATGCGCCAATTGGAGAAAAGACCAACTATATACATTATTGAAAGGCCTACGACACCCATCATCTGCAACATCAGTTGTTAAGAACATGTCGCACCAAGTAACTGTGACCCAAATCTTATTAAGTTTAGAATTTACCTGTACTCCAACAGTAAATCTTCCCCTAAGGTTCTTTGGTGTTAACTCAGCAAGATATACTGGCAATTGTTTAGGGTTGAAATATTTATACCATTAGCCATCATCATATGATTATATGTATCAAATGGGAAATGGAATAATTATAACATATACCAAATAAGCAGAAATTCCATTTATGAATCCCATCAATAATCTTCCTACATCAAGCAACCAAGGAACCTTTCCAGCACACGAAAATACAACATTAAAGACATAAGATCCTATCCATAAAGGAAAAGTTAGTACAGTGAGTGAAAAAATAGAAGACCCTTTTGCGAATGCTATTGCAAGTCATCTCACAATGTAGAATATGTTCAAAACCCACATAGTCTAGTTCAAGACATTGATGAATTACACATGATTTTCTGACCACCATTCAATAAATGGCTAAAAACAGTTTGGTCAATTCAGTATTCATATAGAAGCTTACACCTTTGTTGGGGATTGACCTGATTAAGCAACAAACAAGTAAAAAATAGAGAAAGAAATTGAAAAATTAAACACACAAATTTAACATGTAAAAACCCCTCCAAATATAATAAAAAAACTACGGGTAAAAATAATTTTACTATAATGAAAAAGAACGAAGAGTACAAAAGATGGAGATAAAAACTAAACCCCAAATCCTAAAAATAAAGAACTCTCAAAATGTAAACACAAAATCCTCCAAAAAGTGTTATGAGTTCTAATCTTTTAATGGTTATATTTTCTAAGGTTGTAAAAGAGCTTAAATAGGCTAAATTCGTAGGTCAAATAAATTATGCTAATAAATGCTAAATATATTATACTAATAAATATTAAATCTTCTAAAAAGAAAATATATTTTTTTAACTTGACTTGCAAGCAATCTCTTATTTTATTTAACCAGAATTTGGGTCACATAACTCTAACAATCTCCACATTGACACGAATTCTCACAACGCCATCTTTGCCAAAGCCCGCCACGAACCTATCTTAAACTATGCAGGGAATCAATTGAGTCAAATATGTTCTTAGAAGTTGGAAGACTTCTAACCTTTGACTTGTGCACTGCTAAATCAAAACTAACTCGGGTCTGATTTTCACGAACACAGTGCCCTAACTTTTCAAAACATACATCCAAAAGAGAACCTCTCTTCTACGAAACGATTATACATTTTTCCCTCATATGACCAAATTGTCTCCGCTCCAAACGAGTTGAATTTGACTCTGTAATGGACAAAGGACGTCCGATTTCACCGGTCAATATAGAACCTTTCAGAATATAAAGACTATCGGTCCTTTTACCTTTTAACAGAACGAGAGCCCCATGAGACACCTTAATGTCGCTCAACTCGATGTTGATTATGTAACCTTTCGAGTCTAAAATACTAAAAGAGATGAGATTCTTTCGTAAATCAGGTACATACCTAACATCTGAGAGTGTCCTAATCGTCCCATCGTGTATCCTAATTTTAATAGTACCAATACCGATTACCTTACTGGATTAATCATTTCCTATGCGCACAACTCCACCTTCAATCGAACTGTATGTGGAGAGCCATTCTCTATTGAGACACATATGGAAAAAACATCCTGAATCTAGGATCCACTCAGATGTAAGCTCGGAGCTATTGCTCGTTGACACTAACAAGAAATCATCACCGCTTTCGTCGAACAAATTAACACCAGATACATCTTCCTCGTTACTCTCAGTAGCCCTTTTATTTCGCAGTTTATAACAATTTGCTTTGACGTGACCTAACTTCTTACAATAGCGACACCTTTTGTCTCGCTTCTTTGATGCTACCATAATGAAAACTTGCCTATCTGTCTTGCTATCTGAACCAAACTCATTATCGAGTTTTCTTTACTCAATAAATGACCCTTCACATCCTTGAACGGGAGTTTGTCTCTGTCATAATCAGGGTCTCCTTAAAAGACTTGTATAAAGAGGGTAAAGAGCATAATAATAGCATAACCTGATCTTCATTGTCAATCTTAACCTCAACATTTTTTAAATCATTCAAAAGAGTAATAAATTAACTAATGTGATCTCTAAGAAGCTCACATTCGTTCATACGAAATATAAATAGACGTTGTTTCAACACTAAATGGTTAGCTAGATATTTAATCATATAAAGAATTTCTAACCTTTCCCATAAGGCGGATGATGTTTTTTCATCAATATCTCCTGCAATATCCTATTCGCGATTCACAACTGGATTGTAGATATGGCATTTTCATCAAGCTCTTCCCATTCAGTCTGATCTAGATTCTCAAACTTTTTCTCGATAACAATATTTTTCAGGCCAGTCTGAACTAGAATTGCCATCATTCGAACTTGTCACAAATTGAAATTTGTGACGCCATCGAACTTCTCAATGTCAAACCTTGTTACTGCCATCTCTGAACGGGCTGATCTACGACAAATTGAACCTGACTTTGATATCATTTGTTGGGGATTAAGCCGATTAAGCAATGAACAAGTAAACAATAGCGGAAGAAATTGAGCAATTGAACACACAAATTTATCGTGGAAAAACCCCTTCAAAGAGGATAAAAAAACCACTAGTAATGATAATTTTACTAGAATGACAAAAAAAACGAAGAGTACAAAAGATGGAGAAAAAACTAAACTTCAAAACTCAAAAACAAAGAACCCTCAAAACGTAAACATAAAATTCTCCAAAAGTGTTATGAATTCTAATCTTTTAATGCATGTGTTTTCTAATGTTGTAAAAGATGCTATTTATAGACTAAATTCGTAGGTCAAATAAATTAAGTTAATAAATGTTAAATATATTATACTAATAAATACTAAATCTTCTAGAAAGTAAATATATTTTGTTTAACTTGACTTGCAAATAATCTCTTGTTTTATTTAAGAGGGATTTGAGTCACACAACTCTAATAGCTTATACGACCAAGGAATGGTGATTTAAGAGTGAACCAAAAGGTGAAAACTGCACAGCACATAGAGTTGTTTGAAATTTCAAGTTGGCTTCTCTTTATACCCACACAAGTAAGAAAAATGATCATCCCGGAGTCTTTTAGTAAGCATTGCGCGTTACCCCTGCAAGAGAAAGACCCAGGTCCTCCATGATTACAGATTGAGTAGGTGATGAGTATCCCATTTTTGAAAAAAAGCCATGAAAATGAAAAAGGAATAAAAGCCTCAACCAGTAATCATCATTTCCACGGTACTAGCAGATAATCAAAGTAAGCTATGGTTTGACATATGCAAAATGCGGTGGTGAGTCTACTTACAATACATCCAAAACCAAAGGAAATGCAAGCTACCACAAAGGTGCTAAGAACAAGAGTAGTTGTTATTTTTGAACTATTCTGCTGCTCATCACCATGTCCTTCTCTAACAAGCAAAAACTCGGACTGCAACTCTGTAGCTCTTTCTTCCCCCATTCTATTTTGGTCCTGGAAACGCAAAAACACTAATAATTAATGAACGATGATCAGAATGTTAGTGGCCCATAAAAAGTGCTTGGGAATCTTACACTAAATTTCGCTTTCCTTTTACATCTTTGATATTTCTGCTACCTACCCTCGAGAGAAATGACATCCACGTGTAAAAATATCACATAACAAAAAGTAAAAGGCTGAATGTACATTTTAGTCCCTTAAGTATACCGCTTCCACCTTGTTCTCTAAAGTTTTTTTTTCTAGCTTCGTCCCTAATTCTCAATTTAATCCCTAATATTATCAGACATTTTTTATTCAATCTTTTTGGTTTTAAAAACAGGCTAGTCAATTATATGCTACTACATGTAATACAATTACGTCACTATGACGTTATCATCATCTGAAAAAATAAAAATTTAAAAATATTTAAATAATTAGAAATTTTATTAAATTTATTAAAAATAGAAAAATGATAAAAAATTATTTAAAATTAATAAAATTAATAAAATAGAATTTTTTTATAAAATTACAAAAAATTTTAAAATATAAAAGTACTAAATATTAGTAAATATTTTTCAAAAAATATATTAGAAATTTTAATATTATTAAAATATTATAAATCATATTTACTACAGCTTGAACATGAGATCTTTGTCTCTTGGAAGGATACCACCTACAATAATTGTTGCTAGTGCAGGAGGACGTGGGTTCAAATGCCTTGATGTGCATTATTATCCTCTTATTTAAGAGTTGGGGATGAGCTATGGATAGTTCTAGGCATTGTATAAAAAAAACCATCAATTATAAATTCCGATTGATTGAATTATAAAACAATTATCATAAGTGATATCCTTTCAAGAGGTGAAGATGTCATGTTTAAGTTTTAGTAAATGTGATTTATAAAATTTTAAAAATATTAAAATTTCTATTTTTTAATTTTTTTGTAAATTTAAATTTTTTATATATATTTATAATGGTCTTTTGTAATTATATAATTTTCTGTTTTAATTTTTACATCAATTTGTAATTTTTACAATTTTTTGGTAATTTTTAAAGATTTTCTAAGGTTTTTTTTTGGATGATATGTCACAATGATGTCATTGTATGACACAATGCAACATAAGATTGGCTAGCGGATTATTTAATGTCCAAAGAATTGAATTGAGAATTTTTGATAATATTAGGGACTAAATTGAGAATGCCTGATAATATTAGGGACTGAAGTGAGCAAAAAAACTTTAAAAATCAAAGCGAGAAGAGTGGTATATTTTAGGGACTAAAGAGTGCATTACGTGCAAAATAAAATAGAAATATACGTTTCGGTCATGAGAGCTGAGATCCACATTGTATTATACCCAAATTGCTACATTATAGAAAGTAACAACGTAGTCATCTGTTATTTTCTGTCCGCTTTTGCCATTCGTTAACTACTAATGATATAGAATTTTAAAGGGTAAATTGCATCCTAGGTACTAAACTATTAGTAAGCTTAAATTTTGTTATTTAACTTAAAATATTATAAAATAATTACTAAATTATTAGAGGAAAATAACTCATTACACTTTGTTCTCACTACGGAGAAGTAGTAAGTGATGCTTGTATTTCTTCGAGTGTACGACCCTTTGTCTCCGGTACCATCTTTGCAATAAATATGACACAAACACCACAAATTGCTGAATATATGAAGAATGTCCCTATAATAGTTCCACAACACAAGTCATTTTTCTTTGATCCAAAGCTAAAACAATGTTAAAACGCCTACAGACACTACTTACCTGCTGAGCTCCATTGGAATAAGAAGTTAAAGTTGTATGAAACAGTCCAAGAACAAATATTCCCAGTCAAACCGGCTAAGCTCCCAGCTGCACCTTTTACGTTTATGGGAAAAATCTGAAACATATTCCCTTCACTGTTAAATATGTGCAGTAGAACATATTTGTGATTGACTTCCTGAATGGTGTTTGTTTTGGTTACGTGCATGAATAAGTTTTTAACAAGTATTTGGAAGATCTTTGGATGAGCATATCAACGTACCCTTGTCCAGAGACAGGAATGTTCTTAGAAAATTAAGTCGGAACAACATAGGATGGACATGTAAATGGAGAGGATGTTAGAAAATGAAGTAAATTAACCTCTGCCACTATAACCCATGGAATTCCTTCCATCCCTGCTTGGTATGAGCCCATATACACCTGACATACAAGCCAAATAATTAACTCTCTCTCTTACTCTCTTACATCTGTAGAATAAAGAAATTACATTCTCGTATGCAATGCCAGAAGAGAATGCAACTTACCCAAATGCTAATCAGTGCCAAAATTCGAGCTTCTTCACTCCACAAGTGATGACCCTGCTTGTGGTAATTTAAGTTTGAAGTACATTGTTATGTGCACAAAGAACAGTCAAAAGTAAAAGAATGTAGTTTTGTTTCTTCAAAAGAAACCTGTAAAAGGAATGATATCCCAGTAAGGAAGCTGCCAAAGCATAATCCAGCTGAAGATACCTGAAAAATATTGCAATATCAGCCAACTATTTAGCCAGAAAACACCTTTCAATTCAAAAAGTTTCTCAGTTTTCTGACCAGGAGAAGTGCTCGTCTTCCGAACTTATCGATTAAACTTGCACCAACAATGGCCGTTATCATCTATAAACATGAATATAGGAATATTCAGTTTCTGATATATGCAGTTCATAACTTTAAAACAGCATAGGAGCATAGGACCTGGATAACAGCCAACGTACTAAGCCCGACATATTTCGATAAGCCTATAGAAAATAAAAAGAATCTCATTTTGTTAAATGGTTGAGATTTTTTTTTGTTCATTTAAATAATGTGATGTAGATATTATTAGGGTTTAGGACACATCATTTACCTACAGAGGTAAAAATAACTCCCGAGTAATATGTATATGCATTGCTCCCACCTGAGTGTTGAAGTACCTTCAGCCCAATTCCAATCTGTGAGCAATGTGAGAAGTTTATAGATAAAAGACACAGAGAAACTAGAAGTTGAGAAATCATGATTCGGTTCTTACAATTAGGGAATGATAATATTTTGGCTGAAACAAATCCAACATTCCTCCCCCTGACAATCGTTTGAGCGAATCCGTATAGTCCTGAAAAGGATCTGACCTTATTTCTTTTCTTCAAGCAACATTGTACCTGTTTTCATTTACTGAAGTTATGCATATGAAGTTGAAATGTTACTTTTATAGAAGCTGCTTCCTCAAAAACATTGGCTTTCTTTCCCCTGAGGGACCGCAGCACAGTTTCAAACTCCTCTTCTCGACCAACATTTACCTACAGAGAAATCAAAAGTTAGAGCAAAACTACATTATTTCAGGCAATGTTGTGCAACACAAAGCAATCAAATCTTAAAATCTGACTCACCAGCCATCTAGGAGACTCTGGAATGTAGATTAGAAGAGGGAGTTGTACAAGACTCGGAATTATACCTATGCATAAAATCAACCCCCCCCCAAAAAAAAAGTTAAGTTTAGATTGCAGTTCTAATACAGTTCACATGGCAAGAAAGTTTCGAAGTTACCGATTAGAGCCAAGATGCGCCAATTGATGAAAGGACCAACTATATACATCGTTGAAAGGCCTAAGATAGCCATCATCTGCAGAATCAGCTGTTAAGAACATGATGCACCTACTAACAGTAACCCGAATTTGATTAAGTTCAGAATTTGCCTGTACTCCAGCAGTAAATCTTCCCCTAAGGTTTTTCGGTGTTATCTCAGCAAGATATACTGGCAACTGTTTGGGGTTGAAATGTTTATACCATTAGCCATCATATGAATAAATGTATCAAATGGGAAATGGAATCTTTACAACATATACCAAATAACCAGCAATTCCATTGCTGAATCCCAGCAATAATCTTCCTACATCAAGCAACCAAGGAACCTTTCCAACACACGAAAATACAGCATTAAAGACGTAAGAGCATATCCATAAAAGAAAAGTCAGTAGAGTGAATGAAAAAATAGAAGAAACCTTTGCAAATGCTATTGCAAGCCATCCCACTATGTAGAATATGTACAAAACCCACATGGTCTGGTTCAAGACATTGAGGAATTAGACATTCAATAAATGGCTAGAGATAGTATGGTCAGTTCAGTAGTCATATCGAAACTTACGCCTTTACGACCGAGGAGATCTACAGTCTTCCCACTTACTAATGCCCCTAGAATTGATCCAAGATTTAACAGTGAACCAAAAAGTGAAAACTGCAGAGAACAGAGAGTTATTTAAAAGTTCAAACTTGCTTCTTTTTACACCCACATAAGAAAAATGAGGAATATCCAGCATTTTGTATTACCTCTGCAATAGAAAGACCCAGGTCCTCCATGATTACAGACTGAGTAGGTGATGTATATCCAGCCTGTCGAAAACAAAAATCATGAAAAAGGCTCTAGCAGTCAATCGAACTTCAACGACAAGTCAACAACAATACGAAAAATACAAGCTAACTAAAATTGGGTCAGAAGTAGAAGAGGTTGTCAAGTAGATGGAACATGGTGAATGAGAAGTAACTTATGCTTTGGCATATGCAAAATGTGGTTATTGATCTACTTACAATATAACCAACACCAAAGGAAATGCTAGCTGCCACAAAGGTGCTAAGAACGAGTGTAGTGGTGACACTTGAACTATTCTCACCAGCTCCTTCTCTAACAAGCAAAGACTCCGACTGTAACACTGTAGCCCTTTCTTCCCCCATCTTTTTTTTTTTGTTTTTTGTCCTGGAAACTCGAAACTTTTTTTGAAAATGGTGAATAACTAGGAATTATGAGAATGTTAAAAAGGAAAATAAAAATGCTTGGCGATCTTGCATACAATCTGGGTTTCCTTTTAACATGTTTTTGGCTTCCTACGTAGTATGTGCGCCATGCGATTCTGAAAAAAGAAAAGGACAGATGCATTATAACCACTCAACTAGTCAATTTTAGCTCGTGGGGTTAAGTCACACAGCATCTTTCAGCTTTGATCTAACAAGTGATGTGTCAGTGGGCGGGGGGGTCCTTTTGCAATAATTTAGCCCCGACAAAAGTTCTAATTATTATGTAATTATTTTTTATTTGAAATTTGAACGAGTAACACTAAAAATAGTGTCGAAACCATTTTTTTTGTTTTTGAAAAAAAAAGGAATTGACTTTAAAAATAAAACGGGAGTTGCCACCGATCCTTTAATGAGGTGAGATCGGATCACTTTGAAAACAATTTTAGGTTTGCGAATTTTGAGAAAATAGGTTCGAGAGTCGGTTACGCACGAGGAAGGGTTAGCACTCTCGTGACGCCCAAAATTGGTACCAAATTGACGTTTAACGTTTTAGTGTCGAGAAATTTGAAAAGATTTTAAAATACGATCTTTTGAAAAGAAAATTTGAATAAACTGAATTGAATAGCAAGATGTACTCGTTTTGAATAAATTGCCACACTCACTGAGTTAGAGTGCGACAATTCATTTGTCAAAATTAAGTATGTCTTCTTGCTTTCAAATTCATGCATTTTAAAAAGGTTGTTCAATCATTTAAGTCGAACGAGAAAGTCAGAATCCAGTAAGTTAGGTTTCGATTTCTCGAAGTTCTTAAACATCAAACAATGCCCTTTAAAAAAAAAACCGGATAACAGAATATCACATCCAATAAGTTAGGATCCGACATTTTGAAATCCTAAATGCTTAATTTTAAAATTGAATGGTTTTAATAAATTGAACACTTGACTATCTAAATTTATCGAGAAGAATCGTAACCTAGTAAGTTAAGGCACGATTCTTTCGAGAACTTATGAACATCAACCTTTTAGGAATTAAATAATGAAACAACTATAGTGCAAGCAAGTAGCAGGCAAATGCAAACATCGACTTTGATCATTATACAAACATCCACATTAAAAATTAAGCAGCCCATAAATTCATAATCAATAAAAATGAGACAATGAAAAAAATGATAACAACAAATAATACAAATATTTAATACAATTTGGCAAGGATAAAAATAAAAGGTTTGAATAAATTGTAATGAAGGATTTTAAAACCCAAAGAAATAAAACGTAGTAAAATAAAAGCAAAACAACTTGAAATTAATATATTACATTCTAATTTATGTGAATAAAACTTAGTAGAATTAAGAGTATATACCCAATAATAATATATATAAAAGTTAAATAAATAAAATGGAATAACAAACTTAAAAGAACAAAGCTTTTGCGTAAAAAAATTATCATTTGAAATTAATAACAATATATTATTATATATATGTAAGTATACTATTAAAATACTATATATGTATATGTATAAAAATATAAAGCATTATTGTTAGAAATTTTGAAGTTTATTATATATATATATATATACGTACATGAACGAAAACAACAAAAAAAAAGGATGTATAAATTATATTAAGATAAGATCATGAAAATATTTATAACATTAAGGAATGAATTCCTGGAAGAATATTTATAAAATATTAAGATGAAATAATAGGGATTAGATTAGAAATTAAACAGAATCTAAGGAAAGATATCAAAAATAGAGCAAAATGGCGGGTCAAAACGCGACGTGCAGATGACATGGGGACCAAAAGGGAAATATTTCCTATCCCCAAAACGCAGCGTCTTTGCGCGGATGAAAACGGAATGAAAACAAAATGCACGGCCAAGATTAGACAAAATATAAAGGCTTATTTGAATGCATCATGAAAAATAGGGACTAAATGCGTAAAAATCCCCTCAGACCCAAAACGCGCAGATCCTTCCCCTGGGTCGAGTCACCGCGCGGGTCGGGGGCGATTAGACGACGTCGTTTTGAAGCTATCACATCAGCAACAAACGGCGACGTTTCGGATCTTGCGATTAAAACTAAAACAAACCTAACAAAACCCTAACACTCTTATCCTTCTTTTTTAAAAAAACTAAAGCTCTCTCTCTCTCTCTCGGCGCTGCTTTTTTTAAAAAATCCCTTCCCCGCTTTCTTATTTCTTTCTTCTCTCTCTTCTCTGTTTTGTGTTTGTTTTTGCTGCTTTTTGTGTGCGTCTCTTGCAGGTACAGAGCGCAAGGTCTGGACGCAGCACGTACGGAGGCGAAGGCGCGTGTACGAGGTAGACGTGGCACCGCGCACATGGGGGAGGCGTGGGTAGCAGCGGTGCAGGAGACCTCTGCTATTGCTAGGGTTTTCGGTAATCGAGCTAGGGATTGGGCTTCTGTAATCGGGCTAGGGATTAGGTTTTAGGGCTTTGGTTTTGGGTAGTGGGTTGTGTTTAGTTCGGGCCTTATTGGGCCCAGTGTAAAAGGACTATTTGGACATTTAATTTTTGGTTTTATTTATTGTTTATTTATTTGATTTGGGCCGGGCGAATTTGGGCTATTACAAATAGTATTGGAAAAAAAAGTTAATTTCCTTTAAAATGGAGGTCAAGACTAATTTTCCATTAAATGGCCAAAAAATAAAATATTGACGGGATTAGGCCGATTGACGAGAGTGGACCCATTTTTAAAAAACGCTTTTAGTTAGAAGATTTTTCAAGTGATACGCAAAAAGATACTTGCAACTGGAAATTCTTTCTACCATTTTCAGCAAAAGCGCTTCTAACATGAAGCTATTTTCCCTTGATTTTTCCAGTACCGTTTTTAATAGGGTTAGGGTTTTGTTTATTAAAATTAGGGTTTAGGGTTAGAGTTTTGTTTATTTAAAGTAGGGTTTAGGGGTTTTTTATATTTTAATTAATTATTTTGTAATAATTTTTGAGATGTTAAATAATAATAATTTAATTCAAAATAAAAAAATCGTATTTTTACACCAATCGTATATCGTAATCCCGAAAATTGAATTGGATTTATAATCGATTGAAAAAGAATATAAAATTAGACAACATTAAAATATAATAAGAAATATTCTTACCATTTGCAATATATTGATGGAAATGTGGTTCTTATCATGACGGATTACGAACTTGTCATTGATAATTTTGAAAAAAAATGAATACTTTGTATGAGAAAAATATTTTAAGAAAGTGTTAAGATAATTTAAATAAATAAAATTGAGAGAGAGAGAAAAATTAAAGAATTTAAGTGAGTTTTGAGAAGAATTTGAGAGAGAATTGATAATATGATAGAGAGTTGAGATTGAATTGGAAAAGAAGTTAAATGGGGGATTTATAGGATAGATTTTTTACTGTTAGGGGGGTGGGGGGCAACGGCTAATTAAATAGCCGATGAAAGTAGGTGACCATTGGGGAAATGCTGACTTGGCGGAAAGTGCTTCCTGCTGGAAGTGTTTTTGCTGACTTGACGGAAAGAGCTTCTTGCTGGAAGCACTTTTGCTGAAAAATGGCAGAAAGAGCTCCCAGCTGTAAGCACTTTTTTGCGTATCACATGAAAAAGTTTCTAGCTAGAAGCTTTTTTTAAAAATTGACTCATTCCTGTTGATTTTTCTTTCAATCGACCTAGTCCTGTCAATGTTTTATATTTTTTTAGCATTTAATGGAAAATTGGTCCAGCATTAAAGGTTGTAGTCTAATCTTACTATTTAATTATATTATATTATTTTATTTTATATATTATTTAATTTATAACTTATAAATATTAAATTTATAATAATATATAGTACTATGATCTAAGCATTTAAAATATTAAATTACCTATATAAAACTTTTTAATAAATGGAAAATTCATATAAAACTAATAAATATTAAATTAGAAGTAGCATAAATACCTTTTAAAAATTTTAAAAAAATATAAACGAGCTTAAAATAAGATTAAGTTAACACATTACAAATATGGATAAATTAAGTAAAATTTTAAATCAATAATTTTAGTTGGACTAAGCCGAACTTTGCTAAACCTAAAATATGAAAGTATAATACTTATGTCCAACCCAGTCCTCAAAGACTTCTACTTTAAATTTCAATTTTTTTTTAATTCGTACAAGGTTGGGTGAACCAATTTTACTTTTTTCAACCATAACGTGGGAATCAACTTCTACTTTAAATTTCAAATTTTTCTTTTAAAATTCGTACAAGTTTGGGTGAACCAATTTTATTATTTTCAACCATAACGTGGGAATCAAAATATTATGAATCTGTGAATTAAAATTTGAACAGTTTTTTTCTCTAATCTCTAATACTAAGCGTCAGATTAATTTAGATTTATGGTATGTTCTACTTATCGATGGATACTAATTTACAGTACCGATCGTCAAATCGCTGCTTGAGACTCGTTACCAAACTTCTTAAAGAAAAAAAAATTAACAGCTTAGTGATTTGAATAAAAACTTTTGAATAGTTTAATAAATTAAATAAAAACTTTTGAATATTTAACAGTCATTTTATAATTTTTTAGAATTGAATGATCAAAATGTAAAATTACTTATGCTTCAGTGAGATTGAGTTGAATTTACCTAATTTTAAAATATTAAGATTATTTTATATATATTTACCTACTAAACCTAGTTAACATATTTACCTATCTATCTTCCTCTTTTAACATTTCCACTAAATTCCTAAAATTTTCTCAAGCTGAATAACACCCAACACTTGATTTTTTTTATTGTTATTTTGATTCCAGAATTTTTATTTCTTGCAACCTAAAAATCACATTAATTCTTGAATATTACCCATTTTGCTCATGGATAAGATTTTTTGGGGGGTTTAAAGATTACTAGTAGTTGATGATTGAAGGAAGAAAGAGTTACTGTTATTATTTTCAGTATAGATACTCATGTTTGCTAATTAATGGTTTTCGTTTTGTTTTGATAGATAGAATAAGAAGGAATTTCAACTTGCTTTCTCACACAATCTTGTTCTTATCTAAATTATTAATTTTGTCATTGCATGCGTCTTTATACTCAATTTCTCTTCATCTATTTAAAATTTCCGAAATCTTCTTGTGGAAAGTGTAAATGTAAGTAATTTCCAGGGTTTTTTTTTTCAAAGTTGGGTTTCAGATTAAGGGGGTAAGAAGTGGGATTTTCAAAGTTTTGATTCAAAATTTTATATTTTCAAAGGTGGGATTGGGCGAAGGTGGACGAAGGCAAACGCTGGTAATAGTTTCAGGTGGATGTTGGATGAAGGGCGATACTGGGGTTTGCTTCGACTGCAGCAATTTGGTTTGAAGTGTCGAGTATAGGTTCTCCCTTCAGAGGACCTTCATCCACAACAAGTTTACGATTTGCATTTGGTGAAATTTGAATTGATTTATAGAACCTTGGGGGTGGATGGGCAACTTTGTTATGGATAGAGTTTATGCGACGACGAAGCTTAACCTGTAGACAAATCTCTAATGGTTAAATTTCTCTATCAGTACTTTTCCAAAGTTATGAATTTAGTCTTCATATTTTAATTTAATTAATTTTAGGCTTTGTACATTTTAGTTTGGATAAATCTCAAAATCATACACGAACGGATCTAGTGTCTTAAGTGTTGTATTTTGTTTATATATACTTGTCTTTTTCGAACAAATTAGTTTAATAATAATATTCATTAATTACATTAATATTATTGTATATTATCCTCAAAGATTTTTGCCCGAAAAATAAAATGAAAGTAAATATTGGCTCACTGTCTATCTAACATTTAACTAAAATTAAGTAATATTACGTGGTTGATTTGTAATATGGAAAGACAACTTATATCAATAGATGAACTTAAACATTCCATTAGTTTAATTGGAAATGAGAAAACCGATTGAAAGACTAATATGACGTCTATCAAGTCCAATTAGGAAGATGTTTTGTCTTAAGCATTGGAGTGAATGACTCCCAAAAGATAGAGACGGAGGTGTTACTAACTAGACTAATAGTACATTGGATAGGACCTAAGTAGAATAAATTTTAGATTCGTTTATGGTTTTATTCACTTGTGATATTCACTGTGGCATACCTTAATCCTAAGTGGATGATGAACTATGTATGTGTGACTCGTTTATTTTGATGTAAGTAAAAGCCTGAGTTCAAATAGATAATGAACCGAAAGTTGGTGCGTCAGGTGATTTCTGCAGTATGTAGTATCATTCACACTAGTGGAATTCATAGCCCAATTAATAAGTAAATGATATCCTCTCATCGACATTACATAATAGATTAAAAGTAAAAAAGGTCACAGATTCTTTGTCTTTGTGATCAATAACTTAATTACTATTTGATATTAATTCATTGTTCATGAAAGATCTAATGGTTATCATAAGAAAAATAGGATCACATTAGGAGAATGAATTTATCCCAAAAGATTAAAAATAGCATGTAAAATCAAATGAATAAAATGGATAAAAATGATAAAGTTAGAAAAATAGGTTACATTCGCAAATGAATATGTTTTCTCATTTAGTATAGAAATGACTTGAGAACTAATTTAAGTTTTTGAATTATTATTTTATTAAATAATTGAAGTTCAATAATAGAATTAAATTAATTAGTAATTGTAAATCCGTTGAATATGGAAATTAAATATATTTTCTCATAGATTCTTTTACAATAAAGTTATCATAACTTTAACGAATTAGAATTAAGTTGAAAAATTATTTAATTGGAAAAATTAAATTATCTAATTAAATTAATTAATAAATAATATTTATTTTGAGAAATAGAAAACATGTATTAAGTTTATTTAAATTATAAAGTGTTAGGTTAAAAGTTCAGATAACACAATTAATTGGGCCCAATACAGGAAAAACTCAAATTCCCATCATATTACATATGAGGGGTAGCAACCCTAGTGCATTTAACTAGGGTGTGTCACCCCACCTTCTAGTTCAACTAGAATGCTAGTTTTTTTATTGAGTAAATATTATTTGTGTTTTATTGATTCAACCAGAATTCTCCTCTCTCCTTATAAATATATGACACTAGTAGAGTTATTTATAACACAAATTCAATACAAAGTTAAGATATTGTTATTCTGTCAGAAGGTAAGGAGAATTTATTTTCTAAGTATAAATTCTATTTTCTGAGAATAATAATTCTCTCGGTTTCTATTGAGAGAGAGAATTACTTTCTTATTAAAAGTAATAAATCATTTTTGGTTCTGTGTTTAGTTCACAATTGTTCGAGCCCACACTCGAAGCAATTCGCGGTATGAGAATGGCGGAGAAAGTCATTCGGTTGAAAGCTGAGAATGTCTATGATCAGTCTCGCTCAAAGCATAGGTACTTTTCGAGAAAAATTTACTGTTATAAATATCACAAACCGACTTGATTTTCAAAATTTTAATTTTTCGCTGTGACAAAAAAATATTTTTTAAACCGGATTTTTCCAACACTTAGATCCGATGGGCAATTATATACATGAACTTTGGTTTTGTGCAATTTTATACATGAATTTTTTATTTGATCCATTTCTCACAAATTATTAAGACAATTATTGATATAGCTTCATTTTATATTATATATTGCATAAAAATAATTATATTTATCTAATATAAAACTAATTGGATGCATTTATTTCTTTAAATGTGTATAATGAATCAAAATGAAAGTTTCATGAATATATTTGAACCACAATCAAAGTTTCATGTGTATAATTGCACCAAATAAAATTTATGTATCAGATTGCATATTAAATCAAAATTAATGTATAATTTTGAGGTTTGTCCCATTTTAGTTCCTATACTTTTTCAAATTTTAAAATTTTAGTCCTGATTCGAAAGTAGCAATTAATTTTATTTGATTAAATTCAATTACTAATATTGTACTATGCGTATAGTTGTAGATTTTGTCCATATTTTTCAATTGTATCATTTTAAGTTTTATACTTTTCAAAATTTGAAATTTCGATCTTAAAGAAATTACCCTCATTAATTCATTAACTAGAATAATAAGTTGACATGACATTATAATAAGTTGACTGCACCAAATTTAGAAAGTAGCAAAATAAATTTAATAGTTATCATTGGTGAGGATTAAAATTTTAAATTTTAAAAATATAAAAATTAAAATGATCAAATTAAATTAGATGGATTAAATCCATAATATCCATATGTTTTTAATTATATAGTTATTCATATAGTTACTTATATAAAATTGTTTTATTTTATTTTATTGTAAATTTAAAACAAAAAGACAAACAAACGGTAATCCAGTTGTATAAAAAAAGGGAAAGAGCATTGATTAAAAGAAAAGGAAAGGGCGAGAATGAAAATTGAATTGTTAAAAGCCCTTAAAGCGGTGGATGGGAAAAATGAATTGTGGTGTGGTGAGATTTTCCCACCATTGCTATTTCTTTATGGTTAGGGTTAAATAAAAAATTTGGGTTAAAGTTAAATAAAAATTTTAAGCCTATTTTTTAGATTTGGGTTTGACCCGACTCAAAAAATGGACCTAAAATTTTATTCAAGTTTAATCTGAATAAAAATGCTAAAATTTGAGTTTGATTCAACCAGCATTAAATATTTTTATATAAAATAAATTTTAAAAATATAATATATTAAATACAGTAAAATTATTAAACTAAAAATTTCTCAACAAATGAAAAAAAAATTAATATATATATACCTAAATAACATTAAGACAATAGCAACTTAGCAAATAAAACAAAATTAATAATAAAACAAGAGTTATATAATAGTGAAAGAATAATAATAAAATAGTAACAATATATAATAACAAAATAATAGAAAAAAAAAACAATTGGTTTTTTTAATTCGAATCCTCAAACCTTTCACTTTCGGATAAACCTTTAGGTGGAGTGGGATGTACAAACCTATTGTTATCCAAACGATGGACAGAGCTGCGATTGCATGATTAACCATGCAAATCTCACCGAAACGCAGGTTCAAAGGCTGAATTATAAGTTGATTTGTAAAAGTGGGTAAATTTTGGATTATTTTTGAATCAATATCTCTTTTATTTAAAAGTTTATTATTTCTCTCTTTATATAATATATCTAATATATATTATTTATAACTAAATTTTGAATAAACAGAAATTTCTATATATTTTTCACTAAATATTTATAAATACTTTATTGCTTAAAATTTTATTTTGTAAACCCCATTTAAATTCCAATAAATTATACTTTATACAAAATAAAAAATAATTAATCTAAACAACTTCTAATGTAAAAATTGAAAAAAAAATATTTCTAAAATTTTAATACATTCTAGCAATTTTTAGATAATATCTCAAATGGATGCTACAATGACCCCAAATACACGAGATGTGTATACAAGGGAATATTGCAGGAAAGTATATCAAATAGTTAATACACTTGGTTCTCACTATGGAGAAGTAGTAAGGGATGCTTGTATTTCTTCAAGTGTACGCCCCTTGGTCTCCGCGTATCATCTTTGCAATAAATATGACACAAACACCACAACTTGCTGAAAATATGAAGAATGCCCCTACAATAATTCCACAAAACAAGTCATTTTTTCTTAGATCAAAAGCTAAAACAAGGTTTAAACACCAACAGACACTACTCACCTGTTGAGCTCCACTGGAATAAGAAGTTAAAGTTGTATGAAACAGCCCAAGAACAAATATTCCCAGTCAGACCAGCTAAGCTCCCAGCTGCACCTTTTATGTTTATGGGGAAAATCTGAAACATAATCCTTTCACTGTTAAATATGTGCAGTAAAACATATATTTGGAAGATCTTTGGATGAACATATCAACGTACCCTTGTCCGGAGACAGGGATGTTCCTAGAAAAATTAAGACTTGGAGCAATATAGGATGGATTTGTAAATGGAGAGAAAGTTAGAAAACTTAAGTAAATTAACCTCTGCCACTATAATCCAAGGAATTCCTTCCATCCCCCCATATACACCTGAAATACATGCAACATAATTATCTTTTAATCTCTAACATGTGTAGCTTACATATAATTTAAAAAAAAAAAAAAACAAAGAAACTACATTCCCTAATTCAATGCTAGAAGAGAAAGTAACTTACCCAAATGCTAATCAGTGCCAAAATTGGAGTTCCTTCACTCCACAAGGGATGATCCTGCTTGTGGTAACCTAAGTTTTAATGCATTGTTATATGCACAAAGAACAGCCAAAAGTAAAAGAAATTAGGTTTTTTCAAAAGAAACCTGTAAAAGGAATGACATCCCAGTAAGGAAGCTGCCAACACATAATCCAGCTGAAGATACCTGCAAAATGTTGGAATATCAGCAACTGTTTAGCCAAAAATTCCTTCCAATTCTGAAAGTTTTTCATTTTTCGGACCAGGAGAAGCGACCGTCTTCCGAACTTATCGATTAAGCTTGCACCAACATCAGCCATTATTATCTATAAACATGAATATAGGAACATTTAGTGTCTGGTATATGCAGTTCATAACTTTAAAACAGCATAGGAGTATAGGACCTTGACAACAGCCAACGTACTAAGCCCGACATACTTCGATAAGCCTATAGCAAATAAAAAGAATCTCATTATGTTAAATGGTGGAGACTTTATTTTTCATTTTAATAATGTGATTTAGATATTATTAGGGTTTGGGACACATCATTTACCAGCAGTGGTAAAAATAACTCCCGAGTAATATGCATATGCATTGCCCCATGCTGAGTGTTAAAAGTACCTTCAGCCCAATTGCAATCTGTGTGCAATGTGAGAAGTTTATAGATAAAAGAAACACTTATAAAGAGAAACTAGAAAGTTCTTAAATCATGATTAAGTTCTTACAATTAGGGAACAAAAATATTTTGGATGAAACAAGTCCAACATTCCTCCCCATGAGAATCGTTTGAGCGAATTGTTATATTCCTGAAAAAGATTTGATCTTATTTCTTTTCTTCAAGCAAAAGTGTATATGTTTTCATCTACAGAAGTTATGCATATGAAGTTGAAGTACTACTTTTATAGAAGCTGCTTCCTCAAAAACATTGGCTTTCTTTCCCCTGAGGGACCGCAGCACAGTTTCAAACTCTTCTCGACCAACAGTTACCTACAAAGAAATCAAAGTTAGAGCAAAACTACATTTCTTCAGGCAATGTTTTGCAGAATATTGTAAAATGCCAATATATATTTATGCGTTGTGTTTTCGGAGTGTTTCTGGCTTAAGTCTAACAACACAAAGCAATCAAACCTTAAAATCTGACTAACCAGCCACCTAGGAGACTCTTGAATGAAGAACAGAGGAGGGAGTTGTACAAGACTCGGAATTATACCTACACGTAAAATCACCCCCCAAAGTTAACTTTAGGTTGCAATTCTAATACAGTTCACATGGCTAGAAAGTTCAAAAGTTACTGATTAGAGCCAAGATGCGCCAATTGATGAAAGGACCAACTATATACATCATTGAAAGGCCTAATATACCAATAATCTGCAGAATCAGCTGTTAAGAACATGATGCACCAACTAACAGTGACCTGAATTTTATCTAGTTCAGAATTTGCCTGTACTCCAGCAGTAAATCTTCCCCTAAGGTTCTTTGGTGTTATCTCAGAAAGATACATGGGTACCTGTCCGGGGTTGAAATATTTATACCATTAGCCATCATCATATGATTAAAGATACCAAATGCGAAATGGAATCTTAACATGTACCAAATAACCAGAATTTTCATTCTTGATTCCTAGCAATAATCTTCCTACATCAAGCAACCAAGGAACCTTTCCAACACACGAAAATACAACACCTAAACGAATGAAAGCAACGGAGCATATCCATAAAGGAAAAGTTGGTACAAAGAATGGAAAACAGAAGAGACCTTTGTAAATGCAATTGCAAGCCATCCCACAATGTAGAATATGTTCAAAACCCACATGGTCTAGCTCAAGACATTGAGGAATTAGACACGATTTCCGGACCACAGTTGGCATTCAATAAATGGCAAGAAATATGTTGGAACAATGAATAAAGATAAAGGAAGCAAAATAGTTTCTTGGGCTTTAAGGCTCGAGACTTGCAGTGCAAACAATAACAGAATCAAGCACTTAAGAACCAAAAATGAAAACTAAGAATGAGAGAGTATTGGATGATAAATTTTGAATGAATTTTCATTAGTTTGAACAATGACGTAGAGCCAATACAAATACCAGACATGTGTTGGTCAGTACAAGCAAAATCATCACCTAAACACTACCTAACTCCACTAATAACATTGTAACTTACAAAACATGACTTGCACACATAGGTAAGTTGATTCATCAGCTTATCAGCACCTAATCATCAAGTACAACTTGGTTTGATTTTAGCTAAGTTACAAAACACCAATTTGAAAGTAACAAAATCAAAAACAACAGCTTGATCTTGATTTAACCGCATGGCTCGGGTCAAGCTTTACAAGCATCATGGCAAAGATGCTAGCCAGCTTCAACACTCCTCCTTGGCTTGCATGCTGCAAACTCCCAATCTCATTCTCAAATACTCGAACCTTGATACACTAAGGGGCTTTGTCAAGATATCAGCTAGTTGATCCTCAAAACTGTAATGAATCAGTTTCACCTCATTAGCTTGTTCCATTTCCCTAACAAAATGAAACTTAATCTTGAAGTGTTTTGGTCTTCCATAGAACACTGGATTCTTTGCAATTGCAACAGCAGACTGGTTGTCACAGTTGATCTCTGTTGCTTCCTTTTGGTATAGGTTTAAGTCAGCCATGATCTTCCTTAGCCAAATGGCTTGGTTAACAATATTAGCAGCTACTACATACTCTGCCTCAGCTGCTGATTGAGCAACTACTGTTTGCTTCTTTGAACTCCAACAAAAAATGGCTGAACCAAGGGTAAATAGATACCCTGAGGTGCTTTTCATGTCATCTATCGATCCAGCCTAGTCACTATCAGCATATCCAAGCAACTTCATGCTTTCAGCCTTGATGAACATTATTCCAAAGCTCAGTGTACCTTTGATGTACCTGAGAACTCTTTTGGCAGCTTGGAAGTGCTTCTTATTGCAGCAATGCATGAATCTAGATAGCAGACTTACAGAATACATAATGTCTGGTCTGGTGGCAGTCAAATAGAGCAAGCATCAATCAAACTTCTGTAGGTTGATTCACAAAACTTCTCAAAATCACCTTGGCTTGACAGCTTCTCTCCAACAAAAACTGGAGTGCTTGTTGCCTTACAGTTCAGCATGGAGAATTTGTTCAGAATCTTCAAACCAAATGCCTTCTGACTTAAGAAGATCCCAGATTGAGTTTGAGACACTTCTATGCCAAGGAAGCAACACATTTCTCCCAAATCAAACTTCTCAAACTTTTTCTCCATTTTGGTTTTGAAATCAACCAGCAATTCATGACTTTTACCTATCACAAGCAGGTCATCAACAGACAGGGACACTACAAGCTGTGTTTCAATACCTTTCTTTTTCACATATAAGGTAGGCTCACTGATGCTTCTCTCGAACCCCAAGCTAGCTAGGTAGCTGTAATGGCCCAAATTCAAGGTTATCGGAATAGTGGTTTCGTAACCACAAATCTGATTTAAAGAGAAATTTATTTTAATATTTTTGCATGAATATTGATATGGTAGGAAAATCGTATGAAAAATAGATAGAAGAATTTTACCGATTTAGTGGTTAGTTAGAAAAAGAAAATATTGAAGAAATTGGGTAAAAATAAGGTATCGAGACCTCGATCTCATAAAATCGAGTCAAAAATATTTTTATAAATATTTATGAAGTGTTAGTAATATGGTATTAAATTTTTGTTAGAAAATTTTAATGTTTGGGTAGTCAATTAAGTGAAAAGGACTAAATTGAAAAAGGTGTAAAAGTTACTAGAAGGGTTAAATAGCTCAATTGTTAAATGAAGAGGGACATAAATTGAAAATAACCCCAAAAGGAGATATTTTCGGCGGCATACACTGAGAAAAATCAGGAGAATTGAAGAATTAAGGGTAAAATTGGAATATTGCAAAATTTACTTTAAAAGTTAGGACTAAAGTGGAATATCTAGAATTATCTTTATTTTTCTGCATTCTCATCAGCCAAAAAATGTCCTAAGGGTTTCTTCAAGCTGGTTTTTCATAATTTTTGCCCCAAATCTGGAAAATTCAAATACGAAGCAAGATCGAGGAAAAGAAAAAGTTCGGGATTTGTAGATTTTTGGTTACGAACAAGTGTCGAGGTAAGTTCGTGTAACTTGAATTATATTCTTAAATGCTTGAAATGTTTGTTATTGATGTGAAAATGAGTTGGATGTTTATTGTATGATAATTGATGAAGTATTGATATTCTTGATGAAAGAGAAAATAAATCCCGGTTGAATGGAAGGAAAATTCGATGGATCTCTGAAAAGGAATTGACGGTAAAAAGGATCTAGCCCGGACGGTGTTCCTATCTGATATAGCCCTCCAAAGAATATGTGGAAAATGGATTTAGCCCGACCGTAATCCAATTAGGGTCTGAATTTAGCTTGGACTAGTAATTGGATCCAAGGTCATTAGAGTAATTGTCGTTGCGAGGATTTAGCTTGACCGTAATCCCGACAATACTCTATGAGTTTATATTATGTGATTTAGCTCGACCGGTAATCCCATTGTAAGGATGAGGTTCATGGTGTGTGCTCTCCGAAATGGAAATGTGCACATGAATATGAATTGACGGACCATTTGTACACTAAAGTGTACCTCTGAAAATCCATCGAAATTCCGAGAAATTCAATGGGATAAATATGGAAAAATAACAAGGGAATGGAAAATATGGAATTGATGAGCTCATCAATCATTTGTCTTTGTAATGAATTTATATGATGTTTACTTAACTAATGCAAAAGTTGAGTTTGTATGTGATAGGTATATGTTTATGTGGATTAGATGTGTGCTTGTGTTATTAAATGATAGGTGTATAATATGGTAAGTATAAATCTTGTTGCATGAACTTACTAAGCACAATGTGCTTACCCCGTTCTCTTTTTCCCTATTTTGTAGTGCTCGGGAGCTCGAAGGTTAGAGATTAGTCGGAGCTTTATCACACTATCAACCCATATCTTTGGTATTTGAAAATGACTTATTTTGAAAGAACGACATGTATAGACTAAATACCAATATCAGTTTAGTCCCGATGTATGTTTTGAGCTTCGGAGGCCTATCCAAGGGACGTCATAACATGATTCGATAAATGAATAGTAATTAAACTTGTAATAACAAAAAAATTAATTCAGTAAAAATCTGGTAATGCCTCGTATCCTATTCCGGCGACGGAAACGGGTAGGGGTATTACATTTGTTGGTATCAGAGCTACGGTTTAGCCGGTTCTCGGACCGACGTAGCAAATATGAGATTAGCTATACATGACATTTAAATTATTATTGATAGTGTGATATCTCCTGACCATTTGAAATGTTATTTTCTTATAGTAAATGTCTGCCGACCGAGCTCAACCCGAAGAAGCTGGGAGTCATGCTCCGGCTTCAAAACAAAGAGAAGCTGAAGCTACTAGTAGTAGAAGGTCCGAGACAAGGGACCAAAATGAAAAGGCTAAAATGGCCTTCTATCAAATGATGAATGAATGGTTTGCTCAGTATATAAGAACTAACCATGTAGTGCAGCAAGCTCAAGCTCCTCCTCCCCCTCCTCCACCGGTTCTCGAGATTCCACAGGGTACAGGTACTGAATCTATCAGAAAAGGGAAAGCTCCGGTTGATAAAATTAGAAAATATGGGGCAGAAGAATTCAGAGCTACAGTTAATGATGATCCCGAACGAGCTGAGTTTTGGTTGGAAAATACTATTCGGGTTTTGGAGGAATTATCTTGCACACCAGAAGAGTGTCTGAAATGTGCAGTATCATTGCTAAAAGATACAGCTTACCACTGGTGGAATACTAAAGTTTCAGTTGTTCCGAAGGAAGAAATCACATGGGAATTCTTTCAGATCGAGTTCAGAAAGAAATATATTAGTCAGAGGTTCCTTGATCAGAAGAGAAAAGAATTTCTTGAGCTGAAACAGGGCAACAGATCGGTATCTGAATATGAAAGAGAATTTGTCCGATTGAGCAAATATGCTCGAGAATGGGTAAAATCAGAAGCCGAGATGTGCAAACGATTTGAAGAAGGGTTGAATGAAGAAATTAAGCTACTGATCAGAATTCTTAAAATCCGAGAGTTTGCTACCCTTGCAGAGCGAGCTTATAAAGCAGAAGAACTGAGCAAAGAAAAGAAACAATTTGAAAGAGAAGCTCGGGTTTTCAGTAAAAGATCGATGGAAAAATCCCAGTTTTCTGCTTCAAAGAAATTGAAGAAATACCAGGATCGTTCTACTACAGCCACTGGGTATTCGGGTAGAGAGTAAGGTTTTCAACGCATTAATCCAAGACCTTCCACTCCATCAGTGACCAGTGTTGGCAGTGTTGGTACCCCTAAGCCGAGATGCCAGTATTGTAATAAAACTCATTTTGGTGAATGCCGATTAAAGAGTGGGGCTTGTTACCGATGTGGTTCTTTCGACCATTTCCTTAGAGATTGTCCAGAAAGGGGTGAAAAAGAAGTTGAACAGACATTAAAGCCTAGTAATCCAGTTTTGAGGGGTAGACCACCTCGACCATCTGGTGATGTCAGTGGTAGCCGAGGAGCTACGAGAGATACTGCAGGCAGGCCTGAGGCATGAGCACCTGCTAGGACATATGCCATCCGTGCTAGAGAAAATGCTTCAGCACCCGATGTTATTACTGGGACATTTTCTTTACTTGATACTGATATTACTGCATTGATTGATCCTGGTTCTACACATTCATACATATGCACAAAATTAGTATTTGTTAAAAATTTATCTGTTAAACCTACTGAATTTGTGGTTAAAGTCTCGAACCCCCTGGGCCAGTTCGTGATGGTGGATAAAGTTTGTAAAAATTGTCCACTGATGGTAAAAGGTATTTGTTTTCCGGCTGACTTGATGTTACTTCCTTTTGATGAGTTCGATGTGATATTGGGTATGGACTGGCTAACTCAGCATGATGCAGCAATAAACTGTAGACAGAAATATATTGTATTGAAGTGTCAGAATGGAGAATTACTTCGGGTTAAATCTGATCAGACAGAGGAATTATCTAATGTGATTCCAGTGCTGACAGCTCAGAGGTGTATCAAAAAAGGAGGAATTACCAGGGTTGCCACCAGAAAGAGAAGTGGAATTTTCTATAGATTTGATTCCGGGAACTACTCCGATCTCCATAGCTCCGTATCGTATGGCTCCTACGGAATTAAAAGAGTTAAAGACACAGTTGCAAGAACTTGTTGACAGGGGTTTTGTCCGACCAAGGCATTCACCTTGGGGTGCTCCGGTTCTATTTGTGAAGAAGAAGGACGGATCCTTAAGATTATGTATTGATTACCGACAACTTAACAAAGTCACTATAAAGAATAAGTACCCATTGCCTCGGATTGACGATCTGTTTGACCTGTTGAAGGGTGCCACTGTATTTTCAAAGATTGATCTCCGATCGGGCTACTATCAGTTACGAGTAAAGGAGTCAGATGTACCAAAAATAGCTTTCAGAACCAGGTATAGGCATTACAAGTTTTTGGTTATGCCATTTGGGCTGACTAATGCACCTGCAGTATTTATGGACCTGATGAATCAGATATTCAGACCGTACTTAGACAGGTTTGTGGTAGTTTTTATTGATGATATCTTGGTCTATTCCCAAAACGAAAATGAGCATGCAGAAGATTTGAGAATTGTGTTGCAAATTCTGTGAGCAAAGCAGCTATCTAAATTCAGTAAATGTGAATTTTGGCTTCGAGAAGTGGGTTTTCTTGGACATATTGTATTCGCAGAAGGCATCAGGGTAGATCTGAGTAAAATCTCAGCTATTGTCAATTGGAGTCCACCGAAGAATGTATCTGAAGTTAGAAGTTTCTTGGGTTTAGCTAGTTATTATCGAAGATTTGTACAGGGGTTTTCTATGATAGCTTCTCCGATGACCCGTTTATTACAGAAAGATGTTAAATTTGAGTGGACTAATGAATGCCAGCAGAGTTTCGACCGATTGAAAGATTTGTTGACAAAAGCACCTGTGTTGGTACAATCTGAATCGGGTAAAGAATTCATTATTTATAGTGATGCATAATTAAATGCTTTAGGTTGTGTCTTGATGCAAAAAGGTAAAGTTATAGCTTATGCTTGAGACAACTTAAGACACATGAAAGAAATTACCCGGTGCATGATCTTGAATTAGCTGCTATTGTATTTGCATTAAAAATATGGCGACATTACTTGTATGGTGAGAAATGTCAGATTTATACTGATCATAAAAGTCTGAAATATCTGATGATACAGAAAGATCTGAATTTGAAACAACGTAGGTGGCTTGAACTGATAAAAGACTATGATTTGGTTATTGATTACCATCCGGGTAAGGCTAATGTTGTAGCTGATGCTCTGAGTCGAAAATCTCTATTTGCTTTACGAGCTATGAATGCCCGATTGTCTTTGGTTGATGATGGTTCAGTCGTAGCTGATTTGAGAGTTAAACCGACATTTCTACAACAAATATATGAAGCTCAGAAAAATGATGAGAAGCTACAGGCTAAACGGGTACAATGTGAGTCAGGTAATGATTCAGAATTTCAGATTGGGACTGATGGTTGTTTATTATTTAGAAGCAGAGTATATATACCGAAGAATTCAGAGCTTATACAGAAGATTTTACATGAGGTACACAGTGGTATTATGTCCGTACATCCGGGAGGTAATAAAATGTATAATGATTTGAAGAAGATGTACTGGTGGCCAGGTATGAAACGCGATATTTCTGAGTTTGTATCAATATGTCTAATATGTCAACAGGTCAAAGCTGAACATCAGGTACCTTTGGGGTTACTTCAGCCAATCACTGTACCAGAATTGAAGTGGGAAAGAATTACTATGGATTTTGTGTCCGAATTACCATTATCACCAAAGAAGAAAGATGCCATTTGGGTGATCGTTGATCGATTAACAAAATCAGCACATTTTATTCCAGTACGTGTGGATTATTCTCTAGATAAATTGGCTGAACTGTATATAACTGAGATTGTCAGGCTACATGGAGTGCCAATCTCCATTATATCAGATAGAGATCCCCGATTTACATCTCGTTTCTAGGACAAATTGCAAGAAGCCTTGGAGTCTTGGTAGATTTCAAGACCGCATTTCATCCTCAGACAGATGGCCAATCTGAGCGTGTAATTCAGGTATTGGAAGATATGCTCCGATGTTGTATATTAGAGTTTGAAGGTAATTGGGAGAGGTATCTACCTTTGATTGAATTTGCTTATAATAATAGTTATCAGTCCAGTATTAAAATGGCTCCGTATGAAGCTTTGTATGGTAGAAAATGTAGAACACCGTTATATTGGACAGAGCTCAGTGAAAAGAAGATACATGGGGTTGATTTAATCTGGGAAACAGAAGAAAAAGTCAAGGTGATTCGAGATAGTCTAAAAGCAGCATCCGATCGTCAGAAGTCATATGCTGATCTTAAACGAAAAGAGATTGAATTTTAGGTGGGTGATAAGGTATTCTTAAAAGTGTCTCCTTGGAAGAAAGTTCTCCGATTCGGTCGAAAGGGCAAATTGAGTCCAAGATTTATCGGGCCATATGAAATCGTAGAAAGAATTGGACCGGTCGCTTATCGATTGGCATTACCACCGGAACTCGATAGAATTCATAATGTTTTTCATGTGTCTATGCTACGACGGTATCGATCAGATCCTTCACATGTTATTTCTCCGACAGAAGTGGAGATTCAGTCGGATATGACTTACAATGAAGAACCGGTCAAGATATTGGCACGGGAAACAAAAGAGCTTAGAAATAAAAAGATAAATTTGGTGAAAGCATTATGGCAAAAGCACGGGATAAAGGAAGTGACATGGGAACCGGAGGAGGCACTGAGGAAACAATACCCGAACCTCTTTACTGGTAAGATTTTCGAGGACGAAAATCCTTAAAGGGGGGAAGAGTTGTAATGGCCCAAATTCAAGGTTATCGGAATAGTGGTTTCTTAACCACAAATCCAATTTAAAGAGAAATTTATTTTAATATTTTTTCATGAATATTGATATGGTGGAAAATCGTATGAAAATATAGATAGAAGAATTTTACCGATTTAGTGGTTAGTTAGAAAAAGAAAATATTGAAGAAATTGGGTAAAAATAAGGTATCAAGACCTCGATCTCATAAAATCGAGTCAAAAATATTTTTATAAATATTTATGAAGTGTTAGTAATATGGTATTAAATTTTTGTTAGAAAATTTTAATGTTTGGGTAGTCAATTAAGTGAAAAGGACTAAATTGAAAAAGGTGTAAAAGTTACTAGAAGGGTTAAATAGCTCAATTGTTAAATGAAGAGGGACATAAATTGAAAATAACCCCAAAGGAGATATTTTCATGACATCTGTTGAGAAAAATTAGGAGAATTGAAGAATTAAGGGTAAAATTGGAATATTGTAAAATTTACTTTAAAAGTTAGGACTAAAGTGGAATATCTAGAATTCTCTTTATTTTTCTACATTCTCATCAGCCAAAAAACGTCCTAAGGGTTTCTTCAAGCTGGTTTTTCATAATTTTTGCCCCAAATCCAGAAAATTCAAATACGAAGCAAGATCGAGGAAAAGAAAAAGTTCGGGATTAGTAGATTTTTGGTTACGAACAAGTGTCGAGGTAAGTTCGTGTAACTTGAATTATATTCTTAAATGATTGAAATGTTTGTTATTGATGTGAAAATGAGTTGGATGTTTATTGTATGATAATTGATGAAGTATTGATATTCTTGATGAAAGAGAAAATAAATCCCGGTTGAATGGAAGGAAAATTCGATGGATCTCTGAAAAGGAATTGACGGTAAAAAGGATCTAGCCCGGACGGTTGATCCTATCCTGATATAGCCCTCCCGAAGAATATGTGGAAAATGGATTTAGCCCGGACCGGTAATCCGAATTAGGGTCTGAATTTAGCCTGGACTGGTAATTCAGATCCAAGGTCATTAGAGTAATTGTAGTTGCAGGGGATTTAGCCTGGACTGGTAATCCCGACAATACTCTATGAGTTTATATTCTGAGGATTTAGCTGGACCGTAATCCATTGTAAGGATGAGGTTCACGGGAGTGTGCTCTCTGAAATGGAAATGTGCGCACATGAATATGAATTGACGGACCCGGATTTGTACACTAAAGTGTACCTCTGAAAATCCATCGAAATTCCGAGAAATTCAACGGGATAAATATGGAAAAATAACAAGGGAATGGAAAATATGGAATTGATGAGTTCATCAATCATTTGTCTTTGTAATGAATTTATATGATGTTTACTTAACTAATGCAAAAGTTGAGTTTGTATGTGATAGGTATATGTTTATGTGGATTAGATGTGTGCTTGTGTTATTAAATGATAGGTGTATAATATGGTAAGTATAATTCTTGTTGCATGAACTTACTAAGCACAATGTGCTTACCCCGTTCTCTTTTTCCCTATTTTGTAGTGCTCGGGAGCTCGAAGGTTAGAGATTAGTCGGAGCTTTATCACACTATCAACCCATATCTTTGGTATTTGAAAATGACTTATTTTGAAAGAACGACATGTATAGACTAAATACCAATATTACATAGAAATGAATGTTTGTAACTTAGCTGTTGGTATGGCTAGAGTAAGTATAACTTTGAGATTTGGTGAAAAATTTCTTATGGCTTCGATTTAATATCAGTTTAGTCCCGATGTATGTTTTGAGCTTCGGAGGCCCATCCAAGGGACGTCATGACATGATTCGATAAATGAATAGTAATTAAACTTGTAATAACAGAAAAATTAATTCAGTAAAAATCTGGTAATGCCTCGTATCCTATTCCGGCGACGGAAACGGGTAGGGGGTATTACAGTAGCTATCGATTCTGTCATACCAGGCTCTTGGTGTTTGTTTTAAGCCATACAAGGCTTTCTTCAGTTTGTACACCTTGTTTTCTTCACCAACAACTTTGAAACCTTCAGGTTGCTCGATATAAATCTCTTCTTCAAGGAAACCATTGAGTAAAGCTGACTTTACATCGAGTTGATGTATTTTCCACTGCTTTTGTACAGCCAAAGCTACCAGCAGCCTGATTGTGTCTAGCCTGGCTATTGGTGCAAATGTTTCAAAGTAGTCAATGCCATACTTTTGACCGAATCCCTTCACTACCAGTCTTGCTTTCTGCTTGTTTAGAGTTCCATTAGCATTGTGCTTGGCTCTAAACACCCATTTTACTCCAATAACCTTCCTATTGGTTGGTCTATCAACTAGCTCTCAAGTCTGCTTCTTGTGAATCATGCTCATCTCATCGAGCATAGCCTGTTTCCATCCCTATTAAGCTTCAGCTTCTTCAAAACAACTCGGTTCAATTGCAGCCACTTCAACTCTTTCATAGATTTCACTCAAAGGTCTGGTTCCCCTAATTGGTTCATATTCAATGTCCATTTCAGGACCAGTTTGATCAGCTTTAGTCTAATCAGTCAGTAGGTCTTCAGTAGTAGCCTCTAGTTCATTTTTATCTTAGTTCTATCATGTCTTCTCATCAAACACAACATCTCTGCTTACAAGAACTTTGTTGGTTGAAGGATTTAGGATTCTGTAGCCTTTCTTTACATTTCTATAGCCTACCAGGATACCAGGTTGTGCTTTCTTGGCTAGCTTATCCTTTTTAACTGCTGGGACATGTACATAGCAAATGCAGCCAAAGACCTTTAGATGAGCTAGTGATGGTTTTAACCCAAACCAGGCTTCAAATAGAGTTTTATTGGCCAATGCCTTTGTTGGTAGTCTATTTTGAAGATAAACAACAGTGTTAACTGCCTCAGCCCACAAGGTTTTGGGCAGATTTCTCTCAAACAATAGACATTTGGCCATATCCATCAGGCTTCTATTCTTTCTTTCACTAACATCATTCTGTTGTGGTGTATAGGTGTTGGTGAGTTGATGCTTGATGCCTTTTTCATCACAGAAACTTTGAAACATTACTGAGGTTTACTCAGTCCCATTGTCTGATCTCAATATTTTTAGCTTGCAACCTATTTTTGTTTATGCTACAGCTTTGAACTTTAAGAATACTAAGGCCACTTCTGATTTGTGCTTCAAGAAGTAAATGCAGCAATACCTCAAGTAATCATCAATAAAAAAAATGAAATACCTGCTACCATTCAAAAATAGAATTTTCATAGGGCCACACACATCAGAGTGAACCAACTGCAGCTTTTGTGAGGCTTTCCAGGCCTTGTTCAAGGGAAATGACAGTCTGGCCTACTTTCCCAACTGGCATACCTCACAAACCTCTTCCTTTTCAACAGAATTTGTGAAGTTTTCAACCAAATCTTCTTTGGTTATTTTGGTCAGTGAATTGTAGTTGACATGGCCTAACCTCTTGTGCCACAGCTTGGATTCATCGAGTACTGCTGTGTAGGCACTATCTGAGCTCTTATTCCAGTCTACCACAAAGCTTCTATCAGTCATAGTTACTGACATAAGCTTAGATCTACTTGGATCACTGATCAGGCATTCTTTGCCTTTGAACACAACTGAGTAACCCTTTTCTAGCAACTGAGCTATACTTAGCAGATTTCTGTCAATTTCAAGAATAAATAAGATATTTGAGACAAGTTTGTTACCTGTTGGAGTGTTAATTAACACATCTCCTTTGCCTTCTGCCTTGATGAAATGTCCATTTCCAACCTTCACCCTTGTTTTAAAGCTTCTATCAATGCTCTTAAAGATTGCAGCATTGGGAGCCATGTGGTTTGTGCAACCACTATCTATCAGTGACCCTTTTGTGACTTTTTCAGTGGCAGTTGAGTAAGACACTGCAAAGACTAGCTCTTCATGGTCACTGCCTTCTTCTGCTACTTGAGCTTCAGCTCTTGGTTATTGAGATTGGTTTTGTCTTAGGTTCCCTTTGTTTCTACAAACTTTCTCAGAATGACCCATCTTTTTGCAGACTTTGCACTGCACATCAGGCCTAAACCAGTAATTTTCAGCTGGATGATTGAACCTTCTGCAGTGGAGGCAAGGTAGATGTCTTCTTCCTGCTCTATCTCTTCTTGGCTTGTTAGACTAGGGCTTTCTTCCTTTGTAGCCTAAAGAGCTCGAGCCAGGCCTGCTTTTGGCTTGGAAAGCACATTTTTGATGCTCCTTCTGCCTACTGGCTCTTCTTTGCTCTTGTGCATAAAAAACATTGATCAACTCAATTAAAGAAATGATTGTCAGGTCTCTTGAATCTTCAAAGGATAAGATCTTAGCTTCATATCTCTTAGGTAAAGTTGAGATAACCTTCTCTACAACTCTTGCTTCACTAAACTGGTCCCCAAGCAGTCTGATGGTATTTACTACAGCCATGATTCTGTTTGAATACTGCTTTACTGTTTCTTCCTCTTTCATATTTAAGTTTTTAAAATCCCTTCTCAAATTCAGCAGTTGCTGTTGTCTTGTTCTTTCTATACCTTGAAACTCCTCCTTCAGCTTATCTCAGGCCTGCTTTGGTGACTCACAAGCCATGATTCTTGTGAAAATCACATCAGACACACTGTTTTGAATGCAGGACATAACCTTGTGTCTTTTAGTTCTTTCATCTATATGCTACCTGATCTGAGCCACTGTGGGATTGGCTCTTAGAGGTACTGGTTCAACATCTGATTTAACAACCACCCACAAGTCGAATGCCTGCAGGTAGGTCTTCATTTTCACTACCCAAATGTGGTAACCTTCACCATTGAACACTGTTTGTGGTACTGGTGAGAATCCAGATGAAGACATAGTTCCTTGACTTGAAGAATGATAGGTCTACAAGAAATAGGCTCTAGATACCAATTGTTGGAACAATGAATAAAGATAAAGGAAGCAAAATAGTTTCTTAAGCTCTAAGGCTCGAGACTTGTAGTGCAAACAATAACAGAATCAAGCACTTAAGAACCAAAAATGAAAAATAAGAATGAGAATGTATTGGATGATAAAATTTGAATGAATTTTCATTAATTTGAACAATGGCATAGAGCCAATACAAATACCAGACATGTGCTGGTCAGTACATGCAAAATCATCACCTAAACACTACCTAACTCCACTAATAACATTGTAACTTACAAAACAAGACTTGCACACATAGGTAAGCTAATTCATCAGCTTATCAGCATCTAATCATCAAGTACAACTTGGTTTGATTTCAACTAAGTTACAAAGCACCAATTTGAAAGTAACAAAATCAAAAACAACAACTTGATCTTTAGCTGCAACTGCATGGCTCGGGCTGTTTCTGCTGCATCATGGCAACATGCTTGCCAGCTTCAACACTCCTCCTTGGCTTGCATGCTGCAAACTCCCAATCTCATTCTCAAATACTCGAACCTTGATACACTAAGGGGCTTTGTTAAGATATCAGCTAGTTGATCCTTAGAACTGCAATGAATCAATTTCACCTCATTAGCTTGTTCCATTTCCCTAACAAAATGAAACTTAATCTTGAATTGCTTTATTCTTCTATGGAACCCTGGATTCTTGGCAATTACAACATCAGATTGGTTATCACAGTTAATCTTTGTTGCTTCCCTTTGGTATAGGTTCAAGTCAGTTATAATCTTCCTTAGCCAAATGGCTTGTTTAACAGCATTAACAGGTGCTACAAAATTGTATGGTCAATTCAGTAGTCATATAGAAACTTATACCTTAACGACCAAGCAGATCTGCAGTCTTTTCACTTACAAATACCCCTAGAATTGATCCAAGATTTAACGGTGAGCCAAAAAGTGAAAACTGCATAGCTAGAAAGTTGTTTGAAATTTCAAATTGGCTTTATTTTATACCCACATAAGAAAAATGATATGTATATCCAGCATTTTCTATTACCTCTGTAATAGAAAGACTCAGGTCCTCCATGATTTCAGACTGAGCAGGTGATGTATATCCAATCTGTTGAAACAAAAATCATGAAAAGGTTCAAGCAATCATGTACATTTCCTCAAGACTAGTAGATAAGTAAACTTCAACAACAATACAAAAAATTCAAACTAACTAAAATTGGGTCAGAAGTAGAAGAGGTTGTCAAGTAGAATGAACATGGTGAATGAGAAGTAACTTATGCTTCGGTATATGCAAAATATGGTTATTGATCTACTTACAACATATCCAACGCCAAAGGAAATACAAGCTGCCACAATATTACTAAGAACAAGCGTAGCGGTGACAGTGGAACTATTCTCACCAGCTCCTTCTCTAACAAGCAAAGGCTCCGACTGTAACATTGTAGCCCTTTTTTCCCCCATCTATTTTTTTTTTGTCCAGAATACTCTAAAAAAACTGAAAATAGTGAATAACTAGGAATTTTGATAATGTTAAAGAGGAACATAAAAAGGCTTGGGGATCTAACATTCAATCTGGGTTTCTTTTAACATTTTTCGGCTACCTACCTACCCTCATGGGCCATGAGATTCCAAAAGAAATGAGCTTGTTTGAATCCTGTCTGACAAGTATCCTAAAATTATTTGGATACTTAAAGATGCATGTAACTTCAACATGTTTAGCTCGTGAGGTAAGTGTTTCACAGGATCTTTCAGCTAATAATAAATTATGTGCCAGTGGCGTTCTGCATTAATTTAGCCTCGACATAAGGTGTCATCATTATTTATTACTTTTAGGAAAAAGGATGGAAATGCCTTTTAATTTGACATATTAAGATTTGTTCAAGGGGCATATAGATTTAGACAAAAAAAACATTTTAAAATATGGTCAAATTCAACCCTCAATCTGATTTGATCTGAATATATTATAAATTAAATTACATCAATAGTAACTCAATTTTAGATAGTCGACAAAACAGTCATTCAGGTTTCAATTTAGTCACTCAACTTTCAAAAAATTATAAAACAATCACTAACATTATTGAAAAGTGATAAATCAGTCACTCATTAACATTTTTTGTCACAAGCTTAACGTGATAGCTGACATGGTCAGTTCACTAACTGATGTGGCCAGTTAACTTGCCACATTGGACAAGTAGTCAAAGGGTCAAAAATAAAGGAAAATATTATTGGTTTAGGTAAATAGAAGAATAGGAGAAGAAGAATAAAAGAAGAAGAGGAGAAAAAGAAGAAGAAGAAAAGAAAATGGAGGAGCTTCGTACCAGCGATTCCCAAGGGTCAAAATTTGAGAACTCAAAGACGACTACGCTTCCACAACATCGACACCTCCATGGCCAACGCCCTCCGCCGCATCATGATCGTCGAGTTTCCCACCATAGCCATTGACCTCATCGAAATCGAAGTAAACTCTTCCGTCCTCAACGACAATTTCATCGCCCATCGATTGACTAGAGGAGTAATCACCGAAGACAAATAAACTTGACTTTGTATCATAGTTGCACCAATCTTAAACCTTGGAACCACTGTGAAATTGACCCTAACGTTAATATTGCCATTGTTGATTTTTCCCGATAAAAGTGAGTCTCCAATCACATTTTCCATGTAAATCTCTGAGAAGTTATAGTCTTTCTTTACATGAAAGATTGAAACTTGTTCATGCATTTAAAATCCCAAGCAATGTAAGAGCCAAAATCGCCTAGACATCTCTACAAAAGCTGTGAAAAAAGCTGTATCCGGGAACCTACCAGAGGTAACTAGCTTTCTTTGGTTCAAGTTCCCAAAAACAGAACACTCTATTTTAGCCTGGACAAGGTTGAGGTACTTGGTTCTAGTGAATCTAGCTAAAAAAGATCTTAGGTTTTGAGCTAAAAATGATTTAGGGTGTGCAGATTCCAGGGTCTTGAATGTGTTTAAATATTGCTCGAGGTCAAGTATTTTTAAGTCAGAATCTTTTGCAACCATAAAGTTAGGGGAGTCGAATCCTTCCAACATTGTTTTAAACACAAAAGATTCAAATGCAAAGCACTTGTGGCTTTCTTTTGCAAAAATAGCTCCAGGTTCAATGGTTTTAGTAGTTGCATCAAGATGGCTATGGTGGGAACCTTGGTGATCATGATGCGGCGGAGGGCATTTGCCATGGAGGCATCGGTGTCGTGGAAACGTAGCCATCTTTGAGTTCCCATATTTTGACCCTTGGGAATTGCTGGTACGAAGCTCCTTCCATTTTCTCTTCTTCTCCATTTCTTCTCTTATTCTTCTTTTTCTCTTGTTCTTCTACTACCCGGACTTCTTAAATGGGGCTATTTTAATGATAGCTATCCCACCGTTAAATGACATGTAACGAAAAATGGTTAGAAGGACTATTTTGTTATTTTTCGAAAGTTGAGTGACTGAATTGAAACCTAAGTTACTATTTTCTCAACTACCCCAAAGTTGAGTGACTGTTGGTTTAATTTACCCTATATTATAGTATATAATTAATAACATATAAAAATTAAATTTATAATAATATTTAATATTACAACATAAATATTAAAAATATTAAAGATGGATGAACGCGAAAGTGGATCGTAAAGTTTGTCAAAGTCACAGATTTGACTTAGGGCTTTAAACGTTCGGAAAACAATTTGGATTTTGACACAACCTGAAACGAAATTGAATCCAAGTCAGATAAAAAAATTAAAATAAATAACTAAAATAAAATAATAAATCAAAGATTAAGGAAGCGAATAAAGAAGATAAATGGAAAGATAGAACGTGGCATGTAGAAGTCCTAAGATGCCTTGGAAACACGAACACTACACCAAAACAGGCTTTTAGCGGTGTTTTTTTAGGCCTTTAAGCGCCTCTAAATGAAAGCGCCGCTATTGACAACGTCACTAATGTTTACGGCGTTTTTAGAAATAAACGCCACTAAAAGTCATGACCTTTAGCGGTGCTTTTACAGAAACGCCGTAATAGATCATGACTTTTAGCGGCGCTTTTCCCACAAACGCCGCTATAGATCATCACTTTTAGCGGCACTTTTTCGTACAAACGCTGCTATAGAACTAACCTTTAGAGGCGCTTTTTACACAAACGTTGCTAAAAACATATCTTTAAAAAAATAATTTTTTTTCAAATAATATTTATTTCTATGATAAATATTATATTATGTTATAAGGATAAATAAAAAAAATATTATTTAAATTAAATTTTCTACGAAAATTTTAACTTTAAAACTAAATATAAAAATTAATGAATTTAAATTTAGAATTTAAAATAATAAATTAATAACACAATTAAAATCCAAAAGTTAGAACTCTTAAGTAAAAATAAAAATTTAGAATCAAAACTAAAATAAATAATACATATGCAAGGTAATAAAACTAGGGGTGAGCAAAATTCGATTCGACTCGAAAAAATCAAAAAAAAATTCGAATTTCGAGTTAAACGAATCGAGTTATTCGAGTTAATCGAGTTATTCGAATCAACTCGAATTTTTTTTTCGAATTTCGAGTTCGAATCGAGTTGAGTTTTCGAATTCGAATAACTCGAATAATTCGAATAATTCGAATATCAAACTATAATATTTTACAGTTTTACCCTAAATCCCAAACTTTTTTACTTTTCCCTCAAAACTTTTACTCCTTCCCACTTTTCCCCCAAAACTTTTACTCCCCTCCCCTCCCAACCCCCCAATCTACCCAAAATCCATTTCCCACCAAAATTTTACTCTTCCATTCATTTTTTTTTCAAAATTTTACTCTCAAAACCTCAAAACTTTTATTTTCCCCAAAATTTTTACTCCTCCCACTTTTCCCTAAAACTTTTATTCTCTTCCCATCCCACCTCCCATCTACCCCAAACCCTCCCCTCCAAATTTTTTTAATATTTTCCTCCAAAATTTTACTCCCCTATTTACTTTCCGTCAAACTTTTATTCCCCAAAACTTTTATTTTCCTCTAAACTTTTACTTCTCACCTTTACTCTCAAATAAAAAATCAAAATTATCCAAAAAATCACTAAACATAAATAGTAATAATTTTATTTATATATACTATTTATATTATTAAATTAAATTTCACATTTTATATTATTTATATTATTGAATTATTTAGTCATATTGAATATTTATATTAAAATTGAATTCTTAATTATGTCATAAAATATTCGTGTTAAAATTTTATATTGGTATCAATTTCAAATTTTATTTTTAAAATAAATTTTATTAAAAATCATATTTTTATATTTAATATATTTTAATTCCAAAATACATAGTGACAAGAATCCGAAGATAATTGAATCAACTAAGCAAACAAATAAGCTAACCAAGATATAAAAATTAATAAATAAATTATGAGGTGATGAAAGTTAATAAAAATTTGATTAAGGTGGACAAATTTTATTACGATGGGTGACAATGGTTACAAGGACCCAAAATTATTTTTAAAATTTAACTCGAACAAATATATTCGATTCGATTCGATTCGAATTCCATCTCACTCGACTCAATTCGAGAAAACTTCAAATAAAGTTAGGATGATAAAATGAGATTCGAAAACTCGATTAACTCGAAAATTTTCGATTCGATTCGATTCGATTCGATCGAATGCTCACCCCTAAATAAAACATACAATGCATTTTCTTAATCAAGTAAATCTTGGTAATAAAAGATATAATACATCTACTTAATCAAGGAAATCTTGTAATGAACTCAAAGCAATGAGCCTTAGAGAAAAACTTTTGAGCATGGCTTCGAATTTGAACTGCAGATTTGGTGCCTACATGCTCTGCATGAAAATAAGAGTAACTTAAACTGTTCAAACCATAGTTAACATGGCAAAGATAAGTAAATCAGTTCAAGTCATTGTGCACTTACCTTCTATTTGGCGCTAACCACGACCATACAACCTTAAAGCTTCAAGAAACCCGACCAAAAATCAACCTGACACACCAAATTGACTATAAAGTCAAGATTCAAGCAAAAAAGCAAATCTGATTTTGAAAAAAGGAAGAAAATGATTGAGGAACTTTAAGGACCCGAGTCCTGACCAATCAAATGCTGAGCTAAAAATTTGATAATTGAATCAAACCAAAGTCCAAAGAAACTCTAGTAAACTATACTACTCATTGCAGTAGCTTAAATACCTTATGATCTACATCTATTTCAATTGATTAACTTTAATTTTATAGTTGGTTTGGGGGAAAACTTTAAAAAAAAAGTACAATTATTAATCTATTTACTTTGCCATACCAAAAATGAGCCAATCAAATAATATTGCTCGGAAATCAACTATCTAATTATTTATATATAATTAATTAGTAAAAATAAACAATTCAATGATTATATGCAATAAATTAACAGAAATTAATAATTCAATAATTTATCAACATTTAAATTTATGTGTTTATAACTAACAACTGTAAGGGTTGACTTCCATCAACAACATTATAAAAAACTATTAAGAGAATTTCACCTCAAATCCATGAACACTCAACAATGTATAATGGGAGGTGAATGAGAGGCTAATGATGAAAATGGATGAAACAGCATGGTACTAGGAGATTGTTTCACTATGCCATGTGGCTAAATCTCTTAGACCTCAAATAGCCTTGTAACCAAAAGCTATAGGCAACTATCCAAACTGTGGCACAACAGGAAAAATGCAAACCCCCGTAAATTGTGAACTCCGTCGAACATTTAATCTTAAGTTAACGTGAATTAACATAACATTAGCGAGAAGAGAAGTAAAATCCCGACCTTACGAAATGCTTTATGCTCATCATTGTCAAGGATTCCAGCAGTTTTTCCAGGCCCTACGAACTTGGGCATGATGGAAGATTCCGTTAGCCATCCTAGGGATTCGACCACCACCCCCTTCTTTTTTTCTTCCTCCGCCATCTTATTCAACTTCTATACAATTCAGATACCACTGTATCTTTCTTTCCAAATTATTTGAAAGCAACAATATGTTCTGCTGCAGATGTTGTCTCCTCTCCTCTTAAAGATCTCGAATTGTCCACCCAATAAAAGCTTCCAGGTCGGGTGGTTCATAATAATAGGAGAACACACCGACACGTGAATTGCACGTAGATTAACCGACTTGTCCCGAGTCCCACTGTCTTGGATTCTTTTCTTTCTGAAGTTCCATTCCCACTCCAATTGCAGGGTGCATGATCAGTCCTGTTTATCACTTATATTATGAAATGTTGTAGTACTTATTAATTTTCTAGGGCACTAGTCTTGGTGCTTCATTACCTGCTTATCTCGTACTAGTTCAAAACCAAGAACAACATTATTATTACTTGGAACATTTTATGAGAAGAGAAGCTTTTAATTGTTAGATGGATGTAATATGATCATGCTTATGGTTAATACTTGTTTTCTTGGTGGGTAGGTAAAGTGATTGATGGAAAATTAATATTGTAATAAGTTATCAAGCAACAAAAGAGCCACTTGGCTTACCAGAAACTACTTTTAAGAGGGTGAAATACTTGACAAAAATGCTATTGAATTGAGTGATTCATAGCAAATGTTCATGCTTGAGATGGGAACGGTTGTGGTTAAGAAATATTAGCTTCTTCATTTATGAGAGATCACATTTGTTTCCTTATATAAAACTAAATGGCGGATTTACATTTATCTGAGCAATAATAATAAAAGCTTACCTCTAAAATTTTTATGGCTTCTATGAGCGTCTGCAACTCACTGCTGGAACTTGAGTTCTCCATCGCTAGTCTTTTCTTTTCTTTTCTTATGCCCCTGTTAAGTCACAGTGAATATCTTAACCATCAAATTAACATATTAAATTCTATCAAAATGAATGATTAAAATTGGGATGAACATATTAACCATCAAATTAACATATTATGCAGACAAGTCTAAAGCAATTTGTTGAACGTCAACAGCTTAAAATTGGGAATTAAAGAGCAGTAATTCGTCATAAAGATAGAAACATACCGCGAGAGAATTTGCCTCTCGAGATCCATTTTGAGTGGCATTGCTGTCCCATAAGTATTGGCCTGCATAGCACAACGAAATTTACTAAGGCACAAATGTCAGTTCATAAGACTCAACAATTAAACCAAAATTACAAATTTCCTCTCTTCTAACACATAATAAGAAAAGTAATTGAATAGAGAAAACCCTAAACAAAATTACCGTTAAAATCAGTATCGATAATAACAAATGGAGGGGAGAGAGAACCGTAAACAGTTACAAAGCCCTAAAATTTGAACCAAAATTTCAAATTTCCTCCAATTGGGAGATGACACCCATCTCCTCCCTCTTTGCCCAACCAGAGACTGTATTGTTGATAAAATATTTCATTTGAAATTTTGGGATAAAAAATATATAAATACAAAACGACGTCGTTTTGTAAAAATATTTGTGGCGTTTGGAAAAACAACGCCACTATTGCTCAATTTTTTTATTGTTTACTTTTTGCGGCATTTTTTCATAAATGCCGCTAACGCTCGACTTTTTTATAATTTTTATATTAAATTATTATATCTTTCATATAAATTTTAAATAAATAATTTTTTAAATTATAAGTAATATTTAAAAGAATTAGATAAAATTATAATTTTTTGTTTTTGTATTTAATTTTTATTTGTTATAATTTGGTCCTATCCAAAATAGATAGTTACTTATTCATATCAATCTATTACTTTTTATTTATTTATTTATCAATGTTTTTTTATAATCTAATATCTAAATATATCAAATGGTTTAGATTAAATATTTTAAATATAAAAGCATTAATTGATTGTATAAAATTTCATCATTTAACAAATCTCAAGTAAACCTTAAATCCTAAACCATTTAATATATATATATATATATATATATAAAGTTTATCTATTATCTCTTAAATAATTTAAACATAATCATAATGTTAATATATTAAAATTAAAATTATCTCTTTTACAATTATATAAGAAATTATTTAATATATAAATTAAAAAACATTAATTAATCTAAACCCTAAACCCATATCCCTTAAACCCTAAATCATAAAACATAAACCCTAAACCCCTAGCCCTAGCCCTTAACCCCTAAACCTTAAACCTTAAACCATAAACCATAATCTCTAAACCCATAATCCATAATCCATAACCTTAAGATAATAACTCCTAAACCTTAAACCCTAAATCATATACCCTAAACCATAAACCCTAAACTATAATGATAATTAATTCAATATTTTAAAATTAGAAAACACTAGTTAATCTAAACCCTAAACTATAAACCTAAACCCTAAAACCATAAACCCTTAACACATAACCTCTAAACCTTAAACCGCAGCCTTTAAACCATAAACCATAAACCATAACCCATAAACCCATAATCCATAAACCTTAAAATGGTAATACCTAAACCTTAAACTCTAAACCATATACCTTAAACTAAAAACCCTAAACTATAGTGATAATTAATTCAATATTTTAAAATTAATACTATCTCTTTTACAATTATATAAGAAATTATTTAATATATAACTTAAAAAACAATCAAGAATGTACCCAAAAAACTTTAAAATTATTTTAAATAATAGTATTTTAATTTTTTCATTTTAACAAATATTTTCTATGTTTTTTATTTCAAATTATTTATATGTGTCATTATTTTTTTCTGAATATTTTAAATATTCAATTAAAAATAAATTTAATTTTAATTAATATAAATAAATCAATTAAAAAATAAATAGACAGACAAAACAGTTTTTGCGGTGCTTTTTCAAAAATGTCGCTAAAAATAGAGCATTAGCGGCGCTTTTTCACAAAAGGCGCTAAAGCCCCCGCTAAAACCACCAAGCATTAGCGGCGCTTATTGAAAAACGCCGCTAAAAATAGAGCATTAGCGGCGCTTTTTTAAAAAAGCCGCTAAAGCCCCGAAAGTTCAGGCACCGTGGGGCTTAGGTTTTTTGCGGCGCTTCCTGAAAAACGCCGCTTATCCTCTATTTGTAGCGGCGTTTTTAAAAAAGTGCCGCTAATGCTCTAATTTAGCGATGTTTTCCTAAGAGCGCCGCTAATGCTCAATTTTTAGCGGCGTTTTATGTCCAAACGCCGCTAAAAGCCTGTTTTGTAGTGGAAGAATCCACAACCCCCTTCAAGCGGCTCTAATTTCCCCTCCAAGATAGAAACCTTGGCAAGAAAAAGTTTGAAGATGATCCCCACAATCTAAAAAGATTGTTAAACTCTTCTAAAAGAAACTCTAGAGAAATTCTTAAAAAGAAAAACCCAGAGAGAATTTATTAACTCAAAAGAGACATAAAATAATAATGAATTGAATGAATTGTATATAATGTAAAGACCTATTTATAGGCTAGCTAAATAAATCTAAATAAAAATCTTAAGTATACTAGAACTCTAATTTAATCTAAACAAGAAGTAGTTTTAAACTAAATTTTCTTGTTAACATAAAACTCCTAAATAACTTAAAATACTTAATAATTATAAAAAATTTGGAATAAAATAATAATAAAATAATAAGATCTGACAAATATAATATTGGGCTCATATATAACAAAATTAAGTCTAAAACCCAAACCCAATATAATTTAAACTCGAATTAAAAGCTCGAAATTCGTAATTCCCGTCATAATCCCTTTCAGAAATTCTGCTTGCCCAGTCTTCACTAAACCGGTCATAACTTGATCTCCCGAACTCAAAATCGAGTGATTCAAAATGCGTTTCGAAGCTAAGAGATAGATCTTCAAATGTCATACGACATCTCAATCCAAAAATGCTAGGATCCCATCCAAAAAGTCGTCAAAAGTCTGTTGATTTCCCAAGTCTGAAAATTGGCAGTTTTGATGATTGGAATTTAATAAATTTCACCCCATTCGTGCATGTATCATTCTCCCTTTCCTCAAAAAGATTCGTCCTCGAATCTTATCTTTGATCGAGTCCTGATTTGATTTGCTTAGCCTTTGACATTGTTGTTGGGCCTTGAGGTAGTGTGAACCCATCACATTTATAGGTCTGAAATTGCGCATCAATTAAATTGTTTAAGTAAAATATTTTAATAAATAAAAATATATAAAATTATTAAATATTAAAATAAAAATAATATAAATAATTTTCAAAAAAAAATAAACAAACTTAATATATGTTAATATGATACTTAAGTCCGACCTAGCTCATGAGTTCAAAATTTTTAAAATTTGGTTAGATCAACTATTTTTGTTTCTTTATCAAATTAAATAAAAATTAAAATAAGATTTTGTTCATCTTTTACTTAAAAAAATCAGATATTTATAAGACATGTTCTATGTATTTATTATATTTATTACTATATTAAAGTGTTTTAATGTCATAGTAATGAATTTACTAAAAGCTCCTATTTTTAGGAAGCAGTAGATATTTTTAGGGTAATTCTATCTTTTCATATATAATCTGGAAAAATACTTGTGTAAAATGAATTTCAAACCCAAGCGGTATTATGATTTTAATTTTTTAATTTTATCATTTTAACCAAAACGATTTCTTTGTTGTATATATATTTTAATTGTTGCATATATTTTTCACTAAATGTGACAAAATTTAATTTTATATTAAACTTCTAATTAAGTTGATATCACGAGTCAATTACATATCAATTTAGTTGAAAAATTACTAAAATACTTTTACTTTTTTTTACTAAATAACAAATATTAATAGAAATGTAATTTTATCTTTTTCAAGTTTTAATAAATTAATATTATGATAGGATAGGAACTTCATTTGGTTTTAATATAAAATTTTTATAAATATATTTTTTACATAGATTTGTCATAGATAATGTATTGGGTAAATTAAAGAATTAGTCACCCAATTATTAGCGTGTTTCTATTTTGGTCATCCAACTAAGAAAATTTTTAATTTAGCCACTAACGTTTTAGATTATTTCTACTTTGGCCACTCACATTTTAGATCGTTCCTATTTTGATCACTCTTTGTTAAATGGTTAATGGAAGTGATGATGTGGCCTTTTTCCTAATTATTGTAATGACACATTTAGTCCTCAATACTTACACATTCTATCAATTTGATCTTAATTCTAAATAATTCAATAAATTTAACCATCCACGTTTACAAATTTTATCAATTTGATCCTCAAACACATATAATTAAATATAAATATAATTATACTGAAACACATTTAATTAAATCTTGGTAAACTTATATGTAAACTTGTGATTTTGATAAACCCAAAACTCAAAATCACACAAAACTCAATAAATTTGTGATTTTATAAACTTCTTTTATTATCGTGTTAATAGTAATCTCAATAGAAGAACCTGATTTTTCCTATGAAACCTAACAAATAATTAACAAACAAAAAGAAAAACTTCCTATAAGCCTTTTTCAAATCATCATCTTTTGCATTCTTGTCAACTTAAAGAATCATGAAATAATATCCACCCATCTCTAAGCATAAAATTTATTGTCATCTAATTTGTTTTCAATTTATTTAGAAAAAGATGTAAATTTTTGGGTTTTCGATTTTCTAACTTGAACTTTTAGATTTTTTTTGGTAATTTAATTTTAGATACATATATTTTATAATTTATTTTTATATTTTAAAAGATGCATATAATTTTAAATATTTTCATTTAAAAATAGATTATGGCATCATTAGTGTCACGTGTCATAACCTAAGAGTATCATACGTCCTATATTTAACACCATTATAAAAAAAAAAAGTACCAAAACCCTTGACGGAATAAAAATTCATGTACCAACTTAGGATAAAAAAATTGTAAGTACCAAGTTGGGAGGTGTCAAGTTCCGGAGGTTAAATGCATATTTGAGCCTTATATAATTAAATATAAACATGTATGATATTATTTATATAACAATATTTTTTTTCTTTTTATAATATATAATTTATATTTAATTATGTGATTGAGGTTCAAATTGATAAAATTTGTAAATCTGGAGGGTTAAACTTATCGAATTATTTAGAATTAGAATCAAATTGATAGAATGCGTGAGTATTGATGACTAAATGCAGGGACGAAGCCAAATTTGTTTTAGGGGGGCCGAAATTAAATTGTAAATTTTACTATAGTAAAAATACAATTTCACCATTTTAATAGCCTCTATCTTTATAATTTTTAAAGAATTAAATCAAAATTTTATCTTTTTAGGAGGGCTAAAGTGTAATTTTACCTTTATTAATTTAAAATTTTAAAAATTTCAAAGGGCCTAAATGAAAAATTTTTCACTTTAGGGGGCCCGGGGCCTTTGCCAGCTCCCTGGTTTCGCCCCTGACTAAACGTGTTATAAAATCAGTTAGAAAAATGTCACATCATCACTTTTGTCAATCATTTAATGGAGAGTGACCCAAATAGAAATGATCTAAAACATGAGTGACCAAAATAAAAATTATCTAAAAATTTAGTGGCTAAATTAAAAATTTTCATGGTTGGTGACCAAAATAGAAACACACTAATAATTGGGTGACTAATTCTGTAGTTTATCCTAATGTATTTAATTGGAAAATCCAACAAAAGGAAGTGCCAGTTAGATCAACTTCAAGTCGAATACTGTTGGAAAAAGTCCAATTTAAAAACAATTTTTTTGTTATAGCGGAAAATTAAAATTTTAAAAATCGAGCCGATTTTTTATATTTATAGCAATAAATTTTTCCTGAAAAGTACTTGTGCGTTGTGTGAGACAGATCTTTGACATTCCTAACTTTCAACTGAACAACCTTCTTAGCTATTCTCGTACCACGAATCGTTTCGAATGTGGGTTCGAAAAATCATGAATCAAACACAAATCCAGAAATAATTTTATTACCTTCAGTAGGAAAGTAAATATCTTTCTCTATAAAAACCAATAGAATTGTTATACCTAGAAAATGAAATTTATACTTAGAAAATAAATGTTTACTATTTTCGGACAGAATAAAGAATATCTCAAAATTGTGTATAAGTTATTATTATGTTTTTAGCCTTACAGTTTCATTTATTTATAGAGAGAGATAGGAAAGTCATGGTTAAATTAATAGATCATAAATAATACTTATTTGATAATAAAAAAACTAGTTGTCACATCCTGAATTTCTTATTTATAAAATTGTAAGTTTCTAGTAAGAATGTAAATGATATATTCTCATTGGCATTACATGATTGATGAAAAGGAATGTGACCACAGGTCATTTGTCATAAGAAAAGATTTAATTACTATGTGTTAGTAATTGTCATTTTGGAAGATGTAATGGAAACTATGAGATAAATAGGATCGTATTGAGAGAACAAATTTTATCTCAAAGAGATTAATGATATCCTATTAGGATAACACACTTATGATAAGGTCATTAAGCAAGCACTTGATAAAGTAATTTTCGTAATTGATATATAATAAGGGAGAGTGTAGTCATGATACTATAGTGGAATGACTCCATGTTTAAATAAGTTGTAATTAATAGGAAAAGAGTCGAAACCTTGATTATTTATGTCCAATTGGTTCATCTACTAGCTCGAGATAACCCAAAATGAATTTCATATAGAATCGATAATATGTGGAATGAATGAAAATGATAAGTAAGAGAAAAGGATCGCATGTGTCACTATCTGTAATATGTTCTCTTGCTAAGTACAAAAGATGACTTAAAATTTTATTTAATTTTTTCGAATTATTATTTAACTAATTGTAATTAAATAGTTGAAGTTCGAAGTGAGAATAATTAGTCATCATAAAATTGTTGGATAAGACAATTAAATTAATTTCATCATGGATTATTTCATTCTAACATGGTAAAGTTGTTATGATTTTAACGAAATTAGAATTGGGTTGAGAAAATAAATTAATTGAGAAATTAAATTAGTTAAATTAATTAATTAATATTTTGGGAAATAGAAAATAGTCATTGGGTTTGATAAACTATATGAAAGACCCAAATAGGCCTAGTTTTAATTGTGAAGGGCGGCAAACCCTAGATACCCTAGGGATGTCATTGCCCCCCTTGGATTCTATTTAGAGTAGAATTTGTATTTTCTATTAAAATATTATTTTTAATTAGACTTTATTCGAACAGAACTCTTGTACTATTTTTCTATACATAATAACTATGAGTTAACCTATTTATAGAACTTTGGGAACACTAATATTTTGTCGAAAAATAATGACAATTTATTTTAAAGAATAAATTCTATTTTTCGGGAAAATACTTATAGTTTCCAATTTATAAACTAAATTAACTTTTCCACTAAAAGTTATAGAAAAATTTTCATTCTGTGCTCTTGGTTTGATTTATTTGAACCAACACTCAAAGCAATTTGGGCTTTGAGGATAATAGAAAAGATTGACCAGTTGAAAGCTGAGAAACGACCTAGACCGCCTTTGAACAAAGCATAAATATAATTTCAGTTAAAAATTAATTACTAAAAATATCAAAAGGCTCGATTTAAAAAAAAAAAATTTAAACATCCGTTGTGTCTAAAAGTATTGTTTTGTAAATAAAATTTTTCAACCATTAGTATAAAACTCAAGTTGTGCCATGTTTATAGGATAAATTGATACCGAATTTCTCTCTTGCTCTCATTGTTTGATTAAATAAGATAAGAAGTGGCATTTTAAAATTGTATGCATGTTTTGGATTATTATGTATGTGGGTGAATGTATGGATTATTTTATTATTGTTATGAAGTAATTTTGTCAAGTGTTCGTGGTTCCTAAAAATTAGATCATGTGTAATTTATGTTTTCTAATTTATTGGGTTTGTAATTAGATTGTGAACTATCATTTCCAAGTAGAAATTTTAAATTTTTATTTTTATAAAATTATAAAAATTCATGTGAGCGGGAAACGGATTAAGTAATCTTTGTACCATAAAAAGTTTTGACAGAACCCAAAGAAGTGAGGCGACCAATGATGCAATCAAAACCAACCAAGACAGTGCAAACCTGACAGGAATAGATTGCGGTGGCCAATCGATGGTGAGCTGATTGATAGTGGTCAATGGTGGACTGTGGTGCGGTTGAGAAAATCGACAGTGGGCAGCAACGACGGTGGTAGATGGTGGTGGCTGGTGACAATGGTCCGACGGTGGAGGCCTGGTCGAAAATGGGAACAACTTTCGGTTAATTATTTCAATTTTCGAGTTTTGGGATTAACATTGGCGAACAAGTTAATTTTGGGTTTTGGGATATTTTGATGGAACTCACATTATACTTGACTTTTACCTTGAAGATCCAAAGAATGTTTTGAAAAAAAATATTGTAATTTTTATTATTTTCCCATGGAACCATGAAAACCTTTGGCTGGTTAGAACCAATTTAATTTTTGCAATTTTATAGCATGATATATGAGATTATAAAATAGAATTGATGAGCTTGTTCATGTATATATAATAAGCATGCCGTATAGTTTAGGAAAAAATGTTATTTGTTATTGCATATTTAATCATTCATGGTTGAAACCGGAATAAAAATCTTGCATAGTTTTTAAAATATTGAGTGAGAAAGTCCTTAAACAAAACCTATGGCCTTCATCAATGGTCTTTTATGTGATGACATGATAATACTTCGAGCCAGTTGGCTTTATTTGTAAAGTCTCTATTCCTTGGTAATCGAAGCCTAAAGATCTATGAACTAGCCTGTGTTTGACTAGCCAAACAGACAAACGACCCTGCATCTTTTTATCTCTCTCGCACTTTTCTTTTTTATTTGTCATTTTTCTAAGATAAATATTTCGCATTTATGATGAAATCGAATTTATGAAGATTAATTCATTGTTTGTTTCTGTAAAAAAAAAATCCTACCTATTCACTAAGGCCGCACCCCCACTATGACTCATTGAGATTATATGATACAATACTTGTTATATTTATTATGTAATTTGTATATACAAAATAAATACAAAATTTAATCGATTAAAAATTAGTTGTTTAGTTTAATATTTCTATTTTTATGTTGAATAAATTAAAATATTACACTAACATTTTATTTTTAAGTTATTATCAGAATTTTTATTTTAATTTTTCAATTTTAAAATTAATATAATATCTAAAATGAGTTAGAAATAATTTTTTCTATTACTATTAGAAAAACAAGTGATGTTATTTAATTAAAGAGGCACCAAAGGGTACATTAAGACAGGCAGGTGATATTGATTCAATTTATATTATCTGCAATGTGATAACTAAATCTAATAAATACAATTTTGAAATTTTGAGATTTTAAATGAACATAAGCAAAAATTCATCAATCTTGATTCATTTACGCCCTCGGTTTACTGCCTAAATGCACCAACAAGAAAGAAAGAAAAAGCAGAGGTTTTGTAGTTAGTGAGAAATCCTGTGACTATAAGTTTTCTTTCCTGAAAGGACTGTTATTATCTGATTGAATTTTTTATGTTCAATTATAAATTGAAATGAAAATGCTGTGCCGTGAAGAAGCTGTTCAAGGTTCTTGGTATTTTACTTCAGAAAGGGGAATAGCATACCAGATATTATCACTGAAACAATTACATGTTACAATTTCCCAAGTACCAGTTGGCCTGGCAACACTCAACAATAAGTTCACAAAACTTATTGGAGCACCTTTTACTGCAGCCTTGGAAGAACAGACATCTTATGAAAGTGCAACTCATTCAACAAATAAAACCCACAGGCTTTTGCAAATTACATTGTCAAACACCCAAACTTCTCCTTAACTGTACAGCACCATTCAGTTAGGTTCTGGAATCTGGACCATTTGCTGCAGCAAGTTCAACTGTCACGATGAAAGTTGACCTGCCTGCTTCCCTCAAGTACTGGATATCTCCATTCATGAGTTTTACCAACTTCCGGCTGATGAGCAAACTGATACCCTCCTCTGATGCGTCTTCCTCATTTCCAAACATTTGGTTCAGCATTGCTTCAGGTACTCCGCCACCTGCATGTGTTATCCTGCACCAAAATATACATACAAAATGCCTTTTACTTTCAGTGAATTCATATACAGGTAGAGCTCATTTGTGCATAAAACTACAGAGTGCATACTATACCAGTTCCATATATACATACTACCGATGAATCAATCTAAATAAAAAAGGAAACAAGATGCTTAAATTGGTGTGCAGGGAACATTCTCGTCTTTGAGGTATATTTAGGACATAAATCAACTATTAGTATGAAACCATGAATGCAAATGAAAGAAACAAAGCAGTACCTGAGCTCCAAATGTGCAAGGTGAACAGACTGTCCTAATTGATCTTTGGTCAAGTTAGCTACAACAACTAGTTGGCCTCCATTTGGTGTAAAATTAACTGATATCAACAAGAAATCAGCTAAGACCTGTTGAAGTCTAACACTATCTCCATATAAGGTCTCGCTCAGGACATCTTCTGCTGTATCATTGACTATTTGGATACGTTTTCCATTACTCATCACCATCACTTGACTAATAGAAGCAGTCAATACCTCATGCAGGGTGAATTCAATCATTTCAAGATCCACATAGCTGTTAAGAATTTAGAGAAACGAAAAAGAGAAAAGAAGTTAAGCACTGAAATAAAATATATCACAAACCAAAAGTGCTGGGAGGTACTGAGGTATGCAGCCATATTCCGTCATAGTTAAATTCCAACTCTGGCTGGGTGCAAGGTAAGGGAAACCATAGCTCAGGGGTTAAAGGAAAGTGATGTCATTATGCTAGAAGGAATCATTGGTTCTTCGGGGGCACAAGGGAAAGGATATAGGCAAATTCTGATTAACAAGGACCAAATCTAGGATATAAGAAAAGCTGTCTGTCTGGCTGGTGAATGAAGTTCGGGTTATGAAACTCCTACTGGTTGGACACCCGGTAAGTATGAGATAACTATAAGCATGGGCATAGAACCCTCAAAGAAGACGAAGCCGTAGAAAATCCAGAAGTAACAAAATCCAGGCCAATAAAATCATGGTTTATGTTGATAGTTTCTTATGAATCTTTTTTTATGCAGGATCTTATGTCTGGCATGGCATCTATGTTTCGAAAGTGTATGCTGCAACAGTTTATCGCTGATCAAAAAACAAAATGAAAAGTAAGTTCATCTTTTTGCAGGACGTTTTCATACCCATCAATGATGGTGTGCAGGTCTGAATCATCAAGTATCTTCCTGAGCTGGTGTTGGCACAGGGTACTAGTCTGCAGAAGGCGTTTTTGTTCAGGTCCCAACTCTGTGCCTTCCATCATTTGAGTAGAAAAAATAATACCAGAGAGAGGATTATGGATCTGCCTTTTCAAATAAGCTAATGCTTTCAATCTCTTCATGGCAGTTTGCTCTGTTAATCGCTGGACATGAAGTGCTTGTTGCAGCTCATGGCTTGCAAGCTGCAAGAAACAAAAGACACCAGTGACAGCACCCTCTCTGTCCAATTTCTTATTCACACATAACAAGCATTCCACATACTTTCCACTACGACCAAAGAAACCAAAAGGAACCTTTTCAGGCTCATTACCAGCCACAGCATTATTAAGTACAACACCAAGATTGACATAAGATTCTTGATTCTTGAGACGACAGCATGCGTTCTGGGTCCCAAAAACCTCCCCCAACAACATTTTATCTACCACTTCATCTCGGTTCCACCCAGTTATCTTTGTCATTGCTGGATTCCACTCAGAGCACCAGCCAAATTCATCGGTTCCAAATATTGGTGGAATCAGCGGGTTTGGATTTTGTACAATTGCTTTGTAATCACCTTCGATCCGGGTAAATTTGTCCATGACAATTTTCTGACCAGTTATATCTTGAGCCACAAAACAAACCCCCACAACATTTTCATGGAGATCCCGGTTCGCACAAGCATTGACAACTAAACTGACGGGGCCAACCTCAGACCTCAACCCATGAGTTTTGATCTCAAAGTGGATGTTCTTTTCTTCCTTGCCTGATCAGGAAGAATTTATGTGACAAAATTGTTGATGACTTAAAAGAAAACTAAACGGTAAAAGGAAAAGGGGAAAGAGAAAAGAAACAGGAAGAAAAGATACCAAGAAAGGGAAAATCACATACCCTGCAATGCCAAGGACAACATTTTCTTGACTGTTTCAACTGAAGAATCTTCAAGAAGTGTGAGTAAATGCCTTCCAATTGCCTTATCGACTGGAAGACCAGTCAACTCAGCAATTTTCATATTCCACCCATTAATCAGGCCATCAACATCCACCGCCAAAATTGGCACAGTAGCTGTTTCAATCAAACGAACCATCTCACTTGTCACTGCCTCCAGCTCTTGCATCCCCTCTATTTTGAGGTCAGTGAGCTTCGAGTATATGACATTGGTGTTTGTATCTGCGGTCACAACATCTTTGAAAGCATTCCGTAGAATAAGCTGCAAAGAATGGATTGCATCCATTTCATAGTCCTTCCATGGCAAACTCCTTGTCTTGACAACTTCAAGGAAAGCCTTGAATGATGACCTTGGGTGCATTTTCCTATCATCATCTTTCTCGCCAAGTTCCTGCTTTGCACCACCCCATCTAATTTCAGCAGCAGTATGTGACCGGAACCAGAAAAGCATGTCCTTGGGGGTTATCCTTACAGCTGCCATCCCACAAACTACATCACCAAGTCCCAAAGCCCCCGGGAACCCAGCATCATGCAAGCTATCAGTACTCAGACCGGTGGAATCCATATGATACTCAGAAAGCCACGCCGCTATCTCATGTAGTTGGAAATCGCTTGGAGTTACTCCTAGTTTCCATATTTTGTCCTTGTATAATAAGGCAGCCCCATCACATTTCACCAAATCCATTATATTTGGGCTCTGTGATACAATACCGACGGGTGCATCACGCATAAGCATATCACATAAAAGGGTCTGGGTACGAAGGATGTTCTTCTCAATCATTTGGCTTTCCAACTCTAACTCCTTATTGACATGGATGGCAAATACTTGAGCAAGAAACTCACAAGCATACCGGAGTGGGAATGGAACAAACCTGGGAGTGGTGTTATGGCATACTACCAAACCCCACAATCTCTTTCTCTTTTGTTGTGGCTGAGGAGAATCAGTATTATCATCTTCCTCATCTCCATCATTGACAATAACAGCCATAACCAGAGAAGCGATGGAATTCATGTTCTCCATATACTGTAAATGGCAGCAGTGTGGAGCCCTTAGGGTTGAACCACAAAATGTTAGGTCAAAAGGAAGCTTATCATCTTGATATACTTTTACATGTTTTGCTCGACAATCAACAATCATACGGACTTTATTCTTCATAAACAAAAATCGAGCAGCTTGAGGGATATCAGTTGCTGGATAGTGCAAACCTAAATAAGGCTCTAGGCCTGGCTTTGTTATCTCAGAAACCACTTCCCCATGGTCATCATCATGGAACTTATAGGCCATCACCCTGTCATAACCAGTGAGCTCAAAAACCTCCTGCACCATTGTATCACAGAGCCTTTCCATGCTCCCACTTGGTAGAGACTGCAAGCGAGTAATTGCCTTTGCTGCCAGCTTGTACGACTGCAAGGCTCCAGCAGCAGTCATGGGAACTTCATAGGGCTTCACAGGTTCAAAATCAATGATCAAGCTCCCTGTTACCCGATGGATTATTGCATAAAAGGGCTTCCCAGAAGTCTTGCAATGCACCAAGATTGGATTCAAAAGAGAAACCTCCCCAATTCCTAGGGCCTTTAGCAATGCAGAGGAACTGGGGGCAGTAAAAATAGTTTTTATGTCAGTTCCAATGCCAAGAACTGGGTAGTCCCCAACACTCGGGACTGCATGACTAACCATGGTCAACATATCAGGGGCATTCTCGCTGTATGCTACGACCTTGTAAGTTTTCTCATCTAAGGCTAGCAAGCACCCAAAGGGTTGGATAAACTTGCCTTTCTGTATGTTATGGAGATATGCTGTGGTAACCTTGTTTGACCTAGGTTGCTGATCTCCACTTACACGCACTGAACTTGAAAAGTCAAAGGAGCTACTGGACTCCTCAAATTCTGCATGGAGTTTGGCATCTAAAGTGGTTTGAGCAATAACTCGTGTACTGTGCCTTGATCTACCAGAGTTGTTAGACGAGTGGCTTTGCCTTGATGAAGACATTTTCTCCTGATAATAAAAAGCAAAAACGGACATCTCTATGAATAACAATCACCAGGAAAGAATTCTATACATTGGAAATCGAAACAAGTATTGACAAAGTTGCAACTATTAGTGATTGCGATCATGAACATTACAATAACAATTTTATCATATAGAAATTGTAGCAGAGCAAAATTCTAACTTCTTCTATAACCAGTTTGAGATAAGAAAACTCACTCTGTATTTGGTTGATGCTTTTGCTTGTTTCTCTTTATTTTCTATTCATTTTTACTTTTTGTATTTTGCAAAAGCAGCATCAAGCAAACTGAGCCATAAAAGCCAAGAATATTGAAGTCTAAACCTAAATATTCCTGATTTTCCCATAGCATTGGAGAAGAAATTTGGAGGGTCAATGATTCCTTTTTCCATTTTTGTGAGAAAAAGGTAGGAGGATTAAATTTCAGAGAGACACAAAAGCACGCAATGAAGGATTTGGCTTTCTAATCATAAAAAGTATGACTTTTCCATCAATTAACTACAGCTTATGGGAAGACCAATTACTCAAGTTCCAAACTTGCAGTTCCATGATCCATAGCTCAAAACTCAATCATACAAGATTCATGAACCTTAATCATGATCACCTTCCCCACCCAACAACCCAAATTGGCTCAGTTAAAACAAACCCATCCTTTCCAAACTCATAGGACATGGTAGAGAAAACAGCAAAAAGAACAAACTAGCTATTACAAAAAAATAATCCCCATAGTTATTGAGCTGAAAGCTAAAAAAAAGTAGCATTTGATTTTAGCTAAAGGGGACTAACCTTGGGTTGATAAAGAATAGAGGAAATGGAAAAGGGCAGCTGTTATCTGTGACTGTGATGATGAGTTGCAGAGGCAGTTCGAAGTAGAACTTGGAAACATGAATCCCAAGCTCGGCCAGCAAACCCAGAATCCATCTCCAATCAAATTATAGAAGAAACCCAACAAAACCCAAAAGAAATAAATTATAATAAAAAAGATTAAAAAAAAAAAACTCGACAACCGTCTTGAAAGACTAGCAGCACTTTACCAATACCAATCTCTCAGGGGACCACCATGATAACATAAAATAATACTATAATAATAACAAAAAAGTAGTTCATGGTGGCATGGGACCAATCCGACATGAAGAATTGCCTATAATTAAAAAAAAAAAGAAAGAAAAAAAAAAAGAATGGGTTTCCCAAACAAGGATAACAGTGGCAGTTTAGTTATCATTGGCTTTCTATTTTTGTTTCTAAATTTTGTTTGTTGAAGTAAAAAAATTCTCATGCATTATGGGCTTTGTGTTTTTGTTCCATAAAAGAAATTCTACTTTTATATTGGATTTGGATCCCAATTAAAAACTTCAATAAACTCATGTTAATTAATTACATGATGCTGAATTAGAATATCAGTGTATCACAAACCTTAACTGATTGTAACACCTCAATATCATATTCAATGAAACAAAATCGTGAGATACATAAATTATAAAACCAACAGGAACAGCTGAGCAGCAAACAGTGGGAAACGCAGAGGCAGCCCATGCCCAATTGCACGTTTTGGTTTTGGGTAAAACCCATTTCTGTTTGCTTTGAGCAAACTCAAGACAAATACCAACAAAAACATGTGTTATGGTGAGAGTCAGCAGTCACATGTAAATAGACAGATTTTGGGCCATAGCAGAATCCAAAGAACAAATACAAATGGTAGACTTGGTTAGCTAAATCAGTAGGATCTATGCTAAGTTCCACCTTTTCCTTCCCAACCCTATCTCTTTATCCATTTCTAAAAGCATATATAGAGTACAGATGTGTATGACAGATACACTTTGCGGTTGTCATCTTCAAACCATCATTTATGGGGGCCTCTATGTGGGCTCCCTTTACCCTTTCTTTCCTCCGAAGAAAGCTCCAGCCTCATGATCATCCGTGTATATCATCAACTTGTACCTACTTTCCAAAGAACAATTGGGTTCATCTTCAATCTTTACAACATTTGATTTTTTACCTCTAATTTTAGACATTCTTTTTTCTTAATTGCCCAAATAAAAAATTAAGGGTGTGTTTAATAAATCAATGAAATGGAAGTTTTCAATATTTAATATTTTAAATGTATATGATAATTAATTAATTATTTTATTTAATTTAAAATTTTCAATAAAAAGTGTTGAATAAGATAAGTAGATAGGTAACAGCTTATACTAAAATATAAAGTTGATTTTATTTTGTTAAAAATTGAATATTATCCTTTTTAATAAAATAAAATATTCAAATTAATATATTTATATTTAGATTATTATTCTATACAGTGGAGTAAAAAACTCCACAAGTAGGTTTAGGTTGAAGCCATTTATTTTTAAGGTGTAATAAAATAACAATTAACTAATAAAAAGACACTTGACATCATTTTAGAAATGCTCATAGAGTCTTTTTACTCAACTGGTAGTGGAGATAATAATTACCCTTTTATCTTTCATCTAAAATTATCCAAAATAATATAAAATATTATATGAATAAAATTAAAATAAAAACTAAATAATCTTTTAAAAATTAATATTTACTTTTATTAAACAACATAATTATATTCAAGACTTATATTTACTAATCCACATAAACCTTAACACACATAAATGTGTATTTTTTAGGTGATGAGTATTCATCAATTAAGTCACATTATTAGCATTTTTATGTAAAAGATGTTAGACTTTTTAATTTGTATATTGTTGTTTTCTTCAAAATGTGTTTTTTCTTTTAATATTAAACGATTTTAACATTTGTGACACCTATTTATATCAAAGTCAAGCTTATTTTTGTAGAGATTTCTAATGAAATTTGATTATCATCATTTCAAAGGTTTCATTAAAATGTTATATTGGAGTGATATGAATTTATCTTTTAATAGTTTGATCTCAACATCCATTAGTGTCTAGACTTTATATTTTATATATTAAAACCTTAAATTCAAAATACTCTAAAACTATTTTAGTTACTCTCTATTACAACTTAATTCGAATCAATCATTACAAACATCAAACATTAAATTGAATAATTAACTAAAAAATTAATTAAATTCACTAACTCCTTACCATTAGACTAAAACGCAAGGATAAATTAAAAAATCTAACCGTAACCGCTGACTCGGTTCGCAAACTCCGATTCTACTAATTCCATTTTCGAGATGTGATAAGGACTATGCAAGCCACTACAATGTATGCTTTTGTTTAGTTAACTCTTCCCATCTTTATAATCCCTCTTTATTAACTATGAGTACTAATTTCAAATGAACAGTATTATCTGGAGAAGAACCTTGAGGCAAGGGAAAAGGAGCTCGAGCGTGAGGCGGATCTCGAAGGAAAAGCTCCCAAATTGAAAGCCAAATCAAAGACGTGTAAGCAATTAGCAAAATCATTGTATTAGAGTATTGAAGGTTGTTAGTTAGTTATGTATCCGGTGAAGGTTGTTGCTCAATATAGAGCGGTTACTCATGTCTATAAATACTAAACATTTGTATTCAGAGGGTAAGATTTTTGAATAAACAAACAAAAGAAGTTTTTCCATTTTATATTTCGTTCTCTGTTGGATAGATATTTCTTTCTCTTTTATCCAATTCTTTCATGGTATCATTCGCCAGTTGATTCTAGAGTTTGCTTAGTATGGCTTCCACTGATTCCGAATCTGGTGAACCTAGCTCCGGTGTGTTTGCTGCCGACCGTGTCACAAATGTCTTTCCTCAGCATGAAGTCGTCAAACTTGATGAAGGTACTTATATTCAATGGCGCAAACAGGTTAAACTGATAGTTGATGGCTATGGACTTACAGGATTCTTAGATGGCACCATTGTTCCACCATCACGTTTCAATCTTCTACCCGATAGCTCGCGTGCTCCAAATCCGGCGGCTCAGGTATTCATGCAGCAAGATCGACTTCTGAAGTCCTGGCTTTTGTCGACGGTAAGCTCTTCTTAATAATCTTCCTTTGATGATGCTTGCACGGCGTGTGACATATGGAGTATGGCCATTAATTTGTTTACGGCTGATACTGGCGCCAAGCAATCGAGACTTCGACATGAGCTCCATTCTTTGAAGAAAGGTAACTTTTCTATTAAAGCTTATGTTGCTAGGATTAAAGATCTCTGTGCTATGTTAGATGCGTCTGGTACGCGTATCTCTGATGAAGAGAAGGTTGAAGTGGTGCTTGCGGGATTGCCTTTGGAATATGAGGCGGTCATCTCGTCTATTCGGTTGTCGACTGGTGTACTGCCGTTAAAACGTGTGGTTGATGCGTTGGTTGATTGTGAGAATCGTCAAGTTCAGGTGTTACAGAAAGTTAATTTGAATGCAAATCTTGTTGAAAACGAGCCGTCAGTAGAAGGGGCCGGTCGTGGTGGTCGTGCGCCTGTTCGTGGTCGTGGCAGAGTCTTCAAATCTCGTGTGCCATACCAAATCTGCAGTCGTTTTGGGCATGTGGCGTAAAAATACTATTATCGTTATCACCGAGATTCGAATGAGTCATCCAGTGTTGAAGGTCCTGATTCCGGGGGGTTTGTGCACCATGGTGAAGATCATTTTGTGGCTCCTCATCAGAAGAGTCAAAGAATTGTTTATGGTCAAGGGAGTCAAGGGAGTTATGCGAGTCAACAGCGATATGGTGGTCAAAATATGTGTGCTGGCATGCAAAATAGGCCATTGGCACGTAGGCCACATGTGTCTCATGCTTAGCATGGTTCTGGCCGAATTTGTTCAGATGCTTACAAGTCTAATGTGTGCAAATTTGATCTTGATGATGGGCAAGGCTATAATGGTAACACGTCACATGGGTTTAATGATGCAAATGGACATTGTGTATCACATGGGCCGCATATTCAACATCAATCACATGGGTCGCATATTCAACATCCATCACGTGGGTCCAATGTTAAAAATGTTCACCTTAATGCTGGGCCGAATATTGTACCATCATCTAATTTCGTTCAAGTGGATCAAACTGATCCTGGCTCGCCTGAACCAATTTGTGATGGACTCGATTTTGGGGATTCGAGTTTTCAACTTACCAAACCGCATGCTCGGGTTTATACTGGGTCCGAACCGTGTATTGAGCTTCCCCAGCTAGGGGACCTATGTGCATCTGATTATTCTGAGTCGTCAGAATCTGGTTCACATGTTCATACTGCTCAACTTGGGTCTAGTACTGGTGGTGATGGTTCGTTCGTTCAAGTAGGCGATGGAACCACGTCTTGGTACCCTAACTCTAGGGCTAGTCATCATGTGTGTCGTGATGTGTCCGCTTTACGAGATGTCAAGCCATATTCAGGTACGTCATCTCTTTTAATGGGTGATGGTACTCCTGCGGTAATTTCCTCAATTGGTACTGCTATTTTGCCAACTCAGTCTAAGTCGTTACGGTTGTCAAATGTTTTATGTGTACCGAGTATACGGAAAAACCTCTTATCTGTCTCACAGTTTACTCGTGATAATGGTGTGTTTTTTGATTTTCACCCTACCCATTGTGTTCTTAAGGATGCTGTGACTCGAGAGACATTGCTGATGGGCCGCATTCGTGATGGATTATATCAGTTTTCTGTGCCGGTGGTTTCTCATTCGTCCAAAGTTGATTCGTTTGTTGCTCATTCGCAAGTTCCCCGTTCCATTGAAGATTATTCTGTGTTTGCTTTATGGCATAATCGTTTAGGCCACCTGTCTACTTCTGTGGTCAAGACTATTCTAAATAAATGTAATATTGTTTCAAGTAAAAATGGCTTTGATGGTGTATGTACTGCATGTCAAAAAGGGCGGTAACATAAGTTGCCTTTTTCACCTTCTACTACTAGTTATGAACCTTTTGAGTTAGTTGTCTCTGATCTTTGGGGTCCCGCATCTGTTGCATGTGATGAAAAGAGGTATTATGTTTTGTTTATTGACATGTGCACTAGGTTTACCTGGGTTTATCTTCTACGCCAAAAAGCTCAAGCAATAGAATGTTTCACTTAGTGTCAAAAGTTAATTGAGACACAGTTTGGCAAGTCTATTAAGCAATTTCAAAGTGATTAGGGAGGAGAATACCGTGGTTTTACATCTGTTTTAGAATCTCAGGGAATTATTCATCGGTTGACGTGTCCGTACACTTCTGAACAAAATGGAGTGGCTGAGCGTAAACATCGTCACATTGTTGAAGTGGGTATTACGTTATTGGCTCATGCGAGTTTGCCTATGGAGTACTGGGGGTATGTGTTTTGTTGCGCGGTTTATTTGATAAATCGACTTCCTACTGTTGTGCTTCAGGGCGATTCTTCGTTTAAGGCACTTTATGGTAATGATCCAACCTATGATCATCTTCGAGTGTTTGGCTGCTGCTGCTATCCTTATTTACGTCCGTTTGTCGGTCATAAGTTAGATTTTCGGTCTCAGCCGTCTACATTGTTGGGTTACAGTCCTCGTCACAAGGGGTATCAGAGTCTTTTACCGGATGGTAAGGTTATTATTTCGAGACATGTCGTGTTTGATGAGCAGAGGTTTTTGTTTGCTGAGTCTAGCCCTGATAAGTCTATGACGACGACCAGTCAGACTAGTACGAATGTTGTTCCCATTGTGTGGCCTGCTTTGTCTTCTTCGTCATCTCATGTGCCTTGTGTGGTGTCACCATCTCTTCAAGGGTTCCAGTCTCAGCCTAATGTTTCTACTTCAGATACAGATTTGGTGCAATCTCATGCTTCTTCGGATGATGTTGGGTCTGGGTCGGATGCTCTTCCAATTGTACATGAGTCGGTTTCACCAGGTGATTTTAATGATCATCCTTATTCTATCTTAAGAATGTCTGAAGGTGTTTCGTCTTCGTCTGACAGTCAAGTTAGTAGACCACCTGTGGGTAATACTCACCCAATGGTCACTCGAGCTAAAGCAGGAGTTTACAAGCCTAAGGTTTTACATGTTGAGGCTAACGAACCTTCTACAATTGAATAAGCTCTGGCTACTGCTGAATGGCGTGCTGCTGCGCAAGATGAGTATGATGCTCTTATGCGCAATTCCACATGGGAGCTAGTTTCAGCTCCGTCTAATCGTAAGGTTATAGGATGCAAATGGTTGTTCAGAATTAAGAGGAATTCTGATGGTACTATTGCTCGCCATAAGGCTCGATTAGTCGCAAAAGGCTGTTCTCAGGTTCCAGGTTGTGATTTTAAGGAAACGTTTAGCCCGGTGGTAAAACCGACTACTATCAGAATTATTTTGTCTATTACTGTGTCTAGGAGGTGGTCCCTTCGACAGGTGGATGTGAATAATGCGTTTCTAAATGGAGACCTTGATACTGAAGTCTTCATGCATCAACCTCCTGGCTATGTACAGTATGGTTCTGATGGTAGACCTCTGGTATGTCGTCTGAAGAAAGCGTTGTATGGTCTTCGTCAGGCTCCTCGTGCCTGGTTTGAGAAGCTAAAAGGATTTCTAGTATCTGTGGGCTTTGTGGTATCGAAGTGTGATGCTTCCTTGTTTGTTCGGGTTGTATCAGGTTCAACGTTGTATGTTTTTGTGTATGTTGGTAATATTATTGTTACAGGTGATGTGCCCTCTGTTATAGAGTGGTTTGTTCAATTGCTGAATAGTGAGTTCTCGCTTAAAGACATGGGCGATCTTCCTTATTTTCTTGGGATAGAAGTTACTCGTTCTTCATCAGGTTGTCTTTATCTATGTCAAAAGAAGTATATACGTGATATTCTTATTCGGTGTTCGATGGAAAATGCGAAGAGTGTTAATACACCGATGGTCAGTTCCTCTTTCTTAACTAAAGATGGTGGTGAGCATTTAGAGGATCCAACTGAATACAGGAGCCTTGCTGGGGCACTACAGTATGTCACTCTTACGCGACCTGATGTTGCATATGCTGTAAATCGAATATGTCAGTTTATGCATTGTCCCACTTCTGTTCATATGACGGCTCTAAAGCGTATTTTGAGGTATCTAGGTGGAACGATTGAATTTGGGATTGTGTTTCGTCTGTCCACTAATTTGTCCTTAGTTGGGTATGCTGATGCAAACTGGGGGTTAAATTTTGATGACCGGAGGTCTACTACTGGGTACTGTGTCTATTTCGGGTGTAATCCTATGTCATGGTGTACAAAGAAACAACAGGCTGTTGCTCGGTCTACTGCTGAGGCAGAATACAGGAGCCTTGCTGCGGTCACTAGTGAGGTTACATGGCTTTTGTCGTTACTTCAAGAATTACATGTTTAGTCGTCTAGTATTCCAAATATTTGGTGTGATAGTTCTGGTGCAGTTGCAGTTGCTGCTAATCCTGTTCTTCATTCAAAGTTTAAGCATGTTGAATTAGATTTGTTTTTCGTTCGTGAAAAGGTTGCTGATGGTACTGTTGCCGTTGGAGAGGTTCCGGCGTGTGATCAAGTTGCTGATGTTCTCACTAAGCCACTTTCGCTATCGATTTTTGCTCGTTTTCGAAGTTTTCTACGGGTCTTGCCTGTGGGGAAGATGGATGAATATTAGAGTATTGAAGGTTGTCAGTTAGTTATGTATCCGGTGAAGGTTGTTGCTCAATATGGAGCGGTTACTCATGTCTATAAATACTAAACATTTGTATTCAGAGGGTAAGATTTTTGAATAAACAAACAAAAGAATTTTTTCCATTTTATATTTCGTTCTCTGTTGGGTAGATATTTCTTTCTCTTTTATCCAATTCTTTCACATTGGGACTCCAAGCTTTCTAACACTAGAGAGGTTATTGTCACAAGGTGTGTATAAACATCAACCTTTATGTATCCCTTGCTTTGTGTTTGAGATCGATCAAAATAGTAAAGAAGAAGAGAGGAGAGGAGAGAAAATAGTCTACTTGTTTTATTATTTTAAGTTCTAATAATCCAAAAGGATCGATCCATCTTATTTATACAAGATTGGTTAATTAATTAGCTAAATAATTCAGTACTAACAATCAATCCTAACTGAACCTTAGCTGATTTACTAACTGAAATGAACACGGTTACAAAGCTAACAAATTGACTTAAAATAACTACCTAACAACTAACTTCAAACGGGCTGAAGCAACTATACAACTTCAGCAGCTTAACCATCTCTATACCTTAATATTCGCCCAATTGGTTGCTCTTCTGCAACTTTTCATATCTATTAACAACTCGAAGTTTGGTCCAGAACTTAATGAAAAACTAGCTGACAGAGGCTTGGTGAGCACATTTGCTATATGATCCTATGTTGGGACATGACCAATAGTTAATTTGCCAACTTCCACTTTCTCTCGAACAAAAAACGAATCATGTTCCACATGCTTAAACTTAGAATGCATAACCGGATTTGCTAAATCTGCCACAGCTCCCGAGCTATCACACCGTATAACAGCTTTCTACGCAACCTTGACTTATAATGCAGACATCAAAGGCTCTAGCCAAATAACTTCTATAGTGGCATGAGCTAAGCTCCTATATTCAGCTTCTGTAGTTGAATGAGAGACCACTTCTTGTTCCCTAGAGCCCCAAGACACAGGATTTCCTCCTAGAAAAGCACAAAACCCAGTGGTGGAACGCTTGTCATCTAGATTAGTTCCCCAATTTACTTCAGAGTACACAACTAGAGACAACCGATACACTGCTTTGAAGGATATACCATAATCCATAGTGGTTTGTAGATATCTTAGTATATGCTTGACTGCTTTAAAATGCTGATCAAGAGGTTTTTGCATGAATTGACACACCCTGTTGACAGAGAAGGCAGTCTCCGGCCTAGTAATGACAATGTACTGCAGTGCTCCTATATTACGAGTCATTTTCAACTGTACTGCCAATATGAGCAAACAAAGTACATGAGCTGACCTTGAGAATAGGAGTGCCATTTGATTGATCCATATGAAGTATTGTCAACAAGTTTAAAATGTATTTCCTTCGACTTAGGAACAATCCATCAGATGTGTAACACACCTCAATACCTAAGAAAATATTCAGTTGCCCCAAGCTTTTTAGGGAAACATTCAAGTCCAAAGACTTAACAAAGTCATCCACATATGCAGCCTGATTCCCTATTACAACCCACTCTAGTTTGAGCTAAATTAGCATCATTGTTGTTGACTAAGAATTAGGGTTATTCCTAGTTTAAAGAAAAAAAAAGTTTGTGTTTGAAAAACACATTAATTTGCTTTGAGTATCGACTGGTTGTGCAATATCGTGTTCAGTCACGAAATTGTTTAAACAGTAAAACATAAATAAAAATAGCAAAAGTAGAGAGAAATTTGGACACAATCGTTTGTTAACGCAGTTTAGAAACAATCATACTCTACGGAGCCTCACTAAGTGAATGGTCTCTTATTTTTCAATTGATCCAATCACCTATTAGTGAAAGACCAAACTACTTTTCTACAAGATATATTTGTAGCCCCAATAGCTAGTCTCAATTAGTTACAACCACTCACTCAAACCTCACTTACACAAGTTCAATTCACTCACAAATAATACCTAAAATTGAGTGCGAAACCAAGCAAAGAGAATACTTAGACAAAGTAACAATTCACAACTTTCTACCTAACAAAAATGAGCACTTTGATTGTGCAGTATACTACCTATTTATAAGCTTCCTAGGCAACAAGGATAAGCACCAATAATTGAGATAAACCTGACTTCTACTACTTCACATATTTAATTAATGAAGTCCTAAGTTAATCAGAAAAGATCTATTTGAAAATAGCCACCCATCACGTCTTTGGGAATGAGAAAAAAATCCCACCTTAAACCAATCCAATTTCTAACTCCCCTAAAAAATCCAATCTCTTCACAAATACACCTCTTGATACTTTCTATTTTGAGAACAACAGATGTGGATTTTCATGAGTCCCATTTCCTTAAAAAGGAACATCAAATAAAGCTCACGTAGAAAAGACCAACATATAAGTATGTCCGAGTTGTCTTTTATCTTGATTGATTGAGTTCATGACTAATTAAGTCACTGAACAAACATTGTAAGACAACCTTAGTTCTAACAGTATTTTCATTGAATTTATTCTTCACGTATTTAACGTACTATAGATTTATTATTATAAATTTATGTGAATTCTTTTACACTTTAATAACTCATTTTTGTATAAATTTAATATATTTGTTCGTTTGCAGCATTTTCATTTAGGAAAATATTCGGTACACTACTAGTGAAGTTTTTAGACTCAATAAATAGGATCATGGGGTTGACAAGTGTCCTATAGAAGTATTACGAAATATTAAAAAAAAAGACATGTTTACAAAAAAAGACGTGACAATTATCTGAACCCGTAAATAAGGATAAGAAAAATAACATGCCCGCCTATGTATGAGGATTATCTGAACAAAACAGACAAACATATGTGAGTTTTTGTAAACTCAGTGTGTAACCTAACAGAAATAGTCATGCAACATACACAGAATCTCATATGCAGACAGATACAGATTTGGACCTAAGTCCTTAATAGATACAGATATCAAAATTAGATAAGCAGGACAAATATACAGAATCCTACCCCATCCTCTACATACCATCTCCGACCATCCCATCACACCATGTGGGGTTAAAAACACTCACCCATCCTTACACACATATAGTGTCGATGCGACACATAACAGAATAATATGCAGTCAAACTGCCAAAAATTAGACGAAAGGTCTTCGTGCAAATTACTTCCTCCACATATACAAATCCCACCCCAAATACACATACAACATGCAGATAACAGATACAGAATCACATGATTAACATGCTCGTATACAAATATTATACTTACTTATGCAAAACAGTCAGACATGCATATCAGTTTCCTACTCAGATCAGATTAACAGATCACATACAATGGGTTTAGTTAGCCTTTACCAACCCTAGGTAGGCCCACAGTCAATCGAAATGACCCCTGCGACCCTAAAGAAAATTTCAGAATTTGGGACCCACATGCCCGTGTGGGCCTACACGCCCAACCTGGCCTAGCCTGTGTGGTCCACATGACCATACATTCACCATCATACGGCCGCGTCTCGCACACGGCCACACCCTTAACAGTCACACGGCCAGCCACACGCACGTGTGACATCGACAAACCCAATTTTTAGCTTTCGTCGAACCTCATTTTCTCGTGTTTTAGGTACACACCTGGTACAGTTTTGACATAAATGCTCCCACGAGACAACCAGAACCTAAAATTCAATTAAGAACACTAGTCAATAACTGAAACGATTTATAAAACTAAAAATCCCCAATCCACCGAAATGCTCACCTTTGACGAACAATGCTTCTCAAATCTAATTCGTCGAAGAATCAAACGTTTCCAGCCCCTCTCCTAAACAATCAATCAAATCCAAGCATTCAAACTCAATATTCATGAAAATTGCAAATTAACTCCCCTAATAGAAAATCCCTGCCATGCAACGAAAAGGGTAAAAAACTACTTACGAAATACTCCGACTGCAGAATAGATAATTACAAGGACCCGAATGATTAAGCAAAATCGAAGAACTCACCACGCTGCCGTTTGACCAAAGGAAAAGGAGAGAAAAAAAAAGAAGAAAGAAAAAAAACAATATGGAAGATGGGAAAAATAAACGTGAATTTGGGGAAGAGAAAAATTTTGGAAAAAGAAGTATATCCCTAAAATCTCTTTAACTCCCCACTACCCCACTAACCAAATCCAACCACCTCAAAATTCCAGCTCCATCGAAAATCTATCAGACAATTGAGACAAAAATTAACATTCACTCTTGCACGAGGATTCAAACACAAGATCTCCAGCAAACTAACTCTTTACCACTCGAACCAATAAGCTCATTCTAATATAAATTTACAAACAATATAACATAAGCCTACTCAGCAAGAAAATGGTAGGATAAAAAAAAAACAGAATTGCCAAAAATAGGAACATAAGACCTCAAACACACAATTAAAACACTTAACCATTGAAACAAATATATATTTATGTTAAGATTTATAGAAATAGAAATAAATTATTTAGGCGTTATAGAAAATATTAAAATACCCTCGAATACTATAACTTATTTTATTTACGAAAATGTATTTTTGTAATTTCTCTAATCGAGTTCTTTCATCGATTGACTTGTGACACCAACCCAATTAAGAGCTTAAATAATAGTAGGTATATATTATTTAAAGATTTATGACTAATCTTATATTTATTTTGGATTCATTTTTTTATGTAATGTGGTATTTAAATTTTCTTAAATCACATTTTTATGTGTAATATTAAATTTATTAAGGTAAAACATAAAAAACATAAATAATAATTATATGATATTATTAAATCTTCATTTACTTACCATTAATTCTTTAAATTTCAGGAAAAATCTAGTTAATTAATAATAATCAACGTTATCAGATGATGTTGGAGATGTTACAAATTGGTATAGGTTGAGAGTTATCTTAATTCATGGAAATAATAGTTGTAACTCAAATTTGTTTCCTCCAACATATACCTCTTTTTATTTTATAGCTTGACCCAATTTGTAGCTGATAATAAAAGCTATTATTTTAATTATAAAATAGGTAATTATTAATATTTTTAAGTAGTAAAAGGAAGAATATGACTAGTTCAATTCCGTAAAGTATTAATGTTTTTATAATAGTAAATATATTCAGTAGTTGGAATCATGTTAATTCTTGTGTACGTTTCTTCACAATAATTATGACGATAGAAAATACTAATTCAATTTTATTTTATTCATAAAAATGTTACCGCATAGATTGAATTATAAATTCTTCCACCAATTTTCAACTATTAAGTATTTGAATTTTTTAAATTGTTAAGTTCCAAATATTTAGTTACCGAGGTCTGATTGTGAGTTATTAAAGGCTAAATTCGCAATTTTGGGGTTATTCCTAAAGGACCCAATAAATTCTTAATTAGAATTAGAGGATCTTTTTTAATTAATTGTTCTATCACATTGTGATAAAACAATTAGATGGTGACAAAATTATCAAAAATTGAAATTGCTTACTTCTGTCCAAGAGTGTATGAATAGTTTCGTGATTTTGGCTAAATGATTGTTGAATCATTGCGTTAGAATAAATGAAATAAAACGGATTTTTATTGGTACGATCTAACCTATTATAAAAAATCAATCATGAACCTAATGGGTTATTTTGTTTTCTAATATGAAAAATATGAGATTTCATTAAATCAATTATTAGAAAATTTTTAATCAGGCCATTAGACCTTACTACAACAAAGGAAGCATAGACCTCTTCGGCGGAAGAACTTTTGTTGTCTTGATCCCAACTCAACATTAAACAAGTCCGACTGTTGCTGAGCAGTTTTTGGATACCAAACGGACATTCTCATAAGGTAAATTTAATGTGGACGATCAAGCTATTAGTTTATTGGTTTGTTCGATTCAACTGATTTAATCAAAAAATCATTTAAAAAAATTATTTTGTATCCGACTCAGCTTGACCAAATTTCTAGCTGGTAATAGAAATTACTGTTTCTTTTATTTATACTTAATAATAAAATATGTAAATATTAATATTTTTTAAATAGTAAAATGAACTATCCGACTGGGTCAATTCCTACTGTATTTGATAAAGTATTTTTGTTTTTAATAGTAAATATATTCAGTAGTTTGATTTTATGTATATATCTTTCTTGTTACCACATTACTGAACAGTAAGGAACAGTGAAAAAGAATCCATAAAATACAAAGAAAAAAAATATAGGCACGGTGAATATGCGGCCGTTTTAGCTCAGCCGTTAGAGTGCTTATGTTTTCTAATTTTTACAACTGCCCGTTATTTCTGCAGTTTTTGCCCTAATCTATTTTATCCCCTTTTTTTCTTTTATCCATTAAAAATGGAAAACACAACTAAAACTCTATGATGTTTCTACAAGGGGTAAAAGTCAGAAATTTTTTTTAGGGAGGGTTGAAATGAAATTTTAATTTTTAATAGTCTCTAACTTTATAACTTTTAAAGGATTAAATTAAATTTTATAATTTTAAGGAGGATAAAATGTAATTTTACCTTTACTAATTTAAAATTTTAAAATTTTTAAAAGATCAAAACAACAAATTTCCATTTTAGGGCCCTCTCACCTTTTCGCCTCTGTTTTTGACAAATTTAATTAAACTTAAAGAAAAACCAACTAATCTTAGGAGAATTTTAATTAAAATAAAAGACATAATTTTAATTAAAAGGATCAGACGTAAATTGAATGCATGCATAAATTATCAAAATACTTTCATCTTATTCAAATTGATATTATTTATTATTTTCGGATAAAAGAGAGTTATAATACAAATAAATCTTTTAATGGTTTCAATTTAATCATAACTTTAACTTATTTAGCTTCACTTTCAAGTGTATTATTGATTTATAAATAGTCATTCATTTTTTATCAAAACAATTTATTCAAGTTTTGCCTTTTTTTTTTTCCAATGATCAATTTATTCATTTTGTTTCATGTTTTTTTGATCTACAGGCTGAAAAAGTTGAAGTTGTGGTTGAAGGAGCAACTTCCATTGCTCAAACCGATGAATATTTTATTTGTGTTACCCTTGATTGATTGTTGACGTGCAAACAAGTGTGATTATAATCAATGTCCGTGGGGTCAAATTGGACTTTTTAATTTGGTAATTTTATTTTATATTTTGAGTATATATTGATTAAAGACTGTTTATTTACTTAGATGTTTATTAATATGTATTTTATATATATCCTATTTGTAGGATTTGAAGAACAAGATTCTTGAAAAGACAGTAAAATGTGAGTATTGGAGTTATTCTGATGCATGTGCCTTGTTGTTTTCTTTACTATTTTTTTTATACTGATATGAGCAACTTCTAATATGCTAATAAATGTTGGTGAATAAATTATGGTTTCAGCATTTAATCCTTTGAAAATTAGAGTTGAAGGTTGGTTGCAAGATCAAGTGGTGTTCAACATTCGGAATAATGTTAGAGAATTTCCAACCATTCTAAAAACAAGACAATGACTTCTTATTTAATTTTTTCATTGGATGTCTTGACATGAAGTGATGGGATAAGCTCAATGAGCTTTTCAATCAAACACCGTATAAATTTATCACTTATTTGAATTTAATGTTATTTTAAATAATAACTATGATATGAGCTATTAATGTTATTTTTATGTTGCAGAGCCAAAGTTACATTTGGTTTAAATGTTCTTATTGGAAGAACTGAAAATACTTTTTGGATTGTTTATTGGTATTCACATAATACTCGAGATCTCATGAGTTATAGAATTCCCAAAGGATATAAAATTGACTTTTATGAATTAGGCATTTAATTAATATTAATATTTTTATGTTTTCAAATTAGTTTATATACTATTGACTTTCACGAATGTAATTTTCTTGTTTTTTAGGGAATGAATTGTGTGGATTTGGAGTCTATCTATCTATCTATTTATCTATCTATCTATCCATGTTTTGTTTAGGGAATGACATCGGTTTATAACCACAAAGTTTATTGCAAACAAGCTTTGACTGGGGATAATTTTTATTATTTTGGTTGACTTAATTATTTTAATTTAATTTTTTATTTATTAAATTTTTGTTTGGTTGCAGCCTGGGGTTTCTTTCTTTTTCATCAACTTATTGAAAACTACCTCTTTTGAAATTGATCTAAATCTAAATGGTGGGAGTCCAAATTTTGAATTTAAAGGACATAAAGAGCGAGAAGAATTATTTGATTCCAAAAGATGGAAACATTTTAAGCAGTGTCGTATTGTTGAACGGAACACCATTGGAACTTTCAGACTCGTTGGAGATACCAGAGTTGAAGCTGACACTTGTGAATGGATATGGTATGGAGTTATTCATTGTTACTTAAACTCAATCCGATCTAATATATGAGCCCTAAATTTTGTGTAAGCTTTATTACTTTCTGTAAATAGTTAACCCAAACAGTTTAAAGCTTTGATAACATATTTATATGTAAAGAGCTTTAGATTCTCGTATATTATTATTTATTTTTTAAAATTTATTTTAGTTATTTATATGATTTTTTTAAATTTTAAATCTTGGATAACATATATTATAATTGATATAACTTTATGTGATATAAATTGCATAATATATAATATAACATAATTAATACAACATTTAAAATGGACCAACTTTGAATATTGAAAGTGAAGACATACCTATATTTTAAACTCGATAAGTTTTTCCCAAAGACAATTTTTGAACATAATATTTTTAACATGTTAGAAATTTGAGGAAGTGCTAACATAGGTTTCTTTATTGTTTTAATAATAAATTTAACGCTTTAATGTTTACAAATTTTATCAATTTGATCGTAAATGTAAAAAATTCAACAAATTTAGCTCTCAATATTTACAAAATTTATCATTTTAGCTCAAATTCTAAAAAATTACAATTAGAGAGATAGTGGCATTGTCTTTAGTGTTTCAATCGACAAATAGCGAATAGTGTAGTTGAAGTAAAAGGTGGCGATTTGCATGACTATGCAGGCGGATATAATGTATGCTTTTCTTCAATTAACTCTTCTCATCTTTATAATCCATCTTTATTAATTGTGAGTACCAATTTCAAATGAATAGTATTATTTGGAGAAGAACCTTAAGGCAAGGGCAAAGGAGTTCAAGCATGAGGCGGATCTCGAAAGAAAAGCTCCCAAATTGAAAGCCAAATCAAAGACGTGTAAGCAATTAGCAAAATCATTGGGATTCCAAGCTTTCTAAAACTAGAGAGGTTATTGTCACAAGGTGTATATAAACATCAACCTTTATGTATCCCTTGTTTTGTGTTTGAGATAGATCCAAATAGTAAAGAAGAAAAGAGGAGAGGAGAGAAAACTGTGTACTTGTTTTATTATTTAAGTTCTAATAATCCAAAAGGACCGATCTATCTTATTTATACAAGATTAGTTAATGAATTAGTTAAAGAATTCAGTACTAACAATGAACACGGTTACAAAACTAACAAACTAACTTAACAAAACTAACTAACAATTAACTTCTAACGGACTGAAGCAACTATACAACTTTAACAGCTTAACCACCTCTATACCAACTGGTTGCTTTTCTGCAACTTTTCATATCTACTAACAACTCGAAGTTTGGTCTTGAACTTAATGAAAAAGCTAGTTTACAAAGGCTTGGTGAGCACATCCGCTATATTCTCCTGTACTAGGACAGGAGCAACAGTTAATGTGGCACCCCAAACCCGGCTAGGATGGTCCGACTCGAATTTCAAACTTCACATTAGCCATCGAAGTGACTCTCCATTGAAAGCATTACATAACACACCAACCAACCATGCACACCACGCATTTGCAACTTTAATCATAATAAAAATAAACTTAATAACATGCTTTTCTAGTCACATAATCAAAAACAAGCACAATAGTTTAGGTTTAAGTCACCTGCGAACCCACTTACTGAAAGTCTAACAGGTCGTGACTTACTCGTGACTCCCAACTCGCAAACAGGTCCTGGGAACCCCTAGTTTGGCAAACCCCTAAACTGGCGAGCATAGACGCACATCTCCTTTTGTACTGCTAGAGTAACTAATGGAAGGGACATACATGCACTCCCTTCTTAGAGATACTTACTTGCTTTGGCGAACCCAACTTCCTTGTCGAACTAACCTGCACTGGCATACTCACTAACCTGGAGTAACCACCATCACTAGCGAACTTAATGATTAATTGACTTCCTATTCATTGGCGTACTCATCCTAGTTTGACGATCCCTATTGGTGAGCTTCTAAGTGGCGAACTCTCATGGTTTTGATGAACCCTCACTTTGGTGAACACACATTTGTTTGGCGAATCCACTAATGGCGAACACTAGATGGTATACATTATGGTATGGCAATGACCTACTCTCTTGCAACTCATGGCTCGTACTATGCTTCGTTGGTTCGAAGGTTTTGTTTAACAAGTTATTACCTTTATTTCATGCATAATAAGTCATCAATTTACTTCAGCATACAAAAGGCCCAAGGGCATACCTTAGCTCTCGTCAATCTCTCTTGGCTGCATAAACTCGTTAGTTTATTGAATTAATAGCAACCAACATGTATAAAAATTTTAGTCATTCAAGCACTCAACAAGCAATTGTAAAAGTCCAAATTCGAAGTTAAACAGACTGTAATGTCTGTTTACAACCTATAATTTTTTTTTGAAAGTTTAAGTCTAATTCTAAACCCATAAGATAGTCCCACATTGCGTTCCACTTTAGGGTTTGAAAACAAATCACATACTCGAAAGTATTTTCCTTGAGATGGATCATTGGGTTGCCACACTTTACCACTAGTCCCACTAGTTACTTATCTGCAAGGTATATAAGAAGTGTGAGCTTATTGAAGCTTATTCAGCGCTCACATATAACACATATAAACACTTCAACATGCTAGCAATTAATCATTCTACAACATTTCACATTATATACAATACTCATGCACATTGTGGTGATATATTGGTAACTTGTGATTGTGAAACATATAAGTGGACTCTATTATCATACATTGGATAAACGAATCTCCTTATAGCTCCTCGCTTTTGACTCAAAGAGCTTTAAGCATCTCCGATATAAGTGTAGCACGAATGCTCACACTCTCCAAAACACTTCATGACTCATAGAGCCTTATGCTTCTTCGATTAATGGAGCTATGCTCTATATTCTCTTATCTCTCCAATGCCTCACTGGGCCACAATGGCCATCGTAATAATAAGGGTGAGCAATCACAATCTATGGCATGCCAACTATATCCAATGGTTCCTAGAGATCACAATGCCAACATATCATTTTTATCACATTCACAATGCACAAATAAGATAGGGATCACAATGCTCGCACATAATAATTCGCTTAATAGCACAATTTTCATTTAGCGGAGCTCACATTTCTACAGGGCACACAACACACATATATATTCACAATAACATCATGTTCACATTATGATATAGTGCTCGCATACATTTAAAGCTTGCATAAAAATTAGGCTCGCATACAATATATGGGTTCACACATATCATATAGTTCGCACATAATAGGGGGTTCGCACATGTATGTAGGCTTGTATGAAACATTAAGCTCGTACATGTAGGCTCGTATGTATTAAGGTAGTAAGGTTCATGAAGTTCAGGTGATAGGGCTCGCATAGAATTTAAATAGGGTTCGCATGTCTCGCCTAATTTTATGCTGCACTTATGGGGCATGTAAATACTTTCTGAGTCATTCTAAGGCATTATAAGGAGATCTGCTTATCCAACAGAAAATATTTTGTTTATGAAATCATGTTTTCTAAAGGACAATGTTTTATAGTATAAGCTATCTGACAGTAAGAATTAGTGAATTAGGTTTGACATAAGTATGGCGAACCTAATTCACAGTTCAATGATTTTCCAAAGTTCTTATTTAACTTATTTTTTATGCTACAATGTGGTATTCTTTCCTGTATATTCACTGAGTTCGCAAGAGCTCACCCATTCATTTCTAAAAATTGTAGATAATTAGATCGCAAGGTAAACAATGACGAGGCAAGTGATCCTGTAACAAGCTAAACCTGACCCTATAATAAGATCCGAGTATGGTGTGTCACTACTTAAAATCAAACTAACTTTAAAATATTTCGGCGGAAGCTTTATATAATTATTACAAGTTATAGATATAAAACATATATTAGTTGTTGCTTTACTAAAGTTTGAATGAAATCATCAATAGTTTAAAAATAACTTACAAGCCATATGGTGTATAAGCTTAGATATAATAACTTCATTAAACAGAACATGATACTTCAAGTCTTCATTAAACAGAACATGATACTTCAAGTCCTAACTTTGATATTAAATAAACATGTTTTAAAAACAAAGTCTTATCCAAGTAGATGTTCTTTATACAAATATTTTTCAAAATAAATTTATATGTCACTCCCACGAGTTATGCATATATCGAACAAAACAATCAACTCACAATAGTAGCAGCACTCTGGCATAGTCCTTCTAACAAAATCTTCCTTCAATCAGCAAGATTGAGAAGGAAAAGGTAACAAAGTAAGTTCATGTGAACTTAGTGAGTTCCAAAGAGAAATCAAACAATACATTACTTATAGTACAACTGAACCTTTTTGAGGAACATACACGTATTAAGCATAGTACGTCCAATGGCGTATACAGAACATAGACTGACTCAATACGCCAACTTACATATCACTTGGGCTTATACTATATGCCAACTTAGCACAAATTAGACAAATCCATCTTCATGTCAATCACATACCCAGGATTCAAAATCAGAAGCATATCATTTAGTCTTATTTACATTCATTCTCCCCCTTAATTCCTCATATCTTTTTTTGTTCATTCAGAACAATATGTTTTATCATGATCTGCCAATCCGATTTGCAATATAGCTGGCTTACCGGAGGCTACACAAACATATCTCCTCATTTCCATCATCACATCAGTTCATATCATACATATAAAAAGTAGATGGCAGTGTCCTAAGCATGAAGGATGGCACTTACTTCATATCACAGACAGACTGCACTCAGATTGATGACTTGGGATAACCTTTATCCACACATACATCTTTAATCCATTACAAAGGAGGATTACTTACCTTGATTTTTTTATGAGTTCATAGCTAAAGCACAAACTTCTAATCTTTAAGAAAGCTAAAGACAATAGCATGATTATTTTAAAATTGAAAAACTGATAAATTTTTCCAAGGTTACTTTGAGGAGACAAGGGTTGAACTTTACTAAAAAGTGAACCATAGTGATTGGCGAACTACTATCCGCGAACCCATAAAGTTATTGAGTTATAGAAATCTTGCGAACCAAGTTCGCATAACTTAAGTTCTTAAAGGTAGCTTGTAAGATCGGCCTTATTTAAAATAACTTATCCCTTTTAAAAAAGGACTTAGAATGTGCAAGGTATTCAATGGTGCGATGTAATAGCCCGTTTTCAGCGGTGTTGGAAACAGTCGTTTTGGGGCCACAAATCTGACAAGTGAGTCTGTAAATATTATTATTTAATATTTACGAGTCAAATATAGTATTATATTGAATTGTGATTTGATATTTTTTGTTAATTGAACGAATATTTAAGTACAAGTGGTTTATCCCTAAAGTCAAGTGGTTTTGGAAAATGACGTATCGAGATCTTGGTTTTACAAATCGAGCTTGTAAATATTTTTATTAAATATTTACAGAGTTACTATATAGGTGTATTGAAGTTTGGTCTGAAAATTTTAGTGATTTGATAGTTAATTAAGGAAAAAGGACTAAATCATAAAAGTTACAAAAGTTAATCGTTATTAGGTTATAAGTGGCTAATGTATATAAAAACATGAATTGGAGGCTTTAAAAGGTAATTAAACCTTAAGTAATCTAAGTGGATGGTTAAATGGTCAATTTTAAGTATTTTATTTTTTTAATTATTAATAATTATATGTTAAGTAATAAACAAAAGAAAATATTCATTTTCCTGGTTTGGATACCACAAAAATAAACACCCAAAACACCATTGCTAAAACTTCCCAAGTTCGACCATACTAAACTCCATGCATGCAAGTCATTTTGTTAATCGTTTTCAGTAATTTCTATATTTTTAAGATAGTTGCAGCTTAATCTAGCTAACACATGGACTAATTTGTAAAAATTTTAAATGTTTTGAAATTGGTCATTGATGAATTTTGATGTTTTTGAAGTTGAATGATAGATTTAAGAGTTTTGTTGTTAAATAGGACTATTTTGTAAAGACATGTTGGTTAGTTTTAAGTTTAGGGACAAAATTGATAAAATAATAAATTTAACATGAATTTCTTGTGAAATTTTAATAACTATGGGTTGTGTATGTATAAGTAAAAATTCGCCTCAGTGAATAGCTAGGATACAAATGACATGTCATTAGGGTGTTCCTGGCATTAAGTGTTAGTGGTTATAGTTTCCAAGTACAATGTATCAGTGTCATAATTCTAGGCACTTTGTGCCAGTGATTTCAGTTCCAGGCACTAAGTGCCGGTGATTACAGTTTCTAGATTGTAACACCCCAAAATAGGAACTAGGAGTTTTAGGGGTATTTTAGGAATTTTAGCCTTAGAGTGGTTGGAACTTTTGTGACATGGTATATCGGTAATGTTTTTTATTATTATGGTTTTTAGAAAACTAATTCAATTCCTAAAAATGAGTTTAAATACCTTTAATTTTGAAATTAGGAATGATTTGTAAAAGAGTCAAAACTTAGAGTTTTTAAGAGACAATTAAACCAAATTTTAATTTTCACCCTATTTTCCTCCTTTTTATTCACAAAACCCACGTTAGTCTTCTCCATATTTTTTGTTGTATCATCCCTAGTTCTTCCTTGCTCTCCAATTCGATTTTTGATTCCCAAACTCTAATCCTTTGATTCCAATCACTTTCCAAATCATTAAACCTCCATAAAATCCAGAAAAACACCTAAAAGCACCATAGATTACTCTATTGTCAAGCTTGTGGATTTTTTAGGTTTTCGATCAAATGCTCAGTTTTTTGTCAACTAAGGCAACGATTCAATTCCTAATTATTTTTAAATGATATCTAGTCTTTTAAACAAAATTTTTAACCATTAAATCGCATGTTTTAAACAAAATTCAAAAATTAGGTTGTTAATGGTGGATTTCAGGATTTTGGGTAAAAATATGGTTTCAAAGTGTTTTTAATTAGTTTTGACATGATTAGAAGGTTTCCAAACTTAATTTGAAATTTTATTAAAGAATTCTTGAGTTTTAATGAATTTTCAGAAAATAACCATAAAACATGTCGAAAAAGTCGATATCATGAATTGAGTATTTTATTGTAGTTTAAAGGTTGGAAATTTGTCATAGGTGAATTATAAGATGAACGAAATTGGTCTTAGGCGAAAAGATTGAGTATAGACCGAGATATTTGAGTCTTAAGGTTGTTATGTTAAAGGTTTTGGTTATATGAGAACTTAGTTTAGGCTTATGTTTTTGATTGCTTGTGGTGAGTCTTTGGTTGATTTTTAAATGTATTGTTATGTGAATTTGTTATGTTAAAACTTTAGATTCATTAAGACCTTATACGTGTAGACATAAAGGCAAGGAAAAGCTAGCTTGAGCTTTCGGCTTTTTGGCAAAAGCAAAATTGGTGAGTGTTTGGAATAATTTCTCATGGACATGATTCAATGCGTTATTTGGAATTTAGTAGTAGCCTAAACCCCTACTCTAAATTCCGAGTGTAAACTTTCTCAAACCTATGTTATCTTGTGAACTATGTGCTTATGTGTTTGTGAATATGTGAATTGATATGAGATGTTATAACATGTGATATATGGTTATGATAACTATTATGAAAGTACAAATGTGTACATGTTATGATAGAGGGTTTGCGCGCGAACCAAGATCGAGTTGTCAAGTCACGGGAAACTCCTACGAAAACTCTAAAGGTTTGGATCTGAAACAAAACAGCAAAACTTAATTAGAATCAATTAGATCTGAAAACTAAAATCCCCAAATTAATAAAGAACAACCAAGAATCAAAACACTTATGAATAGTTGTTCTTGGAAGGCAAGAACATGAAATTGAGCCCCAAGATTAACTTCCAATCAGTCGAATCTATCAAAGAACACAAAACAACAAATAAATTAAAAACAAATTGCAGAATCAATGGAAACTAGTTTTAGGGATTGGACGGCAAGAAAAGAGGGATTTTTGTGATTCAAAGACGTTTCTTTATGCCCAAGGAAGTGCCGAATCAGATCTTGAAGTTTGAATGTAGTTGGAAACACAATAAAAGAATTTAAATAAGTTAGATAAGAAATCGGCACAATCAGAATTTAAAAGAAAGAATGAATAGCAAGAAATAAAGATAAAGTCCTAAAAAGCCTTGAAATCTCGAAGATTTTACAACTCCCTTCAAACGGCTCTAATCTCCCCTCCAATGAAGATCAATGGCAAGAAGAAGGCTGAAGATGGCTCCCACAATCAAAAAAAATTGTCAAAACTACTTCTAAAGAAAGCTCAAGAGAAAATTCTTGGAGAACTCAAAGAGAATTTTCACTCAAAACAAATCTGAAATTTTCAATGTAATTGTAATGTGTGTTACAAGGGTGGCCGGCCATGCCTATTAATAGGCCTTATAACTATTTCCTAATCTCATTAGGAAAACTTAAAAAAAACCTAATTAACAAATTAAGAGGGAAATTCGGCCAAGGCATTTTAATGGGCTGCTTGGGTTGAATTTTTTTACATATAATAATTCTAAAGTCTAAAAATTAAACTAATATTTAAACAATTAAAATTTTTACAAATTGGGCCACTTTAACAATTTGGCCTGATTTTTCAACTAAGTATGGTTTGACTTCTTGGTTGGGTTTGGAATCCTCTTATTGGGCCTTGCCTTCAAGAACTTGGGCTTGTAGTCCATCTCCTACCGAAATTGGTTCGTTGATGCTCGTAACGGAGATCCAATGCGCTTTGGCTGCAAGATTCGGTTTCTTGGACCAAGATTTCCAAGATTTGAAATCTTGATTTTCTTGATTCTTGAAATCGCTCCAAACAGTAAAATTGGGCCAAGATTCGGTTTCTTGATTTTCTTGAAAACAAAAAAGTGAATCTTGATTTTCTCTTTCTTTCGTGTACGCATCTAAGGCCTTGCTAACAAATTCCTGAATGGTCCCATTTAGTTTGGAACATATTTGTCTGGCCTTTGACCTCGTTATTGGGCCTTGTGGTAATTTGAGCCCATCACGTTCTTGAGGTTGGGTGGGGCCTTTGTGACTCGTGTCATTCCCCCTTCCTCAAAAATATTCATCCTCGAATCTGAAAAATCAAATGGGGACAAGTCAGCCACATTAAAAGTAGAACTTACATTGTACTTACCAGGTAGATCAATTTTATAGGCATTGTCGTTGATCCGCTCGAGTACTTGGAAAGGCCCATCGCCCCTTGGGTCCAGCTTGTATTCTTTCCTCATATGGACCCAAACCCAATCTCCGGGTTCTAGGACAATCTGTTTGCGCCCCTTGTTTGCTTTGTTGGTGTTGGCATCATTTGTTTTGGCTATTCGTTGCCTAGCCTTCTCATGTAAGGATTTCACCAACTCAGCTTTCTGTTTCCCATCTAAATTAACAATGTGTTCAAGTGGTAATGGCGCAAGATCGAGTACTGGTAGTGGGTTAAAACCATAAACAAGTTCAAATGGAGAATAACCAATTGTAGAATGAATAGATCTATTATATGCAAATTCAACAAATGGTAGGCATTCTTCCCAATTTCTAATGTTCTTTCCTACAACAGATCGTAACAAGGTTCCTAAGATCCGATTAACTACTTTAGTTTGGCCATCAGTTTGGGGGTGACATGTAGTGGAATAAAGTAATTTCATACCAAGCTTACCCCACAATACCTTCCAAAAGTGGCTAAGGAATTTGACATCTTTGTCAGAAACAATTGTTTTAAGGATGCCATGAAGTCTTACCACCTCTTTAAAAAATAAGTCTGCCACATGTGTAGCATCATCTGTTTTGTGACAAGGAATAAAATGTGCCATCTTTGAAAACCTGTCAACAACAACAAATATACTATCTCTTCCTTTCTTAGTTTGAGGCAAACCTAGAATAAAATCCATAGATAAGTCTATCCAAAGTGAAGTAGGAATCGGTAAAGGAGTGTAAAGGCCATGAGGCATTACCTTAGATTTTGCTTGTTTACATGTAATGCACTTGGAACATACCTTTTCAACATCCTTCTTCATATGTGCCCAATGGAAATGTTCTTGCAAGATGTCTAGTGTTTTGGCCACTCCAAAATGTCCTATTAAACCTCTACTATGGGCTTCATGAATCAATAAGTCTCTCATGGAACACTTTGGTATGCACAACCTGTTTATACGAAAAAGAAAGTCATCTACAAGATAAAACTTTTCAAAAGTAGTATGTCCACAATTCTTATAGATATGGCCGAAATCAGCATCATCATCATATAACTCCTTAATATGTTCAAACCGTAAGACTTTAGCATTTAATGTAGTTATTAAAGCATATCAACTAGACAAAGCATCTGCAACTACATTATCTTTACCTGATTTATATTTTATCACATAAGAGAATGTTTCAATGAATTCTACCTATCGGGTATGCCTTTTACTCAACTTTCCTTGTCCCTTTAACCATTTAAGGGATTCATGATCTGTATGTATGACAAACTCATTAGGCAGCAAATAATGTTGCCATACTTGAAGTGCACGAACCAGTGCCAACATTTCTTTGTCATAAGTTGAGTAGTTTAATTGTGCACCATTCAATTTTTCACTAAAATATGCAATTGGTTGCTTATCTTGCATTAAAATGACGCCAATTCCAATTCCTGAAGCATCACACTCAAGTTCAAAAGTATTAGTAAAATCATGTAATTTAAGAAGATGAGTAGAACATAACTTAGCTTTTAGGATCTGAAAAGCCTTTTCTTGGGTTTCACCCCATTTGAAACCCACGGATTTCTTTATAACATTTGTTAATGGGGCAGTAATAGTAGAGAAATCTTTCACAAAACGTCTATAAAAACTAGCTAAACCATGGAAAGATCTCACCTCAGTTACCGATTTAGGAGTCGGCCACTCCTTGATTGCCTTGACTTTGTCCTCATCGACATGAATACCTTGAGCACTAACTATGAAACTTAAGAATATTAGCTTATCACAACAGAATGTGCATTTATCAAGGTTGGCAAACAATTTTTCAGCTCGCAGAATATCCAAAACGGTTCTAACATGGAAAACATGATCATCTAATGTCATGGAGTAAATTAAAATATCATCAAAGTAAACTACTACAAATTTACCCAAGTGAAGCCTTAAAACGTGATTCATTAATCTCATAAATGTACTAGGTGCATTAGTAAGGCCGAAAGGCATAACTAACCATTCATACAATCCAAATTTTGTTTTAAAGGCTAATTTCCATTCATCCCCTTCCCTCATTCGAATTTGATGATAACCACTTTTTAAATCAATTTTTGTAAATATAATTGAACCATGTAATTCATCAAGCATATCATCAAGTTTAGGAATTGGATGTCGATACTTTACCGTTATTTTGTTGATTGGGCGGCAATCAACACACATTCGATACGTACCATCTTTTTTTGGTTCCAATAAGACAGGAACGGCACAAGGGCTTAGGCTCTCACGAATGTACCCTTTGTCTAGTAATTCCTCAACTTGCCTTTGCAATTCCTTTGTCTCCTTAGGATTGCATCTGTAGGCTGGTCGATTTGGTATTGAAGCTCTGGGTACTAAGTCAATTTGATGCTCTATCCCACGTAAAGGTGGTAAACCTTTAGGTGCCTCATTAAAAACATCCTCATAATCCTGCAAAAGGCACTAAAACACATTAGGCAAATTTTTGTTAATGTCAGATAAAGATAAATAATTTTGCCTAAACCTCACAAGGATACAAGGTTGTTTATTGAGTAGGGCTCTCCGCACATCTTTTTTCGTTGCCATCAAATTTTTTCTCTCATTTTACCACTTGTGGATTCACTCATATTTGGGCTTTTTAGATTTTGATTTTTTCTACTACTAGCCTCTTTTCTCTCTGTCTTTTGTACTTGTCCTTTCTCCCTTACCCCCTCGCAAAATTTCATCATCTTCATTTGATGTTTATATACATCAGTGGGATTTAAAGGAGCAAACGTGAATTTTCGGCCTTTAAACACAAGGGAGTAACGATTAAGCTTACCTTGGTGTGTAACATCGCGATCAAATTGCCAAGGCCGTCCAAGGAGCAAGTGTGCCGCATGCATTGCGACCACATCACACCATATTTCATCCTCATAGTTCCCGAGTTTAAAAGTGACCAAGGACTGTTTCGTAACTTTAACTTCGGAGCATTCATTAAGCCACTGAAGGTGATATGGCTTAGGGTGTTTGGTACAAGGCAACTTTAAAGAATCTACCCAATAGCTGCTCACTACATTCGAGCAACTCCCACTATCAATAATGAGTGAATAAGTTACCTTTAATAAAACACCGAGAATGAAAAATATTGGTCCTTTGGTTATCAACATCATCTTTTATCTAGATGTTAAGGGTTCGGCGAACTACAAGGCATTGAAAATCAGCAAAGTCCCCTTCTTTTGGTGGTTCAACCAACTCTTCGCCAATATCACTGTCATCCACAAGTTCTGGCATATCTGGATCTATTTTATCAGAGTCGGAAGTGTACTCACCATTATCTTTCAGAAGAAGTAATCTCGTGTTAGGGCATTCCCTACTATAATGACCACGCCCTTTGCACTTAAAACATTCAATCTCACAAGTTCTCTTCACATTCGAATCACCTAAATTGGGCTGCTTAGAAGGTGTTTGCGCTTTAACAGAAGCCCCTTTTTTCCAATCTGATTGCTTACTTCCATTACTCAAAGAAGACTTATTAGTAACAAAAGGTGATTTTGAACTTTTAAAATCAGAATTGGAATTGTTACCTCTGTAATATTGTGAAGTAGAGAAGGAACCAAACCTTTGTTCCTTTAATTGTTGCTCGATCTCAATGGCTTTATGAACTGCTTCTTCCAAATCAATGTAAGTTTGTAGCCTCAATGTATTAGCTATCGGCCTGTTCAAACCATCAATAAATTAAACCATAGTTGTTTCCTCATCCTCCTCCACATTAGCTCTCTGAATGAGCATCTCCATCTCCTTAAAATATTCATCCACCGTCCTACTACCTTGAACAAGTCTTCTAAGCTTTGTTTTAATCTCTCTATAGTAATGAGGTGGAACAAATATTTTACGCATAATTTGTTTCAACTCATCCCATGTCGAAATCTCACCTTCATAATTCCGATGACAATCTACCCCAAGTTGAGTCCACCAACTTAATGCATAATCTGAAAATTCCAGCATCGCTAATGCTACCTTTTCATCATCCGAACATTTATAATAACGAAACATAAGTTCAATCTTAGATTCCCATTCACAATAAGCTTCTGGATCATTCTTACCACGAAATTGGGGAATTGTGAACTTTGGTTTTGCCAAAGAGGGTTGCCCATGATCATGAAAATCATAATCTGTTCTAGGAACACATCGAGGAGCGTGCCTATGAACAGGAGGCTGGTTATCCACATCTTCTTTAATTGGGTCTCGATATTGAGGCTCTTGATTCAACCACACCTCATTGATAGTAGCATTCAAAGTTATAAGTAAGACCGCCTGTTCGTCTAACTGTTGTTGGAACTTTGTAAATGCATCATTATGGTCATTATCAACTCGACCAATCCCAGACATTTTTTTATTCAAGAACCTGCAAAACAAACACTCAACACTCAAAAGGAAAATTAGCAAACCTCACCGTTAATCACTTAAAAAGAAAAATAAAATTCACAATGAGGTAGAATTTAGTCTTGTGAGTTCTTTAGTAGAGTCTATATCAACCAATTAGAAAGTGTATGAACCGAAACTACCAAAGAATCCTAATTTGCACTAGGATGCCAAAAACTGACGAGACACCAATTGATTTGTGTCGCACCGAGGAAGAATTGTGCACACCTTAAAATCCTACTAACACAAGAAACAAGAAGGTGCTAGATAGTGTAAAGGGAGAATAAAAACCAAACAAATGAAAACCTACAGCTAAGAATCAATAAAAATTGCTAAAACCAGAAAACCCAAAAAACTGCGGAGTAACTTGACAACTTCGTTCGAGGTGTTCCCGATCTCCAAAAATCACGAAATTAAAACTGGAATGTCCTTAAATATTGAATTTTTGATCTGGAAAGTTTGGGCACCAAAATCAACCCGCTGGATATTTTTTTATTTTTTATTAGATTTTGTCTTTTTCAACTTTTTTGACCCTTTCGACTGTTTTTTTGCGGGAAATATTTTTTTTATATTCAATCACAGTTCCAAAAATATGCATGTAAAATTTTAGATCAATCAGAAAACGTTTACCCACTCGAATGAAATTTTTTCCAAAAAGTTTTCTGGGTAAAATTGCTGTTTGTAGTTTAAAAAATAGAGATCAGTTTAGAAATCAACCAAGAACACCCAAAACGCCCAAAATCTGATACCAAATGATAGAGGATTTGCGCGCGGACCAAGATCGAGTTGTCAAGTCATGGGAAACTCCTACAAAAACTCTAAACTTTTGGATCTAAAACGAAACAACAAAACTTAATTAGAATCAATTAGATCTGAAAACTAAAATCCCCAAATTAATAAAGAATAGCCAGGAATCAAAACACTTATGAATAGATGTTCTTGGAAGGCAAGAACACGAAATTGAGCCCCAAGATTAACTTCCAATCAGTCGAATCTATCAAAGAACACAAAACAACAAATAAATTAAAAATAAATCACAGAATCAATGGAAACTAGTTCTAGGGATTGGACGGCAAGAAAAGAGGGATTTTTGTGATTCAAAGACGTTTCTTTATGTCCAAGGAAGTGTCGAATCAGATCTTGAAGTTTGAATGTGGCTGGAAACACAATAAAAGAATTTAAATAAGTTAGATAAAGAAATCGGCACAAGCAGAATTTAAAAGAAAGAATGAACAACAAGAAATAAAAATAAAGTCCTAAGAAGCCTTGAAATCTCGAAAGATTTCACAACTCCCTTCAAATGACTCTAATCTCCCCTTCAATGAAGATCAATGGCAAGAAGAAGGCTGAAGATGGCTCCTACAATCAAAAAGATTGTTAAAACTACTTCTAAAGAAAGGTTAAGAGAAAATTCTTGGAGAACTCAAAAGAGAATTTTCACTCAAAACAAATCTGAAATTTTTAATGTAATTGTAATGTGTGTTACAAGGGTGGCCGGCCATGCCTATTAATAGGCCTTATAACTATTTCCTAATCTCATTAGGAAAACTTAAAAAAAACCTAATTAACAAATTAAGAGGGAAATTCGGCCAAGGCATTTTAATGGGCTGCTTGGGCCAAATTTTTTTACATATAATAATCCTAAAGTCTAAAAGTTAAACTAGATATTTAAACAATTAAAATTTTTACAAATTGGGCCACTTTAACAATTTGGCCTGATTTTCAACTAAGTATGGTTTGACTTCTTGGTTGGGCTTGGAATCCTCTTATTGGGCCTTGCCTTCAAGAACTTGGGCTTGTAGTCCATCTCCCATCGAAGTTGATTCGTTGATGCTCGTAACGGAGATCCAATGTGCTTTGGCTGCAAGATTTGGTTTCTTGGACCAAGATTTCCAAGATTTGAAATCTTGATTTTCTTGATTCTTGAAATCGCTCCAAACAGCAAAATTGGGCCAAGATTCAGTTTCTTGATTTTCTTGAAAACAAGAAAGTGAATCTTGATTTTCTCTTTCTTTCGTGTACGCATCTAAGGCCTTGCTAACAAATTCCTGAATGGTCCCATTTAGTTTGGAACGCATTTGTCTGGCCTTTGACCTCGTTATTGGGCCTTGTGGTAATTTGAGCCCATCTCGTTCTTGAGCTTGGGTTGGGCCTTTGTGTCTCGTATCATGTTATGTATATTTTAAACCTTCGTAACAGTGTTTTACTATAAATGCAAATATGAAATGATAGTGCACGGATAATCGGTAAGTGATATGTGTTTGATTTCAGATATTTTGGCCTTGTGATCTTGAAATCATTAGATATAGTTGGCATGCCATAGGATTGTAAGTACTCACTACATCTACAGTGATTTTGGGTGTTGAGGCCCTGGGACATGTTGGAAGGATAAGGGAATGTGAGCTAAGCTCTATTCAACGAGACATGTGAGGGGAAATAAGGAGAGTGTTAGCTTTGTGCTTCACTTTTGAGACATGTTTGACTCTGTGAGTCTATGTGATGTATTGGACATCCGTATATCTGATGAGTGATGATAAAGCTCACTTTTATATTTCATAGCTCAAGTGTCAAATTATCTTAAAATGTATATATATGTGTATTGTGATGTATGCCTAAATAAGTAGGTGGTTGCTATGCAATTTATCTATAAACATGCTATGAGTATTGTAATATATGCTTGAGTGTTGTGTGATTATATGAGTATTGTGATATATTCTTAAATGTTATGTGATTATATATGTAATGTGATATATGCTTAAAAGTGAATATGATTACCATGTTAATGAACTAGAAATAATGTACAAGTATATTATGACACTAGAACTGGAACTGTTGAGGTTGTGCTATATAGTTGTTTCGTTGATGCTGGATGAATTGTTTGCATAGTAGTTGTTCTAGGCATTCACTGAGCTTGTTAAGCTTACGCACTCCTTTCTTAAAACCCTTGCAGGGTAGTTAAGTGTCGGTGTGAGCGGTGTGGTTCCAAGAGGTGATCCAAGCAAGTACGTTTTCATTTTTTCGTAGGTGTTATTGTTATTTGTTTATGTTTTGGGAATAAGGAAATGTGGTAGACTTTTAATGATATTTTTCAAGATGTGTTGAAAGCTCCATAGCTTAATTGCTCTTAGGATTTTGAGAATTGAATCGTATTATGCTGATTACATTTTAAACTTATTTTCGATGTTTGAGACTATTATTACGACCGTTTTGATGTTTATTTGATGATAATATGATATCATGATGAATTGGTACAAGTGAGAGTGACTGATATTCCTAAAAATATTGTATTTGTATTGGTCTGAAGTAGGGGTATCAATATTCGTGTTGTAAACACGGTACCTCTGTGATTTTGAAATGTGTAGGAAGCCAGAATCGCAAATTGTTATTGATACCATATCACGATTATTGATACTCGAGGTAATTTTATCTATACTTTTTCAATTGTATCTATATTTTCTTGTGTTTTGATTTTAGACAAGAAACAAAATGAAAATTTGGTATCGATTTTCCAGGTGGTATTGATACCACTTAAGGAAAATATCGATTCCCATGGTTTAGTATCAATACCTACGTGATTGTCTTAGAAATTTTGCTAAGTGATCCTAATGCATATGTCTTAGAAATTTTGCTAAGTGATCCTAATGCATGTTTAATTATTATTATAAGTTTATTTAAAGTATGTTTGACATGTTCTAATGATGATTGATAAATGTTTGACTAAAAATTTATAAGATCACTGGTAAAGAGGATGATTTCTTAATAATGTGACAATTGACTATGAGTATGATATGAGACGGTGGTGTTGCATCTTGATATTAGGGCTTGGCGACCAAGCTGGGTATAGGGTGTTACATAGGTACTATATATCGGTGGTGGATACCATACCGATGGTTGGAATCTAACATTTTTTATAGATTCTTGTCAACTTGTGTGAGCATCATCGAGTATTGGTTAATGTCCCGATTGCCAGCCTCTGTGAGCATTAATTTCTCGTGTATCTGAAATTAATTTACTATAATTCTTCAGACAAAACAGTTAATGAACTATTCAAAAATGGATCTCATGGCATTAAGTGGTTGTACAATTACGTGGTAATGAATTTTGGCATGTGAAACAAGTAATCTTAGTATCTTGCAACGTTGTATATACATGTCTAACCATGTGGTATGATAGGGAATGTGGAACGAGGCTTGGAAATTCTAGTTATGCCATATTCAAATTGTATGATTAAAATGACAGGTAAGTGTTGTTTAATTATACGAACTTACTAAGCTTTATGTAAGCTTACCTTATTTTGGTTTTCTTCCTTGTAGATTGTTAGATTCATGCTATCGATTGGAACATCGTTGGAGATCACACTATTCGTCAAATTTTTCGGTAGCTATTTGTTTATTTTGGTCTGGTTATAAGTGGCATGTAAATAGGGTTTTGGTATATGTATGTTTAAGATCATTTTGCCATGTTTTGTGCTATTTGTAATATGAAATATGTTTGTTGATGTAAATCCTTAATGGTATTTTGGTTTGGTTTGATATTTAATGGCATATGGGTGTTTGAAACCTATAATGCATTGTTAATTTGTTGAATTGTGTAACACGCCAAACCCGGCCTAGAAGTTTAAACTGAATCTGGACAAGTTACACCAACGTATTGAAAATTGATTTTAGTAATTATCCAGAAAACATTCAAAACTTTACTTGATTCGTGGCGGAAAATCTTTTGGAGTTTAAGGTTGAAAACCAAAATCCGTTTTATCGAATTGAGTGATTTTTTAGTTTCGCGTTAGAAATGATCAACTACTAATGAATTTAGCAAACATTAAGACGAACTCAGAAACAGATTACAAACTCAAAAGATCAAAAACATTTCTACATTATCGCAAAACAATCAAAGCTCCCACACATTGTTCGGTCCTAAGTTAAAGCCTTACTTGAACGAACTAAGATAAAACCAAGAGGTGAGCTATAAAGCCCAATGTATAGCCAACATCAATTACGATTAACATAACATAACATATAAGTCAAAGTAACACAGAAAACTTAAAAGCGATTATAAGACCAGAACGAAACAGATCAGAGTATCACGGAGGTTTCCATCATGCTAATACAACAAAAATCCCAAATAGAACAAGACAAAGCATAACATAATAAAATAAAACAGAGTATAGCAGAACTGAATAGAGCTACGTAGAGGATGTATTTTTATGAAAATGTAGTATTTTTCAAAACAAATCAGAATGCAAATTTATCAGAAAACATCCTACCCAACTCCGCTACACACCAAAATAGAGTTCCCCTGGGACTCGTCCAACCAAATCACACAAACAGATAACTGTGGACAGTGCCACCAGAATTTTGCAAATAAAACTATCATATCAGATATATGTGATCAAGCCCCTACATTGCAATGAAGCTGCAAGAATAGAATCGTGGATGAACACCAGATAATACATATCATCAAACTGCCAGAAACTTCCCACTTTCACATCATCCCAAGTTCCATGCAATGTGTCATGTCATGCATATACAAAATCAGAGTGATAAGTATGTAAGTCATGCTATCATACAGTAACAGAGTTAGTAAGTATGTGAGTCCATGCATTATAAAACAAATTATCAAAAAATAAAAAATAATATCATATTTTCCATGAAGTCATATGCATGGTTATAAATCAGAATCAGTACCAATCAATTCAACATATTCGGATATCACATGTTCTTAAAAAACAGAGTAATGTAGAGGCGTACCATCAAACTTAATAGAATACAAATCGTACATAAATAGTTCGTATACCTTAAACAAGAACACATTACGTTTTGACTGACCCTACTTAATTAGGTTCAAACATAGAAAATATACGTACAGATCACAAGTTGTTCATCATCAGATATCAAGTTATATAACCTAATTCAGATTGTACAAACCTTACAGTAGGCTTGCATTCGTTTTGAACGATGTTTGTAGCCCGAGGGAAAAATCCCAAATATTGGCCCACACACCCGTGTGGTTTCACACGGCCCAAAAAGCTGGCCTGTGTGACTCCACATGGTCTGGATCACACCTATGTCACTTGCTCATGTGGTCCTAATTCGTAAATTGTGAGTTACACGGCCTAGACACCGAAATAAAACGTTTAAATTAACATCTAAACTGAAGTACGTCGAAGAACTTCAACACCAAATATCAAACGGAGTTAGACGCTTACCTTTACTCGTAAACTGAAACACGAAACTTAAATCGTTAAAGAAACGTCACTCTCAAGATCTTTGCCTAACAAAACTTATGCGAATAAGAAAATTACCCTTTAGAAAAAGGAAACATAACTTTGTTTATCATAACTTAAACAAACCAACTTCAGAGAGGACACTTACAGTTCGATTGAAGATTAATAGCACAAGGGAATTTGGCGTAACATTTTGGAAAGATTCAAATAACATATCAACGAAACGAGGGAAAAGAAAAATATAATTGCAGTGAAGAAAAACAAAAACAAAAGAAGGGAAGAATGAACGTTTTGAAGAAAAAGAATGGGGAAGGAAGTTAATCAACCTCTTAAAGAACATAACAAAACTAATTTAAGGAATATCATAAAAACATTTTCCCCATTGCATACGCAAAAATTTGAACACAAGACCAAAGGTATACTTAAACTTAACCACTAAATTCTTAACATCAATTGATCAAAAATAACTTATAACCCATATTTCCAAAGCAAAGAGGTTAATAAAAAATAGAAAAATTTCAAGAAATAGGATTCGAACCCATAACCTCACACACATAACAAGAACATCTAACCACTGAACCAAATCAAGTTACTTGTTCAAAATTTCCAAAATCTCAACTCAAAATCGAGACATGACTACTCTTGATTTCACAACTCAATTTCTTCTAACTCAATTTTTGGCATGTTATAAATTGGTATTTATATGATAAGCTAATTGGTGAATTTCAATTGATGATTTTGGCATTTAGTAATTGGTGTTGATTTGGTGAATGTACAAGTATGGAAAGCTAGTTTTGTTTAGGTTTGGATGGTTAATGCTTATGATTAAATTGTGGTACCAATGAGGGCATATTGGTTAGACACTTAGTTTGAATGTGATTTTCCATGTTTTGAAAAGTTTTGGTACATTTTATGTAGGTTGTTGGCTGACAATTGCATGACTTGTGGTCTAAGTAATTTAGGTTGAAATTGCTTGTTTTATACGCTACTTTCACATATGCACGGCTTGTGACACGGTCTGCCACATGGGCGCGTGTCCCACATAGTTTCATGACACGACCATGTGGTTTGTTTAATTTTGGTACAGGTTTGTCTATACGGCAACAATTAGTTACATGGCCTAGGCACACGATCGTGTGTCTCAGGAGTACACGACTTAATTTTATTACACGGTTAGACACACGACCATGTTATGGGATCACACAGTCTTAACCTTGTCACACGGCCATGTGACCTTAAGACCGTGTAACCCCTGTTTTCACTTTTCACCTGAATTTTTGTAAAAGTTTCAAATTAGTCCAGATTTGTTTCTGGGCTGTTTTAATAGCTTCTTATGCTCGATTATGATGGATTATCATTGAATGATTGTAATTATACTATGTTAAGAAGTGTTTAATCATTTATGTTGAGATAGTGAATAACATTGATGTTTTACAGTTGTAATACCTTATAGCTCAGGTCAGGTGATCAAACCGGGTATAAGGTGTTACATGCGAACCCTTATGTTAGAAAATGAAATATTATGCCCCAAGATGTGATTGGATTTGTAAAAACTTAGTGTTTGCATAATGTTAATTCATTTTTTTTCTAATTCCTTATGTGCTACCATGTAAAGTTGTTAATTTAGTGAAGTATTCTGCTGTTGTGAACCCAAAAGCCTGCAAAGTGAGTTCGCAAGCTTGAGTTGTCTTATTTTTGTGCATATTTTACTTTTGTTTACACTTATTTATGAACCCTCAATTATGCATGAGAAAACTTAACTTCTTTTTTTTTTTGTATGCGAGACCCCCACAAGTATGTGAACTCTTATTTGTATGGGAGCTGGTTAATAGAGTTTTGCTGTAAGTACTTATTTGTCATTCTGCGGCACATTAATAACTTAAGCACATTCTATGTTGTTATCTGCTGGTGTGTTGGAGGTTAGATTGAGAGTTAATGTAGAGTCACTTAGGTGACTAATGTGAAGTTCTATAGCTCTGGTTTGACAATCGGACCAAGTATAGGGTGTTACAATCAATTCATAAATTGTATTCTAAATAACATAAAAAAATTATGCAACAAATGAAACAACTAGTTTACTTGTATTATAATCAAATAACGAACAACACTTGTAATTTATAACCATATATAGAATATTTATTGTTTTAACATTAATCTTAAAGCATATATCAGGGCGATAAACCATTATTCTTTCTTTATATATTAAATTCTTATAAGAAAGGCATGATATAAAAATCTTAAAATGGTTAGAAAAAATAAAAATAATTTTTAAAATATAATTGCTTTGAGGCGTGCAGATCACTTCCAAGATAAAAAAGAAAAAGAAAAAAAACCTTGAACACTCCAAACAGAATTGTAAAATTGACTAATAGAAAAGTCATTTATCTAGACATCTAATAAGTGTATCTTTTCATGATATACTCTTTCATAAATATATATCTTTTGATGAGATACTCTTGGCTTGTGTTGTTTTACAATACAACTTTACATAAAGTTATACCTACAAAAGTTGTCTTTATAATCCAATTATTTGATCAATAATTATTAATTATTACTTAGCAATAAAATATTATTATTACCAACATTACTGTCTAGTAACACCAGCAGCTAGAGTGATCAATATTTAAATCAAATTGCTATTTCAATCTGAAGAATGAGTAATTGATGCTCGTATTTCCTCCAATGTTCGTCCTTTAGTCTCGGGTACCATTGTTGCTGTTAGGATGAAATTTGCAAAGCTAAAGGCTGAAAATATAAAGAATATTCCTGAAACAATGGCAAAAGAAATGCAGTGGTTGTTAAGGTCAAAAAGCTTGAGAAATATTATGAAAAAAATGAATAGGCATCAATCACCTGTTGAGCTCCATTCAATTAGGAAGTTGAAGTAGTATGCGACAAGCCAACCAGTGAAATTGCCCATAACATTACAGATGCTTCCTGCTGAACCTTTTACATTTATTGGAAATAACTGTGGCAGAAGTAAATATATTTCAATATGATGCAAAAATGGATGACCGAATAAGTAAACAAAGGCAAACACCTATGTTACTTAGAGTGAAGTGTGAGTGTCGGGTGTTGACATGTATCCGACGTAGGTATACTCAAATTTTAGTAGTTTTTTTCATTTATTTGAAAGGCTTTTGGTATCCTCATACCCATGTCTGGATATGGTTGGACACAGGTGTCGAATATGGTTACTTCAAGAAAAATGAAGAGTTGGAGCAACATGGAACACAATTTGCAGACCTCTGATAGTAATAGCAATGGTAGTACTCCGCCAAGTGCATATGAGCCCATGTACATCTGAAAGCATTATCCAATATTTAGAATTGCTAAAGGAAAAGGGGAGAAAAACAGAATGGAAGGGGAAAATGGATGACTTGCCAATACGCCAATGAATGCCACAATAGGACTACCTTGATCCCACCAATTAAAATCCTGCTCAATATTGATCATTGTATTTGATATGTTAGGACATAGTGAAATGCAGTAATAATATCATCTGGGGGAAAATAAAGGCACGTTTTTAGTTATAATGACCGGGCTTCGAATGTTTCTCCTGCATCATTGCACGATATCCCCTTGCTTACGCTTACATTGATTCAAACTGAGGGAGAGGTCATAGGTACTTGTGAGGGAAATAGAACTATCTTAAGGGATAATACCTTTGATGTAAGCATACGCGAGGGTGATGAAACATTAGTACCTTTAAGAAGAATGATACTCCTGTGAGGAAGCTACTAAAGCATAATCCAGCTGATGAAACCTGATTGACACAGTTAAATCATTGTTCAGTAACAATGCATTTTACTTGGCAGATCATTACAAAAATTTTATCCTTGGCTAACCAGTAGGAGTGGTCGTCTTCCTAATTTATCAATTAAGGTTGCACCCAAAATACCAATTACTGTCTGTAAAACAGAACATTTCTTTAGTTACTGAGACATCATCTCATCAATGGAGAAATTTTCTATCCAAAATGACAGTGAAGCAAACCTGAGTAGCAGCTAATGTGATGAGCCCGACCATGCTAGATACACCTTTCAATTGTCATAAAATAGAACTTAATGTAGTTGAACTATTCATAAATTTTCTTGAAGTGCTATGGAGATTGTTAAGGCCAGTAATATTACCAGCTGAGACAAAAATAGCACCAGAATAATATGCAAGCGCATTGATTCCTCCCAAATTCATCAGGACCAACACTCCAGCAACAGTCTTTAAGGAAAACAAGAGATATATCAATGGATTATATAGCAAATATAGAGAAATTGATCAATTTCAACCAAGTTACGTGTCTTACAAGTAATGGCCGAACATACTGCTTTTGAAATATGTCTAAAATTCCTTCACTCGAGAAACTTTTAAGAGATTCCACATAATCCTGTAAAAAGATAAGCTCAGACAAGCAGAAATTGAACCATTATAAAAGTTTATACTTTTTTCCTAAGAAAAAAAACAAAGGTTACTTTTATTTCAGTTGCTTCATGAGAAATATCAGCTTTATCTCCCCTGAGGCACAACAAAGCGGCTTCAAGCTCTTTCTCACGACCAACTTTTGCCTGCACAGAAATATTCTCAGTGGCCATATATCACAGAGGAGATTTCAACCAAAATAGAAAACTCATGATGATCTGCTATGATATATTTGTAGAAACTCAAAGCCATTTGGTAGCTGTAGGACAAAACTAGACATTTCCATAACAAAACGGACAATATCTTGCTGGTTAGTAATGAGATTTTCTGTTTTCTTTTTACTTGAGCCTTTAAGATAGGCACCGAATCGTAGCTGTAAAATTTAAAAGAAACTCGAATTGTACTCACCAGCCATTGAGGAGATTCTGGTATGAAGAAGAGAAGTAGGAGTTGAAGCAGACCGGGAATCGTGGCTGTATGTAAAATCATTCAATAACTGTTACAAAACTATCTGATTGCCTAACCAATTTCCAATGCAATTCAGGAAGTTCTAGTTACCTAACAGAGCCAATGTGCGCCAATGGACAAAGGAACCAACAACAAACATGAACGACGCGCCCCAACCAGTTAAAAACTGCAGAACAAGTAGTATAAGAACCATGAGCCAATAAGTGCATTACAGGCAATGTTTGATTAATGACCTGCACTATGATTGTAAACCTTCCCCTGACATTCTTTGTTGTTATTTCTGCAACGTAGATGGACGCCTGTTTGAGATCGAAATGGTAATCCATTGTAATTCAACATTTCACAACTAATGGATAAAAGAAAATGTATCAAAGCAGACTTCAAATGAGTTACCAAGTAATTGGAAATTCCATTTGTGAATCCTAGTGATAGTCTTCCAAGGTTAAGCAACAAAGGGGCCTTTTGAAAACAAATGAAAGCAAGCAATGTTAAATTGATCATGACAGCTTAAATAATCCTGAAAATCCTCTAATGGATCCATCATTGCCTTACAGCCAGGATCCTAGTTAGCATTGTGATGGAAAAAAACCAATGCAACTTTATATCCGACTTTGTACATAACTCGAGCATGTCGTAAAGAAAAGCTTATGAAAGAATAAGCAGAAGAGCTGAAACCTTTGTAAATGCTATGGCAAGCCATCCACCGATGTAGAACAAATTCAAGATCCACATGGTCTGGTTCGAGACATGGGAGCTAGTTTGTAAGATTTTAGCAAATTAATATTCAATAATTCTCCAGAAGGCTTACCATTTTCCGACCAAACAAATCTGTTATCTTCCCACTTATTGCAGCACCTATTAGTGATCCAATACTTAGAATTGAACCAAAAAGTGAGAACTGCAGAAACAGAGAACTGGCTGTCAAATTGAAACCTCTTAAAAATCGGAACATAAATAGTGGATGGGTTGTTTAACCTCAGCCACAGAAAGTCCCAAGTCTTCCATGATTGAAGATTGAGTAGGCGATGAATATCCTATCTGCCATGCAATCCAAGAAATTAGTAAGTTCCATCATTTTTAAAACTGTTCAAAGAACAGTTCAACGAAAAGGCACGTACGGCACAGCCAAAACCAAAGGTAATGCAAGCAGCCGTAAGGGTGCTAAGACCAAGAATGCTGGTAAAATTGGAAACAGTCACCAACCCTTCATCCCCGACACCAACACCACCATTTTCCTCATTGTAAACAAGGTTGTGGTGTCCTTGTCTGGAAAGCAAACGCTCAGTTGCCTCGTTTCTTTGCTGCTCCATAGATTGTTCCTCTTCGAAGATGCTAAAAGAATCAATAGTAAATTTCAAATAACAATTTGTAAAAGAACAAAAAAATTCGTTTTCAAAATTAGTGCCGTAGATATAACGTTACCACTTAAGAAGATTGTACAGTCATGTGGTAAAACTTTTAATTGATGTGACAATCATTATGATTTAAAATATTATTTATATGAATATATATTTAACTGTTAAATTATTTATATAAAATAAATAATTAGAAAATTTTAATTTATGTCAAACTTATATATGGAGAATGAAATATAGTAGATTGGATTGTTAATATATAATGGAGAGGTGTCCACTTACACCATTCTAAATTTTAAGCGGTTTTATATCCTTTCATAACTTATTATTATAAGTTTAATATTTTAACAATCCAACCAATGAATTTATCAAATTGTTTATACTTGTTATGCATGTAAATTTTTGAATCAATTCGATATCCATATCACATCAATACAAAATATTATCTATATTAATATATTTTTAATAGTTGAATTTTTTTACATAAAATGAATAGTTAAAATATTTTATTTTATGTCAAATTTAAAAGCATAATCTATATTATTGAAGCATAAAATATAACGATTGAGTTGTTAAAATATTAAACATATAAAAAAAATTCTGAAATAGTGTAAAATCACTTAAATTTTACATTGGAAGTGAATTCCTCCCTTTAATGGGTTTTTTTTTTTATAAAATTGACCAAAAAGTTTTTATTAATTATGAAAATGATCCACTTTCAAAATCATGTATATAAATGACTTGTTTGCTACAGTGAACCTCAGTTGTATCGTTGCCATTGGTGGCACCACCCCTAATAACTCCCCAATCATTGGCTAGTTTCTTAAAAAAATAATTTCCAAGGGTGCCTCCATTGATATTGGCGGCAGCAGTATATATACAGGTAAGCATTAGCAACTAAAACCACCGTATTCTGAAGGAAAAAGAAAGAATATACATTTTAATAGGTGTCGCCGTTGTCATTGGCGACACTAGTTTATATATTTGAAAAAAAAAAGCCTGCCAGAAAGTAATTTTGGTATTGCCCTTGGCATTGGCGACACTGATCTCTTTTTTGGTGTTGTCATTTTTATTGGCGGCACTGATTTAAAAAAATTAATTTTTTTGGTCCCTCTATTTCCATTGGCAACATCGGTGGCAAAAAATGGTTTTTTTTACCTACATTACCATTGGCGGCACCAGTGGCACCGGTGGCAGAAAGTGATTTTTTTTTCTACCTACATTACCATTTGTGGCATCGGTGGCAGAAATTCAATTTTAAATTGAATTTTATTTGGTGTCGCCAGGGTCTTTGGTGGCACCAACCCTTACATATACTGGTTTTTGTGGAGCATTGTTGTAAGTCTTCAACTGGAAAAGAAAAAAAAAAGAAAGAGAAAGTTTTGGGTTTTGTAGAAGATGAGACAAAAATTGTTTTAAAGATGTATAACTCGTTATTTTTTGTGTACGTTATTTTTGACGGGGCAATTATAGAACTGACGTTGGTTGTGTATTTCAAGGTTGGCAGAAAGTAGGGATGAGATTTAATAAGAGTGTGAAGCCGGAACAAATGAGACGAAAGATCAGTGCAAAAATAGCTCTCCATCGTGGAAAGGCGATGTCAAAATTATTCTACAAGTTTCCAATTTCCTCAAATACATGAAAATGTACGAAGATGGAACTGGTAGATGATTATTGATAAGCTATAAAAGTAACAAATTTTAATCTAATTCTTAATGCGTTTTTGGATGATTAATTATGCAAATTAGTGAATTTGATGCTTCTAATACTTTAAATTCATGTTTCTATACTTGGGAGAGCATTTGGGAGTGAAAAGAGCGAAAAATGAGCCAAAATCGGACAACTAGAGTTGTTTTCAGGAGCCGCACGACCTGGGCATTTCCATACGGGTTGGACACACGCTCGTGTGAGCCATATAGGCTGGACACTCCCATGTGCCAGCCCATGTCGATTTCGCACCTTGCTTCCCAAATACGTGAAAAATCCCAATTTTTAGGCTTTCTGAGCATTCTAAAGTCTATAAATACCCATTAGAAGAAGACATAATGGGTCAATCAGAGAAGATCGAAAAAAACACTCGAAGAACGCCATTGGAACCAACTCGGAAGCAGATCTCTATCAAGATTGAAGATCTCCCTTTAATTTCTTTTGAAGTTTTATTGAGTTTCTTTATGTCTTGTGGTTATTCTGATTTTGAGATGTTTCTATTTAGGATTATGAATTAATTCCCTAGATGCCTAGGGAGGATGAAACCTATGATGAATCCTTTTATTTAATGTCTATTTTTACGCGATAAATATTTGATTCTTGTTCTCAATTATGTATGCTTATTTCTTGTTTTAATATTTCTAGGATATTAATTCATGTTTAATTTTTTTAATTTAGTGGAGCAAAAGTCCCTGCTTAAGAGTAGATATAGCATAATTGAGTGGAGTTGCATGCAATCCTAAAAATAGGACGACATAAATATAACAAATTAGAGTCAAATCTAATAGGGGAATCCATAAATCAAGTTAATGCAATGATAAGGGTTTTAATTAGAAAGATATTTCAATTAATCAACCTAAAGTCAGTTCTTCTTACTCTCGAAAGAGATATTAACATAATTTAGGGATTTCTATGGATCAAGACACAAGTGAATAAATCGTTTAATTCAGATTCATAATAAAAGGTGAAGTCTAAGTGGATTCTTTCCTGGGTATTGTCTATCTCATTGGTTAATTTTTTATTATTTCTTTGATTCATTCTCTGTTGCGTTCTTAGTTAAATTAGTTTATAAATTTAGATTAAAGCACATCACTCCAAATTGTCGGCTAAATAATAGAAAAACAATAATTACTAATACTTCTAGTCCTCGTGGATACGATATTCTCTACTCACCATAACTATACTATTGTTCGATAGGTGCGCTTGCCTTTGTCGTATTTATAGTTAGTTTAGTGACCATCAAGTTTTTGGCGCCGTTGCTGGGGAATAAAATATTAGGAACACTTTATTTTTATTAATTTAGCCATTTTTATTAATTTATTTATTCTTTTAGTTCAATTTTTACGTTCTAATTTCTCTTTTATTTGTTTCTGGCAGGTTCCTTTAGTTTATGACTAAAAGAAACCCGTATGGACCATTGTTATTTGATACTGAAATTGAAAGTACAACTCGTAGAAACCGTAGAGAAGCAAGGCAGAGTCAAGAGAATATAGTAGACGAACAAGAGGAAATTATTATTACTGAGGAAATGGGTGATAAATAGAATAGTCAGCTACCTCCCGCAGTTGTTGTAGTTCCAGATCTTGTTCCTCGTACTATGAATGACTATGCCAAACCCACTCTAACTAGGGTTGAATTGAGTATTCTGAGACCCACCATTGCTGTAAATAATTTCGAACTGAAGCTGAACACTATTCATATGGTACAACAGTTTATTCAGTTCGATGGTTTGCAAGACGAAGATCCAAATACTCATTTGGCTAATTTCCTAGAAATCTACGATACTTTCAACATTAATGGCGTCACTAACGATGCCATTCGTTTACGGTTATTTCTTTTCTCATTGAAGAACAAAGCTAAACATTGGTTAAATTCTTTACCACGAGGTTCCATTACTACATGGGCTCAAATGACCGATAAGTTCCTTCTGAAGTAATTTCCACCGGCTAAGACAGCCAAGTTGAGGAATGATATCTCCTCCTTTATGCAGATCAATTTAGATACCCTATATGATGCATGGGAGAGGTATAAGGATTTATTGAGATGGTGCATTCACCATAGGTTACCTCTATGGCTACAAGTTCAAACCTTCTACAACGGTTTGAATCCCTCAACAAGGTAGTTAATTGACGCAGTAGCTGGTGGTACTCTGAATAATAAAACACCCGAAGTGGCTTATGAATTTATAGAAAAGATGGCACTGAATAATTATCAGTGGTAAGTTATGAGGATGAAGCCGGTGAAAGCAGCCGATGTTTTCAACTTAGATGTAGTCACCATGTTATCAAATCAGATAGAACAATTAAATAAAAAATTGATGGCTTCTATGTTTCAACGCAGGTACATCTAGTGATGCAATGCGATACAAATGGAGGAGGAATAAATAATCTAGAATGTTTACCCTTCGCTCCTAGTACAGAGAACGAAAAATCAATTATATGGGTAACAACTCTAGGCCTCAAAATAACCCTTATAGTAATTACTATAATGCAGGTTGGAGGAACCATCCCAATTTCTCTTAAGGTGGTCAAGGAAATCAAAGAGCACAACTCCCTTCGAGCTTCCAACAATAACCTTACTAGCAAGACAAAAAGCCGAACCTCGAGGAGATGTTAACAAAGTTTATCTCGGTGTCAGAAACCTACTTTCAAAATACTGAGGCAGCATTGAATAATCAACAAGCATCAATTCAAGGGCTCGAGAACCAAATAGGTCAGCTTGCTAAGTTAATCTCAAAAAGACCACAAGGTAGTTTGCCTAGCAATATCGAAACTAACCCAAGGGAGCAGCTTCATGCAATTACTGTGCGAGATGAAGAACGGTTACTTGAATCTGAACTAGAACCAAGGGAAGAAATTGTGATAAATAACGATAAGGTTGAGGTAAGCCAGAAAGAGCAAAAACTAGTTGTTTGAATATAAACCTTTAGTTCCATATCTTAATGTGACAAAGAGAGACCACACGAACGAACAATTTGGTAAATTTTTTGAACTTTTAAAGAAATTACATATTAACTTACCATTTGTTGAAGCTCTTTCCCAGATGCCCAATTATGTCAAATTTTTAAAGGAGCTTTTGGCAAACAAAATGAAGCTAGATGATTCATTGACTGTGGAGCTAACTGCAGTTTACTCAGCCATATTGCAAAATAACTACCCAACAAACTGAAAGATCCAATGAGTTTTACTATTCCTTGTTTAATTGGTAGTTTGAATATTGATAATGCTTTGACTGATTTAGGGGCTAGTATTAATGCCATGCCCTATAAAATGTCTATGCAATTAGGTCTTGAGAAACCCAAACAAACTAGGATGAGTATTCAATTAGTGGATAGAACCATTAGATATCCTAAGGGTGTTATTAAACATGTGTTTGTTAAAATAGATAAATTCATATTCCCTGTTGACTTTGTTGTTTTAGACATGGATGAAGACAGTGAGGTACATTAAATTTTAGAACGACCCTTTTTAACAACTGCTAGAACTATAAGTGATGTTGGTACAGGTGAGCTAATACTTCGTGTAGGTGACGAATCGATTACTCTTCAAGCTCGTGATTCTGTTAGAACATCTAGTGGTCAAGATGATTTTAAATCTTTTGTTAATGTTAGTGACCATGTGGCTCAACCTTCTTTGTAGGAAACCCCTCGAAAAACCGTAATGGAGCCATGTTCCAGTTAATGCGACAGAAACAAAATGATTTATGATGAACAAATGTTACAAATCAATGAACTAGATGAATGGCGAACACATGTTAAGGAGAAATAAAAAAAGCAAGATGAAGAGCTAAAGAGATGTCATGATGAGCATGTGGATGGAACACACCAATTTAAGATTGGAGACAAAGTACTACTAGACAAAACAGATCCAGGAATTGCCCCTTCGAAGCTTGATGCAAACGGATCAAACCCATTTATGGTACTGAATGTCTTCTCCCATAGTATAGTCGAGGTAACTTATTCTGAATTCGGCACATTTAAGGTAAACAATATTCGAATTAAACTTGATTTTGGTAATAACATTGATAGCGAGAAAGAGGAGCCTCGGCTTCGTAAACCACTGTGATCGTGCGAATACAAGGTAAGTCGAGCTTAGACTCTAAATAAGCGCTTCTCGGGAGGCAACCCGAGTGTTAACACTCTGCTAATTCTTTTAATTCATGTTAGTTTTTTAACTAATTAATTTTAAAAATTAAAAAATAATTTTGACCTACACGGCCTGGCCACACGGGCGTGACCTAGGCTGTGTGCACAATAAGGGGTTCGACAGTGAGTTACACGGCCTGGCAACATAGCCATGTGACCTGAGACTTAATTTTTCAAAAATTCGAAGGTTACATGGCCTAAAATGGTCCACACGGGCGTGTCCTAGGTTGTGTGAAACATGGAGATAATTTTTTTCAATTTTAAATCAAGTTAGAGAGTTACACAGGAAAGGCACATGGCTGTGCGAGAGACATGGCCGGGCCACACGGGCATGTGGGTGGCTATGTGACCCACATGACCTCTCCCACTAGTTAGGAGAAGCGAAGGAGATACACGACTTGGGCATATGGCCGTGTCTGCCACACGGCCTGGACACATAGACGTGTCTGAGGCTGTGTGAAGACTAGGCTTACTTTTTAATTGCACACGGGTAGAAAACACCTTAAATGGCCGTGTGACCCAAACCTTAAAATTTCTTCCTCAATTTGTCTCTTTCTTCTTCCCCAAACAAGCCAACTCCTTTTCCCCAATCACCCACCTCCTTTCCCTTCTCCCCATAGTTGACTAACCCTGCCACTTCCCACGCGCGACGCCCCATCGTTACTCTGGCCATTATTTTTCGTTGGTCTTCCCCTTTTACCCTTTTTTATTTTATTTTATTATTTATTATTTATTTATTATTTTTTATCTAATTTAATTATTTGTTTTATTTTTCTTATGCTTAGATTTTAATTTAATTTTAATTTATTTATGTTATTTCTATTATTTTAGTATTTTTACTATTACCTTTAATTTTATTAGTACCATTGAGTTTATTTCTTTTCTTTTTCGTTTTCGTTTTATTTTTATTTTAGCTTTGCTTTTATTTTTTTAGTTCCTTTATTTTTATTTTTTAGACTTATTTAATAAATTATCTTTTGAATTATGGTTTTATTTTTATTTTTATTTTTATGGTTGTTTCGATTGAGTTGTGCCCTCTTAATCTTCTTTACTATTTGTGTTTATTTTCTTATTAGTTTGCTCGGAATCATGCACTACGTACAATTCTGCTTTTCACCATTCTGGCAATTTTATACAATATTCAAGGCAGGTTCAGTTTTCTCCCTCTCTTATGATATTCTACTTATACTATGATTATATCTGTTTGTACATTGAGGACAATATACATCTTAAGTGTGGGTAGATTATTTATATAATTATTAGAAAATCCCTGAATTATGTCTTGTATTTAAGTAATTTTCTCATACTTCTATTAGAATGATTTTTTGTCACTTTGGGAATTTTTGTTGATGTGTTTTGGATTAATTTGTAGATATTTGTGTATTGGTTGATTTAAAGTTTAAGACATGAGAGAATCAAGCATGATAAATTATTTTTCAAAAATTAAAAGTTTTTAGGTTGTTTCCCTAAATTGAAGTATTATCTTAAAGTTTGAGATTTGCAAGTTTGACATAAAAAACCATGTTTTTTTTGTGAGATTTTGAGCCTTTAGAGCATGCATTTTTCTTGCTCATTTTATTATTGGTTATGAATGTGTCAACCTGATTTGTTATTTTAGAACTTGTTTCTATTATGCATGTCGAGACCACACCTTTGATTTGATTTATTGAGATGATAAAGGCACCAAGGTTTTAACCCACCTATCCCATAAAAGCCTACCTTCGTAATTAACCCTTAGTGAACCCCGTTGAGCCTAACACACCGTTTTTCTTGATTCACCCATTAATGTTAACCCATAGCTCATGTTTTCGTTGAGACTTTTTCTCGTTTTATTGACTCTCTTTTTGTCAAGATTTGATTTGGTTAGTTGCCTAACTATGCTCTTCTATTTGATTTGCTGAATTATTTATGATTTTTCTGGATAAAAAAAGAGAGAAAAAATTGAAAAAAATTGATTATTATTTAGTTCTACGTTGATTGAGCTTGGATAGTTAAATTTATATTTTGAGGAGAAGCTCATTTTTATTCTTGAATAATCCTTGATTTATGCTTGTTTTTAATTCATCATTTGTCTAATTTTTCTAGTTTGGTAATTCATCAATTCGATCTCAATTATTACCAAATTTTCTGGCATTTCTCCACACCCTTAACCTAAGCCCTGTTACCTCTTTAAGACCTTTTGATTTTTGTATCATCTCATTTTATAGTGGTGGAGATTTGATTTTTCATCCAAGCCTATGGTAATGACATTTCTTGTTCAACTTTTGAGCGCATATTATTCCCTAGATACCTAGGGAGGATGAAACCTATGATGAATCCTTTTATTTAATGTCTGTTTTACACAATAAATACTTGATTCTTGTTCTCAATTATGTATGCTTATTTCTTGTTTTAATATTTATGTGATATTAATTCATGTTTAATGTGCTTAATTCAGTGGAGCAAAAGTCCCTGTTTAAGAGTAGATCTAGCATAATTCAGTGGAGTTGCATGCAATCCAAGGAATAGGACGACATAAATCTACTGGATTAGAGTCAAATCAAATAGGGGAATCCATAAATCGAGTTAATGTGACGATAGGGGTTTTAATTAGAAAGAGATTTCAATTAATCAACCTAAAGTCAGTTATTCTTACTCTCAAAAGAGATATTAACATAATTTAGGGATTTCTATAGATACACAAGTGAATAAATCGTTTAATTCAGATTCATAAAAAAAGATGAAGTCTAGGTGGATTCTTTCTTGGGTATTGTCTATCTCATTAGTTAATTTTTATTATTTCTTTTATTCATTCTCTATTACGTTCTTAGTTAAATTAGTTTAGTAAATTTAGATTAAAACATATCACCCCAAATTGTCGGCTAAATAATAGAAAAACAGTAAGTACTAATACTTTTAGTCCTCGTGGATACGATATTCTCTATTCACCTTAACTATATGATTGTTCGATAGGTGTGCTTGCCTTTTTTGTATTTATAGTTAGTTTAGTTACCATCAATGACCTAGGCACTATGTGTAACATCCCATTTCTCAATAGTGTCTTAAATAGTAGTTTCGGGGCCACAAATTCGAAGAGTGAGTCTGTAAATATTATTATTTAATATTTACGAGTCAAATATTGTATTATACTTTATTTTGATATGGTAATTTATGTTATTTGAAAGAATAAGTAAGTTCAAGTGGTGTGTCCCTAAAGTCAAATGATTTTAGAAAATGAGGTTTCGGGACATCGTTTCTATAAACCGAACTCAGAAATATTTTTAGTAAATATTTATGGAGCGATTATATGGGTATATTAAAATTTGGTTAAGAACTTTTAACATTTAAATCATTGATTAAACGAAAAGGACTAAATTGTAAAAGGTGCAAAAAATTAAATTCCATTATTCAAATGGATCGAAAAGCTTTGAAAAGATAAACTAATGGGCTTGAGTGGTAATTACACCATATTTAAAGTTAGTGAATATTCATGGATAGGTTTCTTGGGAAAATCTTCGGCCAAGGCTGATTTCTCTTGCATGGTAAGATTTTAAACCCCGTTTTTAGTAATTTTATGTTTTTGAGATCGAATTAGTTTAATCTAGCTAACCCAGGGGTAAATTTGTAAAACTGTTAAAATTTTAGGGGCTTTCCATGAATGATTTTTGGGTGATTGTGAATTTATTCGATACAATATTAAGCTTGGTTGATAAATAATCTTATTTTGTTAAGTGATTTCTAATGATATTAATGTTTAGGGATTAATTTGTTGAAATATTAAAATTCATGTAAATATTGGGAATTGATAATGGATATGGGCTGACAATAAATCATATGAAATTGGGCTATCTAGTATTTTGATTACATGTGGATAATTCATGAAATTCAAGATTTAAAACTAAATTGCATAAAAGGTAAAATGACGGGGTAATTTTGTAAACCGATGATAGAATGACTTAATTGAATAAAAGTGATATTGTATTAATTGAATGAAAATTATTATTTAGATCAATAAATGCTACAATTGGATTTAAATCAAGGAAAAAAAATAAGGTTTCGATTAGTCGTCGACTCTATTTTAGTAACCATTCTAATCGAGGTAAGTTTGTAGAAGGATTAAATTTTTATATCTGTTTTGGATGGAATGTTAATTAATATTTGTGATATACATAATTAGATGGACAATTGTGTATTAATTTGGTATAATGCATTAAGTTGTGAAGCTAATGAAATTAAAGTCTATATATGAAAAATATGAACTTCACTAATGTGTAATGGAATGGTACAATGGGATGAAAGGAAAGAGTTTGGATGTGTAAAATTAAAAAAGTTGTATTTCATGAAGCATGTGTGAAATGATATAATATAATGAAATTTAAAGAATCGGATATATGAAAAGGTCTCGTTTGAACCTTGTGAATACTTAGGATACAAATGGCATTTCATTAGAGATTATACGGTTTTGGGTGCTAGTCATGGATGTCCTACTAATGACTGAGGTCCTACATTTGTTGCGGATTCTCCATAGCTCGTCTGAGAAGCATCGTGTAACTAATATCCCGTCTCACAGCTCATGTGAGCAGGCCCATTTTACAGCTCGTGTGAGCACTAGTGGAAAGGTTATGGTTATATGAAAAGGCACACTTTGTGTGAGTATTCACGAGTATCCAATGTAATTTTATATGGCTCAACGGGTAAGTAAAGGTTAATAGAAATGCATGTATAAAAACTTAATGTAACTAATGTTCATACGAAATGGAAAGATGAATATGCATATATGAAATAAAAAGGATGAGAATTTATCATGTGATGGATGAAATATGCATGGAATTAATTTCTTAATATATGATATGTTTCATATATGTTATGTTTACTTATTATCTACTAACTATGTGGATTCAAATGAGAAGAATTTGTAATGGATATATATATATGGGATGGATGATATATAAAGCCTAAATGCTTATTATGTATATTCCATGAATTATTTGAAACTTATATGTAATGTTATACTTGCTAACCTTATGAGGTGGTGTGTATAGTAAAGGAAGTTTGGCATATGATATGACGAAAGTATGTCTGGTTGTTTAATTTAATATGTTTGGTAAGTTTAAGTTTCCTTTATACGAGCTTAGTAAGCACTGGTTGCTTATATAGTTGTTTTCATTGTTTTGCAGATCATTAGAAAGCTTGAATAGTTGGAATCAACATCAGATCACGACCACACTATCCTTTGATCTATTTTGGTAACTTTTGAAGATATTGAAATGGTTATAGATGGCATGTATAGGATTGTATGTTAAATTGGTATGCTTTGGCTTGTTCCAAGCTTTGGCATACCTTAATATCTTTTGTTAATGGTTGTGTATGGTCTTTTGAAATTAGGAAAGAAATGGTTAATCGATATATGTGCTTTGGCATGTATAGGGATTGTTGCTACTTTGGTAATTTGGCATTGTTATGAGTTATGCCAAATTTGAACATGTTTAATGCCTTTTGTGTTTTGGTTTGTAAATGTATATGAAATAATTATATAGGGCTTGATGTCAATGAGGCCAATTGGTATGTTTGGTGGTTTGGCAGGTGCAGAATTTGGAGAAAGAAATAAATGAGTTAAGGCTTGACGGGGAAAAAGGTTGGACAATTTGCCACCTTATAGGCCGTGGCAATTCAGGGAGATGACTGAGTCAACACTTATTGCTGACCAGTTTAGCCCAGATTTACTTATACTAGAAAAATCTATCTAAAAAAGAGGAAAATATATCGTGAGCTGTTGGAGCTATTCTGGGAAGGAAAAGCCTATAAAAATCCAAAAGAGGAAACCCTAAGTGTTGAGATCTAGAGGCAATAATAGAGGGTAACGACATAGTAGAGATGAAAAGAGGAGACTAAAAGCAATCCCATTCAGCTATCATAGGACACTGTGTCGTAAATTGAATTGATCAAAACGATGTTGGGTGTTATTTCAAACTTGAATTTTAATCGCCAACTCATGAGTTAAATCTCATAGGGTTAGGATTACGTGATGAAACTTTTATTTTCTTTAATAGTTGATTCATGTGTTTGAGTTAATCTATTGTTTCATTCAATTGTTCTTATTTTTTAAGTGTATGCGTACGTTCCCTAGAAATAGATGAATGTGCAGTACACTATAAAACTGAAGCTAATTCTGAAAAGGTTAGATTAGTTGGACCGTAATTGAATGATATGAACAAGTGCTCAACAGATACTTGCAATAGACTCTAGACATAGAGTAACGTTCATGCGGAAAGAAGACAAAACGATGTAGGGTACTATGCTAAGGCCTTTAGACGCAAGCCAGGTAGCTTGAGATTTTTCTCTCGAAAGAAGTAGGTCACTTTAAGTCTCTTCTAAGTAGTAGATTAAGTACGATTATGCTGAGGCATTACTAAAAGTAAGAGAAGATTCTTAGTAATCCCAACCTTCCAAATCAACATCGTAGACCTTCTATCCATTACCGTAGTATCTTTGCAGTAGAATCCTTAGTTATTTATTTATTTGTTCTCATATTATTGACAAAATTATTCTCATCATTGCCATCACATATTTTTACTCATACTTTGCCTTAGCATTTTCCCATATCAGCCCATATACAATTCGCACTCATCTTTATTATTTTAATCTATCACTGGATACTTACCTCGGTTTTGCCATAACATTAATCATTATCATAACTTGACCATTTCTCTACCTAATTCGATCCCTGTGGAGACGATCTCACTTATCACTTTATTACTTGATTCGACGTGTATACTTACACAATTCACATATCATATTCACACACGATAAGTTTTTGGCGCTGTTGCTGGGGATCGACAATTTGGTGAAAATTGGTTTTGTTATTTTACTTAGTTCCATTAGTTTTATTTAACTTAGTTATATTTAATTTCTACAGGTTTTCATCAGTGCATGAAAAGAGACATTCTTACTAACAAGGAATATCCTTTTAACCTAGAGATCAAAAAAACTTTACGAAGAATACAGAAAGAACTTCAAAAAATAGCTAGGAACAGGAATGATCCTGGTCTCAATGATATCTGAATGGTCAAAATGGTAATCCTCCTGTTCATAGGGTGATAGATGACTAAGATAGACCAATCCAGGAGCATGTTGTGCCAATTTTAAATGACCTGAATCCAGGGATAGTTAGACCACAAATATAGGCTCAGCAGTTTGAACTAAAACTAGTAATGTTTCAAATGTGGCAAATAGTAGGATAGTTTGGTGGACTACCCACTGAAGATCCAAGATTGCATTTAAGACTTTTTCTAGAAGTTTGTCACTCATTTAGACAACAGGGTGTGCCTGAAGACGCCCTGAGACTTAAACTTTTACCATATTCTTTAAGAGATCGTGTGAGAGCATGGTTGAATGATTTGTCGTCGAAAACAGTGGCATCATGGAATAATCTTTGCCAGAGGTTTTTGTTACGGTATAATCCTCCAAATATGAATGTCAAGCTTAGAAATGACATCACATCTTTTCGACAATTGGAGGATGAAACATTATTTGAAGCTTGGGAACAATTTACAGACTTAATTTGAATGAGTATGATGCATGGATTTCAATGCTGAACTCAGATGGAAATATTTTATAATGGGCTAAATGCACATACGGGGATGGTAGTTAATGCTTTCGCCAATGGTACTTTGTTAGATAAATCCTATAACGAAACATCTAAGATTTTGGAAAAGATTGCCAACAATGGTTATCAATATTCTACCACAAGAGTTGGGACGGCAAGAGAGCTACTGGTACTATAGAGTGGGATGCAATCAGCTCTTTTACAGCCCAAGTATCTTTTTGGCTAATATGATTAAAACAATTAAAATGCCTACTATCGCTCAAGATGAAATTAGTCGAGCTATCGTGTGTTTATTGTGGTGAAGATCATGTGTTCGATGAATGCCATCAAACCCAGCATCCTTGTGCTACATGGGTAATTTTGATCGAAATAGTAATCCCTATTCCAACACCTATAATCTAGGGTGGAAGTAACATCAAAACTTTAGTTAGAATAATCAAGGTGATGGGAATTTTAACAATGCGGCAAGACAGAGTGTCAATAGTGCGTCACCTGGTTATAATGAACCTATGCCGAGGTAAAATGTCCAGTAAATTCAGGCTTCAAGATCATCATTTATTGAAGAATTGCTGAAGGAATATATAGCCAAGAATAATGTTGTAATTTAGAGTTAGGTTGCATCTCACCGAGCTCTTAAGAATCAAGTGGGGAAATAGTGAATGCTCTAAATTTGAGGCCACAAGAAGCATTGCCAAGCGATACCCGAATTTCAAGATTAGAAGGGAAGGAACAGTGCAAGACCATCACTCTTACAAGTGGAACTCAGCTTAATGACGTTGCTCAAAATGCCACGGTAAGAGAGGATAGTTCGAATAACAACCATGTAAAGATCCCAGAGTCATCTAACAAATGAATTGAACCTAAAAAGGATAAGCAACAAAATGTTGTGGCAGAATCAAATCAGGTTGTCAACAGAAATGCCATGGCAAAACACTATCAGCAACCTGAAGGACAACCACATTTACCTTTTCCTCAGTGATTTCACAATTCCAAGCAGGATATTCAGTTCAAAAGATTTTTAGAGATTTTGAAGCAACTCTATATCAATATACCGCTAGTAGAAGCTTTGGAGCAAATGCCCAACTACGTGTAATTTATGAAAGATATATTGTTAAAGAAGTGCAGATTGGAAGAATTTGAGACTATTGCTCTCACTGAAGGGTACACAACAATGCTGACAAATAAATTACCTTCAAAGTTGAAGGACCCAAAGAGTTTTACCATCCCATGTTCAATTGGAAATCATTATGTTGGTAAGGCGTAGTGTGATGTAGGAGCAAGTATAAATCTAATGCCTGTGTCTATTTTCAAGAAGCTAAGAATTTGAAAAGCAAGACCTACTACAGTTACGTTGCTACTGGATGATCGATCCTTATTTTTTCTATAGATTTGAAGAAGGGAAATTTTAAGATGTACTAGTAAGAGTAGATAAATTTATCTTTTCTATGGATTTCCTTATTTTAGAATACGAACCTGACCAAGATGTGTTGGTTATTCTTAGAAGACCTTTTCTTGCTACTAGCAGGACTTTAATTGATGTACCGAAAGATGAACTGACCATGAGGGTAAATGATCAGTATATTACCTTCAATGTATTTAATATTTTGAAATGTGTTGATGTTAATGATGAATGCTATGCCGTTGGGTTAATAGAAACAACAGTGGAGGAATTCATCAAATATTGCCATAGCAATTCTAACAGTTACGAAGACTTGCTTGAAAAGAGTGATACAATAAGTTCTAGGGAATTCGGTGAATTTATGGCAGCCAAGCAGATAGTGGATAGACCAAGGAAGAAATTTGGACCTTTGGATTTGTCAAATCGACCTTTCCATCCTTCTGAACCTTCTATAGAGGAACCTCCTACACTGGAGTTAAAACCTTTGCCACAGCATTTGAAGTATGCATATCTGGGCGACAACAGTACTTTAGTAGTGGTAATTTTTGTGGAACTAACACCTGAGCAAGAGTCAAGGTTGTTAAAAGTTCTTCAACAATTTAAGAGGCCATTAAGATAGGCCTTGGCTGATATAAAGGGAATTAGCCTTGCACTCGACATGCATAAGATTTTGTTAGAGGATTGCCTTAGCAATTCTATTAAACAGAATTGAAGATTGAATCTGATCATGAAAGAAGTTGTCAAGTGGCTTGACGCTAGCATCATTTACCTGATTTTCGACAGCTCATGGGTGAGTCCTATGCAATGTGTACCCAATAAAGGAGGTATCACAATGGTAAGTAATAACAATGAGCTCATATCAACTCGCACTATCACGGGATGGAGAGTATGTATGGATTACCACAAGCTTAATAAAGAAACGAGGAAAGACTATTTTCCCTACCATTCATTGATCAAATGTTGTATAGGTTAGTTGGGAAAGCTTTCTACTATTTTTTGGATGGTTATTCAAGATATAATCAGATTTTCATAGCCCACAATGACCAATAGAAGGCAACTTTCACATGTCCATATGGCTCTTTTACGTTCAGACGGATGTCGTTCAAGTTCTGTAATGCCCCGATAACTTTTTAAAGTTGTATGATGGGCATATTCTCTAACATGGTGGAAAATTTTCTTAAAGTCTTTATGGATGATTTTTCTGTGTTCGGTAATGATTTTGAGGATTATTTGAAAATTTTGGAATTGGTTCTGTGCCGTTGTGAAGAAACAAATCTTGTTTAAATTGGGAGAAATGTCACTTCAAGGTTCGTGAAGGAATTGTACTGAGGCATAGGATATCGCAAAGAGGAATTGACCTTTTAGAAGTTTATCAGAAGTGATAGAAAAATTGCCACCTCCCACTAGTGTCAAGGGTATTAGAAGTTTTTTAGGTCATGCAGGTTTTTATAGAAGATTTATTAAGTATTTTTCGAAGATATCTCAATGTTTGTGCACTTTGTTAGAGCAAAATAAACCTTTTAATTTTGGTGAATAGTGTTTTGGTAGCTATTGAAGAGTTAAAGAAAAAAACTCATAGTAGCACCGATTGTAGTAGCTCCACATTGGACACTACCTTTTGAACTCATGTGTGACACTAGTGATTATGATGTAGGAGCCATGTTGGGGAAAAGGAAAGACAAAATACTACGGGAAATATACTATGGTAGTAGAACTTTATCTAAAGCACAACTTAACTACACCACCACGGAAAATGAGTTATTAGTTGTGGTGTTCGTATTTGATAAGTTTCGTTCGTATCTAGTTGGTATAAAGATCATAGTTTACTCTAATGAGCAAAAAAGATGCTAAGCCAAGGTTGATTAGGTGGATACTGTTGCTACAGGAGTTTGACTGAGAAATTAGAGATCGGAAAGAGACTGAGAATCTAGTGGCTGATCACTTGTCGAAGATAGAATCTGGAAGTAAAGGTAGTCATGATACATTTATTAAAGAAGAATTTCCAAATAAATAGTTGATAGTAGCCACATCATTACCTTGGTATACCGAAATAGTGAACTATTTAGTAAGTGGTGTGTTGCCACCTGATCTCAACAGTCAGAGAAAATGGAATTTCTTCATGATGCCAAGCACTATTATTGGGATGAACCTTTCTTTTTTAAACATTGTGATGATCAAATAATTAGGAAATGTGTCCCTGATGATAAAATGCATAGCATTCTACAGCATTGTCATTCAGCTCCATACAAAGGACATTTTGGAGGAATGAGGATTGCTGCTAAAGTAATTCAGTTAGGATTTTATTGGCCAATTTTGTTCAAGGATGCTCACGAATTCTATCAGTCATGCGACCGTTGTCAGAGAACAGGGAATCTATCTAGGAGACATGAAATATCATTGTAAAGTATATTAGAGATTTAGTTGTTTGATGTATGGGGAATAGACTTTATGGGTCCATTTCCATCATCAGTGGAAAAGGTGTACATACTGTTAGTAGTGGACTATGTCTCTAAGTGAGTCGAGGCTATTTCTCTTCCCACTAATGATACAAGGTCAGTAATGAAGTTTTTACATAAGAACTTTTTTACAAGATTTGGCACGATAAAAGAATCATGCTGCGGTAATTTGAACTCAGACAACAAGTGTTGTTATTTAACTCTAGGCTCAAATTGTTTCCAGGTAAATTAAAGTCTCGCTGGTTAGGTCCTTTTGAAGTAGCCCAAGTGTATCCTTATGGAGCTGTTAATATCAAAGACTTGAAAAAGGGGGTCACATTTAAGGTTAATGGGCAACGCTTAAAACACTACTGGGGTGCCTATGTGGACAGAGACAAGTATTTTATTGATCTTCGGGATGTTTGAGATAATAATTTATTTCATCTTTCTTTTCTTTAATTGTTTTACCTTAATTTTATTTTTAATACTTATTTTATATTGTTTTCATTTCTTTTTTCATTTTGAAAAAAATTCTACGATTTTTAGAGGTAAAATAAAAAAATGTGAATTGAGTAGTAGCAATATTAAGAGGAGTTTGCCGTAGCATTGCGATGAATTGGGTAGTGGACAATGTGAGGTTGATCTGGCAAATAAGTTCAAGGGGAAATATGTTATTTTTGTTGGGCCAATTCTATTATTAGGTGAGCTTATAGAAGGGAAGTTAAACTTTTTGGGATTAGGGCGCTTCACATTTTTCCCTCCTAAAGTCATCTTAATTTTTTGTTCTCCTACTCTACGTCATACAACTTCCCTAGCACATTTCACTTTGGTTGAATTGTCATCACTATCCCCTTATTTCTCTCTTCTCAACCTCTCACGTTCTTAAGTTTCTCTTAAAGTTTTCATTTTTATTACTTTTTCTCTTCAATATCTATGATTTTTTCACTACATACTCCAAAATTTCTTCTAGTTTTCTCCAATGGCTCGCATCAAAACTGCCTCAAAAACTCAGAATCAACAAGGGCTAGTGCTGCTCAACCAAAAACATTCTTCAACATTGCTGCAGCCACAAGATACAATAGTAACATTACGAAGCGGCCTTTTTATTTTGAGCAAAATTTCTTGTTTAAAGATAAACCACACATTGGATACGATGAGTCTTTGTCGTCTATAGTGGAAAAACATGGGTGGAATATTTGTAACACTCCAAACGCAGCCTAGACGTTATGGCCGAATCTGGCGATGTCACATGATAGTACGTTTGAAAACAGTATCATTGCTAAAACTGTTTTCTGTTTAGAACTAATCATTATCTTTCATAAATTCTCAAATCGTGATTCATTTCCAAAACGCTATACTTTGCAGAAGCTTTTAAAATAGTTTGCGTGTGTGTGGTATTTTGATAAAACATTCATCTCTTTTGAAAGCTCGAGTTTTACCTACTTCTAGCAAATATAACCAGAAAACAATATAAAATCCAAATTTTAAGTAAAAATCCATAGAGGCCATTATTATAGAAAAATACCCCCAAAATAAAACTTGAAATTGTAAATAAGTATCAAATAGCAAAAAGGAGTCATGTGGCCACCGCTGAGTCCTCCGCCGCACTGATCCGCCTATGTTTGGGGATTATCTGTACAGATTAAACAGAAGGGGTGAGTTTACATAAACTCAGTGTGTAATCCCCATGCAAACAAATAGACAATAACAGATAATCTTGGTTTGGGCCTAAACCCTTTTCAATACCAGTATCAATATCAGTATCAGTTTAGGCCATAGCCCATTTCAGTAATAGTAAGCATTAGGGCCTTAGCCCGTCACAATACAGTAACAATGATAGTTATGTAGTTGTAAAATCCTACCCAACCGGCCTTTACACTCTATCTCCGTCCAACCCTACACTCCATGTGGGGATATAATCAACCTACCCATCCCTACACTCCAAATAGTATCGAATGCTGCACTAGACAATAGTTGCAGCTAAGCTACCAGTAAGTTAGGCTTGAAGCCTTTCAACACTTCCTCTAATCAATATCAATTCCCATTCCAATGCAATGCATCATACGGACATGTCATGTTATCATGTATAATCAGTATAGTGTATATATCATGCTCAACATACAAACATACATTGCTATCTTATATAGGCATATAATTGTCTTTCAATCATTTAAGTCAACTAGGGGTCTAGGTAAACCTACCGACCCTACAGTAGGTCCACAGTTGACTTGGGCTACCCGTGCAACCTTAGCAGTCAAACAGTGAAAATAGGCCTACAGCCCATGTCGCATGCCCATGTGGCCAACACGCCTGAGTGGCCTACATGGCCCAAAATGGTCTTGGCTGTATGGATCTCACGGCCTGGCCCAATATTCCTATACGCCAGTGTGGTTCACTTGTATGGGGCCCATGCGCTCGTGTGTCCTATACGGCCCAATTCGGCCTGGCCCATGAATCGTACATGGCCAGCCTCGTCGATCACACGCCCATGTTCAATCACACGGCCTATCACACGGTCAGCTACACGCCCGTGTGGCGTCGACAATCACATTTTTTGGCTTTTCGCCGATTTCCATTTCTAGAGTTGTGTTTACACACCTGTTACAGATTCGTAGCAAAACACTTCTGAGCTTGGTAATACCTAAAAGAAATTGATCAACACACTCCCTATTAATCACCTCAAAAGCCAAATTAAACCAACCCAACCACTTACATAATTTAAGAGCGATTGGAACTTACCTTTAACGCCTCAACTTGGTTTACCTACAAAGAAGTATAGGAAGGGTCTCAATCCACGCGATTTGCTGCTGAAAACAAAGCGTAATAACTAATGAAAACACAAGAAATAAAAAGGAACGATTTTTTACGAAGCAATGACCACCCCAAATTATTATAACCTACCCCTTACTTACCTACGTATAACCAGCAAAGGAGAAATGCACACTTTGTCTTGAAGGATCGAAAAGGATGCACAAAGATGAGAAAGATTCAAGGGCCAATTCGGCTGCACTAGAGAAAAGGGGGAAAAGAACAGTATGGATAGAGAAAAGCGTCAGAAAGGCAGAGCATAAAGCTGAAATTCGACTAAGTGAGCAAAGTAGGTGCGTGCAGAAGCAGAAATTGAAAAAAAAGAAATAAACTATGACAAAGTACCGAATATAGGAGAGTGAGAGGAGAGAAACGACAGCACGTGGGAAAAAATTACAGAAATCAACAGAGAAAGACCAAGAACAGAAAAAAAACTGAAAGAATGAGTTGAGTAACCGAATTTGCCACCACCTATTTTGGTTACCTTCAAACTCTTCTATCCTTATTTTTCTCCCCAAATCTCTCAATCCACTCCACAAAATTGTCCATCCCTCTCTCAACCACCTAATTCAAATTCCATTCCAACTCTTCAGTAGTTCAGTTAGATTAAAACACAATCACGACACTAGCAGCAAAATAAAATACTCCCTGGCGCACACTAGGACTTGAACTCAAGACCACCAGCATTTTGACACTCCACTTAACCACTAGGCTAGCAGGACCATTTTGACATATTTTTACCAAATTTTCACTATAAGCCTATTGAACAAAAGCAAGGCTTTATTTAATTAAAACAAAGATTTAGCTCAAGACAAGGCTTGAACCCAAGACTTCTCAAACACTTCCCAGAACACTTAACCACTGAAGCAGACATATATTTATGTCACAAAAACTTAGAAATAAATATAAGAAAATTTTGGGGCATTACAATATTTTTTGTCTGCAACCCGAGGATGTTTTATGAAAAGTTGTTTAGGATTTTTATGCCCATATCAACCCTTCAGATTCCCCTTTTATTTACGTAAGAGGTACTTCCATTCCCTTTGATGAAGACCGTATTAATGCTCAATTTAGTTTTGTAAGGATTCAAGATGAGCACATGTCGTTTGTTGAAAATATTATTGTTGAGGGTTTAAACCAAGTATTAGAGGATTTATGTATTAAGGGAACACGATGGACTATTTCCAGCCAAGAATGTTATACTGTCGAAAAGGCTTTGTTGAAGCCCATTGAGAAAATTTTGTATCATTTTCTGAGACGCTGAATTATGTCGTCGATGCACAACACAACTGTTTCAAAAAAGAGAATGCTTTTGTTGCACTCCATTATAAAAGGAAGAAAGATTAATGTTGGAAGGATCATATTTCAAGAAGTACATAGGTGTGCTAATAAAAATGTGGGTAATTTAAATTTCCCCTCACTTATTACTGCCCTATGTCGAACTACCGAAGTCCCTCTTAATGCGGAGAAGGATATCACCCTTAAAAAGGGTGGGTTGACTAGGACCTTGTTTTCCAATATCCAAGGCACTAATGCTACCAGGACAACCCAATATAGTAATGAATCACTTCCTCTGCTACACTTACTCCTACGAAAACACCTTCAATTTCACGTAGCTCCCTTTAATAGCAAATATTTCATTCCTTGAAGCAATTAAAATAGAGGATGTCACTTTTTGAAATCCAGCAGTTTCACTTGGCTGAGGAGATGGCATAGGCCCAGCAGCAGCAAGCTGAGTATTGGGCTTATGTGAGGAGTACGGATTTGGCTTTAAGGAAATCCCTACAAAATAATTTTAAGAAGCTAATGCCAGAATTTCCTATCTTCCCAGCCACCATGCTCCTATTTGCTGATGGCGCCAAGGAGCCCACTCAAGCTACTGCTGAAGCACCCACTCAACCCGCTGCTGACACCTACTTAAACTACTATTGAAGAACCGAAAAAGACGACATCTCTAAATGCTGAGAAGGAGGAAGAAGGAGAAAAGGATGATACTGTCATCACTACTAAGGGTAAGAAACCAATTCCACCTTTGCCACCAACGCCCATGTCTACACAGGACTGTGATATTAATTATTTGATCATTGAACTCACAGAAACTTACAAGGGAGGGAACGAAATGACCTCCAAAAAGAGGAAGTGGCGATACTAAGTTAGTGCCCGAAAGTCCACTCATCGGGCAGAATGAAGTATCGATGTGCTAGTCCAAGCCAACTAAGTTTTTTTCTATCTCTTTCATGAATTTTGCATTTTATTTTCTTTTGCCATGACATTTTTTGTAAAAAAAATTTTCTTTTGGTTGTTCTCCTATATATCTAGTCATGCATTGAGGACAATACATCCCTTAGGTTTAGGGGTGTATTGTACATTGAATCTGCATTTTATATTTAGTATGTATGATCATTGTAGTTTAGTTGAATCTATTTTACCACGGCAATGTAACTATTACGTGTTGTTTGCCTATGAAGAGTACAATATGTACTTGTGATGTTCAATGATGAGCTTATATTCTTTAATACACCTAGAACATGTGATAGTGGATTAGGTGAAGTTAGCTTAGGATTGGTTGCTTGAAAATTAATTTCTGAAAATGAGATGTTCTATACTCAGTTTTTTTGGGTTGTAAGGAGTATCTTTTAAGGAACTTAGAGCCTTTTGAAGCCAAATTCAGTCATTTTTCCTTGGCAATATTAACTAAAGGATAGCAAGCACTCCAATGCTTAGAATTGTCGAGTAGGTCAGCGCCACTTTGTTTGCTCCATCGTGTTGTTGATGAGAATAGTGAATTTAAGTAAGAGTGTGTAATAGAAAGTAAATAAATTAGCAACACTCCGCTGTAGTAACAGGCTAAGTAGCTAAGGAGGTAGTTGTTTTCTCCATCCATCTTCTAAGTTAAAAGCATTAACTTCAAGACTGGTTTCTATTTAAATTGTGACATGATTGAGTACTAAAAAATTCTGTGTATGCTCTATTGTGATTTTCAAGTCAAAGAATTTTGTGACATGCTAAATCCCCTAATATACATATATTTTATTTTTAAAATAATAGTAAGTTTGTACAAGTATGCTTAGATCAGGAGTAACATTTGTTTGGGTAACAAATGAACTGAGTAGCTATGAGATAACTGCTATGGCCAGAACATATATGGAACTTAGAAAATCTTATTTTTAGTGAGTAATTTTCTACACTACCTTTCTTAAATCACACATTTGAAACTCGAACAGGTTTTTAACGAGGAAAGATGGCTGAGAACTGATGTATACATTGGTATTCGAATAGATTGACAATACAAGATTGGTACATGCAATGACAATACTACTGCATACATGCATTCTTGCATGTTTTTCTTGAGGACAAACAATAATTCAGGTTTGGGGGTGTGATAACTCTTTAAAAGAGTTATATTTCATACCTTTAGACTAGCTAATTGCTTGTACTTGGGTACATTTAGTGGCATTTTAGGACATTTTATTAGTGTTTTTATTATTTGCAATAGGTGCTTGGACTATGTTTACATGTTAGATACATTTAATTTCGTGTGGATGGGTTGTGTTTGGTGGTTTGGCATGTGCAGGATTTGGAGAAAGAAATAAAGGAGTTAAGGTTTACCAAGGTAAAGGGTTAGACAGTTTACCACCTTATATGCCATGGTAATTTAGGGAGATGACTGAGTGAACACTCATTGCAAACCAGTTTCAGCCCAACTCCACTTGTACCAAAAAAATTTGTCTAAAAATAAGGAGAAGATACCGTGGGCTGTTAGAGTTATTCTAGGAAGGAAAAGCATACAAAAAGTTGAAGGAGAAAGCCCTAAGTGTGAAGATCCAGTGGCAACAATAGAGGGTAGCGATTGAGTAGAGACGAAAGAGAAGACCGAAGGCAATTCCTCTCAGCCATCACAAGACACTATGTTGCTGGATTGGGGATTGGTTTGGCAGAAACCATCTTCCTAAATTCTTCCATTATTTCTTATTTTTTTCTTTGTAAATTGAATTGATCAAAACGATGTTGGGTGTTATTTCAAACTTGAATTTTAATACCGACTCATGAGCTAAATCTCATAGGGTTGGGATTACATGATGAAACTTTTATTTTCTTTAATAGTTGACTCATGTGTTTGCTTTAATCTGCTGTTTCATTCAATTGTTCTTATTTTTTAAGTGTATGCCTACATTCCTTAGACATAGATGAATGTGTAGTACGCCCATAAAATTGAATCTAATTTTGAAATGGTTGGATTAGTAGGACCGAAATTGAATGATATGAGCAAGTACTCGACAAATACTTGCAGTAGATTCTAGACATAGAGCAATGTTCATATGGAATAAAGACAAAACAATGCAAAGTATCGTGCTAAGGCCTTTAGACATAGGCCAAGTAGCTTGAGATTTTGCTCTCGAAAGAAGTAGGTCACTTTAGGTCTCTTTTGAGCAGTAGATTGAGTACGATTATGCTAAGGCATTACTAAAAGTAAGGGCCTATTCCTAGAATCCCAACCTTCCAAATCAACATCGTAGACCTTCTATCCATTATCACAATGTCTTTTCCATAGCATTCTTAGTTATTTATTTGTTCGCATATTGTTCACATAATTATTCTCCTTGTTTCCATCACATATTTTTACTCTTACTTTGCCTTAGCATTTTCCCATATCAGTCCATATACAATTCGCACTCATCCTTATTATTTTAATCTATCACTACATACTTAACTCGGTTTTTCCATGACATTAATCATTATTATAACTTACCATTTTTATACCTAATCTGATCCCTGTGGAGATGATCTCACTTTTCACTTTATTACTTGATTCAACGTGTATACTTACACAATTCGCATATCATATTCACATGCGACACCGTGTAACCCCTATTTTAGAAATTTTCATGTTTGGCTTGAATTTTTTGTTTTGCTTCTAATAAGCCCTAATTGTTTCCAAACTGTCTTTAGGGCCCCTTAGGGTCGATTTAAGGCTCATAAAAGTATTTATGCTATAATTAAATTATGTTATCAGAGGTTAATATATATAAATTGCATACTGAATTTTGTTTTTCGATGTTAAAGCTATGTATTGTACAATAATACTCTGTAACCCTAGTCTAACAATGAAGATGGGTTAGGGGTGTTATATTTAGTGGTATCAAAGCTACGATTTAGTCGGTTCTCAGACTGAACGTAACATGTATAGAGTTTAAAAGTACATGCCATTTTATAACTTATTGTAGTGTGATGTCTCCTGACTTTGATGGGTTTTATTTTTCACATATATAAAAAGATGTTTTCCAACCGAGCTAATTTCAATGAAGACGAGACTTATATTTCAGTCCTCGATTAAGGGACTGTTCATGATGTACTGACATTCAAGAAGCTAGAGAAGAGATTTATATTATTTTTATTAATAATGAAGGATATGTTTGATGTGTATATGAGAATCAAATTTTGTGGCTCTACGATCTCTACCTCTCGTGCTTAAAGTCCTATACAATGGAATATTCACAAGATTTTTGTTAATTAAATTAGCAAGTGTGGAGTCAAAGAGTTTAGCGGTAAAATGAGTAATAATTTGGCCAAAGCCAAGAACTGGTTAGCAACTATAGAGATTTATGGATGAAATATTATATCTTTCCGAAGATTATCTGAGATGTACGACGCCACTGTTAAAAGAAGATATTATTTACTAGTAATCAACTTTAACAACTATGGTATCGAAAAGACAGATTAACTAGGATTTCTTCTGAATTTATTTCTGAAAGAATTATGTCAGCAAACGATATTTAGACAAGAAGAAAAAGGAAGTTCTTAAGTTGAAGCTGGGAAACAAATTAGTTGTGGATTTCAGGTGAGAGTAGTTCAACTCGGTAGGTATGTTAATAAGATAGTACCGATTGAAGAGGAATTATGTCCTTGTTTCAGAGAGGGATTGAATAATGAGATTAAAATACTTTTCAGTGCAATGGAATTTTGTGAGTGGTAATTCTGTTTAATTAGACTCGTGAAATGAAAGAGCTGAGTAGTTATTTCCAGGGCCATTAGGGTTTTATGACAAAGATAGAATGGAACAGAATAATGTGAGACCATCGATGACTTCAGTAGCCAGTGCAGTAGTGTTTGAAATGTAAATAGATCTAAATGTAGCCATTATTGCCGAGTATTTTACAATGACCTCAACTAGGTATGTTATGTGCTCTTTTATCTATAGTGGCATGGACGGTTGTTTTATCTCTAATTCTGATGCTTATCATGTTGGGATGCTGGCTAATCATAACATTAAGTAGAGATATTGTTAGCCTGGCTGTAATAATGGATGACATTGCTCTATTATTGGTGTTCTATTCAATTATGCTTTGGTGGAGGACTCGTTGGCAAAGATCAAGTGTTGTTGCTTTTCTGTTTCTATTGGTTGTTGCTCTGCTTTGTCCATATAAATTTTGTGTTGTTTATGTCACAGCTGGTTCCAGTGCGTCTAAGTGATATTCTTCTTCTGAATTTTTCTTTGATGTATCAGCAATTGCCTTAGAAATCGTTATGCTCTTTATATGTCGCATGGTTTTCAATGGAAATGGCTTGTATGTGGACAAGTATGTCCGGAGAGATTATAAATTTGTATACTCTGATAGTATAGAAATGGATCCTGTGCTTTGTTTACCAGAACCACCAGACCCAAACGAGTTATACCCTCTGGAGTTTAGTAGGGCTTCACATCTTGGACTTATTTACTTAGCTCCCTTGTCGTTCTTCTTGTCTACTCTATCCTATATGGTCTGACTGCAGAGGATGCACATTGGCTTGGAGCATTGTATTAGCTATGCAGTTGTAGCATCTGTCTTATTAGGTGCGATAATTTCTTGCCATTTTTCAACTACAAACCAGTTAGCTCAATAAAGAGATGCCTTTCAGAACATTGTGATCCATCTAAGGGAAGGTTTTCGTAGGAAGGAGCAAAAGTAGTTCTTCTAGTTCATTTGCTGGTTGTGGCTTAAGTGTGAAATGTAGTAATAGTGTTGTAGGTCATTCTACAAATATCATTGAATGTAGTAGTCAGAGTATGGTTCAATGATCCGATGTTAATATTTGGAACAGTCTTTTTATGTATTCAACTTCTAGCTTTCAAGAAGGGATAAATAGTGATAAGTGTGTAGACAGTGAAAGACCAAGTTTAACATCACATAGCAGTTCACATTACTCCAATGATCTCGTAATATGTTAACAAGTCAAAATTGAGTATCAGGTTTTGTATGAACTATTACGGTTTGTTATGATTTTTGAATGGGATTAAGAGCGAGTTATGATATATTTTATGTCTGGATTCTTTTTGACGACAAGCAGAAAGACTTAATTTGAATAGTTACTATCAAGTTGATAAAGTCGATTCAATTTGTTCTAGTTAGAACAGATTAACCACTCGAAAAGCTAGTTGAGACATGTATCTGAATTTACCTTTAGATTCTGAAGTGAATTTCATAGAGCTATGGCACTAATAGACAGACAGTCAGAATGAGAAATTCAAATTCTAGAATATATAATACAAGGTTATATCAACTAGATCAGAGATAGTTGGGAAAATGTTATTATGGGTTAAATTTGTTTTGATAATAGCAGCTATCAGACTTGTGTTAAAATAATATTGTTTGAAGCTTTTCATGAATAGAATATAGAACCCTGGTATGCTAGGCAGATAGAGCGACAACAAGTTAGTTGAGTCAAAGTAACCAGAACTATTATCAATTGAGAGTTACAAATGCGGATGTGTCAGAAATAGCATTTAGAATTTGTTATGGATATTACGAATTTTGGCAAAACTCTATGAATTAACTAATATACTTGGAACCTGATGATCTGAGCTTTTTGGTTTTGTTTTGATAGATGATTTATTAGGAATTTCTCTACAGTTGTACTGCCAATGACGAAGCTATTACAAGAAAACATCAAATTTGTTCAGTCAAGTCAGATATCTACTTCAGTCTCAGCCACAGAAGAATTTATTGTTTATAGTAACGTTTCATTCAGATGGTCTTAAATTATGCTGGTTTGAGTGTTATGAAGTTGATGGTTAAATTGTTAATTCTTTGGAGAATTTTTTAGATGCAGAGAAAAATATTTGAGTATGTACATTGAACAATTATGGGATTTTATAGGACATCCTATATGAGGTTCATGACATTGTCTATTTGATCTACCAGACAGCGATGAAATGTATAACGCTTTGAGACAAAGTTACTGGTGCTCAAGAATAAAACGTGAAATTTTAGAGTTTATACTGAGATATCTGATATGCCAATAGGTCAATGTAGAATATCAAGTATTGTTTGTAATATTACGGTCAAGTATGAGTTCTGATTGGGAATGAGTTACGATGGATTTCACTTATGGACTACCTTTGAAGATGAGAAAGAAAAACTTGATCTGAATAGCTATTATTAGGTGAGAAATTTCGAGGACGAAATTCTCGTAAGAGGGAAGAGTTGTAACAACTCGTTTCTCAATAATGTTGAAAATAGTGGTTTCGGGGCCACAGATCCGACGAGTGAAGATGTAAATATTATTATTTAATATTTATGAGTCAAATATTGTATTATATTTTACTTTGATATGCTAATTTATGTTATTTGAAAGAATAATTAAGTTCAAGTGGTGTGTCTCCAAAGTCCAATGGTTTTAGAAAATAGGGTTTTGAGACCCCATTTCTATAAATCGAGCCCATAAATAATTCCCAAATTCATTTTATGGAGCGGTTATATGGGTATATCAAAATTTGGCTAAGAAATTTTAACATTTAAATCTTTGATTAAACGAAAAGGACTAAATTGTAAAAGGTGCAAAAAATTGAATTCCATTAGTCAAATGGATCAAAAACTTTAAAAGATAAACTAATGGACTTGAGTGGTAATTATACCATATTTAAAGTTAGTGGATATTCATGGATAGGTTTCTTGGTAAATTTCATGAATTTTAAAGGTTGCATTAGTAATTAAATAATTAAAACTAAAATAAACCTAACCAAAAGTGGTCATCTTCTTCATTCTTTCTTTCAAAACTGAATAGCCATGGATAGGTGGGGAAAACCTTCGGCCAAGGTTGATTTCTCTTGTATGGCTAGATTTTGAACCCCGTTTTTAGTAATTTTATGTTTTTAAGCTTGTATTAGCTTAATCTAGCTAGTTGGGGGTCAATTTGTAAAATTGTTAAAATTTTAAGGACTTTAGATGAATTATTTTTGTGTGATTGTGTATTTATTTGATTCAATATTAAGCTTGGTTGATAAATAAACTTATTTTGTTAAGTGATTTCTAATGATTTCAATGTTTAGGGATTAATTTGTTAAAATATTAAAACTTCATGTAAATATTGAGAATTGATAATGGATATGGGCTGACTATAAATCATATGAAATTAGGCTAGTTGGTGTTTTGATTAAATTTGGCTAATTTATGAATTTTAGGATTTAGGACTAAATTGCATAAAAGGAAAAATGTTGAGGTAATTTTAAAATAATGATGGAAGGACTTAATTGAATAAAAGTGATTATTTAAGTTTTGCAATTGTATTAATTGAATGAAAATTATTATTTAGATTAAGAAACGCTACAACTGGATTTAAATCGAGGAAAAAAAACTAAGGTTTCGAACTAGTTGTCGACTCAGTGTTAGTAATCGTTCTAATTGAATGAAAATTTTTTATTTCTGTTTTGGATGGAATGTTAATTAATATTTGTGATATGCATAATTAGATGGATAGTTGTGTATTGATTTGGTATAAGGAATTAAGTTGTGAAGCTAATTAAATTAAAGTCTATATATGAAAATTTGAACTTTACTAATGTGTAATGGAATGGTACAATGGAATGAAACGAAAGGAAAGATGTTGGATGTGTAAAATTGAAATATGTGTATTTCATGAAGCATGTGTGAAATGGAATTGAAAGAGTCGGATATGTGAAAAGGTCCCATTTAAACCTTGTGAATACTTAGGATTCAAATGACATGTCATTAGGGATTATACGGTTTCGAGTGCTGGTCCTGGATGTCCTACTTATGGTTGAGGTCCTATATTTGTTCCAGATTCTCTACTGCTCATGTGAGCAGTATCGTGTAGCTAACATCTCAACCCATAGCTCGTGTGAGCAGGCCCATTTCACCGCTCATGTAAGCACTATTAGAAAGGTTACGATTATATGAAAATGCACACTTTGTGTAAGTATTCCCGAGTATCCTATGTAATTCTATATGGTTCAACGGGTAAGTGAAGGTTAATGAAAAGGCATGTATAAAAACTTAATGTTACTAATGTTCATACGAAATGGAAAGATGGATATGCATATATGAATTGAAAAGGATGAGAATTTATCATGTGATGGATGAAATATGCATGGAATTAATTTCTTAATATATGTTATGTTTTATAGATGTTATGTTTACTTATTATCTACTAACTATGTGGATTCAAATAAGAAGAATGTGTAATGGATATATATATATGGGATGGATGATATATAAAACCTAAAAGATTATTATGTATATACAATGAATTATTTGAAACTTATATGTAATGTTATACTTGCTAACCTTATGAGGTGGTGTGTATAGGAAAAGAAGTTTGGCACATGACATGATGAAAGTATGTTTGGTTGTTTAATTTACTATGTTCGGTAAGTTAAAGTTTCCTTTATACGAGCTTACTAATCACTAGTTGCTTATATAGTTGTTTTCTTTGTTTTGTACATCATTGGAAAGCTCGAACTGATGGAATTAAAGTTGGATCACGATCACACTATCCTTTGATCTACTTTGGTAACTTTTAAAAATATTGAAATGGTTACAAAAGGCAGGTATAGGATTGTATGTTAAATTGGTATGCTTTGGGTTGTTCCAAGCTTTGGTATACCTTAATATCTTTTGTTAATGGTTGTGTATGGTCTTTTGAAATTAGGAAAGAAATGATTAATAGATATATGTGCTTTGGCATGTATAGAGATTGTTGTTACTTTGGTAATTTGGTAATGTTATGAGTTATGCAAATTTGAACATGTTTAATGCCTTTTGTGTTTTGGTTTGTAAATGTATATGGTATAAGTGTATAGGGCTTGATGTCAATGAGGCTATTTGGTATGTTTGGATTTGTTGGTACCATTTTTATATATATGTGTGGTTTGGTTTGGCTTGTTTAATTTTAAGCATTTTAGAATGTGGTCATTTGGTTATAACTAGCTAATTTGGTAAGCTATGGTGGAATTAATGAAAAAGAGAAGTGTTCATGTTGTAACTATGTTATATAGTTACAATGTGATAATGAAGTTTTGTTCATGTATGGTTTTATTGAATGAATTGTGGTGCCTTTGAGTGGCACATTGGTTAGATAATGTAGGATGATAGAAATGGTACACTTGTGTGTGTTTAAGGTGTGTTTAGGTAATGTGATTGTGTGGAAGGAAGGTATGGCTTGGTGTGCAAGCATAGGCCTTGAGTTGTCTTGTTTTAGGGGCAAATTTTGGATCACACGGCTCGAGACACGGGCTGTCACATGGCTGTGTGCCACACACGGTTTCTCCACACGGCTGTGTGTCATTTTATTTTCAAGTGCAAGTTTCACACGGCCTACGATACTACCGTGTGACCTAAGCCAATAAGTTGCACGGTTAGTCACACGGGCTGGGACATGGCTGTGTGTCCCATAGTTCGAATTCCCACACGGCCTGGGTTATGTCACACGGCCTGGCCGTACGGCCGTGTGACCCTTGTTTTAGAAATTTTCAAGTTTGGCCTAAAATTTCTGTTTTGCTTCTAATGAGCCATTGATTGTCTAAACTGTCTTTAGGGCCCCATAGATTCTGTTTAAGCCCCATAAAATATTTATGCTATAATTAAATTATGTTATCAAATGTTAATATATAAATTGCATATTGATTTTTGTTTTCAATGTTAAATGTCTTGTATTGTATAGTAATGCTCCGTATCCTATTTCGGCGATGGAGACAGGTTAGGGGTGTTACACTATGATCGCAATATGGTGCTACTAATGTAGAGCTTGGAACATGCTACCAATAGCCTTTTTCATCGTAGAGTCAGAGAAATTCAAATCATGGGAATTTTTCCTGACAAACATGCGGAGGCATGTTGTCAACCAAGACTACATTTGCATTATATCCGACAGGTTGCAGAGACTAGTTGTTGCGATTAGGAGTTTTGGGGTTCCATTGAGGTTTGTCTACTGCATCCACCACAGCCCGTCAACTTTCATCAGGAGTACAAGAATAAGGACTAGCATAAACAACTCATGAACATGGCTAAAAAATATTGTTTTTATTTTATTTTTAACATTTTGAATCACTTTGCTAAAAGAAATGGTAATATGTTATATTGGAATTGTAAAAGTTGAATGTCAATAATAGAAATATAAAACGATCGCAAAGCAATAAGAAAAGAAAAATAAGAACACATAGATTTTTCGTTGAAACCCTTTCGGGAAAAAACCATGGGCAGAGGAGAAGAAAAGTCACTAATGTTAAAATTTGAATGATATAAGAGGAGTTTTGACTACATCTATTTATAAGTTGAAAAACCTTATTCTAATCAATGTCAAATAGAAGAATAGTAGTTCTATACAAATTTTACTTGTGCAACATGGTCCGTATTTTATTTCTTTAATAGGAATTTTAGTCACACAACTCTAACAGGAATACATAAGCAGCGTACGAGTTGGAACCATGTCGATTTAGGCATAGGCTGGTGAGGCTGAAGGCTGATATGGTGGGGGTACCGAATCCTTTATGACAGTGGTTGGGTAGCATGGAACCGTGGCAATGGGCTCAAAGTTATGACCAACCTTATAGAGCCGGTTAACTCTGTCTTGAAATGTACACGTCATTTGTCAATTTCAATTGTTTTGTCAACTACATTCTACAGGTTGGCAACATTGCTACCAAGAATGGGGCTAAGACAAGTTAATCAAATGGAGGTATGACATTTGTACATGGAGAAGGTTAGGAAGGCCATGGAAGTCAACGCTCGAAAGGTGAGGTCAATGGATGCAGAACTTTATTCTCGAAACATTGAGACTTTCTGGGTGCAAGAGTACATCAATTGTCACGCAAGGGTCTCGGCTAGGTCCCAATGCAAGTGTGGGAGGTTCTAGACTCTTCGATATTTGTGTGGGCATGTCCATCTAGTGTGTGCATCCGCTAATCTGAATGTTGAATAGTATATCAACGAGGAATACAAGCTGGAATGCACGTATTTGGGCGAACGAGTTTCCCATATTCTGAGATGTCTTGACTTGGGAAGTACCTCTGCCTGCATTCAAGTTGGTGCCATACTAGGGACTACATAGGGTACCTAAAGGTCGACCATAGATCACTAGGATTTGTGATGACATGTACGTTAGGAGGCGATTGAACCAAAGCATTGCGAGCTGTGCAAAACAATTGGCCACAGTCGAAACAATTGCCCATGTCGTAACTACCATGCTGGACAATCTTCACGGTCGAGGGGAAGCTAAAATTATCTATCCAATGTTCAATTATACTACCTTTTTTTTCCATTCTTTGCAGTTAATTTATTATTTTTATTTGTAATTTCTTTCCATTATTATTTTTTATATGAATTTTTTAAACATGTAAGAAGAAATCATGTTATAGTTAAAAAACCTGAAATTGTGTCAAACATTTGAATAAGTAAAAAACATTAATCAACGGCCAAAAATTTATAGTTATTTGTACCAATTTTTTAATTTTAATAAGCAAAAAAGCTTTACTAGTGTGGAGATCTAAATTTCTTCAACAAATATATATAATTTCATAATTACAAATATGGTATAACTTATCAAATTTACAAATATACACCATTTCAAAATTACAATTATGGTATAACTTGTCAATTTTAAAACTATCAAAATTAGCGGGAACTAGGAGTTGTATCATCTTGGCAGGTGAAACATTGCAGTGCCCTCCATCGGCAACAGGGTTGTTCATTGTGGTCCTTTTCCTCCTCTTTCAACCTGTCATTATCATCATCCATGTATAGCCCTTGAAGTGTATTCAGCACACCATAATAATTGTATGCTAGATCGAAGCTTGGCCTTAGAGAGGTGGAGTACTGCGAATAATTGGGTGCCGAGCCAAACAATTTAACCATCATTGACGATTATGGTTGCTGATAATTAGAACTGTAACTAGGCATCTCTGCATTATATGTGTAGGTCTCAGAACCTGAACCAAAAGTGTCAACCCACAATTCTAGGTGGGAAGAAGTAACTGCCGATGAAAAGTGTAGGTTGGGAGGTTGAGGCTTCGGCTCGAGATCAGCCACAAGTTGGGAAGCATGAGACGATTGACCTCGACAATGCCATGGTTCACTCGATCTTGATTGTTGAGGCCCTCGTCGATTCTTGTGTTCTGGTAATACCATGAATTGCCCACCATATAAATAAGGTAGCCCATGCTGCATGTACCAACGTTGGTACTCGACGTATGGCATGTTCCATAGTTCTATATATTGTTGATGTTCTGTAGCCCAGTTATTTCCTTCTTTTCCTCTCTTGCTGCTCCCGTGGACATCATCAAATCTTTATGTATCGTCCGAAATATATTGTCTACACTCAAATTCTCACAGAACGAGATTGGCATTGTACCACTCCACCGTTGAGAAGTTCAACACCGACACATTGATGCACCACACATTTGCATGTTGTTGAACCTACAGTTGAATGACGGCCATAACATCCAGTGTGGAATATAGCATCCACACGAACTACATAATATTTAACACGATATTAGTTACACGAGTCAAATAACATGATCAAATTAATTAAATAAAATAAATATACCTTAATTAAAATATATATTACTTGGTCGCCAGCGTATGCCTCGATCATTTGGAAGTAGACATCTAGTGTCTCAGACTGTCTAATACCTGGAGACGTTACCCATCTAAAAATGAATCAAACTTGTTAGCACATATTCCAAATAAAAAATAAATATTCGTGGTTCAAGTTAAGTAAATTTTTTTGCCTATTTACAAGTGGCCACATATGTGGTTAGTGACCCACTGATGCCAGAAATAGCATCCTGTACTGAGCTTAGGACTGCAGCAATATCAAGCAATCGAAAATATATTGTGTTTCATGCATTGTCACTCGAAAAAGCTCTCGATACAACATTGTCAATATTACTGAGCCCCAACTGTAAGAACGAGCCTTGTACAAAGTAGCCAATAGAGACAAGTACATAATGTTGACCTTATTATTATTTGTGTATGGCATAAGTACCCCTTATCAACTACAATATATATGCTCGAGTAGTGCCTATCAACTCAAACTTAGTGGCATTGCTCGATAAGTGTTGGAACTTTTCATTTAACCTGGAAAATTTCAAACTGGTGAGTTTGGCTTCCCCATCGCCAGGAGAGCGTCCAAGCAACTAGTAGTATAGGGTTGAAGGTTTGGCCACTTTTTTTCGACTCGTGACCACGTCACCATCAACTGAGAGCCCAAGTTGCATCAAGATATCTTCCAGAGTGATGGTACAGTCCCCACACGGCAAATGAAAAGTGTGAATCTTTGGGCACCATCGCTTAACCAAGGTGGATATTAAGTCTGCCCTAAAGTCGAATATTCGAACCAATGTTGCTTATCCAAATCCGACAGCCTCTAAGTACGATCTGTTCTTCGGACGATACCTAAAAATCAATTCGCGGCCTCAACATCTAGTTCTCATCTTGTCCGTATCATATAACCAATTTTTTTTAAATTAGTTGAGTAAATATAAATTATGTCGCAACCCTATTATTATACATATAATATTTAATAATAAATATAATAATATTTTATCGTCCCATTTATCATCAAAGCAGTGTGATCGGCAGCTCGGAGTAGAGAACTCATACTGATATCTGTATAATTTTTTTTGAGAAAAATCAGGCTAGTATATTGAAGAAAGAAAAGGAACTAGTGGGCTAACAGAATCCACAAGCCCACCAGAAAACAAAAACAAAACCCAACATTAGCAAAAGCTTAATCGATTTCCAAAGAAAAGACAAATGAAAAGTTAGAAATTAAAAGGAGACATCCAGTCTAATAACAGCTGGAATCCAATCAGCATTTTCGCATTTAATGCACCGATTCCAGTCCCCAGAAAAGTAATTTCCAAAACCCAACCATTATTCCACTTTTCTTTTTTCTTCTTACGCAGAGACCCCCAATCAAAGATCCCTAAATCAGGTTCCCTTCTTCTCCGCCAATCCATCTCCAATGTGGGATCCTTCCGATCAGGTATGTTCTCGATTCTTCTTTCATTGCATTTCTAGCTAAGTTGTAAGCCATAATATTTGCAGATCTGTTTGTATACTGAAAGGTTATTTGGTGAAAAAATTGTTTTTGCTGCTGAATGTTTCGTATTATACCCCCAATCACCGATTTATCAGTCTTCTCTGAGTTACTTTTTTTATTATTGATATTGAGTCTCCTTCGATGATAATTGATGTGATCCCCATCTGTTTTCCCATAAACACTACTTGGAGGTACGCAAGGGCCTCTGCTGCAAATGAAGAGGCCACCTCCCCATGGATCTCTTTTTTGAAGACAAGTACCTCCCCCAAAGCATTTCTAGCCACCACCCCTAAGACTAATTTTTCCCAAGAGTCATCGAAATTAATTTTGACAGTAAAACCATCTGGTGGGCACCAACCCACACATTCATGCCTCATGGTAAAATCCAGATTTCACACCCCTCCAGTTCCTTAATATATTTGTTTATCCATGCAGCAATTTCTGGACCCTTACTCTTTTTCCCTCATGTAATACTTTGTTTTTGGCCATCCAGATCACCCATAAAGAGCAGCAAAATACTCAACATTGAATTTTGGAACTGTTCTTCAACACCCAGGTAAGCCACGCCCAGTGTGACAAAATTAAATTTGTTAATACCCAATCCAAATTCAAGCTAATCCAAATTTCTTGTGTCACTGGGCATTCTCTGAAGATATGGTCAATGTTTTCAGCAGCTACACTACATCTAGGACAGACTACCATCAAGAGCAATCTCTTGCACTGAAGATTAACAAAATGAGGAATAAAATTCCATGAAATTTTCCAAATTAGGATTTTTGTTTTCCCTGGAATGTGAATATTCCATAATTTTTTGGTAAAATAAATTAGCCTTGGTCTGTAAATAATTAGGAATAAAGGTAATAGTTTATAAGCACTTCTCACTGAAAATTCTCCCGAGGCCTCCCCCTTCCATGCCATGAAGTCCTCATGAAGTTCCATTACTAAAGGAATTCGCACAACTTTGTCTGTTTCTTATCTAGAGAAGGTAAAATAAATCAAATCAGACTTCCATTCTCTCTTCTGTTCATCAATAAACTCTGCCACTTTACTTAGTTCACTAGAGTTCCTAATTGATTCCACCTTGTAACTTTCAGTTCCAGGGAGTCGTGCATCACCAGTAATTGAAATATTCTTACCCGTTCCTGTTGGAACATTTTCAAATATTTATAGTGTTCCAATAACTATAAATGAATGGTGTAATTAATCAAAAGATTATATTATTTGATTTTTTGGAAAAAAATTATAACTATTTAAATAATATTATTTGAATAGTTATAATATGAAATGACTAATTATGTGTTTATTTTAAAGGCATTATTATTCAGAAAGACACCTATTGATGAAAGATGTCTCTACAAAGAGACATGAAAATTCCTATAAATAGGAATAGGATTTCATTTGGAAAACACACCAACAAATTATAATATTCTTTCTTTCCTTCCTTCATTTTCTAATATTATTAGATTATTTTATAAAGTATTACTACAGAAATCCTTTGTAGAAATTGAATTTTTGTTATATATTTCTCAGTGCATAGTAAACTATTCTCGTCAGTGCAAAATGCAAATAGTCATTGGCTTCATTATACCCTCGAGGTTAATTTGCTTGGAACTCATTTGCACACCAAAGATAGGTGGTGGGGGATAATATAACCTTAAAGATAGTGGCTTGATACACACCTTGGAGTCATGTCTTATTTTTTTTATATTCGAGTTTCGTTAATGTGCTTGAGATTTTCCTCACTGGAGATTTGTATTAACAATTTTAAGGTTATAATATTCATGATGACTACCACAACACATGAATGTGGAACACTAAGGGAGTTGGCTTCCAACTTTGTCAAACTTGATTAGTTTGATGGTGGCAATTTTCAACGATGGCAGACAAAGATGCACTTCTTATTATCAACTTTGAAGATTGCTTATGTTTTGGATACTCCAAGACCTGAAGAAAATAATAACGACTCTATTGCTGCAACCCGAGAAAGACAAAAATGGGACAATGCTAATTACATGTGCATAGGCCACATTTTGAATGGTTTATCTGATGGTTTGTTCGAAAACTACCAAAACGAGGTCACCGCTAAAGAATTATGGGACAAATTGGAGACAAGATACATGACCGAAGATGTTACAATTAAGAAATTTCTTGTCAGTCATTTCAATAATTATCAAATGGTTGATGGTCGTTCTGTTATGGAACAATTATGTGTTATTGAAAAGATGTCGAATCAATTCAGGCAATATGATATGAAAATGGATGAAATGATTGTTGTATCATCCATAATAGACAAACTTCCTCCATCTTGGGAAGACTTTAAAAGAAGTCTAAAACATAAAAAAGAGGAAATACCTCTTGAGGCTTTGACAAATCATCTTCGTATTGAAGAAGAATAACGAAAACAAGATCAGAACCTATATTCAAAAAATGCCAAAATGCATGTTGCGAAGGAAGTACAGACTACTAAACCATTCAAGAGAAAGTTCAAACAGACTAATAGAGCATCTAAGTTGAAAAAGAAAAAAAAGGCTCATGCTATCATTGTGGAAAGCCGGGACATTTCAAGAATAAATGTCAATTTTTAAAGAAGAAATCATCTTCTAAGGCTAATAATAACGAAAACTTCATTGCAATGATATTTGAAATTAATATGGCATAAGATGATAATACATGGTGGACTGATACGAAGCAACCAATCATGTGTGCAAAAACAAAAGCATGTTCACAAAGTTCACACAATGTGAAAATGACAATGTCTTGTACATGGGAAATTCTTCCACTACAGCAATCAAAGGCAAAGGGTCTATTGAACTACAATTCACTTCTAGAAAAGTTTTAACCTTAAATGATGTATATTATGTACCAGAAGTTAGGAAGAATTTAGTGTCTGGAAGTCTGTTGAATAAGTTTGGTTTCAAACTTATTTTTGAGGCAGATACGCTTATTTTGTCTGAGGGAGGAATTTTTGTGGGGAAAGGGTATATGTATGAGAATATATTCAAACTCAATATTATTAATAAAAATAAAATACTATTTCGCTTATATGGTTGAATCTTTTGTTTGTAGCATTATAGATTAGGTCATTTGAATTATAGAAAATTGAATGACATGTATAAGTTAGATTTAATTCCTATTTTTAATAATAATATTGAAAAATGCAATACATGTATGTTGTCTAAAATTACAAGAAACCCTTTCCCTAAGGTTAAAAGGAAAATAAAATTACTTGATTTGATACATAGTGATTTATGTGACTTGCATAATACTCCTACATTAGGTGGAAAGAAATATTTTGTTACTTTTATTGATGATTGTTCTAGATATTGTTATGTATATTTATTGCATTCAAAAGATGAAACGCTTGATAAATTTAAAGTTTATAAATCTAAAGTTGAACTTCAGTGTGAATCATTTATCAAGTACTTAAGATCGAATAGAGGTGGAGAATACTATAATCCAAGTTATTTTTAATCCACTGGAATTGTCCATCAAGTTTCAGTCACTTACACACCACAACAAAATGGTGTAGCTAAAAGGAAAAATAGTCTTGATTGAAATGATAAATTCAATGTTATCATATTCAGGTCTTGGATAAGGTTTCTGGGGAGAAGTTGTTCTAACAGCTTGTTATACATTGAATAGAGTTCCTAATAAGGAAACTAAAGTAACCTCCTATGAACAATGGAAGAAAAGGAAACCAAATATTAATTATTTGAAGGTTTGGGGTTGTAGAGCTATTGTCAAAGTTCCAACACCTAAACGTAAAAAGTTAGGTGAAAGAGAAATTAAATGCATATTTATAGGTTATGCACATAATAGCAAGGAATATAGGTTCATGGTAATTGAACCAAATGATTCAATTTCAATTAATACTGTTATTGAATCAAAAGATGCTATTTTTGATGAAAATAGATTTAATTCTATATCAAGACAAGTACAGCCACAACAATTGATTCATTATTCAAATGAGAATGAGATTCCATTGGAACAAATTGATAATAATGATGAATCTTGTCAAGAATTAAGAAAAAGTAAGAGGATTAAAAGGTCAAAGATTTTAGACCAGATTTTATTATGTTTCTTGTAGAAGGAAAAGGTGAAAGTATATGTAATAAGAGACCTTATTGTTATAATACGGAATCCGATCTTATTACATTTGAAAAGGCAATGAAATCTCAAGACTCTACTTTTTGCAAAGAAGCAATAAATGATGAGATGAATTCAATAATGGGAAATCAAACTTGGATCTTATTTGATCTTCCACCAGGTTCCAAACCAATAGGTTGTAAATGGATCTTCAAAAAAAAAATGAAGGTCGATGGAACCATTGATAAATTTAAAGCAAGGTTGGTAGCCAAAGGTTTTACACAAAAACAAGGTATTGATTACTTTGATGCCTATGCTCTAGTAGTAAGAATTGCTACAATTAGACTCTTAATATCACTTACCTCTATATATAATTTGGTTTTTCACCAAATGGATGTTAAAATTGCATTTTTAAATGGTGAATTGGAAGAGGAAGTGTACATGGAGCAACCGGAAGGATTTGTTGTTCCAGGACAAGAGCATAAGGTATGTAAGCTTATTAAATCTTTATATGGACTTAAAAAAGCACCAAAAAAATTGCACCAAAAGTTTGACAAGGTTGTTTTAGCTAATGACTATAAAATAAATGAATCTGATAAGTGCATATATAGAAAATTTGAAAATGGAAAAGGTGTCATAATTTGCTTATATGTAGATGACATGCTCATTTTTGGCACAGATTTGGAACAAATAGAAAACACAAAGAAATTCTTGTCAAACAACTTTGCTTTATCACAATAACCCTAGATGAAAGCACTATAGCTTTATCACAATCACATTACATTGAAAATGTGTATAAAAAGTTTGATCTTTTCAACTATATACCAACATCTACACCCATAGATCCTAAAATAAAATTAGTATCTAATGCTAGTAGGAAAATTTTTCAATTGAAATATGCAAGTCTAATTGGTTGTCTTATGTACATAATGACTTGTACAAAACTTGATATTGCATATGTTGTTGGAAAATTGAGTAGGTACATAAGTAATCCGAGTAATTTGCATTGGCAAGCTTTGAATAGAGTGCTTAGGTACTTAAAGAAAACTATTAACTATGGATTGTGTTATAATGGATATCCTCCTGTTTTAGAAAGGTATTCGGATGCTAGTTGGATTACAAGTTTGGAAGATCATGCATCTACTAGTGGATGGATCTTCATTCTTAGTGGAGAAGCCATTTCTTGGGGTTCCAAGAAACAAACATGTATTATTGATTCCACCATGGTAGCATAATTTATTGCATTAGCGGCTGCATCTAAAGAAGTAGAATGGTTAAGAAATTTTCTTTATGATGCACCTTTATGGCCTAAGCCAATTTCACCTATTTCTATCCGTTGTGATAGTGAGGCTACTCTAGCAAAGGCATATAGCCAAGTATATAATGGAAAGTCTAGACACATTGGATTAAGACATAGTTATGTCTGACAATTAATCTCTGATGGAGTGATCACTATTAATTATGTGAGGTCAAGTGAAAATTTGGTGAATCCTTTGACAAAAAGTCTTGCTAGAGATGCAGTAAAAAGGACTTCAAAAGGGATGAGAGTCAAGCTCATTAATTAGAGTCACCCATGATGGAAACTCGACTCAACGCCTTGTACAACGTCAAGTCTTGAGTTCAATGAGACAAAGTACATCATTAGTATGTGACTGTTAGCGCTATAAATAAATCCATCCTAAGATTAAAGTGCTAGGTACTCGTAATGATAAGGGAAGGATGAGTAATGTACTCTTAATGAACCTATAACATAAATATGTTAGAGTGTTATAATTACGGGAACATTCTTGATGGGATCTACCTGTGTGAGTGGAAGTGTGGCCACTTCTAGGAGCTCAAGGACTTGGCTCTAACGACACTCATGAAAAGAGGACAGAGACACATGGCTATAATAGTGTCCCTAGATACTATGCATTGACTGATGTTGAAATCATTGTGTGAGATGTGTTCGGTTAATCAAATGGAATAGTTGGTTCAAAGCTTAGTCTACCATGCAATTTTGATTAACTTTAACATATATTCACTAAGTGAAGGTTCAATCGTAAGATACCTTCATTTATGCAAATTTATTTCCAAGAATATCAAAATCTAAAATATTTTCAAAATGAGGGAATATTGTTGGAACATTTTCAAATATTTATAGTGTTCCAATAACTATAAATGAAAGGGTGTAATTAATCAAAAGATTATATTATTTGATTTTTGAAAAAAATTATAACTATTTAAATAATATTATTTGAATAGTTATAATATTAAATGAATAATTATGTGTTTATTTTAAAACATTATTATTCAGAAAGGCATCTATTGATGAAAGATGTCTCAATGAAGAGACATGAAAATTCCTATAAATAGGAATAAGATTTCATTTGGAAAACACACCAACAAATTCTAATATTCTTTCTTTCCTTCCTTCATTTTCTAATATTATTAGATTATTCTATAAAGTGTTACTGCAGAAATCCTTCGTAGAAATTGAGTTTTTGTTATACATTGCTCAGTGCGTAATGGACTATTCTTGTCAGTGCAAAATGCAAATAGTCATTGGCTTCATTGTATCCTTAAGGTTAATTTGCTTGGAACTCATTTGCACACCGAAGATCGGTGGGGGAAAATATAACCTTAAAGATAGTCGCTTGATACACGCCTTAGAGTAGGGGTGAGCAAAACTCGATTCGACTCGAAAAAATCGAAAAAAATTTGAATTTCGAGTTAAACGAATCGAGTTATTCGAGTTAATCGAGTTATTCGAATCAACTCGAATTTTTTTTTTCGAATTTCGAGTTCGAATCGAGTTGAGTTTTCGAATTCGAATAACTCGAATAATTCGAATAATTCGAATATCAAACTATAATATTTTACATTTTTACCCCAAACTCCCAAACCTTTTTACTTTTCCCTCAAAACTTTTACTCCTTCCCACTTTCCCCAAAACTTTTACTCCTCCCAACCCCCAATCTACCCAAAATCCATTTCCCACCAAAATTTTACTCTCCCATTTATTTTTCTCAAAATTTTACTCCCAAAACCCTCAAAACCTTTTATTTTCCCCAAAATTTTTACTCCTCCCACTTTTCCCTAAAACTTTTATTCCTTCCCATCTCACCTCTCATCTACCCCAAACCCTCCCCCCTCTAATTTTTTTAAATATTTTCCCTCCAAAATTTTACTTCCCTATTTACTTTCCTCAAACTTTTATTCCCAAAACTTTTTATTTTTCCCTAAACTTTTACTTCTCACCCTTTACTCTCAAATAAAAATTAAAATTATCCAAAAAATCACTAAACATAAATAGTAATAGTTTTATTTATATCTACTATTTATATTATTAAATTAAATTTCATATTTTATATTATTTATATTATTGAATTGTTTAGTCATATTGAATATTTATATTAAAATTAAATTATTAATTATGCCATAAAATATTCGTGTTAAAATTTTATATTGGTATCAATTTCACATTTTATTTTTAAAATAACTTTATTAAAAATCATATTTTTACATTTAATATATTTTTAATTCTAAAATACATAGTGACAAGAATCAAGATAATTGAAACAACTAAGCAATCAAAGAAGCCAACCAATATATAAAAATTAATAAATAAATTATGAAGTGATGAAAGTTAATAAAAAATTTGATTAAGGTGGACAAATTTTATTACGATGGGTGACAATGGTTATAAGGACCCAAAATTATTTTTTAAAATTTAACTCGAACAAATATATTCGATTCGATTCGATTCGATTCGAATTCCATCTCACTTGACTCGATTCGAGAAAACTTCAAATAAAGTGAGGATGATAAAATGAGATTCGAAAACTCGATTAACTCGAAAATTTTCGATTCGATTCGATCGAATGCTCACCCCTACCTTGGAGCCTTGTCCTATTCTTTTTCTGTTCGAGTTCCGTTAGTGTGTTCGAGATTTTCTTCACCGGAGATTTGAACTAACAGTTCCCACCCTCCAACAAATCCCATTCATCAACAATCCTTTAGCAACCCATATACTCTTCCAAGTAAATGAAGATAACCTTCCTAACTCAAAATTAAGAAAATCAGTATTTGGAAAGTACTTTGCTTTTAGAACTTTCGTTAATATTGAATCTGGATTATTAAGAATGCGCCAACCTTGTTTAGCTAATAATGCAACATTGAATTTGGATAAACTACGGAATCCCATACCCCTATTCTCCTTAAGATCGCAAAGTTGTTCCCGACTGCATCAATGGATCCCTTTTCGCTCTTCTCCTTTTTGCCACCAAAATTGAACCATTATGTTGTCCAATTCCACACATAAAGATTTTGGAAGTAAAAAATAGGCTATAGTTTAAGTAGGTATAGCATGTAAAATGGCTTTAATAAACACTTCCTTGACTTCTTGAGAAAGGAATCTCACATTCCAATTCTCAATTCATTGCCTCATGCGATCCTTTAAGAGCTGAAAAGAAACTTTTTTATTTTTCCCCACAACATTTGGTAAACCAAGATATTTTTCCATATTATTTGAATTTCTCACACCAAGAATATTGGAAACAACTTTCCCGAATTCTTCTGAAATGTTAGCAATATAAAAATCCGTTGATTTTTCGTAACTGATGCTTAGCCCCGAGCATCTTTCGTATTCCTTTAGGTTTGATTTCAAAACTTGTGCACCCCTCTTACTAGCTTTTCCAAACAAAATATTGTCATCCGCAAATAATAAATGAGAAACTAATGGAACCTCTCTACTTGCCTTAGCTCCTTTAATTGACCCTTCCCTCAAGGCCATCCTCATAAGCGCCGAAAGTCCCTCACTAAAAATAAGAAATAAGAAGGGAATAAGAGGGTCCCCTTGTCTGATTCCTCTCACCGATTTAAAAGTCTGACAATTTCTTCCATTAATTATTACTAAATATGAGACCAAAGTGACGCACTTCATTATATTTTCCATCCACAAAGTATGAAATCCCATTCTTAACATCATAACTTTTAGGAAATTCCACTCCACCCTATCATACGCTTTGCTCATGTCTAACTATTCCATAAAACCTTTCTTCCCAACTCTTTTTTGTCTAAAGGTATGAAGAATCTCATATGCAAGGAGCACATTATTCGAAATTAATCTATCCAACACAAAGACACTTTGGGTACCATCAATGCAACTGCCTATGATGCTTTTGAATTGATTCGCTATCATTTTGGCTAATATTTTATAGAGGACATTGCATAAACTAATAAGTCTGAAATTTCCTAAGTTCACTAGATTAGAGACTTTAGGTATAAGTACAATATTAGTAAAATTACAATGGTCCACAGGCATACCTTTGTTTAAAATCCCCAAGCAATAATTCGTAACCTCGTCGCCCACAATATGCCAAAACTGTTGAAATAATAAAGCTAAAAAACCATCCTCTCCCGATGCTTTTGTAGGACACATCTCATTGAGAGCCGCCACAACCTCCTCCTTCGTATAATTCTTTATCAACATCAAATTTTCTTCCTCAGAAATACATCTTTCAATCCTTAACCCTTTATCAACAGCAAATTTCAACCAGTTTACCTTAACCCTTTGCTCCTAATACATTTTATCTTTACTAATCTCCAAATTAAGATGTACTCTAGTATCAATCAATTCAACCATACTTTCATCAGTTTTATCTTGATCTAAGAGAAACTCTATTTTTTCTGTTAGTTTAACTCTATTTTTTTTGTCAGTTTCTTCCTTTGCCCTTCCCTCTTTTGTCTAAGTCCAGCTGCCCATCCCACGAGCCCACTCTGTAAAAGTTTCAATTTTTCTAAAATATCACCTCTATCTACTTTCCACAACCGTCTAATCTCATCCACACAGCTTTCTTCCTTCACCCACAACGCCTCAAATCGAAATACCCTTTTGGACATGATCTTCGATTCTATATCTTTATCAAGTAAGATAGGACAATGGTCAGAAAAAGAATGCAAAAAATGGTGAAATACTGCTGATGGAAACATATTCCTTTATTCCATATTTGTCACTCCTCTATCAAGCCTTTCACAAATATTAGTCCATCACAAATTCCCTCTTTCCTATGTAAACCAAGTACCTAAGAAACTAATATCCATTAGTTGACACTCCTCCAAAACATCCCTAAACTCCACCATCCTCCTCTCTTCTCTTCGTGTGCCACCCACCTTCTCAAAATACTAAAGAATCTCGTTAAAATCTCCACAAACCATCCAAGGTAAACCTTAAAGTTGATTCAACCTTAAAGTTGATTCAGGTTTCTCAGTGTACCCCAAGTAGCTCCTCTATTTTGCGCATAAGGGGAGCCATAAAATCACGTAAAACTCTATTCCTTTCCATCAGCATTTTCCTTCAATACGACATCAATATGATAAGCCGAAAAACTTTTTAAACAAATATTTGTATTATCCTTCCATGCCAAGCATAAACCTCCCCTCGAACCATCTGCTTCAATATCAATTCCATTTAGAAAACCACACTTCCTCCTAACATTTTTCATCGTACCTTGCTTAGTTTAGTCTCCATAATGAAGACCACCTAGGGATTATAAAGCTTTAGCACATATTGAAACCTCCTAATAGCCGACGGATATTCCAACTAAAGATTTTCATTGTAACCGGTTAGCTTTCCCCTTAGCAACCGCCGATACACCATTCTTCTATTCCTCACGACCAAGGATCCCATCTCTTCCCCTTCCATAGATTTATCACTCTCCATTCTAGGCCTCTTTTTCCCATCATCACCCTCCATCATATACATCACCAAATCTTGGTCCATGTTCACTCGGCCTTGTAAATTTGATTAAACCACATCCACATCCAAATTTCGATTAAGGTCTCCTTCCAAATTCATCCCCAATATGTGGTCGATTTGGCATCCCAACCCACCTTCAATCTCTTCCTCCCTTTTACTTCTACCCAAATCAGCCCCTTCGTAACTATTCCCCCCACCTTGTCTCTCCCCCCTCTCCCCTCAACCATATACTGTTCATCACGAAAGATCTTCCAAATTGATCCCTTAATGAAAGGTCTCATCCTATCTCAGCTACTTCAAACTCTAGATCCATTTTCACTTGACAAAAAGAATCACCATGACCTTATCAGCCACAAAAGAAACAGAACAAAGTTAACCATTCATATTTAAAACTGCATACGAACAAACCCCGAATGAAACTAAAACCTTTATCTTCCTTCTCCAAGGGCATCTCACGTCCAATTGAATCCTCATTCGAAGGTAATTTCACACTCTTCTACCTAGGTTCGCACCATCGTATCCTAATAACTTACCAATAAAGTTCCCTATTTGTCTCGCCATCGCCTTAGAGAAATATCCTTGAGGCACATCATTAATTTAGACCTAAAAATTTGCAAAGATTAGAGGCCTCCTCAGCGGATCCTCTCCCTCCTCCAAAAAATGAACCAACAATAAATGACTGTTAAAAGTCTATGGAGATCCTTTCAGCACCCTTTCAAGATCCATTCTATGAAAAAATCTAAACAAAAATCTTTTCTCACCCAAATTTGAAATTTGGACCCTTTTAACTGGATGCTAGAGATTAGACATTGTGCTTCTCATCGCTGGAAAGTGGATAACACTTGTTAAAAAACACCCGACCAAACAAAAATCCTCTTCCGCAGAAACCGGATGTGGCTCTCTCTGCACCTGAACAACCTCTTCTTCCTCATCGTCCAATGATAGCGCAACAAAACCTCTTTCCATTCAATGATAGCGCAACAAAACCTCTTTCCATTCCCCTATATCATCCAGCGAAAAGTCCCCAAGTTTAAAGAAATCAAGCGATTAATCTAAATGGCTCCACCCAAATCTTAGTAAAAAACCACAAAAACAAACTGAAACCCTAAAAGAAACAAAACCCTGCTAAACACAGTAGACAAAAACGTGCAAGGAGAGCAAATTGTATATTTACATAATTTTTAAACAATCAATGAAGTGCAAATTAATTTTTAAACAATGGCAATATTTTCTTGCTTTTAAGACAAATTATTCCCACTTATTTTCTTCTCATTGCAAGATAATAATTGAAGTCGCTTAACTTTTAGCCTTGAACTTGAGATTATTACTTCCATATCTTACCATTACACTACAGCGGAATTTTGTTTAATAAAGTCTGTAAATAAGTTTTATACTATTTTTCTTAGCAATTGAAAATAACACAATGACCAACCATCAATGGTGTTCTATATTTTAAAATAAGTTTATAATATTTTTCCCAACAACTAAATAAAATAATCGCAATAAATCATGCAAATGCAAAAATATAATTCAAATTAACTATATATACAAGAATATAAATAAATAAAATCATCATATGAAACATAAATGAAATTCAATAATAAAACAAATCAAATTAAAAACATTGATTAAATTAAATAAATTAAAACCAAATTAACATACCTTAAAATCAAAAAAAAAAAACCAACACAAACAAATTCTGATTTTCGGATATTTATCAAAAAAAAATTTCAAAACTTTTTTTGTAATACAACTCTAGTGGGGGACCAAGTAAAATTTGGGGGGACAATTTATAGGTGGGAACAGTTGGAGAGAGTAAGAAAAGAGAGAAAAGAAATAAAGGAGGGAAGGAAGGAAAGAAAAATAAAAATAGGTTGACGCCTGCATCAGACAGGCAACGCCGAACGGTAGCGCGTTCGGACACACGCGTCAGCTTCTTTTTTCCTTTTTTTATTTTTTAAAAATTGACCAATTTTTTTCTTAATTACGAAATTTATTTCTTTTTTTTTTCCAATTTTATTTCTCTCCTTGCTTTTTTTTTTCTCAAAAGTTGTGTATGTTAATTTTATTTTAATTATCATGTTGTATTAAAAACATATATATATATATATATGTAGACTTGTCAAATAAATAGATGCAAAACAAACAAGTGCAATAAAAACTCATCTAGCATAATAGAAAATTCTTGGCTTCCAAATATTTCATTATTATATAACCATAAATAATTTAAATAGAAAATATTTAGATAATAAATTATTCAAATAACTATTATTTTCCATAATTCAAATCAAATAAACGAAAAATACTTGAAAATTAAAAAAATTACTAACTCAAACAAATCATGCATCAACTCTAAAGTAAAATAGATTTCATATCATACAAATTTAAAGATTTCTTAAACAAATCAATAATGAAACCAAATCACACTTAAAATTTAAGCATTCTTCATTAAAAAAGTATGAATGAAATGCCATATCTTTCATCTCCATCTCAATTTTTTCTACATGGTCTAAAATTCACCCTTTTCTTTTTTTCCTTTTTCTTCCTCTAGTTCCATCATCTTCTACTTGAATTAGGTCCATCGATAATCCCATAATATTCAACTTTGCTTGATTTGAGTCCACAATAAATTATTTAATTACGAAAATAACCCAAAAATTCCATACTTTTCACCTGTAGTATTTAACTTTGCTTGAATTAGGTCCATCACAAATCCTGTAACCCAAGGGTGCTTGTACTGGTGCAATATTTGGTTGGCTAACTAGAACCGCTACCACACTTATATTGCCATCAACTTGTGCCCACCATAATGAACACCTCACTTGATATGTACATGTAGATATACTGGTGCTGCCAATGTCAACGACGGCACCCCGGGAATTTTTTTTTAAGAAACCGACCAATGATTGTGGAATTATTAGGGGTGGTGCCGTCAAAGGCAATGACGACACCATGGTTCACCATAGCAAACGGGTCATTTACATACATGATTCTGAAAATGAGTCACTTTCGTAATTAATAAAAAATTTGGGTCAATTTTAAAAAAAACTTTTATATATATTAAAAATATATTTTTAAAGATTACTTTAAAAGGTGGAAACATATAAATTAAATTATTGGCAAAAAAGTTGGCACGTTAATATGTAGATATTTTTTTTGAGTTGATTGTTGTTGGTTCAATGTGGGGTAGATTAAACGATGGGGACATGCACTTTATTGCATTGAAGACCACGTGTTATTATTTGTATTAATTTTAAAAAAACTAAATTATATTTTATTAAGCTTAAAATATGTTCTATATTCTGTACTTTTTATACTTTTATTTTAAGAAATGCGTTTGATTTCAGGAACAGCGTAATTTTATTTTAAAAATAATGAAAAAAACTTGTTCGCCTAACAATTTTGAAAATGATCTTTAAAAACAAAACAAAAATATGTAGAAATTAGAGAATAAAAATGTTTCGGGAAAATGGAAAATGTTGAAAACTAGGAATTATTTTAAGCTTCATTTTATGCATTAAAATTATCCAAATTCAAATTCTTTTAAAACAACTTTTTATTTTTATAACTTTAAATTTTTATTTAATTATATTTTATAATTTTAAATAAATTATAATTTAATTTAATTCTTTTTCATTTTATTTTTAAAATACGCATCAACAGCATTTTTCACTATTGAAAACAAATTTTATTTCCATTTATCAAACATATTTTTCACTTTTGAAAAATAAAAATGAAAATTGTTTTCTGAAAATGAAAATAGAGAATGTTCTCTGAAACCAAACACACTTTTAATTTTTTTTAATTTTTTAAATTTAAAAATGCAAGTCAAATGGTTAACATCATTAAATTTCTGTTAAATTCAAATTTATTATAATGTTATTTTTCTGATAAACTACTAAAATTATCATTTATGTATAGTTTAAATTACTTTTTAATCATTAAACTTTAACTTATTACAAAATGGTCATTAAATCACTACCCTACATTCAAGACTTATCAAAAATATCATGTGTCACAAATACTACTATTAAATAGTGACATAGAATCCATCTTCCTCCATTAAAAACACAACCACCCCCCTAAAAAAATAGAAAAAGGCTAACTTGACCCTTAAAATAGATGGGTTTTGGTTTGGTTCTCAAGTGACCAAATAAATGGGCATGGCAGAGGTGGGAATGCCTTTGTTGGTGTTGTATGTTAAGTTCCCTAAGACTCAGATATGAATCTCCAAGTCCCCTGTTCTTGTAAGAGTCAAAGTTCCAGCTAAAGGACCCAAATATGGTCTATTAGTACAAATTTCCAGTGAAGAAAATCTCAAACACACGAACGAAACTTGAACAAAAAAAGAAGAAATAGGATAAGGCTCCAAGGCGTGTATCAAGTCACTATCTTTAAGGTTATATTCGCCCCCACCTATTTTCGATGTGCAAATGAGTTCCAAACAAATTAACCTCGAGGATACAATGAAGCCAATGACTATTTGCGTTTTGCACTAACAAGAGTAGCCCACTACACACTGAGCAATGTGTGATAAGAAACTTAATTTCCATAAAAGATTTCTGCAATAATACTTTATATAATAATCTAATAATATTATAAAAATGAAGGAAGGAAAGAGAGAATATTAGAATTTGTTGGTATGTTTTCCAAATGAAATCTCATTCCTATTTATAGAAATTTTCATGTCTCTTCATAGAAACATCTTTCATCAATAGGTGTCTTTCTGAATAATAATGTCTTTAAAATAAACACATAATTATTCATTTAATATTATAACTATTCAAATAATATTATTTAAATAGTTATAATTCTTTTCAAAAATTAAATAATATAACTTTTGATTAATTACACCCATTCATTTATAGTTATTGGAACATTATAAATATTTGAAAATGTTCCAACAATCTCCCCCCATTTTCAAAATTTTTTGGATTTTGATATTCTTGGAAATCAATTTGCATAAATGAAGGCCTAAAAAACGCTGTTAAAAACCTGTTTTGGTGTAGTGATTTATAGTTATTGGAACACTATAAATATTTGAAAATGTTCCAACATAGTCCGCTCGAGGTGATTCTACTATAAGGCATCGTCGAACTGCTTTGGCTCTCATTTATGCAAACAGATTTGGACATTGAAGCCTCGAAAGCTCGAGCCTTGGCTCTATGGACATTTGGTAGCAGTGGAATTGCACCGACAACTGTATAAGGTTCATGAAAGAAAGGTTTTGTTTTTGTTTAGAATTTCTTTCGACTTACGTGACATTCACCTGAATTACTCGTTCACAATAAATAGAAATATTAGATTTGTGTCACACATCACATGTTCAACAAAGGATAATGATTAGTCATAAAATGTAAGAAATCAACAATGTTAATAATAATTTTGTAACAAATTAAAATTTAATAACTAAAAATTTTAATAATTATTTTGTAAGAAATTAAAATTTAATAACTAAAAGCATAATTTAAATTATACATAAATGATTATTTTTAATTTTTTTTAATTTCATGGTTATTAAGTGAATATTTTTTATTTTGTTTCAAAATGTTACAAAATTAAACTATTTAACTTTTTTTTTCTCTTTTGAGTTCTAAATCATTAAAATTTTAAAAATGTATAAATAACTTGGCGAAATTCACATGTGAACCTAAGAAGACACCGTTTTTCCCATGGCTAAATATTTTTCATATATATGCTAGTCACACCACCCACATACCAATAACCCCATTTTAACAACGTCAACCAATGTTCTAATTGGTCAACCACAAAAGCAAGTGGCTCACTTGTTAATCAAGCAATCCTAATTAAATTTCATACTTAATAAGTGAGCTAACAGGATCCAGATATTGCCTAATGATAGGGACAGATAAACTAGTGTTGCTGGGTTTTAGCCTTGTCAGGTCCCATCGTTACCTATTCGTATCGATGGTATGTTGTAGTATAAGAGCAACAATGTCGCTAAAGAGTTTGGCATATGCAACAGCAAGACAGATCAAGATTTAAAGCAAATTGCTGATGATGAAATAACTTTTGGAAAAGCCGCTGCTGTTTCAGTCTGAAGAGGGAGTAATTGATGCTTGGATTTCCTCCAGTGTTCGTCCTTTAGTCTCGGGTACCATCGTCGCTATTAGGATGAAATTTGCACAGCAAAATGCTGAAAATGTAAAGAATATCCCTGAAACAATGCCAAAAGAAATGCAGTCATTTCTAAGGTCTAAAAGCTTGAGAAATGTTATGGCAAAAATGAGTAAGGCATGAATCACCTGCTGAGCTCCATTCAGTTAGCAAGTTAAAGTAGTATCCAACAACCCAACCAGTGGAATTGCCCATAAAATTACAGATGCTTCCTGCTGAACCTTTTACATTTATTGGGAATAACTGTGATACAAGCAAATATAGTTCAATAATCAATATGATGCAAAAATGGATGACCGAATAAATAAATAAAGGCGAACACCTGTGTTACTTAGAGTGAAGTGTAAGTGTCGGATACAGATATTTATCCGACGGAGGTATATCCAACTTTTTAACAAGTTTTTTAATTTTTTTGGAGGGTTTTTGGAAGATCATATCTTCAAACACATGTCCCGATATGGTTGGATATAGTTACTTGGAGAAACATGAAGAGTTGGAGCAACATAGGTGAAAACAGTTTGCAGACCTCTGATACTAGCAGCCATGGTAGTCCTCCGCCAAGTGCATACGAGCCCATATACATCTGAAAGCATAATCCAATATTTAGAATTGCTAAAGAAAAAGGGGAGAAAAACAGAATGGAAGAGAAAAATGGATGACTTACCAATAAGCCAATGAATGCCAAAATAGGACTACCTTGATCCCACCAATTAAAATCCTGCTCAATATTGATCATTGTATCTGATATGTTAGGACATAGTGAAATGCAGTAATAAGATCAATGGGGGGCAAATAAAGGCACATTTTTAGTTATAATGACTGAGCTTCGAATGTTTCTCCTGCATCATTGCACGATATCCCATCGCTTACGCTTACATTGATTCAAAATGAGGGAGAGATCATTGGTACTTGTGAGGGCAATAGAACTATCTTATGGGATAATACCTTTGATGTAAGCATACGCGAGGGTGATGAAACAAATCTTGCCACGTGCAGTGACGAGGGGGAGATATCCGAATCCTGGTCATCACATTAGTACCTTTAAGAAGAATGATACTCCTGTGAGGAAGCTACTAAAGCATAATCCAGCTGATGAAACCTGATGGACACAGTTAAATCATTGTTCAGTAACAATGCATTTTACTTGGCAGATCATTACAAAAAGTTTATCCTTGGCTGACCAGTAGGAGTGGTCGCCTTCCTAATTTATCAATTATGGTTGTACCCAAAATACCAACTACTGTCTGCAAAACAGAACAATTCTTTACTTAGTGAGACATTAATCCCATCAATAGAGAATTTAGCTCCCCAAAATGACAGTGAAGCAAACCTGAGTAGCAGCTAGTGTGATGAGTCCTACCATGCTCGATATACCTTTCAATTGTCATAAAATAGAACTTTATATAGTTGAAATTTTCATAATTTTTCTTTTGAAGTTCTAGGAGATTGTTAAGATCAGTAATATTACCAGCTGAGACAAAAATAGCACCAGAATAGTATGCAAATGCATTTATTCCTCCCAAATTTGTTAGGACCATCATTCCAACAACAGTCTATAAGGAAAAGAAGAGATACATCAATGGATTATATAGCAAACATAGAGAAATTGATCAATTTCAACCAAGTTACGTGTCTTACAAGCAATGGCCGAACATACTTCTTTTGAAATATGTCTACAATTCCTCCCCTTGAGGAACTTTTAAGAGACTCCACATGATTCTGTAAAAAGAAAAAAAAAGCTCAGAGAAGCAGAAATTGAACCATTATAAAAGTTTTTACTTTTTTCCTAAGAAAAAAACAAAGGCTACTTTTATTTCAATTGCTTCATCAGAAATATCAGCTTTATCTCCCCTGAGGCACAACAAAGCGGCTTCAAGCTCTTTCTCACGACCAACTTTTGCCTGCACAGAATATTCTCGGTAGCTATAAATCACAGAGCAGATTTGAACCGAAATAGAAAACTTATGATGATCTGCTATGATATATTTGTAGAAACTCAAAGCCATTTTGTAGCTGCAGGACAAAACTAGAGATTTCCATATCAAAACGGACAATATCTTGCAGGTTAGTAATGAGTTTTTCTGTTTTCTTTCAACTCGAATTTTTAAGATAGACACTGAACAGTAGCTGTAAAATTTAAGAGAAACTCGAATTGGATTCACCAGCCATCGAGGAGATTCTGGTATGAAGAAGATGAGTAGGACTTGAAGCAGACCGGGAATCGTGGCTGTATGTAAAATCATTCAATAACTGTTACAAAACTATCTGATTGCCTAACCAATTTCCAATGCAATTCGAAGTTTAGTTACCTAACAGAGCCAATGTGCGCCAATGGACAAAGGAACCAACAACATACATGAACGACGCGCCCCAACCAACCATCAACTGCAGAACTAGCTAGTAGTATAAGAACCATGAGGCAATAAGTGTATTACAGGCAATGTTTGATTAATGACCTGCAATATGGTTGTAAACCTTCCCCTGACATTCTTTGTTGTTATTTCTGCAATGTAGATGGGCGCCTGTTTGAGATTGAAACGGTTATCCATTGTGATTCAACATTTAAAAACAAATGGATAAAAAAAATGTATCAAAGAAGACGTCAGATGAGTTACCAAGTAACCGGAAATTCCATTTGTGAATCCTAGTGATATTCTTCCAAGGTTAAGCAACCAAGGGGCCTTTTGAAAACAAATGAAAGCATGGTATTATGAAATGAAAGCAAGCAATTGCGAATTGATCATGACAGCAACTAATCCTGAAAATCCTCTAATGGATCCATCATTGTCTTACAGCTAGAATCCTATATTGAGAATGTGACTTAGATTTGCTGAATAATAGGTTTGCAGGCCAAGTCTTTAGGGATTTTTAATTTTGTCACATGACTTTAGGGGTAAGTAGCAGGATATATCTTCTGTTATTTTTTTAGCTAATAATCTGAATAATACAACAGATTATAGTGTGTTTCCAATATATTTTTCTTTTACATTTTTTGTGTTTCATATGTTTTTCTAAAATACTATCTTATCGGATCTCTGAGTTAAGAGAAACGCATAAGCTTTAGACATGGAAGTTGACACAATGTTTTCTCATATTGTTCCACCAATTTTTGATGGTCATAATTATCAAACTTGGGCTGTTAGAATGACAGTCTATCTTGATGCAATGGATCTTTGGGAAGCAGTAGAAGAAGACTATGATGTTCCGTCATTGCCAACAAATCCAACAATGAATTAACTAAATTAAGACTCACAAAGAGAAGAGGACAAGGAAGTCCAAAGCTAAAGCATGTCTTTTCTCTGTTGTTTCAAGCAAAATATTTACAAGAACCATTAATTTGGGATGAGCAGATGCAATTTGAGACCTCAAGAAGGAATACCAGGGCAATGAAAGAACAAAAAATATGCAGGTGCTCAATTTGATCATAGAGTTTGAAATGCTAAAAATGAAGGAGGTAGAAACCATTAAAGACTATTCTAACAAGTTGGAGGGCATAGTAAACAAGGTAAGATTGATTTTTCTAATGATCAAATAGTGCAAAAAATTTTTGTCACTTTGTCTGAAAAATAAGTCTAAAATTTCTTCATTAGAAGAACCTAAGAATTTTTCAAGTATATCCTTGACAGAATTAGTGAATGCTCTAGAAGAAAGGAGGAAGATGAGACGAGAAGCATCAATAGAGGGTGCTTTTCGAGCAAAGTTTAAAAATTCGAGAGGTAAAAACAAGAAAATTAAAGATAAGACCAACAATAATAACAACAATAAGATATATCCACCATGTCCATACTGTAAGAAGACAAATCACTTGCCAAAAGTGTTGGTGGAGGCCTGATATCAAATGCAGAAAATGTGGCAGTATTGGGCACTTAGAGTGGGTCTAAGTCTCAACAACATGAAGAGGCAAAAGCATTTATTGAGCAACAAGAAGATGAGTTTCTTTTTGTGGCAACATGTTTCTCTAGTATCCATATTGTAAGAAGACAAATCACTTGCCAAAGAAGTGTTAGTGGAGGCCTAATATCAAATGCAGAAAATGTGGCAATATTAGGCACATAGAGTGGGTTTGTAAGTCTCAACAATATGAAGAGACAAAAGCATTTATTGAAACAAGAAGATGAGTTCCTTTTTGTGGTGACATGTTTCTCCAGTGATTCCTGGTTGATCGATAAAGGCTGCACAAATCACATGAACAATAACCCAACAATTTTCAAAGAACTGGGTAAAACTATCATTTCCAAAATAAAAGTTGGAAATGGTGAGTTTATTCTAGTTAAGGGAAAAGAAAAAGTGACTATTGAAAGTTTAACAGGTTTGAAACACATAATTGATTTTCTATATGTGCCTAACATTGACCAAAATCTTGTTAGTGTTGGGCAATTGATTGAAAAAGATTTCAAGGTCATATTTGAAAATAAATGGTGCTTGATCAAATAATCAAAAGGCAAAGATGTATTCAAAGTAAAAATGAAAGCAAAAAGCTTTACCCTAAATCTAATGAAGGAGTAGGGGTGAGAATTCGATCGAATCGAATCGAATCGAATCGAAAATTTTCGAGTTAATCGAGTTTTCGAATCTCATTTTATCATCCTCACTTTATTTGAAGTTTTCTCGAATCGAGTCAAGTGAGATGGAATTCGAATCGAATCGAATCGAATATATTTGTTCGAGTTAAATTTTAAAAAATAATTTTGGGTCCTTGTAACCATTGTCACCCATCGTAATAAAATTTGTCCACCTTAATCAAATTTTTTATTAACTTTCATCACTTCATAATTTATTTATTAATTTTTTATATATTGGTTAGCTTCTTTGATTGCTTAGTTGTTTCAATTATCTTGATTCTTGTCATTATGTATTTTAGAATTAAAAATATATTAAATGTAAAAATATGATTTTTAATAAAGTTATTTTAAAAACAAAATGTGAAATTGATACCAATATAAAATTTTAACACGAATATTTTATGGCATAATTAATAATTCAATTTTAATATAAATATTCAATATGACTAAACAATTCAATAATATAAATAATATAAAATATAAAATTTAATTTAATAATATAAATAGTAGATATAAATAAAACTATTACTATTTATGTTTAGTGATTTTTTTTGGATAATTTTAATTTTTTATTTGAGAGTAAAGGGTGAGAAGTAAAAGTTTAGGGGAAAAATAAAAAAGTTTTGGGAATAAAAGTTTGAGGGAAAGTAAATAGGGGAAGTAAAATTTTGGAAGGAAAATATTTAAAAAAAAATTGGAGGGGGGAGGGTTTGGGATAGATGAGAGGTGAGATGGGAAGGGAATAAAAGTTTTAGGGGAAAAGTGGGAGGGAGTAAAAATTTTGGGGGAAAATAAAAGGTTTTGAGGGTTTTTGGGAGTAAAATTTTGAGAAAAAATAAATGGGAGAGTAAAATTTTGGTGGGAAATAGATTTTGGGTAGATTGGGGGGTTGGGAGGAGAGGGGAGTAAAAGTTTTGGGGCGAAAGTGGGAAAGAGTAAAATTTTTGAGGGAAAAGTAAAAAGGTTTGGGAGTTTGGGGTAAAAATGTAAAATATTATAGTTTGATATTCGAATTATTCGAATTATTCGAGTTATTTGAATTCGAAAACTCAACTCGATTCGGACTCGAAATTCAAAAAAAAAATTCGAGTTGATTCGAATAACTCGATTTGTTTAACTCGAAATTTGAATTTTTTTCAATTTTTTCGAGTCGAATCGAGTTTTACTCACTCTTATGAAGGAGAAGCCAACAATGAAGTAATTGCTAGAGACTCCTCAGTACTTTGATGACAACATAGATGATGTTCCGGTTTGTGACACAATATCTTTATCTAAAATTTATGGAAGGTGTACTGTTGTTGTATTTGAGTATGCTCAATTTAAAGAAGCTGAAAAGGATGACAAGTGGATTGAAGCAATGAGAGAAAAGCAGTCCAAGGGATTCCAAGTTAAGAGTGAGGAGGAGAAAGTCTACATATTAAATAAGGCCTTTTACAGTCTTAAACAAGCTCCTAGGGCTTGGTACAATAGGATTGATGAATATAATTTGAAAGAAGAATAGAAGATTAGTAAAACCAAGTCGATTTTTTGCAAGACTGAATATCAAATTGCAAATACGTTAACCAAGACTCTTCCAAACCTTAGATTTAAAGTTTTAAGAAATAAATTAGGCTTTTGCAATTACTAAGGCAATGAAGAGTGTTGAGAATGTGCCTTAGACTTGGTGAATAATAAGACTATAGACCAAGTTTTTAGGGATTTTTAATTTTGTAACATAATTTTAGAAGCAAATTATGTGGCTGAATATTAGTAGGATACATTTTCTGTTTTTTTTTTAGCTATATAATCTAAACAATACAATAAATTATAGTGTGCTTCCAATATATTTTTCTTTCACATTTTTTCTAAAATACCAACATCCTAGTTAGCATTGTGATGGAAAAAAACAATGCAAGTTTATATCCAACTTGGTACATAACTAGAGCATGTCGTAAACAAAAGCTTATAAAAGAAAAAGCAGAAGAGCTGAAACCTTTGTAAATGCTATGGCAAGCCATCCACCGATGTAGAACAAATTCAAAATCCACATGGTCTGGTTCAAGGCATCGGAGTTAGTTTGTAAGATTTTAGCAAATTAATATTCAATAATTCTTGAGAAAGCTTACCAGTTTCCGACCAAACAAATCTGTTATCTTCCCACTTATTGCAGCACCTATTAGTGATCCAATACTCAGAATTGAACCAAAAAGTGAGAACTGCAGAAACAGAGAACTGACTGTCAAATTGAAACCTCTTAAAAATCGGAACATAAGTAGTGGATGGGTTGTTTTACCTCAGTCACAGAAAGTCCCAAGTCTTCCATGATTGAAGATTGAGTAGGCGATGAATATCCTATCTGCCATGCGATCCAAGAAATTAGTAAGCTCCATCTTTTTTAAAACTGTTAAAAAAACAGCTCAATGAAAAGGCACCTACGGCACAGCCAAAACCAAAGGTAATGCAAGCAGCCATGAAGATGCTAAGACCAAGAATGCTGGTAAAATTGGAAACAGCCACCAACCCTCCATCCCCGACACAGACACCATCATTTTCTTCACTGTAAAAAAGGTTGTTGTGTCCTTGAGTGGAAAGCAAACGCTCAGTTGCTTCTTTTCTTTGCTGCTCCATAGATTGTTCCTCTTCGAGGATGCTAACAGAATCAACTGCGAATTTCAAGTAACTATTTATAAAAGAAAAAAAAAGGCAACGAACTTTAGATTTCAAAATTAGTGCTGTAGGTATCCACTTAAAACTTAACCCACCTCATTATTTTTTATACCATCCAACTCAACATTTATTCAATATGTTTCTACTTGTTATGCAGATAAATATTTTAATCGACATGATATCTCTGTCATATCAATCTAAATATTATCTATACTAATATATATTTAACTGTTGAATTTGTTTTTACATAGAATGAATGTCAAATTTACATAAGGAGCATGAAATATAATGTTTGGATTGTTAATATATAATGAGGATCCACTTATACCGATGTAAAATTTAAGTGGTTTTACACTTTTTGTAACTTATTATACGCTTAATATTTTAACAATCCAACTAATAAATTTATCAAAATTATACTTGTTATGCATGTAAATTTTGAATTAATCCAATATTCATATCATATCGATCTAAAATGTTATCTATATTAATATATTTTTAATGGTTGTAAGTTTTTTTATTTACATAAAATGAATAGTTAGAAAATTTTGATTTATACCAAATTTGACATGCATGATCTATATTATTGGAGCACGAAATATAACAATTAAGTTGTTAAAATATTAAAACATAAAAAGTATAAAAAAGTATAAAATTACTTAAATTTTACACTAATGGAACTCGATCCCTCCCTTGTATATATATATACAGGACAAAACTAGGAAATTTTAGGGACTGAAATTAAATTGTATATTTTCACTCTAGTAAACGCAATCTTACCATTTTATTAACCTATATTTTTTATAATTTTAAAGGATTAAATCAAAATTTTATCATTTGGAGGAGACAAAGTACAGTTTTATTATTATAATATTAAAATTTTAAAAACTTGAACAAAAATTTTCTATTTTAGGAGGCATGGGTTCGCCACAGTGTATATATATGTATTCATTAAAAAATGATCTTTTGTTGCAATTCAGACAAGGTGCAAAATACTAATTTTTTCTTGAAGATTACTGTAAAAGGTGGAAAGATAAAAATTAAATAATTGGCAGTAGGGTTTGGGAAAGGGGTTGGAACGTCACTTCAATCGTACGTAGATATTTTTTTGAGTTGAAATTTTTTTTTGTTTTCTTTTTAGTTCAACCGAGGAGTACATTAGACGATGGGGACATATACTTTATTGCATTTAATTATTTTTATTATTTAAAAGTTTTAAGTTATATTTATTATAAAATAAAATATAGAGAATAAATAATAAATAAAATTAGAGAACGAGAGAGAGAGCGTATTTTATTGATTAATTAGAATATTTATAAATCTTCTCTAAAATATCTATTTATAGGCATAATAATTATAAATGGAATAGATATCTACTTCTAATGATTATAAGAATTTAAAATACATCAAAACTTATCTTGATCTTAATGAACATTCACTTAATAAGATATTCATAATAATATTTTATTAATATGCTTTTAAGTTTTGAAATTTAATCCTTTCCTTAATTTTAAGAAATGCCTTTAATTTAAGGAAACAATTCTAATTTTCATTCTCATTCTCATTTTGAAAATAAAACAAAATAAAAATAGGTACTTTTAGTAAAAATGTTTGGAAAAATTGAAATAGTTAAAAGTTATTTTTTAAGCTTCATTTTATGCATTAAAATTATCCTGGTTTTAATCCTTTTAAGAGAACTTTTTTTATAACCTTTAGACTCTTTTTAATTACATTTTATTTTACTATTGTAATATATTTTAAATGAATTATCCTTTAATTTAATTTTTATTTGTATTTTTAAGAATATTTTCACTATTTTTATTATTGAAAATAAATTCCTATTTTATTTATCAAACATATTTCTAATTTTTGGAATATAGAAAATGAAAATAAAAATTAAAAACAGGGAATGTTCTCTAAAATCAAAGGCACTTTTAGTTGTTTTATTTTAAAATTTAAAAATGCAAGGGTAAACTATTGAAATAATCATTTATATATAGTTTAAATTACATTTTAGTTATTAAACTTTAATTTATTATAAAATGATCATTAATATTATCCATTTTTTACATTTTGTTCACTGAAATGGTCACAAATACTACCGTTAATTGCTTACATGGAATCCTGTAAAAAAAACAGTGAATGGGTCAAAGGGTTGTAGCTTTTGTTTCTTTTTTATTTCCATTCAACACGTCAATGCCGACACTATCCCACCGCATATTTATAGATAGCTTCAAGGATAACCAAAGCAACCGCTTCATGAATGAATTGCTTTTGTGCTTTTTGGAAGCAATGAAAATAAAGTAATCAACTAATAACCTAACATTAATCAATACAGAGAACCTTATAGCCAAAGCACAAATTCATTCATTACTTGTTTTTTTCTTTCATTAATGAATAACACAGGACAACAGCAGGGAGCAAGCTATGACGGTAAAGAGTTTGGTAACTACAATAGCAAGACAAGTGAGGATTTAAAGCAAATTGTTGATGATGAAATAACTTGGAAAACTTGTTATTTCAATCTAAAGACTGAATAATCGATGCTTGTATTTCCTCCAGTGTTCGCCCTTTCGTCTCGGGTACCATTGTTGCTGATAGGATGAAATTTGCAGCGCAGCAGGCTGAAAATATAAAGAATGTCCCTGAAACAATGCCAAGGGATATGCAGTCATTTGTAAGGTCAAGAAGCTTGTGAAATATTATGACAAAAATGAACAAGGCATGAATCACCTGTTGAGCTCCATTCAGTTAGGAAGTTAAAGTAGTATGCAACAACCCAACCAGAGCAACTGCCCATAAAATTACAGATGCTGCCTGCTGAACCTTTTACATTTATTGGAAATAACTGTGACACAAGTTCAATATGTTGTTGAAATCGATGAATGAATAACTAAACAAAGGCAAAATCTTATATTACTCGGATTCGGGTGTGAGTATTAGACGCTGGTATATTTCTCGTGTAGATATATTTAGTTTCTTCTAAAAGTTCTTTCATGTATTTCCAGCATCATATCTTCACACTCGTCCTAATGTCCCGATGTAGTTAGACATTGGTGTTGGATACGATTACGTTGAGAAAATAAATGAACTAAAGCAACATAAAGGAAAACAATTTATGGACCTCTGATAATAACAGCCATGGTATTCCTGAGCCAACTATGTAAGATCCCGTGTACACCTGAAAACATAATCCAACATTTAGAATGGCTAAAGAAAAAGCAAGAAGAAAAAAAAAAAAACTGGTAGGGGAAAATGGATTACTTACTAATAAGCCAATGAATGCCAAAGCAGGACTACCTTGATCCCACCAATTAGATTCCTGCTCATTGATCATTGTATTTCAGACATCATGACAGAGTAAAATGCAGTGCCAATATCAAAGGGAAGCAATAAAGGAAGATTTTAGCAGTAATGACCAAGATTCAAATATTGGTATGTGGTCAAGGCGTATAAACAGTAATTCATTATAGAATAATTTTTAATTTAAAAGATGGAGGAGAAGAAAATGATATTTGATTAAGAGTTTTCGGTACAATGTTCTAGGTAAAATATGAGTCGTATTTATAAAAAGTTTAATGCCTGTTTATAATTTATCAAAATGGATACTTATTTGGATAGTAACACCAGGTATCTAGTTTTTAAATTTTAAATATATTTTATAATTTTTAAAATATATTTACAACTTTTTATATTTTTAGTAAATTTTAAATAATTTGTTACAAAGTTTTATAATTTTTACAAGTGTTCTTTTTATATTTTTATATTTTTATTAATTTTAACTAATTTCTTTTCGTTTATCATTTTTTATAATTTATATGTTTTTATAGATTATATATATTTTTGAATTTTTATTTTATATTTTTAATGTTAATATACATTTAATAAAAGAAAATACCTATTTTTAAAAAAGACACCACGTGGCACTATATTATTAGTAACCAAATTTTTTCAATGTCGGTTAAAAATAGATTAAAAACTTTAATTGAGGAAAACTTTAGACACCAAATTGAAAAATGAGTGTACTTTAAGTACCAAATTGAACCAAAAAATTAAATACCAAAGTGAAAACGGATATACTTTTAAGTTTCAAATTTTGAATTGAGTTTTTTTTCTTACTAAACTTGAAGTGTTTTTTCTTCATCATTTTTGTTATTTGGATTTTGTTCTTTGATGATATTTGAAGATATAATTGATGAATTTACTTGAAATAACTCTCTTATCTTTTCTATAATATTTTTATATTATGCATTTTAATTGTTAATTTTTTTGATAATTTACCTTAATAGTTGATTTTATGGTTAAAATTTATAGTTAAGTGAATGGATTAGTAGGAATGTTGAGTTAGTTATATTTACTTAATATATTGTTAAGATTTTGTTTAATAATGTTAAAAGGGATATTATTAGTGCCAACTATAATTTAAGGAATTTTGGTGAGACATTATAACTTGTGTTGTTTGATTGATATGTTTTAAATAAATTGATTTGAATTTTTAATTGCTAAATATTGAAGACTATCATTAACTTATTTGAGAATACTTTATGCAAAGGAATCAAAATTAGACTTTTAAGGTGTGCTTGGTAGGTAGAAAAGTGGAGGGATAGAAGGAGTGAGTAAAAAAGTGGAAGAAAAATAAATTTTGAGTGTGCTTGGTAAGGAAAAAAAATGACAGGAAAGAAAATAGGAGGGATGGCCGTTTTCCATCCTAATGCATAAAAATCAATCTTTTTAAATTGAGATGATGAGAAGAGAGAAAATAAGAGTGGAACGCATGTTAGTTTAAAATTATGTATTTTTAAATATTTTATTTTCTTTCCCATCAATTTTTTATCTTTCTAGTTTTCTTTACACTCTACCAAGTAAGCCTTAAGGTGTACTTAGTTAGGTGGAAAAGTAAAGAAATAGGAGAGGGGAGTGGAAAAGTGGAAAGAACATAAATTTGGAATGTGTTTGGTTGGGAAGAAAAGTGAGAGTAAAGAAAATAGGTGGGGTGATCATTTTCCATCTTAATGCATAAAAATTAATCCTTCCAAATTATATAATTTTTAATTGTTTTATTTTCTTTCTTTTCACTTTTCAACTCTAATAAGCAATGGAGGAAAATAAAATTGTTTTTTCTTTCTATTTTTTCATCTTTCCTACCAATCACACCTATGACAAGAAAATTTATATTTTTCATCCTTCTAGTTTTCCACCCCTTCATTTTCCATCTTTCCAATTTTCTTTAAATGGAAAATATGATCTTTAAAAGAGTTTGATTACTAGAAGATCTCTACTAGTATGCTGAATGTTGAAGATGTTGAATCCGGTGCCCCAAGTGTACGTAGTATATTCATTTGTATATTTGTAATTTTTTCAAACAGATTACTTAATAAAATTATACATGAGTTACATTAGTATCTTTTGTATATTGTGTTCAATGTTTTTTGCGTGCAAAGCAAAATAGAAACAAATATTAGCTCACTAGTTGTCTAATGTTTAACTAATACCAAACGGTATTATGCGGTCGTATCGTAATATGAAAAGACAATTTATATTAGTAGACGAACCTAAACATGTCCTTAGTCTAGTCAGAAATAAGAAAACCAATTGAAAGACTAATATGTCTTTTATCAAGTCCAATTAGGGAGATGCTTTGTCTTGAGCATTGGAGTGAATGACTCCTAAAAGGTAGAGACATAAATGTGACTGACTAGACTAATAATACATCGAACTGAACCCCAAGCAGAATAGATCCTGAATTTGTTTTTAGATTTATTCACTTATGATGTTTATAGTGTGGCATGCCTTAATTCTGAGTGGATGATGGACTATGTATGCATGACTCGTATACTTTGATCTAAGTAAAAGTCTATGTTAAAAATAGATAAAGAACGAAAAGATGATGCATTGGGTGTACAACTTCTGCAGTATGTAACATCATTCACAATAGTGGAATTTATAGCCTAAGACATAGGTAAATGATATCCTTTCATTTGCATTACATGATAGATGAAAAATAAATATGATCACGGGTCATTCATCTTTGTGATGAATGACTTAATTACTATTTGATAGTAATTGACTTTTCATGAAGAAAGATGTAATCGTTATCATGAGATAGAGTAGGATCACATTGGAAGAGCGGATTTATCCCAAAGAGATTAAGGATATCCTATTAGAGTAACACACTTATGACAATGTTATTGGACGAGAACTGATCAAATTGTTTTCATAACGGTATCCCATTAGGGAGAGCTCAGTCACGATACTATAGTGGAATGATGTCACATCACAAAATTAGTGCTAGAAGAAATAAAAATAAAATTTAGATTTTAAAGTATAATAAAAATAGGGTAAGAGAACTTAAAATGCCTTAAAAATTATTGTTGTTAAGAAATTAATAAAAAATGAGCCTTAGAATTGGTGGTTAAGTGCTAATCCCTATCTTAAAGGTCTTAAGTCTAAGTTCTATTGATTGCACCCCTCTGTTATTTTTTTCCCCAATAGCATTCCCTTTTATCTCAAAATCGAAAACCTTTGTACACTTTTAGTCAAAATATTTTATTTTCTTATTTTTACCCCCATAAAGTACTAAATTTTCAAACCAACCCAGACTGAAAACTACTTTTTTAGATTAGTCCTTAATTTAAATCAACCCTAATTCTAAACTAATTCCTAATCATATTTCAATTAGGGAAGAAGTTTTATAAATAGCCAATCTTTCCAAAAACCTATAACTTTTGTTAAGAAAAACTTTCAAAAAAACTCTCAAAATTCTCTCTTCTTCTTCTCCTTTGTCGAACCATACCACTCAACCATAGATTTCAAGGTATTCAATTTCATCCCTCTCCTCCTAGTGATTGCCGATTTCTTCATACAAAAAGTAAAGTTTTTGTGCCTTCAATCAGGTGTGAGATCTAACTCAAAACCATTGTGTATAAATTGAATCATTAAAGAGTAGGGAAATCTGTTATGCAAACCTTTATGAATGCAAACACCTATGGAATTGTTGTGCGAATCCTTATGTGAACTATTAAGCGAACCTTAGGTGAACTGCCATGCGATTCCTTAGTGGATATCATGCGAACCCTTACATAAACAGGTATAAATGCGAACTCTGTTATAAATTGATAGATGAATTGTAGTCGATATGTGAACCTTCATGCAAAGACTTATGTGATTGAGTATGGAACCCTTACATGATTTAGTATGCGAACCCCCATATGATTTAGTATGTGAACCTTTATGTGATTTAGTATGTGAACTCTTAGTGAATGTTATGCAAACCCTTAGTGTATGTTATGCAAACCCTTAGTAAATGTTATGCAAACGTTGTTGCAGAACTACTATGTGATCCCTTTAACTGTTATGCGAACCCTATTGTAAAATTGCTATGCGATCCCTTATGTGAAGCTGCTATGTGATCCCTTTAATTATGTATGCGAACCTGTATGTATATTGTACCGCAAACCTTCATACAAGTCCTATATGTGATTTAGTATGCGAAGCCTGTATGTGCGAACCCTGTATGTTAGTATATTGATGCAAGTTTTTAATTCGCATGAAAAAATTGTATATGTGAAATTGATATGAATGAATGCATGAATACATTCCATTTGATGATAGTATGAAATAATAAATGTGCTTGACAAGCATAGTATCGATTGTTGATAAATAGCATGATATGTTGAGTTTATGTGCATAATTGTATGAAATTGGGTACGAAGGACGAAAGAGTTCCATAGGAGAAAGTGACAATTTAAGTCTACACCGAAAGTCAGTACTGCACGAAGTAGGTGGCAATGACATTGAAACCGGGTTAATCGGGATGGTAAGTTATTGTAGTAAAAGTCATCTTCATGGATGACAAGTGAATGGTTATCGTCATCGGGAAATCTGAGATGATCAGTTATTGATACGTGTTTTGGAGTGTTGAGCGATAATCGAGAGCGGATAGGATGGATGGGTGGGAACTTAAAAATTAAAATTGCATTGTATCATGAACATAACTTAAAAATCAAGAACTTCTCATAGTACTGTGGCTGCCAAGCAAAAACACAAGACTATCCATCTAGTGATAAGCAATCAAGGCAATAGATTAAATTCATTTGAGCAAATTTCAAACGGACCTGTGAATTTCTTCCAACATATCTTAGGTTCTGTTGACCCAGGGGTGGAAGGTTGCATAAAAGAATTTTTTAACATCCTTCAAGTCAATTTACTCGACAATACCCTTTATATGCTCTCGAGAAATATCACCAAAGAGGAGATAAAGATAGCCCTCTTTGAGCAAGCTAGTGATAAAGCTCCAAGGTTAGATGGATACACTGCTCACTTATTCAAGGTGGCTTAGAGAATGTTTGAAGTGGATTTTATGAAGGTTGTGTTCTTTAAATCGAGGGACCTTAATCTAGCTTTCATTTCCACTATTGCGGTTCTTGTCCCTACTTGTTAAATGACTACACACTTAACTGACTATAAACTTATTTCTTGTTGCTTCATTGTCGACAAGTGCATTACCAAGGTCATCTCCAATAGAGCTCAGTAGGATGGATTAAGAGTTGCTTAACTACTCTGAGATTCTTAATAGCCATTAATAGGGAATTGATCGGCTACTTCAAGGGTGCAAACGGACTATGACAAGGAAACCCTGTGTCTCTTTACTTATTTGTAATAACAATGAATGTACCCTCTCGATTTTTAGGTGTAGTAGCCTTTTTTGGTGTTACTTCTTACCACCCAAAGTGCAAGAGAGTCAACTTGACTCAATTATGCTTCGCAAATGATCTTCTCATCTTCACTAAAGGGAACCTTAATTCGGTATTGGGAGTCTAAAGGCTTCATCTCTTTTATTCCTTTTCTACTTGAGCTAAATTTTAACAAAAGTGAGTTGTTTAGCGAAAGAATTCAGAAAACTGAACTAGAGTTGATATTGCACACAACAAGCTTTAAGCAAGGTACCTTAGCTATGAGTTCTCCAAAAATTACCATCAGAGACTCGGATCCTCTCATTGAAGATCACAATAAGGATGACTTGTTGGTTTGCGAGAAATTTGTCTTACGCAGGTAGGCTGCAACTAGTCTAGTCAATCTTTTTTAACCTTCACAACTAGTGGTGTCGGCACTTTATACTCCATCAGAAAGTTATCAGCTGCATTACTTAATTGTGTTCAAAATTCATTTGGTAGGGGCAAGTTGACTCAAGCAATAGAGCTAGAGCCTATTGGAAATCTATTTGCTAGCCTAAGTCGCTGGAACATAAGGATTTCATTTTTGGAACTGAACATGCATGCTCAAGCACCTCTAGTCCATGTTTTTACACGTTGGTTCTCTATAGATTGCATGGGTTCACGCCTATACACTTAAGACTGCAACATATGGAATGTAATACCACCCTAGAACTGCAGATAAAGTTTGAGAGAGATCTTAATAATGAGATAATTAATTTTGAATCAAAATGAGGTTGGGGGAGGTTGGAGTTGCCCAATGTTAGGTTCAACTTACTCTACAATGAATGTTTGGGGCACAGTCAGACCGAAGTAGCTGAAGATGACTTGCATAAATAATTTTGTGCACTAAGCATATCCCTAAACATGTTATAGCATACGCAAGGGTGATGACCAAATGTCAGCACGTATAGTGATGAAGGGGAGATGTCGGATTCTCGGTCATTATATTAGTACCTTTAAGAGAAATGATAATCCTGTGAGGAAGCAACTGAAGCACAATCCAGCTGTAGACACCTAATAACACAATTAACTCATTGTTCATTAACAATGCATTTGACTGAACATATTATTACAAAATGTTTATCCTTTGCTTACCAGTTGAAGTGGTCGCCTTCCTAATTTATCAATTAGGATTATACCCAAAACACCAACTATTGTCTGCAAAATAGAACAACAATTCTTTAGTTACTGAGATATCAACCCATCAATGGAGACTTTTGATTCAGAAAATGACTGTGAAGCAAACCTGAGTAGTAGCCAGTGTGATGAGTCCAACCATGCTAGATAAACCTTTCAATTTTCACAAAATAGAATTTTATGTAGTTGAACTATTCAAACATTTTCTTGAATTTTTTATGGAGATTGTTAAGACCAATGGTATTACCAGCTGAGACAAAGATAACACCAGAATAAAACGAAAACGCATTGGCTCCTCCCAAATTCATTAGGATTATCATTCCAATAAGAGTCTGTAAGGAAAAAAAGAGGTATTTATCCATGGATTATACAAAAAATATAAAGAAATTGATCAATTTCATCCAAATTACTTGTCTTACTAGCAATGGTCGAAAATACTTCTTTTGGAATATTTCTAGAATTCCTTCCTTTGAGAAACTTTTAAGAGATTCCACATAATCCTGTAAAAGAGTAAGCTGAGACAACCAAAAATCGTGCAATTATTACAGTTTAATACTTAAAGTAATAAAAAATAAGGGTTACTTTTATTTCAGCTGCTTCATTAAAAATATCAGCTTTATTTCCCCTGAGGCACAACAAAACATCTTCAAGCTCTTTGTCACGGCCAACTTTTGCCTGCACAGAAATACCAAATTGGAGATTTGAACTAAAAGAAGCGTCCATGTAGAAACTAAAAACTGTACTTGTGAGGCATCTCTTCTAGGACAAAACCATGAGGCTTCCAGATAAAATCGATCAAATATCTTACAGGTTTGGTGCTGTTTAGTAATGAAATATTCTGTTTTCCTATCAGTTCAATATTTAAGATGGGCATTACAACTGAGTTACAAAATTTTATAAAAAAATCAAACTAGACTCACCAGCCATCGCGGAGATTCTGGTATGAAGAAGAGTGGTAGCAGTTGAAGTAGACCAGGAATCGTAGCTGTATGAAAAATCATTCTGGAACAGTTACAAAACTATCAGATTGTCTAACCAATTTCCTACGCCTTCAGGGAAATTTTAGTTACCTATCAGAGCCAATGTGCGCCAACTGACAAAGGAACCGACAATATACATGAACGATATGCCCCAACCAACCGTCAACTGCAGAACAAGTAGTAGTACAAGAGCTATGAACCAATATGTTCAATGCAGCCTAGTGTTTGATTTATGATAAAAAGGTTTACCGACGGTATGACCGAAAATCTTCCTCTCACATTCTTTGTTGTTATTTCAGAAATATAGACGGGCATCTGTTTGAGATCGGAACGTAAATACGATTATCCATCGTAAGTCAACATTTAAACAACAAAGGAGTAAAAAATGCATCAAAGAAAACTAGAGATGAGTTACCAAGTAAGTGAAAGTTCCTACTGTGAATCCTAATGATAGTCTTCCAAGGTCAAGCAACCAAGGGGTCTTCACAAAACAAATAAAAACATCATGTTCTGAAATGAAAGCAAGCAATGACAAATTGATCATAACAGCTTTTACTAATCTTGAAAATCCTCTAACTGATCCATCATTGTCTTAAAGCCCGGATCCTAATTTATCTCCAACTTAATACATGAATAGTGCATGAAAGAATAAGTAGAAAAGCTGAAACCTTTGCAAATGCTATGGCAAGCCAGCCACCGATGTAGAACAAATTCAAAATCCACATGGTCTGATTCAAGACATGAGGTTAGAAAGTTCGTAAGATACTAGCAAGTTAATATTCAGCAATTCTTGACAAAGCTTACCAATTTCCGACCAAGAAAATCTGTTATCTTCCCACTTATTGCAGAACCCAGAAGTGCTCCAATACTCAGTATTGAACCAAAAACTGAAAACTACAGAAACAGAGAATTCCAGGTGAAAGCTTCACTTATCAGATTCTTAAACCTTAAAACCAATATCTATACTTGCGTAGACATTTTTCAAGGAAAGCAATGCAAAGTGCATGTCAGCAGGTAGGTCAAAATCCGAACATAATTAGTGGATGGGGAGCGGGGGTTGTTTTACCTCAGCAACAGAAAGTCCCAAGTCTTCCATGATTGAAGATTCAGTAGGGGATGAATATCCTACCTGCCATGCAATCAAACAAAATAACAAATTCGATATTGGGAAATTTTTAAAAACTTTAAAATTGTTAAAAAAAAAAAAGAAGTGAAAAAGCATTTACAGCACAGCCAGAACCAAAGGCAATACAAGTTGCCACGAAGGTGCTAAGACCAAGAATGGTGGTAACATCGGAAACAGCCTCCGACCCTCCATCCCCAAGACCACCATTTTCTTCATTGTAAACAAGGTTGTCGTTTCCTTGTCTTACAAGTAAAGACTCAGTTGCTTCGGTTCTTTGCCGCCCCATAACTCGTTTCACTTCAAAGACCCGTAAATGTATTATGTAACAGCATCAATAGTAAATTTCAAACTTCAGAGTTTAAATTAGTCTGGGAATATTCAAGAAAGGAAGTTATTGGTCTCGGAATGGGAGAAAGTGGTGCAGATGCTAAACTTTAGAGTTTAAAAGGTGAACGAATTAATTATTTTTTGGGCAGTTGGGTTCAGAGCAGAGTATGAGATTGGGACATCGATTCCGTCAGTCGTAGATTAAACCATGACGACATACACTAAATTGCATATCAAGACCACGTGATTGTTTTTTTATTATCATCTCGTCATCTCTTTGGTTCGTGGTTGGTGAGTGAAATTTTTGAATTACTAGAGTCGATGAATTTTATTTTTATAATTAAATTTAATTTGATTTTTTATCAAATCGAGTAAAATAAATTTATTTATGTTAAAATCTGTATTTATTATTTAAATTAATGATTGAATTGATTTCACGAATTAACCGATACCAATTCAATTAAGAAATTACTAAACTACCCTTACATATCATATATATAATATATAAAGTTATATATTGATCCAAACTTGAAAACAAATACGTCTAGATAAGTATTAATAATATTATTTAAATTAAAATGTATTGTTTTAATATTTGTTGGGATCGACCTGTATAAACAACAAACAAGTAAAATAGAGAAATTTGGGTACAAATATTTTACGTGTAAAACTCCTCAAAAAAGTATAAAACCCATGGGCAAAGGAGGTTTCGACTTTTCACTAAATGAGTAAATAAATGAGAGTATAATATGGAGAAAATAACCTAAATGTACAACTTGTACATTACCTAAAACCCCGAATACAAAACTCAAAATCTCAAAGAGCAAACTTGTAAATCAAACCCTAAATCTCATATGACACTTACAAAAAGGGTATCAAATACTCTCCATAATTATCATGAAACTCCAATAAAAACTCATATATGACTATATCTTGTCGCCCCTAAATAGAGACTTTTTTTTTATTGGCATATCAAAACAGGGATATAAGGCCCCTTTAAATAGGCTAAAGTTAGAGTCTAGGTAAAAAAGTCCTACTTGAAGTCTAAAACATGGTTATCAAATTGGAGAACATGTTGTGACGTCGCAACATCCCCATTTGCGTCGTTACAACGTCATCCATCGCGTCGTCCTGATGAGTCGACGCTTCTCATCTCAATGTCGAACTTGTTTTGACCCTTCTTCGATTGTTCACCGATTCTCATCTAAGGTGTCTGCAACGTATCTGATAAATACTCACCCCATTAAGTGCTTTAGTTATCTAGATTAATTTATACCCTATTAGCACTTTTTTTTAACATTTTAAGGATAACATTTATCTTCATTAATCCACTATTTTATTTGATTTGCAGATCTTTCTTTGCAACTACTCCTGATATCCTCTTTTGTTTTAATTTATATTTTCTTGCAAACCCACGTGTATGGCATTACCAATACAACCAAATTTCAAATATATATATAATTATTAACACATTATGTATAAAATATATATGATCAGATAAATGTATTAAAAAACTATTAAGATTTCCTATATAAATTGATGTAGGTCATTTTAGTAATTAACCTATTAGTAATACTTTGACCAAAAAACATTAATTTTATTCTCATCTGTTTTTTTTTCTTCAATAAATTATAACATAGCTCACAACTAACTCATTATTTTAAATCATATTCAAGGGTTTTATAGATTTAAAGAAATGGAAACTAAGATAAGTAGTTACTTATCGCTTAATATATAACATATTAAATTAATTTTGTTTTATTAAAATTTTGAAATAAATTATCATTTTATAAAAATGAAATATTTAAATTAATATATATCTTTCATCTAAAACTACCCATAATAATATAAAATATTATCTTAATAATATTAGAATTAAAAATAAATAATCTTTAAAAATCATTATTTACTTTTATCAAACAACATAATACTATTTATTAATTTACCAAACCATTTTTAATATGAATTCAGCACTCAAGACTTCATTTTTCAACGCTCAAAATTTCAATTTATCAAACACACCTAAATAACATAATACTAATTTTAATTGAGCAATTTTCTGCATTTTAATTTTTCAAGTAGACATGAGTGAAGCTATTTCCCGGATTAAGATTTTTATTGAACTAAACCGATTATATAGTATTTATCCATAAAATAATATTTTTAATTTAATTATACAATATTTATTTTTATAGATACTATCAAAATATTATTTATATATATTATGCTAAAGAAAATGTTATATATATTACAATGTTAATCTTAGATATTTAAAATCAAATCAAATATATAGATAAAATTAGATTTATTTAATTAAAATGTTTAATTACAAAAAAGGTCTAGATTATATTATTTGTTAGTTTCTTCAATTATATTCAATAATTTTATATATTTAAAAATTTTATTAATTGCCAATTGAGTCTTGGCTTGACAAGAATAGGATAATCTCTCTTAAATTTTATAGTAGTAGTTACATAGGAATCAAACCGCTAAAAGATAATATCCCATAATAATATCCTATAATATCCCATTAGGAATCAAATTGCCAAAAGTAATATCTCATAATAAAATCCTAACACTCCCCTCAAGTTGGAGTATGCCGATCACAAATGCCCAACTTGCTGAGAAGATATTTAAATTGAAGTTTACCAAATGTCTTTGTAAAAATGTCAGCCAAATGAACAGAGGTCGGAACATAAGAAGGTATAATCAACCCATCCTAAATTGCATCCCTAACAAAGTGACAATCCACTTCAATATGTTTAATATACTCATGAAATAAGGGATTCTGTGCAATATGCAGCGCAAATTGACTATCACAAAATAAAGGAATTGCTTTAGAATGATGAACACCTAAGCTCAACAGCAAGGCCTTCAGCCACTTGAGCTCACAAGTGATGGATGCCACTTCAATATGTTTAGTATGCTCGTGAAATACAGGATTGTGTGCAATATGCAGCGCAGATTGACTATCACAAAATAAAGGAATTGCTTTAGAATGATGAACATCTAAGCTCAAAAGCAAGGCCTTCAGCCATTTGAGCTCACAAGTGATAGAAGCCATAGACCTATACTCAGTCTTAGTAGAAGAACGGGAAACAATATATCGTTTCTTCATTTTCCAAGAAATAAGAGATTGTCCCATAAAGACAAACCAGTCAGTAAGCGAATGCCGAGTTAACGGACAAGTAGCCCAATCTAAATCACACCACCCTTTTAAGGATTAATCATTATAGAATCTCATAAGAATCTCTTGGCCAAGAGAGACTTTCAAGTACCAGATAGCATGCAGATCTGCATCCTATTGCTCTTTCCTCGACTCATACATAAACTGGGATAAGACATGAACTGAGTATGCCAAATCAGGTTTGGCCACTACTAAATAAATCAAACCATCCATTAATCATCTGTATGGCTCAAGATCAGACAAAATTATCCCTGTAGCTTGTGTTAATTTATAAGTTTACTCTATTTGCGATCATGCGGGCTTTGCTCCCAAAAGAGCCGCCTCCGAAATAATATCAAGTGCATATTTCCTTTGACAAAGAAATAACCCCAAAGAGCTACGACTTACCTCTATCCCCAAAAAATATTTCAAAACACTAAGATTCTTCATATGGAAGCAAAAACTGAGATACCCCTTAAAAGTTTTCAAAGCAGCGGAGTCGTTCTCAGAAATAAGCAAATCATCAACATAAGCTAGCACATTAATGCGTATAGATCCCTTAGTGTATGTAAAGAGAGAATAATCAGAATATGATTGAAAAATCCATAACCTTTCAGTGCAGTAACAAGCTTCGCAAACCAACACTGAGGAGCCTATTTCAGCCCATACAAAGACTTGCCCAAATGACAACCCATTCCAAGCTTATCAGGAGCAAAACTTGGAGGAAGCTTCATGTAAACCTTTTTATCAAGATCATCATGCAGGAAGGCATTATGAACATCCATCTAATGTAACTTCTAATTTTTTGAAGCTGCAATAGCTAAAAAAGCCTAAACAGACACCATTTTCGCCACAGGTGCGAAAGTTTCATTATAGTTAATATATTTTACCCGGTGATTACCAAAAACAAAAAGATGAGCTTTAAGTCTTTCAATACTTTCATCAGAGTCATATTTAATCTTGTCCACCCACTTACTACCCAGTGTTTTCTTTTAGAAGGAACTGTTTTCATAGACCAAGTGTCATTATCCTACAAAGCACAAATCTCTTTTTGCATAGCATCACGCCATCTTGCATCCTTCACAACCTCTTTAAAACACTGTGGCTCGACCCTTGCAATAATAATTGCAAGAAAATTTATGTGTTTTACAGAAGATTTTTCATAATTGACATAATGCGCTATAGGAAATGGAGTACCTGAGAAAGGCTCTAAAGCAGGTAGGTGAGAGATGGACTTTTCTTTATGACAATATGAGCGAAAAAATCTTGAAGCTTCACATATGGAAATTTCATCCTACGCCCTCGTCCTAATTCAAGCGCATCATTACCCAAAGCCCTTTGTACCAACGTGTCATTGAAGGAAGAAGAAGATACCACAGGTGTTAGAGAACTCGTACGTGGTAAACTCAAAGGTTGTGGAGTAATAAGCGGAGGAACTGTTGTAGGTTCCAACACCTCTGATTCACCAAAATATGTATAAAAAATTACGTTTGCACTCCCATGGGGTAGAGCAACATTGTTAGGCTTAATGGTTGCAGCATTTCTATCCAAATATGGAAAAATATCCTCAATAAACTTCACACCGTGGGACACAAAGAACTTCTTAGAATCCAAATCATATAAATACCAAACCTTTTTTGCAAAAGGGTACCCCCAAAAACACATTTTTGACTTTGACTAGCAAACTTATCACCCTTAAAACGTTGATTATGAGCAAAACATAAGCAACCGAACACACAAAGATCATCAAACAAATGAGGGCCATAAAACAACATTTCGTAAGCTGTTTTATTGTGAAGAAAAGGTGAAGGAGTTCAGTTAAGAAGCCAACACACACTTCCCCTAAAAAGATATAGGTAATTTCCCTGGAAACGAAAAGTACGAGCTACATTTAAAATATATTGATGTCTCCTCTTCACTCTCCCATTTTGTTAAGGAGTATCAACACAAGGTGTTCAGAAAATAATTTCATTTGCAAGAAAATAATTCTGGAGACAATAAAATTTCGTCTCATTATCACTTCTAACACACTTTATTTTTTGAGAAAGTTGATGATCAAACATAACAATGAATGTCATGAAAACTTTAAAAACCTCATTTTTATTTTCCAATAGATATACCCAAACAACACGAGAGAAATCATCAACCAATATCAAAATATAGTGAGATCCACAAGATGAAGTGTCATAAAACCCTTATAAATCACAATGAACTAACTAAAAAGTACAAGTGGCTTTCTGTTCACTAAATGGAAAGTTATTTCCAGTATGCTTAGTATGATGACAAATTTCACATGCTTTATTCAGATGATCTCTAGAGTTACTAACTTAAGGAAGTAAATTTGATTCTTACGTAACTACTATTGTATAGATATATATACTCTTGAGATCTATTAATAAAATTCAAGAGAGATTACCCTATTCTTGTTAGGGTATCAAAGTAAAGATTTTGACACAATTTTTTTCTTTCATCATTCTAAATGGCTGGCGGCGAGTCTTATCCTCCTCCACCATCACCAAGGGGGCGACACTTTCTGATTTTACCGTTGAGCAATGACAGTCACTTTTGACGGTATTCGATAATAAACAATCAACTTCCACTCGATTGAACGGTAAGTCCAAGAATAATTGGATTATTGATATAGGATGTTCAAATCATGTTATGGGTGATCTTATGTGTTTGACAAATGTGAGAGTCAACTAGGAAACCAAAATTAAATTACAGTTTAATTTAGGAGCATAAAGAATGTATTTTAAATGAATATTGTCTATCAATTTAATAATTCCTTCTTGGGTAGCCACCACTGTTTGACCATCAGAGAGTCCTACAGAACATGCTACAACATCTCTCACATTTGTCAAACACATAAGATCACCCATAACATGATTTGAACATCCTATATCAATAATCCAATTATTCTTGGACTTACCGTTCAATCGAGTGGAAGTTGATTGTTTATTATCGAATACCGTCAAAAGTGACTGTCATTGCTCAACGGTAAAATCAGAAAGTGTCGCCCCCTTGGTGATGGTGGAGGAGGATAAGACTCGCCGCCAGCCATTTAGAATGATGAAAGAAAAAAATTGTGTCAAAATCTTTACTTTGATACCCTAACAAGAATAGGGTAATCTCTCTTGAATTTTATTAATAGATCTCAAGAGTATATATATCTATACAATAGTAGTTACGTAAGAATCAAATTGCTAAAAGATAATATCCCATAATAATATCCTATAATATCACATTAGGAATCAAATTACTAAAAGATAATATCTCATAATAATATCCTAACGTAACTCGATTGGCATCGACATTGTTGCCATTGCAGAAGGACATGGGTTTGAATGCTGTTATCCTCCTATTTAAGGGTTAGGGAGGGACTATGGGTATTTCTAGGCATTATATCAAAAAGAGCAACAAATGATAAGAAAATATAATAAGATTAATATTCAAAAAAATTATTAATTAATAATATATATTATATCATTTTTCAATAAAATTTTTAAAAGATTTGACTAAATTAATTATTTTCACATTGATATATTATCATGTTAATTAATATTATTTTGTTATTATCGTATAATAATAATTTTATACTAATAAATTATTTTTAATGTTAATTTAATAATACAATAAAAATATTATTCAAAAATTCTGATTTAAACTTAGTGAAATAATGGTAGTTGTTAAGATAGCCACAGAGAAGCTAAGAGCAAATACTCCAAGTAAAATTTTATTTATTGTTCAATTCAATTTCAAGCAAATGACCAATCTTACCATCATTATTTCTTCTCCTCCTACTCCTCCTCCTTCCCATTATTATTATTATTATTATTATTATTATTATTTCTGGTTGAAAATATTTATTTTTATGTATGATGTCAGCAAAGTTGATTTTTTATTTAATATTAACTTATTCTCATATACCTTCCGGTGTGTTAATAAAAGAAAAATTTGTGACTGTCTATGTGATCTGTTGAAATACCTCGAAAGCATTTTTTCCAAATTATGAAATTTACAAAAATTAAAAGAGTTAGTTTCTAATTCATTTGAATTTAATTTTGTATTTTTCAAATATTGATAAGTTATTTCAATCCGGTAATTGTTTTATATATTGTTCTTAAAACGTTAATAATGAAGTAAACAATTCAACTATTTATATATAGTAAAAATCAATAATTCAACAACTAATATACAACAAATTAACAAAGATTGAATCTTCATGTTTACATATTTACCAATAAATGAACTAAATTTTCAATTAAGATTAAATTCTAACAAGTTAAAATTAAATGATTGACTTCTCAATTTTCATGAAATAAATAGATAAAACTAAGAACCAACCTATTTTTTCATCTAGATAGACACAACAAAAGAAATTACATCAAATTTTAATTAAGTAGTTTATTTCAAGGGTTTTTAAGTTAGAATAATTTTGGTTTTAATATCATACATATTACATGTGTTATTATTAGTTAGCTTTCAAATCATACCTTTCATTATTTATTATATGTTATTCTTAAACACACACCTATATTCTAAATACTTACATCACGTTTGATTGGTTTTAATAGTCATTCCATTATTGATTGATTCGAAGCGCTATAGTAAATCAATTGTTTGGTTCGTTGAATTGTCATTCAATCTTGCACTTTTGGTGGACAAGTTTGGCGTTTGGTGCATCACTATGATACTTTGTGTATTCATGTTCTTAGTGTGAAATATTTTCCCAATGGGGATGTCTTCCACCCGAAGTTGGTTGAGAAATCTTCTCTTGCATGGATGAGCATTTTGGCAACCACTCGTGAGTTGGAACCCAATTTCTTTTGGTAGGTAGGTAATGGTTCTTTTAAAAGGATTTGGTCGCATTGATGGGGAAATTAAGGTTTGGATGGTAGAAAGTGGGGTATTAATGGTTGTTTGTATCGTGATGACTTGGTTAGGGAGTTGCTTTGAGTGGATGGAAATGGGTGGGACCGAGACTTGGTTTGAGGCTTATTTTCAAGGGAGGAGGTGGATAATGTTTTGTCTATTCCAATTGCATCTTCTAGGCCATCTGATATGCTTATTTGGGGTCATTCACCGTGGGGTTGCCATTTTTGCAAAGTCTGATTATATTTGGCTTTTGTATGGTCTATTGGTTTGGGGGTTCACCAGTTCTTTTGGCAAGCTATATGGAAACTTAAAATTTTCCCAAAGTCATGTTTTTTGCTTGGTAGGTCAACCATGTTTTGTTGGCTATAGTGACTAGGATTGCCTTAACCACACTTGCATATGATGCTAGTTGTGGACGATGTGGGGTGCCTACTGAATCTGTCTTACATGCTTTACATAATTGTCAGGTATCTTGCGACACCCTTACTTTGGCTAGTATTCATAATGCTTTTCTTAATGATGGTTTTTGAGAAAGCTATGCAGTTTTTGGACAAGGAGACATTTATAATGTATCTCTCTAATTGGACTTGATAAACGACATATTAGTCTTTCAATTAGTTAGCTTGTTTCCAATTAAACTAAGGACACATTTAGATTATCTACTAATGTAAGTTGTCTTTTTGTATTATGATCTGGCCACGTAATATCGCTTGGTATTAGTTAAATGTTAGATAATCAAAAAGTCAATATTTGCTTTCATTTTGCTTTGCATGCAAAAATTGTTGAAGACAATATACAAGTGCTATTAATGTACTATTTATATTAGTTGGTTTTAATATCATACATATTGCATGTGTTATTATTACTTACCTTTCAAACTATACGTTTCATTATTTATTATATGTTATTTTTAAACTCACCTTTGTATTCTAAATATTTACATCACGTTTAGTTGGCTGTAATAGCCATTCCATTATTGATCGACTCGAAGAGTTACAGTAAATGAATGGTTTAGTTCGTTGAATTTTCATTCAATCTTTCTTTTGGGGCGACAGGTTTGGTGTTTGGTGCATTACTATGATACTTTGTGTTTCCGTGTTCTTAGTGTGAAATATTCTCCCAATGGGGATGTCTTCCACCCAAAGTTGGTTGAGAAATCTTCTTTTGCATGGACGAGCATTTTGGCAACCACTTGTGAGTTGGAACCTGGTTTCTTTTGGTAGGTAGGTAATGGTTCTTTTATTAGGATTTAGGGGTATCGATGAGGAAATGAGGGTTTGGATGTAAAAACTTAGGTATTAATGGTTGTTTGTATCGTGATGCCTTGGTTAGGGAGTTGCTTCAGGTGGATGGAAAAGGGTGGTACCGAGACTTGGTGTGAGGCTTGTTTTCAAATGGGGAGGTGTCGCGTGTGAAATGGAATGCGAATTATGCAAGTATACACATCAAATCAAGTAATAAAGTGATAAGTAAGATCGTCTCCACAGGGATCAGATTAGGTATAAATGTAACACCCTTAACCCGTATCCATCGCCGAATTTGGGTTACGAGGCATTACTGTACAGAACATAGCTCAAAACAGGTATTCATTACATTTCATGCTTCAAAATTAAACCACTTTACTTAAAAATATATATTATTCAAAATATAAAAACATTACATGTATGATATTCGAATACCTAATTTATAATCAAACATATTCCGCTTTATAAAGCAAGTACACATATTAGAACATTTATTTATAAGGTACTATAATGTTCATTTGACATTCATTGACCATTTTCCATGAACTTAATCGAATCAAAACATACCACTTCCATATGCTTTAAATCATTCCAAATTTCATTCACATAATTAAGCTAACTTATCTCATAATCGGTTATTTAATAAATCTTTCATATAACCTTTATTTAACCTACCTTTAATAAATTACCAAACTCAACACCTAGACCAAATTAAAACATTACCTAAATCTTATGAAATAATTCATGTCAAATTTCAAATACTCTATCATATCCAAAATCTCTATATTCGGTTAACAATTCTACTTTTATACTAAATACATCAAATCCATTCCATCAAATCAACCAAGAACACTCAGTATTATACACGTCCTATATCATATTTCGTACTTATCAAATTAATTTCAAAATCATAGCCGAATATTTTCATAAACAACTGTTCACCATTTCTAAACCAAATACCCATGCAAACTTATCATTCCAAACCGACACAATTAACTATTTTTACAATCAATACATGCTTCCATTCATTCATTTCATTACTAAACCAAATTATAAAATCACTCACATATGCAAATCAAACATTTGTCAAGTACTCCACATGCATATATAACATGTCTATTACCTAGCTAATACATATTATAACTTAACTAACATCCATTACTTAATTTATTGCCGATTACATATTCAAACATCACCTTATATGAATACATAATAGTATTTTCTGAATGAACTTAAGCCTTAATCAGTTTCAATAATTAACAATACATATCAAATTCACTCCACCTATATGCTATAACTGAATTTATATATATACCAAAACATTTACCATATTATTAACAAAACATAGCAAACATTTTTTACATGTAAATAAGCCATGACCGAATGACTAAAACCAAACACATCTATCATTTGATTAGTAGCATAAAAAAAACTAAGCTTAACAAAATAATAAGCCATTTTCGCATGGCTCATATTTACATACCCCAAAATCGAATATATTAACTAGACTTTACATGCCATAAGTTCGAATTCAGATTTAATAAAATACCGAAAATAGTTGATAGTGTGATAGACTTCTCTGACGATCCTCGAGCTTGTAACCAACTCCCAAAATCTATAAATCAAAAAACAAATATACACAGTAAGCTATCACAGCTTAGTAAGTCACAAGCAAATAAACATCTAATCATTTACATAATTTAAGCTAGTTAAGTAGGAATAAGCCATTATAATTTCATAGACAATCCAACATATCATCTTATATATCAAAGCATATATAACTTGTAATAACTTTCCTTTGGTCGAATACTCAATTGAACCTTAGTATATTTAGCCTTTACTTTCAATAATACAACTACATCATTAGGCCGAATATACCTACTCTCACATATATATACACATAGTTCACATTAATATATAGCATCAGATCATCAATTTAAACATTCAATTTACCTTATTTTCATAATTTAGTATGAATACATACCTGAGCCTTTCTAACTCGATTTTACACTCAATCTTAACTATATCATTTCCTGTTTAACCATTTGGAATTTAAAAGGATACTCAAATAGTCAAACACATCAAACAATGCCAACGTCCCAGACGTGGTCTTACATGTAATCACATAACGATGCTACTGTCCCAGATAGGGTTTTAACTGTAAACACAAGTCAATGCCAACGTCCCAGACGTGGTCTTACATGATAACACATAACAGAATCCTATGTCATGACATATGTATCCTAGCTATTCCTAAGGTTCGTACGGGACTTTTGAACATCGTAACTCGATCGAATCAAGCTTGTAAACATAGCTCCCAAGCTTATAAACATTCGGCAAACATTTATATATATTCATAAAATTCAAATCAGCATATAAGATTCATATATATTCAAAATTAAAAGCATTTATTTGCTTATAAACTTACCTCGAATATCGACGGACGGAATAAACGACTATTCGATTATTTTTGTTTTCCCCCGATCCAAATCCGTTTTCTTTGGTTCTTGATATAAACATTTTCAAATTAAACTTATTTAAACACAATTTTATTCAATTTAGTCTAAAAACACATAAATAGGCAAATTACTATTTTGCCCCTGACATTTTACACTTTTTACAATTTAGTCCCTATTGCATAAAACATAAAATATGCAAAATTTCAAGGTCCCATGCTTGGGCCGAATTTTACCCATGATTATACAAGTCCATATATTTCATTTATTTCACATTTTAATCCCTCAATTTATTATTTTTACAATTTAGCCCTAATTACTCAAAATCATCAAAATTTCCAATACAAAACATATTAATCCAAAACATATCTTTCATAATCTATCATCTTGCATCACAAACATCATAAATTCATCAATGGTTTAACTCAAAATATTCATCAAATCAAAAATTAAAGCATGGGCTAGCTAGTATTTGAAGCAATGATCTCAAAAATGTAAAAATTATCAAAAATCGAGCTAGTTAGATACCTTAATCAAACTTAGCTATGGCCGAATGTGGCTTTCTTTTTCTTTTCTTTAGCTAGTTTCGGCTATCCCAAAGATGAACATGCATGTATTTTGTGTTTAATATTTTATTATATTATCATAATTAATATAATTACTAAATTAACCTTTTTATTTTCATTTAAAATCCACTAACCATTGGTTTTTATGTCCATCCAATATTTCAATGGTATAATATCAACATAAATACCTCCTACTAAAAGAACAAATCAATTTAGCATTTTAACAAATAGTTAGTAACTTTTACTTTTTACGCGATTAAGTCATTTTATTAAATCGGACACTCAAACGATAAAAATTAAATCACGAAAATTTCACAAATATCAATTCACACAATATTAACACAGATAATAATTTTTAATATTTTTAATATTTTTTTGACTCAGATTTGTGGTCCCGAAACTACTGTTTCGATTAGGGTCGAAACCGAACTGTTACAATAAAAGTGATCAAGTTATTATAACGAATTATGATTAATGTTATCGCAAAACCAAATACGCAGTGGTGAATTAATGTAGTAAGGATGTGTGAAAAATGTATATTGAATAATACTGAAAAATGTTAAAGGAAAGCAAGAGTAAAAATGCAATGGCAATTATGAGAATAATTACGTAAATAACCTGTGAGCAAATAAATAAATAACTAAGAATACTATGGCAAAGATACTTCGACAAAGGATTAAGGGTCTACGATGTTGATTTGGAAGGTTGGGATTACTAAGAATCTACCTTTACTTTCAGCAATGTCTCAGCAAAATCATACTCAATAAACTACTCAGAAGAGACCTAAAGTGACTTGTTTCTCTTAAGAGCTAGATCTCAAGTTACCTAGCCTGTATCTATAGGCCTTAGCATGGTACCCAGCACTGTTTTGGCTTCATTTTATACAAACGTTGCTCTATGTCTAGATTTTGCTGCAAGCATTCGGTCAAATACCCACATGTATTATTCAATTCCAGTCCAACTAATCTAACCTTTTCAGAATTAGATTTAGTTTATAAGTATATTGCACACTCATCTATGTCTAGAGAATGTACGCATGCAATTGGAAAATAAAAACAATTGAATGAAATATTAGATTAAATCAAATATATGCTTTCAATCATTAATAAAAATAAAAGTTTCATCATGTAATCCCAACCCTATAAGATTTAGCTCATGGGTTGGCAACTAAAATTCAAGTTTAAAATAACACCAAACATCGTTTTGATCAAATCAATTCTCGGGAGAACATATTAAGAAATAATGGAAGAACTTAGAAAAATGGTCGTCAACAAGTCAATCTACAATCTAGGAGCACAGTGTCCTATGGTAGCTGAGAAGGACTGCCTTCGATTTCCTCATTTCGTCTCTACTCAGTCGCTACCCTCTATTGTTGCCTCTAGATCTCCACACCCTTTAGGGTTTCCTCCTTTGGCTTTTTATAAGCTTTTCTTCTTAGGGTAACTCCATCAGTCCACGACATCTTCTCCTCTTTTTTAGGTAGATTTTTCTTGTACAAGTAGAGTTGGGCTGAAACTGGTATGTGTTGAGTGTTGACTTGGTCATCTTCTTCAAATTGTCACGACATTCGTGTTGGCAAATTGTCCAACCTTTTGCCTCGATAAACCTTCATTCATTTATTTTTTTCTCCATATCATGCACCTACCAAACAACTAAACACAACCCTTCCACATGCAATTAGAAGTACCTAACATTTAAACACAGTCCAAACTCCTAATGCAATGATAAAAATACCAATGAAATTTCCTAAAATGAAACTAAATATATCAAGTACAAGCAATTAGCTAGGTCTAAAGGCATGAAATATAACTCTTTCCAAGAGTTATCAGGAGGCGAACAATGTTTTATATATCTCAATTGTATCTTTTGGGCCATCTAATATGCTTATTTGGGGTTATTTGCCACTAGGTTTGTATTTTACAAAGTTCGATTATAGTTGAATTTTGTATGTTCTATTGGTTTGGGGCTTCACCGGTTCTTTTGGCAAGCTATATAGAAACTTAAATTTTTTCCAAAGTCATGTTGTTTGCTTGGTAGGTCAGTCATGTTTTGTTGGCTATAGTGACCAGGATTGCCTTAACCACACTTGTATATGATGCTAGTTGTGGATGATGTGGGGTGCCTACTGAATCTGTCTTACATGCTTTACATGATTGTCAGGTATCTTGCGACACCCTTACTTTGGCTAGTATTCATAATGCTTTTCTTGATGATGGTTTTTGAGAAAGTTATGTAGTTTTTGGATAAGGAGACATTTACAATGTATCTCCCAAATTAGACTTGATAAACGACATATTATTCTTTCAATCAGTTTACTCGTTTTCGATTAGACTAAGGACACGTTTAGATTATCTACTAATATAAGTTATCTTTCAGTATTATGATCTGACCACGTAATATTGCTTAGTATTAGTTAAACATTAGATAATCAATAAGCCAATATTTTCTTTCATTTTGCTTTGCATGCAAAAACCGTTGAAGACAATATACAAAGGATATTAATGTACTATTTATATTAGTTGGTTTTAATATCATACATATTGCATGTGTTATTATTACTTAGCTTTCAAACCATACATTTCATTATTTATTATATGTTATTTTTTAAACTCACCCTTGTATTCTAAATGCTTACATCACATTTAGTTGGCTGTAATAGCCATTCCATTATTGATCGACTCGAAGCACTATAGTAAATCAATGGTTTGGTTCATTGAATTGTCATTCAATCTTTCACTTTTGGGGGGATAGGTTTGGCTTTTGGTGTACCATTATGATACTTTATATGTTATTTTTATAGAAAGTAAATCAATGGTTTGGTTCGTTGAATTGTTATTTATTTTATGTTATTTTTAAACTCACCCTTGTATTCTAAATACTTACATCACGTTTAGTTGGCTGTAATAGCCATTCCATTATTGATCGACTCGAAGAGTTACAGTAAATGAATGGTTTAGTTCGTATAATTGTCATTCAATCTTTCTTTTGGAAGGACAGGTTTAGTGTTTGGTGCATTACTATGATGCTTTGTGTTTCCATGTTTTTAATGTGAAATACTCCTGATGGGGATGTTTCCACCCGAAGTTGGTTGAGAAATCTTTTTTTGCATGGACGAGCATATTCGCAACCACTCATGAGTTTTTATTTCAAATCTCTTCAGTGAGGAAAATCTCGAACACACGAACGAAACTCGAACATAAAAAAAATAGGACAAGGCTCCAAGACGTGTATCAAACCATTATCAAATTGATCAAGTTTGACAAAGTTGGAAGCCAACTCCCTTAGTGTTCTATTTTCATATGTTGTGGTAGTCATCATGAATATTATAACCTTAAAATTGATCAATTGAAATATGCAAGTCTAATTGGTTGTCTTATGTACATAATGACTTGTACAAGACCAGATATTGCATATGCTGTTGGAAAAGTGAGTAGGTACACAAGTAATCCAAGCAGTTTGCATTGGCAAGCTTTGAATAAAGTACTTAGGTACTTAAAGAAAACTATTAACTATGGATTGTGTTATAATGGATATCCTCCAGTTTTAGAAGGGTATTCAGATGCTAGTTGGATTACAAGTTTGGAAGATCATGCATCTACTAGTAGATGGATATTCATTCTTGGTGGAGAGCCATTTCTTGAGGTTCCAAGAAACAAACATGTATTACTGATTCCACCATGGCAGCAGAATTTATTGCATTAGTTTTTGCATCTAAAGAAGTAGAATGGTTAAAAAATTTGCTTTATGATGTACCTTTATGGCCTAAGCCAATTTCACCTATTTCTATCCGTTGTGATTGTGAGGCTACTCTAGCAAAGGCATATAGCCAAGTATATAATGGAAAGTCTAGACACATTGGATTAAGAAATAGTTATGTCCGACAATTAATCTCTGATGGAGTGATCACTATTAATTATGTAAGGTCAAGTGAAAATTTGGCGGATCCTTTGACAAAAAGTCTTGCTAGAGATGTAGTAAAAAGGACCTCAAAAGGGATAAGACTAAAGCCCATTAATTAGAGTCACCCATGATGGAAACTCGACTCAGCGCTTGGTATAACGTTAAGTCTTGAGTTCAATGAGACAAAGTACATAATTAATATGTGACTGTTAATACTATAACTAAATCCATCCTAAGATTAAAGTGCTAGGTACCGTAATGATAATGGAATGATGAGTAATGTACTTTTAATGGACCCATAACACAAATATGTTAAAGTGTTATAATTACGAGAATACTCTTGATGGAATCTACCTATGTGAGTGGAAGTGTGGCTACTTCTAGGAGCTCAAGGGCTTGGCTCTGACAACACTAATGAAAAGAGGACACAAACACGTGGCCATAATAGTGTCCCTAGATTCTATGCATTGATCGATGTTGAAATCATTGTGTGAGATGTGTTCGGTTAATCAAATGGAATAGTTGGTTCAAAGCTTAGTCTACCATACGATTTCAATTAACTTTAACATATATTCACTAAGTGAAGGTTCAATCGTAATATACCTTCATTTATGCAAATTGATTTCCAAGAATATCAAAATCTGAAATATTTTGAAAATGAGGGGAGATTGTTGGAACATTTTTAAATATTTATAGTGTTCCAATAACTATAAATGAATGGGTGTAATTAATCAAAAGATTATATTATTTGATTTTTGAAAAAATTTATAACTATTTAAATAATATTATTTGAATTGTTATAATATTAAATGAATAATTATAGGTTTATTTTAAAACATTATTATTGAGAAAGACACCTATTGATAAAAGATGTCTTTATGAAGAGACATGAAAATTCCTACAAATAGGAATAAGATTTCATTTGGAAAACACACCAACAAATTCTAATATTCTTTCTTTCCTTCCTTCATTTTCTAATATTACTAGATTATTCTATAAAGTATTATAGCATAAATCCTTTGTAGAAATTGAGTTTTTGTTATACATAGCTCAGTCCGTAGTGGACTATTCTCGTCAGTGCAAAACACAAATAGTCACGGGCTTCATTTTATCATCGAGGTTAATTTGCTTAGAATTTATTTGCACACTGAAGATAGGTGGGGGCGAATATAACCTTAAAATTGTTATTTCAAATTGATCAATTTTCCTACCAGCATTAGATACTAATTTTATTTGAGGATCCATGGGTGTAGATGCTGGTATACAGTTGAAAAGATCAAACTTTTTAAGCACATTTTCAATGTAATGTAATTGTGATAAAGCTATAGTACTTTTATCTCGGGTTATTTTAATCCCAAGAATAACATCTGCTACACCCATATCCTTCATTGCAAAGTTGTTTGACAAGAATTTCTTTGTGTTTTCTATTTGTTCCAAATGCGTGCCAAAAATGAGCATGTCATCTACATATAAGCAAATTATGACACCATTTCTATTTTCAAATTTGCTATATATGCACTTGTCAGATTCATTTATTTTATGGCTATTAGCTAAAACAACCTTGTCAAACTTTTGGTACCATTGTTTTGATGCTTGTTTAAGTCTATATAAAGATTTAACAAGCTTACATACCTTACGTTCTTGTCTTGGAATAACAAATCCTTCTGGTTGCTCCATGTACACTTCCTCTTCCAATTCACTATTTAAAAATGCAATTTTAACATCCATTTGGTGAACAACCAAATTATATATAGAGGTAAGTGATATTAAGAGTCTAATTGTAGCAATTCTTGCTACTGGAGCATAGGTATCAAAGTAATTATTACCTTGTTTTTGTATAAAACATATGGCTACCAACCTTGCTTTAAATTTATCAACAGTTCCATCGACCTTCATTTTCTTTTTAAAGATCCATTTACAACCTATTGGTTTGGAACCTGGTGGAAGATCAACTAAGATCCAAGTTTGATTTCCCATTATTGAATCCATCTCATCATTTATTGCTTCTTTCCAAAAAGCAGAGTCTTGAGATTTTATTGCCTCTTCAAATGTAATAGGATCAGATTCCATATTATAACAATAAGGTATCTTATTGCATATACTTTCACATTTTCCTTCTACAGGAAACATAATGAAATCTGGTCCAAAATCTTTGACCTTTTTAATCCTCTTACTTCTTCTTAATTCTTGACAAGATTCATCATTATTATCAATTTGTTCCAATGGAATCTAATTCTCATTTGAAGAATGAATCAATTGTTGTGGCTGTAATTGTCTTGATATAAAATTAATTCCATTTTCATCAAAAATAGCATCTCTTGATTCAATAACAGTATTAATTGAAATTGGATCATTTGGTTCAATTACCATGAACCATATGCCTTGCTATTATGTGCATAACCTATAAATATGCATTCAATTCCTCTTTCACCTAACTTTTTACATTTAGGTGTTGGAACTTTGACAATAGCTCTACAACCCCAAACCTTCAAATAATTAAGGTTTGGTTTCCTTTTCTTCCATTGTTCATAGGGGGTTATTTTAGTTTCCTTATTAGGAAATCTATTCAATATATAACAAGCTGTTAGTACAACTTCTCCCCAAAAACCTTCTCCAAGACCTGAATATGATAACATTGAATTTATTGTTTCAGTCAAGACTCTATTTTTCCTTTCAGCTACACCATTTTGTTGTGGTGTGTAGCAGGCTAAAAATTGATGGACAATTCCAGTGGATTCAAAATAACTTGGATTATAGTATTCTCCACCTTTATCCGATCTTAAGCACTTGATAAATGATTCACACTGAAGTTCAACTTCAGATTTATAAAATTTAAATTTATTAAGCGCTTTATCTTTTGAATGCAATAAATATACATAACAATATCTAGAACAATCATCAATAAAAGTAACAAAATATTTCTTTCCACCTAATGTAAGAGTATTATGCATATCACATGAATCACTATGTATCAAATCAAGCAATTTTGTTTTCCTTTAAACCTTAGGGAAAGGGTTTCTTGTAATTTTAGTCAACATACATGTATTACATTTTCAATATTATTATTAAAAAGGAATTAAATCTAACTTATAGATGTCATTCAATTCTCTATAATTCAAATGACCTAATCTATAATGCCACAAACAAAAGATTCAACCATATAAGCGAAGTAGTATTTTATTCTTATTAATAATATTGAGTTTGATCATACTCTCATACATATACCCTTTCCCCACAAAAATTCCTTCCTTAGGCAAAATAAACTTATCTGCCTCAAAAATAAGTTTAAAACCAAACTTATTCAACAGACTTCCAGACACTAAATTCTTTCTAACTTCTAGTACATAATATACATCATTCAAGGTTAAAACCTTTCTAGAAGTGAATTGTAGTTCAACAGACCCTTTGTCTTTGATTGCTGCGGTGGAAGAATTTCCCATGTACAAGACATTTTCATTTTCACATTGTGCGAACTTTGTAAACATGCTTTTGTCTTTGCACACATGTTTGGTTGCTCCGGTATCAATCCACCATGTATTATCATCTTGTGCCATATTAATTTCAGATATCATTGCAACGAACTTTTCGTTATTATCAGCCTTAGAAGATGATTTCTTCTTTAAATATTGACATTCATTCTTGAAATGTCCCGACTTTCCACAATGATAACATGAGCCCTTTTGTTTCTTTCTGAACTTAGGTGCTCTATCAGTCTATTTTAACTTTCTCTTGAATAGTCTAGTAGTTTGTAATTCCTTCGTAACATGCACTTTGGCATTTTTAGAATTTAGGTTCTGATCTTGTTTTCGATATTCTTCTTCAATACGAAGATGATTTTCCAAAGCCTTAAGAGATATTTCCTCTTTCTTATGTTTTAGACTTCTTTTAAAGTCTTTCTAAGATGGAGGAAGTTTGTCTATTATGGAGGATACAACAATCATTTCATCCATTTCATATCATATTGCTTGAATTGATTCAGCATCTTTTCAATATCACGGAATTGTTTCATAACAGAACGACCATCAACCATTTGATAATTGTTGAAACGACTGACAAGAAATTTCTTACTTGTAACATGTTCGGTCATGTATCTTGTCTCCAATTTGTCCCATAATTCTTTAGTGGTGACCTCATTTTGGTAGATGTCGAACAAACCATCAGATAAACCATTCAATATGAGGCCCATACACATGTAATCAACATTGTCTTATTTTTCTCTTTCTCGGGTTGCTGCAGCAGATTCGTTAAATTTTTGTCAAACAACTTTGCTATGAAGGATATGGGTGTAGCAGATGTTATTCTTGGGACTAAAATAACCCGAGATGAAAGCACTATAGCTTTATAACAATCACATTACATTGAAAATGTGCTTAAAAAGTTTGATCTTTTCAACTGTATACCAGCATCTACACCCATAGATCCTCAAATAAAATTAGTATCTAATGTTGGTAAGAAAATTGATCAATTTGAAATAACAATTTTAAGGTTATATTCGCCCCCACCTATCTTCGGTGTGCAAATGAGTTCCGAGCAAATTAACCTTAAGGATACAATGAAGCCAATAACTATTTGCATTTTGCACTAACGAGAATAGTCCACTACGCATTGAGCTATGTATAAAAAAACTCAATTTCTACAAAGGATTTCTATCGTAATACTTTATAGAATAATCTAATAATATTAGAAAATGAAGGAAGGAAAGAAAGAATATTAGAATTTATTGGTGTATTTTCCAAATGAAATCATATTCCTATTTATAGAAATTTTCATGTCTCTTCATAGAGACATCTTTCATCAATAGGTGTCTTTCTGGATAATAATGTCTTTAAAATAAATACATAATTATTCATTTAATATTATAACTATTCAAATAATATTATTTAAATAGTTATAAATTTTTTTAAAAAATTTAAATAATATAATCTTTTGATTAATTACACCCATTCATTTATAGTTATTGGAATACTATAAATAATTGAAAATGTTCCAACATGAGTTGCCTTAGTTAGGGAGTTGTTTCGGGTGGATGGGAAGGGGTAGGATCGAGACTTGGTGTGAGGCTTATTTTCAAGGGAGGAGGCGAACAATGTACTCTTTATCCCAACTGCATCTTCTGGGTTGTTTGATATGCTTATTTGGGGTCATTCACTGCGGGGTTGCTACTTTTGCAAAGCCCTATTAAAGTTGGCTTTTGTATGATCTATTGGTTTGTGGCTTCACCGGTTATTTTGGCAGGCTATATGGAAACTTAAAATTTTCCCTAAGTCATGTTGTTTGCTTGGTAAGTCAGCCATGTTTTGTTGGCTATGGAGACCAGGATTTCCCTAACCACACTTGCATATGATGTTAGTTGTGGACAATGTGGGGTGCCTACTGAATCTGTCTTACATGCTTTACATGATTGTCAAGTATCTCGCGACACCCTTACTTTGGCTAGTATTCATAATGCTTTTCTTGATGATGGTTTTTGAGAAAGCTATTTAGTTTTTGGACAATGAGACATTTACAATGTATCTCTCCAATTGGACTTGATAAAGACATATTAGTCTTTCAATCAATTTGCTCCGATTAGACTAATAACACATTTAGATTATCTACTAATGTAAGTTGTCTTTCTGTATTACAATCTAACCACGTAATATCACTTAGTATTAGTTAAACGTTAGATAATCAGTAAGCCAATATTTGCTTTCATTTTGCTTTGCATGCAACAACCGTTGAAGACAATATACAAAGGATATTAATGTAACAGATGGATATTTTATTAAACCAACTTATTCAAAATATACAAGTATACATACACGAATATACTACACTAAGGGCATTAAATTCCAACAATTATTAACTTTTAGAAAAGCATTTATCATTTGTGACTTCGTATCGAATTGTTTTAATAAATTAACTTTTAATGTTTTATATATCTAAATTATTTTAAGGGTACTTTTGTCTTTTACATTTTAATAAAACTAGCATAAAATTTGCATATGTTGAAATTTTATCCCATGCATATAAAATAAATGAAAAATAATATATTATAAACTTAAAACATACTAAGTCAAGTTAATTTCAAATTTTGAATATTGAAACTCAAACTTAGTACACGGTTTAAATTAATTTAATTTTTGTCCACATTCATTGTTTGAATTTAATAGAGAAATAGAAGGATAGATATTCTAATTGTTGAACCACAAAAGCAAGTAGCTCATTTGGTTGCAAAGTATACTTATTTATGAAGCTCATTCGAAATTTATAAAGGTTTAGCTAAAAATATTAAACTCGAAAAATGGACTTAAATAAAAAAAATAGATTTGCTAAAAATATGGGTCGAGATCGAGCTTGAACATTTAATACTCGAGTTTGGCCTGATCCATTTTTAAGTTAGTAACGTTTTATATTATGTTATTCTATATATTATGTAATTTATAACACATAAAAACTAAATAAATAGTAATATATAGTATTACTATAATGTAAAAAATAAATTATGTTAAAGATGATAATATATAAAATTTTAATAAATAAAATATTAAATATTAAATTAAAATAATATAAATATATTTTTAAAAAATAATGTGGGTAGATTTAAAATAGGATCGAATTAATCATTTATAAATATGACTAGACTTGATAAATTTTAAGCAGATATTTTTAATTAAAATTGAACTTAAACAAACCTAAAATATATTAATATCATATTTAAATCCGATATGCATTAAATAAAGGTGAGCTAATGCATAAGCAGCATGGTTCTGATCTAGCATTTGATAGGGACAAAGACAGATACGATAATGTTATTGGGTTTTAGCCTCGTCATGGCCCATTGTCACCTATTCATATCGATGGCATGTTGTAGCTGGGTGAAAGCTATGACGCTAAAGAGTTTGGCATCTACAGCAGCAAGACAGATTAAATTTTAAAGCAAATTGCTGATGGTATTTCAAACTGAAGAATGACTAACTGATGCTTGTATTTCCTCCAGTGTTCGTCCTTTAGTCTCGGGCACCATTGTTGCTGATAGGATGAAATTTGCACAGCAAAAGGCTGAAAATATAAAGAATGTCCCTGAAACAATGCCAAAAGAAAAGCAGTCATTTGTAAGATAAAAGAAGCTTGAGAAATATTATGACAAAAATGAACAAGGCATGAATCACCTGTTGAGCTCCATTCACGTAGGAAGTTAAAGTAGTATGCAACAACCCAACCAGTGAAACTGCCCATAAAATTACATATGCTTCCTGCCGAACCTTTTACATTTATTGGAAATAACTGTGACGCAAGCAATTATTGTTCAATATGTTGTTGAAATAGATGAATGAAAAACGAAACAAAGGCAAAACAATTTGTGGACCTCTGATAATAACAGCGAAGGTATTCCTGCGCCAACTATGGTAGATCCCGTGTACATCTGAAAACATAATCCAATGTTTAGAATGGTTAAAAAAAAAGCGAGAAAAACAAAGTGGAAGGGGAAAATGAATTACTTACCAATAAGCCAATGAGTGCCAAAACAGGACTACCTTGATCCCACAAATTAAATTCCTGCTCATTCATCATTGTATAGGCAATAGAGGTATATTTTTAACCATAATGACATGTAAGTATATAGTTATGGAAAACAAAAGCTTCAAAACGTATAAACATGTCACTTGGATTCAAACTGAGGGTGAGGTCATTGGTACTTGTGAGGGCAATAAAACTATCTTAAGGGATAATCACTTTGATGTAAGCTTAGGCAAGGGTGATGACCAAATGTCTGCACATTCAGTGATGAAGAGGAGATGTCCGATTCTCGGTCATTATATTAGTACCTTTAAGAAAAATGATAATCCTGTGAGGAAGCTACTGAAACACAATACAGCTGTAGACACCTGATAAACACAATAAACTCATTGTTCGTTAACAATGCATTTTACTGGACAGATTATTACAAAATGTTTATCCTTTTCTTACCAGTAGGAGCGGTCGCCTTCCTAATTTATCAATGACGAGTATACCCGCAATTCCAACTATTGTCTGCAAAATAGAACTACAATTCTTTAGTTACTGAGACATAATCCCATCAATGGAGACTTTTGCTTCCGAAAATGACAGTGAAAACCTGAGTAGCAGCCAGTGTGATGAGTCCAACCATACTAGATAAACCTTTCAATTGTCACAAAATAGAACTTTATATAGTTGAACTATTCATACATTTTCTTCAAGTTTTTATGGAGATTGTTAAGACCAATGGTATTACCAGCTGAAGCAAAGATAACACCAGAATAGAACGCAAACGCATTGACTCCTCCCAAATTCATTAGGATTATCATTCCAGCAACAGTCTGTATGGAAAACAAGAGGTATAGCAATGAATTATACAGAAAATATAAAGAAATTGATCAATTCCATCCAAATTACTTGTCTTACAAGCAATTGTCGAACATACTTCTTTTGAAATATGTTTAGCATTCCTTCCTTTGAGAAACTTTTAAGAGATTCCACAAAATCCTGTAAAAGAGTAAGCTGAGACAACCAAAAATCGTGCTATTATTAAAGTTTAATACTTATTTTAAGTAATAAAAAATAAGGGTTACTTTTATTTCAGCTGCTTCATTAAAAATATGAGCTTTATTTCCCCGGAGGCACAACAAAACTTCTTCAATCTCTTCGTCACGGCCAACTTTTGCCTGCACAGAAATACCAAATTGGAGATTTGAACAAAAAGAAGCAACCATGTAGAAACTCAAAACTGTACTTGTGAGACATCTCTTCTAGGACAAAACTGTAAGACTTCCATACGAAAACGATCAATATCTTACAGGTTGGTGCGGATTAGTAATGAAATATTCTGTTTTCCTTTCACTTCAATATTTAAGATGGGCATTACTCCTTAGCTATGAAATTTTATAAAAAATCAAACCAGACTCACCAGCCATCGCGGAGATTCTGGTATGAAGAAGAGTGGTAGCAGTTGAAGTAGACCGGGAATAGTAGCTGTATGAAAAATCATTCTGGAACAGTTACAAAACTATCAGATTGTCTAACCAATTTCCTACGCCTTAAAGAAATTTTAGTTACCTATGAGAGCCAATGTGCGCCAACTGACAAAGGAACCGATAACATACATGAACGATATGCCCCAACCAAGCGTCAACTGCAGAACAAGTAGTAGTCCAAGAGCTATGAGCCAATATGTTCATTGCAGCCTAATGTTTGATTTATGATAAAAAGTTTACCGCCGGTATGGCTGAAAATCTTCCTCTTACATTCTTTGTTGTTATTTCAGAAATATAGATGGGCATCTGTTTGGGATCGGAATGTAAATACGATTATCCATCATAAGTCAAACATTTAACAACAAAGGAGTAAAAAATGTATCAAACGAAACTTGAGATGAGTTACCAAGTAAGTGAAATTTCCGATTGTGAATCCTAGTGATAGTCTTCCAAGGTCAAGCAACCAAGGGGTCTTCACAAAACAAATGAAAACATGGTCTTATGAAATGAAAGCAAGCAATGGCAAATTGATCATAACAGCTTTAACTAGTCCTGAAAATCCTCTATTTGATCCATCCCTGTCTTAAAGCCCGGATCCTAGTTAGCATTGTGATTCGTCATGGAAAAGGAAATGCAAGTTTATCTCCAACTTGGTACATGAATCATGCATGTTGTAAGCGAAAAGCTTATGAATAAGTAGAAGAGCTGAAACCTTTGTAAATGCTATGGCAAGCCAGCCACCGATGTAGAACAAATTCAAAATCCACATGGTCTGATTCAAGATATGAACTTAGAAAGTTTGTAAGATACTAGCAAGTTAATATTCAGCAATTCTTGGGAAAGCTTACCATTTTCCGACCAAGCAAATCTGTTATCTTCCCACTTATTGCAGCACCTAGAAGTGATCCAATACTCAGAATTGAACCAAAAAATGAAAACTGCAGAAACAGAGAAGTGACTGTAAAGTTCAAAACTCTTAAAATCTGATCATAATTAGTGGATTGAAGACTGACCTCAGCAACAGAAAGTCCCAAGTCTTCCATGATTGAAGATTGAGTAGGCGATGAATATCCCAGCTGCCATGAAATCAAACAAAATATTGAGTTGGTTCTTGGAAAGTTCCATAAACTTCAAATCTGTTTTAAAAAAACCTTGCAGTGAAAAAGCACGTACAGCACAGCCAGACCCAAAGGCAATGCAAGCTGCCACAAAGATGCTAAGACCAAGAATGGTGGTAACATCGGAAACAGCCACCGACCCTCCATCCCCAACACCAACACCACTGTCTTCTTCATTGTAAACAAGGTTGTCGTTCCCTTGTCTTACAAGCAAAGACTCAGTTGCTTCGGTTCTTTGCTGCTCCATAGCTCGTTTCACTTCAAAGACCCGTAACTGTATTATGCTAACAGCATCAATAGTGTATATATATTCCAGAAAGGAAGTTAGTAGTCTCAGAAAGGGAGAAAGTGGTGCAAATTCTAAAAACTGAATAATGAATGTGACCTTGAAAGGTTCGTTTAAAAGGTGGAGAACGTGGTAATTAATTTTTGGGCAGTTGGGTTCTGAAGAAAGTTTGAGTTTGGGACATCCATTCTATCACACTCGAATTAAGGTTCAATTAGCAACAAAGCCAATATTTCAAATATTGAAATAATAAAAATAAAATTTATAATTAGTCATTTGAATAACTCAAAGAAATAAAAACTATTTAATTTCCAACTTGAAATATAATCTATTATTTTTAATTGTTTTTGAATAACAATTAATATTGTGGGAATATTTGAGTTGAGTTAAATTATTTAATGCAGGTGGCTAAACACGCACGCAATTAAAAAAATGACCCATCAATAATTTGGTCAAGACCGGTAACAGATATTCCTTTGATTAGGATAAGCATTGGTTTGGTTGAGTTCTCAAATTTGCAATGAGCAAGAAATACAAATACTTTCAGTTTAGATTTTGTTTTCTTAAATAAAAAATATTGTAGTCTATATTTTGAAATTTCATTTTAGATATATAAAATTGAATAAATACAAATATTGGTTGGTTGGGCTTGAAAACTAAAAATTAACATTGATTGAATAAATTTATTTTTCTTTTAAATTTTTCTTTCTTTCTCTTCTCTTCTTCATAGCACAATTATTGGTAAATGCCATTTAAAAAAAACAGATTAATCATTTTTGTACATTATTTTAAGAGATAAGCCATTTAGCGATGAGTAAATAGGTACTTTTTTAATTTGAGACAACCTTATTTTGAATTATTTTGAAATTGCAGCTCAATCAATAATTTTAGTATTGACTTTTGATTGTTATAAAATTTTAAATTTAAATATTGATATATTTATACATTTTTAAAATAACTTAATTGAGCTAATAACTCGCCAATGTGACCATTGTTATGTAAATTATTTTATTTTAAAATTAAAAGGTTGTGTACATATAACTTAAGTTATGTTAAAATTGATCGGACTAAAGAAAGATTTATTGTTCAAAGATATTCTTATTATCGTTGTTTGATTACTATAACAAGATATCACTTGCAAGTTAATATTTTGTCCAAAGATAAAATATTAAGGAGTGATCGATATCTTGAGATACAATTTACCTTTATTCAAATTACTTTGGTGTAAATTTGAAGTCTCATGTGAATTTTTTTATTGAATCAGCTACTATTATACCTGCCAACATCAATACATGTATTGGAACATTTAGGGGCATTATGTTTGATAAAATTACCACGGTTAAGGAATTTATGATCAACACTGAAAAGAGGCTTGTCAAGAATGAAAAGATTAAAATTGGTATGTTCTTAACAAATCTAACTTTAATGAGGTATATAAAGGAAAATACAAAAGAAACAACAAAAGTAATTTACTAAGGATGCTTGTTTCTCTTGTGGTACAACAAGTGCACTTTTTAATTCTATTTGTTTCGAGGTTAATTTGATTTCAATACCTAGACACACTTGATGAATAGATTCTGGTGCAATAACTTACATCGGTGTGTTTATGAAAAGTTGTCAGAACTATTGAAAGTCTAATGATGGTGAAAGATACATCTATGTAGGCAAAAATAATTCGGTAGAAGTTGAAGCGACAACGATTTTTAGATTATTATTAAGAATTAAATTTTATGTGGATTTGAATAAGACTTTTGTTGTACCGCCTTTTAAGCGGAATTTGACTTCCATTTTAGTATTGGACAAATTCCTTTTTTATTATTCATTTGAAAATGGAAAATTTAGTCTTTTTCATATTTCAAATTAGTTTATTCCAGTTCCTTATCAAGTTATGATAATCTATATTTGCTTAATATTATTGCTTCATTTAATGAATCATTACATTCCGTAATAGGTAAGAAACGAAAATTGACCATTGAAAATTTGATTCGTTTTGGCACAAGAGTTCAAGTCGGGTCTCTAAAAGGAGAATTGATAACTTGTATCCGACAATATTTTAGATCTCTTTGATTTTTTAGAATAGTCTAAAAGATCTAAAGGTCACAAATTTTATAATCCCACTACTAAAGGTTATTTTTAAGATGTATAATGTTTATTCTTTGAGGATGTTGAGTTGGTGGGGAGAGAGAGAATTAAGGACATTGTCTTTGAAGAAGAATATATTGATATTTCTTAGCATACTCATTTAATTGTTATTGTAAATTATCAGGAACTGTAATTCCCTTAACCCGACCCAATTCACCGGGTCTGAATCTTGGGTATTACTACACAACACTTAACAAAATATTGAAATAGTTGACAAATACTCTTTAACAAAAACAATTTTATTATTATTTTAACTGAAAGCCTTAATATCTAAAAATAAAACTCTTTAACGAAAATAATTTTATTATTATTTTAACTAAAAGCCTTAATATATAAAAACAAAAGAAAGTATAAAATATTACATCAAACCTTTTCCAAACTTTTACAATACAACATTTATTAAAGACAGACTCTTAGGGTGAAAGCCCACAATACACCACTTTTCCACTATATGCATAACAACCCACTTCGTCGCTACCCTGGCGTACTTCTGGCGTCACCCCTCCTAGCACATTCTTTTACCACAATACTTGAAACAAGAACAAATTTTGTAAGTTCAAGAGAACTTAGTGAGCTTTATCACAAAAATACCTTGGCAGATACTTTATCTTATTTGAAAAACATCTATGCTCCGACTACCCTTCTGAACCAATTACTTCTATTCCGGGCGGATACTGTTACAGTTTCAGCTCACACTTACATGCCAACTTTCATACTCTTAACTTACCAATATACCATCAAAAGAATAAACCTTCAGAGCTCACTTAATACAAACCAACTCTTCACACATATATTCATTCCAGAACACTTGTTCACAGATTCTAATCGCTGGCAGATACATACATGTTTGGTGGATACTCACTCAGATTTTCATACCATCAATTTACTAATCAAATCATACTCTGGTTCAATATTATACAATCTCTCACTGATGATGTACTATACAGATCATCCAGATGAATTATATACAACCTTATCACATACCCCTAAATAACTCAGAAAATATGATAACTCGGTTTCTATAAGATTTCAAAAGAAAGTATGATACTGTTTAAATATGACATATATCAACTACTTATATTCCAACACTATACAACACAGTTGAATTCAAATAAACAATTTCTTATGTCTCTCAACTGCGAATACGCCCATAGTCAACTCTAACAGATTATCATGATAGATACCCTTCTTAGCATACAAATACACATTTCTCTTCAAGAACTTTCTTAAAAACTTATCAAATTACTTTATAGATCTAATTCCATCAAATAACCTCGAACATCTCATAACCTTATCTTAGCAATACATATTACAGAAAAATCAAGATTTACCCAGACTTACCATAAGGGTGGATAAGTATATTTTGCCAGATAGATTTATTAAAGTACGTCGCAAATAGAATATGCCACGAGGGTATTATACATAATCACATGTTTACTGTCCTGACGAACTTTCACAGAAGGTGCCATGGATTCTCCCTCATGGACTTGTACATATGTTCATGTATTGTGACCTGCCCATTCAATTTACACACCATCGAAGGCTACACCATGAACATTTGCATATCTTGCCATGGGTCTTAACGACATGATCTTACACACATTCATGTACCGTAATCTGTCAGTCCACTCTTTATCTTACTAGAAGCTACACCATGAGTGTTTCCAAATCCTATCAATATGTCATGGGTCTCAACCTCATAGTCTTACACTTGTTTTTATATGTGATCTGCCAATCTGGTTAGCAATATAACTACCCTAGCAGAAGCTTCACAAAGGGACATTTCTCTTCATTTACTTACCTAGATTTATTTGCATTCCAGGCTGACTGATACTTTTCATATCTCAAACTTCACCTACATACTTATCAATTAATATTCATTTTCAATAGAACTTATTACATATCATCATAACATTTATCCCCTCTTTACTATACTCGTACACTTACCGGTTATTATAAATATCATTAGCTTCTATATATATACACATTTTCTTATACTTGAAAAGTCTACATAAGAGAGTGAGTTAGGGTAGAGACTCTCCTTAACTCACCTACTACAGTTCTAAGCTCCAGTTTCAGATATCCTTATCGAACCAGCAGCAATAACTGCTTATAGAGCATAGGACCACCATTAAAACTCATTTACACACAATTTACTATCATCACAAAACCTAATAACCCCCATGCAAAGCCTTATACTTACAACTTATTGTTCATATACCACATACAGACTCACTCTTTCAAAAACATCTAACATGCAAAGATGTAATACTTACCTAGAGATGAAATGATCACCGATTAAGGCAAGAATCCTTAACTTTCAGCTTAACGAGGAAAATAAACCATTGGATTTAAAAAAAAAATCAAAAAGTACTCTCGAAGAAAGAAGAATAACCTCTCTCAGAACCCTTCTCACCTATATAAATATGACCCATCCTACCTAGTGGGACTTAACAAGTGCCACACATTTCAGAATTTGTCTTTCTTAATGGCCTACAATCTTCAAAAGAAACATAAACGAGAATTCTATAATAATAGATATTAGACTAATCAATCTAGGTAATTCCTAACCAAGTAACTTTACAACCTAACTGCTACAATACTTTAGAAAAACAAGGCGTATTATACCTTCGGTGATAACTAAAATCATACTTACCCCTTATTACTTAACACTATCTTTTCCTTTAAATAGTAAAACATTCTGAAATAAAATCTTCACTTGCTTACATTGTAGTTACTACACGCCCACACCTATGCGCCAAAAGAAACATATGGGCAGTTTGCACTTCGCCAAACAAATTATTTTGCCACTATCCGCCAGACTTGGGGTGTGACAGGAACAAACCATTATACTTGATATTGTTTAAGTAGAAAATCTAGATCAAGACAAAGTCGTTGAACCTTTCAGTCAGATAACAAACTTTATAACTTCAAGAACAAATGTTATTAAGAAGGTTCATTACAGAAAGAATTATAATATGAATTTAGTGGAATATTTTGACCTTGAGCTGCATTAGATGAATGCTAGGTCAATGATTTTCCAATGGTAACATTGTTGAGATGATTTATTTGGTGCAAATTAAACAAAAACTTCTGTATCTGGTGATGCAAAGTCAACGAATTGCAAATTAAAGAAATACATTTATGGGCTTAAGCAGGATTCTCGTTAGCGGTATTACAATATTCACCAAGTAATTATCTTATTCAATTTCAGATGGTTTTGATTAATGATTTTATATATCACAAGTTCAATGAAGTAAGCGTAATTTCAATCAACGCCTCAAGAATGGTTTTGAGATTATGAAAATGCATAAGATCCTTTACAATTCAGTAGTAGGAAGTTTAATGTATGTTCAAAATTTTATGCATTCAGATATTGCGTATATTGTTGGGATGTTGTGCAGATATTTGAACAATTCAAGTATGGATCATTAAAAAACAACCAAATGATTCATACATTATCTTCAAAAAATAAAGCATTACATGCTCACATATCAGAGGTCTGATAAGTTAGAGATTGTTAGGTTTACAAAGTCCAGTTTTGATGGAATATGGATGCAAACTTTTGTTACTGGGCTACAAATTGTGGCAATAAATGACAGTCTTTTATTCCAATAATAATATGAGGACATGAAAGTCAAGGCACATAGACTCTAAATTCCTAATTGTTAAAATAGGAGTTCAAAGCGGTCAGGTGTCTATAAAGTATACTGAGACAAATTCTATAATTGCGAATTCACTTACTAAAGGACTACCACCCAAGGTTTTTATGGGAACACTGCTCATATGGATGTAACATCATTTCCGGATACTAATTTGATTTTAGTAGGAGTTGTAGTTTTAAATACTTTTTGTTATAGACACATTTTTAGTTATTTCAGTCCTTTATTCCAATAACAACAAGAGGACATCAAAGTCAATGCACATGGACTTTAAATTTCTAAGTGTTAAAGTAAGAGTTTAAAGTGATCAAGTGTCTATAAAATATATTGAAACAAACTCCATAATTGCGGATTCGCTTACTAAAGGACTACCACCCAAGGTTTTTATGGGGACGCTACTCACTGGTGTAACATTGTTTCATTATATTAATTCGATTTAGTGGAGTTTGTAATTTTAAATTTTTTTTTGTTATAGACACATTTTTTATTATTTCAGTTTATAAATATTTTAAGGTTGTTTTCTTCAAAAATAAAGTTTATTTAATTTTATGATCACTTTGATTTGGGTAAAGTTTGCTCTCACTAAGGTTTTAAATATTACAAATATTACATATTTAGATCAACTGCCAGTAGACAGAATAATTACCCTTCTTAAAACCCTAAAATTTTTAAATTTTTTCAAAATTTATACAAATCAATATTTCTCAAAATATATATCTCTTGTTCAACTTATTAAGCTTGAATGGGAGGTTCAATAATCAGATTTTGACCACCATGAGATTCTAATAAGTTTTACTTTTAAAATATTTGAGTTTATCTTAACCTAAAAAGATGAAATTTAAAAAAAAGTTGGAAAAAATTAAGATCAAATTTCTTCAATTAATGTTTCATGCAAAAGAAACTTGATTTTAAATGAAAAGCGTTTCCTTCAAATGAAAGCTTTTGGAGAATATTTTAATATTTACTTTGATGAAAATATAATATTTTTATTTATGTAAATTTAGTATTTTTTATAATCTAAATGCTATTTAGGTTTAACTATTTTTATTATAAATTTAATTTAGTTTTTATTTTATTTAATTTTCACTCAATGATATATTATTTATGTGAAATTGATAATTTGGAAAAAATTAAATATGTTAAATTTTAATTAGTTGGTTTAACATTCTCTATCGATGTTAACACCATGTTGAATATTAATATGAATATATTAATTTAAAATAATTAAAATTTGTATTGCTGGTTTAAAAATATTAAAATTTGTAAAAGAAGAAAAGATATTTGTTTATAATTTAAAAATTATTTATTTTAAATATTTTAATTAAAGTTATATTAAGTTAAAGAATATATTAAATATAGTTGAGTGTATAATAATATTTTATTATCTTTAAAATTTATTGATGTGATACTATTTTATTAATCTTAAAAATTATACTTTTTTTTAATATTATTTTAATATAATTTATTCCTGTATATATTAAGATAAAGTGTTTATAGGAGCAGTCAAAGTAACATTTTGTAAATTTCAATGTGGAAGGGCATTTCCCAACCAATTAATATGTCTGTAATTCTTCGAGTGTTCGCCCCTTGGTCTCCGGAACTAGCTTTCCGATGAATACAGTTCCGACAGCACCCATGAAGGCAAAAATAAAGAAAGTTCCTGAAGTCAAAATATATTTAAACCCAAATCAAAATCTCAACAAAATAACAAAAAAAGAAGATGGAAAATAAGTAAAGAATGTTACCAGCTGAGTTCCATTCAAAAAGAAAAGTGAGTGTATGAAACAACCCAAGAACTAGTCCAGTTTATCAAATTCACCAACCTTCCTCCTGAACCCCTTATATTTGAAGGAAATATCTGAAATAATATTGTATATATACATATAAACCCCCATCACTAAATTTAATCCTCATTTATGATAATCTTTAGTCATCAAAATGATTTTGGGAAATTTACCTCAGACACTATAATCCAGGGAATTCCCCCCATGCCAAGGTCAAAACTAAGAAAAAAAACCTGGTTACAATAAACAACAATTAAATATTCCGTAGTGAACAAATGTGAACTGTGACTTGAAGATTGCATATAAGTATAGTAGCTTTACCAATACTCCAATAATCACCAAAGTGGCAGTTAGATATCCTTTCTAGCATGAAAATCCTGCTCATTTCATGGCGAAGAAATAAAATTGATGTAAAACAAAAAAATGGGCTACAAATAGCAAAATCATGTAAGAGAGTCTAGTTAAGTTGAAACCTGCAAGAAGAATGATAATCCTGTAATGACACGACCCAAGCATGATCCACCTGCAGACATCTGAAGAGATCGGTGCTAATTGAATGTTTAAATGCTGATGAACTTAGAGATATGATTGGAAAAAAGTTGTTTGAGACTAACCAGCAGAAGTGGTCGTCGTCCGGATTTATCAATGAAGAGTACTCCGATAATAGCCATGAAAATCGGCTAAACAACATCTCACTATGCAGTAGAATACACCAGTACAATGTTTTAATTAATCTGATATCAAATGGTAATTGTCATTTTCTAACCTGAAGAACAGCTACTCCAATAGATCCAACCGTGCTGGGAAAACCTATTAAAGATCAAGAATCCCTTTGTCTAGAGTTTTCAACAACCAAAATCTATGTTTCAACAACCAAATTAAACAAATATGGTTCCAAATTTACCTGCTGATTCGAAAATAAAACTTGCGTAGTATGAAAAACCATTTAGGCCTCCAAATTGCTGGAACATCATAAGTCCAGCACAAACCTGGAATAATTTTTGCATACACATCAAATAAGCATCATTATGCAGCTTTTGACAATAGAAACAAATCTATGTATCTCATTATCTCTCACAATCAATGGATAGGCATATCTCTTCTGGAAGAGATTCAGAAGCCCTTCATCTGGAATCTGCTCTATGTATTCTGTGTACAACTGTTACATAACAAAAAGAATAAGTCTCGTTCCTATAAAACATAGGTTAAGAGTTGGAAAAACCAAGTTCTTTAGGAAGTTAAACTTTTTGGCTTTGTAAACTGATATTTTGTATTGGTTCAAGAAAAGATGAGATTTACTCTAATATCCGTAGCTTCTTGAGAAATATCAGCATGTTCACCACTAAGGCGCCGCAGAGCAGCTTCAAACTCTTTCGTTTCATTAGTCTTGGCCTGCAGTTGGTTAGCAGTATCAATTGGACACATTAATGAATTTTCATGCCATATTGTTTCGAATACTGTAGCCTATACATGCATTAAACCCCACTAACCAGCCATCTTGGAGACTCCGGAATAAAGAACAATCCTATTAATTGTAGCACACATGGTATGACTCCTGAAAACAAAATTAATGTCAGCTTTTTAAGTAGCTCAAAATTCGAATCTCTGGCTTACGAAGAATGTCACCAACTAAAAGTTTAAACTATATCAAAAGAAGTTACCTATAAGGGCCGAGGTGCGCCAATTGATCAGAGAACCCATAATAAACATGACTGCCTTGCCACAGCATAGCATTAACTGTAAAAAACTAACATATATCAGCTAAAGGAAATCTGCTCTCCGGAATCAAAATATTGAGGAATCTGTATAAGAGAAGATTGAGAAGACCCCTTTCACCATACCAGTGAATCGTGTAGCAAGTTATGGAAGTTACCACATAACAAATAACCCCAGATCCACATCCAAATAGAAGTCTTCCCAGGTCAAGCCACAGAGCATCCTGTCAACATTGGGTTCCATTTCTTTTTATTAATCAGTTCATCACTGCCTTGGACTGTTTGAGATTTTCTGAACGACAAACCTTTGAGAATACTATAGCAAACCACCCTGTGATGCAGAAAATTTCTGAAATTCCCATTGCCTGTTTAGATATATAATGTATCTAAGTTGTTAAATTACTTGCATCAAGCAGGAAACTGGATACCAAGCATCTTTAACATATGTTACGATTAATAGAAGACTTACGCCTCATCGGCTTACGAGATCTGCAATCTTCCCACTACATGCTGCTCCAAGCATCCCTCCTACTGTTAATATGGAACCAAAGACTGCATACTGCATCAGTGAGTGAAGTTAATCACTGACCATAAATATTATGGAGTAAAAAACTAAGATAAAGGCAAACATGTGTTTATTCTACTTTGATGCTGTGATTCAATATTTTCATCTTAATATTAAATGATCAGATCACTTTCCCAAAGATGATATTGAGAAAGTGAAACCCTAAACCATAGTTCAAAAGCTACTCTGCATTTTTTTTTACCTCAGATAGAGAAAGGCCAAGGTCTTCCATAATGCCGCTTTTAGCCGGTGATGAATACCCCACCTGAAAATGGATCTCAAACCAATCAAATACGCCATTAATGTAACACCTCTAACCAATTTATATCATAAACACCACATCAAATTAAGATTAGATCATAATCTAATATACATCATGTTCTTTCATACTCATTAGCCGATTTTTTTTTTTTACTAAACCGAATTTAAGCATGGAAATTAGGCCATTTTCGCATGGCCATTTATATACATAACCCAAAATCAAGCCTGTCAGTTATGCTATACATGCCATAAAATTTAATTCAATTTCAACAAAATACCGAAAGGAGTCGATAGTGTGATAGCCTTCTCTGACGATCCCCGAGCTCGTAACCAACTTTCAAAATCTATAAAACAAAGAATAATCATACACACAGTAAGCTTTCGCAGCTTAGTAAGTCATAAGCAACATTAATTATATGAACATTCACACTAAATCAAATAGCCAAATCAACTCAAACCTTAATTAAATATACATATATCACACTCACAAGTTTATATGTTACCAAAAATGTATAGCTAAATGCACAATTACGCATAAACATATATAATTATCATTTTTAAATATTACAACTATATCAATAGGCAGAAACACTTATGTTCAATTGTGATAAGACATAATTTATTTCTCACATAGCTTTAAGTCATCAATTCAAGTATACAACTTACCTTAATTTCATAACATAGCATGAATACATACCTAAAACATTTAATTCAATTTCAGATTCTGTCTTTATATCACATTGCCCGTTGAACTATTCAGAATTAATATAGATACCCGGATAACTCGTAAAGATCGTACAATGCCTACGTCCCAGACGAGGTCTTGCATGTAATCAAATATCGATGCCACTGTCCCAGACAGGGTCTTATGCGTAAATCATATACGATACCAATGTCCTAGACATGATCTTACACGTAAATCATATACGATGCCAATGTCTCAGACATGGTCTTACACGTAAATCATATACGATACCAATGTCCCAGACATGGTCTTATACGTAAATCTCAAATCAATGCCATCGTCCCAGACGTGGTCTTTCAGAATATTGTATATCAAAATTCCTATGATTCATTAGGGCTTTTGAATGTCGCAATTAAATAAATTAAGCTCGAAACAGGTCATTCCATGCGTAGTTAAAATTCAGCAACAACAACTCATCAATTATACAGGGCATTTAATTTATAAATTCATACTCAATATATATATTATTTCAGATAGTATAAAATCATAAACAATGCAAGTCCCTAAATCAGCCTAATAGCATTACATTCGGACAATGTTGTTAGCCCAAAATGGATAGATTAATTAACACCAAATGGCAACATAACCACATCTAAATTTGACCGAAAAATCAATAAATTCGGACAGTTATTTTTATTAAATAAAAGGCATAAATGGTAGTGCATTGCATAATGAATTTAACACAATCAGGCAACTTTAATTTAAGCTCCCTATCATTTAATTAGTGTATGTAACATGTACAGACATTGCATTTATAGCTTGTTTCAATTAGCTTTAAAAGAATGCATTAAATGTTGAAATTTATAGCATTCAGACAACAATTCTCATTTTTGGACAGGGTTAACTTTTATAAATTAATATTTTTTTTTCTTATTTACAACAGCAGTAGACGAATTACACTAAAATTTGCTGCACATTCAATACAACAATTTCATGCTAAAGTAATAATCATTCATGCAGCAGATTTCAACAGCTTTTGTTTATTCATTAAAAAATTTTCTTTTTCACTTCTAACTGCAGTATTTTGATAATATATATATAACATGTATATTGAGCTATTAAATTCTGCTTAGCAATATTTATATTCAAACATTATTTGCATGTAATAAATATATTTTAAACATAAAAATTTTACAAAATTTTCTTCGAAGAACTTACCTCGGACGAAGACGAACGAATCGGAAGACTATTCGACAACTTTTGATTTCCCTCGTTCCAAATTTGATTTCCTCTTTTCTTGATCTAAATCAATACAAATTTAACTCTTTTATTCACTAAAACATTCAATTCAATCCACATACTCATATTTAGGGCATTTTACAAATTAGCCCTTACATTTTCACATTTTGACATTTAAGTCCCTAATTCACAAAATTACAAAATACATATAATCTCATTTTACACATGCTAGGCCGATTGTTTATACTCTTCATATATGCCCATATGTTTCATTTGTTTCACATTTTAATCCCTCTATTTCATTTTCACATTCTAACCCAAAATACTCAATTTCATAAAAAGTCCAAACACAAAACATATTAATCTCATACCAAGCTTTCATAACTTTTCAATTAACATCATTAAACCCACAAAATCATCAATGGAAAAACTCAAAAATCATCATCAAATTCTGAAATTGAGGCTTGGGCTGAAGAGAACACATTGCAACGATCACAAAAACGTAGAAATTATAAAAAATCGAGCAAACTACATACCTAAATCAAAGCTTCAAAATGTGCCGAACCTAAACAACAACCATGGCTTCTTTTCTTCTCAACATTCAGCCATGCAAGAGATGAAATACTCCACTAACCTTTTAATTTGTTTTATTTATGTCATATTATTACATCATTTACAATTTTAACCTTAGTGATTTAATTTACAAAACACATAATGGTTGTCCTTTGCCGTCCATAAGCTTTAATAGTGGCCTAATTTCCCTTTAAGGACTTAACAATTAATTAACCATAGCAATTTAGTACTTTAATAATTTAAATGCCACTTTCACATTTTAAGCGATATAGCCATTTTTACAAATTAAACACACAAACGGATAAATTAAATCATGAAATTTTCACACACGTTAATTCATATACTATAAGCACGAAAAATAATATTAAAATATTATTTTTTAACTCGGACTTGTGGTCCCGAAACCACTGTCCGACTAGGGTCTAAACCGGGCTGTTACAACTCTCCCCCCTTTAGGGATTTTCGTCCCCGAAAATCTTACCGGTGAATAGGTTTGAATAACGTTCTTTCATTGTACCTTCTGACTCCCAAGTTGCTTCTTCAACTCCGTGTTTATGCCAAAGTACTTTGACCAACGGGATTTTCTTATTTCGTAATTCTTTAACTTCACGAGCCAGAATGCTAATCGGTTCTTCTTCATATGACATATCAGACTTAATTTCAATCTCGGTCGGACTAATCACATGCGAAGGATCGGATCGATATCTATGAAGCATCGAAACATGAAATACATTGTGAATCTTTTCTAACTCAGGTGGCAACAGCAATTTATAAGCAACCAGCCCGATACGCTCTATAATCTCATACGGTCCAATGAATCTCGGACTTAACTTACCTTTGCGACCAAATCTGAGTATTTTCTTCCACGGTGAAACTTTTAAAAACACTCTGTCCCCGATCTGAAATCATATATTCTTTCTTTTCAAGTCCGCATAAGATTTCTGCCGATCCGAAGCTGATTTCAAACTATCCCGAATCATTTTCACTTTCTATTCAGTCTCTTTAATCAAGTCTACCCCGTGTATCTTATTTTCACTGAGCTCGGTTCAATATAATGGTGTACGACATTTACGATCATACAAAGCCTCGTAAGGTGTCATTTTGATACTAGATTGAAAACTATTATTATATGCAAATTCAATCAAAGGTAAGTATCGTTCCCACGTACCTTCAAACTCGAGAATGCAGCACCTCAACATATCCTCAAATATCTGAATGATTCCGTTTGCGGATGGAAAGCTGTGCTAAAATGCAGTTTCGTACCTAAAGCATCTTGTAATTTCTTCCAAAATCGCGATGTTAACCTTGGGTCTCTGTCCGAAATAATAGAAATAGGTACACCATGCAACCTCACAATTTGTGAAACATACAATTCGGCAAGTTTATCAAGTGAAAAATCAGTACGGACCGGAACAAAGTGAGCCGATTTTGTCAATCTATCAACAATAACCCAGATTGTATCTTTCTTGCTCGGTGTTAACGGTAAACCAGATACAAAATCCATCGTGACCCGGTCCCATTTCCACTCGGGAATCATAATCGGCTGAAGTAATCCAGACGGTACTTGATGCTCGGCTTTAACTTGCTGACAAATTAAACATTTTGAAACAAAGTCAGAAATGTCTCGTTTCATACGGTGCCACCAATAATGCTGTTTCAGATCGTTATACATTTTTGAACTACCCGGATGAACAGAAAATCGACTACTATGAGCTTCATTCAAGATCATCTGAATTAACTCTAAATTTTTCGGAACACATAGTCGAATTCTAAATCTCAAACAATCCTCAGCATCAACTAAAAACTCTGAATCAACTTTCAAATCACACTGGCCCGTTTTGCAATTAAATCACTATCGGCTTTTTAAGCTTCACAAATCTGTTGAACAAATAACGATTTTGCCTTGAACTCAGCTACTATCGCACCATCATCAGACATTGCTATATGCGCATTCATTGCACACAGAGTAAACAGTGACTTTCAACTTAGAGCATCAACCACAACATTAGCCTTTCCCGGATGATAGTCAATCACAAGCTCATAATCTTTTAGCAACTCTAACCACCGTCGCTGTCTCAAATTTAGGTAGTTCTGAGTCATCAAATATTTCAGGCTCTTGTGATCAGAATAAACATGACATCTTTCACCGAATAAATAGTGACGCCATATTTTTAAAGCAAAAACAATAACGACCAATTCGAGATCATGTGTCGGATAGTTCTTTTCGTGCGGCTTTAACTGTCTTGAGTCATAAGCTACAACTTTGCCTTCTTGCATCAAAACACAGCCCAAACCATTCAAAGATGCATCACTAAAAATGACAAATTCTTTACCCGATTCTGATTGAACTAATACTGGAGCTTCAGTCAACAAGGCTTTCAACTAGTCGAAACTTTTTTGACACTTCTCTAACCACTCGAACTTAACATCTTTCTGCAATAGCTTCGTCATCGGAGTTGCAATCATAGAGAATCCTTTCACAAACCGTCTATAGTAACTAGCGAGCCCTAGAAAGCTTCGAACTTCAGATACATTTCTCGGAGGTTTCCAATCAAGTATAGCTGAAATTTTACTTGGATCAACCCGAATACCTGATGCTGATATAACATGGCCTAAGAAACTGACTTCGCGTAACCAAAACTCACATTTACTGAATTTTGCATACAATTGTTTATCTCGTAAAGTCTGTAACACAAGTCTTAAATGTTCAGCATGCTCTGCCTCATCACGGGAGTAGATCAGAATATCATCTATGAATACTATCGCAAACTGATCCAGATATTGTCTAAAGATCCGATTCATCAAATTCATGAAAACAGCACATGCATTAGTAAGTCCAAAAGGCATAACCAGGAACTCGTAATGTCCGTACCTCGTTCGGAAGGCTGTCTTTGGCACATCAGAGTCTTTAACTCGCAACTGATAGTAACCCGATCTCAAATCTATCTTTGAAATCTTTGAAAACACTGAAGCCCCTTTTAGCTGATCTAACAAGTCGTCAATACGTGGCAACGTATATTTATTATTTTTTTATAGTCACCTTATTGAGCTGTCGGTAATCAATGCACATTCTCATTGTTCCATCTTTCTTTCTCACAAATAGAACTGGTGCACCCCAAGGAGAGAAACTCGGTCGTGCGAAACCTTTATCAGTCAACTCTTGTAACTGTGTTTTCAATTCTTTTAATTCGGTCGGTGTCATACGGTATGGAGCTATCGAAATTGGAGTCGTCCCTGGTATTAACTCAATACCAAACTCTACCTCTCGAGTAGGTGGCAAACCCGGCAATTCTTCGGGAAACACGTCTGAATACTGACTCACAACTAGCACGGATTCAATCTTCTTTTTGGCCATTCTACTATCAAGAACATATGCAAGGTAAGCTTCACAACCTTTTCTCACATACTTCTAAGCCAACATCGAGGATATTACAGCTGGTAAACCATTCAGATCATTAGATTCAATTCGAATAATCTCATCATTCTGACACCGTAGATCAATAGTTTTCTGTTTGCAGTTTACAATAGCATCATGCAGGGTTAACCAATCCATACCTAGAATTATATCAAACTCGTCAAATGGCAACAACATCAAATCAGCCGAAAAACACAAATCTCGAACCATCAACGGACAATTCTTACACACTTTGTCAACCAAAACACACTGGCCCAGGGGGTTTGATACTTTAATTACAAACTCAGTAGACTCAACAGGCAAAGTCTTACTGGATACTAAAGTTTCACATACATATGAATGAGTTGAACCAGGATCCATCAATGCAATAACATTAGTATTATAGAGAGTGAAAATACCAGTAATAACATTTGGGGATGAGGCCTTTCCTTGTGTGCGTATGGCATAAACTCTGGTAGGTGCACGAGCCTCGGATCTAACAGCTGTACCTTTAGTACCTCTTTGACTACCACTCATAGCACTCATGTTTCTGGAGGGTTTACCTCTAGCTGCAGTGTTACCAGATCTGGTATTCTGTACCGGGTTTTGATTCGCCAACTCAGGCACTCCCGAATATAATGATCCTTCAATCCACATTTAAAGCAGGTTTTATTAAGCAATCTATAGCTACCGAGATGTTATTTTCCACAATGTTCACACTCAAGTTGATTTGATATGACATTACCCACACTTGCTACAGAAGTAGCTCTCAAACTTACAGGTGGTCTATCCCTGTACCATCGTAAATACCCTGCAGTAGCCTTTGAACGGCTAGTGTCATCTCTAAACTTCTTTGAGGTCGACTGAAATGACTTATTGAATGATCTTTTACGGGAATCTCTAGCTTCAAAGTCAGCCTTTCTCTTCTCTTTCCCAAGCTCTTCAACTTTGCAAGCTCTTTCAACAAGTACTACAAACTCTTTTATCGCAAGTATGCCAACTAATGTTTAATGTCTTCATTCAAATTTCATCTTCAAATCTTTTACACATAATAGCTTCGGTTAATATACACTCTCGGGCGTACCTACTAAGTGTCACAAATTTTTGCTCATACTCTATCACTGTTATTCGACCCTATTTCAGTTCAAGAAATTTTTTGCATTTTTTATCGATAAATCTCTAGCTAATGTATTTCTTACGAAATTCTGTCTGAAAAAATTCCCAGGTCACTCGCTCTTTCGGAATCACCGATACCAGTGTATTCCACCAGTGATATGCAGTGTCCCGAAGCAAAGATATAGCACACTTTAAGCACTCATCAGGGTTGCAGGATAGCTCATCGAACACTCGAATAATATTATCGAGCCAAAATTCAGCTCGCTTAGCATCATCATCATTGGTGGCCTAAACTCTTTAGCCTCGTATTTTTGAATTTTATCAATAGGAAGCTTATTCAATCTCAATATATCACTTACTTGAGGTATAACAGGTATCGAAGTTGGATTAATCGGGGGTGGAGGTTGCGGTGCAGCCGGATTAGTACAGATATATTGAGTAAACCATTCATTTATCATTTGGAAAAGGCTTGTTTAGCCTCTCCCTCCTGGTCAATCGAGGTCGGTTTAGAATTTACTAGCTCTGCCCCTTGCGCGGGAGCAAGCGCTATACTCTCAACATCATCAGTTACGACTCGATCGGGATCTATTACTATACAAAAACACATTTTCAGATGTCAGAAGTCATCACACTATTGCAACATAATTTATGGCATGTATAGCTAGACTCACACGCGCTACATTAGTCCTAGAATCGACTAAACCGTAGCTCTGATACCAATAAAATGTAACACCTCTAACCAATTTATATCATAAACACCACATCAAATTAAGATTAGATCATAATCTAATATACATCATGTTCTTTCATACTCATTAGCCGATTTTTTTTTACTAAACCGAATTTAAGCATGGAAATTAGGCCATTTTCGCATGGCCATTTATATACATAACCCAAAATCAAGCCTCATCGCTTATGCTATACATGCCATAAAATTTAATTCAATTTCAACAAAATACCGAAAGGAGTCGATAGCAGTGATAGCCTTCTCCGACGATCCCCGAGCTCGTAACCAACTTTCAAAATCTATAAAACAAAGAATAATCATACACACGAGAAGCTTTTGCGACTTAGTAAGTCATAAGCAACATTAATTATATGAACATTCACACTAAATCAAATAGCCAAATCAACTCAAACCTTAATTAAATATACATATATCACACTCACAAGTTTATATGTTACCAAAAATGTATAGCTAAATGCACAATTACCCATAAACATATATAATTATCATTTTAAATATTACAACTATATCAATAGGCGTAAACACTTATGTTCAATTGTGATAACACATAATTTATTTCTCACATAGCTTTAAGTCATCAATTCAAGTATACAACTTACCTTAATTTCATAACATAGCATGAATACATACCTAAAACATTTAATTCGATTTCAGATTCTGTCTTTATATCACATTGCCCGTTGAACTATTCAGAATTAATATAGATACCCGGATAACTCGTAAAGATCGTACAATGCCTACGTCCCAGACGAGGTCTTGCATGTAATCAAATATCGATGCCACTGTCCCAGACATGGTCTTATGCGTAAATCATATACGATGCCAATGTCCCAGACATGGTCTTACACGTAAATCATATACGATGCCAATGTCTCAGACATGGTCTTACACGTAAATCATATACGATGCCAATGTCCCAGACATGGTCTTATACGTAAATCTCAAATCAATGCCATCGTCCCAGACGTGGTCTTTCAGAATATTGTATATCAAAATTCCTATGATTCATTAGGGCTTTTGAATGTCGCAATTAAATAAATTAAGCTCGAAATAGGTCATTCCATGCGTAGTTAAAATTCAGCAACAACAACTCATCAATTATACAGGGCATTTAATTTATAAATTCATACTCAATATATATATTATTTCAGATAGTATAAAATCATAAACAATGCAAGTCCCTAAATCAGCCTAATAGCATCACATTCGGACAATGTTGTTAGCCCAAAACGGATAGATTAATTAACACCAAATGGCAACATAACCACATCTAAATTTGACCGAAAAATCAATAAATTCGGACAGCTATTTTTATTAAATAAACGGCATAAATGGTAGTGCATTGCATAATGAATTTAACACAATCAGGCAACTTTAATTTCAGCTCCCTATCATTTAATTAGTGTATATAACATGTACAGACATTGCATTTATAGCTTGTTTCAATTAGCTTTAAAAGAATGCATTAAATGTTGAAATTTATAGCATTCAGACAACAATTCTCATTTTGGACAGGGTTAACTTTTATAAATTAATATATATTTTTTCTTATTTACAACAGCAGTAGACCAATTACACTGAAATTTGCTGCACATTCAATACAACAATTTCATGCTAAAGTAATAATCATTCATGCAGCAGATTTCAACAGCTCTTGTTTGTTTATTCATTAAAAAATTTTCTTTTTCACTTCTAACTGCAGTATTTTGATAATATATATATAACATGTATATTGAGCTATTAAATTCTACTTAGCAGTATTTATATTCAAACATTATTTGCATGTAATAAATATATTTTAAACATAAAAATTTTACAAAATTTTCTTCGAAGAACTTACCTCGGACGAAGACGAACGAATCGGAAGGCTATTCGACAACTTTTGATTTCCCTCGTTCCAAATTTGATTTCCTCTTTACTTGATCTAAATCAATACAAATTTAACTCTTTTATTCACTAAAACATTCAATTCAATCCACATACTCATATTTAGGGCATTTTACAAATTAGCCCTTACATTTTCACATTTTGACATTTAAGTCCCTAATTCACAAAATTACAAAATACATATAATCTCATTTTACACATGCTAGGCCGATTGTTTATACTCTTCATATATGCCCATATGTTTCATTTGTTTCACATTTTAATCCCTCTATTTCATTTTCACATTCTAACCCAAAATACTCAATTTCATAAAAAGTCCAAACACAAAACATATTAATCTCATGCCAAGCTTTCATAACTCTTCAATTAACATCATTAAACCCACAAAATCATCAATGGAAAAACTCAAAAATCATCATCAAATTCTGAAACTGAGGCATGGGCTGAAGAGAACACGTTGCAACGATCACAAAAACGTAGAAATTATAAAAAATCGAGCAAACTACATACCTAAATCAAAGCTTCAAAATGTGCCGAACCTAAACAACAACCATGGCTTCTTTTCTTCTCAACATTTGGCCATGCAAGAGATGAAATACTCCACTAACCTTTTAATTTGTTTTATTTATGTCATATTATTACATCATTTACAATTTTAACCTTAGTGATTTAATTTACAAAACACATAATGGTTGTCCTTTGCCGTCCATAAGCTTTAATAGTGGCCTAGTTTCCCTTTAAGGACTTAACAATTAATTAACCATAGCAATTTAGTACTTTAATAATTTAAATGCCACTTTCACATTTTAAGCGATATAGCCATTTTTACAAATTAAGCACACAAACGGATAAATTAAATCATGAAATTTTCACACATGTTAATTCATATACTATAAGCACGAAAAATAATATTAAAATATTATTTTTTTAACTCGGACTTGTGGTCCCGAAACTACTGTCCGACTAGGGTCTAAACCGGGCTGTTACAATTAACACATTCATTCCTTAACATAACATATAGCCCCAACCCACTATAACATATCAAGTTTCAAGCTTGTGAGGCTGAGATACTGATGATAAGTATCTTCATCCTTTACCAATTGATATAAGTTAAGATTTTCTTTCATCATTTACAGGCAATATGAACCAGATATTGCTACTATGGTATTAAAGATAACAGTAATTGTGACAGAAGTTGAACCATTTTACTATTCTTACAGCATTTCCAAAAGCATATGCACCAGATATTGCTACCATGGTGCTAAAAACAACAGTAATTGTGACAGAAGTAGAAGCATGATTATTATAGCTAATAACCCTATCTCCTATTAGGTACAGCATTCTTGAATACAAAGAAATACGAATTACTCATGGAAATTGCTTAGTATTATCTTGTATTGAATCACTCTCATGCTAATGTTTTTAAACTTGAATTTGAGTAAGTGTTGTTAACAAACTCTACTAACCTAAGTAACAGAATGGTAACAGATTAACAATATATGTTCTCTAACATTCAACCAACTTTCCCAATAGGTAAGACCTAAAGTAAATTCCGAAATCGAGTAAATGTTGAGACCGACAAAGGTTTTGTGAGGATATCAGCAACTTGGTCACAGGCAGGCACTTTACTTACAACTAGTGAACCACTAGCCACCTTTTCACGAACAAAAAATAAGTCAAGCTCGACATGTTTAAACTTAGAGTGTAACACCGGATTAGCTGCAACTGCTACTGCACTTGAATTGTCACACCAAATAGCCGGAGGATCAGTAGAACGGACTTGTAACTCTGTTAGTAGAGAAACTAACCACGCAATATCACTGGTAGCTGGAGCTAAGCTTCGATATTCAGCCTCCGCCGTGGATCGAGAAACAATTTGTTATTTCCTAAAACACCAAGAGTAGCCAGTCGTAGAACGGCGATCATCAAAATCGAGACCCCAGTTGGCATCTGCATATCCAACTAAAGATAGCCTATCAAATGGGCGAAATACCAATACATGAGTAATAGTGCCATGTAGATACCTCAAAATACGTTTTAATGCCACTAGATGTACTGTAGTAGGTGCATGCATGAATTGACACACAATTAACTGCATAAGCAATATCCGACTAAGTTAAGACCACATATTGAAGAGCACCTACAAGGCTTCTGTATTCAGTAGGATCAGCAAGGCGATCACCATTATCTTTAGACAACACCGGGGAATTTACCATCGGTGTGTGAACACTCTTTGCATTAGCCAAAGAACTCCGATCAAACAGGTCCCGAATGTATTTGCGCTGGCATAAATAGAAACTTTATTGGATAATCGATTAACTTCAATACCCAAAATATAATGGAGATCGCCCATATCTTTTAGAGAAAATTCTTTATGTAACTACTAAACAAAACAGCTTATCTCATGAGCTGAACTACCAGTAATAATAATATCATCTACATAAATCAAAACATAAAAGACAAACTTGGTTGTAACTTTAACAAACAAGGAAGCATCAGATTTTTATAAGACAAAATCAGTAGAAATAAGAAATTGTTTCAATTTGTCAAACTAGGCACAAGGAGCTTGCCATAATCCGTACAATACCTTTGTCAGATGACAGACTAAAGGTTCACCATTTGGTCCATACTGAACATAGCCAGGAAGTTGGTGCATGAATACTTCGTCAGTGAGCTCGCCATTTAAAAAAGCATTGTTGATATCAACTTGACGGAGTTGCCAACTATTAGTTACAACAATGGATAAAATGATTCGGATAGTGGTCGATTTAACCACCGAACTAAAGGTTTCCTTGAAGTCACATACAGGTATTTGTGAACACCCCTTTGCTACCAACAGTGCCTTTCGTCGATCAATAGATCCATCAGGATTCTTCTTGGTTTTGAAAAGTCATTTGCACACAATCATTTTCCGTCTAGGAGGCAAGGAAACAAGTTCCCAAGAGGAGTTAGCCATTAAAGCATCAAATTCAACTTGAACAGCTAGTTTCCATTCTTTATGAGCAAACGCTTCTTCAACAGTGCGTGGCTCAAAATCAACAGCTTCAATGAATAAAGCCTTAGGTTTAAAAATCCCTTCCTTAGACCAAGTAACCATAGCATGAGTATTGTTCAGAGGAGCAGAAAACACAACGGTTAGATCAGACATCCCAGCAAGATGATCAGATCCTATTGCAACTGACGAATCAACAGGAATGGTCTGGAGTGGACTACACGTAGTTGGCGAGCCATCAGATTGCACAGGATTGCTACTTGGAGTAGGATCTAGAGATATAGTAGGCGATGAGTCAGTGACTCGGCTAGGTGTGGCGGTGGATTGAATAGAAGAAGATCGAACAATAGGAATATATATGGTGACACATGGAGAAGATTGAACTATAGAGAGATCAGGCGAAAAGAAAAAAAATTGACGCTCATTAAAGACAACATGCCGAGAGATAAAAACCACACCTCCTGGTGTGAGACAGTGATAGCCCTTATGTTGAGAGTTATACCCTAAAAACGTAGATGGCTGGGAACGAAACTCTAGTTTATGATGCACAAATAGACGCAAATACGGGAAGCAACAACACCCAAACACCCGTAAGTGATCATATGTAGGTTTATGACCATAAAGGGCCTAATATGGAGACTGACCTTTCAGAACCAGAGTCGGCAGACTATTGATATGATGAACAGCACTATAGAAAGCATAACTCCAATAACGTATCGGTAGATTGGCCTAGGCTAATACAGTAAGACCAGTCTCCACAATATGCTGATGTTTGCGCTCAGCAACACCGTTCTATTCAAATGTATAAGGATAGAAAAGACGATGAAGAATCCCATGACTACCCAAAACTGACGTAAAGGCACGAAACTCATCGCCCAAGTCACTCTAAAATTTCTTAATATTCTTCCCAAACTGAGTGAAAACCATCTGCTGAAACTAACGAAAGCACTCAACTGTCTGAGATTTACGTTTAATCAGATCAATCTAAGTAAATCGACTACTCATGTCAAAAATCAAAACATAGTACAGATTATTTCCACAAGCAACAGAAGTCGGGCCCCACAAATCAGAAATAACTAATTCAAATGATTCCATACATTTAGTAGTGGAGGGAAAAAAGGGTAATTTATGTGACTTCTCTTTCTGACAGGCAATACAAACATTATCGAGACATTTCTTATTGAAAATAATTTGACACTTATCAAGAACAAGTTAACTACAGCAGCAGAAGGATGACCAAGTCTCTTATGCCATAGTGCAAAGACATCAGTATTTAAAGAACACTCCTAAAGGCTAGTGTTGTAAATGGCAGGAATAGTATCAGATGAACCAAATGGATTGGTAGAAAATTGATATAAATCATCACGAGCTTGGCCCCGTAGCAAAATTTCTTATGTCTGGATGTCCTTAATAACACAATAAGATAGATGAAATTCAAAAAAATACATTATTGTCATTAGCAAACTGAGAAACAAACATAAGGTTCTTTCGGATACTCAGCACACACAAGACATTAGAAAGATGTAATATCCTATTCTTTGTAGGCAAAACAAAATTCCCAATAGACGAGATTTTAGTGGAAGCCCCATTCTCCATTAAAAGAGAGAAAGTACCTGAATATGGAGTGGACTCATTCAAACTAGAGGCATTCTGACAAACATGCTGAGTGACCTCGGAATCTGGATACCAAGACAAAGTTCCAACAAGTACAGGAACATAAGAATCAGTATTATCAAAATTAGACCCATACTTAGTAGCGGTCAAATAATCAAACGCATGAAAATCAGAGATACGGAAGAAACCAATACACGGCGAAGAGTCACAATCAATAACAAGTGCATGAGGTTTTGTCCGCCATAGGACTCCGGGATTATGATTTGGCAAAGGAGTTGGGCCCTCAAGTCCAACATAATGAGCTGATGGCCCAAGAGAATCGGGCCTAAAATTCAACCCAGTAGCGGCCTACTTATTAGGCCCAGTTGGCCCAGCAGACTAGGCTGCACCATGCGAACGCTGAACCTCAGCAGATGGTCCAAATCATCACTGGCCCAATGTACGTTCCATGCAAGGTCTGTGGTATGGAAAATAAAGCAGACTTGGGCCACTAGAGCAGTCCAATGTCTGTGTGGGCCACCATCTGACGCAAACCCGTGACCCACCTGATTTAGTTTGTCATAGACAAAGGGATTTGTATCCCTATACTGCAGCGCAGTTCTAAAACCCTAAAAAAAGGGCTATCCGCCCTAATATGCGCCACCAGGAAAAGGTACCGGGCTATCTCCCATCGAGCTCGCATTGTTCCCAGGCCCTCCAAAACTAGCATATCGACCATCGGGCACCTCCTGTCCAATCTTAGCAGACAAAGGTCGCACCATTGTTGAAGCATTCGGACCACCATACTCTAAGTTAAACCGATAGAAACATCGTTGTGCAAGATGGCCATAACGGCCACAAATCTGGCATTGTACTCATTGACAAAAACCACGCCCTCGCGAGCCAGAAGAATGACCACTGCGCACATCACCTCGACTAAACTCTGTCCCTGGAAGAGTTTCGATGAGATTGGCATGCATTGGCGCATCATTCATTGTCTGTGTTTTGCGACTTTCGATCTCTAACAGTACATCGACCAATTTCTAGAACGGAAGGGCCTCCGATGAAAATGATGCCAAAGTTAACACAACATCAAACTCAGACGACAATCCTGCAAGAATAATTTCTACTTTTTCAGTCTCCGAAACACTAGAACTAGAGGCTTCAAGCAAAGCACAAAGGTTCTGAATTTTTGCAATGTATTCTTTAACAGAGAGCTCACCGTTTGTTACGGAGTGCAATTCATGCCAAACACAAGACACCTTAGCACCAGTAGACGCCGTGAACAGTTGATTCAGAATAGTCCAGACATTACAGGTCGTCTTAGCAGCTGTAAAACATGACAGTAGAGACGTAACCAAGTTGTGAGGAGTTTATCTTGCTGAACGAAGGAGAAAGCATGAAGATTAGGAGTTAAAGCACCATTCGGAGACGCCACAGGCCTCGACAGAATAGGTAATGTACCTTCTAAAAACCCTAGCAACTCATAGCCCTCAACGATTAAACGAATATGTTGCTACCATTGAACAAAGCTTTTTTCATCAAGTTTTACTGTATCATGGTGAGGAAAGGACTGAATCAAATGATAACTTGAAAACGGCGGGCTAGAATTATCAATGGAAGTGGAGTCTATTGAATTAGCCATGGATTGGCAGAGGAAGCAGGCACCAGGATCTTAAGCGACTGATACCATATTAGGTACAATATTCTTGAATACAAAGAAATATGAATTCCTGAAAGAAATTGCTTAGTATTATCTTGTATTGAAGTACTATCATGCTAATGTTTTTATACTTTAATTTGAGTAACTGTTGTTAACAAACTTTACTAACCTAACTAACAAAATGATAATAGATTAACAATATCTGTTCTCTAACATCTTCATCTGTAATACTGGTCTCTGCCTCACCAGTAATCAGTCTTCTCATCACAAGCCCTTCCAAAATTTCATTTTCCTCCATGTTTTGCTTTCTTGGTCACGGTGGAAATAGAGAGAAACTGCTCACTTTTTTGAAAGTCAAAAGGGAAAGTATTATTGAAAAAGTACACTCAATTATTGGAATAGAACTTTTTTTTTATCTCAAGTAGTATTAAAACAAAGAGATATTGTAATGCGAAATTATTAAAGTTTTCAGCTGTCACTTTCAAGGGTACCAAAGTTTCAGTAGATCATTCAAAAAAATATCGCAGTAGGGTAGCCAAGAACTAGGTCTAATTTACTTTAAAATACCATAAAAGAAATTATTAGAATAAACTTTTTTTTGAAAAATTATTGGAATAGGTTCATTTTACGAAAATGCTTCCAGTTAGGAACCTTTTCAGATTGTAAGCGTTTTTCCCCAACAGTAACATTCAACAGCTACTTTCTCTGACAACTATTTAATTAGACCTCATCCCCTAATGGTCCAATTTTTTCCCTATATAAATCCTCTCATTTCATTTTTCTTCCAATTCAATCTCAACTCTCTTTCACATTCTCAAATCTCTCTCAAATTCTCTTAATTCACTCTTAAATTCTCACTCAAATTTTATTTCTCTCTAAATTTCTTTTATTAAAATTATCATGACGTTTTTGTAAATTAAATTTTCTATTAGAAATTATTCGGTGTTTTTCAAAATTAGAAATGGCAAGATCTCTAATCCATTTTGATGACATTTTCATCAATCAATTGCAAACAGTAAGAATATTTTTATTGTATTTTATTATTGTTTAATTTTTTTATTTTCTTGTTATATTTGAATTTAATAGTTTGTAATTTTTTTACCAAAATAGGTGGAAGATCAAATTTTGTAGATTTATATTCGTAATCTACCTATTCCTCCATAACCCTTGATTGAACCCACTTGAGAGAAGTCGATTTTTCGCACATGGCTCTTGTAGGTAGGGATGTAAGTTGGACCCGACACTCATAAGCGCATCGGTGGAAAGGTGGAGACTAAGGTGCACACATTCCATCTTCCATGCGGTGAGTGTACTATCACTCTGAAGGACGTGCAGTTACAACTTAGATTACCAGTGGATAGGCCGATAGTGATTAAGTTAGTTCACGCAATTAATTGGAGAGGCATATGTGCCGAACTTTTGGAAAGGCTTCAAAGACGATTTTTGGAGGCAGGATCGAAATGGGTTGGTTAAGAAGAAACTTCGATGGGCTCGATAAGGATTTGATTGAAATTTAAAGAGAACAACATGCTAAGACGTATATCTTTTTTATTATCGGGGGTATCCTAATATTAGATAAGTCATAAAATTTCATTCATCTAAGTTGGCTACTGAAACTCGTCAACTTTAAAGAAATAGGAAAATTTAGTTGGGGGTTTACCGTGTTGGTGACCTTGTACCGGGAGATGTGTTGGGCGACGCAACCACAGAAAATTAAAATTGGTGGCTGCATGCTACAACTGCAGTCATGGGCGTGGTATCGACTGCTATTTTTACGTCCTTAAGCGAACTACCCTTATACATTCTTACTCATAACAAGGTAAAATTCATTAGATAATATATTTACCACAATAAAATTAATTAAATTTTAAATTGTTCTGCTAACAAATTATTTCAATAGGTGGAACCATAGACCGAGTTATGCGAGACTACCGAATGAGCTTCAAGATATACGACTTCTGTTATACCAACGACCGAAAGTGGAGGTACGCATTATTTTTAAATTTGAATTATATAATATTAACGTAGTTGATTTGAGATTTAGTAGTATATATAACTAAAATTTGGATTAATTTAATATAATTTGAATGGACACCATATGAGAATCTAGCAATTCAAGAATGCATCTCGTCAGAATTTTTGGTGAATCCCAACATCTGGCACGCAAAAGGTGCCATTGGTAGTGTACGTTATCATGGAGATGCACAAGTCAGATAAAGTGTTGCGACAATTCAAGTTCAGACAATCAATTCTAGTGGTATCTTAAGACCTCGATGACCTGTATCCTATTAACTTACAGGAGAAGACGAATGAGAATTGGATAATATTTCACGCCCAATATATCAACATGTGGAACAATATGTACGAGCCTTTACCTACTCACGAGGCCATTGTCGCTTCAGAGTTAGCCTACGGTCCAAAGTACATACAATTGTTTAGAGTTTATAGTAAGCCATGAGTGATAGAAGAAGAGGTAAGGGGATGGCAACCACATGCGAGGAGGCCACAAAAGGCGCCTATACATCCAAGGTTTGGTAAGGTGGGTCCATTGTCAGCATCTATGTAAGAAATGACATCGATGGCCACACCACCCTCTGAATAGTATGTCTCATCTTATTCTGGTGCGTATACTTGTAACGACCACATTTTAACTTAGAGTTAGGTACAATGTTGGACCAAGTTAAGAAATAGTAGAGAAATTTTGAAATTTACTAAATAGAGATTTTTAGTATTAAAATAGGTAGTATTTAGACTTGATAGGATATTAGAAAATATTTTTTGAGATAGGACAGATTTAAATAGAAGCTTAGACTAAATTGAAAGAGTATAAAAAAATTGCTGTGGTGGAAGTACAATTTTAGAAAGTTAGGAGATACATAGTGGTAGTAGAAAGGTTGGAAGGATTAAAAAGAAATTTAACTAAGTGAAGTATAAGTCATCCTAGAAATTGTAAAAGATGAGTTGGAATAAAATGGTAAATAGCCAAGTAGATATTTAAGGTGTAATGATGATGGGGAAAAGTGTAAAGATGGATGGCTTGAGGTCTTATTAGCAAATTGACCATTGTTGAACCATCCAAGCTCCAAATCTTCATTTTTCTTTGAAATTTCTTTAGTAAAAGCTAAAATGAAAACTAGTGAGCCACTTTATTTCATGAAGAAATTTCCATATATGGGTTAAAAGAGAGAAATACATGAGTTAGGGTTTTGAATTTTCAAAAAGTTAAGGTAAGGATGATGGAAATTCTCATAACATACATGTTTATTTTCATAATATAGCATAGAAAATTTATTTACTTTTTAGTTTTAACTTATAAATGTTATATGTTGTTATGAAATTGAAGAAAAAGAGAAGAAGTTTAAGGACAAAAGTGAAAGGAAAGGAATAGAAGTGACAAAGGAGTAGAAGGGAAGAAAAATTCATTCATATAGATTCAAATAGACCAAATTCGGAGTTAGAACGAGGAAAAGAGAAAATGTAGGATTAGTAGATTTTACGTACACGATCGTTTGTCGATGTAAGTTCGTGTAACTAAATTGTGTATATTTATATGTTTGAATTAAATGTTGTGTATGTGAATTTTATAATTGCCAAATATATGAAATTGTTTACATATCCGACAAAGCCCGATAAATCTTAAATCCTGTTTGAATAATGGAATTCGATGGATATAGGATTTCCCGATTGGTTGTGGTCCTACATGTGTTGCGGACACACCTTAGCTCCTACGAGCATCCCGTTATAAGCCCTCTCGTTATACAGTTCCTACGAGCATCCTGATCGGTAGTGATTTTGCATGTGTTGCGGACTACTGCACCTTTTTGTGATCATCCTATTATATGATCAGTTGTGATCCTGCATATGTTACAGACACAAACGCAGCTCTTTGTGAGCGTCCTGATATGGCTCGCTTGAACTTTCTGATACATGGCTATCCGAGGATCCTAATTAATGGCTCTTCGTGAGCTTCCTATTATATAGCCCGGATAAGCTCTCTGATAGGCTCTTTGTAAGCTTCTCGATTAATGGCTTTTTATGAGCTTCCTGTTATATGGCTTGAGAGAGGATTTCTCAATTATGTGCTTTAAAGAGCACTCCTGAATATGAATTGACGAATTTCATATTTGTACACTTCGAGTGTACTACCTGTGTATCCATCGATGTTTTTAATGATTCAACAGACAAAATTCTAACATGAGAAAATATGAACATGAAATAAATTAATACACGTATCTACCTGAAATACATGAAAATGATGACACATGATATATGGAAATACAAGATGATAATATATGAATAGGGAATTTGTATGATGAATATGTTCAACCATAATTATAAATTTGTACACCTTGAGTGTATTACCCGTGTGACACTGACATTTCAAATGATTTAATGGGCAAAATTCGACATGAAATAATCTAAACTCGAGATGAATTATTATGAAAATATACTTGAAATACAAGGATATGATTTGTATATGTTATATGAATACATGATGTGGAAAGTATATGAACATGAAAATCTAACTATTGTTGAGCCTATACATGTTTCTTGATATTTATATGAAATATATGACTAACAAGGGTGATGAAGATATGTGTTAGGGCTTGTGATCAAGTTGATTGAATGTGCCTTAGATGTTTATATTAAATTTAAATGAGTGGTAAGTTAATTACCATGTTATACGAACTAAGCATTTCATGCTTACTCTATTTTATTTTCCCCTGTTCTATAGTAATTCAAAGGCTCGTTGGATGGGAAGCTTGGTGGAGATCACTCACACTATCCATCAGCTCATTTCGATACATATATGGTAAATCAATTATGGTTACAATGGCATGTATAGGTTAATTGGCCAATATCGGCATATAAATGCTTCAATTGTAACTAGCCATTGGAATGACTTGTGATGGATATGTTTGGTATGTATTTGAAATTGGTTGATTGATAGAAATTATATTGGCATATTGATGATTGAGTTAAGTTAGTATATTTGATAAGATATGCATATATGTGAACTTGGTAATTTAAATAGGTGTGTATACTTGATTATATGAGGTATTATATCATGTATAGGACTTGATTTTGAGTTGGGTTAAATGACCTATAATAGATTGTGAATGTGTTAGAGTGTTGGTGTAGGAGGATGACAAAATGGAGTGAGAAATATGGCTAGGAAAATAACCTATTTTTGTCCACATGGGCATGAGACACAGGCGTGTGTCTCAACCATATGTGACACACAGCCCAGCACATGGGCGTGTGATCTGGCCGTGTGTCCCCTGCATCAGTAAAATTTCAAAACAGAATGCCCAAGTATTTACACACAGCCTAGCACACGGGCATGTGGATTGGCCGTGTGACCCAAGTCAGAGAGCTACACGACCTGAGACACTGGCGTGTCCCTTTTGCGTGTGGTTCCTGACCACACGGGCATGTGACCCCTGCACCTAGGAAAAATTTTGAGATTTTTCAAAAAATTCTCTAAGTACCTGGTTTAGTCCCGACTCGTTTCTAATGCATGTTTTGGACCTCGAGGGTTCATATAAGGGACTTTATATTTAATTTCTGACATGAATACTGTATAAAATGAAATATCTGTTTACTTGATCTGCATATTCCGTTAATGTTTCGTAACCCTGTTCTGGCGACGAACATGGGTTAGGGGTGTTACATCCAGAATGCAATTTTGGTATCATTTTTCTATAGCGATATAGATGCCTTTCATAAAATATCGATACCTTTTGTTTAAGTATCGATATTTTGCCCCTGTTTTGAATAAAAATAATTTTTAAATCATTTCCAAACATAAACAAACATCCATTAATAACCCCAAATATTTATATTAATAATTTTTAGTTAAATAAGTTAAATCACTACGTATGAATGACTAAATTATAGAATGTCTAACCAAAAATTCTTTGGCACCAAATGTAATAGTCCTATACAGGGTCCATATAGTCGGATCGACTATAGGGGTGTTAAAATACTAACCCTGTCATTTTCATACAAGCACAATATTTTTCTACTTCTACTTCGATGCTAGGTTTTGTTTTCGAACCTCCATCCCTAGTGTATTACACACCGATACCACCGACATTTTCGATGGCGATGATAACGACGACGACATATAGGTTGTCTTTGTTTTGGGCACCAACCGAGAGTCTAGTCATTATGCCATCAGTGTATGAGACACAATATAGTTATACTCCTACACCGATGGTGTCACAAACACCTCTGAGATCATTGTTCTACTAAGGTGGATCATCTTCCTAGCCACCTATTCCTAGACCGTAGGATGCACAATGGAAACTGAGGAGTAATCGGTCGTAATTAACCACAAACAAATGTGAAGAAGATGAGAGGCCAAGACCACAAGCTATACTGGAGCTTGAACCAAGAAGGAATTTGGCTCGCAACCATTGACCACCTCGATGTGTACACATTCTAATTGGGGATTGGATTGATTTACATTATTATTGTTCTTCTCATGTTAACATTACAATAAATATCAAACATTTTTATTGTATCGATGTTGCACATCATTATGTTTTTAGATAAATATAGTTTCTTTTTCATTAAAGTTGGTATTTGTTATCATTTCAAAATATTAAATCAAGGCTGTACGTGAACAATGGAAGAAAGTTGTATAATTTATTGATTTGTATTGTATGAAAAAATGCGCGCTTACAGATTACAACAAAATTGATGTTAATAATGTGTTGTACTTGTATCATCCCTTTGATGTGGACATGACGGCATTGTATGGTCCGAGTTCCTACACCACCCACATAACCTCAATTGATTTGACTTTTCCCAGATGTCAATGTTGTTGTGTATCTGAGTCGATGATGGGAGACCTTTTGGTTTGCAATGCAATAATCTATCAGGTAACAACTTAAATGGAGCACTCGATATAGGTGACCACCTACATTCATTTCGGACTAGTGGGAATACGTTTCCCCACACATTTTAAATGTTTTATAGTTTGTAGACTTCGTCAAAAAAGCTTATGGGATCCAAACGTTGATTATTACATATTGCAATTGCATGAGCGCATGGAAAACAAAGTGCGCCAAATCTCCCACAGTCGTAAGTCCTTTGTCTCAGGTGTACACGATACGCTCCCCCGACAATACCTTGGTCTGACCTGTCATACTCCATTACTCGAAACCATAGGTCTTCATGTGAGTGACACACTAGATGCATACAGTTCGCTCGTGTTGTAGCCTTTCTAATTGCTTTCAGTACATCATTGCTCCAAACGTGGCCACCATGCATCTACCCAACATAATTCACTGTGACACCCCAAACCCGATCGGGATGGTCCAACCCAATTCGAAACATCATATTAGCCACCGAAGTAACTCTTCATTTAACACTTTACGAACCACACCAACCATGTAACACCCCTAACCCGTCTCCGTTATTAGATTAGGGTTACGTAGCATTACCAAACAATTGGAACAACATTTAACATCATAACATTAAATAAATTAATCTCATTAAAAACCTATCAAACATATGCATTTGGTCCCTAAATCGAGCCTTCGAAACCCTAAAAATAGTTTAAAAGCAATTCGAGACTAGTTTGAAACAAAACAAAAGATTTGAGAAAAAGTTACAAAATTTAAAAATAGGGGTCACACGACCGTATGGTCAAGTCGTGTGACATAGCCCAGGCTGTGTAGCAATCGAACAAAGGGACACATGGCCGTGTTGCAGGTTGTGTAACTCTTTGACTTGTGACACAGCCATGTGCTAAGCCGTGTAGCACACTAACTTGATACACTAGCAATTTACACGGCTGTGTCGTCAAGCCATGTGACAGCCCATGTCCCAAGTCGTGTGATTCATAATTTGACCTTAAAAACAAGCCATTTCGAAACCAAACACACCTAACCATCCATCCCATTTGTGCACACATTTAATAAACTTAAGCATCTTTCAAAAACTTATAAACATACCATTTCAAACATCCTATTTCATCTAACCAATATGTCATTCAAAGGCACCACATTTATATCAAAACATCATTAACCAAATAAATCAATATAACCCTACTTAAAGCACAAAACCTAGTTCATTTATCTACCAAATGATATCACATATGGCCATTTACATGCCATCACAAACATACCAAAAAGGATCTTATATAAAAGCATTCGAGAATGGCCAAAATGTTCTAACTTGTCATAGCTCCAAGTTTATCAAACCAAACATAAACTTCAAAAGCATATACATACCAAATCAACCACTTCACATTTAAGAACTATCATAATAAAAGGGTCCTATACATGCCATTTATAACCTTGGACAAAATACTCAAAACTACCAAAATAGTTACTGGATAGTGTGATAGATCTTCAACAAGTCTCCAACCAATCGAGCTTCCAATAATCTATAAAATTAAAGAAAGTAACTACATAAGCAACTAGCGCTTAGTAAGCTCGTATAAACTAAAATATAACTTAGCATTTCTTTAGCACAATTTATAGAATAAGCATAATATAGTTACCAAGACTATAAGCTTAGTAAAATATTATACAAGCACCATAAAACTCACAAGTTAGTAAGTTCATCCATGGTACAACCATCAAACTCACAAGTTAGTAAGTTCATCCATGATACATATGAGTTCAATTATATCATAAATAGATTTCATAAGATACATCATTTAACTCATCAACGTTTTCATAAGATCATGAACCATTTCATTTGTATACATACCATGACATTTCCTTTACTTACCTATTGAACCATCTAGAATTGCATCGGATACTCGAGAATGCTCACACATAGTGTGTGTTTTTTCATATAACCGTAACCTTTCCTTTTTAATAGTGCTCACTCGAGCTGTGAAATGGACCTGCTCACACGAGTTGTGGGTCAGAATGTTAGCTACATGATGTTGCTCACACAAGCTGTAGAGAATTCACAATAAATGCAGGACTTCAGCCATCAGCAAGACATTCAAGACCAGCACCCGAAACATGAAATCCCTAATGACATGTCATTCGTATCCTAAGAATTTTTAAAGTTCAATGGGATTCATTGTCAGTTAATTACTCAAAACATCGATACATAAGCATTTTCAAGTTCATTTATATTAGCACATTATAGTAAATAATCAATTTAGCTAACATTAATACGATTATAATTCATATGAACTTACCTCGATAACTATGGTTGTAGAAGTAGAATTTGAAACTAATCCGAAGCTTTCGTCTTTCCTCGATTTAAATTGATTGTTGTTTATCTTGATCTAAATAGATAATTTCATTCAATTAGTACTTCAAGTATTCAATTCAATTCAATCCATAATTCATATTTATGTAAAATTATAAAATTACCCTAATATTTTAACTTTTCATAATTTAGTCCTTAAACTCATAACTTGAATATTAATCATTTTAACCTAAATCCATATTAACTAATGCTACAAGGAGCCTTGGTACTATATTACATGCCATTAAAACTAATCATTCTAAGTGTGAACTTGGAATAAATATCAAAATTACATGTTAACTTTTAAATAGTACAATGTGATACATGATTTTTAATTTGATTCAATTTTGCAAATTATTAATACCGTTATTGACATAGTCATTTTACATTTATATATTATATATAAAATTTATTTATTCAATATGAAAATAAATGATAAAATGTGTATAATATAAAAATATCTCATGTGAACTTGAAATTATTACAAATATCCTTTCTTTTAACTAATAAATTTATCCTAGTTAAACATGTGGTTTAATTATTTTATTTAAACTTAATTAATAAATTTTATTAATTTATGTAAATTTAAAATTAATTAAACTGGAAAATATTAGATTGATTTTTCGTAATATAATATTTAATTATACTTTTAAAATTTGAAATTATTTCAATTTCCATATTAAATCATAACTTAATTAAATTTTTATAGCAAAATATTATAATATTAATCTTTAAAATAATTCACGTGTAAATGCATATAAAAATTAAAATGAAAAATGTTACATATTTATGTTTATTAATTGCATGCTTTAAATTCTCATTATATCTAAATTTATAACCACGGTTATTTTAATTATATTTCTTAATGGTCTACCGCTCCGCCATGAATTGGTTAAACGTCATATACCTATCAACCCCTTCTGTGTCTTCTGTTCGAAACAACCTGAGGATATTGATCACCTCTTTCGAACATGCTCCATATCTAGGGCAATCTGGTTTGGAACACCCAAGGCCATTCGAAGTGACACTCTGGCTCTATTTGAAGCAAGTATTGTGAAATGGATGTGGATCATAAAGCTGTTACTCATGGCTGGATAATAACCCTCTGGCGAAGCACCCCAATGCAGTATTGTTTAACAACGAGGAGCCAAATCCATTACTGGTGGTGTACATGTGTCCTGGAATATAATGAGTCCATACAGGTATCCGCAAAACCTATAGTACTGCACCGGTAGAAGCGAAATTGCATATTCCAGGTAACGCGTCCCAAGAGCCTCCCGCTAACTGTCCCTTCGCTACTATTAAAGTTAGTTCCCATGCAACCAGCTTCCCATGCAAAGGTGGCCATGCAAAAAGAAAACGTTGCAGGCATTCGAGCCTTGGTTTGCAGGAGCTGAAGCCTGAAGCTTGAAGCTGCCGATCTACTTACTGTTTTTAGTTACATTTTGATTATTTTGTAATCTAGTTCATTTTGAACTAAGTAGGTAAATGTTTTAGTATTGATTGATTGAAAAATCAGAAATGCAAGTTGTACAAGCTAATCTTGTAAGTTTCAATGCAAATTAGTGGTGTTAGGTAGTTGATTAGGTAATTACTTGTTTGTTTTACTTGTTGACTAACATATGTAATGGCTTAATGCCTTGTTGGTGTGTTAATGAAAAAACTCAGCTCAATTTCATTCAAAAAACTCTCTTTTCTTTTCTGTTTTCCATTGCAAAATTTTCTTCTTCCTCGATTGTTTCTGCTACAAGTCTCGAGGCTTGTTGAGCAAGCAAAGCTGAAACTAGCTTGCTGCTGCCCTTTTGCACCAACAATTGGTATCTAGAGCCCTTGTCTTAGTGGACCTGTTGCTCAAAATTAAGGAACCTGATGGCTTCTTCAAGATTTTCACCAGCAACCCCACCAGTCTTCAATGGAGAAGGCTTTTACATATGGCTGGTCAAGATGAAGACTTACCTGCAGGCCTTTGATCTGTGGGAAGTTGTCAACACAGATGCTGAGCCAGCACCACTGAGGGCCAACCCCACAGTAGCTCAGATCAGACAACATGCTGATGAGAGGACCAAAAGGCACAAAGCCATGTCCTGCATCCAGAACTGTGTGTCAGATGTCATCTTCACCAGAATTATGGCCTGTGAGACTCCAAAACAGGCCTGGGACAAGCTTAAGGAGGAGTTTCAAGGCACTGAAAGGACAAGGCAACAGCAGCTATTGAATTTGAGAAGGGATTTCGAGAATCTGAAGATGAAGGAAGAAGAAACAGTGAAGCAGTATGCAGATAGAATCATGACAGTGGTTAACAGGATAAGGCTCCTTGGTGAGCACTTTGATGAGGCAAGAATTGTGGAGAAAGTCCTCTCCACTTTGCCTGAGAGATATGAGGCAAAGATATCCTCCTTAGAGGACTCAAGAGATCTTGCTAGCATCTCTTTGACTGAGCTAATTAACACTTTTTATGCTCAGGAACAAAGAAGAGCTAGCAGAGCTGAAGATCACCAGGAAGCTGCATTCAATGCCAAGGCCAGAGAAGCCTCGAGCACCAATGCTCCCAGAGGCAAAAAGCCTTGGAAAAGCAGGTCTAAGCCTGATACTGCAAGGAGCAATGACCAGCCCTGCAGACATTGCAAAAGGCCAGGTCATCCAGAAGACAGATGCTGGTTTAGGCCAGATGTAGTATGTCAACACTGCAAGAAGAAAGGCCATGTTGAAAGGGTTTGTAAAAACAAAACCAAGCCGAGGCAGAGTCAATTTCAACAACCAAAGGTTGAAGCTCGAGTAGCTGAGGATAGCAGTGACCAAGAGGAGCAGGTCTTTACTGTTTCTTACTTAGCTGCTGAAAAGAAATGTTCAAAAGGCTGGTTATTGGACAGTGGTTGCACTAACCACATGTCACCAGATGCCTCCTTGTTTAAAACCTTGGATAGAAGTTGCAAAACCAAGGTCAAGGTTGGAAATGGTCAGTTCATAAGGGCTGAAGGAAGAGGAGAGGTGCTGATATGTACTCCTACAGGCAACAAAGTCATCTCAAATGTCTTGCTGGTACCTGAAATTGACAGAAACCTTCTCAGCATAGCTCAATTGCTTGAGAAAGGCTATTCTGTTGTGTTTAAGGATAAACAGTGCCACATTGTTGATCCAAGTGGATCAAGCCTTATGATAGTCACAATGACTGGTAAATGCTTTGAGGTCCATTGGCCAAGTGACTCAAAGTCAGCATACACTACCTCTGTTAATGATTCCAAGCTTTGGCACCAAAGGCTCGGGCATGCCAACTTCAGGTCAATGGCTCGATTGGCCAAAGAAGGCTTGGCAGAGAACTTCACCAACTCAGTGGAGCATGATGATGTGTGTGAAGTGTGTCAGATAGGAAAACAGGTAAGATTACCATTCCCAACAAACTCAGCATGGAGAGCCACTGAAAAATTGCAGCTGGTGCACTCTGATGTATGTGGACCTATGAGGACTGAATCACTCAAAGAATAACAGTATTTCATCCTATTCATTGATGATTTTACAAGGTTTTGCTGGATTTTCTTTCTGAAACACAAGTCCGAGGTAGCTCAAGTGTTTGTGAAGTTTAAAATGGTCATTGAGATGTAGCGGGGTTGCAAGTCAAATCGATAAGGTCGACAATGGCACCGAGTACACTTCACTTCGCCAAGTTATTCGCAATGATGCTGCATCAAACACCACTTACAAATGTCTACACACCTCAGCAGAATGGGGTAGCTGAAAGAAAGAACAGAAGTCTGATGGATATGGCCAGATGTCTCCTGTTTGAGAAGAAACTGCCCAAAACCATGTGGGCTGAGGCAGTAAACACTGCTGTTTACCTTCAAAATAGGCTTCCTACCAAAGCTCTTGCATCCAAGACACCTTTTGAGGCTTGGTTTGGATTCAAGCCTTCCTTGGCACACCTGAAGGTGTTTGGTTGCCTGTGTTATGCACAAATACCAGCAGCAAAAAGAGACAAGCTCTCTGAAAGGGCTCAACCAGGTGTCTTAGCAGGCTACAGCTCAGTTAAGAAGGGCTATAGGGTGCTGGATCCCTTGACAAACAAAGTCCAAGTAAGCAGAGATGTCATCTTTGATGAAAAGGCTTGCTGAAATTGGGACAAGAATGAACCAGAAGCAGTTTCAGAAGACCTGGTGCCCAATCAAGCTGAATTTGAGCAGCTTGGTCCTGAAATGGATGTTGATGATGAGCCTATAAGAGGGACAAGGTCCCTAGATGAGATTTATGAAAGGGCACATGTTGCTATAGCAGAACCCAGCAGTTATGAAGAGGCTGAGGCAGATGAAGGTTGGAAACTGGCTATGGTTGATGAAATCAACATGATTGAGAAGAACCAGACATGGGAGCTGGTTGATAGACCTGCTGGAAAGAAGACCATTGGAGTAAAATGGGTCTATCGAGCAAAACAAAATGCAGATGGCAGTCTGAACAAGCTGAAAGCCAGGCTTGTTGTCAAAGGATTTAGCCAAAGGTATGGTCTGGACTACCTTGAAACTTTTGCACCAGTAGCCAGGCTTGACACAGTCAGAATGATAGTTCTTTGGCTGCTCAACATCAGTGGACCATTCATCAACTTGATGTGAAGTCTGTATTTCTCAATGGTTTCCTAGAAGAAGAGATTTACATCGAACAGCCTCAAGGATTTGTGATCACTGGCAAATCACTGGCAAAGAACACATGGTGTATAGGCTGAAAAAGGCCTTGTATGGCCTGAAGCAGGCTCCTCGAGCCTGGTATGCTTGAATTGATTCCTACTTGCTCAGTTTGGAATTTGAGAGGAGTGCCAGTGAACCAACATTGTATGTGAAGAAAAATCAAGTTGAAACTCAGCTTATCTTGTCACTCTATGTTGATGATTTATTAGTAACTGGAGGAGACAAGAACATGCTGCATGATTTCAAAAAGAAAATGATGGAGATGTTTGAGATGTCTGACCTAGGCAGAATGAATTACTTCCTAGGAATGGAAGTGAAGCAAACAGCAAATGGAATTTTTCTTAGTCAGAGTTCCTTTGCTATGAAAGTTTTAAATAAGTTCTCTATGAAGAACTGCAAGCCAACAAGCACACCAATGGCTGTTGGAATGAAGCTATCAAGACAGGAAACTGGTGAACCAGTTTGTGAGACTATGTACAAGAGTCTCATTGGTAGTCTATTGTATTTGACTGCAACAAGGCCCGACATTATGTTTGCAGTTAGTGTGCTATCCAGATACATGAATTGCTGCAACAATCTGCACTTTCAAGCAGCTAAACGAGTACTGAGGTACATTAAAGGCACCATCAACCATGGTGTAATGCTTAAAAGAGCTGAAAACATGAAGTTAATAGGCTATGTCGATAGTGATTGGGCTGGATCGAGAGATGGCATGAGGAGCACGTCTGGATATGCATTTAGCCTTGGCTCAAGCATGTTTTATTGGAGCTCTAAGAAGCAAAGTCTGGTGGCACAGTCAACAGCAGAAGCTGAATATGTTGCAGCTGCATCTGCTGTGAATCAAGCCATATGTCTTAGAAAAATCTTGGCTGATTTAAACCAAAACCAAGAAGAAGCAACAGAGATTTACTGTGACAACAAATTTGCTGTTGCAATTGCAAAGAATCCCATCTTCCATGGTAGAACCAAGCACTTCAATATCAAGTTACATGTTATAAGGGAGATGGAACAAGCTCATGAAATCGAGCTAGTTCATTGCAATTCGGAGGAGCAAATTGCGGATATTTTTACCAAGGCACTCAATGTGTCTAGGTTTGTAAAATTAAAAGGGAAGCTAGGTGTAACCAGCATAGAAACTAAGGAGGAGTGTTAAAGTTAATTCCCATGCAACCAGCTTCCCATGCAAAGGTGGCCATGCAAAAGAAAACGCTAGCATTCGAGCCTTGGTTTGCGTGAGTCAAGCCTCAAGCTTGAAGTCGCCGATCTACTTCATCGCTTTTTAGTTACATTTTGATTATTTTGTAATCTAGTTCATTTTGAACTAAGTAGGTAAATGTTTTAGTATTGATTGATTGAAAAATCAGAAATGCAAGTTGTACAAGCTAATCTTGTAAGTTTCAATGCAAATTAGTGGTGTTAGGTAGTTGATTAGGTAATTACTTGTTTGTTTTACTTGTTGACTAACATATGTAATGGCTTAATGCCTTGTTGGTGTGTTAATGAAAAAACTCAGCTCAATTTCATTCAAAAAACTCTCTCTTTTCTTTTCTGTTTTCCATTGCAAAATTTTCTTCTTCCTCGATTGTTTCTGCTGCAAGTCTCGAGGCTTGTTGAGCAAGCAAAGCTGAAACTAGCTTGCTGCTGCCCTTTTGCACCAACAGCTGCTCTGACAGCACCATTCTTAATGCTTATAGCTTTAGTACAAGATAGAGTATTAGCAAGATATGGCGTCACAGCTGCATTAATAGGATATTGCCCTAACCCTCTATATCTTGCTGCTTCCTACATGCAAATTTCCAAAACCCATTGTCGGCTCCTGCTGATCCGAGAGGCTTTAAGGAAACTGAACTCATTACGTATAACTCATGCACAGTTATATCACTCTGATCAGACATAGGCACGTTTGATTAATGGCCAGGTAACAGTTCATTGGAAGCTGGAACCATTGCAATCAGGCATCCGGAATTCGCTCCGCACCATCCATCTATGATTGGAGCGAACATGGCACATGCAGTCACACAGGGTATACCTGCTGGCTCGAAGGGCCACTACTTCTCAGCACTGGAACCCATTAACAATGTTTTTTGCGCTTTTGTTAATCCACCCAAAAAAATTATATTTTATATAAAAAGTGTTACATAAATTTATATTTAGGTAATTACAGGAGGGATAACCTGAGCCAATTAATTAGTAACTAACCACCAATCGCATCAGTCACCTGGAATAGTTAATTAGAAACACTCAAGACCCTGTTAAGTAATAGACTTCCTTTAGCAAGCCAAGCTGCCACGAAATGTTTTTCCCTTCAAACATATGCTACCTGCTATGGGTGGGGTTTACTTCCACTGGCCTAAAGGTCCATTCAAAATTTAAAAATTGGATAAAAATATTATGTTTGAAAAATAAGTTTTTAACAAAAAAAATAGGTCCGTTTAAAATATGGACTGGGCTCAAACGTTTGAGCTTGGCTCAGCCCATTTTTAAGTTTATAATATTTTATATTATGTTATATTTACATATTATGTAATTTAAAACACATTAAAAAAATAAACTTATATAAAATATATAATACTACTCTAATATAAGCATTAAAATAATGTTAAAATGACTATATAAAATTTCAATAAATAAAAATATAAAATTATTAAATATTAAAATAATATATTATAAATATTTTTAAAAAATTTAAAATTATATCAACGGACTTAAAATAAGTTTAGATTATTTTTTACAAATATAAACAAATTTAAATAAAATTTTAAATTTATATTTTAAACTGAACCAATTTAAATAAATATACAATATATTAATATCTTGGGTGCGAATCTCTCCTTAGCAAAGCCCTTATGCCTTCAACAAAAGATGAGAACTGACATAAATTTGATAATGTATCATACCTAACCCATAAGAAATGACATAATTTATTAATTTGATAAAAGAAATGGAAATTCTTTTGATAATGCGACATAAAGCTAAAAACAGAAAAAGAAAAAAAAAACATCACAAAACCACGTCCAGCCCACTGTTTCTATCTTTGGATTCATGCGGTTTTGTACCAAATGAATTATGTTTAGTTTAATCCCTTTTAAAGTTTGCATTTTTCGGCATTGAAGTACTTAATTAGTAGCTTTTTTATATAATTTACTTCCTATCTCAAATTTAATTTAATTTATTTCTGAATTTAATTTGTATTTTTAATTCTTAATTATGATATAATTAGTTTATATAGGCATAATAAATTTATTTAGCCCTTTAATTTTATAAAAAATTATTTTAGTTCTCTATTTAATTTTTCGCCTATTTTAACTCTTAAATTTGAGTTGTTTGTTAAAACACTCCAAAATAAATGGAAAGTTAATATTTGTTAACTTTGACATGGCATACACGTGGATGACACGTCAACATTAATTAATTAATTTTTAAAATTTAAAGATTCAAAAATAAAAAATTATTTTTAAAATTAAAATTATGAAAAAATATCAAAATTATAAAAAATATTTTTAATATTTTAAAAATCAATTAATTACTTTTTTTTCTACAAAAAAAATGCAATTATTTTCAAAAGGTGAAAATGCTTAAATTGTTTTTAATAAAACTATAATAAACCCCTTTTTTTACTACAAGAAAATGAAAATACAACTGATTATAGGAGCTATACAAGAAGCAGGGCCTAGGAACTGGAACGAACTGGAAGACCAGATTCCAAAATTTTCACAGTTTGGTCCATTGTTGGCCTAACGTCTAATATGGGATGAGAACAAAGAACTGCAACTAAAACATACTGCTCCATCACTTCTGCTAATCCAATCTCCGCCATGTCTTGTTCAAGGACATCCAATGCCCTACCTTGTTCCACAAGCTCCCATGCCCAGTCTGTCACCCGAAAAATCTTTCCCTCATCGTTGTCATATGCCTTTTTGCCACTCAAAAGCTCGAGAAGCACAACCCCAAAGCTATAAACATCGCTTTTCTCAGTTAACTTGCCATACAAGGCATATTCTGGAGCAACATAGCCTAGAGTTCCAGCTACCCTTGTGCTTAAATGTGTCGTTCCTTCAGACTTGATCTTTGCCAAGCCGAAATCCGCAACTTTCGGCTCGAATGTCTCGTCCAAAAGTATGTTACTAGCTTTGATATCTCTGTGAATGATAGCAGGATGAAGTCCATGGTGCAAATAAGCTAAACCTCTGGCAGTTCCAAGGGCAATTTTAAGACGAATAGGCCAGCTAAGTCTCTTCTTCTCGGATCCGAAAAGATGATCATAGAGGCTTCCGTTATGCATCAAATCGCAGACGATGATCCTTTGATGTCCTTCCAATGGAATTGTTGCAGTGCAGAAGCCTCTCAATTCAACAAGATTGACATGTTTTACACTTGCAATGACTTCTACTTCATGTACAAAGTTTGCATCTCCAACAAGTGAGCAATTCTTGAACCTTTTTATGGCAACTTCAGATCCATCAGGTAACACCCCTTTATAAACATTCCCGTATCCTCCCATTCCAATAATGTTCTCTCTCGAGAAATTCATTGTCGCACTTTTGATTTCCTTAATTTTGAACTTCTTTAAACCGGTGCTTCTACTATACAATCCGAATCCGAAAACCAAACTAGTCTCATCTTTAACTGAATCGTTCTTCTCCATAACACGGCGACTCCTCTCCTTTATATTTTTCCTATGTCGTCTCATCAGAAGGACTAAAATTGCAGAAAAGGCCCCAAGTAGACCAACAAGAGAACCAGCTGTGGCACCAGCAATTGCACTTCGGTGGTGGCTACTGCTCGATTTCTTCGGTTTAAGTTCTATGGAAAACAAACACTTAGCAGTTGCTTTATCAGTTGGACCAAAATTGTTGATAAATGCAGCTGCATACATACTAGGATACCCTGAACAAGCAGAGATGTTCCCCGCAGTGCTACCGATGCCATCGAAGTAATTTTTCCCAAGTTGGAGCAGCTTTCTAGTACATAATTCACACGTAAAACTATCATCCAAAGACTGAGTACAGTAATATCTTAATTGGTACAATTCGGTACTGGGGATTAGGCTCTCAAATTGTGCTCTAGATTTTATATTCATGCAGGGTTTAGAAATCCATTCTGCAATATTATATCCGCAAGAAGTTTCGATATCAAAACCATTTATGAACTCACCTATTAGCAGTTGATAGGAATCCCAGCATGCCTTAGAGGTGGTGGGAGGGGGAACAAAGTACTCGTTCGTTCGGAGATACTCGGATCGGACCAAATCGAGTCCTTCAAGGATGGTTTGACACTGTGTAGAAATGTTAGCAAATGTAGAGCTTTCAGGGTCTTTGTTTACCAACTTCTTAAGGATGTCAAAGTTCAAAGGACAAGAGGCTTTACCAAGGGTTTCATTTGAGAGGTTTTGGCAATATGAAGCTGAAATACCGATCTCCAAAAAGGTTAAGATTGTTACTAATGCAAAGAAAGGGAATAGAGATAAAGGCATTGCAATGTCACTAACAGGAACCTTCAATTTTAACTTTCCGCTGGAATTGATCAAAACAATAACTTCAGCATCAACCTTTTATAAGATCCATTGGCCGGTTTTGGCTGTTTGTAATGGGCGGCAACTTAGAGCTTGGAACCAGTCTTCAACCAATTTTAAACGGCGGAGACAGAAGAATCTTTAACATACATCAATATAATCTATTTCATATATTTGGAGCCTCATATCTCTCTATTTATCTTCGATTATATGTTGGATATAATTGATACTTCGAAAAAAATGAAAAATCTGAATAACATGAGCTAATATTATACCGAATACGAATGCAATGAAAAATTCGAATAACATTAACGGGGGTATAGTTAGAAATTTTCTGTTTGTTGAGATGCCGTGGACGAATGGATTCAATGGCTTAAGAAAATATGCTAAGAATTAAAGTCTAAGCCGTGCATGTGAGGTTTAGGTAGAGGTTTTATTAAAAAAAGAAAAACAACCTGACAAAATTAGACTATCCTTTAAAAGGTAACTTTTGGCACTAACCAAGACTAATTCATATATAGGAAATTTTACTTAGTTAAATTATAAAAGAAAGTTGAAAGTTGATATCGTTCATTGTCGGTATATTTGATAAATTATAATGTTCTCCGATTAAAATGTTTAACTATTATATTTTGACTTATGTTCTGAATTTTATGAGATGGACCCAAGAAGTGAAGTAAATTAAATTTGGAGTTTGAGTGCTTAATATGATTTTATTTTATATGCTTGAAGAAAGAACTGCAACTAAAACATTATATTATATCATTTGTATTCTTTTCTAATAATTTAATGTCATTTTAATATTTTCATCTCAGTTTTATATAATCCTTTCTCTTTGATGAAATTTAAAAGCTTAAAGAATTTGGGCAGTAATAATAATGTTTGACAGAGAAACATAAGCAAAAGAGATACATATAAGAGTTTATTATTTTTATTTTTATCTACTTTGGTTCTCTTCCATAAATTCTTATTTATTTATTTTTGCCATTATGGTCATTTAGCTTTATTTTTATTTTTATTTTATTTTTATAGAAGGGAGATTGTTAAGATAATTTAAAGTTGTTGCAATGTGATAAGGGAAGCTTTCATTTCCTTTGTTATTGTGACAAAAGAACTTGTCATATTTGGAAAATTGACAATTTATTAAATCAAATCTTTGGACTATGTTGATATCATGGAATGATTCAAGCCCATCAATGAATATCAATTTACTTGGAGAAACATATCTAGAAGATCGAATCAAATCATTTATATTGAATCCCTTGGATCAAGACAGTTGGATCGGATCAAAACTTGAAGACTTAATTTGCCAACAGTCTATTTTACTTTAGTCATTGAATATTATATTGCATTTAACTATTTTAGCTATTGTTTAGAAGGGACGATGGTTGATCTTTATCATGTTAGCAAGTCTCAAAAATCTTATATAATCGAAGAGACTTGTAGAGGTTTGTTACTATTTTTTGGAAGCACTTATCTGTTCAATGTTAGGAACATTATTTGTAAGAGTGCATTTTTTATTGTAAAACCTGTGTAGTTGGTTTTACAAGTTAAGTTCTCATGGGAGAATTTAGTGGTGAGAGATCTAGTCTTTGAAATGCAAGAGTGAGGATTTTTCATTGGAATGTGTTAGAACTGGGATCACTAGTTGTATTCGTTTTAAAGATAGTGAATTCATCTCACCGAGCTAGTTTTTGCAGACGTAGAAAAAGCAAATTGCATAAACAACTTTGTTGTCCACTATTATCATTGTGATTGTCATGGTTATTACAAAAGTGTCCACTTCTATTGTTACTTTTGCTCATACTCTATTTCTTATTAACTTAGTCATTGTTTCAAGTCACCAATTGATACCAAAGCATCTCATTAACATAACTATTGGGGATTCTTGGTATTGTTAATTATAGGTCATGCAAGGACCATCAACTACCATCCCCACTGTTGGAGATTGGTCACTATGCTTACTAAAAGGCACACATGAAAATTTACTTCAAATTCATTGATGAGAAGGCTTGACACTCGATTCTTATAGGATGAGAGCATTATATGATTGAGACTGAGGTAGGTATAGTGGCTAAACCCGAGCTACAATGGTCAATTGATGAGAAACTACTTACCAATGCTAACTCTAATGCATTATATGTATTAGCAATCATCCATATTTAGAAAAGTCAAATATATGGGTATCAAAATGTTGGCACTGGAAATAAGAGATTTAAGGCACTAAAAGTGGGATTGAAATTTGGCATGAGATATTTGCAACTTTCTGGTCCCTAATTGTATAGTGACCTTGCAAGTTGATCCTTGAATCTCAACTATAAATAGGCCTAACCATTTCTCATTTTCGTTCATCCCCCACATTTGTCATTCTCTCCTTAAGGCATTGTTCTCTCTCTTTATTTGTAAATTTGCACTTGTATTTTAGAGTGAAATATATTTGGTAATGCCCGAGGACGTAGGCAAAATTTGCTGAACCTCGTTAAATTCTTGTGTTCTTTATTGTTTATTTTGTATATTTTGTGAGTGTGATTGTAGTGATTTATTGTGCAGTTAAATTACGATAGAAGATATTCTGGCCAGGAAAGACCTGGCACTTAAGTGATTCTCGTGATCCACCTCTCTTTCCTGGGAATTGAACTTAGTGTGATTTTTCAGTACAATGAGTTTTACTCTTTTACACGCTTTCGCACAACAATTGGTATCAACACTAGGTTTGTACTTGGGGAAAACGACCGTTTACGATACTATTTACACATACGGTATTGCTCATCCATGACACTATTCACGTCGACGGTACTGTTCACATATACAGTAGTTGGGATTGATGAGAAAAATGACAGAGGCATCGTCATCAGCAAAGACTACTATGACCAATGCAAAATTTGAAATAGAGAAATTTGATGGTACCAATAATTTTGGTATGTGGCAATGTGAGATCCTGGATGTCTTATGTCAGCAAGAGCTGGATATAGCCCTTGAAGAAAAACCTGACAAGATGGATGATAAGGAGTGGGCCAAGATCAATAGATAGGCATGTGGTACAATCCGTTTATGTTTGGCCAAAGAGCAGAAGTACTCTGTCATGAGGGAGACATTAGCGAAGAAGTTGTGGGATACACTGGAAGAAAAGTTTCTAATGAAAAGTCTTGAAAATAGGCTTTATATGAAAAAAACTTTATCGATTCACGTATGCACTTGGTATGTCGATGAATATAATCATCTTACCACCACATTGTTTCATGAGAGGGATACGATCACATTTGATGCAATCTGTAGTGCATTGTATAGATCTGAGACTCGAAAGAAAGATAAAAGAGATCACAGAGATACAACTGCAGAAGTCTTAATAGTAAGAGGACGTTCGCTCAGCAACAAACCTGGTAGAAGGAGTAAGTCCAAAGGGAGACCTGCCAAAAATGAATGTGCTTTTTGTAGTGAGAAAGGGCATTGGAAAAAGAATTGTCCTAAGTTAAAAAAGGGCAAGGGTATTTCTGATGCATGTGTAGCGGAGCATGATGAGGAGTCAGACTTTAGCTTGGTTGGCATGGCAATGGCTTGTCATACAGATGAGTGGATTTTAGATTCGGGATGTAGTTATCATATGTGTCCTAATAAGGACTGGTTTTCTAGTCTTAAAGAACTAGAAGGTGGAGTTGTTTTTATGGGAAATAACAGTGCTTATAAGACAATGGGAGTAGGTACAATCCAATTGAAGAATCACGACGGCTCAATCCAAGTCTTGACAGATGTTTGCTATGTACCTAGCTTAAAGAAAAATCTCATCTCATTAGGGGTCCTAGAATCTAAAGGGCTCACAATCACTTTGAAAAATGGATTACTAAAGGTAGTAGCTGGGGTATTGATGGTGATGAAAATAACAAGAAAAAATAACCTGTACAATTTAAATAGAAGTACAGTTATTGGATCAACATCAATAGCTTCTACGAAAGATACAGATTCAAAGGCTACCAGGTTATGGCATATGCGATTGGGACATGCTGGCGAAAAAGCTTTGCAGAATTTGGTGAAGCAAGGCTTGTTGAAAGGTGCAAATTATTACAAATTGGAATTCTGTGAACACTGTGTTCTAGGCAAGCAGATGAGGGTAAAATTTGGTTCAGCAATTCACAATACGAAAGGAATTCTGGACTACGTTCACAGTGATGTGTGGGGACCTACCAAAGTGGCTTCTTTGGGAGGTATGCATTATTTTGTTACTTTTGTCGATGATTATTTAAGAAAAGTATGGGTGTATCTAATGAAAAGAAAAAGTGAAGTTTTGAATGCATTTCTAAAATGGAAGAAGATGGTGGAGACTCAGACTGGTCGAAAGGTCAAACGACTTCGATCAAACAATGGTACTGAGTACAAGAATGATTCATTTCTACAAGTATGTTAAGATGAGGGCATTGTGTGGCACTTCACTGTTCGGGATACACCACAACAGAATGAGGTGGCAGAACGTATGAATAGGACTATACTGGAGAAAGTTTGATGTATGTTGTCCAATGCTGGATTGGGTAAGGAATTTTGGGCTAAGGCAATCACATATGCGTGACATCTAATTAACCGGTTGCCATCAGCTGCAATAAATGGAAAAACTCCTATAGAGATGTGGACTAGTAAACCTGCTACCGATTATGATTCTTTACATGTTTTTGGTTCCACTACATATTATCATGTAAAAAAATCTAAGTTAGACCCAAGAGCAAAGAAAGCATTATTCGTATGACTTGGGATTTGGTGACACTGCCCAAAGGAAAAAAGGCAATTGGATGCAAATGGGTATATGCAAAAAAGGAAAGATTTCCTAGTAAAAATGAAATTTGATACAAGGCTAGAGTGGTAGCAAAGGGTTACACTCAGAAAGAAAGAATAGACTACAATGAAGTGTTTTCTCCAGTTGTGAAGCATTCATCTATTCGGATTTTGCTAGCCTTGGTTGTGCAATATGATCTTAAACTAGTTCTGCTCGATGTGAAGACCGCGTTTTTACACTGTGATTTGGAAGAGGAAATCTATATGACTTAGCCAGATGGATTTAAGGTTGCTGATAAAGAAAATTGGGTTTGCAAACTGACAAAGTCACTTTATGGATTGAAACAATCTCCGAGACAGCGGTACAAGCGATTTGATCAGTTCATGAAAAGGCAAAGGTACACAAGAAGTAAATTTGATCATTGCGTGCATTTTCAGAAGCTACAAGAAGAAATTTTCATATATTTGCTCTTATATGTTGATAATATGTTGATAGCATCTAAGAGCAAAGTTGAAATTGAGAGATTGAAGACTCAACTCAACCTTGAGTTTGAGATGAAATATTTAGGTGAAGCTAAAAAGATTCTTGGCATGGAAATATGTAGAGATAGAGCTCATGGCAGAGTTAGCTTGTCTCAGAAGCAATATTTGAAACAGGTACTACAGGAGTTTGGCATGAACGAGCAGACAAAACTTGTAAGTACCCCGTTGGCTTCTCATTTCAAGCTTTCTGTACAACTATCTCCTTCGACGAATACGAAACAAGAATACATGTTACAAGTTCAGTATTCTAATACAATAGGTAGCTTGATGTATGCAATGGTGTGTACAATACTCGACATTTCACAAGCAGTTAGTATAGTGAGCAGGTATATGCATAATCCTAGAAAAGGACATTGATAAGCTGTGAAATGGATTCTACGGTATATTCAAAAGACCATGGATGTTAGATTACTGTTCAAGCAGGATACTACACTTGGTAAATGTGTTATTGGGTATGTTGATTCTGACTATGCCGGTGATTTGGACAAACGAATATCAACCATCGGTTATGTGTTTACACTTACTGGAAGACCAATAAGTTGGAAGTTTACACTGTAGTCTACATTGCGTTGTCAACCACAGAAGCTGAATACATGGCTGTAACAGAGGCTGTAAAGGAAGCTATTTGGTTACAAGGTATGGTTAAAACCTTGGGATTGGTTCAGAAGCATATTAACGTATATTGTGATAGTCAAAGTGCTATTCATTTAGCAAAGAATCAAGTCTATCATGCACATACAAAGCATATTGACGTAAGATTCCATTTTGTATAGGAAATTATTGATGAGGGGAAAATTCATCTTCAGAAGATTAAGACTGCAGATAATCTCGCAGATATGATGACCAAGGTGGTAACAACAACCAAGTTCGAACATTGTTTGAACTTTATCAATATCCTGCAAGTTTAATAGTTGAAGAAGGCACTATCAAGTATTGTTGTCAAAGGTAGAAAGAATTGTGTGAAGATAAGATTATCCTAATCAAATCTTTAAGGCGGAGATTATTGGCAATCATCCATATCAAAGATATGGGTATCAAAATGTTGGCACTGGAAAGAATTGTGTGAAGATAAGATTATCCTAATCAAATCTTTAAATGGGATTGAAATTTGGCATGAGATATTTGTTATTTTTTGGTCCCTAATTGTATAGTGACTTTGCAAGTTGATCCCTGAATCTCAACTATAAATAGGCCTAACCATTTCTCATTTTCATTCATCCCCCACATTTGTCATTCTCTCCTTAATGCATTGTTCTCTCTCTATTTGTAAATTTTCACTTGTATTTTGGAGTGAAATGTATTTGGTAGTGCCCGAGGACGTAGGCAAAATTTGCTGAACCTCGTTAAAATTCTTGTGTTCTTTATTGTTTATTTTGCATATTTTGTGAGTGTGATTGCAGTGATTTATTGTGCAGTTAAATTACGATAGAGGGATATTTTGGCTAGGAAAGATCTGGTACTTAAGTGATCCTCGTGATCCACCTCATTTTCCTAGGAATTGAACTTAGTGTGATTTTTCAGTACAATAATTTTACTCTTTTACACGCTTCCGTACAACAACAGTATGCCATTTTTTTGTGGACTGGATCAGAATTGCAAAGTGCATGATTACAAAAACTCAGAATATTCTACATATTGCACATGAAGTAACTAATATCGTCAAGCAATAAAAAATGCAAATGTTGACCACTAGATCTGAAACTTTGAGGATGCAAAATTCAAAGACCATAGGTGAATTCTACATAAAAATCTGTGATCTGTCAAATCAAGCATTTGCCCTGGGGGAAGAATACTCCAATACCAAGCTAGTCAGGAAGGATCTAAGATCTCTTCCTGAGAGATTCTCTACTAAGGTTACTACTATAGAGAAAGCTAAAGACCTTGAAAGCCTGATAATTGATGAATTCATTAGTTCTCTACAGATCTTTGAAATGAATCTTAATGAGGCCAAATGTAACAGGACAGAGGGAGAAAATATTACTCTTCAAGTGGGAAAAGAAGTACCAACTTCCTACACCACTGCAATCAAATAACTTCAGGAGTAGATCACATTACTCACAGAACTTCAACAAAGCTTTTAAGAAGCAATCAAGGAAGACAAAGAATTTTGAATCCAACACGAATGTTCCAAGAAAACTAGCAAGATTATGTTAGGAAAATGGGAGTCGGTATGTGATGTGAATACTCAATTGTTAAAAAGAAAATGGTCACTTGCAAGAGGAGAACACAATACTAGTCAAGCATATCGAAGCTTAAGAGCTTGACAATCTAGTGAAAACCTAGAAGGATTTGCTGCATCCAAGCTTATGGTTTTTTTATAGTTTCAAGGCAAGAAAAAATTTAATGCAATTTTATAGTCTCAATAGGAAAAAAAGTTGTATATAGAAAAAAAAAATAATTTCTCCCCTCCTATCCATTATCACATTTCTTAAAGTGCATTAATTAATTTTAATTCCATATACAATTTTTTCCCTTAAAAATTAATTAATAGCCTTAAATGTTGTTTAAGATTTTTAAATTCAATAAAAATTTGTAACCATTTAAAGATAATAATGCAATTATATTATATAGGGTTAAAACACATTAACAAAATATTAACCATAATTCCTATTTGATAAGGAATATCTATATTTGATAAGGAATTTAACATAATTATGGTAACATTTATATATATGAATATTTGGTTCTTGATTCTTGATGACAATCAATATGAATTGGAATTTTGCATCAATCTATATCATTATCATTCATTAATATGGAAACATAAACAGAAATTATGGTTATTAATTTGATAATATCTTTAATTATTATTTTTAAATAGTATGATTTGAAATCTTCTAACTAATGTATTATAATTTTTTTTGAATTTAAAATTTTAAACAATGTTCCTTTTAAGGCTTAACTTTTTAAGGGAAAAAATTGTATATGGGGATTAAAATTAATTAATGTAGTTTAAGAAATGTGATAATGGAGAGAGGGGAATTTTTTCCTATTGAAACTATAAATTTATATTAATTTTTCTTTCCTTAAAATCATAAAGAAAAACCATTAATTAGATTTATTAATGTAATTCTATAAATATTTTTTCTCTTCTCTCGTTTTCTTAGACTGTCGAATTTTTTTCCATCATCTTTTTCTCTTGTTTCCTTTAGCTACTAAGTACTATAATAAGTAAACTAAACCGAAAAGTATTTTACTTAACATGGGTGTCAGTCACCACAGTGCCAACACTAAAAAATACTGGATAAAAATTTTTAATTTTTTTCTTGGTAGTGTCGGCCACCTAGACACCAACACCTAACAAAAAAAATTAGATTGGAGAATATCCGTATTTTATAAAATACGTGTGGAAAAATACATACGAGTGTGGGTCATTACAATGCTAACACCAAATTTTTTTTCTAAACCCCCATGCAATCAACAACTAATGATTAGGGGATGATTGAGTTGGGTGTTGACCATCGAGGTGCCGACATCGCCCGACATCATTCATTTCAAATTATTCTCACCATTGTTTTTGAAGTTAGGTCATTCTTGTAAATATTTAATTTTTTTAGGTTAGTTAGGTAAAAAGCTAGCAATTGATAAAAATAAAAGTATTAAAATTATTTAAAACTATTAAGAATTTTTTTATAATTTCTTATAATTCCTAATAATTTTCAAATAACTTTTTATATTTTTTTATAATTATTTATAAAGCTACGTCCAAAATGTACTTGAATAAATGATTCTATGGACTTACGGTAGTTTTAAACAACTTTTATTAATTTCTAATAATTTTAATATTTTTAAATATTTTAATAAATCTCTATAATTCTATACCATTATAATAATGATTAAAAAGCAAGTTTTGAATAAACCTGCACAAATTGTTTTATTATTTTTAAATAATATTTATTTATTTTTTGAAAATTTTAAAGATCTGTTGATGTATGATTTTGCCACACATGATTAAAAGTTAAACTTCATCAACATTATGGAAGAACTTAATTGATTAACATTTCAATTTTAAGGGTTCACCGAAAATTTTTATGACTACTTAATTGATTTTTTAATATGTGTTTTTTTTAACCCTTAAGCGTTCAAATTATGTGATGGAGCAATATAATGTAGCTTAAAAAATCCCAATTGTGTCTATATGGGTGTCTCAAGGTTTTAATTTTTAAGGAGGTTTATTACAAAGAAAAATAATCGACAAATTTTATGTTTATTATCGATAAGTCTTCCAGTATTTATAACCAATTTTTAAAGAATACAAAAGTCCTTCTTTGCATTAATCATCAATTTACTAATTAAAATTAATAATTTTCTTCAGTTAGATACAAGTTTATATAGATTTATTGAATTTTAATTACATTTTTTAATTTTGGTAAATAGGCTTCTCTGGTTTCTCTCTCAATTTTAATATTGAGCAATTTGGTCTTTATAAAAAAATGAACAAGTCAATTTCGAAAGTGGACAACTAAGGACTATTAATCACAACGATAATGTTTTTCGTCAATTGTACTTTTTTTTGGTATAATAAAAATTTACCCTCAAAATTTACACATTCTGTCAATTTGATCTTGATTTAATAAATTTAGTCCATAAAATTTACGCATTTTTTTAATTTGGTCATGATTTAACAAATTTAGCTCATAATATTTACACGAATATATAAATATCAAGGACTAAACTTGTTATTATACCAATCAAAATCATGTACAATAGATAAAAACCATTAATGTTATAATTAATTATCCTTAGTTGCTCACTTTTGAAATCGACAAGTAATAAATTAATCTATTTTTTTAAAGTGGCTAACTTACTCAATATTAAAATTGATAGGGACCAGAAAAATATTTTCTCTTTTAATTTCAAAATCTCAAATTTATTTTTATTGGATTCCAGGATCATGAAAGAAACTTCAAGGAAAGATCCATTCATTTTCCTTTCCTAATATATATTTGTAGTTGACATGGCCAGCTGACCATTTCTCATGTTGAATGCTTTGAATTAGGAGAACTTGTAAGAAAGTAGATACAAGGGACAATGACTGCCCAAGAAAGGGATATCAAGAACAAAAAACAAGATGACAAAGCCAGAAAACTTCAACAATCAAACATGGAAGACAATTTGTTTTTAACTGTCATGGTTTTATAAAAGAGAAGATTGAATCATTACTCGTTACAGTTACATGGATGTTTATCATCAGCGCAGGCGCTTGACATGCTGCGCGACGAACTGAAGTTGGCTGATTTCTGTTGGAAAGGAAGTTTCGGAATTCAGTGAACTGGAATATCGGTTTCCAATATTCTCACAATCTGGTCCATTGTTGGCCTAGCGTATAACTGTGAATGACAAGAAAGAATTGCTAACAAAACATATTTCTCCATTACTTCTGGAGGGCCTAATTCCAGCACATTTTCGTCGATAACATCGAATAGTCTGCCTTCTTCGACCAATGACCAAGCCCAGTCAGTCAAAAGCAATGTGTGATGATCATTAATGGAAATAACTGCTTGCTTACTGCTTAAAAGCTCAAGCAGGACAACCCCGAAGCCGTAAACATCACTTCTCTCGGTTAGTTGCCCGTATAAAGCGTACTCCGGGGCTACGTACCCTAGAGTTCCAGCTACCCTGGTGCTCATATGAGAGAAGTCATCAGGAGTGAACTTTGCAAGGCCAAAATCTGCCAGTTTTGGCTCAAACGTATCATCTAAAAGTATGTTACTAGCCTTAACATCTCTATGTATGATAGCAGGCTGTGCACCATAATGGAGGTATGCCAGCCCACGTGCCACTCCAATGGCAATTTTCTGACGAATAGGCCAACTAAGCTTGGTAACTTCTGATCCGAAAAGATGGTCGTATAAGCTTCCGTTTTGCATCAAATCGCACACGATTATTCTCTGGTGACCTTCCATAGGAACCGTGGCAGTGCAATAGCCTCTGAAAGGAACAAGATTGACATGATTAATACTAGCAATAACCTCCACTTCATGTGCAAAAGTTGCGTCCCCTGCAGCAGAGCAGTTTTTGAACCTTTTTAATGCAACTTCGGATCCATCTTCTAATATACCTTTATAAACATTCCCATGTCCTCCTTTCCCTACAATATTCTCCCTTGAGAAATTCTTTGTAGCCTTTTTGATTTCTTCAAATGTGAACATGACCAAACTGCTATCTCCACTTATCGTTTCTATTCCAAAACCCGCACCTGTCTCATTCAGGGCGACACTATTATGTCTTCTCTTCCATTTCTGTTTTCTTCTCCAACTAAACCAGATCACCATAACTGTCATGATCAAGCCAAGAGCAGCGCCTATAGGGGTGGCACAAAGAATAGCTTTCTTCTTCCAGTTGTTTGCATTAGTTGAGGTATAATCAAGGGAGAACAAGCACTTTGCAGTGCCTGAATCAGCCGGTCCCTTGCGATTAGCCAATGCCCCGGCGTATATGAAGGGGTACCCTGAACAATCTGATGCATTCTCGATGAAGTATGATTGATACATGCTATATAAGGTACCCTGGCATGGTGTGCATGAAGAATCCTCATCTAAAGAACGGTTGCAAAGATGGTTAACTTCTTGCAACTCCGGTTTCGAAATAAGACCTTCGAATTGGAATCGAGTTGTGATGTTGTTGCAACTTTTTGATAGCGAAGTGGCATCGAAGGCACAAGTGGAACGAATATCCAACCAGGGTACTAATTCATTGACTAACTTCTGATACACATCCAAACAAACCTCCGAGGGAATGGGAGAAAGGGAAAAGTTTCCGGTGACTCGAAGATAGTTGGACCGAACCAAACGAATACCTTGAAGGAGGGTTTGACACTTTCTTGGAACATCTAGAAATGAAGGTCTCCTAGGACTATCAAAAATGAATTTCCTGACAACAGTGAAATCCAATGGACAAATGGAATCAGCCAGGTTTCTGTGTGGGATTTCATGATCACCGGTAACTAAAGAGATAGGAGAAGAAAAACATAAGCTGAGAGCGAGGAGAATGAAGTGAAAGGCTGGCATTTCAGTGTTGAAACATTGAAATGCTTTCCATTAGATTGATTATAAAAGTGATGGCAAACTTTGAATACCATGTTTCGTAATCTGATCGAAATCATATAATCGATACTTGAAACTGATGTTTCATCAGAGGCTGTTAGTATTAATTTAGATTAAATAATCATATGGTCATGCTTCCTCCAAACAAACTAATTAATTCTCAAAGTCAAATGACTGACTGGTTCCAATCTCTTTTCAAGCTTAATTTCAAGCCAATAATATAATCATATCATATATATATATATATAAAGAGTATCATACATTTAAAAGATTGTTTCTTTTTGAGTTTGAAAAATGTTACATTTTCCATAATTAGCCATTCAATTACTCACTAAATTGCTTGGTCAACATTCCTTCATAAGAACCATTCTCTACTTCTTTGCTCTTCTGGATTTCATACCACAAAATTTAGTTACTTATACATTTTATATCTATATATAACTTATTTAACCATCATATATTATACCACTTTACTTATACAATTTATATCTATATATAATTCCTTTTCATATGCTGACGTCCTTGAATAGGTGTACTCTGTAAATAAAACTACTGTCGTCATTTTCATAACAACGACATATTTTTCCAACAACAAAGAGGTACAAAATTATTAATTATTTTTATACATTTTTCCAAACCATATCTAAAACATATATCTATAGTTGTTTATAATTATTTTTCCCTATAAATTAGGGTATACCATTTCTCAGAAGTATATTTTCCTCACCGTTTTAAGGAATAACCAATATTTAGGTTGGGTGAACGTTTGATCGAATCGAGTGAAAAAATTTCGAGTTAATTGAATTCACAAGTCCTATTTTATCATATTAACTCAATTTAATTTTTTTTCGAATCAAGTTTTGAGTCGAGTCGAATCGAGTGAAATTGTTCGAGTTAAATTAAAAAATTGAACATGTCAAATAAAAATATTGTTACATTATAACTAATTCTATATTATAGCACATAAATTTGAAACCATATATATTTGAAAAAATCAAATCAAAATAATAATAATAATAATAATAATAATAATAATAATAATAATAATAATAAGATACTTGAGTATGATAAATTTGAATCATTAATTAGGTCCCAAAATTATTATTTTAGAACAATTTTAAAAGTTTTAACTTCTTTTATATATTTTTAAAATTTTTATACTTTTTAAAAATATAAAATTTGAAATTTTTATAAATATTTTGAATTTTAAAAATTATTTTGAATTTTGGATATTATTTTGAATTTTGTTGTAATTTTTGTTGATAGAGAGGTAAATTTGCTTATTTTCAAAATTAATATGGACCAAAAGGGTATTTACACCAATCTGTTATTCGAATTTTTGAAATGTGAAATTCAACTCGACTCGAACTCGAAACTCGAATCGAGTTATTCAAGTTGACTCGAATAATTCTAATAACTCAATTCGATTAACTCGAAATTCAAACTTTTTCAATTTTTTTAAATCAAATCGAATTTTACTGACCCTATATTTAGGTATTACATACTACTCGTATACAACTCATAATATTTTTATTACCTTCGAATTTTAACTCCTATAACGATTAATTTAATTTATTTCATTACATCTGTTTTGTAGATACTTTCTATATCATCACTAATTTTATCAATAATAATCGTATTTTCCTTTAATTTTTATATTTTATAATGTATTACATTGCCTGATTGTAACAGGATTAACGGTTTGCTGAAAATAAAAATCATCACCAAAATGTAAAAAAATGAAAATTAAGTATGTAGCAATTAAAAAATATTAAAAAAATTTAAGGGGATTTTTTTCTTATTCTAACAATGCATGGTATGTTGATTCAGTCTTATTTTAACTGGTATAAGTATTACTGTCAATTTAGAAAGATATGGGTTTCAGTGCATTGAAATACATTATCCTCCTATTTATGGGTAGGGGTGGGGATATAAGTAGTTTTAGGTATTCTATCAGAAATAACAGATATGATCAGAATTTATAATGAGATGATTAAAAAAATGCATGGGTATCCTTTCAAAAAAAAATAGTGCATGGGTAAATAACAAGTAAAGCCCTCCACGTTCTATTGTTTTTAGCGGGAGATGCCGCTTTTTACAAATTTCATCATTAGTCCTCTTCCCTCTCTATTTTTATTAAATTGAAATTAATGCATAATTTTGTTTACGTATTTCATCCCTTTTTATTTACATTTCTTTTAAAAATGGCTTTTTTTACATGCACACGTTGCTTGATTCACATATCTTTAGCAAATCTAAACCGATGTTTAAAAAATTAAACTAATCATTCAACTTTAAATTTATCTTTTGTAGTAATTATTTTTGTATTTTTAAGATGATATTAAATAAAACACTTTTAATTTTTCTTATTGGTAGTAAAAAACCATTTCTTAATGCTTACTTTCTTTTTCTGAATTCAATCTTCTTACTCGAATTTAATCTCTTTACATTTAATATTTTAAAATGTAGATTCAATTTTAAACGCATTTAAAATTTTTATTTGCGAGCACATTTATTTTAAAAATTTAGTGCAGTTTAATATAAACATGACTTTCTCAATTTATTTATTATTTCAAAAGGTATTGTGAATTTCATTTGCCCATAAAATGCTTATATATTGCTTATTACAATTACGTTCAATAAAAACACTACATTATACAATTTAACCATTTTACACATCTCTAACTTGAAACATATCATAATATTCCCACAATCTTGGACTATTTTTTATTGCTTTTTCCAATTAAGCATGTTTGTTTATTAATTTCTATGTGTTATATGCATAACTTTATTAATCACTACATGCTTCTCCTCACACAATTTATACATTAACAATTTTTTTATAATATATTTATCGTGCTTCTTCAATGCTAATTTTATTAACAATTACTAAGTAGTTATTTAGGTTACTAAGTGGCTCTCGCACAACTTATCTTCCTCTACTTATTGTAGGGTCTTTGCCCATGTCTTGTTGATTTTCTTATCTATCCTTACCACTTTCATCATTTTTGGCAGATTTCACATGATTCGTTAGCCATACATATGTTTTCTCTTAACTCTTCTTCCACCTATGTGGTTTCTCATACTTAACACGTTGTCATTATATCCCTCACTTGAGGTCCCAGCGAACTTTTCGCATCTGTTACCTTGAAGACGTTATGGGTTGTCGTAGCCGAGCTATGGTCTTACACCCTTCTTACCTCATTTCCCTTGTCCTTTTGGACTTACCCCATATTTACTGTCCCAACGAACTTTCTCTTTTATGTTTACTGTCTCAGCAGACTATCTCTATTCTATGTTTACTATCCCAGCGGATTATCTATATTATGTGTTTATTGTCCCAACAGACTATCTCTGTTCTGTGGATGCCATGGACTCTTTCATCTATGGTCTTACATCGATTCGCCATCCTGGTGTACTATCTTATAATGTCATGGAGTCTTTTATCCATGGTCTTACTCATCATACATGGTTGTCATAACATCTTTTATCTATGGTCTTACACCGTACCTTATACTTTGTACCATGCTGCAATGGTGGCTTTCATTCATGGTATTACGCTACATACCTTATACTAGACTGCCATAGCATCTTCATCTATGATTTTACGCTATATACCGTCGTCACGGTGTCACCCCGAAGGACTAGTAGATATCGTCGTCACGGTAAATACCTTTCCATAATTTTTATTTCCCGAATCCTCCTCTCATTACCTCCTTTACATCGCCTAACTTTGATGCTCAAACACCATAGTGTTCCCTCCGCAAGGCTCGGAGCTTTGCCTGAGGCGGTATCTAACAAGGTCACTCCCTATTTCCCTTCCTAACTTCATCTATCCCATTAAGGTTTTTCCCACAATCATGCAATGCATGCACATATCATCATATTTTATGGATTATGCAAACATGAAATATTTAGACAGCGTAGATCATACAGTATGTTTAAAGTCTAGAACTCGCCTAAAGCTTCATCGTCTTCATAACTTAGCCTTCTCAAACGTTATAGCTTTCGCTCTCCTGAAAGCTAAGCATTTCAACCAAAATCATAGGTTATACTCAATATTCTCAGTTTAACCCCATTTTTCCAAAAACATGCAGAACCCTTAAAATGGTTCTGAAGTCCATAACTTTATTCTACGCACATAGAAGGGTTATGAACCTTACCTGCTTGTTGGTTTCCTACTTTTCCATCTCCCACCTCATGAAGTCTGCTCCATGCAGAACCTTCCATGGTTATTCCTTTTTCAAGTTATCGAAGAATGTGGAGAAGAGAAAATAAAACAAAGTCGAGAAGAAAATTATCCTTGGGATGTGACCACCCGCACGCTTGCACGTTAAAACAAACGACTTTAGAAAACTATTTTTTTAAGAGCGATTTTAACTGCAAGTGTACAAGTCAGTTGTAATACTTATAGTGTCCGACGGAACACCGAAATATTCCAAGGGGTCGAACCTAAAGGAGATGGCGATTGAGTAATAATTAGTGTACACTCTAGAGTCTAAGCGACTACTAGTACGATTTTATAGTACGACAAATCATAACAAGAAAATGTTATAAGGAAATTAAACATGCTACTTTAAAGACCAAATTGTAAATAGTACAAGATTATGAAATTAACTAATAAATAACGAACGGTGGTCGGTTGACTGTGATGTAGTTTGTCAATCTTTTAATGAGGGACTTAAATCACTTAAATTACTAAAGTGGCTCAATTTTATCTCTCGATCTCAATTTTACCAATTTGGACAAATTAGTTTGGTTTATCTCTCGATCTCACCGGATAATCCGGGACTAATGAATTGGTGCACAACAAGATTACCTCTTGGCCTCACTTGCCTAAATGTTCCCTTAGGGACATCAAGCTTAAGTTTTTAGGTTTATTCAAATCAATTCAATTTATTACAGTTTGATCATTCATCCAAAAATCAGCTCACCATATCTCTATCAGCCAACTTCCTTAAAGGTTTAGCTACTCATACTGGAAATACAACTAACAACCATGGAAATGAAAAGCAAAGAAGTCATTAAAGTAAAGCTTAAGAAAAATATAAAAGTTGAGATTTTTTATGCAAGAAAGCTTAAAGAACATGAAACGAAAAGCATTCAACAAGAAAATTTAAAGCAATAAATAAAAAAGTAACAAACTTTAATATATTTGAAATAAAGGAAACTAAAATACATCAAACTAAAGCTAAAAATGTCATTACAACCAATGTACAATGACTAAAAGTGCAAATAAACCTAAGCTACAGTGATAACTAGCTTAACTAACTACAAGAACACTAAGAATAAGAAGAAAGTGCAATAAAATAAATCCTAAAACTAAGAAATGAGAAGAGAAAATATAAACCCTAGAAAAAGTTGTAGAAAAACTAAGAGAAAACCTAAAGAAACTAAGGCTAAAACTAAGTTAATGTGTGTATCCTCTCTCTCCTCAGCCAAAATTGACTGTTTTAGGTTGATGGATGATGAATTTTTGTTGCCAAAATTGCCCCTACATGTGATTGGTGCGTCGAATCTTGCAAACATACATCTATACTATGTTCAAATAAGTTAAACACATATTACTTTAAATGTTACATCCATTTTTACTCGTTGCATAAAAAAGAAAAATTTTAAAATCAATGCAATGTTCTGTATTTGGAGATTTGAGAAGTCACGCCCTAACTTACGAGGTTCGACTTTTTCTTTGAACCTAGATCACCGAACGTCCTTTTTAAAAAACTAAAATGCGTGAGATTCAAATAGTAATTAAATAATGAGCAAGCTTATTTTCGAGGATTAAAGATGTTGTGTCCTAACTTACGGGACATGACCTTTTTGGTTACCTCGAGATAAGAAGGCATGTTACATACGTTTTAATTTATTTAAGTGATTTTAATTAGAAATATCATCATGCAAGGTGGGATCATGTTTAAATTATCTTCAAATTTTCTATTCTCGACACTAAGACATCAATTAATCAACTAGGTACCAAGTTTGGGCGTTACGAGTGTGCTAACCCTTCCTCGTGCATAACCGACTCCCGAACCCATTTCTTAGATTTTGTAGACCAAAATTTATTGTTTTAGTAAATCAAACCTTTTATGAAAACGATCAAATGACGAGGTGATCCAATCACACCTCATAAAAAATATTGGTAGTGATTCCCATTTTCGTTTTCTAAGTAAAAATCGATTTCAAAAAAGAAGTTCCGACAGCTTGGCGACTCCACTGGGGATAAAATAAGAGATTCAAGTCAAGAGTTAATTACTTTTTAGTCTTTTTGTTGAAAGTTGATAATTTGGTTTAAATTAACGATCCCTTCATTGCATTTCAATCCTTTATTTTTGTGGTAAATCACGTCTTCATCATGATATGTCTGCTTTATTGGTTTAAGTTTCTCTTAGTACATTTTCGCATATTACATTGCATAATTGTTCGATTTTGCCCTTCTTAAGTGGGGTAAGAAGCTATTCCTTTGTAAGGTCTTCACCTCCGTATGGGATAGTGGATCGCTTTCGAGATACATATGTACCTATGTCTTCGTGAGATCCTCATCTCCGTATAGCCATAGGGAAATGTATTCCCTTGAACTGAACTCGATCCATATGAGCCTATAATGGGTGAGGATTGAGGAATCTACTGGTTCAGATACCTTTACTTTAGAATCGAATCGCATATAATGAGCTCTAAGAACCTACCCTAAGTAAAACCATAGTAAACCTCTAGTGGTCACCCGAATAGGTGTTCTATTTATTATTTCTTGCTTTGAATTCTAGCTTTGTATGAAATGAATTGACTTATTTCATTTTGTTTTGGTTGTAATTGCATTGCATTTTCATCATAGAAAAGGGTGTTGATTTATGTTCGGTTGCTAAATAGAGAGCTTTTCATGGAATAGGAATTTCTTAATAAAATGGAAGACAATGCGGCCCTCCGAATATGGTTCGAGAAGATACAACAAGAGAAGGGCGATAGCCTGACGGAGGGATATATGTCAAAATTATGGGATTTCACTCGCATTAGTGTGACTCAAAATAATCTTCAAGATTTGAAAAAAATATGAGACCAATGGGATGACGAAACCAAACAGTTATTCTGCCAAGACTATGTTGATTTGCCTTATTTACTCGATGTCAAAGTGGATATGCACTTATTCCGAGCTCTTTCCTAGTATTAGAATTCTGCCTATAGCTGCTTTACTTTTGGGAAGGTAGATTTGGTGACCACCATAGAATAGTACACAACTCTGCTCCATTACCAGAGGATCCAAGTAGACAAAGTTTATTCTAAAGCCGCTAATGTTCTGACCTTCTTAAAGAGGCTAATGAGCATAACGAGAATGAGCGAGCAATGGGTCATGGCCCAGATTAAACAAAAGGGAGATAGTAAATGCATTCCTTGGAAAAGTTTGCGAGATTTGATCTTAGCGCCTCCGGACACGAAGAAGAGGGTCGAGGTCTTCACCTTGAGTATCTATGGGTTGGTCATCTTCCCCAAAGCACTAGGGCATATCGATGAGGCAGTTTTAGATCTATTTGACTGACTTGACAAAAAGGTCATGCCCATCCCGATAATTTTGGCCGAAACTTTCAAATCTTTGAGTGCATGCCGGAGAGTGAGTGAAGAAAGCTTTATCGGGTGTGCGCAACTCTTGTAAGCATGGTTCCATAGCCACTTTTAGAAAGTAGAAAAGGTCTCTTATCGAGTATTCTCTGAGAACTACTCTCCGTTGAAAGAATTCGTGGCTACAACAAGGTGAAACAACATTTCAGAGGAAAAGTGGATGGCAATTCTCCAGAGTCTCCAAAACGAAGGCATTGAATGGAGGGCCCCTTGGCTGATCCTTGCTAAAATTTTGCACCAATATGAAGACTTCAACTGGGTCCCTCTACTCCGGATATGAGGAGTTATTAGATATACCCCTCTACTTGTATTGAGACAGTATAGGTCGAGGTAGTTTATACCGGTAACGCAATGGTTGGCTCAGTGTGAGTTTGCGTACAAAGGTGATAATTACAAAAAGAAGGTTCGTAAAATATCGAACGCTTGGAACCGAACGCACAGAATGAAAATATTTGCCGCAAATCTCATGACGACCCCCGAATATGATTGGTGGTGGGGTAAAAGAGTCAATGACAATGTCTTTGTGTCAAGTCAAGAAAACACTCGGCCAATAGAAGAACACCTACAAGTGATCCCGTCTGAGCTAGAGTTCATAAAGTAAGATTTTGAAAATAGGAGTTCAGAGATAGGGAAAAAGATAGAACAGTTGGAAGAGGAAAAGATTCGGCTAGGATTAGACGTCGACGTCCAGAAGTTAGAAGCCAAGAAAATGGGAAAAAGAAATAACAAGGCTGATGAAGACTTGGACAGCTTAAAAACAGATTATAAGAAACTGCGTTTGTTAATGAAAACTGCCAGGTTGAGTAAAACATCGGAACAATGGAGGCAAAAAATCAAAGAAGTAAAGATTAGAGCTAATCAGTGGGAAAGGAAATTTCAATATGCTCGAGTGTGAGAAAATACCTTAGAAAGGGATTTGTTAGAAGGTTGAAATCAAAAGGTTGGATTGAGAGCCCGAGAAGCAGAATTAGAAAGGTCACTACATCAATATCGTAGTCGTAACTCCGTGATTGAATTGAAATCAAGCCTAAATAAGATTGAAGAGCTGAAGGGAAAGATAGAAGAGCTTGAGGCAACATTACAAAATTGTGAACTTTGAGTTGAGCTTCTTGAAATGAACAATGAACACTGGAAAGTGCAACTCCAACGCCCGTAAGGTCATATTAGGGATAGATATCACATTATGGGCGAAGCTGTGACTCAAGTACGGGAAGTAGCCGACCATTTGCAAACCCTAGCAATTCAAGCCAACATACTGAGCTTAAAATACGAATCAGAATCAAATCGGGGCCGAGAACTAGCTTGGCTTCTCAAGAAAGTCAAGGCTTTGAGTATTAGGGCAAGGCCGTATATGTAATATATATTTTATGTAAAGAGATTTGTTTTCTAGAAAAGTTGTTCTAATAGAATTGAATCAGAATTAATGCCTCTTTTTGCATTCATTTCATTCATCAGCATTACATTTCATCAAATGCATTAAGTTTCATAAAAATATTCTAATTAATCGAAATTATGGCAGTTACCCTGGAAACCAACAAGAATTTTGCAACCGAATATCGTTAGGGTACCCGCGGCAAAACCAAAGCTATGAATCAAAGATTAGAAAGATTAGAATAAATTCAGAAAGACATGCAAGATCAGTTGCAAGCGCAGCTGCAGGAACAATTAGCTAACGTGCAGCAAGACATGAGGGATCAAATACAAGAGTCCCAATGAAGCATGATAAGCCAGTTGACCCAATTACTGGCCGGGGGATTGAAAAAGGGAAAAGTACTGTGATTAACTCTGGGGATTATAATGAAGACCCTACATACCCCCAGGCTTTACCCCAGTGAATGTCCAAGCCCAACCAGATACATACCCACGAAGGGTTCCCGTTACTATAAGACCTCAACAATACTAGGCTGACACCTCAACACCAGTGAACTACCCAACAGGTTCAGGTTCTAATCTTGGAGATAATCCGACCAACCCCGTCGTTCTGAATTTGGACGATATGGTAGAAATGGATAGAGTAAGAGTAGAACTACCTAAACAGCTAGAAGATCGATTCAAGTGGTTGGAAGAGAAATTCAGAGCTATATAGAATGTAGATTACCTTTGCAAGGTCGATGCTAAGGAACTGATTTGCAAGGTCGATGCTAAAGAACTGAGTCTAGTCCCAGATCCAATGCTCCCACTTTGGCTTAGGATACAAGCCAGATGTGAGGCAAAAGAAGGAGCTGGAGAAGAAGTAAGAAAGAAGAAGAGGACGACTGAGTGGGGGAGAAGTCAAGTGGGAACCGATGATCTTTCCCTATATATCCAAAACATTCATGTTAGGAGAAACTATTTACCCTGAACAAAGGAAGTCAGAAAAAGAAAGCCCGGAAGGAATGTTGAGAAATTTGAACATCAATGTCATATCCGAAGAAGGAATTGGGGAAAACCTATCAAGCATTAGTCCTTATATCCTCGGAAGTGTTCTGAACAATTGGGCTGCAGAAGAGATCCCTGTAATTTTTAAAACTAGTTCATATTAATGTTCAAAACACACTTATTGCTCTAAGCCTAGGAGCAATAAGAATCCTTTTGTGAAAAATGCATATGTCCACTATTTTTATTTCAATAAAATGCATCTTTGTATCTTATTTTGGCAAATATTCTTTTCTTTTTTTATTTCATTCATACTCGTACCACATAGATAATTATTCTTAGATTTATTTGTTCTTTGGGTCTTCCTTTATTCCTACAGCAGGTCTCCAAATATCAATGATACAAGCGACGCTACTGCTGACTCAGAGTCTCCTTTTAAGCAAGATATGTGTCCAGACAAACCTCAGGACTTTGAAGATAATTGAGATTGTAACCCATCTCCTGATTCATTAAGGATAGTGGAACAAGATAAGAAACAAATCATTGCTTACAAAGAGTCAGAAGAAATTGTGAGTTTGGGAGACAAACAATAAAAAAAAGAGGTAAAGATCGGAGCTTGCATCACTACAGAGACAAAATGAGACCTCATTGAGTTACTTTAAGAATTCAAAAATATCTTTGCATGGTCGTATCAAGACATGCCTAGTCTAAGTACTAATATTGTGGTACACCGGCTTCTCATAAGGGAAGAATACAAGCCGGTTCAATAGAAACTCCAAAGGATGAGGCCTGACGTCCTATTGAAAATAAAAAAAGAGGTCAAGAAGCAATTCGAAGCTGGTTTCCTACAAGTGGTTAAATACTTGGAGTGGGTAGCTAATATAGTCCCCGTCCCTAAAAAAGATGGGAAAATACGAATCTGTGTAGACTACAGGGATTTAAACAAGGCCAGCCCGAAGTATAATTTCCCGTTGCCTCACATTGACACCTTAGTGGACAACACGGCAGGTTATTCACTGTTCTCCTTTATGGATGGCTTTTCCAGATACAACCAGATAAAAATACATCCTGAAGACATGGAAAATACCACATTCGTAACCATGTAGGGAACATTTTGCTATAAAGTGATACACTTCGGACTGAAAATGTGGGAGCGACGTATCAAAGAGCCATGGTAACTTTGTTTCATCATATGATGCACAAATAATTGAAGTTTATGTCAATGATATGATTGCAAAATCCCAAACAAAAAAAGAGCATGTACAAGTTCTGAGGAAACTGTTTTCAAGGTTGAGAAAATTCAAACTAAAGCTCAATCCAGTAAAATGTACCTTCGGGGCTAGGTCAGGAAAATTATTAGGTTTTGTAGTCAACGAAAAGGGGATCAAAATTGACCTAAATAAAGTCAAGGCTATACAGGAGTTGCCTCCGCCGCGCACTCAAATAGAAGTTCGAGGTTTCCAAGGAAGATTAAATTACATAGCCCGGTTCATTTCACAACCGAGAAATGCGATCACTCATATTCAAGGGTACCCATTAGGGCACATAATCAGGAAGCACTCTCTCGAGCCATATAACAGGAAGCTCACATAGAGACATTAATCGGGAAGCTCGCAAAGAACCTATCAGGAAGCTTATCCGGGATATATAACAGGAAGCTCATAAGAGCCATAATCGGGAAGTTCAAGTGAGTCATATCAGGACGTCACAAAGAGCTGCGTTTGTGTCTGCAATATATGCAGGATCACAATCGATCATATAACAGGACGCTCACAAAGAGCTATAGTAGTCTGCAACACATACAAGATCACTACCGACCAAGATGCTCGCAGGAACGATATAACAGGAAGCTCAAGTGGGATTATAATAGGATGCTTGTAGGAGTTGTAGTGTGTCCACAACACATGCAGGACCACAACCAATCGAGATATCCTGTATCTATCGAATTCTATTATTCAAACGGGATTTAACGTTTATCGGGTATTATCGGATGTGACTGATTTTCATACATAAGACATTTATACAATACACACATATACAACATCGAATTCAAACATATTAATATACATAATTTAGTTACACGAACTTACATCGATAATTGTTCGTGTTCGTAGGTTACTAATCCGATACTTTTTGTTTTCCTCGATCCAATTTCGAACTAGGTCTATCCGGAACTATATGAGTAAATTTAACTCATTTTAATAAAATTCACATTCAATTTCATCCAATTCACATCCTAGGCAAAATTATCATTTTGCCCCTAGGCAAAATTATCATTTTGCCCTTATACTTTTAATAAATGACGATTTCGTCTCTAAGCTCGGAAAATGAAATTCATGCAATTTAATCCTTATTCCAAGTCTAATTGGATTTTTCATATAACATTTACAGCCCATGTAATTCATAAAATTTAGAAATTTTCCATGAATTTTACATCTTTACAATTTAGTCCCTATATCACAATTTCATCAAAATTCACTTTTCAAAAGTTGTTTATCTATCAATGACCTTTCATTTTCTATGATAAATTTCAAAATTTCAACATACTTATCCATGAAAAACTTTTAATGCTTTGATAACTTTACAAATTAATCCCCAAATAGGTAGATTAGGTTACTACAATCTCAAAAATATAAAATTACTAAAAGCGGGACAAGAATGCTTACCCAATTAAGCCAATTTATCTTGCTTGAACTCTTTTCTCTTAACTAGGGTTTCCATGAAAATAATTTGGGGAAAGATGATTGAAAAGATGATATTTTGTTATTTAATTTAATTATCATCTTTTATTTTTCCACTTTTCAATTTAGTCCTTTTCTTTTCTTAAATTTTCATGGATGAATCATCATAAATATCTAATAATTTATCTTATGGTCTACTTGCCTTTTAAGGACCTCAAATTTTGAATTCCATAGCTATTTAATCGTTCTAGCTACTAGAATTCAACTTTTGCATTTTATGCAATTTGGTCCTTTCTATAATTAAACATGAAATCGGTAAAATTTTCTTATCAAAATTTTCATACGTCTTTCCTATCATAATGCAAACCATGAAATATTATTAAGATAAAATTTTTTTTCTGACTCAAATTTGTGGTCCTGAAACCACTATTCTGATTTTACTGAAAACGGGCTGTTACAGTAGAAATCACTTCTTATACCAACGTCACGAAGTCGAAAGTCAGTAAATTCTTGAAGAAAGAGACCATATGTCGGTATGGAATACCAGAAAGGATCATATCTGACAATGCATTGAATTTGAACAACAGCACGATTTTAGAAGTCTGCAGTCTGTTCAAAATCAAACACTACAACTTGTCACCATATCGCCCAAAAATGAACAGTGCAGTTGAGGCAACCAATAAAAAATTAAGAAGATCGCGGGGAAAATGAAAGAGACTTATAAAGACTGACATGAGAAGTTACCATTTGCTTTTTATGCTTATTGATCGTCTGTCAAAACCTTTTCCGGGGCAACACCTTTCTCATTGGTTTATGGAATGGAGGCGATTTTGCCCATTGAAGTTGAGTTTTGTCAGAGTTGAAATTAGATGAAGCAGAATGGATCCAATCTCGATATGATCAGTTGAACTTGATTGAAGAGAAAAGGTTGAAAGCTATTCGTCATGGCCAGATGTATCGAAAACGAATGATGCGAGCTTGAAACAAAAATGTTTGCCCCAGAGAATTCCATGAGGGGGACCTGGTATTGAAAAAGATCCTGCCCATACAAAAGGACTTCAAAGAGAAATGGATGCCGAATTGAGAAGGACCTTATATGGTAAAGAAAGCCTTTTCTGGAGGAGCGCTGATTTTGACCGAGATGGATGGAAAAAACTTGCATAACCCTATGAATTCAGATTCAATCAAGGATACTTAACCTAAAAAAAGGAAAGGCCAAGGTGAAAGCTCGCAAAAGGGTGTCTTGAGAACAAAAGGGTATTGAGTTAAAAACTCAGGAAAAGACAGCTCAGATTTAAATCGAAGATTGAACATATGGTAGTCGCGTCCTCTCAGAAGAAGAAATGTTACATCTTGGGGCATCAACAAAGTACTCTAGATCTCCTAAACACATATCAAGCTCAAAAGGGTCTTCGAGAAGTTTGTGCAGAGAAACTCATACTGCAATTTGGGTCACCTATTTACTCACTTTGTATTTTAGCCTCAAAAGGCTATTTTGATTGATTTATTCATCTCGAGCTTCGCTCCCAATAAATCTCAATCTTATCCATTGTTACAACCTTTTTTAAGCATTTTTACATTGAAATAATGATTAATGGACTAACAATATTCAAGTAAAAGGATTTTTGCATATTACTCTGAAAGGTTTTCTAAATAGTACAATGACCTAAAACAGGACCACTAGTTAGAACTAACTAAATCTAGGTTTGGAAATATCTGAGAACGAATAGTCTAAGTTATGATTACTTCTTCAGGTTTTATGTCAAAGATACCATATCCAAACAAGAAGGCGTGGTAACACATCAGTGATGAAACTTTGACAAACAACGAGCAACGTCAACCTGAGCATTAAAAAAGGGAATCATTCTCAAAAAATGACATTCTGTATTCATGCAAATATCATTCATATACATCTAGTTAGAAGCATTTGATTCGTTCTAATCATAACATCCTAATCGCGTGGCATAAATATAGGCCTATGAAATGGATTCTATAGGTCATGTTTCCCATAGAATGGTGTAACAGATCAGTGAAACCATAATTCCTATACCTGTGGAGTTTAGTGGGTTGGATTGAATATAGCAAATCTTATCTCCCTGAATATGCAATGGAGCAAGATGAAGCTACAAATCACATATCCCTAAAGTTACAGTGGATCAAATTAAAGTTACAAATCTCATCTCTCTGAAGTTGCAGTGGAGCAGATTGAAGCTACAAATCTTATCTCCCTGAAGTTGCAGTGGATTAGATTGAAGATAACGAATCTTATCTCGCTAAAGTTGCAGTAGAGCATATTGAAGCTACAAATCTTATCTCCCTCAAGTTGTAGTGGAGTATATTGAAGCTACAACTCTTACCTCTCTGAAGTTGCAATGGAACAAATTAAAGCTACAAGTCTTATCTCCCTAAAGTTGCAGTGGAGCAGATTGAAGCTACAAGTCTTATCTCCCTAAAGTTGTAGTGGAGTAGATTAAAACTACAATTCCTATACCACTGAAGTCGCAGCGGGCTGGAATGAGGCACTTGAAAAAGAGAAGCACTAAAGAAGTCGATATTCGGCAAGACCAGACAAAATTGTCCCTTCTTAAAGTCTTTGCCTCATTCCCGTTACACGTTAATGAGCAAAGAGGGGCAGCTGTAAATGCCCAATTTTTCCCGACCCAAAACAAGAAATAAATAAACAAAAAATAACAAAAAAATAATAATCATAAAACTCACGTCCAATTACAAAATACGCCAGTCCATTAACAAGGCCCAAAAGCCCCAAAATTTACAAACCCAATAACCCAAAGCCCAACAAGTCCATAACCTAAACTATTTTTAGAAACCCTAAGTCCCCATTTATGCCGCTCCTCGTTAACATCAAGTGCTTCTCACGCTTAGAGGCTCGACACGCCTGCGTCGCTATTGCACCAAAATGGCAAATGTGTGCTTCCCATCGCCCTCCGTTGACCGCACACCGCTACTTGCAAAGAGAAAACAAAAAGGACAGAAACAGTGGAAATAGAAGCAATAATAGTAAAAAAAACACAAAAATAACAGTGTAATTCGGCTATAAAAGCCATTATCACAATGTAACGTTTTACAGATAAATTGAATACAAAAAAGAAAGCAATCAAAAAAAGAAATCGGATACAAAACATCGAGCAAAAAGGTGATTTATTTTGTTTATTTTTATTCAAAAAATAATAAATAATAATAAAAATAAATCAATTATTGTCTCTTCGTGTCGTGCCATCGTCGAAGGTCTCCTCCGTTCACGAAAGTCCTCGAACCCATTAGGTTATTATTCGGGCTTCGTTAAAAGGGGGATACGAGAAGGTGAAACGGCATAAAAAGGCAGAGGCTGAATATTTTTTCCGTTCTTTTTTTATTTTTAGGCGTTTACCTTTAGATTCAAAATCTAGGGTTAAAAAAGGGGCCAAAAAGGTTTTCTGTTTGAGACTCCGGCCACCGGAGGTGACAATCACTGTCGCCGATGATCGGTGGTCACGGCAAACGTACGACAGCACCTATGGCCGGAGGAGGGTCAGTTTCAGAGAAAAAATAGGGGGTTTCAAGTTTTTTTAAAAAGAAAAACTAGTCCTGAAATGGTTTTTTGGAAAATTTTTGACATATATAGGAGTTGCTATATGACGTCATTTGGGACAGGTCTCAGAGACCCCAAAATGACGTCGTTTTGGTGCGCGACCCAAATACCAGACCCGAATACCTCAAGATCTGCGTGTTTTTTGTGACTGGGGTATAATTGCGACCCTAGTCCTATTTTTTAGACGATTTACAATGTAGTCCCTTTTACCTTTTCTATTTTTACCATTTAATTTTATTTCATTTTTATTTTGGTCCATAGGACATTTTTGGGAACAGACATCTGAAACGGTGTCGTTTTGACGTTTAGTCCGATAATCCGACCCAAACTGCGCGAGATTTGCGTGTTTTGATATGGGTGGGGTCTATTTATTTCCCTGGTCCCTCCGTTTTTTAATTGTCTTTAAATCAAGTCCTATTTCTTTTTCTTAATTTTTACCACGTAATTTTGATTTTGTTTCATTTTAGTCCCTCATTTAGGAATATTTTCCTATTTAGCCCCTGTTCTTCTTCGCGTGTTACATTTTAGTCTTTATTAATTAATTTATCCATTTTTACAATTTATGCTTTCTAATTTCATTTTAATTTTGACTTAGTCCTTTATTTGTTTAACTTCAACCTTTTACAAACCTTTTATTTATTTACTTGTTTATTTATTACTTGTTTATTTTTTACATATTTAAAATTAGATTGTTTACATTTTTATTATGCATTTTCGCTCATTTATTATTATTGTCATTATTTTTTATTTTATCTTGTCCTTGTTATTTTATCATTTCTTTTATTATTCTCACGTCATTTATACTTACCTTCATAATTAAACATCTTTTATTTTTTTATTTCGAGTTATCTTATTTATTTTAATATCTAGTCGGTATTGTGATCCTTATTGCTACCAATCGAAATTATCATCATTATTATCATAGTTATATTGTTCATGATACATCATTATTGCTATCGCTACCATTATTTCATTTCGGGTTTTTTACAAAATTATTATAAAAAAATAAAAAAAAAACCAAAATATTATAATTTTTTTTATTTACCAAAATATTATAAATTTTTTTTATTTACCAAAATATACCAAAAAAATAAAAAACAGAAAAAAAAACCTGACACAGCCAATCACATTGGCGGCACCAAAGGTGCCAATGTGATTGGCGGCACCAATGGTGCCAAAGGACTAAAATGTTACTTAAGGGTAGTTTCAAGGACCTGACATGCAAATTTACCATTTTAAATTTTGAAAGTTAATTGCTGCTGCTGTGCGCACTAAAATTGAAATATAGCTAATTGCCTTCTAAGCCCTCTTTATTTATTATTTTCTTTTTATTCCCCTTCAACTCACTTTTTTATTTAATAACTCTATTTTAATTTATTAAATTTAATAGTTTATGTTTATAGATAAAATAGTTTATGTTTCCAATATTTTTTCCTTTTGATTTAATATTAGTTAAGGGAATATATTAAATTTATAAAATTAAAATAGTTTAATTTAATAACTCTATTTTAATGTAATAAACTATTCTCATTTAATAACTCTATTTTAATTTAAAAAATTAAATTAAACTATTTTAATTTTAGTCCTCTGAATTTAATATATTCCCTTAACTAATATTAAATCAAAAGGAAAAAATAACGGAAACATAAACTATTTTATCTATTTATAAATTTAATATATTCTTAATAGACTTATAACATAAACATGTTAGACTAAATAATGGAAACATAAACTATTTTATCTATTTATAAATTTACTATATTCTTAATAGACTTATAACATAAACATGTTAGACTATTTTAATTAAAATAGTCTCTTAAGATATTATGAAGCAACAAATTTTATATTTCAAGAAATTTTATATTTTAAATGAAAATAGAGTTATTAAATGAGAATAGTTTATTAAATTAAAATAGAGTTATTACTTAATTAGAATTCTAAGTATCTTAATTATCACTTAACTAATATTAGATTTAATTACAAAATTAATAGAAATACTGGGCATGCCTTATTGAAAAACCGAGTAATAATAAAACTGATCACCCATAAATGTAACCCAAATAGAAAAATAAATTATAATTATATTATATACTCTTAATAACTCTATTTAGTAAATTTTTAAATAAACTATTCTCATCAAATTATCAAAATAATACATAAAATGCGAATGAGTTTATACTTTTTAAATAGCTTTATTTTAGGTAAAATATATTTACTTTAATAATAAAATAAAGGGCTTTTATGAGTAAAAATCATAGATTAAGAGCTTATTTAACTACAAAAATAAGTTGAGGGCTTGTTTATTAAATAAAAAAGTGAGTTGAAGGGTAATAAAAAGAAAATAATAAATAAGGAGGGCTTAGAAGGCAATTAGCCACATTTCAATTTTAGTGCGCCCCACAATCACAGTAGCATCAATTCACTTTCAAAATTTAAAATAGTAAATTTGCAAGTCAGGTCCTTGAAACTGCCCTTAACTAACATTTTAGTCCTTTGGCACCATTGGTGCCGCCAATCACATTGGCACATTTGGTGCCGCCAATGTGATTGGCCTGATCAGGCTGTGTCAGGTTTTTTTTTTGTTTTTTGTTTTTTTTGGTATATTTTAGTAAATAAAAAATTATAATATTTTGGTAAATAAAAAAATTATAATATTTTGGTTATTTTTTATTTTTTATAATAATTTTGTAAAAAACCCTTTCATTTCTTATATTCTATTTATAATATTATTTGAACTCGTATAGCAACTTCATTTTTAGCTAAGCATTCCATTATACTTCATTTTTATTTTATTTTTGTTACAACCATGCCACGAACCGTGTTTAAATATATTTATCCATCTCTATACTATGCTCGAATAAGTTAAACGCATATTACTTTAAATGTTACATCCATATTTACTCGATGCATATAAAAGGAAAATTTTAAAATCAAGGCGATGTTTTGTATTTGAAGATTCGAGAAGTCATGCCCTAACTTACGGGGTTCGACTTTCTCTTTGAACCTAGATAACTGAACATCCTTTTTTTAAAACTAAAATACGTGAGATTCAAATAGTAATTAAATAATGAGCAAGCTTATTTTCGAGGATTGGAAATGTTGTGTCCTAACTTACGGGACATGAACTTTTTGGTTACCTCGAGATAAGAAGGCCTGTTACATACGTTTTAAATTATTTAAGTGATTTTAATTAGAAATATCATCATGCAAAGTGAGATCATGTTTAAATTCTCTTTAAATTTTCTTTTCTCGACACTAAGACATCAATTAATCAACTAGGTACCAAGTTTGGGCGTTACGAGTGTGCTAACCCTTCCTCGAGCGTAACCGACTCCCGAACCCATTTCCTAGATTTTGTAGACCAAAACTTATTGTTTTAGTAAATCAAACCTTTTATTAAAACGATCAAATTACGATGTGATCCGACCACACCTCATAAAAAGGATTGGTGGCGACTCCCATTTTCGTTTTTTAAATAAAAGTTGATTTCAAAAAAATGAGTTTCGACAAGTATTAATATTAAAATTTTATATTTCTTAAAACATAAAAATAAAAGAACAAAATGGATTGAAAGAGAAAGCATTTCTCTTTTCATCATCTAGCATTAAAATCACCATTGTTGAAAGGAAAGAAATCGACCATTGAGCTCCAAGTTTAGGTCATTTAATTGGTGAGTTCAATTCAGTTTATTTCTTGTAATTTTGATGTTTTTGAGATATCAGGAGCTTGATTTAGCTTACCTGTGTACTATTTTGCAAAATTTTTAAAGTTTTCAAAAGTTGTCACTATTGAATACTTGAAGAAATTGGTGTTATTTTGTTAGATTCTAAGCTTAGAAATGAAAAATGACTAGTTTATAAAGTTTAATTTCTAGTTTTTGAATGTAGGGACTAAAATGTAAACATTTCAAAATTAATATGAAAATTCTATAATTATAAATAGTAGAGAACCTTATAAGGGTGTAATTGAGATCGGTTTCAAACTGAAACTCAAATTTGAAAGTTATAGCAATTTTGGGTTTAGAGAATATTGATTAGAGAATATTGTCATAGCTCAATTATTCACTATTTTCATTAAAAGTTAGTTTTAATCCCACATTAACCTGAGAATACTACCATAACTCATTTATTCACTATTTTCATTAAAATTAATTTTAATCTATTTTCATTAAAAGTTAGTTTTAATATCGCATTGACTAGGGAATACTACCATAACTCACTTCAATATTTTCATTAAAAGTTAATTTTAGTCCCTTAAAATTAATTTTAATTCCACATTGATTAGAGAACACTCTCATATCTAACACCGACAATTTCCTCACTATTTTTATTAAAAGTTAATTTTAATCTCACATTGATTAGAGAATACTCCCACATCTCACATTTACCTTATAAATAAGTAACTAATTTTTCACTATTTTTCTTAAAAGTTAATTTTATCCCACATTGATTAGAGAATACTCCAATAACTCGCTTCTTCACTATTTTCATTAAAAAATTAATTTCACATTGAGTAGAAAATACTCTCTCACTTCACTATTTTGCATTAAAATTAATTTTAATCCTTTAAAAGTTAATTTTATCCCACATTGACAAGAATACACTCTCGTGCTCACACTTGCCCTATAAATAAGTGTCAATTTTTTCTATTTTTATTAAAAAGTTAATTTTGATCATACATTGACTACAAAACACTCTCTTATCTATAAAAATGTGTCAATTATTTACTCTTAAGTTTCAAATTCTTCACTATTTTCATAAGTTCTTTAGAGTTTCTTCCTTTGTGGAAATTAATGAGAGAGCTTGTAGTTTAAAGTTAATTATATATTATTGATATGAATGGTGGTGATTCTCATACAATACTAATACTAATACTAAGATTTTGTAAATAAATGGTGGTGATTTCAATATAGTACACTTAGTCGCCAAAAGTCATCCACATGATTATATACAAATATTTTATATCTAAAAAATATGAAATAATTAAATATATATTTTAATTTAAACACAATAAATCCGTACATCTATATATAAGTACTAAACGGATTAATTGTTTAATAATTTTAATCAATATTATTATATGCACATATCAAATTATTTTAATTAATTAAATAGCTTATTATTAAATTTAAAATTTGACAGATATTCATAACTACTAGAATTATAATTAATTTATAGACAGGATAAAAAATTAGTATAAATAAATAGTTTTCAGATACACCATATATAAAGAAAAAAGGTTACAAAACTAAAATGAAAAATTTGACAAATTAAAGGAGTCAATGTTACATTATCCCTATGGAAGAGTTTCCTTGAAAAGATCATAAAAGATACAAATTTTATAAAAAAGCCAGGTTGCCCACGTGCTTACATTTAAACTTCTCTTATTTCTTCAATCCAATTGTATTAAATAATTATTTTATATATATTAAAATAATATTTAATATATTGTCGATGAAAATTTTAAATTATAGAAACAAAATTAAAAATTGTTAAATGTTATTTTAAATATATATATATATATATGATAATTTCTTAAAACTATTTATGAAATAAAAAATTAATGTATGAAATATATATTTGGGTTGAAAAAAAGACAACAACATATAATAAATGTCCTTAAAAGCCACGATACTGTTGTTTTTTTAAAAGGAAAACAAGATTGTGGCTTGGTGCAGAAGTTGATTAGTTGTTTTTGGTTTAGTAAATGTTGTTGTGATGGAGGGGCACAACACAACATTCTAGCCTTCTTGGCTATGATGGTGACAATGGAGTTAATCCGTGGCTGCTCTGCGCATTGAAAAATTCATTATAGTTTCCTAAAATGTTTGAATCACCCATTTGGGAATGTGAAACATTTTTAGTGTGAATTAAAAAAGGATCTAATAAACACCACATTTTCTGAATGCTTTTACACACAAAATCCATCTTACCCCCCAAAACAAAATATTTTCATTTCCATGTTTTGGATTCTTTACTTCCAAGTCAATAATTTTTCTAATTATAATATCAAGATGTAATGGTAATGTTTATTGAATAATTTTTAATAAATTTTATGCATTTTTTTAATTTTATGAAATGCATATGAATTTTCGCACTAATTTATCACATCAACACGATTAAAATTTTAACAGTTGAGTCAATTTTCTCGTCTAGAATGATTATTTTAGTTAAATTTTAAAGATAAATAATCAAAATGACAAAAGAAATAAATTTTAATACATTAGGCAGTATTTTAAAATCTTACGGAGTAATATACTATAATGACTATTGTTGAAACATTTCTTTATAGTTTTTAACATTGTTAATTTTTTTTTTTGGTTTAATGGTGTAAAAATAATAATTTTTTAGAAAAAGTAATTAAGCCTTTGCTTCTTCTTCCTCTTCTTTTTACATTCATTTTAGTACTTGAACTTTCACAAAAAGACCCTAAATTAAAAAAAAAAAAGCACTTAAGCTACTGCTTTTTGTTTTTTTTTTTTTGCACTCAATTGGGTACTTGAACCATCCTTAATTTTTTTCTGTTAAAGCCACTACATGTCACAACCACAACATAACATGTGGCAAAAAATTATAAAAGTTATAAAATGATTAAATTTTAATAAAAATATTAAAATTTATTAAAAATTATAAAAATTGTAAAAAAAGTATAAAATATATAGGAATATAGAAAAAATTTATAAACTTTTATAAAGTCATAAGAAAACTATAAAAAATGTAAAGAAATATAAAATTCGTAAAAAATTTATAAAATTGTCGTACTAAAATAAACATTTTATAATTTTCCTATAACTTTAATTGATTTTTATTTTTTATCATTTTTCACCACATGTCACACTATGTTGTGACACATGATGGCTTTAATTGAAAAAAAAAACCCTGAGGGTCGTTAACTTTAACGGTCAACGGTTAAAGAGTTTTTTATTCAATTTATAATTTTTTATGATTTTTATAAAAAAAATTCTAATTTTTAATATTTTTTGCCACATATCACGCCGTGGTTGTGACACGGGGTGACTTTGATTGAAAAAAATTAAGGGTAGTTAACTTTAACAATTAACTGTTAAAGTTAATGATCAAAAAGCTTTTTTGATACATTTTACAGTTCAAATACCTAATTGAGTGCAAAAATAAAAGTAGGGACTTAATTATTATTTTTTTTTAAAGTTTGAGTAATTTTTATACCTTAAATTAATTTTCTTTTATTTGGTTCTTACCTAAAATGAGCAAATATAGGGTTATATAAAAGGAAACTAAATATTTTTGAGAGTCCTGGGTTATTTACTTTCTTTTTCATTGTGTCTATCATGATATTTTATTTATGGATAAGGGACTAAGATATACATCAAATCTCAAGAGTATTAGAAGGATTTGATGGCACCACACAACTTTATAAGGGCTCCTTCCGACATTGACATAAAAAGAAAAGGCAGTATTAGATATTGAATGTGAAAGGGTAGGATCATGTCTAATCTAAGTGTTGAAGGTTCACTTGTTTGAATACCCTACTTATTTTGCTTATGTTATTAACTATATCTTGGATGGTTTGTGCTGATTTGCTTATTGTGCTCTGATTTATTCATGCTTCATCTTGTAAGTGGGAGTTGTTTTGAACTTGTGTATTAAATGTTAGTTTCTTTATACTGAAAATTTTGTATATTGGATCCATTCTTTAGGCAAAGTTCTGCAGTTGCAGAGTTGATAAACAAACGTGTAAAAACAATCTCATGCCTCTTTTATTGTCTTTAATTTTGGTTCTTAATTGTTTCTCTTCACCATTACAACATCAATTATTATAGTTCTCATACTACAAACTTATAAATTCCGATATTTTCCTCAATAATTGCACTTAAAATTAATAACTACAAACTTTGAATTGAATAAGTAACTCACCATAATAAATCTAAATAGAAAAATATATATAGTGAAATTTGAATATAAAATTTCAAAATTTTCGGATATCTTCCTTACTAATAATAAGATTAAAGAGGTGAACGTTTCCAACTAGTAAGTTCCATTATCAATTCCAACCACGTTTGGGAATTGGATTCAAATAAGCTCTGATGATGCAGTAAAAGAGGATTCCGACTTAGCAACGATTGGGAGAATTCTACGTGACAAATATGACAAATGGATTATTGGTTACAACCGATTTGTGGGCATTTGTTCAATTTTAGATGCTGAATTGTGGGATATTTTGGAAGACTTGGCAATTACTATTGATAGGAGAGTACAAACGGTTTAGGGGAGTGTTACAAAAGTGTCGAATTCTACTTTAGTTAGAAGAATCGATTCAACACATATCCAAAGATCATAATAAATAGATTGAAAATCTAACTAAAATACCTGTACGTAATAATAATGGTATTCAATTTTTTGAAACCTCCAAAATAGTTTGGATGTACTTGTAAGTAATGTTGTTGTAATATTTTCATTCACCAAAAAATACGATTAAAGATGATAATTAAAAGGCTAAAATTCATGGCGTAAACGGAAACCCATTTTGTGTAAAATATGTATGTTTCATACGTTTCATATTTTAAAAGAAAAACAGGAAAAATAATTGAAAAGTTGACATATAATAAATGTTCATTAATATCATTTTACTGGCTTTTGTCTTGTTATTGAGAAAGGGTAAAAGAAGAATCACTGACATTTATCATTTCACGTTTCATTCACAATATAATATTAAATATAATGTCAATCGAAAGATTAGGAAAATATTTGAACATGGTAGCTCAATTATTAATGGAAAAAGTTAGTTTTAAGTATACAAACTCAATGCTTATTCATCAAGGCATGGAACACACAATCAAAATACATTAATGCAGCCATGGAAGTGTGGTTGGCATCATAATGATATCAACATCTTCCTTACAAATGTTATGATTGACAACTAAATTTTCTAGTATTTAAAGTTAGTGTACTTCATACGAAATTTTCTTTCATTTTTCAATTTCAATACAAAGAAGATGCATATTTTATGAAACATACCCACAAATTATATACATAATATAAAGTTTTGGCCTTTTGGGGGTGCAAAATGTGAAAGTTGCTCGAAGAGCTTCAAGTTTTTATTCTTTTTTACTGAAAAAAGGAGCCGAAAGAAAAGAAGAAATATCATCAACGTTCATATTCGGTCCCTCAAGTTGTCTGTTTGCGCAATTTTGAGCGTTTAAGGTTGAGAGCAGAAGTCGCTGCAGAGCTTTTAACACATGTCACTAACCCAACACATTAGACTAGCGATTCTTGCGGACTCGTGTAATAAAAGAGAGAGAAAATAACAAAAACAAAAAGTTAATGTAAAAGTTTGTCTGTAAGTAGCACCACTTTGTGAAAATCTTTCTTCCCTCTAGGAAAAGAAAATTAGAAGGATAGAGAGAGAAAACAAAAGAAAATGAAAACTTTTCCATATAAAGATATCTTATGTTTCAGATGGCCCTTTTCTGGGTCTTAAAAAGAACAAAAAAAATATTTTTTTTGGGGGGGTGGGGTCAAAGTTATGTTACTAAAGAACAGGGCTTTAATGTTATAGAAACCACTACAAAGTTTCATTTGTTTGCTTTGCTTTCTGTCTATCACATTGTTGTTTGGTTTGGTGTATTTGCTTGTTTTGAGAGTGTTCATGGCTGATGTTAATCACCATAAACATGGTACTTTAAGGTATGTATTCATTTATCTTCATGTTATCTCATTTGGGTTTTTCTTTTTTTTATTTGATTGGTGGCAGATGAGTTCTTTGTTTTCCACTTCATGTTATATCATTTGGGTTTTTCTTTTCTTTTTTTCTAAACTTGTTTTCCTTTTCCTGATGTTTACTGAAATCTAGCATCTTGTTTGTGTTTTTGTTCTTCATGTTATTTCATATGGGTATGTGTTTAGTTTTGTTCAAAGCTTTTTCCTTTTCCTAATGTCCATTAAGGAATGTTATCAAATGAGTTCTTCTTTTTGTTCTCTCTTCATCAAATGTCTTTTGAGTGGTAGCCATTGGTTTGTTCTATTTTGCGTTTCTATTGGTTTTCCTTTGTGCTGTTTATAGAGAAGATTGTTGGTTTTGATGCTACTTATGTTGTGATTTCTAGTTTCTACACTAATTATTTTGTCACTTGTGGGTTTCAGCTTACCAATTTTGTGGATTTTCTACAAATACCACATATGGTAGACAAGTATTTTTGCTTATTTTCCTTCTTTATAATGTTTCTCTTCGTAGAATGTAATCTTCTTTGTCCTTTCTCTTTTGGATTAAATCTGGTTTAGAGCTACTCTCCTTCTAGCTTTACTAGTTCTCATAGGTATGATGATGGTTTCCATGTTGGCTTGTGTTTTATTTTGTGTCATCCTAAGGAATTAGTTTTCAAAAATTCGGCAAATCTTGCACCACTTATAGTCTATAGTTGTCTCCCCCAGAACAAAGTTACTCGTACACATGCTGTAAGAAGTAAAGATTTGATGATTTCTGGTTTTATTTCTTTTTCTGATTATTGATTTGTTATTGTCATTGGTATCTTCCAGTGAGAACTCCTCTGATTCTGGTGACAAGCCGGATAAGAACTCAGAAGATGTGGTTGTTCAAGCAAGACATAAAAGACGAGGGGCTACGATTTCTTCATATGCATCGGCCCAAGGTACTGTGACATATTTGTTACATGTATCATGTGTGGTGTATGTGTTTCTGTAGTCCATGGTCTTACCACTCTTTTCTTTCTTATTCTGTTGAAGATTTGAGGGCTCCGGATGCGGAAAATGAGAAAAAAGATGGATCATCTCCTAAAGGAGTTATAGAAGCCAGCTTAGAAGGCTTGGAATCTGATATAGCTTCTCCTGAAGACAGCCCCAAGGCAGAAGTTCGTTGTGCACATGCAGGAGCTCTTTCTAACTGGAGAAAGCTCTTCAAACTATGGAAAAGAAAATCGGAAAAGCCCTTTTCTACCTTCCCACAACTTGCTGTTCCAAGGCTTTCGAGAAAGAACAACAGGAGCAAACAGGGGAATCCTATGCTGAGAAAATTATACAACTTCAAGTCTTCTTTAGAGAACTTCAGCCTATCACAGCTCCGAGCTGCAACAGACAACTTTAACCGAGGTAAGCAATTTCAAGACTTATAAATCTTGCTAAAACTAATTCAATATTTGGTCCACTTGAATTCCACAATTGGGCAGAATCTCTATTTAACCACAAGAAATATGAAGTTATGTAAGGATGCTAAATGATAATGTTGTTACAATAAAATATAATGATATTGATTAAGTGATGTAGCCAAATATAAGGGTTTGATTTCTTGTAGAGAACATAATTGGAAGGGGTGGTTATGCTGAAGTCTACAAGGGTCGGTTGAAGGACGGAAAGCTCATAGCAATAAAGCGGCTGACAAAAGGGGCACCAGATGAGAGGACAGCTGGTTTCCTATCAGAGCTTGGCATTATAGCCCATGTAAACCATCCAAACACTGCCAAGTTGATTGGATGTTGCGTTGAGGGAGGAATGCACCTTGTTTTTCAGTTATCTCCATTGGGGAATTTGCGTTCAGCTCTTCATGGTTTGTTCCTAAACTGCATTGTTTTTCTCAGTAGTTATGAGAACTTTTTTATGCTCTTGAGTCTTTAACATTTTCCAGGTTTGAAAGGTACACTCGATTGGAGTAAAAGGTATAAGATTGCTTTGGGTACTGCAGATGGTCTCACATATCTTCACGAGACCTGTGAAAGACGGATTATTCATAGAGATATCAAGGCTGATAATATTCTTCTTACTGAGAACTTTGAGCCTCAGGTACTTTCCAAGTTTTAAAATTCAATGGATACGCCACATGAGATGTTTAAACCCAAGGGTTGTGAAAGATTTTACAAGAATCAGAGTGTAAAGAACTGCTATAGTGCATTTGTATATTTCATGATACAAAGAAATCATGAAACTGAAATACGGAGACAAAAGAAAAAAAGATTGCATTTCTTTGTAGAGTGCTAGAAATAATATTATGTAAGCTGGGTACTTACAGCTATATATGCTAACTAGGTGCTATATTTTTTTTCCAACGATCTATGCATACTTCAAGTTTCTGCATCTATTGACTATTCTCATCACTTTTTGTCCATTTTTTTTGTGTGTAACATAATTTACCATTCACCTTGCACATTGAAAGAACGGAAGAAAATAGTATAACTGGCCAGAACTGATATTTCCTTCTGATCTTTAAACATACAGAATGCTCCCCATGCATACTGAGTCCTCAGTCTTTAAAAGTAGTATTTTAACAAAAACGTAATTTAGATAACATCCCAAACTTAGAAAAATACAATATCTAATGAATGCTTAGAATTGAGTTTCATTGCGTGCATAGACATAACGGTCACTGGGTTAATTTTTGAGAGCTAGAGCTAAAGTTTTAAGGTCTTTCAACTGCAATATGGAGACAAAAAAGAAAAGGGGATCAGTGTAATTGACAATTGCTATGTGCTATGCTTTGTAGTATTTCAAACCTTAAAGCAGCCGAGTTAGTCACCTAATACTAGCTCGTATTCCTTTCCCTAGTGGTTGGCCAAATTTGTGTTGCTGTCCTATATTTTGGTTGTAATACCCGAACACTTGTGTTAAGCTTAATAACTATATGAGCCCTATAAGGTATGAACTTTGTGTAAGCCTTAATGGTATAAATTTGGAAACATAAATCGACCCAACAAGAGATGGCTCAAATAACCCTCAAAATGAGGAGGGTATACGGATTTCTTCCTTTGTGCTCACTCCGGAGTTGCTTGCAGTTAGGGTGGAAGTCTTAGATCATTATGTGTCATGTTTTAGTTGTGAAAATCAAGCATTCTGTCTCAATATCCTTCCAAGATGTATGTATGTACGAGTGTCGTGTTGTGCTTTATGAGAATTTATTTCACTGTTTTTTCTGTCGGAAAATCGTTTCTGTAATCTCTTTCTAATAGACGCCTTGCATATATTTTTGTTGACATATATGGGTGACATCCACCAATAAGCTATATCTGTCCTGTTTTCTGGAATTTTATGACAATTTTATTAAGTTCCAAACAATCTGTGGACATGAATATCAGCCATTAGCATTTATATTTCATTTCCTTTATCTTGTCCATTTATTGATTATGTCAGCCAATTTGTCTTTCAGATTTGCGATTTCGGCCTTGCCAAGTGGCTACCTAGACAGTGGACTCACTACAACGTTTCAAAGTTTGAAGGCACTTTCGGTCTGTAAGCCTAAAATTTCTATATCGAGTTAATAAATACTTTTGTCGTAATGCTCACACATTTATTTCTCAAGATGCAGCTACTTTGCACCCGAATACTTCATGCATGGCATAGTTGATGAGAAAACTGATGTCTATGCATTCGGAGTTCTGCTCTTGGAGCTCATAACAGGAAGGAAAGCTTTAGATGATCAACAGCAAAGTGTCGTAATATGGGTACAAATCCTCGTACAGAATTTAATCATTCCAACCATATCATAATCGTGTATAGAGTCTTTACTTAGCCTTTTAATTTTTGCAGGCAAAGCCTCTTCTCGATGAGAACGATATCAAAGAGCTTGTAGATCCTTCCCTGGGTGACAATTATGACGTGGAGGAGGTTGAACGCATGGTTTTGACTGCATCTCTGTGCATTGAGCAGTCTCCTCTTCTTCGTCCTCAAATGAGTCAGGTTAGGGTTACATTTAGAAGTGCTTGAATATTTGTTCAAACTGTTCATCAATTAAAAGCGGTAGAAGTTACCAGAAATCTTTATAGCAATAACAAGTGATGCATTTTGTTAATGCATGGTGGAATGAAATCAGAGAAAACAACAAACGAGTAGGCTGCCCGTTGTTTGTTTCGTTAGGAAAGCTATTCTGGTGGTTCATTTAGTTCTATACTTGTATTAGCATACAAGGAAACTTGAGTTGGAACTCAGAAGTGCCCGTTACAGTTCCTACCAAGGAAAGTCATCCACATCCGCTTGCTTGTGGCATCCATTTCATTTGCTGTTCCTCCTAGTTTCTCTGAACCGTCTATGATGAAAATAAAGTAACTATTTTCTTTATGACATCCCTGCCAAAACTGAACAAATATAGCATCAAGAAGTCCTATACCATAAGCAATGACTTGGTTTTAGGGTTTTGTGCTGTCTCTGTCCTTACTTTATTAATGGCAAATGATTATCGAACTTTTCCTTCACCAGTTTGTTTCTCATATTCGAAGACCGGATTCGAAAACGGAAGGTCACTAATCCTCTTATTTAAGGTAGTTTTGGTTAACCAAGTTGTTTTATGATGCAGGTTGTGATATTGCTGAGGGGTGATGATTATGTAGCAGAATGTTCCAACGAATCCCAACATCCATCCCACCAAAGAACATACTCGAATGAGATCCGGGACACACAAGAATACAACTCAACGAAACATATCAACAATATCAATCGACTTCGGGAGATTGCTTTAGGTTCTTAAAAAAGAAAAAAGCTGCTTATAACTTTGTTTCAAAAAAAGGAAAAATTTGGTACTGTGTTTCATGGCATTTGGAAACATGGGTTGTTCCAAATTTCATGTGAAACAGTACATCAAAAATCAAATTTCCTCAGTTTGTAATGTATATATGTAAGGCTTGAACTAAAACTTGTAAGGAAGTTGAAACTATATATATATATAAGTTTTTTAAGGTTGTCTTGATCAAGTACACAAAGGATTGCTTTGGTTGCTTAACTAATATTTGTAAGTAATTCAAGCAAGGATTACCCACTAAGATACTTCGATAAGTTCTGGAAGGAAACACCAACAAAGAAGGAGAAAAAAGGAATTGAAAATGAAATAAATGGTGAATTAAGCAAAAACCAATTTGAAAAAAATCAAAACTTATCTTGTCTTTATTACTCAAAATAAAAACCATGTGACATTAAAAAAAAAAAGAAATAAGAAAATGAGAGACGTAAGATGAATGTGTGATGGAGGAAACGAAACTGACACGTCAAGTTAGCATAATCTCTTTCAGCTTGAACTGTTTTGTCTGGTTTGGCAGTTTAATTTTCTGTCTTGAAATATTTTTGTAAAATTGAAAGTTTACGGTTGACAACTGTGCAAATCTATAAGCCCCCGGGTTTTGTGGTTCGGCATCTTCCTTTCAGATATTCTACGTTCATTGTCGTAACGTAACCGACCTCTGTAATTTCTTTATTTTTCTTTATTTTCCCTTTTGCCCCTTGTAATTTCTTTCATTTTTCACTTCTGTCCTTTTCGATTCTGATTTTGTTTTTCTTTTCAAGAAAATGGGGCTTGACTACATTTATTACCAAATAGTTAAGATTAATCGGTAGGTTTTGCCTAATTAAATATTATCATTAAAGATGGAATAATAATCGATACACCCATCAACAAAAGCATTAATTCAAATATACCAACATTAAGAATTTAAAAAGATTTTAGCATTTAATTATGTAAGGTTTTAGACTATAAATTTAGATCCTAAATTTAGGTTAATTACGACATTAAATCAATCAAAAAAATCAAATAATTTCCTAATCTTAAAGCATCGAAGTTGAATAACAAGTGAAATTAGCAGGTAAGCTGTGTCAACCAAATCCTTTTGACCAAAACAAGGACTCCATTGAACTATCCGAAAACTTGACAGGACTCGCCTGCAATACTTCCATTCTTGCTTGCACTGCAATTAACATTTAACGAAGAAAGCAAAGAACCGTGTCCTCTCTGCCTTCCTATTCTTCCTCTCTTTGTTAAAAAGGTCAAACCCAACCACCGCGAAAAAAAATTCATTTCCGGTGATCCTCTAAGATTGAAGTGCTGCCGTTTTGTTATTTCCCTCTTATGCTATTGCGGATCACTTTTTTCTATCCCGGTAACGCCCCGGTGGCCGGAACAAGAAATTGGATTGGTTCTTTACTATGAAGAGCAACAGCAACATCGGAAACAACAACAAAGGCTCCAATACTAGTAACAATAATGGTTTTTTGCCGAATTCTTTGAAATTCATTTCTTCCTGCCTCAAAACAGCCTCTTCAGGTGTACGGTCAGCTAGTGCCTCCGTCGCCGCTTCTATTACTGGTGACTCTCAGGAACACCCAAAAGACCAGGTTTCTATTTTTATTTATTTCTTTTTTTGTGTTGTTTTTTGTGGATTTATTTTTGGAACTATAAGTTTTTTTTTCCTAATCGTTCGATGGATCAGTGAAAATGAAGAGAAAAATAAATGTAGAGAAATTTTTTTAGGTATTCCCTCTTTTTAGAAAAAAAAGGTAAAATAAAATTACTTCTTCAACTCAACAGGATTTAACTGATTGTTGTAATGTACAGCTAAAAGTTAATTTCTTTATGAATTTTATTCTTGAATTTAATATTTTCTGAAATATAAATTTGATTCATGAAAATGATCTTTTATTAATAAGGTAAAGTTGAGATGTATAGGAATATTTCTTTTTTCTTAAAAAGAAAAAAACCATATATATATTGTCGCTTTAGTGGCCATTAAATGGACATTGCATTTTCTCTCTGAAAATCATTTTAATTAATTTAATGAATGGAAAATCAGCTGATTTAGTGTTTTAATTTACATTGATTTGTTTATTGCACTAACCAAACCAATATTTAGATGATATTTGTCAGAATGGTTTGTTGGGGGAGTTAAGGAAAGTGTTGCTTATTTATAAAGTGGATTTTTTATGGATAAATTAATGCTGTAATAATGTTAATCACTCGGGGCGTAGATTGCATATTTTGCAATTAAAATAATTGAATCATTTGCGTGATCAATCTTCAATTATAACTTTGTAAGAAAAGATTAGGTTATATATCTGGAAATGATGACTTTGGAGAGTTTAGTTATTTATGGGAGAACCATATTGATTTTTAGATGTAGTAACACAGAGGCAGTTTATTATAAGATTTGTCTTGTGCCAATGATTTGATTCTTTTTTGCTCTTTCTATTACAGGTCGTTATGTTCTATTTGTTCTAATAATGCTCTGACTTGAGTTCCTTTAAGTTCAAAATTGCCAAAATGGAAACTCAACTGCTGAATTCCATTGTATTGTAGCAAGTTGTTTATCAGTTGCTCACAGTTTTGATGACAATAGCTCATTGTAGGGATGAGGGCACTAGTTTACCCCTTATCCTAAGAAGGTGGGAGTGAATGTGAGATGCAGATATAGATTTACCTGAGTCACTTTGCTTGAAATGGTTTTTTGTTGTGCTCTTCTTTGACAGGTTGTGTAACTTGAATGTGCATTTGCCTTGAAACTTCTTGTTACTCTATCTGCTATCTCATTGGGTTTCTTTTGTAAAACAGGTGCTCTGGGCGTCGTTTGACAGACTAGAGCTTAGTTCCTTATCTTTTAAGAGGGTCCTCTTACTTGGATACTCCAATGGCTTTCAAGTTCTTGATGTCGAAGACGCCTCTAATGTCAATGAACTTGTTTCAAGGCGTGATGATCCCGTTACATTTTTACAAATGCAGCCACTCCCTGAAATGTCTGAGGGTCATGAAGGATTTAGAGCATCACATCCTTTACTTCTTGTCGTTGCCTGCGATGAGTCAAAGGTCTCAGGTTTGATGCCTATTGGAAGAGATGGATTGGCTAGACATGGTTTTGATGAGCCTCAAAATGGAAATATTCTTCTCTCTCCTACTGCTGTTCGATTCTATTCGCTAAGGTCTCATAATTATGTTCATGTATTGAGATTCCGGTCAACTGTATGTATGGTTAGAAGCAGTCCTCGAATAGTAGCTGTGGGGCTTGCAACACAAGTAAGAATTAGCCTTTTTCCCCCCTCAAACTTAGTTTCAGTAGAACAAGCATTTTAAAATTTGTCATAAACAAGTCCGATAGGTTAAGCAATTTTTATTCCTTGTTTGTTTTCATCTGTTAGAATGCCCCAGTTCATTAAAAACCTCAAATAATCAGATTAGGTGGTTCCAAGATTGCTTGTACTTTATGAAGATGTTGATCGAGGATAGTTTTTACTGTAGAAACATTCATTATATCCTTTTATTTGATCAATTATTTAGTTGGAGCTAAACAATTTAAACCATGCATTCTTTTATTGGTTGGCAGATATACTGCTTCGATGCTCTCACTCTTGAAAATAAATTTAGTGTCCTCACCTATCCTGTCCCTCAAGCAGGAGGCCAAGGAACGCTTGGGATTAATATTGGATATGGTCCCATGGCAGTGGGTCCCAGGTGGTTAGCTTATGCTTCAAACAATCCATTGCAGTCAAATACAGGTCGACTGAGTCCACAGAACCTGACTCCATCTCCTGGTGTTAGTCCATCAACTTCTCCTAGTAGTGGGAGTCTTGTGGCTCGATATGCTATGGAATCTAGTAAGCAGTTAGCTGCTGGGTTAATCAATCTGGGTGACATGGGCTACAAAACTTTGTCAAAATACTATCAAGATCTTATTCCTGATGGTTCTGGTTCTCCCATGTCTTCAAATTCAGGCCGGAAAGTTGGTCGGGGTGCATTGCATTCTGCAGAGACTGATATTGCTGGGACGGTTAGTACATGATGTATTTGAGAAGCAAACTTTAGTCCTATGTTAGAATGCCTGAAAATAATACATATGATCATTACACATTAATTCCACCCTGATGTGGAAGGTTACAATCATATCTTTGCCTATATGCTTGGGTTTTTATGTCAGATGCATGTTTAAGTTAAATTTTTCTGAAGGTATCTGATGAGATAAGGTTGCTCATTACTTCTTAGAAATACTTAATATCAGAGGCATGGGAATTCGATCTGTTAATAATCAACTATGAAAATTTTGAATGTAATTTTAGGGTTTTCTTAATATATGGTCCAATGCAGGTTGTTGTCAAAGATTTTGTTTCCAGAGCTGTTATATCACAGTTCAGGGCTCATACCAGTCCAATTTCTGCTCTATGTTTTGATCCAAGTGGGACTCTTCTAGTTACGGCCTCAATACATGGGAACAATATAAATATTTTTCGGATCATGCCATCCTCAACAAAGAATGGATCTGGCTCTCAAAGCTATGATTGGAGTTCTTCACATGTGCACCTTTACAAGCTCCACCGTGGCATGACATCAGCTGTATTTTCTTGCATTCTCTACTTTTTCATTAAACTTTTATGTTTAATCTATCTATAATTTCTTTTTCCTTTTTTTTTTTGTAGGTGATCCAAGATATTTGCTTTAGTGCTTTCAGTCAGTGGATTGCCATTGTTTCATCTCGGGGTACTTGCCATATTTTTGTTCTTTCCCCGTTTGGTGGTGAGAATGTACTCCAAATTCGGAATTCTCATGTAGATGGGTCTATCTTATCACCAGTTGTATCTTTCCCTTGGTGGTCCACTCCATCATTCCCAATAAACTATCAAACATTCTCTTTGCCAGCACCACCAACTGTTACCCTCTCTGTTGTTAGCAGAATAAAAAATGTTAACTCTGGATGGCTTAATACGGTTGCCAATGCTGCATCATCTGCGGCTGGAAGGACCTCCTTCCCTTCCGGTGCTTTCTCTGCTGTTTTTCATAACTCTTTACATAATGATTTGCAACGAGCTCAAGTAAAAGTTAATGTTTTGGAGCAGCTATTAGTTTACACTCCTTCTGGACATGTTGTCCAACATAAGCTACTGCCTTCATTTGGGGGAGAAGCAGGTGAAAGTGCTTCAAGAATTGGACCAGGTTCATCTTTCCAGCTACAAGAAGAGGAGTTGCGGGTGAAAGTAGAAGCTATGCAAGCATGGGATGTATGCAGAAGAACAGATTGGCCAGAAAGAGAGGAATGCCTTTCTGGAATGACTCATGGAAGAAAAGAAGCATTAGAGATGACTATGGATGGTTCTGATTCTGAAGATAATTATGCTGGGCAAACGGCCATGTCAAAGGCCCAAGATAGGTCTCACTTGTATCTTTCCAGTGCAGAAGTACAGATAAGCAGTGGAAGGATTTCAATCTGGCAGAATTCTAAGGTTGTTATTTATGATTGGTTTATGATGTAATCTTGCTCGTTGCTGGTTTCACATATTATAATCTTGCGCATTCCCAGTTTCCTTATGTCTCATGTGCATTTTCTTAGGTATCATTTTATACAATGAATCCTGTTGGGTTTGATGATCATAAGTTCACTGTTGATCAGTCTGGTGGAGAAACTGAAATAGAACAGATGCCTGCTCAAGAGGTTGAAATTAGACAGAGGGATCTATTGCCTATTTTTGAGCCTTTTCACAGGATTCAACCTGGTTGGAATGACAGGTATTTTCTGCATTCTTTACATTTTGCCCTTTCTGGTTTATGCTATTCTCGTCCTTGTTTTAATCTTGAAAGTCAAAGTAGTTGTAAAAAAGGGTTTGGTAGAAAAACAGAGACATTTGAAAGTGTGAGGTCTGGATGGTGTTACAGTTTTGTTTGGGGGGGGGGGTTAGGGTGGTGTTACATGTTGCCAAATTCTATTATTATGGTACCCACCAAATCAATTTTCCTTCACACATTTCCATTTTATCCCTGTGCAGGGGCTTAGCTGCAGAAAGTTATCCAGTGTCTTCTTCTCTTGATGCTAAAGCAAGATTCTCTGAAGTCACTGTTATCTCTCACTCTAAGTTGATGTCACCTAGCTCGATCGAAAACTCAGACAGTGGTATGACATTGTTTTAAATTTTAGATATCATTCTATATACTTTTGGATTCATTTAACTCCAATTGATGCTTGGTGTTTTAACCAGGGTCGTTAAGAAATTCTTATCCACCCAGTCTTCAATCTGGGAATGATAGTAGTGGAGTAAAGGGACAGAGTTGTATTTTGGCATCACATTTGCTTAATCAGAGCACTCTTAACAAAGATGCTGGTCCTGTGTCTTGTAATCAATCTAATAGTCTATCATCATTAACAAGTGGCTCCATATCTGGTGGAAGAACCATTGCAAAGGAGGTTCAATTTCCAAACAGTGGTGGAAGCAGTGATGTTTCAAACACAAGTTCTAACCGATCAAATTTGAGTATGAACATGTTAGATGAGGAGCCTGTAAATGAATCACCCGAATTTGAGCATTTTTTTCAAGAAGAGTACTATAAAGTGTCACCCTTAAGTCCATGTACTGAGCCAACAGAGGTTGTTACTGATGTTGACAGCAACAGCAGTCCTTGTGAGAGAGAAAAATCTGAGGAAGGTGACAACAATGATATGCTTGGTGGTGTTTTTGCCTTCTCTGAGGAAGGTTAGTATCTAAAAGTGTTAATTAACATACAAACCAACCAGTTTAATAACGTCTGTTAGACTAACTAAAACCGTATTGAAATCATCGTTTTGGTCTTGTGGCAGGTTGAGTTGTTTCTTGTGTTCCTTTCAAGGTGCGCGCATTATGTTTATATTGTCAACTTCAGGTTCATTTGTTGAAACGCCAGCCTTGTAGGGCGGAGGCTGACAAAACAAAACTAATTGAAAGTGTGGTTTGGTGATTTTAAGAAGCTACTGACTGATTGGTTCTAAGTAATTTAAAGATTGGCTCATTGTGCTGCTAGGGCACATCTCTGGATTCCACTCTTCTAATGTACAGGTTGTAAATTGATATTCTGCTGAATGCAAAAGATTTGTGAAGACATGTTCTTTCTGTGCTGTGTAAACATTATTCATTCTTCAAAAAAAAAAAACAAAGGAAAAAGCAATAAAAAGAAAAGGAAAATTACTTTGCAGTGTGTTCTTTCTGTTATAAACCGGGCATGGCTTCTCCTTTGCCATTGCATGCATTTTGAATGTGTGTACATGAATAATCCCATAGGGTTTTACAGGGTCTGGGCTAACTTGGGTCTTGCCATACAATAAGGGAGTAGGGAAATCTCTAATTCTTGATTTTGATCACTTGGGCTTCAAAAAGGAAGACAATGTCCCCCATCACTTGAATACCCAAAGATTATTTGGATAAACTCTTTAAAAAGCATAGGTCAATGCGCTTGCTATTAGTCCTTGTGTTAGGTGGGAAATTACCAAGAAGGGGGGGATTTGGAATTTTTTTTTAAAAATTACTAACTTTTTTAAGAATTGTTTGGACAATGATTGGGCTCCAATTATCTACTTTTATTACTTTAAAAAAACATATTTTCACTAATTATTTTTCAATTCATTATGAGAATTGTTACTTTTTTAAGTAAAATGTATAATCTTTACTATTTCTATCTTTTTCACAAATGTTACTTTTCATATAAAGATATAATCTTTACAATTCTCATATTTTTCACAAAGACTAGGATAAAACATTCTCTTAATTTTTATAGATCAACCAAAACCCTCCAACTTTTACTAAAGCTCAACTAAAATTCCTTTTAATCCCTTAAGGTTTTCTATTGTAAAGAGGAAGAGCAAACAAGTATATCAATATGTTTGGAAGTTGGAGCTCCAAATATAATGACAAGAGGATAAAACATTTTATCATAAGAGCTTTGAGACTATTTACAAGAGAATGAAAGAAAATGAAGAACTTATTATCTAATGTGTAAGAAGCGAGTAAATATGTAGATTTTAAGAAAATTTTGACACAAAAACTTGAATTGACGCACAGGATCAAAAATTTTAAAATATTTTATTACTATTTCTATTGGGACTTTTAAACTTCTCTTTTTTATTTTAAGATTTTATTTATTTAGGCTATTATTATTATTATTATTATTATTTAAGCGTGAATGGGAAGGGTTAGTGTTAACAGACAGCTTTCTCTTATTTTTAGAGTTTATTTTATTGAAAAATATTTGGTATATTATTAAAGGAACTTTTAGACTTTACAAGTAGAGTTAGAAATTTGATATAATAAAATATTTTAAAAAATATATACATAGCAATTTTTTAGAGCTGTTGTAAAATAAAAAATATATATCATTTTTAGAATAAAAAAAATATGTTACCAAATATTTAACCTTTATTATATATATCAAGATAGTAGACAGTAGAGGGGGGAGGGGGAGGCGCTGAGTGCGCAGACAACCAAAAAAAACCAATTGTTTGTTCTCTTAATTTTATTGAAAAATAAAATTCCCTTTTTAATTTCTTTTCTTCTTCTTTATTGTTCTTATTTTATGAATTAGTTTCATCTAACTTTAGGTAAACTTTTTATCTAGTTTTCGAAACTATGAGACTCGAAACCGTACATAAAAATCTCTATTTTGGTATTCATTATTTTTTTTAATTTAGGAGATAGGCTCAGTCATCTCATAAAATCATAATAGTATCAAGTAAAAGAAGACCCGTTGATTTGGTGTTGTGCAGCGTACAATTGGAAGAACTATTACGATCTGTAATTGTTGTGTTCGGTTCATCGAAGAACAAATTGACGTGATTAATTGAGTGAATAGTTGGATCCGTCAAGGGAACTAATGATCGGATTTAAACAACTCGCGAGGTTGAGATTGTTGATTCAAGTCAGGTCTTTCTAGTTAGCAAGACCACCGAGAAACTAAATTGTGGATGCGTGTCTCAGGGTTGTTCGCTCGGCAAGAGTTAGTTGTCGAGCGTTCCCACAATTAATTTACACAATGAAAGGTTGGTGGTCTGTGCCGTCCTCGACCACTATAACCAACTTATCGTCTAGAAGAAAAAATTTATTGTCTAGGATCAATTCGAAGCCGAAACCTAAATCAAGCTTGAAGCTAGAGCGTCGTCACATCATCTATTTATCTAGTTTTAATTTGTTTTTGTTTATTTTACTTCGTTTTTTATCTTATTTATTTTTGTTACTTTTATTTTTATCAGTTTTAAAACCCTCTTTATTTTTCGCATAGGTCGACACTTGTCGTGGGCACAACAGCTGTTTATAACGCCTTCTGGTTATAAGAACTACAATTTTAGATATCTAGTATTGTAGGACCGACCATACTCTTTATACTCAAATTTATATTCTCTTTAGGCGTAAGAATTTTATTTTTGGTGAATTTGGTACCCATCAACTTCAATATTGGGTTACCCTCACCCAGGCTCATCTGTCCCTCTATTGTATCAAGGAAAATAGTATCATGGTCCGAATTAACTTGCCTCACCATTTCCACCATTAGATGCATATTCTATTAGAGCTAGTCAACTTTCACCACAAAGCGATCAAGCCTTTCCTTTATCAAACCAACTCCCTCGCGATTGTTAGACTAAGTAAACTAACCTCTTCCAATTTAATATTAAGCTCGGTTTCATCCAATACATCCCTAAACGCCTTCATTGCCACCCTAAGCTTGCATTGGCTCCTTTGCTTTTCATAATCAACAAGAATCTTATTAAACTCACCACATACAAGCCATGAAAAACTCGACCTCTTGCCCAACTCCCTTAATACTTGTCATGTTTCCTCATGTTGCCTTTCTTCCGGGTGACTATAGATACTAGTAATGTGTGTTGAAAAAAATCTAATTAAAACAATAGTTATTTAGTTACAGCGGAAGTTTAGAATTTTCTTTAAAATCAAGTCAATTGTGATATTTATAGTAATAAACTTAAACCAGAAATGCACCTATGCTTTGAGCGAGGAGGACTTAAGTCGATCTTGACTTTTAAGCAAATGACCTTTTGTCCTACCCTTGTACCACGAATTGTGTCAAGTGTGGGCTCGAGCAACACGAACCAAATCAAAGAAAAGAAAAGAGACAAGTTACTTACTTTCATAAGTTCTCTCTATAAACTGATAAAACTTGTAATTCTCAGAAAATATAATATATTCTGAGTAAATAAATTACTACTACTTTCTGGAAAAATAACGATGTATGAATGTTATGTGTTTAGTTCAACCAGTGCTCTCTATTTATAGGGAGAAGTACAAGAGTTCTGGTTGAATATGTTTTGACTAGAGTAGGGGCCGACACACTCTTATGTTTTCTACTAGGGTTGTCGCCCCTCATATACATATGTGTTTCCTGAACTTTTAACCCATCACTTTATAATTTAATACAACCCAATATTTATGTTCTATTATCCAAAATAAATATTATTTAATCAATTAATTTAATTAAGTAAATTAACTAAATTAATACCTCACTTAAATAATTTTCTTTACCCAATTCTAATTTCGTTAAAGTCATAATAACTTTACCGTAATAAAATCAGTAAGGAAATATATTTAATTTCCTTTATTCTACAAATTCATAATGACTAATTAATTTAATTTAATTTTTAACTTTAATTATATAATTATAATTAATTATATAATAATTGAATAACCTTAAATTAATGCTCAAGTCATTTTTGTACTTAGCGAGAAAATGCATTCATTGTATATAGAATACATGCGATTTATTTCTCTTAGTTCGTCATTCCATTCATTTCTGTCTATTGGTTCTACATGCAATTCTTTACTGGTTATCTCAAGTTAGCGGAGAGACAGATTGGACATATATTATTAGGGCTCAAATAATTTATAGTTAAATTTTGGCTTTTCGCCTATTAATTATAACATTATTTAGTCACGAAGTTATTCCACTAAAGTATCATGACTAAGCTCTCACTTATTATATATCATTATGAAAGCTACTAAATAAGTGCTCGTCCAATGACTTTTTCATAAATGTGTTACCCTCATAGGATATCCTTAATCTTTTTGGGATAAAATTCGTTCTTCCAATTTGATCTTATTTTATCTCATAGTAACAGTTACATCTGTTGGGAAATGTGTCCATATTGTACTAAACATATAACTATTTTCTATTTATTTGAACGATGAATAAATAAAGTTAATTTCACATTTCATTAGTATGTTTTTTGTATTTATGTCTTTTACATTTTGCAAGCATAGCAAAATTGTGACAAGCAAATATTAGCTCATTGATTGTCTAAAGTTCAAACTGAAGATAAGTGGCATAGAAAAAAACATTTACATTACGAGAAAGACAACTTACTTCAATAGATAATCTAAATGAGTCCACAATCCTGTAAAAGAATCAAAGTGAGCATTTGATTCAAATACTGAGAAGGATTATTATGTCGTCTACAATTCCAATTGGGGAGATGACTAGTCTTGGCTATCGGAGCAGTTGACTCCATGAGTAGAGATATAGATGTATTCAATGGTATTATGATACATTGGACTAGACCCAAGATGAATTAATTCTGAATCCATTTGTGAATTAATTCACTTGTGACGTTCATGGTGTGATTTACCTAAATCCCGAGTTAGTCACTGACCATGCGTATGCAACTCATGTACTTTGATATAAGTGGAGGCTTATGCTCTAAAGATGATTGAGCCCATAGCCGATATGTTGGGTACATGACTTGTGTATGACATGGTTTTACTAGCAAAAATGGAATTCATAGCTCAATTAAAGTGTTAATAATAACCTCTCATTGGCATTGTGTAGATTGATAAATATGGAACGTGGCCACAGGTTACTAGTTCTCGAACGAGTAATTTATCACAGTCATTTGTTGGCAGTGATCATATTAATCATTAAGAAGATACAATGGTGACAATGAGATAAAATAAGATTATATTGAGTGAACGGATTTAACTCAAATGAATCAATGATATCATATGAAGGTAACACACACATGACGAGGTCATTGGACAAAACAGTTGGATGAATTGCTTTCGTAAAAAGTATACAATAAGGAGTTTTCAATCATGGTACTTCTTGTAGACTAACTCCATGATTAAGTAATTACGAATTATCGGAACGATGCTTCTGGACATAATTACAATCACTAGAGTCTAATTGTATATGTCTGATTTGTCCCTTCGCTAGCTCAACAAAAGCTCGATCGAACTGCATTTGAATCAAAAGAAAATTCTAAGACTTTGGGAATAATTTAATTGACTCAATTTATTCGATGTGAAATTAAATTAGGTGGTCGTACGAATTGTTCAACTAAAGAATTTGATTAAAGAATTTTCTTGAAAAATTAATTTGGAAAATCTAAGTGATTTTTGGAAATATTAATTTTGATTAAGTAAACTTAAATTAATCAAATCAATTAAAATTAATATGATATTTTTAGAAGTTAATTTTCAAGTCAAACAATTGGCCCAATGGGTAACTGAATTTGAAAATTGGACCTGAGATTGTAAATTGGGCCCGAGAGCCCAAAATCGAGGCCAAGATCCAAAAATTGGTCTAATCGAGCCCGGTGTGTGAAATCGGGCCGACAGCCCTACCAGTGGTTAGACCGAACCGATCAGGTCGTCATTGACTCGGACTGAACTGACAGCAGCCGAACCAGCTCGGGGTGGCATAAGGGTATCGCACCTGTATCACCGGACACGACGATGCCGGTGGTTGCGACGACGGCGTCCCGGTGGCTGGCGATAGTTGATCATCGGTGGTTAAGCAGTGGAAGAGTTACACTCCTAGTAGGACTCTACTAGAGAATTTTATTTCAGATTAATTATTCCCAAAATAATATTATTTTAATAATATTTAATATTAAAGTGATTAAGTTTAATCATAGCTGAACTCTCTAAACTCTTCCTATATAAAAAGAGTCTTGGGTCATTATTTATACACACTTGAATTCAAGAGAAATGTGTAGAGAGAAAATTCTCTAAAGAGATTATTCTAGAAAATTTCTAGAGATATTTTTCTGATTTACAACTTGACCCAAAAGTTTAGAGAAATTACAAAATTACCCCACCGGTAATTTTTGTGAAAAATTTTCTGATTCGAAACGAGCCCACACTCAACAAACGTGAGCTTGAGGATAGCGGAGAAGGCTACTCGGTCGAAGCGCTCATCCCAGATGAATAAAAAATGTACAATTTTGATTAAGTGTTTATTACTTTAGATATTACAACCAAGATCTTGTTTTGGAAAAATTTTAAAACTCTGATTTTTCCTTAAATTTATTTTCTGCTGCATTTTCCAAACCCGTTTTTTCCAACATCTTTCTTCATGAAAAGTCAATTACTATCGAATAGTAATCAAATCATTTATCACAGAAAAATGACTCATAGTCATGTTTACTTTTCATCTATCATGTAATGTCGATGAGAGGATGTCATTTACCCTTTAATTTGCTATGAATTCCACTGTTGTAGAATGATGCTACATACTGCAGAAATCGTATACCTAACATACCAACTTTGGGTTCCTTATCTATTTGAACTCAGGTTTTCATTTACATCAAAATATACGAGTCACACATACATAGTCTATCATTCACTCAGGATTAAGGTATGTCACACTATGTGTTGGATCTGGTGCCCTAAGTGTAATATATTTGTTTGTAAACTTTTAAATTTTTTAACAGATTTGTTTAATCAAACCAATTCATGGATTGCATTAATATACTCTGTATAATTGTCCTCATATGGTTTTGCACACAAAGAAAAATAGAAGCAAATATTAGCTCATTAGTTGTCTAATATTTAAACTAATACTAAACGATATTACGTGGTCGGATCGTAATACGAAAAGACAATTTGTATTAGTAGACGAACCTAAACATGTCCTTAGTCTAATAAAAATGAGCAAATCAATTGAAAGAATAATATGTCGTCTATCAATTCTAATTGTGAAGATGTCTTGTCTTGGGCATCGGAACTGATGACTCCCAAAAGATAGAGACATAGATGTGATTGACGGGACTGATAGTACATCAGACTGGATCCAAAAAGAATAGATCCTGAATCTGTTTATGGATTTATTCACTTGTGACATTCATAATGTGACATACCCAAATCTTGAGTGGATGACGGACTATGTATGCGTGACTCATATACTTTGATGTAAGTAAAAACCTGAGTTCAAATAGATAAGGAACCAATAGCTGGTACGTTGTGTATACGACTTTTGCAGTATGTAGTGTCATTCAAAATAGTGGAATTCATAGTCGGAGACATGGGTAAATGATATCCTCTCATTGGCATGATATGGTTAATGAAAAGTAAACATGGCTACAAGTCGTCTGTTTTTGTTATTAACGAATTGATTACTATTTGATAGTAATTGACTTTTCATAAAGGAAGATGTAATGGTTACTATGAGATAAAATAGGATCATATTAGGAGAACGAATAATATCCCAAAGAGATTAAGGATACCCTATGAGGATAACATACTTATGACAAGGTCATTAGATGAGCAATAATCGAGTCGCTTTTGTAATGGTATGTTGTTGGGGAGAGCTCAATCACGATACTATAGTGGAATGACTTTGTGACAAAATAAGTTTATAATTAATAGGCGAAAAGTTGAAACTTAATTATAAATCATTTGAGCCTCAATTGCATATGTCGAATCGGTCCCACCACTAGCTAGTTGAAATTAGAAATGAATTGCATGTTGAAACAAATGAACAGAAATGAATAGAAATGGAGAAAATGGAGAAATGGGAAGCATTTGGAAATAATTATGGTTTTCTCCAAAATGAAAATGAAAAATTAAAATAACCTGGAAATGAATTTGTGTTTTTTGAATTAAATGAAGTTTAAAAATGAAATAAACCATTTGGTCATAGTGAACCGTTGAATACGAAATATTAAATATATTTTCTCATAGATTTTACAAGAAAGTTATCATGATTTTAGCAGAATCAAAATTAGGTTAAGATGATTATTTAATTGATTTATTTGAGATGTTTATTTTGGGAAATAGAAAAACAAATTTCAGGTTGGATCAAATTATAAAGTACTAGATTAAAAGTCCAGGAAGTACTTTTAATTAGACCTGAAATAGGAAAAGCCCAAAAGTCCCTCATGTTAAAGGGAGAGACAAAAAACCTTTATTAACTAGGGTTGTCGCCCTCTATACTTATAATTAGTATAGGAATTTGTTTTTCTAGTTGAAATAAACTTCTACAATTCAACAAGGGTTCTACTTCTTCTCTCTATAAATAGATGGCGCCGGTAGGGCAAAAAAAGAACTTTAAGATATTGTTACACTACTCGAAAATAGAGAATTTATTTTCAACTATTAAATCTATTTTTTGAAATAAAAATTTCTGTTGATTTCTATTGAGAAAGAATTTTCGTTTTCACCCTTAAACAAAGAAAATTATTTATGCTTCTTTGTTTGATTTGAATCATTCGAGTCCACACTCAAAGAATTTTGTGGTACGAGAATAGCGGAGAAGGCGGTTCGGTTGAAAATTGGGAATAACAATGATCTGTCTACCTGGAAACACAGGTGCGAATTCGGTTTTTATTGCTATAAATATCACAAACCGGCTCGATTTTCAAATTTTTAATTTTTCGCTGTGCAAAGAAAATTGTTTTCTAATCGGACTTTTTCCAACACTATAAACACCACAAGTGAATAAATTCATTAACAGGTCTAGGATCTATTCTACTTGGGCCTTATACAATGTATTGTCAGCCTAGTCAATCACATCTATGTCTCTATCTTTTGGGAGCCTTTCGCTCTAATACCCAAGACAAGGTATCTCCCAATGGGACTTAATAGACGAATATTAGTCTTTCAATCGATTTGCTTATTTTTGATTAGACTAAGGACATGTTCAGGTTATCTATAAATAAAAAAATTTTCCGTATTACAACCCAACCACGTAATACCGCATCATATTAGTTAAACATTAAATAATCAATGAGCCAATATTTGCTTTTATTTTATTTTGCGTGCAAAAACCATTGAGGGAAATATACACAGGATATTAATATAATTAATGAATATTTTATTAAACCAATTTGTTCAAAAAATACAAGTATATATAAACAAAAATACTACACTGGTGGTATTAGATCCCAACAATGCGTGTAACGACTCGAAAGTCAGTGGTGTCGAAAATGGTCATTTCAGAACCCCATTTCTACTAAATGAGTTTATAAATATAATTATTTAATATTTACGAGGTTAGTGTAAGGTTTAATTAAAATTTGGTTCTTTAATTTTTTTCAATCAGGTAGTTAATTAAGGTATAATGACTAAATTGTAAAAATTCTCAACTATAGAATTATAATTAGGCCAAAGGTTTAAGAATTTATATAGTAATTAAACCAAGGCCTAAAATGCAAATATACCATTTTATACTTTGGTGGACGATTTGCTAGAATGTTTATTTAAAAAAAATATTAAATTTATAATTATAATAATATGTATCAAAACCATTTTTGTTTTGAAAAACAAAAATTAGTCGTCGACTTAAAAAAAAAATTGGAGTTGCCACCGACCCTTTATTGAGGTGTGATCGGCTCACCTTAAAAAACGATTTTGGTTTGCAAAATTTGAGAAAACAGGTTTGGAAGTCGCTTACGCACGAGGAAGGGTTAGCACCCTCGTAATGCCCAAAATTGGTACCGAATTGATTGTTTAATGTCTTAGTGTCGAAATTTTGAAAATATTTTAAAATAAGATCCTTGTATTTAAAAAACTTGTATAAATCAAATTACATATTAAAACCCTCTCATTTAGGAGAAAATGTCACACCCAATGCGTTAGAGCATGATATTTCATATACTCAAGAATGAGCTTGTCCAAAAAACTCAAGCGATGAAATTTAAAAGGATATTCAATTGTTTAAGTCAGATGAAGAAATCGAGACCCAATAGGTTAGAGTACAATTTCTCAGAATCCCCAAACTTTGAATATTGCCCTTTTTTATAGGAAAATCTTCATCTCAAGAAAACAATATGTCATACCCAATACGTTAGGACACAACATGTTGAATTCCCGAAAATGATTTTTATTAATGTGTTTTGAATAAAGAATATTCTCGATTATTTAGGTTCAATAAGGAAAATTGGAACCCAATATGTTAGGGCTCAATCCTCTCGAAGATCCCAAATACCGAATATTGCAATATCTTAAAAGCCTTTGAAAAAAAATGATTTTAATGCTTTGATGAAACCAAATATATATTTTCTTAAAAATGTGATAGAATGTTAATATACAACATGAAACAAATACTTTAATATGAATTACATATATGTATTTACAAAATATGTGTATATATATATAAGTATGATATATAAGTAAATTTTGAAAATATGTATATGCATATATTAAAATATGTATATATATAAATATACATATATAAAAAAATGAATGAAATATACAAAAAACTTATAATAATTTCTAAAAAGGTACGTATATATATATTATAGAAAATGCATGTATATGTGCATGGATTATAAAATACGGAAGATATATATGTATATATATATTTAAGAAAATTAAAGAAATATGTATATAGATATATATATAGATATGTATACAAATTATAAGATATATAAAAAAATATAAGTATGTATATATATAAATTATAAAAATATATGTATGTATATTATAAAAATGTATGCGATATATATAACAAAATTTGAAATTTTAAAAGGTATAAATAAGTAAATATTAATAATAATACAAGATTAATAGTATAATATAATAATAATACTAAAATAATTAATTTACTAATAAAATATCTAAAATAACAAAAAAAAGAGATTAAATCGAAACTAAATAAAATCTTACGACCGAAATTGAAAATGAAAAACAAAGAAACAAACTAAATTGTGACGTGTGTGAAAGGAGGGGACCAAAACCATAAATTTCCCATTTGGGCTCAAATACACACGAATCTCTCTTGGATCGGGTCGGGTCGCGCGGGTCAGAGACCAAAACGACGTCGTTTTGGTCTCTAAGCCTAAACTCCAAAACGGCGTCGTTTGGTACCTTTATTTAACCCAAAAAATTTCTAGAAAAATTATTTTTGATTGTGTTTTTTTTTTAAAACCCCAGCAACCCAACTCTCTCTCAAACCCCCTCCCCATTCGGCCTATGGTTCCGGCCATTACCGCCGCCGTAGCGCCACCGCGTCCGGTGGCAGGCGTCGCGCGAAGACCCCTTTTACGACTAGCATTTTGAAACGCATTTAAAGGTTGAGTCCTTGAAGCAAAAAATCGGGGGGGGGGGATCTTTGATCCCCCTTCGAACACAGATCCAGCGGCGGCGAAGGGATATCGACGGCGGGGCTATGGGTCGAACAGGTAACTCTTCTTCTCCCCTTTTTACTATTTTGTGTATGTAAAAAGAAACAAAAAGAAGAAGAAAATGAAAGCAGACGAAAAAGGAAATCACCTTCCTAGTATTTTTGTTCTTTGTTTGCTTTTTTTTCTTTGCTGAATCTATTTTTTTTATATATTAAAAAAGGAACCCCCATTTACAAATTGAAATCAGCCTTTTATAGCCGAAATGTACAAAATAATAATAAAAAAAACTATCTATTCTGTTATTTGCTGCATTTACTGTCGTTTGGATCAATTTTTTTACAGGTATGGAGGTCGTGGAAGACGTGCGTAGCATTCATGGGAGGAGAACGTGCGGAGCGCGAGGCTGCCATGCGTGCGAGCAGCGACGTGGGGCAATGGGACGGTTGCTGCAGCGTGGGGAAGCTGCTTAAGGTTTCTACTGTTTGGATTTTTGTTATGGGCTGGTGCTATTGTTTGTAATGGGCCCCGAGTATTGGGTTTGTAATATTTGGGATTAGTGGGTATAATTGGGCCCAGGCCTAAAATTGGGTATTACAGCTGCCTCTCTTTCGTCGTTGTCGTGTAACGGGAACGAAGCAAAGATTTTAAATGTCAATTTTGCCAGGTCATACTGAACCTTGGCGCTCTTCTTCTTCAAGTAGCCTCTTTCCAACCTACTACGTCTTCATAGGTATAGGAATTGGTGCCTCGATCCACTCCACTGCAACGTCAGGGAAATAGAATTTATACCTTGTAGCTTCTCAAAAGAACAAAATTTGCTATCTTTAGTCTGTTCCACTGCAACTTCAGGGAGATAAGACTTGTAGCTTCAACTTATTTTGCTGCAACTTTAAAAATAAGTATGATGCGATCTGCTCTACTGCAATTCATAGAGATAAGATCTATTTTTATATCCACTCCACTGTAACTTCAAGGAGATAGGATTATTCTTTTGTCTGCTCCATTGCAACTTCAGGGAGATAAGACTAGATGCGATCCGCTCTCTGCAACCTCAAAGAGATAAGATTTGGATATTTTAATCCTCTCCACTGCAACTTCAGGGAGATGGGATTGGTTTTTTCTGTCTGCTCCACTGCAACTTCAAGGAGATAAGACTAGATGCGATCCGCTCTCCGCAACCTTAGAGAGATAAGATTTGAATATTTTTATCCACTCCACCGCAACCTTAGATGCGATCCGCTCTCCGCATGCCTAATTTTGATCAACATTTGAATAACTCTGATCACTTCATGGCCTATTCTAGTCAAAACTTAAGCCGTCATTTTCGGGTTTTCAACTCAAATCCCCTTTAGTCTAAGGCGCCCTTTGCGGGTTTTCGCCTTAGCCTCTTTATTTTACTTTTTCATTTTTCATTTTCTTCATTTTTTTATGACTCAAAGTGCCCTTTGCGGGTTTTCTCCTTGATCCTTTCTCCTTCTTTAAGCAAAGTATTTCTTGACTGAGTCTGAGTTTATAGGATTTGACAGGTTTTTATCATCCATCTCGCTCAAAATCAAAGCTCCTTTAGAAAAGGGCCTTCTCGACAACATAAGGTTCTTCCCAATTTTGCCATCCGTTTCCCTCTAATATATTTTTTTGTAGAGGGAGGATCTTCTTCAGCATTAGGTCACCCTTGTGGAATTCTCTAGGATGAACCTTTTGTTATAGGCTCGCATCATTCATTTCTGGTACATCTGACCATGATGAATAGCTTTTAGCCTTTTTCTTTCTATCAGTGTCAACTGATCACATCGCGATTGGATCCGTTCTGCCTCATCCAACTTGTTCAGCCAATACCCAGAAAGAAAAAATTTTGACTTTAATTGAAATAAACCGTGATAAACTAAAGAGAGAGGCATTGCCCCAGTAGAGTTTTCACTGCATCATTCATGATATTAATCTTGAACACACTGTAAATTTCTGATATCGTGCTGTTGTTCAGATTTCAATGACAGTGCTTAAACCGGGCATATCCTGGTATGACCATGCGAAGACGCCTTTAAATTCTTGAAGTAACTCAACAATGTCTTGCTTTGTTTCTTCGGTTATGCCTGTTCCCTCAAGGTCACAATCTCCATTGTCTCCTCATGAGGTAAATTTGTTTCTCTTCTTACTCTACCATCCTCAACAAGTCAGGAGATAAGCTACAATCTATGTCATTTTCAAAGTCATGAAATCCCTCTAAGCACATGCCTTGCTCAAAAGGAAATTCTGAGTCTGTAGCAGCGTCACTCGTGTCATTGATATCTGGGAACCCATAATAAATACCAAATAATATACAAAAGAATGTATAAATTTATGAATAACTATTTGTACAATATGATTATAAATGAATGAATGATGTGGAAAAAAATCCAAAAGAATGAAAGAATAATTATTCTAAAGGATCGAAAGAATATTGGTTCAAAAATGATCGCAAGGATGCATTTAATTAAAATAACAACATTTAGACATGAGCCTATTTTACAAAGGAATTCTTATTGCCTCTAGGCTAAAAGCAACAAGTGTGTTTTGAACATTACTCTAAGTAAGCTCTAGATACTACGGAGAATTCCTCTACAATCCGATTATTTAGGACACTCTCAAGTTTATAAGGGTGAATATCTAACAAGATCCATTTTCAATTGTGTCTTCATATATGGCATTGATGTGAACGCCTCTCAACACTTCTTCATACATCACATTCACCCCATTATCGAATGTGATTAGGTAGCAGATTTTTTGCACTGGATGAATCGTCAAATTTGACAACGCCAATACTGATAAGCCTTTCAACCACTTTTTTAAAGGTAATGCAATTTTCTATGGAATGCCCCATAATTCCCGCATGATAATCGCATTGTGCACTTGCGTTATACCATTTGGGGTACGGAGGCTGTGGGGGTTTTGAGAAGAAAGGGGAGACAACGTGCGTATCGAATAAGCTTTGATACAGCTCATTATATGACATTGAAATTGGCGTGAACTGGAGCTTATCAGTACCTTGCTTCACACCTAATTCTTGTCTTGATGAATCCTGCTGATTAGCAACCACCTTTTTTGACTGATTCACCATAATCGATTTTCTGTATGTATTCACGCTATTCACCTCATTTTCTTTTTCTTTTGAGGCTTGCCTTTTGCTATTTCCTCCAGCATCAATTTTTTCGCTCCTTATGGCGCTTTCTATCATTTCACCATTCATGACTATATTAAAAAAGCTTTTTGTGGCACTTCCTAACATATGTGTGATGAACGGGGCTTTCAATGTATTTATAAAGTCATTGTCATTTCTCTTTCCAAGAGCGGTGGCTGAACTTGGACGGCGACCTCCCTCCACCTCTGTACGTACTGCCTAAAACTTTCATTCGACTTATTTTTCATGTTTTGCAAGGTGATTCTATCAAGAACCATTTCTGCTACATGACTGTACTGCTTCATAAAAGCCTGTGCCAAATCTCTATAGGAACTAATCCTGGTACGGCTCAATTGATTGTATCATTTAGATGCTGCCCCCGTGAGGCTATCCTGGAAGCAATGTATTAATAGTTGGTCGTTATTGACATACCCAGTCATTAGCCTAAAAAACATGGTAATGTGGGCTTTAGGGCAACTGGTCCCATTATACTTCTCGAATTCTGGCATTTTGAACTTGTAAGGGAGCACCAAATCTGGGACCAAACTCAGATCCTTAGCATCAACCCCATGATAGCTCTCATTACTTTCCATAGCCTTGAATTTCTATTCAATCCACCTCCACCTTTCCTCTAATTGCTTTGGTAACTCTTCTTTCATTTTTTCATTTTCAACTGCCTTATCGAAATCGGGGATAACAGGATTAACAGGATTATTCTCAGGGCTAGAGCCTGATCCAGCTTGGAAAGTCATTAGCCTCGAAGCATGAGACAGCTGAGGCCTGATTGTGACAGAAGATTTGTGCGGGTATACTTCGACTTGAGTCTGCACATGTGGAGGAGGAAAGCCTGGAAGATAGAGAGGTCCATCATTGTCTCTCTCCTCAACATTAGCCATAGGGCCCTTTCCTTTATCATTTCCCAGGTCAACAATTGAGTTAACTGAGTCATCATATTCCCTTGAGATTCTATCATTTTGTCCATCATATTCTGCTAAATCTTCTCAAGCTGCTCTTTCATTTGCTGCTGAAGTTGATCCTGTATTTCTTTTTGGAACTGTTCGAGTCTTTCCAATCTTTGGTCCATACTTTTTGATTTCACCCGTGTACCATAACAGTGTTTAGTTGATTGGTTGGTTTCTAGGTTAACTGGGGAATGATTTTAATCAATTAGAACTTTTTAATAGTTTTTAATGCATATGATGCAATGCATGAAATGAATGCCTAAAGAGATGTTGATTCTAATTCAACTACATTTAGAAAACTTTACTAGAAAACCAACTTCTTTACATAAAACAGATGCATGTTCGGCCTTGCCCTCATACTCCAAGAAACAACATAGATCTTTCTTTATCTGGATGTTAAGATAAACCTTGCGAATTCTTCAAAAGGGTGTCTCCTCTATCTCCTTTTTGCTTGATCCTGGTTGAGATCCATCGTCTGCCCATCCTCGTAATGCTCATTGACTTCTTTAAGGAAATTAGAATGTCAGCGGCTCTTGAATAATCAACTTGAATCCTTGAACCACGAAGTAAAGTCATGTATTCCTCCATCACCTTTCTTGTATTTCTCGAAATATATTCAGGCAATTGTATTATCTTCCACTTTATCAAGAAGTTCATTTTCCATGACAAGCTTTCTAATTTAGTAATCAAACTTTAATCAATACCTCTTTTCTAAGATGCAAATGCAATGCAATCATAATAAAACATAAATACTAAAAAAAAACAAGTTAGTACAAAGTAAAAGCAAACAAAAGAATAAATAGAGTACCTACGCGGGTGACCTCTAGGGGTTTGGCATAGTTCTACCTAGAGCAAGTTCCTAAGGTTCACTGTATGTGGTTTGGCTGCTAGAGCAAAGGTACCCGAACCAACAGATTCCCCGATCCTCACCCATTATAGACTCATATAGACCGAGTTCAGTTCAGGGGAATCCATTTTCCTATGGCTGCAAGAAGATGAAAATCTCATGAAGACATAGGTACGGATGTATTCCGAAAGCGATCCACTATCCTGCACAGAGGTGAAAACCTCACGAAAGACTAGTTTATCACACCCACTTAGAGGGGTAAAATCGTCCATGGAATGCAAAATGCAAATAAACTAATGGACTTAGACCAATTAAGCAATCATATCTTGATGAAAACCAATGAATGCAAAAGGGCAAATCGTGATTTAAAATAAATTTTGATTTTCTGACAAAAAGACAAAAATTAATCAAATTACGGCTCGACTCTCTATCTGTCCCCAGCGGATTAGCCAAGCTGTCAAAACCATTTTTTGTTTTGAAAAGCAAAAATTAGTCGTCGACTTAAAAACAAAAATTGGAGTCACCACTGACCCTTTATTGAGGTGTGATCGACTCACCTTAAAAAATGATTTTGGTCTGCAAAATTTGAGAAAATAAGTTCGGGAGTCGGTTACGCACGAGGAAGGGTTAGCACCCTCGTAACTTCCAAAATTGGTACCGAATTGATTATTTAAAGTCTTAGTGTCGAAATTTTGGAAAGATTTTAAAATACGATCCTTGTATTTAAAAAACTTGTATAAATCAAATTACATATTAAAACCCTCTCATTTAGGAAAAAGAAAATGCCACACCCAATGCATTAAAGCATGATATTTCATATCCTCAAGAATGTGCTTGTCCAAAAAACTCAAGCGATGAAATTTAAAAGGATATTCAATTGTTTAAGTCAGACGAAGAAATCGAGACCCAATATGTTGGAGTACAATTTCTCAGAATCCCCAAACTTTGAATATTGCCCTTTTTTATAGGAAAATCTTCATATCAAGAAAACAATATGTCATACCCAATACGTTAGGACACAACATGTTGAATTCCCGAAAATGATTTTTATTAATGTGTTTTGAATAAAGAATATTCTCGATTATTTAGGTTCAATAAGGAAAATTGGAACTCAATACGTTAGGGCTTAATCCTCTCGAAGATCCCAAATACCGAATATTGCATTATCTTAAAAGCCTTTGAAAAAAAAATGGTTTTAATGTTTTGATGAAACCAAATACATATTTTCTTAAAAAATGTGATAGAATGTTAATATACAACATGAAACAAATACTTTAATATGAATTATATATATGTATTTACAAAATATGTGTATATATATAAGTAAATTTTGAAAATATGTATATGCATATATTAAAATACGTATATATATATAAGTATACATATATAAAAAATGAATGAAATATACAAAAAAATACTTATAATAATTTCTAAAAGGTACGTATATATATTATAGAAAATGCATGTATATGTGCATGGATTATAAAATATGGAAGATATATATATATGTATATATATTTAAGAAAATTAAAGAAATATGTATAGAGAGATATATATAGATATGTATACAAATTATATATATATAAATTATAAAAATATGTATGTATATATATAAATTATAAAAAATATGTATGTATATTATAAAAATGTATGCGTATATATATATGACAAAATTTGAAATTTTAAAAGGTATAAATAAGTAAATAATAATAATACAAGATTAATAGTATAATATAATAATAATAATACTAAAATAATTAATTTACTAATAAAATAACTAGAATAACAAAAAAAGATTAAATTGAAACTAAATAAAATCTTAGGGCCGTAATTGAAAATGAAAAACAAAGAAACGGACTAAATTGTGACGTGTGCGAAAGGAGGGGACCAAAACCATAAATTTCCCATTTGGGCTCAAAGACACGCGGATCTCTCTCGGATCAGGTCGGGTCGCGCGTGTCAGAGACCAAAATGGCGTCGTTTTGGTCTCTGAGCCTAAACTCCAAAACGGCGTCGTTTGGCACCCTTATTCAACCCAAAAATTTTTTGGAAAAATCATTTTTCATTATGTTTTTTTTTTAAAAACCCAGCAACCCAACTCTCTCTCAAACCCCCTCCCTATTCGGCCTATGGTTCCAGCCATTACTGTCGTCGTAGCGCCACCTCATCCGGTGGCCGGCGTCGTGCGAAGACCCCTTTTACGACCAGCGCTTTGCAACGCATTTAAAGGTCGAGTCCTTAAAGTGAAAAATCAGGGGAAAAAATCTTTGATCCCCCTCCGAACACAGATCCAGCGGCGGCGAAGGGATATCGACGGCAAGGCTATGGGTCGAAAAGGTAACTCTTCTTCTCCCCTTTTTACTATTTTGTGTATGTAAAAGGAAACAAAAAGAAGAAGAAAATGGAAGCAGAAGAAAAAGGAAATCACCTCCCTAGTATTTTTGTTCTTTGTTTTCTTTTTTTTTCTTTGCTGAATCTATTTTTTTGTATATATAATAAAAAGGAACCCCATTTACAAATTGAAATCGGCCTTTTATAACCGAGATGTACAAAATAATAATAAAACTATCTATTTTGTTATTTGTTGCATCTACTACCGTTTGGATCAGTTTTCTCGCAGGTATGGAAGTCGTGGAAGACGTGCATAGCGTTCATGGGAGGAGAACGTGCGGAGCGCGGGGCTGCCATGCGTGCGGCCAGCGACGTAGGGTAAAGGGACGGTTGCTGCGGCGTGGGGAAGTTGCCTAGGGTTTCTGCTGTTTGGATTTTTGTTATGGGCTGGTGCTATTGTTTGTAATGGTCCCCGAGTATTGGGTTTGTAATATTTGGGCTTAGTGGGTATAATTGGGCCCAGGCATAAAATTAGGTTTTACAATATGTATAAAATATATTACTAATAACAAATTAGAAAGTGAAAAAAAAACCTCTCATTTCCTTCATCATCTTCACGAAGCAAGAAAAGAAATAAAATTTAGGGTTTAAAACTTCAAGCATTCAGCCTTGCATGGTAAGTGTATTCAAGTCTGTTTTTCGTAAGTTTTATGTTTTTGGGATCGTGGTAGCTCGATTTAGCTAACCCATTTGTAATTTTCAAAATTGTTAAAGTTTTCTAATGTTTCAATTTTTTAATGCTTGATAAAATTGGTGTTAATTGGTTAGTTTTTAAGCTTAGATATGAAAAAGGACTAGTTTGTAAAGTGAAATTGTTAGTTTTGAATATAAGGACTAAAGTGCAAGAATTTCAAAATTGATGTTAAATTTCTTTAAATATAGATAATATAGGACTTTAGAAGGATGAAATTGAGATTGATTTCGAAATTGAATCTCAAATTTGAAAGTTATGGCAATTTCGATTTTAGGGACGAAATTGAATAAAATGTAGAACTTTAAGGGTATTCAAAAATATAAATTAGGCTGATTCAGACATTTAATAGACTACTATAAAATGTTTGAAATTGATAAATTTAATTTAATTATTATATAGATCAAGATTTGAATCAAACTGAGAATAATCGAATAAAAGGCAAAATTACCGAATAGTCCTTGCAATTCAACTTTATCTGTCGGTTTTTCAGTTAAGTTCATACGGTGTAATTTTGTTTAAATCTTCATGCATTTAATATTGTGAATATATGTATGATTTATTGAAATTTGAATTGTTTATGGTTTAGTACAAAAGGTGAGAATTGAACTATATTGTAAAAAAAGTAAGTATGAACTTAAAAGTTGAATTTACACTGATGAAACTTCGTAAATGTATCGTACACATGGATACAAATACAGATTGGTTATCGGTGATTATTGAGCTCCAACTTTTTTATGGACTCGAAAATACATGTGACACAGGTTTAGCTTAAGCGAGTAACCTGATGCTATTTTAAATATATAGCCCGGACGGGTAATGTAACGCCCTCATCCCAACTCGATTCACCAGGTCCAGATCTCGGGTGTTACTTCACATGATGCTTAGCAAAAATTTTAAAATAGTCAACATGTACACCTGACTAATTTTTTTCTTATTATTTGATCTAAGGTCTCATTATTAAAAAATAGTATTTAACAATAAAATAACATCAAACTTGTCACAGCTTACTACAAAACAAAAGTTTGCTAAAGACAAACTCTTTAAGGCATAATCCTACTATATGCCACTTTTCCAAATAGCCCATTGTATGCATAATAGCCCAAATCGTCGCTTCCTTGGTGTATTCCTGGCGTACTCACTCTTTCAACAATACCTGAAACATAAAAATAACACTTGTAAGTTACACGAAGTTAGTGAGCTTTGATACACAATACCTTGGCAAATATTGTTATAATATCATCTAAGTGCTTGTACGCCAATTTCCATACTTAACCTATCATTTCTATTTTTGGCAAACACTTTCAGAATATTTGAACTTGCACTTATACACCAAAAGTCATACTTAACGTATCAACTTCCGCTTCACTAATTAGCTGATTTCAGATTCTACTAGACAATATTTCACTATCCTTTCCTCATATAACCCTAAAGATACTTCTCAAAGGAATACCTTTATAGAGTCAACTTCTTACGATTTTTCTCTTCAAACCAACACTTAACATTTTCCCAGAATGGTTGTTCACAGATATTGTTCACGGGCGAATATTTACTATATAGTTTCATATTTGATGGATTCCTGGGTCGAGTTCAATACTATCAGTCTACCAAAGAAATCATAACCTAGTTCAAACCCAACACATGCTTATACTGATAATGAATTGTCCAAATCATTTAGAAGAATTCCACACAAGAAAACCCAAGATGACAAACAACTCAGATTCTAGAATGAGACATGATATTATTCAAATATGGTGGATACCTGATAACACATATTTCAATTCTATTTAGCGCAGACGAACTCAAACCGACATATACTTATATCTTTCATATCTATGAATATATACCCATATTCTAAACTGGTAGATTACTATGGCGAATACCCTCATTAACAATACAGATGCATATTTTCTTCCTAGGAACTTTCCTTAAAACACATTCGATTACATCACAAAACTAATCAAACCAAATTAACTTCACACGTATCATATCCTTATCATAGACTTATCTATCAGAGACTCACATAACTTACCACAAGGACGGATAACCAGACTCTTCTACAAAGACATCATCGAGTACTCCAATGAGACAATACAAAATTTGCCACAAAGGCCATACTAATTTCGCCACAAAGGCTATACAGAATTCTCCACAAAGGCTACACAGAATATGTCATAAAGACTTAGCAATCACGCCACACAAGTAATATACATAATCACATGTTTACTATCTTAGTGGACTTTCACTGAAAGTGCCATGAATTTTTCCCTCATGACTTAAACATATCTTCATGTCGTGATCTGCTAGTTTGATTTACATAATATCGAAGGCATCACCATGAACATTCTTACTATCATATCAAACTATGGGTCTCAGCCATACGGACTTACTTGTGCTCATGTCGTGATCTGCCAGTCCAGCCTTCATCGTATTGGAGGCATCACCATGAGTGGTTTCATATCATACATTGCCATGGGTCTCAACCACATGATCTTGCACTTATTTTCCTATTGTGGTCTGTTACTTTGGTTAGTAATATAATTATCCTACCAGATGCATCACAAAGGGACATTTTACTCAGCATTCACTTATCCAGATTCATTCACACATCTACTGATTCTTACTCTTTCATCTTAGGCTTAACCTGCATACTTACCACTCATTTTCTTATTTAGTCAGTATTTCATACATATCATCATCACACATGTAACATCTTTTCTATGTTTTATACCCTTACCATTTATACAAGATGTTATCATCATTTATATATATATCTCTACTTGAATAGTTCACATGCTAGAGTCAGAATAGAGACTTAACTGTTACTTACCTAAACTGTAGCTCGAAGCTCCAGACTCAAACACCCTTCTCGAACCAGCAACTATTGCTTAAAAAACATAGAATCACCATCAAAACCTACTTACATACAAATTGTTAACATCTCAATCATAGACAACCCCCATGCTAGGCCTTGTGTAACACCCCTAAACCGTATAAATCGCCGAAACAAGGTTACAAAGCATTACAAAATATTATAGATCAAATAAATAGACATTTCATATAATATAACATTCATGTCAGAAACTAACCAAAATCAAACAAATTGTCCCTTCTATGAGCCCTCAAGGCCCAAATTACGTGTTAAAAACAAGTCGAAACTAAATCGGGTACTCAAAGAATTTTTCAGAAAACATTGAAATTTTCAAAGCTGTAGAGGGCACACGGCCATGTGGCTAGGCTATGTGTTTCACACAGTCAGGAGACACGCTTGTGTCTCAGGCCGTGTGGGCAATCGAAATAGGGACAAATGGTCGTGTCCTAGCCGTGTACCTGCCCGTATAACTTTCTAAGTTGGGCCACATGGCCAAGCCACACACTCGTGTGCTAGGTCGTGTATGCATACTGACTTGTGAAATTTAAATGATACAGGGGACACACGACCGTTTCACTTAGCCGTGTGTCACACACAGTTAAGACACACCACTGTGTCTCTGCCCGTGTGGACGAAAATAGGCCATTTTCTAAGCCACATTTCTCACCCAAATTGATACCAACCTAGCCTTAAAATTTTACACATCAATAAGCCATAACAAGACACTCAACACAAGCTAAAATCAAGCCCTATACATGTAATACTACCATATACAACCAATATACTCATAAGTACCTCTAACGACAACTTAAAAATAAGTCCCCCAATATCCAAACTTACCTATTTAATTTACTTAAGTTACCAAAGTTAATTTAACCAATATATATCACTTATAATAACATCACACACATACTTTAAATTCATATCAATATGTATGTTGGTTGCAACAGCCTAATTTTCAGTGGTGCCGAAAATAGTGGTTCGAGACCATCAAATCAGACGAGTAAGCTCGTAAATTTATTATTTAGTATTTATGGGTTAAATGTGGTTTTAGAAATATTTTTGAATTGGAACTTTAAGTTTACAATGAATTATTAGGCTCGGGTAACAAAAATCTTAGGTCAAATGGTTTTAGAAAATGAGGTATGGAGACCTCGTTTGTATAAACCAAGCCGTAAATATTTTTATAAATATATACAAAGTTTCATTAAGGTAGTATTAAAGTTTTGTTAGAAAATTTTAACATTTTCATAGTGAATTAATTAAAAAGGACTAAATTGAAAAAGGTGTAAAACTTGTTAATTAAGAGAAATAGTGATTAAATGGCTTAAATGGTAAATAAGAGAGGATTTAAAGAGTAAATAAACCTAAGGGAGATGGCTGAGGCGGCATAAGTGTGAAAAAAATAATAAAATAATGAGAATTAATGGCAAAATGGTAAATTTAATGAAATTAAACATACAAATTAGAAAAATTAAGGGTTTCTAGGCAATTCTTATAGCGCCTCAAAATTCAAGTTTTTAATTTTTGCACGTTTTGACACAAATTGCTTGCTTGCTTCAGTGGTTAAGTAATTTGGGTCTGTTTGAGAGTGTTTGAGGAGCTTGGGTTCAAGTCTTTGGCTTGGCAAAATTTTTAGTTTTTTTTTTCCCTTAAATGAACCTGGACGCTGGTATATAGGCCTTATTAATATTTGTGATTGTTTTATGACAAAAAGAGCCTAATGGTCTAGTGGTAAGGGGTGTGTGAAGTGCTCTTAAGGTCTAAGGTTTGAGTCCTGAGCTGCACTGTGAAGTGTTTATTTTTATCACCTCTGCAATGAGGTGGTAGAGTTTGACTAAAATGCTGTGGAATTTGAATGGAGGAGTGAATCATGGAGGGATTAGCGGGATTGTGATCGGGTGGAGAAAATTAAAGAAGGATAAGGGGAGAGTTTTTAGGAGAAAATCAAGGAATTTGAGAAGTGGGGAGTGTTGTGCCGAATTTGTACTTTAGACAGTAGGTAATCAGTTTGGGGTTTTCTTTTCACTCTGTCTGCTTCAGTTTTGGTCAGTTTTTCTTTCTTCCCTTTTATTTTTTCTTTTGTGCCGATTTTTGCTAAGGCTTGGTGTATCTTTCGAGTGTGTTGGGTTTTTTTTTCTACTCATCTCTTTTCCTACTGCGTGTTGGCCTAATAGTTGAAGTTTCCCCCTGTCGAACACACTCTTCTCTTCCCTCTCCTCTTATGGCCGAATTTCCCTTTCCTTTCCTCTCTTCTCCTCTTCTTCATTGATCGAATATTTTTTCTCTTACTGCTTGGGATTTCTATATTCTATTATTTTCTTTTTGACTGAGAACGATCTCTTTATTTATTTTGAGTGTGGTTCAGCCGATTATCACCCTTCTGTTCTATTTCTCTATGCCGATCTTCTCTTCGCTGTTTTTGCTGTCTCAGTGCTGCAAGTATTTCTGGTTATCGGTAAAGTATGAATACTCTTCAATTTTTGTTTAAAACCGATTCCTTTCCTTTCTTTTTCATTGAAATCGAATACCCTTTTGGCCACTTATATGGCCTAACGTAGTTTTTGATATCACTCTTCGTGGTACAAATATTCAATAGGTAAGCGACCACTTTTGGTTGGCAGACTTGGAGGAGTAAGTCGCCCTCTTTCAAGCCAGGTAAGGATGGTGTTTTGATTAAGTGTTGATAACAAGGTGTTTTTCCATAGTGATTAAAGGACTGACTTAGGATGTATTTGAATGTAGATTTTGGGTGTTCGTGGATCTAGGTGCGTTTTCACAAACAGGTGTGTAATCACACCCTTTCTCAACTGCAAATCGGTAAAAGCTGAAAAGTCGAAAAAGACGGCACTGAGAACATATGGGCGTGCGAATGCTCGTGTGGTAAATCGAGCCCATAAAATAATGTGTTAGATTGTAGAGGCCTCCATGAGCGTTTTTATGGGCTTAGGCCATAATGGGCCTAAAATGACTGAGATACCCTCAAAGGGTAAAATGACTGAAATACCCTCGAAGGGTAAAATGACCGAAATACCTTCGAAGGGTAAAATAACTGAAATACCCTCAAAAGGTAAAATGACCTAAATACCTTCGAAGGGTAAAATGACTGAAATACCCTCGAAGGGTAAAATGACTAAAATACCCTTCAAGGGAAAAATAACCGAAATACCCTCGAAGGATAAAATGATTGAAATACCCCTAAAGGGTAAAATAACTGTTATACCCCTAGGAGTTGAAATACGTGTAAGATCGATTTTCTCTATGATATATATATATGACTGTTACTGAGTATAACATACTGCATACACGTATGATTTATGACATGACATACTGCACGGGGTTGAGTTTCTGATATAGGGGAAGTATATTGTACTGGTGGCTTTGCCACACATACTGTTACTGACAGCTTTGCTACATTACTGTTACTGGCAGCATTGTTGCATCACTATTACTGGCAGCTTTGCTGCGATATTGGTATGTTGGCTGGGTAGGTCGATTTTATCCCCACATGGTGTGTTGGTGGTAAGGAGTGGTGTGTTAGTTGGATTGGGATGGGTTGCATTACTGCATTGCACTGTTACTATATTGGGCTAAGGCTCACACACTGTTACTATAATGGGCTAAGGCCCACACTATACTGCTACTGAATAGGGCTCAGGCCCAGACTGTTACTGCATATTGTATGTTGATTGTTTGGTAGAGGATTACACACTAAGTTTTCGTAAACTCACTCTCTCCTTTTAATTGTGTAGGTAATCCTCAGCCTTAGATGATTTGGTGCTGCGAGGGACTCGGAGGTGGCCACACTACTGCTGCTGTTACATTCGCTTTTATTTTAACTTAGTTTATATATTGGGTTTTGTTTTTCTAATAAGGCCTTTATATTGGTTTATATTTTTAAATGGGTTTTTCCTTAAGTATATTAAACTGCTAGATTAGGAGATGATGAATATATTAAACTGCTAGATTAAGAGATGACGAATTTTAAAATAATTATCATTTTCAAAGACACGAGTTTTAAACGTTAGAGTTTTCAAATGCTTTTACGTTTTAAATTAACTTAATATAATAATAGCAGTTACTAAGGCAAACATTTGGTTAAATGTTCTGATAAACATTACTAAAAAGGTTTCCAAACTTAAGAAATGAGTTTTATCAACAAGTCTAAATCTTGAGAGACACTTCAATGTGATGCACCAGATACGGCCATAACGTTTAGGTCGAGTTTGGGGTGTTACAATTCTTCATCAATTTTTCTGTCAAAAACACCATAGGAGAGCTCTTTAAGCTGATTTCCATATTTTTTCTTCATGTGAGTTCAATTCTTGCCTTTTTCTTGTAAGTTTTGTGTTTTTAAGATTTTTACAATTAGGTCCAACTAAGTTTTTCATTAGTTTTGGATTTTATTGAGAATTTTGGAAGTTACAATTGATGAATACTGGAAGTTTTTGATGAAATAAAATGAATTTAGACCTTTAATTTTGTTGTATGATGATTTTCTAAAGTGATTTTGTTATATATTGATTTTAGGAACAAGTTGTGAAGAATTAAAGAATTAAGGTTTAGTATTAAATTTATATTTTATCAAAGGTTGTATAGTAGCTTAGAATATTTAGATAAATTATTAATTGAACAAAAATTTGTTCATTTGATGGATTAACTAGTTAAGGGACTAAATTGCAAAAGTTATAAAAGTTGGGGTAATTGTGCAATTTCAAAAAAATTGAGAAGTAATAATTGTGAAGTGAATTGGAGCTGAAATTTATGCTAATGAATGAGTAATTTTATATTTTAGATCAAGCTCTTGTTGATACTCGTGAAAAAAAAAATTAGCGAAATAGTCCTTGTACTTCTACAAATCTTACAAATTAACCCAGGTAAGTTCGTATGGTTAAATTCTAATATATAAATATATATATTGAATTGATGAATGATATTATGTATTTATTCATATCTATTGTTGAAAGTGAAATTTTGTTAAAGTTATGAATTTAAATTGAATGTTCGAAATGATTGAAATGTGGGATTTGAGTACATTCGGCACTCGGTGAATTGACGGCCTTGGAGGAAAATGTGGTAAATTACCCAAGTAAACCAAGGTTCAACACTTGTTGCGAACTTTCGTGTTTACTTTTCGTTTAGCTCTCACGAGCTTCTGTTTAACTCATATGAGTTTCCGTTCAGCTCTTTTGAGCTTCTGTTTAACCCTTATGAGTTTCTGTTAAACTTTTATGAGCTTCCATTCAATCCTTATGGATTTCTGTTTAGCTCTCATGAGCTTCTGTTCAACCTTTGGGCTTTTGAAAATGATGTACTCTTATCCATAAGTCATTCACCGATTTGGGAAGACTTGGTAAGTGAATATGTAATTGAAATTGAAAAACATATTGTTTGCTATTGGTATTGACCTGAAATAAGTGTATTCATCGATTGAAGTTGTGATTGGTAGGGAGTTTATATTGAATGAATTCATTTAATTGTCGTGTTATTGTAGGTTCGGTAAGATTTATGTTTAACCCATCGAACTTACTAAGCTTCATTAAGCTTACTCGAGTTGTTTAATGTCTTTGTAGATTTTCAAGAGGTTGGAAGATCGAATCAGCACATCAAGTCACACTATCCAGCTTATTCCGATAGTTTTTGAAACGTTCAATATGGTTTATATGGCATGTATGGGTTTGTGTGGATTTAATCAAAGTTTGTCTTGTGTAAATGTTAATAATTATAATTTTGCTTATATATATATGTTGGGTTGAAAATGAGACATATTAGTGATGTTGATGTGAATGATATAGGTTTATTGTATTCAATTTGTGGTTAACTTTAGTACACTAGTTAGATGGATTAAATAGGTAAGTTTAGGTATTTGGGTATATATAAATGATGTTGTGTTATGTTATGTTTAAAACATGATTTTGACTTGTTTTGATTGTTTGTTGGGATATTGATGTGTTAAAATGTTGTGTTTAGGTTGATATCAAAATGGGTGAGAAATGTGGCCTTAAAATGACCTCTTTTCGTCCACACGAGCAAAGACACGGGCGTGTGTCTCAACCGTGTGTGACTCACGGGCGTGTGGTTTGGTCGTGTGTCTCCTGCATCTTTAAAATTTAGAAAGATAATGCTTAGGTATTTTCACACGGGCGCATGTCCTCTGCACATAGGAAAATTTTTGAAATTTTGTGAAAAATTTTTTGAGTTTCCGGTTTAGTCTCGATTTGTTTTTAAAGATATTTTTGGGCCTTGAGGGCTCATATAAAGGACAATATGAGTGATTTATGATTATTTTCTAGTATGTATGTTAAAGATATGAAATGTTCATATTTGATATGAAAAGTCTGGTAATGCTCCGTAACCCTGTTTCGACGACAAACAAGGGTTAGGGGTGTTACATTGGTTATATGAACAAAATATTATTCACAACATTTACATAAGCTCAATTTTGACCAAAATCGAACAAAAGGCTATAAATGCCATATAAACTGTATTTCATGTTTCAAAAACTACCGAGATAAGCTGGATAGTGAGACTTGAGTGCTGATCCGATCGTCCAACCTTCTAAATATCTACAGACATTAAACAATACAAATAAGCGTAATGAAGCTTAGTAAGTTCGACGGTTTAAACAAAAATCTTACTGAACCTACTATACCAAGTCAAATAAATAAAATCATTCATGTCAATTCCCTATCATTTACTAACAATTTCCTGTCATTCATAACTTGTATTAATAAATACATCCATTTTCAAATCAATATAAAATGAATAACATGTCTTTCAAATTCATTAAATAAATCACCTTTTTGAAATTTTTCCATTCGAAGAACGACTTACGGATAAGAGTACATCGTTAACAGAAGCTCATAAGAACTGAACAGAAGCCCGAAAGCTTAACAGAAAGTAAAAAACGAGAGTTCGCAACAAATGCTGAACCCCAATTTACTTGGGTAATTTGTCGATATCTTCCTCTAATACCGTAATACGCCAAATCACGAATGTACTTAAATCCCGAGTTCAATTCAAATCGAATATTCAATTCAATATTATAATTCGAATAATATATTATTTCCAACAATAAAATATATGCTTAATATCAATCATCAATTTATCCAAATATTAAAGTTTAACCGTATGAACTTACTTGGATTGAATTGTAGTAATTGTAGAAGTCCAAGGACTATTCTGCTATTTTTTCCTATTTCACGAGTATCTATGGGATCTTTATCTAAAATATAAAATTATTCACTTATTAGTATATATTCCATTTCCAATACATTTTACAATTAATACCCTTTTATTTTTCAAATTACACAATTACCTTAAACTTTTACAATTTTTTGCAATTTAATCCCTTAATTAGTTAATCCATCAAATTAACTAATTTTCTCAATCAATAATTTATCCAAAAACTCTAGGCCTTCATATAGCCCCTAATAAACCCAAAATTCACTATCAAACCCTAATATTTTAACCTTTTCACAATTTAATCCTAAAATTAATATTTATAAAATCATCATACAACAAAATCAAGGCTCTAAATCCATGTTATTCATCAAAAACATCCAATATTCATCAATGAAAACTTCCAAAATTTTTAATAAAATCAAAAACTAAGGTAAGGTTTAGTTGGACCTAATTGCAACAATCTCAAAAATATAAAAATTACAAGACTTAAGAAAAATTTTAACGAAACTTTAATACCACCTTAATGACACTCCGTAAATATTTATAAAAATATTTACAGCTCGATTTATAGAAATGAGGTCCCGTCTTAAAACCACTTGACCTAATAAATCATTAAAAAACATAAATTACCAATTCAAAAAACATTTTTAAAACTATATTTGACTCGTAAATATTAAATAATAATATGTATGAACTTACTCGTCAGATTTGGTGGCCTCGAATCACTATTTCTGACACCACTGAAAAATCGAGTTGTTACACCTTGTATTCATATCTTACTATTCATATACTTTTTAACAACCTTATTCTTTCAAAAACTTAGCATGCAGAGCTACACTACTTACCAGGAAGTTGAACAACCACTAATTAAATCAAGAACCTTAGCTTCCAGCTTAACGAGGAAGAGATAACATTTAAATTTAAGAAAAAGAATCAGAGAGTAATTTTGAAGGAAGAAGAAACTTCCTCATGAACCCTTCTTACACACATATATAACTAATTTCCTCTTAGTGGGACTTAACAAGTGTCACTTGAATACATACTTTGTTCTTCTTAATGGCCTACAAATTTTAAGAGAAACATAAATGAGAATCCTATATAATTGATATTTGCCCAGTCAATTTAGTTGGCTCTTTGTAATACCCCCTACCCGTATTCGTTGCCGAAATAGGGTATGAGGCATTACCAGATTTTACCGAATAATTTTTCGCAAAATCCAAAAAGTTTTTTTTCTTTGAACTCAATATAACCCCTTTATAAATATCTAATCTTCCCTGCAATTTTAAACCGAGACCAATCGAACACAACCAATCCATTTCAATATATTTTCAAGATAGATTTAACATATTCATAAGATAACCTCGTCACATACCAAAACCAAAATTTGTTAGCCATACCAATGGCTAACCATACATTCATTTCACATTAACATTTACTTTATTAGCTTATACATGCCATTGATTTTCAAAATAAAGTTTCTTTATGTACCAAGATCTTGAGGTTGATAGTGTGATGCGTCTCCGACCAAATCAGACCTCCGAGCTCTTAACATTACAAAACAAGGGAAAAGGAAACAGGATAAGCACTTTGTGCTTAGTAAGCTCATGTAACAAGAATTATACTTACCTAATATTTTCAATACAATGCAATAAACATTCATACACCCACTCAATACATTATTCCCCTATCATACACAAACTCAACATTCAAATTAGTCCAATAATTTCCATGTATCAATAATATATACCATGATTGATGAGCTCATCAATACCATGATTACCATTTCCTTATTATTTTTCCATATTTATCCCGTTGAATTTCTCAAAATTTTGATGGATTTTCAGAGGTACACTTTAGTGTACAAATCCGGGTCCGTCAATTCATATTCATGTGTGCATATTTCCATTTCAGAGAGCACACTCCCGCAAACCTCACCCTTACAGCTGGATTACCAGTCCAGGCTAAATCCCCTGTAATATAAACTCATAGAATATTGTCGGGATTACCAGTCTAGGCTAAATTCCCTACAACGACAATTACTCTAATGAGCTTAGATCTGAATTACCAGTCCAGGCTAAATTCAGACCCTAATTCGAATTACCCGTCCGGGCTAAATCCATTTTCCACATATTCTTCGGGAGGGCTATATCAGAATAGGATCACCCGTCCGGGCTAGATCCTTTTTACCGTCAGTTCCTTTTCAGAGATCCATCTAATTTTCCTTCCATTCAAACGGGATTTATTTTCTCTTTTCATCAAGAATATCAATACTTCATCAATTATCATACAATAAACATTCAAATCATATTCACATCAATAACAAACATTTCAAGCATTTCAGAATATAATTCAAGTTACACGAACTTACCTCGATACTTGTTTGTAAACAAAAATCTACTAATCCCGAACTTTTTCTTTTCCTCGATCTAGCTTCATATTTGAATTTTCTGATCTAAATAAATAAACTTAATCACTAATCCAATACATTTCATGTTCATATGTAGCATTCTCTATAACTCCATTATTATTTATAATACATTCAAAGCTGTCTCATTGAGTCATAGTCACTAAATCATTTATATCTTGAGCTATGGAACTCCAAATTAAGATCCACTAATTTTCCCAAAAACTAGACTCACATATCTTCTTACCATAAAATTTTCAGAATTTTTGGTTTAGCCAATAAGTACAGTTTATTCTTTAAAGTTTCCCCTGTTTCGCTATTTGACAGTTCCAACCCCTCTTCACTAAAAATTAATTATATCATTGTACAGAATTCGGATGATGTTCTCATTTGTTTATTTTGAAAATGTATTCATTAATTATTTTAAAAATATAAATTTAAGCCCTTAATTATTTTTCTCCAATTTTTGATGATTTTCCAAAATCAGAACAGGGGAACCCGAATTCATTCTGACCTTGTCTCAAAAAATCTATTATCTCTCATGATTTACAATTCAATTGCTTACATTGCTTCTTTTATAAGAAACTAGACTCAATAAGATTTAATTTCATATTTTATTCATCCTCTAATTAGATCTCTACAATTTTTGGTGATTTTTCAAAGTTAGACTACTCCTGCTGTCCAAAACTGTTTTTGTGCATGATGTTAATTACCATTTTTCCTCTAAGCTTTCAATAAATGATAATTTCATCCCTGCTCAATTAACCTCTCAATTCAGCTAATTTTTCTCAATTAACACTTTATTATATCACTTTAAACTACTTTATAACCTTTTGACATCATAATTTTAGCACTAGACTTTGATTTCAAACATTTTCACAATTAGGTCCTACAAATCAATTTCTATTGAAATTGCCTAATAAAATCATCTCATAAACAAATTAAAGCTTCAATTTCATGCTATTTCATCATAAAATTCCAGCACATATTCATAGAAACTTTAAATTTCATTCATAAAATCAAAAACTAATGAATTTAGCAATAGGACCTAGTTGTAAAAGTCTTAGAAACACAAAAATTACAAGAAAAAGGTAAGGATTAACTCACTTGGTGCAAAAATTATGAAGTACCAGCTTGAATAATCCCCTAGGACGTTTTTTGGCTGATGATATTGAAGAAAATATGAAGAAAACTCTAGATATTTCAATTTGGTCTCATTTTTATGTTTGTAAAATTTGTTATTTTCCCATTTTACCCTTATTTCACTAATTCCTTGATTTTTCTCAGCTTATGCTAGGGGTGAGCAAAACTCGATTCGACTTAAAAAATCAGAAAAAAATTTGAATTTCGAGTTAAACGAATCGAGTTATTTGAGTTAATCTAGTTATTCGAATCAACTCGATTTTTTTTTTCCAATTTCGAGTTCGAATCGAGTTGAGTTTTCGAATTCGAATAACTCGAATAATTCGAATATCAAACTATAATATTTTACATTTTTACCCCAAACTCCCAAACCTTTTTACTTTTCCCTCAAAACTTTTACTTCTTCCCACTTTCCCCTCAAAACTTTTACTCCCCTCCCAACCCCCCAATTTACCCAAAATCCATTTCCCACCAAAATTTTACTCTTTCATTTACTTTTTTCTCAAAATTTTACTCCCAAAAACTCTCAAAACATTTTATTTTCCCCCAAAATGTTTACTCCCTCCCACTTTTCCCCTAAAACTTTTATTCCCTTCCTATCCCACCTCCCATCTACCCCAAACCCACCCCCTCCATTTTTTTTAATATTTTCCCTCCAAAATTTTACTCCCCCTATTTACTTTTCCTCAAACTTTTATTCCCCAAAATCTTTTTATTTTCCCCTTAAAATTTTACTTCTTACCCTTTACTCTCAAATAAAAAATCAAAATTATCCAAAAAAAACCACTAAACATAAATAGTAATAATTTTATTTATATCTACTATTTATATTATTAAATTAAATTTCACATTTTATATTATTTATATTATTGAATTGTTTAGTCATATTGAATATTTATATTAAAATTGAATTATTAATTATGCCATAAAATATTAGTGTTAAAATTTTATATTGGTATCAATTTCACATTTTATTTTTAAAATAACTTTTATTAAAAAATTATATTTTTACATTTAATATATTTTTAATTCCAAAATATATAGTGACAAGAATCTGAAGATAATTGAAACAACTAAGCAAGCAAAGAAGCTAACCAATATATAAAAAATTAATAAATAAATTATGAGGTGATGAAAGTTAATAAAAAAATTGATTAAGGTGGACAAATTTTATTACGAAGGGTGACAATGGTTACAAAGACCCAAAATTATTTTTTAAAATTTAACTCGAACAAAAATATTCGATTTGACTCGATTCAAATTCCATCTCACTCGACTCGATTCGAGAAAACTTCAAATAAAGTTAGGATGATAAAATGAGATTCGAAAACTCGATTAACTCGAAAATTTTCAATTCGATTTGATTCAATTTGATCGAATGCTCACCCCTAGCTTAAGCCGCCCAAAATATCTCCTTTTGGGCTTATTTACAATTTATGTCCCTCCTCATTTAATAATTGAGCTATTTAATCCTTCTAGTAACTTTTACACCTTTTTCAATTTAGTCCTTTTTCACTTAATTGACTACCCAAACATTAAAATTTTCTAACGAAATTTTAATACCATATTACTAACATTTCATAAATATTTATAAAAATATTTTTGACTCAGTTTTACGAGATCGAGGTCTCGATACCTTGTTTTTACCCAATTTCTTCAATAATTTCTTTTTCTAACTAACCACTAAATCGGTAAAATTCTTCTATCTATATTTTCATATGATTTCCTATCATATCAATATTCATGCAAAAATATTAAAATAAATTTATCTTTAAATCGGATTTGTGGCTACGAAACCACTGTTCCGATAACCTTGAATTTAGGCCATTACACTCTTAACTAGATCACTTTACAGAACCCATTCAGCACAGTGCTCAGGTAACTGGGTGTACTAAACCTTTAGTGGTTAACCTTACCAGACATACTATTTACTTATCATATCTTTTTCTGAAACAGTAGAACAACCTGAGGCAGAATCTTTAATCATTTCTTTGGCGGATACCTTTCGCCAGAGGCACACTATACCTTTAGTAGTTAACCTCACCAGGCTTACTCTTTACTTATCATATCCTTTTCTTAAATAGTAGAATAACTTGAGATAGAATCTTTAATCATTTCTTCGGCAGATACATTTCACTAGACTCTAATTCGCCAAAAGACTGTTAATTAGTGCCTTACACTACGCCAAATAGATAACTTCGCCACCACCCACCTTCTTCTCGGATTTTCCAAACTTGAGGTGTGACAAGTAACCTGACACATTTATCTGTTCAGCTATGACAAGAAACATGTATGATAGTACCAGTGTATTCGAGTTCATTTATTGAGTTTCATCGGATAATACGGATAATATGAAATGAGAAATCGAAGTGGTCCAAAATGTATTGATGATAAATGAGAAATTGGAGTGATCCAAAATGTATCAATGATCAAATGTGACATTAAGGAATAAGTAGAATGTAAAGATTTGGTACACATTATAAGTACTCAAATGTTATGTAATGATATATTATAAATTTGGTACATTACATGATTGATTTTGTATTAACACTCGCCTTGTTATTGTGATCTATTATGCAATCTTTACTATGTTATTTAGTTCAAGTTGTTAAATTGTAAATCAAGGTAAGTTTATCGTTTAAATACATACGAATTTACTAAGCATTTTTTATACTTTTCTCGTTGTTTTTCCCTTTTCTTGTTAAATTACCATCTTGTGGAACATGTCGACTAGGTCTATGAGAAGTGTCACACCCTAGTTAGGCGAACCAAATTGGTTTGAAATACTACGCCAACGGAGACAGCCTAAATTGTGAAACTTAAACCGGGTGAGGATGATAACTTCATGGCGAAGAGCTACGAAGAACTTCGTTGATGCTGCAGAGTGCTAGCCCGAGCGATAGTGATATTATAGTTAAGGCGAAGACCTTATTAGGCGGACTTTCCCTCTAATAAGATCACCACTCGTGTTTTAGTATCGCTACTTAAATGAGTATGATGGCTTGTAGAATATGTTTAAGTCACCTGGCATCCTAATGGAGGCAACGTGTCAATAATTAGGACACTTGTAGAGCCTCGTAGGATGTGATTAATTAGTGAAATCGTGTGGGAATAGGTAATGACTAGAGATAATCCTGATTGGAATTTGGACGTCGGTAAGCTATAAATAGGATAGTGTGGTAGTGGAGAAAAGATTTTTTATTCATATTCTCCACCAAACTTTGTTATCATCGAAGAAACCAAAAGAGTTCTTTGCTGCTAGCAAGGGTATTAAATGTAAATGTTAGGAAAACTTCGGTGATAGTTGTCTGCTGGTAAATTCTTAAACCTTCCTTTAAGTTTTGCCAGATAGATAGAAACTAACTTAAGAAAAGATTTGTTTAATTTCTTTGAATACTTGGTAGGAAGGGAACTCCTATCCAGAAACTGCTTGATTGTTGATAGATTCTTATTGTATCTTAAGTATTTGGTTATTTTTGATTATTAAAGAAGTTTTTTTATTGTTTAGATAAAGAAATAGAAGAAGTCCCAGTGCTAAAGGAAAAGAACTAGTTGAGCATATAAAGCTCTAAGTAAAGTATCCTGGTGAGTTCTTCTCTACCTTGTGTCTGGTATCTGTGTGAAATTGCTTATTCTTAAACTCTATACAGTTATGTAAATGGCTTAATCATCTATTTTTTATGTTCATGTCTAAAAAGTCTTATTCAAAGAGTTAATGCATGCATGGCTAATTACGGTTAAATAGGTCGAGAAAACTTAATATATATACAGTACTCCTTCCTTGGTGCACAAGCTCCGTATCCAAATGGGTGTAAGGAGGTATCGGAGGGATATTGTATATAATGACAAAGAAGATATAAGATAATATGAATGGTGAAAACCCGACCTTACAAGAGAACACTTAGATGTTCATATAAGGAGGGGAGTTAGGAGGATACAGATTTATTGTTGTTACATAACTCAAATGAACGGATTTAAAGATACAAGAAATATTTGTTTTTTCAGGAATCAGGGATCAGAAGCTACCACAAGGAAGGGAGTACGTAAAAAAAGGTGCATGTGGTATTGCATGTTACATGAGCACATGAATAGTAGACCTGTCTGTTATAGTGGATAAACCACGCAAGTGAGGTATTCGTGGAGTCGATGTGTTCTTGATTGTCTTATATGAGTATAGAAACAGTGTTGTTCGCCAATCGGCTGAGTTAAATTGCAGTATCATCCGCCAGTTGATCTGTAAACCAGAGTAATGTATCCGCCAAACATGGCAAACTAATCGAGTCTCTTTTTCCTACTTGTCTAATAGTAATTAAGTTAGGATCGTTTTTCCAAGAAACTCACCAAGTTCTTACGAACTTACCAAGTTTCTCCTTTCTTTCAAGTTCTTAGATTAAGCATGGTGACTGAAGGGACACAGCCAGATTAGCGGCCATCTACGAGCCTTTTTAATTTCGGTGTTAACATATATTTGTTGGGGGTGTTAGGTCTCTTGTTAAATACCGCCACTTTGGAAATTTTTTGTATTGAATGTTATTTTGAAAACATTGAATGATGAATAGAAGTCTTGACTACGCAATGATATATTATGATTCATTGATGTAAATTTAATAGACGAAAAAGGGTAAGTCGAGTATAATTAAGTCTTTAAATGTAGCAGACTGTTACAATAAAATCATGCAACCAAATACAGGTGAACTCGGACTAGAAAAGTACTGCTCTGTTAGAGAGAGTATTCACCAAAACGGATGATGTTCTTTTCTAGAAAGAAGAAGTTAATAGACGTGTTTTTAGATCAAGTCAACATGTGATGCTCTATACCCGGATCTAAGGGTTAGGTCTGGCATGGGGTTTCACAAGAAGCTCACACTATCCCGTCAATGATTCAGTAGTCTTTTAATCATTTAAAAATTATGGTTTTGTGGCATGTACATAGTTGCTATAAGTGAGTTAATTTCGAATTATTAGCTTGGTTTGAGTTTGGTTATATATGAATTATGACATGTTAATGCTTATACATGTATTATGGCATGATTTGGTCATATGTTGAGACCATATGGATAGTGTTTAAATGGCTCATTTAAATGTACAATGGTATGATTTGAATAAGAAAATGGCATGGTTAAACGTTGTTTTGAGTGGCTTGAAAGCATGGAAGATTAGTTTGTGTTTTAACAAGTTGTTTGATGTGTTTTGGTGCCAAATTAAGCCATGTTGAATTGATTGATTTTGGTAAAGATTAAATGATGACATGGTATGCAATTTGGTTGGTTTTGTGCAGGAACAAAGGTGCAATTATGCACCAAATGAATTAACGGTATAGTTGGCTTGGATTAGGTGCCAAAAGGCGTATTTTGTGCCAAAAACAAAGTTCACATTGCGACGTCAGGCGATGGTCTTCGTGATGGGATCTGGTTTTTGGGTCACAGTGTGACGAGGAACCTCGTCATCACAACGAGGCAAAACATATGGTCACGTCGCAACATCATTTTAAAATTTTGTAAATGTTTCAATTTGATCCTGATGCGATCTCGGGTTAATTCTAGAGCATACGTAAGCTCGTATAACACCCGAGAAAGATTGTATAATGAATTTATGATCTGTAATGGTGGTGTTTGTATGATTTAGGTTTACGTTGCATGTTATTCGACTGTAGTTGCTCCGACAACGACTATAGCATTTCGTAACTCGGACCCGACGATCAGGTCGAGCGAGGGGTGTTACAATGCGAGCGTACCTTATTCCATTATTCATAACTTGCATGTCAATATAAGTTTCCCAGAAAATTTACAATTTGAGTTGAATCTCCTCTTTACAAAGTAATGTTAAACCCTTCCTACGTTGAACAGATTCGACAACGAAGTAATCATGCATATTGTATCTCCTCCTGATAGATTCAAATTCAATAACCTTTAACCGGGTCTCATAGAGGAATACAACATCGAATCTTTAGCGACCAACATTCATCGTAGCTCTAGAACTGCACATAGGATCCCAAGCCCATGACAGTTCCAATTAAGGAACCTCATTGGTCCCAATGGGGCTGCTCAACAGCCACTGTCAATCGATCAACTATTCCATTCTCAACCCTACAACGAGTTACACTACCTCTCCCTTCCTTCTCTTCAATTGGCCTTACAAGACGAGCCCTCTTCTTTTTTCCACTCCCCTAAGGTTTGAATCACCCAAAACTATCTTTGTTCACCTTAATAATTCAACTTCCTCCCCTTTATCTTAAATGTTATTATATTAAAAGTTTGGGGCATCAAAGCTAACACCATGTATTACGCGTAAGTTGTTGATTCAGTCTCTATATTTTAATTTGGTTATTTATTTGAAATTTCAGTCTTGAACCAAACTATTTTCAAAATCTCATTTGGTTAACATATTATCACATCTGTAATACCATGTCAATTTGCTATTTGCACAATGCTCAAAGAAAAGTCACATTATTTTAATTATTGGATTTAAAGACTATTGTTTGAGTTAATATTGAAATTTCAAAATTTGAAAAGTATAAAAACTAAAGTTAATTAAATTGGAGAATAGGGACTAAACCCACAACTTATGCATACAATACTAATAAGAAAATTTGACCTAATAAATTTAATTGCTACCATTTAAATTATACTCAAATTGCAAAATTATGCAAAGACTAAAATTGATGAAATTAAAATATAAACTATAGATGATTTTATTTCAATGCAAATGTTAAGTTCACAAATAATTTACATATGAGCCTATATTGGTTTGAAGTAATTCAAAAGCCGCACAACAGTCAATAACAAAGCAATGAATCATGCAAGGCTGGGCTATTCGGAAATTTTCGGCTATTTTACCCATCTAACCCCAAAAAATTTAATATTTACAAAAATATCCCTAGTTTAAAAACATTCACTAAAATAACCTGAAATGAACAGTAGATTTGGGTTTTGGGAACCCAATGGCCGGCGCTGCCTAGTATTTTGGCCCCAACATTACCTGATGATTGTGTCAGGCGTTAAAAATGATTTTTTTGAGTTTGGGAACCCAACGGCCGGCACCAGGGTTTTTTTTTAAATCGTATCATACTGGTATACAAAAAATATCAGTATTTAAAAAAGAATTTGGTTCTGGCCATGTAATGGCCGGCACCAAGTACAATTTTTGGCTCCCAATGCAATTTTTTTTATTTTGGAACACTAATGGCCGACACTAGTGTATTTAAAAAAAAAAAATTGTGTACTGGCCATGTAATGGCTGGCACCAAATATAATTTTCAACTCCCAATGCATTTTTTTTATTTTGGAACATTGATGGCCGTCACCAGTATGGCCGGCACCAAGTACAATTTTCGGCTCCTAATACATTTTTCTTATTTTGGAACACTGATAGCCAGCACTAGTGTATTTTTAAAAAGAAAAAATTTTGGGTGCTGGCCATGTAATGGCCGGCACCAAGTATAATTTTTGGCTCCCAATGCCTTTTTTTTAATTTTGGAACACTGATGGGGTGGCACAAGTGTATTTTTTTTAAAAAAATTTGGGTCATTTAAAAAAAATTTTTGGGTCATTACATGGCTAGCACCCAAATATTTTTTAAAGATACACTGGTGCCGGCCATCAGTGTATCCAAAGTAAAAAAATGCATTGGGAGGCAAAAAATGTAATGGCTGGCACCCAAATTTTTTTTAAAAAAAATACACTGATGCCAACCATCAGTGTCCTAAAGTAAAAAAAATTGCATTGGGAGGCAAAAAAATATACTTGGTGTAGGCCATTACATGCCCAGCACCCAAATTTTTTTTAAAAATACACTGGTGCCGGCTATCAATGTTCCAAAATAAAAAAAATGCATTGGGAGCTGAAAATTGTGTGTCGACCATTACTTGGCCAGCACCCAAATTTTTTTAAAATATATATATATTGGTGCCAACCATCAGTGTTCCAAAATAAAATAAAAAAATGCATTGGGAGCCGAAAATTGTACTTGGTGCCGGCCATTACATGGCCTGCACCCAAATTTTTTTTTAAATACACTAGTGCTGGCTAGAGGTATGCATGGGCTGGGCCGGGTTCAAGCCGAGCTCAACTAAAACTTCAGGTCCATTTGCTATGCCCGGCCCAAAAAATGGGCCTAAAATTTTGCTCAAGCTTGATCCAGATAAAAATGCTAAAACTCGGGACTGACCCTGCCCGCCCATATTAATTTTTATATTTTTTATATAATTTTAAAATATATATAATACATCAAAAATACTAAAAACATCAAAATAAATATTTCCCGACAAATTGAAAATAAATTTTAAAAAAATATGTATACTTAAATAACACTAAGATAGATGCAACTTAACAAGCAAATACCTCTAAAATAATAATAAAATTAATAAATGTCTTTAAAATAATAACAAAATTAACAATAAAATAAGTTTTATACAATATCCAAAAAATAACAACAACAAAATAGTAGCAACATAATAGTAAAATAGTAGCAAAATAGGAAGAAAACAATAAAAAATAAAACATATTTTTTGTCCTATAGTGAATTTGGGCTGGGCTCGAGCCAAAAATGTTTTACCTGAGGCCTGGCCTATTTTTTAAACATGCTTTATTTTTTTGTCCAAGCCTATTTTTCGGGCCTATATTTTTTCTCAAACCCTCCCACATTTCGAGCGGGCCTTCAGGCCGGGCCAGGTGGCCCGACCCATGAGCAGGTCTAGTGCCAGCCATCAGTGTTCCAAAATAAAAAAAAACATTGGAAGCCGAAAATTGTACTTGGTGCCGACCATTACATGGCCAATACCCAAAATTTTTTTAAATACACTGGTGCTGACCATCAGTGTTCCAAAATAATAAAAAATACATTGGGAGCCTAAAATTGTACTTGGTGCCGGCCATTACATGGCCAGCAACCAAATTTTTTTTTGTAAAATACACTGGTGCCAGCCATTACATGGCCAGAACTAATTTTTTTTTAAAAATACTGGTTTTTTTGTATATCAATATGATACGATTTTAAAAAAATACCCTGGTGCTGGCCATTGGGTTTCCAAACTCAAAAAAATCATTTTTTAAAGCCTGACACAATCATCAGGTAATAATGGGGCCAAAACACTAGGTAGTGCCGGCCATTGGGTTCCCAAAACCCAAATTTACTGTTTATTTCAGGTAATTTTAGTGAATTTTTTTTAACTAGAGTCATTTTTGTAAATATTAAATTTTTTGGATTAGATAGGTAAAATAGCCGAAATTTTCTAGTATTTCAAGAATCAGCCAACACATTGATACCAGACAAAATAAAAGAAACTAGTAATGGCAAAACATGGTCATGAATCATTTTACTTTTTGCATTGTTTTTATGAGTAGTGTGATGAGAGCTTCTTTCTGTTCTGTTCATTGTTTTTTTCTTTTTACAAAAACTTTGGATACCCAGAAACATCCTGCATATTTGTATTTATGTGGCCAACAATGGCAGCTACATTTATGGCATGAAATCTCCTATAGAATTTGGCCCACACCACCTAGAGATGCCCTTCCCATCAAAGGAGCTAGACACAGAGTGGTCCTTTCATCTCTAACCAGTCACTGAGATACTCTTTTCATCATGCATCATCCCCCCAATACCATGTCCTGACTGAGGGAAAATCTCTCCATAAAATCAATCTTTCACACATTTTACAGCAAAATTGGGATTTGGCTACATGACAGTATTGACTGAACTGGATGGCAAACAAAACTTGAAAGGGCTTCATTTAGGCCCCTATTACTATGGAGATTGGAGCCATTCTTCTTCTGGTGTCCAGTCCATATCTTTTTGTCTTTATAAGGGCTTGAATTGTCTTAATCCAACACACCACCTATGGAGGGTCCCCAACATCTGGCCCTAAAAGCCAACCTAAATTGCTAACTCATGTAGTCTTCCTAATTAATCTCTCTTCTCAACCAATGATTTATGGTTCAGTTGGAATACAAATTATGTTATCAACTGCTCTTCATTTCAAGATAATCTTGGAGCAATTTTTGGTCATCTTAACATCTTAATTTCCAATCTCTTTGCCAGCCATTTTTAATATGCTTTAAATCAAAGATATTCTTGGATGGTTAAGATGATTATATATATACGTAGTTAAAACCTTGTAATTTTACATTCTCCTATGCTTCAAAATTTTCAAATCTTTCATACTTAGTGTATGAGTCAATTGGATACTAACTCAATTAGATTATGACTAAAATATTATTCTTTTATAAAGTATATTGGTTATAATATAGTCCAACCCTCCGTACTTTTTGTACATTTGGAATTTAATATCCTTATTTTTTATTTTAAGGAATTTAATCCTCTATTTTTCAGATTTAAAATACAAGTCCAACAGTTAAATCATTAAAATTCTTTTGTTAAACTCAAATTCATAATAACTAAATGATTTTATTATTATTATTTCAAACATCATACTAACAAATTTAACAAAATAATTTTATTAATATTCACAATTGAATTTAAATTATAAAATCCAAAAGTACGCTCACAATAATATTCTCAACGTAGAAAAGTACAGAAATTTGAAACATATTATTATTATTATTTTGAAAGTACTCTTGCTGAGGTTCGTACCTAAAACACAATAATATTCAACATATTTATTTTACCATTTTAGCTACAACTTCATTTATTTTATATCAATTTTAATAAATATATTTATTACTTATTTTTCGATCTAAGATAATAAAAATGAATTTATGCTTATGCAAAGCTTTTGGTTCCTATACTAAAAAAATCAAGAAATATTTTATAATGTTACCTTAAAATAAATTTTAAGAATCAAATTCGAAATTAAAAGTTAAATATAAATCTTTTATTATTGCATTTGTGATTAAGTAAAAATATAAATGTGAAGATAAACATTTCAACATCAAAATGAGAACCAATTAAAGATGGTACATGGAAGAAAAATTAAGGTTGAGTAACTAAAAGCCAAAAATAAAGATTTTAAAGCATATTCTACAGCTTAAAATGTTCCCTATTGAACACTCTAAACCAATTAATTATCTATGAACCATATTTACTTGAACAGACAACAAGGTAGCTTTCAACAACTGTGGCATGATAAGATTCTTGAAAAGATTGACAGCATAATATATGAAGGGATAAGGGGAAAAGGAAAAGGGCAAGAAACTTGAAAAACAGGAGTAGGTAAGATAGAAATGGATATGCTTCAGTAATAACAATTATCTTTGATTTGTTAAATTTAAAATGTTAATGTTTTCTTATTGAAGGGATTAAATAACATCATCACCCTTTTTTATTATTTTTTGGTTTTAGAAGCGACAAAATATGAGCCAAAAGAAAACAAAATATCTCTCATGCAAAGCTGTAACATGGTTTTCACATCACTTTCTTCCAAATATGGCCTGAAAAGTGTGGGTTTTTTTTTTTTTGAGTTCTTGTAAAATGGTTAATAGGGTTTTTTTTATTTGGTTCCAATAATTGTATATTTTTTTCTGAACACAGTTTCCACTAATGAATCCCAACGAGAAATTGTGAAAGAAAATGTTTTGTTTCTACTGCTGGTGCCATAATTAAAACCTTGGACTCTAATGCTGGTGACAGTGGAATAAATTATCTAGAACTGAAATTGGGGGGGTGTTGGCAGTAATGGTAATACCATATCCTTTAGGCTGGTTGGCACTTTGCATAAGAAAAACAAAATAATAATAAACAAATTGAAAGAAAATGATGGGAGGGAGAGAGAAAGAAAAGAGCAATAATTACTGAAAGAAAAAGGTGGTGAGGGTGAATTCATGGCATCAAGTTTTGGATCTTGTGATGCCTTTTTATTATATATCAGAGTTTTTTCAACTTGCATACATGATGGGGTTAAAATATAGACTAGGGAAAGAAGTCGTAAACACAAACCCAGAGGAGAACGGGATTAAAAAAACCAATAGGAAAAAGGGAGAGAGAGAGAAGGTGGTGACTTTACATATACCTTTGTTATTTATAGTCCACTTTCAAGGGCAAGATTCTTGGGCTCCTAACACTATAATATCATCCATTTATTTCAGGCTCAGCTTTCCATTCATTTTTTAAAGGGAAGAAGAATATGATCTAGTTCCTATAAGATCTGCAAGTGGGAAAATATAACTTAAAAGCAAGCTCCAATGGATTTGGTTCAGTTGCAAAGGCAGTTTGTTGACTACAAAACCTCACTCTATCATGAGGTTAGCTTTTATTTTATTTTACTTTATTTTATTTTGCTTTCAGCTTTTTTGGTTTTTGATGTTAGATTTTTGAGTGATTAGTTTTATTGTTTAATGAGTAGGGTTTTCTGGATGAACAATTCACCCAACTTCAAGAACTTCAAGATGAAAACAACCCAGATTTTGTGGTTGAAGTGGTGTCTCTTTTCTTTGAAGATTCTGAAAGACTTCTCAATGAACTGGCTAGAGCTCTGTGAGGGTTTAACCATTTTTAAACAATTCCTTTTGTTGTAAACTGAACTATCCATGTCTCTCCATACATTTTCTTAATGTGGTTTGGTTTTTGCTTTGTGATCTTAATATAGAGAGCAGCAGAACATAGATTACAAAAGGATTGATGCTCATGTTCACCAGTTGAAAGGTAGTAGCTCCAGGTATTTTTCTCTAAATTTTTAACCTCAGTGACTTTTTTTAGCTTCACATGAGATCATGGGAAAACTTATGCATCGCTTGTTCAGTAAACATGTTTTTTTTTCAATGGTTAACTTTGTACCAACATATGGCAAAGTTTGTCACTGAAAAAAATCAGTTCCAAACTGCAAATTCACTTTCACAGAGTTTATACTGATACTCAACTGTAACATTTGTAATGTTGCAATAAAAATCTGTACTTTTGAAATTTGTATTTTATGGTCATCAATTTTTCATGTCCCACATGAAGGAAGTCCATTAATTGTATAGCTTTCTCCTATCTCTTGTTGTTGTTCATATTTATGTTTAATTTTTCATGGTAAAATGTTGTCAAATTAACAGCATTGGCGCTCAGAGAGTTCAGAAAGTCTGCATAGCCTTCCGCAACTACTGCGAGGAGCAGAACGTCGAAGGGTGAGTCCATTTTATGCCTTAAATCATTACATTTTATTGCATTTGCAGCTAAAAGTTATGAGAAGTTTGAAATTTTTATGTGTTACATAGGTGTCTTAAATGTCTGCAACAAGTGAGGCATGAGTATTCGCTTGTGAAAACCAAGCTTGAATCTTTGTTCCAGGTAAGGTTGCCTTGTAGAAGAGAGATTTTCTTTCTTTCCAAATAGGTTTTACCCTGAATTCTTTGTTAACTTCAAGGATTGATTTTTCCATTTCATGGACTGCAGCTTGAACAGCAGATCTTGACTGCTGGAGGCTCATTTCCGATGTAATAGTTTGGCTTCAAAAAGAGACCTAAAAATCATTTGCAGAGAAAAAACAAGGGACCAAAAATGATATTTTGGCAATGTAGAAAAAGTTATTTTCTTTTATCTTCGTTGGTTTTCAATTATTGCAGTTTTAGTAGGGTAACTAAGCTACTGAAGGGGGTCTATCTACTTTCGAGCTTAAGCTTGTATCATATCTTCAGTGTATGAGCAATGACAAAGAATGTGAATAAAACCCTTCCAGCTCTTTCCTTTACACTGCTTTTTCTTTCCTGATTTTGGATCATTCAATTTCATACTCCATTAATTATGTATCTGTTTAAAAACAACATATGGAGAAATGAAACAAAATCTTATCAGGAATCTTCCATCCTCTGGAGCAAAGGACTACAGATGTTTAATGAGATCTGGAAAGGGCAATTTACCAAACTAGATTGCAGTCATTTTCCATTAAAAGGAACTACATTTACAACAGAAACCGTGCCTCAGAAAATCTGGACTTCTTTTGTTTCATTTTGGCATGTCTCTGAAGTGACCTCTTTAATGTCTGTACTAATATATCAGAAACTACTCAGCTTTATCCTCCCTAAACCTTAAAAACATGGTTCAGACATGTCTAGGACAGTCAGTTTAGCAAAAGAAGTGAACTTTCATCTTTATCATCTGCATTTTAGACAAAAACGAGGCCATACCAGCAATTTGGTAAAAGAACTAAAAGGGTTGGCTTGTTAATTAATGAATCAATTAGATTAATCCAACAACTACTCTTAGTTGTGAATAACAATTTGCAACCAAACTCAAGGAGTTGAGATTCCTCATGATTTTGTTGAAACAACTATTCTTATCAACAATACGTGTTAAACTGTTGAATAACTGGCTAAAATGAATGCACATGCAACAATTTTTGGTTGAATGAGTTCAACCACTATATGCATGTAGATGGAGATATTCAAAAGACAAAAACAAATGCTTTGGCAAAATAAACATTATCACCGACCATTCACAGGTACAGACAGGATCCCATATTTGACGTTCTTTAATTAATGATTTATAAAGTAGTTGTTACTGTTGCATTTTAGGCATTGAAAATGAAGTAGAAACCCCACGTTTTGTTGGGGTGATTTTCTCTCTTATAAAGTCTCAAAATGTTTTTATAATCACCATTTCAGTACTGGCCTGTCTTCTATCACATTCATCGAACATGATTATTTTATGTGGTCAAAACTATTTTTTTTCACATGAGTGGATGTCCCCCCTTAATTAGTTTGGTGGTAATCTTGCAAGTAAAGCCAAAACATATGCTGTAATGACAGAGCATCAAATAAATTCCTTTCATCTTTTCATAGTATTTTATAAGAATCGATATCATTATCACCCACCCAAGTCACCGACCATCTTCTTCAACGTTTTTCATGGTTTCAGATCCATATGTAATATATCACTGTACCAGTAAGAGGCTCTAGAATGTTACCTGCACTATGAGCATGTATGCTCGAATTTTTCATGTATCTAAAGGATCATGCCCATACATAAAAGATAGTTTAGGTTAAACAAATAATCCAGATAACATAAAAAGAAATTATAGAAAAAAAGTGAGGAATGGCCAATTTCTCATTAATGCAAAAGTAATAATTTCACAACCCCCACCCTGACCCTGTAAAGAAAAGAAGAAAACCTTCCAGCTGGGGGATTCCACTTTATGTTGCATAAGGCTAATATTTTAAGTAATAGAAAGGACAGAGGAATCCAAGTGCAGGGCTTATGTATGCATTGTTCATGCACTGCCATGGTGTCATATACAACCACGCAGACATTGGAACTTCAAAGACATGACTCTGTATAATTTATGTTGAAGAACCAGGGAGCATAAAATGTTTCTTATGCAACCTAAAGGTTAGAACGTGTCTAAATCATCACACCAGATCATGATGTTAAGTGCAAAGAGCTGAAATGTGGACCAATTGTCTGACCTAATAATATTAAATGTTGATACAAGGAGTTTTTTTATCTGTGTCCAGTGTGATGTGTTGTTCACTTCGAAGGTAAAGACCATCATCACGGTTCTGTCCTTCGAGACAAGTGCCTTGATAGGGGAAGGGTACCACTATATGCTGCAATGTTATTTTGTTTGCTTAATAATAATACTAACAGGAGCTATGCTTGGTCAGATATTCATTGCTCTAATTATTCTATGATCACTAAATAATCTGTCTTTGAAGGATAATGCAAAGGTTTATGGAGGCAGCATTGGCAAAAGCACTTCCCAAAAATCCAACTTCCACAACATTCTCTTGATTGTCCCAAATATATAGAGACAATAACTTCTATAGATTCTGAATGATTAGCAAATGATTAATTGCAATCTGATGATCTCACTACTAAAAAGGGGTATGCTATTTACATACTCATAATGGAGCATGCATCTTTGTTTAATGTACATATAATATTTGTAGGTAAGAACATGACAATGAAATATATTTACATTGAACTGCAGGGTGGATCTGATGATGAATTGATGGAGCTAGTAGCTCAAGCACAGGGAAAAAAGTAATAAATAGCAGCAATGAAAGAGAAAATTCTTGTAACTTTTCCTATACTTCGTCTGCTGCTAAGCTCATACGCACTATGTAGAAGAAACTGCTTCAGAAAGATGTCAAAACTGTTGAAAGCAATGGCTAAATTTACAACAAACATTTACAACTTCTGATTATGGCCGATATTTATACTTTCTGGTCGTGACGTCCACAGTCTTTCCTGCTCATGAAAGCTTGCAAGCACAGCAGATTGTCTGTGATCACCTAAGACCCTAGTGAAATGGTCATAGTATGCCTGTGAATTAATATTTTCCAAAACCTTCACTTGTTTCCCTTGTTCTTCATCAATGGTTATCTCTCCTATCACTGCAATGTCTCCATCTGCCAAGACCTTAAGAGGCTTGGACGTAAATGTCTGGTTCAGATGTGGATTTCCAGTCAAGGTTACTGCACCAAGGATCTCTCCTAAAAATATATCCTGCAAAGACACAAAGTAGTTTCAATCTGATCTAAGTTCTTCGGCATCCATAAGTTGCATTGAAAGTATTCAAGGATTTTAGCCTCTCTTCAAAAATATATATATCATATCTGAAACTCATAAAACCTCATCATAAATATGCTTGAAGGTTTTCTTAAATTACCATGTGATGATATCTATAATGTTGCTGTTGTAATTGCCAAAGTCTCGAAAGTAAACGTCGGGCAAATACAAGTTCAGGAGTCTGAGTTGTGGCATTCATCCTGCTAAGAATGGTGCTGAAGGAACTAACTCTTCTTTGCATCTGCAGTGGAACAAGTGTGATGCCCAGAGATGAAGTGAAAACTTCCTTTGCAGCTAATGGATCAAGAAACATGTTAAGTTCTGCATATTTATTCAAGGGAACAGTGAAAAGATTTCCTTTGCTATTGTCATAGACATTGCCTATGTGTCCTCCAACAATGTATACTCCCTGCATCAGAAAATATATGTTATCAATGTCACCATTTTGTCCAGGTTTCAAGGCATTTTTATTTGCAGGGAGACTGAAATCTCTGATATCATATCATTACCTGAATCACCGAGCTTGCATTCTCCGACCCAAGGATCTGAGCTAAATTTGTCAAAGGTCCATTAGTCAATATTGTGATCTTGGATCCTGGATCCAAATTTTCCACTACAGATTTCCAAACATCTTGAGCTGATGGCTGCCTGAGTTCGGGATTCTCAATATCTCTAGGAGCTCCATACTTGACAAAGTTTGCTGCCGTATATCTGAAAAGTCATTAGAGGGCCAGTAAGCCACATATTTTAACTTGTTCTGCTCATGGTTTTTTAATTGTTATTATCATAGTATTATTTGGAATTTTATCAGTTTTTATCCAGGGATAATCCTTACACAACTGGAAATGAAGGGGTCAAAGGATTTAAAATGAGAATTTTCAAGTTTGAACATTCAACAGATTGCACATATAAGAATGCAAATCTGAAGGCTGGGATTTACCTTCTTGGACTTCGAGGTAAATCACGAGCTAGTCCATATAGCGTGTCGGAGTCCAAGTAACCACCACTACCATGAGGGATCGCTTTGGAAAACTTGCAGTCTCCAATAGCAGTGAAAGATGGATTGGCTTGACCAACTGCGAATGCATCACCAAGACCTACCGGAATGTCATCACGGCCCATCATATGTAATATATCATACACAACATCAATCGTTGCAGGAGTTGCCCAGCCTGTTGAGCTGATAAGTATTCCCTAGTTGAACATAGAAATATCAAGCATGAGGAACTTCAGCGAATCCATAAAATTGGGATAGTTATGTGTCCTGTTCCATGTAAAAGGCCTGAATATTGGTAATACTTAAATGAAACTTATAGAACATTGCCATATTTGTTCACTTTAAAGTTGCAGATGCTTAACTCATGAGATCAGCAGTCTGTATTGAAGTTAGACTTAGTAAACCCAGTCCAGCTTAAAGTACCTTGAGATTAATTAATTCCACAGGTAACTTGAGGAGATATAAAAGAGCTAGAAAGTCCCCGGCGCTCATATCCATGTCGAAAACAATTGGATTTCCCCTCATCTTCTTTCCGAAATCTGGTTTATAAAGAGCCTCCTTGTGGTTTGGATATTGGCTTCTGATATCAAACCTTCCACTTCTCTCAGGGCTATTTATGACCTACAATGAACAGAAGGGATGAAACTACAGTTTGGTTCCAAAAAATTACCACAGCATTTCCTGGTTACTTGTCTGTGAATTAATTAATTAAACAACAAAAATTGGTGTTATTGAGAAACTATTAATAAGAGCTTACATTGAGAAAACTTCTATAAAATTCTCTTCCAAGTGAGCTTCCCTTATCATGACTGGCTTTAGCTTTCACTGCAACAAGAACACGCACGGCATCCTCTCCAGTATCTTCTTTCGTGTAACCATCCTGTTAGCATTGTATAGTTCTGTCAGACAATCAATATCATGGTTGAAAGAAGCTATGTTTTCTAAAAGATATACGATGAGTTCCTTACAGTGAGAGAACCTATAGATAAAAACTTACATGTATAATTAACGGTACATATAAGCCCTAAACTTTTTCAAATCAGCTATACTGTGTACTGATAATACCTGACATTTCCCTTTTCCTTTCTGAAGGCAAAAGGGATCTTGCATTCCCATTTGAACATGGCCACTATGAACCCCATTCTTGTGTACATTAAACTTTGGGATTGAATATCCTGTAATCAGTGGATTTGAGCCATCTAATGCTCCATAAGGTTTATTTGAGGTAACGACCGTTATGTTCATATATTGCATCTCTGCAAACTTATTTTCTCCATTATGATTGTGAGAGTTACGCATTGTAGATAATGCTACACCAACCAGAAAAGAGTCCCACATACAATATTGCTGCCAACATTTCATCAGTCACTTAGTTGGATGTCTGCAAAAGGGAAGAATGAATCACAAGGATTCAAGGGACATTACCTCATAAAATATACCACCCAACCAGGTATAGCGAATAATCTTCAAAGCTTGGAAGCAATATTTTGCCTCGTACGTATCCTGTCTCCTTTCAAACTCCATGAAGAAACTCTTACTTACAGGAATGCTATTTGTTGCATCTAGAGGAATAAGTGTAAATGGGATACCAGAATGCAAAACCTGCTCAAAAGAAAAAGATTCAAATACCGAATAGAGTAATGAATTCATGAATATCAAATGAAAACAACCAAAAGAATACCTTGTAAGCAGCAAAAGGATCTGAAAATATATTGAACTCAGCATATGGATTGCTATCTTGTGGATACAGATTACCAATATCAGCACATTCGATTGAATTACCAGAACCATCTTTCTTCAAACAGTTCGATCTAACCGAACCTCCCATTGCATAAATGTGCTTAACATTTTTCTTCAAGTGAGGATTGGTCATAAGAAAGATGGCAAAGTTTGTATGTGCTCCCATGAGAAACACGGTTGTAGGACCTGAAGATATTGTATCTATCATCACTTGTTGTGCTGTGGGTTGCTTAAGTGGAGTATACCTCCTGCCACCCTATGTCATGTAGGGAGAAAAAAAGCTGTCACTAGGACTTGAAACACATTGAGAAACAAGTTTAATGAACTCAACACATTTGACAACATTTGAACTTGTCTCTGCAGAAACTAAAACTTTGTTTCATGTCCAACAATTTTTGAAAAATGGGGTAAAACATTTTTAAACTTGTTCGAGTGTCTTTTAGAAATAAGCCTTTAGACAAGAACTAGAAATGGGACCTGTGGAAGGAAAGCTTTCCTAATGCCATAGTTAGAATTGACATCAAGACGCCCTCTATGTGCCACAGGGATTGCTTGCCTATATCTACATTCCCCAGCTGTTGACATTCCCTGCCACACAAAAAAATGTTAAAAGTATCTTCCTTTTTCTTCATTTAATCATCACTCATAATTATACCTATGATAATGGGGTTCCATTATATTTATATATACATCCTATATAGCTTGTTGATGAGACATGGAATGGTTTTATTGGTTAATCAAAAAGGTTGAAAGATGATCCTGGACCTGGTCAATAATGGGTTGATATCCACCAACATTAGGAAGGATAGTGCCATTGGGCAAAATACCACCTTCACCTCCAACTCCCACAGGAATATCATCACGTCCCATCATGAATAGAATATCGTATATATGATTAATGGCATGCCCTGCTTCACTCCATCCATTTGCATTCACTGTAATTGCCTGCCAAATGATAACCCCCATTGGAAATGGTTATATTTTACAATAAAGTAATTGTTTGTTTAAGGAAATGGCAACTTCACCAAATGTTGACTTGGTTTTTAGCCACTCAGTTATATTTATATATTAGCATTTCCATCAAATCTTAAAAGTATATAATGGACTATTAGTGTTAGATAAGCATGCAGCCACTTTTAGACTTTTTATCTTTAATGATAAACAAGGATTAATCATATAGTCAATTGCTTTAAAGATGACTGATGTTGCTATTCAAAGAGAGAGGGAACTGTTGTGAATAAACAATAGCAACCATGTACTGCAGTTTGATGTTGATCATTCTAAAGAGAGTTTGCAGGATATGAAGGTATTATCCTCTTTGGGTACCGATCGGCTCTAAAGGGTATTACCTGCAAGTCGAATCGCGTCGTGTCCTGCTTCAAAAGATAAAAGAGAGCAAAAACGTCGTCGGTATCAACATCTGTATCGACCAGAATCCGATGAGGCTGACGAACACCAGCAGGATCCACCAAGATAATCAAAGCTCCCAGACTTCCAATCATGGCTACTGCCAATATCACTCTGATAAAGATACATCTTGTATTAATATCCCCATGCAAACTTTGAAAGAGAAACAAAAACTATATCATAGACTATATATCTTTCCTAGTAAAAAAACAATCAGAAAGCAAACACGCTCATTCCCATGACTATATGCTCAAAATGAACAAAATATAAGTGAGAAGAAGAAGAAGAAGAATAAGAACCTTTGACTTTTAGAGAGAAACCTATGAACTCCATTGTTCCATACAAACTCTAACATAGTTTACACACTATATGACTCCAAACATAACCTTTTGGATGTATGTACATATATATATATATATATATATAGTGGAAAAGGCATAAAAATGAAAAAGAAAAATGAAGACTGGTTTTGTTTATGCTAATATTTGAGTGGGGAAATGATGGATTCCTGATGAACCAAAATGAAAGAGAATGGCGTAAGCCATAAAAGTATAAATATATATATGGAAACTTTAATAGGTTTCTATATTTGCATGCATACATTCCATTTGAGTTGTTTTGAAATTGAATTTTGCATTGTATTTGCATATCTAGCTACCATATAGAACAACTAGTTCCCATATTTGTACCTCCATAAAAATTAATTTTGATCCTGTGATCAATTTAATAAGTAAAATTGGAAGGTAAATTATGGTGAACATCTTTAAATTAACTAAACTTTGAGTAAAAAACCTATAACTAATTTGATATTTACTATATATATTTTCATCTTTATAAGTGAAAAGAACGATAAAATTTTTATATCAGAATTTTTTAATTATCTGTTTTTTTCATACAATGTCTAGAATTATTCATAATTTTTCTTTAACCCATAAATAGGAGAATAATAAATTTCAGTACACTCAAACCTACACATTCGTACATTAACAACAATATATATTTAGTTCAATTATAAATTTTGTGAAACATAATTCACAATATATATTTTAAAAATTAAAAATTGTCTATCGATTAAGGCAAAATAGTAGTTGTACAAGCCCAAATATGCCCGGGCCCAAGAAAATAAATAGACCCAAACATGCCCAGCCCACTAAACCTAGCCCAAAATTCTCAAAGAGCAGAAAACCCTAAGCAGTGGCAGCAAACTGGCGCCGCAACTGCTGCCCTTTTGCGCACCTCCGAAAACGTCGCTCCGCACGCCTTTAGCCATGCCTGCAGCAACAAACGGAAACAAGCAACAACGAAATAATAGGAATAACAGAAAATATTTTATTATTTTGTATTTTATTTTTTATTTTCGGTTATATAAACCAATTGTAAAGAAAAGAAAAGGGGGGGGGATGGATGTTGGATTGAAAAGAATACTGAAAAACAAAGAATCAAAAAGAGAAAACAATTTTTGAAGGTGAAAATTTGCTCCGTTTTTTTCCTTTTTTTTTACTTTTTTTTACTCTTTTATTTTCCTACTTGTTTCTTAAAATAAACAATAAACGAAAAGAAAAGAGAGAGAGTATACTTACCTGCGAGGAAGGAACCCTGCTTGTTACCCGAATCGGAGTCGGAGAGGGGCCTCAGATCCGCTGTGGAGGTTGTGGTGGCTTTGCAGGGGGGTTGGGTTAAAGAAAAAACCCTAGCAGATGTTCCCCCCTGCTGTAATGTTTTAGAAAATATGAAATGAAACATTTTTTTTTCTTCAGAAATTTTTTTAAAAAGAAAGACAAAACGGCGCCGTTTAGGGGGCTATGATCCGCGCGGTGACCCGACCCGAAGGGGAGGATCCGCGAGTTCTGGCCAAATGGGATATTTTCGCTATTAGTCCCTCTTTTTTGCAACGCGTTTTAATTAAGCCCATTTTATTTTGGCCCGAATATTGCTATTTTTGTTCATTTCAGCCCTCATTACTGCTCACCGTTTTGGGGAAGCGGATAATTTCCATTTTGGCCCCAAAGTAATGCGCGTGTGGCAGACTGGTCCTCCGTCGTGTTTTTATTTCATTTATTGATTATTTTTTTTCTTTTTTTTTGTAATTCGTTTTTTAAATTTTCTTTATTTTATCATATTATTATATTATTTATTTTCATTTATTGTGTCTATATTTATACACATATAGTATTTTTTTCAAAAAAACTTTTATAAATACATGCATATATTTTTTGTACGTACAAACATTTTTTATATAGATATACTTTTATATTTTAGTTTTTTCTTTTCTTTTCTACTTTTGTAAATATATCTTCACGTACGTTTCCACATATTTTATATTATTCTTCATGTTTTCTTACAAATATATTTATATATATATATATATATATAAACATACACGTACATATTTTACATTTTCTTTTCATACCTTTTTGTATACATGTGTATATATATATATGCATTGGCATTTTATAGCATACATACATCTTTTATATTTCACAGTCCACACACATATGCCTGCATTTTTCTATAGTACATATATATATATATATATATAGATATATATATATATATATATATATATATATGTTCTTAGAATTATTATAGGTTTTGTTGTTGTTCTATCGGCGTATTTCACGTTTTCATATATGTATACTTGTATATGCCTGTTTTAATATATGCATATATATGTTTTCAAATTTTATTTATGTTTCATACTTATATTTTGATAATACATATATATATGCATATTTTAAATTGAAGTGCATATTGTACATTTTTAAATATACTTTTGGAAAATATATTTTGGTTTATCAAAATCATCATATTTTATAAATTTTTGAGATATTTGGCATTCATGATTCTTGAGAAAGATCGTGTCCTAACTTACTGGATCGCGATTATTTTTCGAAGAATTTAGAAAGCCAAGCATTTGTTTTGCAATAAATTCACAAATTTCAAATGAAGCTTATTCTCGGGGATTCAAAATGTTAGGTCCTAACTTACTGGTCCTGATATTTTTTGACTTCTCGAAATAAGAATTTTCAAGAACAAAAGGCAATATTCGGGTATTTTGAAGATTTAAAAACATTATGCCCTAACTCACTGGGTGTGGTGTTTTATTTGTTTGAAATAAGAATTGTCTTATTATTTTAATCCATTCATGAAATAAAAAGTTTTCTTTTAAAATCCTTTCAAATTTTCGACCTCAAGACATTAAATAATCAATTTGGTACCGATTTTGGGCGTTTCGAGGGTGCTAACCCTTCCTCGTGCGTAATTGACTCCCGAACCTGTTTTCTCAAATTTCGTAGACCAAAATTGTTTTTAAGGTGAGCCGATCACACCCCAATCAAGGATCGGTGGCGACTCCAATTTTTATTTTTTAAAAAGTCGACAACTAAATTTTTGTTTTCAAAAAACAGTTTCGACAGTAGTTCTTCCTAAAAGTTAAATACTCAACACGTTCGATAAAATTATTACTTTTGGTGGTAATTTTGCATTAACAATTTAGTAATTAAAAAGTTGGTAAATAAAAAGTAGATTATGGCATATGGGACCAAATGTGATTTTGGTTGAGATAGTTAAGTTGAGAAGATAAATTTTAGAGTTTAAATGTTATATTATGTGTATATATTTTTTGTGAAAAATTATTATACACAGGCTTGTGAAGTTTGTTAAATTTCACAAGCGAATTAAATGTGTGAAAAGTATATTTTAAGATATAATAAAATATAAAAATTAAATATATAAATAAATGTGACATATTTATCCGATTGTAAGATCTTAAAAATTGTATCGACGATGTATCAAATAATTACTTTTTTAAAATTGTATATAAAAATACTCCCATTTGTTATTTTATAAAAATATCAGGCTTTTGATAATTTTACAATTAAATTAAGATTTAATTGAAAGTGACATCAATTCAATCAAAACTTTAAATAATAGTATAATATTTAAAAATTCCTTTAAAATATATTTAAAATGAAAATAAAAGTGAAAATTAAAGACACCGAAGGTTAATAATAAATAGGGTAATCTAAAAAATAGTCACTTTTGTTTGGCTCAGTTACATTTTAGTCACTTATGTTTGAAAAGTTACGTTTTAATCACTTATGTTTTTATTTTGTTACGATGGGATAAAATAGATTTTAATTAATTAAAATTTTAATCCTAAACCTTAAGTGAAAAATCTGTTCATCTCCTCTTTTTAATTTTTCTTCCGTCTCTTTTTTTTTAGTTTTTTTTTCATATGACTGGAAAAAGTATTATTAAGATCAAAATAGTTGAAATCAAATTGACTGCTTCATAAAGATGGATTCAATGGAGGATTCAGGTATGTCTTTTTTGCATTCCTCTGTCTTTTTTATTCAATACTGAAAAACAAAAGGTTGGATTTGTTATTGTTTAATGAAAACCCTAAATTAAAATTCTTGATATTTTCTTCGACTTTTTGAAATTGTTTGTGAACATGTATTTTATTTTGTGTTTTTTCTAATCTGAATCAACTTGTATGTTCACAATCTCTTTGTGGGTATTCCATATTATTCTTTCTTACTGCTGATTTTGAGTTGAATTACCTTGCAATCTTTTCTTCTTCTTTTTTTTTGTTAGTAGCTTTTGTTTTCTCTAAATTATATTTCTATGTTATTAGTTTTATCTGCTTAGTACTTGAATTATCTTCTTTCATTCGTCTTGAAGTTGGTGATATATGAAAATACTTGGGTTGAATGTTGTTTTGGTGTTTAACTTATCTTTTTCATTTATTTACCCGCATGTTTTTGCTTAATTAGTTGAATTGCAGTCTGTGGCATTGATGGTCTTGTAACTGGAATCACTTTTTCTGCTGATTCTGTGAAGAAAAAGATCATTCTAAAACTAAAAGACCGAAATGCTCCTCATGTAAGATGTTTGTCTTTTGTTTGTCTCATTTCCCCTCACTCATCCATTGTTAACTATATTCAAGGTTTATTCAACTTCATTGTTATGTGTTTTATATGTGCTAGTGCTGCTAGTTTTTGAATTGCACCCCTTTTTCAAATTATTGAATGCAAATTATGATTCTTGTTTTAAATTTCCTAAGTCTCAAAGGGTGAATCGGAACAGCAAGGTGCATCATCTTCTGTAGCAAATTCACCTAGTTCAACTGCTGCGAGACAATGTCAACAACAGGAGGCTGGTGGAAAGTTAATAAGAAGCATACTTTCGAGTAATGAAACGGGCCAAAATCAGTCTTCAACAGCTGTCCAGGCTCAGCAGAAAACTGAAACTATGAGTCTAAACAATGTCAAGAGACCTTTGCGACCTACGAATTCACGATTGGGTTTGAATGGTCATGTCTCTAATGATATTGCTGCTTTCGAATGTGATTTTGATACAAAAAGTGTTTCAAATGAAAAGTTCATAAAAAAGGCACTGCATGGTTCAGGTTCTGGAAGTGAGAAGCATGAAAAACGTACAAGAAATAAGGATAGACCTGATCATGGAGTATGGTCCCCTCTTCATTGTTCTGATGTTCCAAAAGCTAGTGAGGAGCTCTTGACTCCCTCTGTGTTACAATCTGCACAGGCCTCTCGTAATCCCAACGAAGGTATTAATGCTTCTGCACATAAATATCTGGTACTTGGAAGTATCTATAGGTTTGGGATATAGTTGTTATGACTGAATTTGCAAGAAATAAGGAAGTTAATGTATATCACTTCTGTATATGATCTTTTGGTTAACCCGAGGAGAAATGAAAAGTAGTATACCTAGTGGAAGCAGTGGACATAATATTCCATTAGAAAATGGTTAGTGTATTTGTAATGGATTAATTCAGTCAATGCATTGCCTGGAGAAAATGTAAATTACAAGGATGCAAGTGTATAACAACTTTTCTCTTTATTGCAAGAAAAGATATAATTACAGAAAGGTAGTTGTACATACAAAAATGACATATGACAATTTAAGAGCCGCACAATGAACAAATAGTTGTTTTCTATGAGACAAATAGAAATAAAAGTTACAGAATATGGTCCTTTTCTTTTCTCTTATTTATTGAAATTAAGCTAAGGTATCTGAACAATTTCTATTAAAATTTTGTGAAGTGACTGAAGCTATCAGAAACGGAAAGACAATTTTATAAATTATGAATCAAAACTATCTACAAATGGCCTTGATCCCACCAAATTCAATATGTTTTTTTGGTGAACTTGAATCAAGATCTGCATTCTTAAGCAGTGTCAGGCTTGGGAGAGACCTTCTGGCCCTTTGATGGCAGTACTTCTGATTCTTGTTGAACAGGAACACAAGGTCTCCAAATTGTTTCCATGCCTACATCCATGAGTGCAATGCCCTTTGCTTACAAATGAGCTCTCATCTGATCACTTTTCAAGAAGTCTTTGTTTCTCCTCACTTCAAATCTTTCGTTAATTAGACGAATCACATCATCTTCCACCAACCCGGCTCTTGTTAATGCTTTGTCCTTTAATTGCAGCAAAACCTGTTTAAGTAAGAAATTCATCATCTTTAGTGTTCAAAATTTTACAAAAGGCATGAATCTTAACATCGTGTAATAAGTAAATCCCGACACCTCATTATAAGAGCAAGGTGGCTGCAATCCAAGTACATCCAAAACTTTCGTAACTTCTTTCTCAATCTCTTTAAGGGATTGAATTACCAATAATCTTTGCTGCTTTTGCTGCTTCTTCTGTCAAATTACAAGAGAAAATATATTGTTATTGGCCTTGGCATAGACATATGTGTGTGTGTGTGTATATATATAAGAGTTACTAGCATTCTGAAAGATAAACAAATACCTTTAGCATGGTCAACAAATTGTTTACCAACTTCAACGCTTCTAGAAAGGCTCCAACAAGATAAGTGAAGTGCTCAAATCATCGACATTTTCACGGAACTCATTATGAGCTTGCTAATGCATTCCTTGGTGTCCGGAGTAGTCCGAAATGGTTTGCCATCATTGGGAATTTCTTCTTGTAGTTGCAATAGAGCATTTTGGCAATCTTTCAAAGTCTCAGTACAACAAAATGTAAGGATACTTTTCCAAATGACTTGAATCTAAACTAACTCTGTACAGTTGCCTATGTAAATTAAAAAAACTCAAAGATCTCGGTTCAACTCGTAAAATAATTCGGTCACACTTTTGAGTAATTTTAACTTTGAAGGAGAAGCAAATCTAATCAATTATAGAAGAAATATTAAGTGGTAAAAAGGAAGCCAATATTAAATAAAGCTAAACTCCAAGAAATGGAATGAGGCATGCTCTCATCCATGACACCTTACAAGTATACAAGCCCTACACAATTCGGACAAACAAATTTTAAGCCTAAAAGGCCGATCAACGTCTGTAATCAATTCTAACCAAAGATATGCCTAGTGCAAAGTAAAAGCGGTGAAATAAGCTTTAAACCCGATATATGTAAAAATAGCATCCGATGCACCTTCCAACTGAACAACGGAGTAATTGAGAGGAGAACGATAGTGTGCATTTATCAAGAAGGACCGCAAAGCCAGTGGATGATATCTCTGAGTAATCTAGAAAAAAACACATAAACACAAAAAAATAAAGCTCATATGAGAAAATTTCTGCAACTAGAACCAGAGGGAAGGAAATCACATAAATAATAAGCCCCAACTTTACGTGGCGAATTGTGAAAAAGTTACCCAAAGATTTTGACATCTTCTCATTGTTATTAGTAACATGCCCATTGTGCAACCAATCATAGGTAGAAAAATTTGTTAAGGTTTTTCCAGTCATATGAAAAAAAAACTAAAAAAAAGAAAAGACGGAAGAAAAATTAAAAAGAGGAGATTGAACAGATTTTTCAGTTAAGGTTTAGGTTAAAAATTTTTAATTAATTAAATTTATTTAATTAAAATCTATTTTCATCCCATTTAAAAATTCAAGTTGGCACTTAAAATCTAGTTAGACTGTCACATAGGATCAGTGTTAGAGTGATAACGGAACTTAACGGTATAGTGATCACTTCGTAACAAAATAAAAACATAAGTGACTAAAACGTAACATTTAAAACATAAGTGACTAAAGTGTAACATAAGGTAAATAAAAATGACTATTTTTGTAGATTAACCTAATAAATAAACACTTGTAAATGTTTAAATACAGTGTATTTTTGTACCAAAAAAATACAATGTATTTAAATTAATTCAGTGAATGGATTTGGACAATGAATTTAAAGATTGCCAATAAAAAGCAACCATGTTCACACAAATTCATGATTGGAGAGGCTATATATAGTGAGCACCCAATGCAACTAATAGCCACACCACACAACTAAAATCCAAAATCCCTAACACTTCATGGTTTTCTTTTCCCAAATTCCCAACAGATCTTGCACTTGGGTCCCGCCATTTTAAATTCTCAAACCTTAGCCTTGTTCTTTCAAAAATCCCTCCTTTATTATCACCATATCTCTTTTCTCCACCTTAAAAACTCAAGCTTTTCAATTTCCACATACACATCCAGTACTGCCAAAAATGGCCAGAAAGAAGCCGGCCAAAAAGAAACCGACTCGTAATAAATCCCAAGACTTCCAACAACAAAACCCATCTCAAGAAATTCAAGACTCTGCCAAAGATTCGTCCTTTACAGAATCTTCCAACGAAATGAACCCCCAATCTCCCATGGAAGATCCTAATGAGCAGCTTCAGAGTCTTCAGACTCTTAACTCATTACTTGTCAAGGAGACCTTTGAAAAGAGACAACAGGTTGAGTTATTGGTTCAATACTATAAAGGCCTCGAGGCTGAGTTGAGTAAGAGGAAGGAACTTGAGGGTGTGCAGAGTGACAAAAATATGGGGTTGGAATGGCAAAATGGGGTTCTTTCGGTTTATATGGAGACTCAAATGAAGGAAATGGGTGTTGAGAAGGAAAGGGAGATTGGGGAATTGAACAGTAAGGTGAATGGACTAATAAGCAGTCTTGAAAATGAAAGAGAAAGGTTGAGTTTGGTTTCTAAAGAGAGAGATTTGGCAAGGAATGATTTTGAGTTGCAGGTTAATGAGGGTCGTTTGATGAAAGCGAACCTAGTGGACATGGAGAAAAATGAGAGGGGATTTCTGGAAGAGATTGGGAAACTGAGAGTTGAATGTGATAAGTTGCTTGGGGACAAGGAGGAATTGGAGAAGGTGAAGAGTTCAGTGGTGAAAGATAAAGACTTGTTGGAGAAGAACATTAAGGATATGGTCATGGAAGTTGAGGATTTAAGAATAAAGATTGAAAATCTTGAGAAGGAGAAGAAAGAGATAGAGATGGAGAAAATTTACCAAAGAGCGAAGATTGATGAGTTGGAAAAGAAAATGCGAAATATGGATAAGGTTATATTGAATTTCAATAAGGAAGAGGGGGTGTTGCGGTCCAAAGTTTTCTTGTTGGAAAAGAATTATGCTGAAGCAATGGATAGAGAGGCTGAACTGGCAAAAGAGATTGATGCATTGGTGGAAGAAAAGAGAGCAATAGAACAGAATCTTGAAAGGGTAATGGAGGAGAAGGATCTTGCCACAAAATCTTTGGAGACTACAGTGGCGGAGTCTGCGGATAAGCAGAGAAGAATTGACAAGTTATTGGAGGAAAGGGATGCAGCTACAAGAGTATTGGAAATGAATAAGAAGGAACTAAAGGATATGCGGGAGAAGATTGAAGACTTTCTTGGAGACAAAAGTGAGATTGAGAAGGTCAAATTTAGTGGTGAGATTAATAAATCTGAGCTACATAAAGAAGTGAGTGATCTGTGGGATGTTGTGAATAGGCTGCTAGAGGCATGTGAGGCTTATGAAAACAAGAAAAAAGAATTGATATCTGAAGTTAGCTGTATTAGAGTTTCATTTGATGAATTGACTCTTGAGAAGGACAATGCATTGAAAGTATTGGATGAGGAGAAGCAAAATGGTGTTAACTTGAGATTGAAAGTTTCAGAAATGGAGAAGATACTTGAGGAAACTACGGAAGAACTGACACAGAAGAAGGTTGAATGGCAGAACCTAATCAAGGAAAAGGAGGAGATGGTAAATCACTGCAGATCAATGGCTGAAGATAAAGATGGGCTGCAGAAGGAACTTCTGGAGGCAAAGAGAACTCTCAATGATTTGAGGGCTAAAATGGAATCAACCAGTATTAAGTATCAGCAACTGTTGACTTTGTTGAAGAACACTGCTTCACGGTTATGTCAATCTAAAGGTGAAACTGATCGAAAGAAGAAGGAAGAAGCTGCTATTGCTGAAAGGAAACATGAAGAGGACATTGAACCATATTCAACAGAACTGGAGGCAATCAAACAAGCATTTGAGAACAAAGAGACAGTAGCTCAAGATTTGAAGCTGAAAGTTGAGGTAATGGAGAAATCAGTAGTGGAAGCACAAAAGAAAAAGAGTTTCTGGACTTTGGTCTCCTCCGCAACAACTCTTTTGGCTGCAGTAACCTTTGCATATGCTGCAAGACGATTTTGAGTGATTTGGTCAGTTGATTAACTTTGTTTTCAGCACAATGTGACAAGTCAACATGTATTGTTTTGCTTAGTGATAAATAATATGTTTTTTTTTAAGTAACCTCAGGGAATGAGCATGATTTCTATATGTTAATGCCTCGTATTTTTGGATTATCCTGGTCTGCTGTCAGCTTGATCTTTACCATGTTGCTTATACTCTATATGTCATCAAATCAATAAATTGAAGCAAAAGTTTCTTGTTTCTGAAAATAGAGCCTTGATTTGAATATGGTAGTTGTTTGAAGTACTAGGCATCAGCTGACTACGTATGCTTCCTCATGAGACTATTTCAATACAGGTAAATTACATGGTGTACACATACATGCATCAGTGCAACATTTATAAGCAAACAACAAAACATACATTTACCGATATTTGTGCATCACTTCTATGGTAGTTAGACTTAGATTTTGGTAGTTGAACCTTTTCTATGTTCATTGTACCTCGTTCTACATATCCAATCATTAGGTGCATGTGAAACTATCGTAATGGACAAACCAAATGGTAAGACAGGTGAACTAAATCATCTGAATACATTGGTTGCATCTGAGTTAAATGAAATTAAGCATCAAATTTAATGATATGAGATCTCACAGTTAGGTGGGTTCTTTTTGGGCCATTGTTGTACTTAACCCAAAACATCTATTTCCCCCAGGAAATTGAGCCAGTTCATGAACTAGTTTCTATGTTCTTAGGAGAAGACCACTTGATTGTGCTTAAATATGGTACAAGACATTTCAACAATTTGATTTAGATAGTAGACAACAATGTTACGCTTCATTTATGCTCATCCCAATCTCCTTTTGTGTCTTAAAAAGTGATGCAGACTCACAGGACTGATTATAGCCACTAAGAACAAGTCATGTAGTATGTGGTACAGTTTATAGACCACATTAAGAGATTAAAAGAAGGTAGGCAATGGCAAAAACTTGATATCACAGAGGAACTGGTATTAGAAGATACCAGATCTTAAAAGATGCCATCTATACCTAATAAGGAGCGAAAACAATGCAGCTACCCTGCCAGGATCACTGTCACAATGTCATCTGATCTTTGTTTCAAAGGCCATCATAAAGACATAATTATGTAATAATTTGACTGGACATCAATCTTTTTCTTTAGTACTGTTTTAAGATTCAAGACCATATTACCATAAATCTCTCAAAGTAAATGGTTAGGGAGTTGGGATGGAAGATCATTACTCTTAAGATTTGACATTTTTATATCCTGATACATGGTATCATCCAGGTTGGAAAAAGGGATTGTCTTTAGAAAGGTGAGGTGAAAAACTTTTGTATGTTGGGGGGTGAGTTTTAAATTCTTCTGATAGATTGTTCCAGAGTTGGAAATTTATGACCTGAAATTTTCACATGCTGTAGATGCAATCCTAGTCAGAGCACATGACTAGAAACAAAACAAAACAATTCCATGTGTTATTATTGTTTGTAATTGTTGGGGCAAAAAACAAAAAAGGAAAATAGATTAAGATTGAGAAGAAATATGCAGAAGATAATAATAAATAGTGGACAAAATAAAACCAAAATCAATTCTTGTTTCTAGCTAAGTAATTTACCCATATTTTTAATTGGTTCATAAAAGTCAATTAAACAAGGCTTGATGTGTTTATTAAAAAGGCTTAGCTGTTTTTAAAATTATGTTAATATTCTTTAGCAGTATGAAAGCAAATCCTAACAGCTTACAAAAAGTGAGTGCTTCTCAAAGTGGTCCCCTTTAATGCATCCAAGTAGCAACCACCATTGTATATGTGTTTGATTGCCCATTCCAAACAAGCCAATTTCTTTATTTTTTGCAGCTTTCAAGCTCCATGTATATGTCTTTCCATTACCAACATTCAAGAAATGACAAGAATGCATCAAATCAATCCCAATCTCAACCCATGGGCTGCTTTAGAATTTGCTTCCAATCATTTATCAAAATGTCTGGATACCCTTTTGTCCTGGTTGGATTTAATGGATGAAAATGGCAGCACGTTTTGATTTCCTCTTTCAGTAGTCTCACAAAATTATCTTCTGGGGGGGGGGGGTTTCCTTCAACTTTGGCTGATATTGTTTTTTTAGGTGTTCTTGCCAGTCAATCATCCGTCATTCAACAATATGTTAGGATTAATCAAGCAGATAGAGCCAGCAAACATAAGTTCTCAAAGCTTTGAAGCAAAAAGAAATCTCTAATCCAAAATTTCTCAATCTTATGAAAACATAGTGGTATTTACACTTTCCAAAGTACCAAACAAGGAAAGATCTAACAGTAGGCAAAAACAAAGATGAAAGACAAAATGGCCGAAACCAATTCAAGCAACATCCGTTTATATACTAAAACATATATGTATAGACATACAGGGTCACAACATGACGGAACCTTTCTAATTCATGTTCTAAAATTAGCATATATAACATTAAGCAGGCACCGATCCCTTGATCATGTACCAAATATTATCCATATATTGTCCTCATCTTCTCCTTTGGGGCAAGACGCTGGAATTTGTATTTCTTAAACTTATTGGTCTGCCAAATATAGTCAAAAGGCTCTAATTGCCATAAGCTTTTTCACCAAATGCAGACCAGAACACTTATCGATCCAGCTACATGCTGAAATTCCTCTTCTTCACTATATAGGCAAGCTTGGTAGTCTATAAATCAGGAAAAAGCAAAGCCGAATAACACCATGATTAGTACGAGATCATAAACCGCAAACTTCTTAATTGCCACAAGTGGAATGTCAAGCTCCTGTCATTCACTGCTGCCAGTAGGTAAAGTTAATTCTATTAACAGTCAGAACTCACAAATTTACTTATCTCATCATAACGATGTGGAAGTGATTGTTATTTGGCAACAAGTAGAAACCGATCGTCGCCTGTTCCATGTACAAGAGTTTAACCTCTTGGCCAGCCTTTTTGAGCCCTTCGACGTAAGCCAATTGCCAATCCTGAATAAGATCAAAGCCTGCAACCACAACAAGACTCTTTGGAAATTTGATTCCTTCAAGACTTCTACCGTTGGGACCAAATGGATTACATGCAGGATGGTCTCTGTCTTCACCTTCAGGAAGAAAAGCTCTCCAATACCAATCCCAGTCTCGTAGAGCGACAAAGTACTTCCCATCTAAACGTTTTTCAGATTCAGTTCTTTCTTGTCCACCAAACATTGGATTGAGCAATATATTTCCCAATACATCGATTCCTGATTCAACAGCTCAAACAGCAACGTGGTGTGCAATGTTACCACCAGAACTATCCCCAGCCAATTATATATGAACCTTTGAATCTTTCCGACTTTGAAGCCATGATCTAGAGTTAATCCATTTAAGAGCAGTCCACCCATCATCATAAGCACAGGGATATCTATTTTCAGGAGCACGTCAATAATTCACAGAGACCACAACAGCCTTGCAAATACCTACCAATAGCCGGCATAGATTGTCATGTATCACGCTATTCGCCAAATAATGTGCAAAGCTTCCACCATGAAAGAAAATTATAACAGGGACAACCTCCTCTGTAACAGGCTTCTCAAGTTCAGTAATATTAGGCTGAGGCTCTTCAGCACTTGTGGGTCTATAAATCCGACTCAAGAGACCCATACCACGATCAATGAGGACATCAAATGAGAAAACCCGACCAACTGGATTCAAATTAGCAGGGACTCTGCGGTCAAGAAACTCTGCCAAGTGACGATTGAATGTGCCGTCCGGTCGACAAAGAATAGGCCAACTTAAAGTTGGAGATAAGGACCCTTGTATTTAGCGGAACCACCATCTATATTAAGAGACAAAGATAAACAAGAATTAAAAAAATAGCATCTTCTAAAGAAACAAAATCACTAGATTATATATACATCAAGAAGCAACTAAAACCCCATCAGATCAAATCTAAAACAAAGAAGAATTTTTACCACCAAATTTATATTGACTGTCTAAAGTCATCAAAATAAATAAACAGAGAACTCTGGAGACCACAGAAATTAACTATACTCACTTTGTCACAAAAATAGTAAGAACATGTGCTATAATGCTGATTTTCACAAACTAAGTATTATCCACTAAAGCAAGGTGCACAAATACATAACTAAAATCAGAAAATTCCAACTTTTTTGGAGAAACATAAAAGCCCAAACCTAAATCACAAAAGGAAAATGAAAAAAAAAAAACGAATACAATATAATACATAAACTCATATATGACGTTGAAGCTTAAAAATCAAACTAAACTGCTCCATACCCCAAAAACAGCAAAAGAATCAACTTTCCACAACCCATAACCCTAGATATTCAAATATGGAAAAAAGTTCAATAAATAAGTTTGATAAGACCATCAGCTCTAACAAAAAATAAGCTAAAACTCAGCTTAATTAACCAAAACAACCCCGAAAATATATGAAGAATTCATTATAGAACTCAACTTTGACAACCCAATTCTAGAAAGAATATACACAATGAGTAAATGGAAAAAAAGGAGAAAATATTGTACCTTGCACTCGTTGAGGTTGATTTCATTACTTCCAGCCATTTCTCTTTCTCTAAACACTCAAAAACAAAACCCAAAAGCTTAAAACAGATCCTTGTGAAGAACAAACCAAAAACTCACAATTCATATCCCAAACCCAAATAAATAAAAAGTTAAAAAAAAAAAAACAACAACAAAGATGTTAATCTGATCTTATTCTCTCTTTTTTTCCACTTCAAAAGATCCCTCCTTTTGTTTTTCCTGCCGTTAGAGCTTATTATCAAGAGAGAGGATAAACAGCTTAAAAATCTCTTCAAAAGGAAACAGAGAGAGTAAACGACAAAAGATGAACCATGCAATTGAACAGAGAGAGAAGGGGGTTATATATGTGTCGTGTGGAGTGGGTGAAGGATAGGAAAGGTGGCGCAGATTAGAAGACAGGAAAGATAAATGCTAAAATATACATAAGGTGAAATGTGGAAATGAGAGACGACAAACTGAGAGGCCAATAAGATAACTGTGATGTGGGTCCCATTGATGTGGATCAATTTCATGTTTTTTAAAATATATAAATCTTATTTTATTTATTTTAAAAATGGCAGTCAAAATTTATTGGGTAAATTGTACAAATGGTCACCCAATTATGCTTGTCTTCTTGTTTTGAATACCTAATTTTAAGAACTTTCAATTTAGACACTAAACTTTGAATTCATTCTTATTTTGGTCATCCATAGTTAAATTGATAATTGAATGACTTTTAGTAAATGGTATAATAAGACATTTAGTCTTCAATACTTACACATTCTATCAGTTTAATCTTGATACTAAATAATTTAACAACTTTAACTTTTCACATTTATAAATTCTATCAATTCGGTCCTTAAACACATTTTCATCATAAATTGAAACTATAGAAATGAAAAATATAATTGGAAAATGTTTGCAAGGTTAGGAATTGATTTTTTTTCAGTTGAGAAATTAGTAGTCTCTTTCTTGTTGAAACAAAACGAAAAAATATTTTTTTATCAAATTTTTTGAGAACCTCTCAAAGAAGATTGAGTACAAAAAGAGCATTGTGTTTATTTTTTCATTAAAAAATAGTACTTTTTCATTGCTCTTGTTTTTTATCTCCAATTTAAAGAAAGTGATGGCGGGGTGGTGTTTGAAATTAGAATGGTTTCTCATATTGAATAAAAGTGCTGTATCATCGGTGCAGTTACGGCCTAGGAGGCTTATTAATTTTTATTTTTGTTTCATTCTCCTTTTATTCATACACTTTTTTGGTTGCACTGTTTTGATTTTGAAATGGAATTACAAGTAATAATCTACAAACAAATCAGTTGAAATAATAATAATTTCCCAATGTGCTTCAAATTGAAGGAGTATCAATTTTGTCAGCCGGAAAAAACAACGAAAAAGAAATTCAATTCCTCACCCAAAAACAATGAGACCTTACCCCATTGAAACTTTTGTTGTTTTTATAATTTCTATTTATGATAAAAATGACTAAATTGATAGAATTTGTAAATGTGAAGGGTTAAATTTATTAAATTATTTAGAATTAAGATCAAATTGATAAAATATAGATGTATTGAGTATAAAATATGTTGTCATGCCAATTACAAAAAGATTTTTTTATCAATTTAACGGCGAGTAATCAAAACAATGGTGAATTTAAACATTAGTGCCTGAATTAATTTTTCTTAAAATTGAATGACCAAAACTGTAACACAAATATAATTAAATGACTATTTGTATAGATTGCACAAATTTATTTTAAGCATTTAGGAATAACTTTTGAAAAAAGTATATATATATATATATATATTTATGATTTCGCAATAGCAAAATTATTATATTTAATTGTTTATCCAACAATGTGTACGTCTTAAAATTATTTTAAATCATTAAAAATTATAGTAATAAAGTATTATTTGTGATAAAAAGAACATGATTGCATTTTCTTTTAAATAATATCATATAATTTCTTTATAAATAGCTGTATCAAGAATGTGAATTTTATATTATTAGACTTTAACGGTTTAAAAGTTGTTAATTTTTTCTAAAAAGAATATTTTTATTTTATATTTATTTGGATAATTAAAATTTTAAAATGCATTAAAAGTTCCTCAATTTTTTAAGAAAAATAATTAAACTCCTGCTTTTTTTGCACTCAATTGGGTACTTGAACTTTCAAAATACATTAAAAAAACCCTTTAATCATTATCTGTCCCTAACTTTTTTCAATTAAAGTCACCATGTGTCGGAACCATAATGTGACATGTGGTAAAAAATTATAAAAAACAAATAAAAGTTATAAAAGTTATTAAATTTTAATAAAAAAATATAAAAATGTTTAAAGTTTATTAAAAATTAGAATAAAAAATTGTAAAATAGTATAAAATTTTTAACGATCTCCAGCTTTTTCTCAGTTAAAGCTATCACGTGTCGCAACACAGCGTGAAATGTGGTGAAAATGATAAAAGTTAAAAGTTACAAAAAATTATAAAATGCTTCTTTTGTTACAATAATTTTTATATTTTTTAATGAAATTTATATTTCTTTATATTTTTATAATTTTCTTACGACTTTACAAAATTTTATATTTTTTATATTTATATTTATTATAATTTATATTTTATCATTTTTGCCACTTTTCATACCGTGATTGTGACACATAGTAACTTTTATTAAAAAAGTTAAGACAATTAATTTTAACAATCAACTATTAAAATTTTTATTATAGTCCTATTTTCAAAATAGGAGCTTTAACAAATCCCTACTCCATTATTCAGGTACAAATCTAATAATTTCTATAATTTTTCAAATTTATAATATTTTTTGCTTTTTATGTATAATTATTTATATCATATATAAAGAAATACTTTTTTTTTGTAATTTTTAGTATATTTTTTTAAGAAAGAAACAAAAATGGGAACGGAGGGGACAAAAGCTACCGTGCGTGCGACCGATGACAGGTCACGTGAGGACAAACGGAGTCCGTCAGAACTCTTTCTCTGGGGGTGATGCTCTAAATGACACTTTACCCTGTTTTTGACCTCAAAACCACGGAAATGCCACCCATGGGGGTAGGTCATTTGATACCGTTTCGTTTTCTAGCTTTTTAAGGCCCAAAAACTATGATGATTGGAAGCACAAATAACAAGATTTGGACTTGCGGGAAATCAAGTTTATCAACAACATTGGGCTACTTTAGCTGTCCGACGCCGTTTAACCTCACCCCGCGAAAGAAAGTGTAAAAAGAAAGGAAATATTTTCCCGCGAAAACCCCGAGATTCTGGTGCCACGTTGACGATCCTCGCCAGCCTTCCATCAATCAATCAAATTCGCTACCAAGCTTTTGCTATATAACCCCACTGCTGCCACTTCATTCTCAAGCAGTCCTTTAAAATTTGAAACTCCCGACTTTTACGTTTCCAATTCTGAAAAGAAAAAGTTGGTTAGGGATTTTGAGGATGAGTTCCACCGGAGGATCAGCGAAAGGAGGGAGAGGGAAGCCCAAGTCATCGAAGGCGGTGTCGAGGTCGCACAAGGCTGGGCTTCAGTTTCCCGTGGGGAGGATCGCCAGGTTCTTGAAAGCTGGCAAGTATGCCGAACGTGTCGGTGCTGGAGCTCCCGTCTACCTCTCTGCCGTGCTTGAGTACCTCGCTGCTGAGGTGAGTTCTTATCTTTAGAGGGATTATGGTTTTTTTGACATTCGTTGGGCTGTTACCTTAAATTGATTTTGGGTGATTAATTTTTAGGGAAAAAAAACAGTTAGCGGCTTTTCCTGGCTAGCTTTTGAGATCTTGTTTAACAAACCATATATTTTAGGTCTTCATTTGGTTGCTCTGATGTTTTTCAGTAATTTGGGAAAAGTTGGTAATTAGGTTTTATTTTATTTGCCTTGGTTCCTACCTTATTGGATCAAGTTCTTATTTTTATTTAATTTCTAGTCTTACTGTTTCTCAATTTCTTAATTCTTTTTAATTATCAAGGTACTAGAACTTGCTGGAAACGCAGCGAGAGACAACAAGAAGAATCGAATAGTTCCAAGGCACATACAGTTAGCAGTGAGGAATGATGAGGAGTTGAGCAAGCTTTTGGGTTCAGTTACAATTGCAAATGGGGGTGTTTTGCCTAACATTCATCAAACCCTTCTTCCCAAGAAAATGGGAAAGGGTAAGGGTGACATTGGCTCTGCTTCTCAGGAGTTTTAGGCCTTAGTTTTGATTTTTTTTTTTGTTTTTTGTTTTTTAATGCTTGTATAATATAAGCAGGTTTTCTTGATCTCCTTTTCTTATATTTTGAGCAAATGTAGTTGCTTATTGATGTTAATATAAATGTACTTTTTTTAAAGAAGTTCTTTCTCATTGATTTGAGGCTTCGTTTGTTGGAAAATTTTTGTGACTGCATGAGTTGTTTAGTGCATCAGAAACCCAGATTTTTAAGCAAGAATGAAACGATATTGGATTTTGCAGAAGCTTGTTGGAACCTGGTCTAGATGTGTAGGCAGAACTAGCTAACGTGTTGAATTTGAGGGTTCTAATCATAGCCAAACTTGCTCGCTATTTGTACATTTGAGAGCAAAAAGGCATAATCGTTTTTCACCAAAACTCCATACTATTGTGTGGAATGGTAGATTGAGGGAAGTTTTACATCAGGTTGAGGATGCTGTCGTTGGGCTCAATGTCGATACGTTGGCCAATCAATCTTCCCAATACCGTTGCCTCTTCCAGTTATGAATTTTCATCTGGCTTCATTTTGATGAATGATGATGCAAGACTACTCAATTCAACCCATCTTTTTTCTTTGCGTGTGGAATAACACTGATATCTCTCCGTGCCATGTCGTTTGGTTGAACATTGAATTACGGTGACCGGTCACTTATTATCTCCTCGGTTGATTCAGCGTCGTTGGAAGGTGTTTAAGATTGGGTCTTGGTCATTTAGGCAGAGGAAAAAAAGTTAAATTTACTAAAAAGTACATTATCCTTTTTTGTGTGGCTGAGAAAAAATGTAGCTTAAATTGAAAGAGACAGGCACTTTATGTAAGAGAACTAAAGAATTTAGGAATGAGTTGTTCTTATTTAAAGTTATGGGCACTTCTGTTTGTTTTTTGAATTTGAGTTCATGTCCAAGGCTTAGGTTGTCTACGTTCAGGATTTTAAGTTCATCAGAAATTGGAGTGTCGAGAAGACAAGTATTGGAACAAGTTGATAAGGAGCTGAGCAAGGGAGATGAGAGGGCTGCTCTCTCTCTTGTCAAGGACTTGCAAGGAAAGCCTGGTGGCCTTCGATGTTTTGCTGCTGCTCGCCAGGTTTTTTATTCTTTATGAATTGTGTTAGTTTTTGATTACTTTGTGTTCATTGATTTTGTTTTGAAAATGAGAAGAGGTAAATCAGAAACCACGAAACACATATGGGTATTGGATATCATCTTTCAAATATATGAAAAAACTTGGGAAAAATTGAGCATACACATAACTGGCATTCACCCTTCAAGCTTAGATAACACAGATAGATATTACAAAAATGCTGCATGTTTTTTTTTTCTTTTGCTGTGGATCCCATTAATAATTGGTCAGTGGATGCTTAGTTTCCCATGTTTGATATGTAAAAAATCTCCGAGATTACTGCTGGTATTTCAAATGCATAAAGACTGTTGCAAAGAAAGGGGGCTTCTGCCTTTCAAGTTTAGCTGATATAGGTTTCTCTTTAATCTCAAATGGAAGGAACATAGGATTTTTCTCTGGAGTTTAACACTGTTACTTGGGATTGGATACACAGCCAAAGTTGTCTGTCTTGTGATGATTTACATCATATAACGTATAAGATTTGCGGTTGGTTTGAGGTGTAAATTTGCTTGCAGGTTCCCCAAAGACTCTACACCTTGGACGAATTGAGATTGAATGGAATAGAAACTGCATCTCTTCTATCACCAGTTGATTCAACTCTGGGTTCAATAGAAAGGAACCTGCAACTTGCTGCTATCTTAGGAGGGGTTGCAGCTTGGAATGCTTTTAGTTTTAACCCACAGCAAATCCTGTTTATTTCTTTGGGATTCTTGTTTCTCTGGACACTAGACTTGGTAATTTTTTCGTTCTGATAATCTAACTCATTTTATTCATGAACCGTCCCCTTTATATCAAATTAGAAGTTTATTCTCATGAATGTGTTCAATTGGCTGACGAGATTTCTTGTTCATACTTCATTGCTTTAAACATCGATCTATTGGTTGATCTGGAATAGCCACTGTTTTGTATAGGTTTCATTCAATGGAGGAATTGGCAGCTTGGTCCTTGACACAATTGGTCACACTATCAGTCAAAAGTACCACAACAGGGTTATTCAAGTAGTACCTCTCTTCTGTTTTCATGTATTTGACTTCAGTTCATGATGACCATGTCTAAATCACTTCATAGATATGTGTTAACTATTATTAGTCTTTCATACTGCGGAAAGACTGAAACTGATATCCACATAAACCAATTACTTATTGTATACCGACTTCGGTGCAGCATGAAGCTGGTCATTTCTTGATCGCGTACCTGGTGGGCATCCTTCCTAGAGGATATACATTAACTAGTTTGGAAGCTTTAAAGAAAGAAGGATCACTCAATATTCAAGCAGGAACAGCCTTTGTGGATTTTGAGTTTCTCGAAGAAGTTGGTTTTTCCCCCTCAATTTGTTGTTTACTTGTGTAGCTTTCTTTTATATCTGCTATATTCCACTCAGCCACTGCTGCTGCTCCCCATTCTATCTTCAATTTGGGTGGCCATAAGTGTTACCTTGTCCAATCCTAGATGGTGACCCTTAATGGCTTAATCCTAGTTTATGGAAAATGGAACGACATACTTCAGTTAATTGTACCATAACCTTCATAAGTTAGTTTGCTAGATATCATTGCTGCTAGTTTATGCATACTAGCCAGAACAGAATATAATCATATATGCTACATGAACTCGAGCATGTAAAGCAATCTTTTGAGTTAACTCTCTTTTCCAATGTTTTTATTTCATGCAGGTCAATGCAGGGAAAGTATCAGCTACGGTCCGTAATCTACTTAAATTTTCTTTATTTTCCTGTTCTTAGACATAGATTTTAGACGACTTCATTGACAAGAATTCTTATGGTGAGAATGTTTCTGAACCAGACACTGAACAGATTCTCATGCATAGCCCTAGCAGGTGTGGCAACCGAATATCTGTTATTCGGATACGCTGAGGGAGGCCTTGCTGATATAAACAAGGTACACAATTCATCTACCTAACTTCCATCCTAAGCTGTAGGAGTTTGAGTTCTGAGTTGAACTTTGAGATTTTGGATCAGTTGGATGGATTGCTCAAAGGCTTGGGATTCTCACAAAAGAAAGCAGATTCCCAAGTTAGGTGGGCTGTACTTAACACCATACTACTATTGCGTCGCCATGAAGCAGCTCGATCTAAACTTGCAGAGGCGATGTCCCTGGGAAAAACTGTGGGATCTTGCATTGACATTATAGAGGATAACGTCAATGATGCTGACATATAGTTGCCTGTAGCTTTACTGGCTAACCTTTTTTTGTTCAGTTTTGTCATTTCTTTTTTCACTTGTTTTATATACACAGAAATGAGTCTGTTGGTCATAAGTTTCAAGTTCTAATGACTGAAGTTCAAGGATGCCATGATAACCTTCAGTTGGTGCTTACAATGTTCAGAATAGAAAATATTTACCGGTAATTAAATTACAGGGACGATGCCCATTGGAGAAAATTTCTTCATATTCTAATTCTTTTTATTTGTCACAGTCAAGTTCGTGTAGTAATAAACGGTAAGCTTTTATGCCCTGAATTGTGGAAAATGATTTAATTTTTTGCACATGTTTGATAATCTAAAACAAAAACAGTTTGATAGATTTTTTACAAAAAGTGTGGAAAATGATAAGTAGATAAGAGCTACTTATTACTTAATGGAGAACATTTTGCTTAATTCAATTTATTTATTTATTTTAATATTATATTATTCTACAAAAATTTTACCTTTAAAGTTTGATTTTGTTTAGAATATTGTGAAATATTTAAAATTAAAGGATAAAAAGTAGAAAATATATTTCTTGTCATTTAAAATCTATATTTATCAAACTATCTAATTCTATTCAAAGCAAAATATCAAATAGATTTTAGAATTTAAATTCAGTATTTAAATTTTCAATACTTCAATTTTAACACCTATTTTTTCAACACTTAATTTTTCAGTTTATCAAGCAACACTTAAATTACAAATTATAAAATATAGCACTCAAAAACTACTTAAATTATCTCCAACATAACAATTCAATTTTTTTTCATCTAAAGAAAAGCAATTTAACTAAATAAAAAGGATTTGGGGCAAAAGTGACAAAAGAGGCAACTATTAGGAGTTTAAAATGTTCATTATACCAAAATGAAAATGCTATCATTTCAATGATTAAAAGGTATTATGTATTCAAATAATTAATTGATTATAATTTTCAATAATAATGCTGACATATAATAATACATGCAGATATAATAATTTAATTGATATATATATATATATATATATATAAAAAAGATTTATTCACCAACTAAAATACTTAATAATAAATAATAATGAGTAAAATTGCTCAATTATAGAAAGAAATAATTTCATAATGAATATCAAAGAATAGACAAAATACATACATAAACCATTAAATTAATCATAAATATAATTTTGATAAGTCAAAGTTCTAATAATATATAAACTTTTTACAGAGAAAAGCATATATAAATTAATTAACTATTGTTATATATTTATTATATGACCCAATACTATCCTTAAATTCAAGATTATTCAATTTGTTGATTATATGCTTAATCATTACAATTCGACCATAATTGATGAGCTTGTTGACCTTCTATGCCTATTTTAAGGTTTTTTTTTTGGCAAAATTCTCCAACATTTTAAATATCATAACTGATAAGATATTTATTCGTATATTTTTCCTCCTACTTACTGGTGTTTGCATCTTTGATTTCTTTAAGAGTTTTCACTTTCCTTCCTTTTAATTATGAACTCTTATTCTTTTCATTTATTCTCGAGTCAATCTTTGACGGTCTACTTTATTAATTTAAGGGTTATTATAACTAATTGAATTAACCCTCAAATAATTTAAGCTTACATTAATTAAAGAAGCCTATAATTTACCAATGTCTAATATTGATATATTAAACTTTACTTTATCTCCATTTATTGTTTTATTTACACTTATTATTTTGATAGTTGTCTCCATATGGATGTTCAATGTGTGCTCCTTTATTGATGCATATGTGTTTACACTTGATAAATACAGATTTTAAATTACAAAAAAAAGTAGACTGACAAATTGGATTCCAGCTTACCAACGCAAATTTCTTCCCCTCATTAGAAGAACCCCTAAATAAAACTCCTAGCAATTCACTCAATTTCCTCACATATTCTAATAGGAATCATCATAGATTGCATGAAGTAGCTGGGGATCGAGAGCAAAACAGATTGGGTTAGTGTTACTCTACCAGCTAATGAAAGTTGCCTAGCATCCCAACGTCGCAACTTATTTCGAACTTTGTCAACAGCAAACCTTAATGAACTGTTGGTTACCCTTTCGTGAAAAAGAGGCACTTCCAAGTAGGTTCCAAGATTTGCCAGTCTAAAACCAAGGATTCCTCCATGCCTTTCCTTAGTTTGCTCATCAACTGAAGTAGAGAAAAGATTTGACTTTCCTGCATTAATTTTGTGACAAGAAAAACCACAAAACTCCTCCAAAATATCCTTAATTCTCCTAGCCTACCCAAAACTAACTAAGTTATCAGCGAAAAAGAGATGATACAACATTGGACCTGATCGAGAGAGACGGATAAGGCTCTATGCTCCTGAATTGACTGTTGTTTTGATACTATGTCCAAGCCATTCCATACACAGGACAAAAAGGTATGGGGACAAGGGACACCCCTGATGAATACCTCTAGCAGGACGAAACTTTTCTGTTGGGATCCCATTCTATAAGACCTGCATAGAAAAACCGATGATCACAGACATGATAACATTACAAAGGAAATCAGGTACACCTGCAGCTTTCAGTGAGGCGTCAATAAACTCCCAATTGACCTTGTCATAAGCCTTCTCAAGATCAATTTTAATTTCCATACACTTCCTTCGTTTCAGCTTGCATCTCATGGAGTGAATCACTTCTTGTGCTACAATGACATTATCCTTGATGTTCCTTTTGGCTATGAACCCTGCTTGCGCTAGAGCTATGATTTTAGGGAAAATAACTTCGAAATGATTTGCGATCACTTTCATCACTAATTTGTAAAGAACTGTGCATAAGATGATTGGCTTGAAATGAGCAAAATTCTCAGGGCTATTGACCTTTGGAATAAGGATAATTAGAGTATTATTCAAGTCTGAATCAATATCTTGTCTATCAAAAACCTTTTGAATCCACTCACACACATCATCCCTAACTATATTCCACTGGCTTTGAAAGAAAAACGCGTGAAACCCATCACTTCCAGGTGCTTTTAATGGAGCCATATCAAATAAAGCTTTCTTGATTTCATCCTTTAAAATCTCCTTTCCCAGAAAGAGAATATCATTAGACTCAAGCTTTGGAAAATTATTAGGTGGTAGATCTCTCATTCTAGTAGGGTGCTTCCCATTTTTGGAAGAAGGCAATTGCCTCCTATTGTAAACCAATTTCATCAAAGATCCATTCACCCTCCTCGTTTTTAAGAGCCAAAATCCTATTGTGCTTCCGTCTCTGTAATGTGCGTATGTGAAAAAAGGTGGTGTTACGGTCCCCTAAACTCAACCAATCACATCTAGCTTTTTGCTTCCACAATAATTCCTCACGATGAAGAACTCCTTCCAGATCATCTCTTACTTTCATTTCTAACCTAACTAAACTGCCAGAATGTGTGCTTTCCATATTGTTTTGAATACGTGAGAGCTTCCTCAAAAGCTATTTTTTACAAACACCAATATGACCATAAACGAACTTACCATATTCCCATCAATTCTCCAATTATCTCTAACAAAGTCAGTAAACCCTAGATGGCTAACCCAACCTGCCAAGAATCTAAAAGGTCTACTTTTAAACAAGCTTTTCATTGATTCTAAGGACAAAAGAAAAGGTTTGTGATCCGATTTCAGTCTTGAAAGATGAGTAACGATGCAATTAGGAAAAATGTTAACCAACGCATCATTAAATCCATACTAGAAGGAGCCTTGCTCAAATCTTGTTCAACTTGAGAATTAATTAAATCCACCATTGAATTTTTCATATCAGATAGAGGCACTCGAGATAAACCAGTAACCTTGAAATGATCACCACGCTCTCGAATAACTCTATTGAGCTTCTCCCTATTCTGGCCATGTTTAGATTTATTACTAGTACCACGTCCTTTAGAGCCCTGTTTAATATGTATCGCCATTTTCCTTGAAAATGACAGTAGTGTGCTTTCCGGTTCTTCTGCGAAAAGGGTCAGAATAAGGAAATGGGATGACTTAGATTTATCAGGGCTATCCAAGAATTTCAATCTTTGAATTGAGGGTTCGTTTATAGTGTAAGACTTATCTGATCTTTTCAATTGTTAGAATTTTTTTTTTTGAATCACTCATAAATTTTTCTAGGACAGGATTAAAGATCTCATCAAAAACTTATTGCAGCTTGCCAAACAAAGGCTAAGAAAAAAAAGAGAACAAGTATTACTGGCATAAAATCTACTATTAGATTCAAAAAAGCATAGGCCTCAGACAATTTGGTGAATAAAAAACTACTCGAAAAAAGGGCAAGATGGGCTAATGAACATTTCCTTTTTAGGCATATCATCAAATATGGGGTTAATACACGACATAGAGCCTGTAGGTACCTCACTAGAGGAGGTAAAAAATTATTAATAAAACCCCCAGTGCCTGACACCTCAAATTGAAACTAGAATCAGCAAAGTGGCCCATACTTTCGCATCTCTGTTGCGTAACAGTAGTCAAACTAATTCCTTTAACATCGCTAGAATTTTCCTTAAAGCTTTCTACATTACTTAGCCTAGATATGTTTGGCCCAGCTTCATTAATAGGATTTTTTTCCAGCTGCCTTTTCCACCTTTCCAATACCCAAATCCATATAATTTCATATAATTGTACCAATTCATATAATTTCATTACAATTTCATATACTATCATCAAACTACTAGTTCTTACCATAAAAATTTTAACCATATACCATAATAACTTATCAAATTTAGTTTGTTTTCATTTCCTAATTTCAAGATTCAATTTTAACGTTTTGTCTAATGGAACCCTAGTAAAATGGACTTGGACACGCGGGTGAACTATACCACACCAAAGTACCGAAGTGTAAAGCTCATAGACATCAAGTGTATATGCATATTTAAATACATCCCTCTACCACACATCAATCTCATAAATAGTGAATATTTGATGATCCTCAACAAATACTAGATCCTAAAATAATATATCATAATCTCCACATTGTCAACTAACTTGTACACAATGGCACATATGACTCTACTGACATGCCATTGTATCCTAGCTTTTTACTAAGTACACTGGGCATCAATTATCATATTTGCATACACATAAACTGTGACTGTCACTTATTAATTTCTGAATTCTGTCGATAGAATTTAAACATGAATCAGACATACATTTAATAATACATTTTAAGATCTTTTTTCATTCTTCTAATTTCAATCAATAGATATAACACCAAACACTTATCTCAATTCATCTCAACTCACTTACATTTTCTAGCCAAGTATGCCAATTTCCATTCAAAATCTTAAATTGAAGCATAAATAAAAATGGAAATAAACACAAGCATATCTATTAAACAAACTGGAATAGGATCAATAGGTTCACCCTTTTCTTGGTTTTAGTTCTCTGCAACGAGGTGGAATAGGCCATGAACTTGGTCTTGTTGTTTCTCCTATTCGTACCATTGCTGCCACAACTGAATTAGGTAACAACAATGATTTGGGAATTAAAACCGCAAAGGTGGGGAAACAAAAGTCTTTTGTGAAGGGTTCTAATCAAATACAACATATTTTAATATATTTTTAATTTATTATATATTATATTTTTAAATTTATTTTTATATAAGATAATATAAAAAATTAATATAAATAAATTAGGTTGAATTTAATATTTTAATCTGAATATAAAATTTTAAATCTATTTTTCAACCCAACCGACCCTAACTTACAAAATTTCCTAAATCGGCTCGGCCCAAATGATCAGTTAGTCAAACTGTATGCGCTTAATTTCCACTGAAAATACCCGCAACCGTCCACATCCATTCTCTGCTTCTTTAGAAGAATTGAGATTGGAAAGCAGTGGCAACATGAAAGAGGTATGCATTGGTATTTTAAGCTGAAAGTTTTGGAGCTCTTAAATTCTCCTCCGCCGACTGTTCTTCCACCTTATTTCTTTCGATCACTTTTTAATCTTCAAAATATTGTTGTGAGTGATGCTTCCATTAATGAAATATTTCCATAACCTTAAACGTTTAAAGCTTCTTTATACTTTATTGTTTGCCTTCCAAAACCCTTTTGCTTCGTTTTAACCTTTTTTGTTTTTCCTTATTATGTTGGGCCTGTAGTAATTGGGTTTACCATAATGAATTCAAATGTACAGTTTTAAAAAATCCCAATCGGTATTTATAATATTATTTTTATTATTACATGATTATTAAGTGAATTTTTAAATTTTAAATATTATTATATAATTCTATAGAAGAATTTTAACTGTGGTAGCAATTAGATCTACATTTTTAATTTCAAAGTAAATAAATTAAATTTCTAAAATAAAAGTAGAAATGTTAAATTTCGAATATTCTAAATGTATAAAGAATGAAAATATATTTTAGTTTTTAGTTTTTTACGCTATAAATTAATTTAAATACACCATATTAACCAAAATTGAGTTGAAACACATTACAATTTTGAGCAAAACAAAATATAAACTATTTTGTAGAACCGAAACAATAGGAAATCAATTATGATGTGGAGACCCACACGACCAGCCTCCTCAATTATTGAACAAGCTGAAAACAAAAATAAGGTTGAAACTTCAAAATATATTTATGCTATCCTTAATAAAATTATTACTACTTCTACTCAAATTTCCCTAAATTGCCCACCAATAAAAAACATTATATGTTATTTAAAAAATTTATTTAATAATAGTATTGGTCAACTGATAATAAACTTGTATTATAATATTATTCAACATGTATTTAATTATTTAATTTATAAATTTTTTATTTAAAAAATTAAAAGTATAAAAAGATTATTTTTTAGTTTTATTTAATTTTTACATTAGTTTTATTTAATTAATCATATCTAATTAGAACTAAAATAATATTAAGAAGAATTTGCTTAGGGTTCAAAAGTGTATAAAATAGGATAAACTATACCAATTGTTCTTAAATTTTGATTAAAATTACATTTCAATCGTTCAACTTTCGAAAGTTATATAATTACCATTAAAGGTATCGAAATATTATATTTTGTCACTCATCCGTTAACTTCTGTCAAGTGGGTGATGTGGTACATTAATCTAAAGGTTAATAATCAATTTAGCCCATGAACTATAATTAAAATATCAATTTGATCATTTTAAATTTTTTCTTCAGAATAATTTTAAAAAATTTAAAGAGTAGCTACTTAGATAGTCATCCAAGTTTTAGCGCGTTCCTATTTGGTCATCGATTTTTTTTGTTAATTTAGTCACCCGTTAGATTAATTGTCATTTTTAGTCACTCCATTAAAATGCCTTTGTCACTAAACAAAATGTTGACATGGTCGTCTTTTGATTGTTATAAAAACAAAATTAACACTTAACACTTTACACATTTTGTCTATTTGTTCCTAATTCTAAAAATTCAACAAATTTAACCCTCAATATTTGCTTATTTTGGCAATTTAGTCCAAATTCAAAAAAATTATAGTTTTAAAAACTTGAAAATATATAATATTTATTATAAAATGACATAAATTACTAAAATATAGATAAAATTACATAAAGGATTAAATATGAATTTGGTTGAGGGATTCAAATAAATATTTCTTTAATTTTACCCATTTTTTAGGGATTCAACAAAATTTAACCCTCAATTTTTCTTGAATTTTTTGAATAAATTTTTCTTTTTTTTTTCCTTTAAACCTCACCCAACTAAACGAATCTTTTGAATTACTTTTTTGAATCAATCGCTACCAAGTTCTACTAGAACCATGATCAAATAGTTGGTTGAGGGATTCAAATAAAAAAAAAATCCTTTAATTATAGAAACATCTTTGGCTCCATTTCAACAGCAAAATGCAGGGCTTTGAGGGATTCAGATGCTTAAGACTAAGTGATGCTTCATTAACCGATTTTTCCTCATTAAAAGAAAATGCAAAACAGAGTTTAGGTATGTTTGTTAAAAAAAAAAAGACTTTCGATGTGGGTTTAGCGGCGAGTGCTCGATGATGAAGTGGTGATATAGTTTGGGTCTAGTAAAGTTGGGTATCGATTTGATATGGTATTTGAGATTGTGAAGTTTGGGCGAGAGTATAAGAACAATGAAAAACTTGAAGATGAACGGGGAAGGAGATGAGGGGATGATTGTTGTTTTACAAAGTTTGATCTCTTTTGTTTGCTTGACCAAAAAAATCTAGTAAGAGGATAAAAAATTGAACCTTTTTTCTTGTAATTTTTTTAATTGTAATGTTGTGCGGTTGCATAAATAAAAAGTAGGAGCATTTTGTGGATTTTTTTAATGATTATGAATTATAACAAAGAAAACTTTACTTAATTTGATTGTTTTTTTTGAATGTTTTATATTTTGAATATGTTATTTATAAATTTTAGAACTTAGATTAAATTGAAAATGTGCAAATATTAAGTGTTAAATTTCTTAAATTTTAGAATTAGAATCATATAGCAATTATTCCTTTATGCAATTTTATATATATTTTAAATATTTTATATTTTTATGTCCTTTTAAAATAAATTATATATATTTCAAATTCTTAAAATTTTGAATTTGGACTAAATTGAAAAATACGCAAATATTGAGGGTTAAACTTATTAATTTTTCTAAAATTAGGACCAACTTAGCATAATGTGTAAAGTGTTAATGGTTAAATTTATGGTTATATTAATCAAAAGACTAACACGTTAGCATTTCATTCAATGACCAAAACATTTTAATGGTGGAGTGATTAAAATGATAATTAATCTAATGGAAGTAACTAAATTAACAACAACAATAACAAAAATCGGTGACCAAAATAGGAGCGCAACAAAACTTGGGTGATTATCTAAATAGATTACCCTTTAAAAAGTTAGAATTATTGTTAAATGTTTTTAGAATTATCAAATTAATATTTTAATTATAATTCACAGTTTAAATTGATTATTAACCTTTTAAGTTATTGCGTCAGGTCACTCACCCTCTTTATAGAAGTTAATAGATAAGTTGATAAAAATATAATATTTTGATAAATAATTATGTAATTTTTAAAAGTTAAATCACTGAAATGTAATTTTAATGGAAGCTGAGTGACAATCGCTTAATTTCCACTGAAAATACCCGCAACCGTCCACATCCATTCTCTGCTTTCTTTTGCTGGTTCGTTGATTTCTAATCTAAAGTCTAACAGAGTCGAAGACAACAGTCCATATCCAATTCCACGCCTTTCTGAATTTCTATTTCTTATCTGCTAATGGCTTCTTCACATCATTTCTGATTTCTTCTTGCTTGCTTCTTTCCTTTTAGTATTTTCTTTCTTGCCTCTTTTTTTACTCTCTCTGACAGTCATCTGTATCCCCAAAGCAAAAAAATAAAATAAAAATGGAACCAATTGGTACTGGTGCTACTGCCAATGTCTGTTCCGAGGCTGCCAAAGGTATTTTCCACCAAGTTAAACGTCATATTAGATATGTAATCTTCTACCAGAAAATTGTTGACAAGTTCGAGCAGAAACACTGGACGTTGATTGCAAAAAGAACAAGTGTGCAGCAAGATGTTGATGTTGCAGAAAGGAACGGGGAGAAGATTAAAGCCGATGTCCTGGATTGGCGCCACAGAGTGGAGAAGGTTGTCACTGAAAAGGAGAAGAAAGTGAAGGATCTTGAAGTCAAAGCAAAGACCAAGTGCTTCTTTGGCTTGTGTCCCAACATCAAGTCTCGCTACCAGCTTAGCAGGAAAGCAGAAGAAGCTGCTGCTACTTTTGATGAGCTTATCAAAGATTGCCAATTTGAGCGCGTGGGGTACCCTGATGTTCCTGAACCCGTAGTCCATACAGACTTTGAGGCCTTTAAATCAAGAGAGGAGGTTTTCAATGATATCATGGAGTCACTGAAAGATGCAACAACAAGCATGATTGGAGTGTACGGGATGGCTGGTGTGGGCAAAACATCGCTGGTCAACGAAGTTGAGAGACAACTCCATGAGGTTGAGGTTAAGTTATTCGATTCAGTAGTCAGGGCAACTGTATCTCGAATTCCTGTAATTAAGGAAATCCAAGACCAAATAGCATACTCATTGGGTTTGAAGCTTGAAGAAAACAGTCTGGTTGTAAGAGCCCGTAGATTATGTGAAAGGTTAAGGAAGGAGAAAAATGTTCTTATTATTTTGGATGATCTTTGGAAGAAACTGGATCTAGAGGAAGTCGGAATTCCATTTGGAAGTCGACACAAAGGATGCAAAATACTGTTGACCTCAAGAGATCAAAATGTTCTAAGCAATGGGATGGATGCTACAAAGACCTTTGCAATTGGTGATTTAGAAAACGAAGAAGCTTGGAAGTTCTTTAGGAAGATGGCCGGGGACAGTTTTGAAAGTGATGAGGAGCTGCGATCTACAGCAATTAAGGTAGCCGAGAAATGTGCAAGATTACCACTCGCCCTTGCAACTGTTGCGAGGGCGTTGCGAAATAAACCTTTAATTTTTTGGAGTGATGCTTTACGACAATTACAGAGGTCTTACTTAGAAAAGAGCTCGGATGATATATCTACTGAGGTACATTCGGCTATTGAGTTGAGTATCAATCATTTATCGAGTGAAGACCTCAAGCAGATTTTCCTGCTTTGCAGTTTACTGCGTCGTGACACTAGGATTGAAGACTTGTTGAGATATGCTTGTGGTTTGGGTCTAATTAAAGGAGTCAACACCATGAAAGCAGCACGAGATAGGCTGTTAAAAATGATGAGTACCCTCAAAGAATCTTGTTTGTTGCTTGATAGTAAAAGTACCAATGAGGAGTACTTTGATGTGCACGATCTTACTTATATTGTGGCCAAATCAATCGCTTCAAAGGACAATCAAGTGCTTGCTTTAACAGAGGAGGATAATGATGAGGATGAGGATGAGGATGTTGTAGCAGATTGGCTAAATAGAGAGTCAATGAAAGAGTGCAACAAGATTCTTTTGCAGCATCCTAGAATCAACAAGCTTCCTGACCAGTTGAATTGTCCGCAGCTTTTTCTTTTCCTTTTGTTTAGCAAGGATCTCTCCTTGACGTTGCCAGATAACGTCTTCAAGGAAGCAAAAAATCTTAAAGTCTTAGATTTGACTGGCGTGCATTTTTCTTCTTTACCTTCATCAATTGGTCTCCTAACTAGCCTCAGTACATTGTGCCTAGATCACTGCAAGTTGGGAGATAACCTAACCATTATTGGAGTGCTCAAGAACTTAAATGTGCTTAGCGTTTTGCAATCTGATATCAAAATTGTACCCAAGGAAATTGGGCAATTGTTGAAGCTAAAGTTGTTAGATGTAAGTGGTTGTACTAAACTCGAAAAAATTTCAGCTGACGTCTTGCCACGTTTGTCAAAATTAGAAGAATTATATATGGGTGGCACTTCTATTCAATGGGGACAACCCAATGCTAGTCTTGCTGAACTGAACACACTGTCTCATTTGTCCACTTTAGAAGTTCAAATTCCGGACGCCAAGTCTGCCCCAGAGGGCTTCTTTCAAAAGTTGCAAAAGTTGGAAAGATACAAAATTTGCATAGGAAAGGAATGGGAGCGGTTTGGCAACTATCAGTATTCAAGAACCTTAAAACTCAGGCTCAACACAAGCATTGATGATTTGAATCATGGAATTAAGAAGTTGGTAGAGAGAACTCAAGATTTAGAATTGGATGAACTCAAAGGTGGGAAGATTGCACTGAAGGAGTTAACAGATGAGGAAAGCCTATCACATTTGCAGAATCTGCATATCCAAAATGGTTTGGATATTGAATCTGTCATTAATGATAAAAATGAATTTCCTCGATTGCAGTCCTTGACATTGCAGGGTCTTCCTCAACTCGTTAGCTTTTGCTCTCAAGACAAAATCGATGCTCCCTCATTGACTCAACTTGAATTGCCACTTTTCGGAGAAAAGGTATCTATAACTCTATATCTTTCTAGTTGTTTAGTTATGTGAGATTGTTTGTTTTTTTCCTTTTGCTGTCCTTATAATGGGTTCTTCAGTCCCTAATACTCTCAACATATTTTATTTTTACTAGAATTTTTCTACTATATGACACTTTTTATTGGTTGGCAAACTTTATTTTTGGTTTTTGAGTTATTAGCTTGTCTGTATTGTGTATTCAATAAGTATGTTTTAAAAAAATTTATTCTCATAAATAAAATTTTAGTTTTTAGAAAAAATATGACATGTTTTGCAATTGGAAGCATATCACCATTAAAAATCATTCATACATTAAAATTTCAAACATGTAATTTTTATTGTATTTGGTAATTGCAAAAATAGAATTATAAGGTAAATATTCCTTTAACTATATATATACACATTTTTTTACAATATTTGTTTGAAAGTAGAATTAACTATGTGCATGGTTGTAGATTTCGTTCCCTTCCTTGGAGAAATTGCACTTGTCATCGCTTAATGTTACAAGGGTATGGCAGAATCAGTTGTCGAATGTAGCTTTTTGCACTCATGAGAAGTTAACCACATTAAAAATCGAGGGTTGTGGAAACATAAAATACCTATTATCATTTTCTATGGCTAAATATCTAGTTCATCTCAAATACTTTGAGATAACTGCGTGCAACTGCTTAAGAGAGATAATTCTTTTGGAGGATATAGAAGAAGAAACTCAGGCTACGATGACTTTATCATTATTTCCTCAGTTAAAGTCCTTAGAGCTAAAGGATCTTCAGCATTTGAGTGGATTTTGTTCCAACTCCCAAAATAAAGTTATTGAATTTCCATTCATGAAGTCAATGACGATATACAACTGTCCAAAATTGGAGGGTTTCATTTGTAGATATACAAGGGAAGGGAACCGAAGAATCTCTAGTCAAGGTGATCTGTTTGACAATAAGGTGGGTTAATTCTTAATTTTTAGGTTTACTCATTTTCTCCTTGTTGGCTTTGGCTTTAATGGTATAGTGGATAGAAAATTGAAATTTTTAAGGAGTAAAAAATAGAAAGATAGAAAACATTTATTTTTCTTTCCTATAGTGTGGTTGATAAAAAATACGAAAAAAATTAAAAGAAAAAATAAATTTCTTTTTAATCATTTCTTGGTACAGTTGAAAATGAGAGGAATGAAAATGAAATTTTTGAAAAATGCATATTTTTAGACTAACAAACAAGCATCTCTCTTATTTCAATTTAGAATATTTGTTTTTATGCATTAGAATGAAAAATGGGCATTTCTCTTATTTTCTTTTCTCTCAATTTTTTTTACCAATCACGCTCAACATTTATTTATTTTCCACAAACCCGCACAATAAATGAAACAAACAGCCAGCTTCTAATTTCATTATATTGGCATGAGTGCAGGTTGCATTTCCCAGTTTGGAGGAAATGAGAATTTGCTACTTGAGAAAGATGAAGATGATATGGCGAAACCCACTTCCACCAAATTCATTTCCCAAACTACAACAATTGAGAGTTGAAGGATGTGATAAGTTGTTAACCATTTTTCCATCTAATATGCTCACAACATTTCAAAGGCTGCACCGTCTAACTGTAAATACTTGTGGTTCCTTACAACAAGTATTTGAAATCATGCATGAAGAAAAAGAAAGTGCTTTACTTGCAACCGCTCAACTAAGAGAATTGCATATTGGAGGATTACCAAAGTTGAAATATATTTGGAAAAATGATCCCAAAGGAATTTTTTCATTTAAAAAAATCTGTGCAATATCTGTTTTGGGCTGTCGAAGTTTGAAGAATGTATTTCCAGCCTCAGTAGCCAAAGACCTACCACAACTCGGTTATCTTGCAATATCTGATTGTGGAGTGGAGGAGATTGTTTCCAAATTAGAGGAAGGATCAGATTCGGAAATAGCCGTCAATTTCAAGTTTGATCAACCATACGCCCTTATGCTTTGGAGGCTACCAGAATTGAAATGCTTCTACGCAGGTAAATATACTGCTAAGTGGCCAATGTTAAACAAGTTGGAAGTAAGTGAGTGTGGGAAAATGAAGATATTAGGTACACAACTTGATTCCCCAATCCATCCACCGCTTTTCTTGGTTGAAAAGGTATGAATCCTCTCACTCCCACTCTATATATTAAATTGTTTTAAAAAGTAACTTTCTTTTTACTCTAATGAACAAACAAAAGAAACCCTCTTAAATTCTTAATCCCGACCCTAAACCCTAAACCCTAAATCATAAATCCAACCATGAACTCTAAAATCTACAATCTTAGTTTAAACTCTAAACCATTAATCTTAGTTTACTATTATTGTCGGTTATTTTTTTATTTAATTAATTAACACAGAAACTTATGATAACTAAGGTTGAAATATTATTTAGAAAAGTTAATTTACTGATGAAGAGAGTATGATATTAATTAAGAATTTTTTGAAAATATATGATGTTTCATTTATGTAACAGATGCTATTCTTCCTGTGTGCACTTTTCTTCTCACGACCATTAGTAATTCTTAATTCGAAGATGAACATATTGACTCCAAAATTGTTTTCTGATTGGTTTTCAGGTCATCCCTAAACTACAACATTTGACATTAGATAGTGATTACATTGCAATGATAAGTGATAGTCAATTTTCAAGCAGCCTTTTTCATGGAATAAAAGCTTTTCAAGTGCATGGCCACGGTGGTAAATCAATTGATTTCCGAATTTCTTTCCTTGAGAGATTCTACACTCTTGAAAACCTTACTATCTCTTATTATGAAATAAAAGAGCTATTTTGTACTGAAGGAGATACCGGTAATGAGGAGATGTATGCTGGGACTTTGTCAACAATTAGAAACTTAAAATTGGTAGCTCTTAATAATCTAAAAGATTATTTATGGAAGCAAGACGTACAAGTGGACCACATTCTACCCAAACTTGAGACTCTTGAAGTTCACAATTGTTACAATTTGATCAGCTTAGGATCATCCTCAGCATCATTTCAAAATCTCACCACATTGGATGTGTGGAATTGCGAAGCAATGAAATACTTAGATACATGTTTAGCTGTCCAAGGTATGGTCCAACTCAAGAAGTTGATGGTAAGAGACTGCATTTCAATGACAGAAATAGTTGCAACTGAGGGAGATGAAGCAACTTGTGACATTATTTTCAGCAGGTTGAAAAGTTTGGAACTTGTGAATCTACCACGACTTAAGAGCTTTTGTTCAGGCAACCACACATTTGGATTCCCATGTTTAGAGGAATTAATAGTGAGTGGTTGCCCTGAATTGGAGATATTTTGTAAGGGAGTTTTAACTAATCCACCATTATTGCAAAAAGTAGAATATGGAAATGATAACGGACATTGGTATAGTGACCTTAATAACACTATCCAACAAATGTACTCAATAAAGGTATTATTGTATATTCCTTTAGTTTAGCTTTGGTTATTCTGGCTTATTCCATAATATCATTCTTTGTTTCATATGGTTTGGGTTGGGTTCGTTATTGTATATTCCTTTAATCCTTGTTTCGTTGTTGGATTTTGTAGGCTGGGTTCCAAGCTATCGGGTATTTAGTCCTCTCAGAATTTTCCAAGTCAATTGAAATATGGAAGGAGAACATTCATGGAAGTTTAGATTTCAAGAAACTTAAGGTTTTAGAAGTTTATAAGTGTAATAGCATGACATACATATTTAGCGTTTCCATGGCTTTAGATCTTGCGCAACTAGAAGACATAAAAGTGAAACAATGCCCTATAATGGAGCAGATTATCAAAAAAGGAGCAGAGGAAACTGAAATGGCTACACTCTTGTTACCCATGCTTAAGAAGATAAGACTTGAGTCATGTTCAAGGTTGACAAGTTTTTGTATGGGAAGCATTACCCTGCAATGTCCATCTTTGTATGAAATTGCAGTAGATGATTGCCCAAAGATGTATGCACTGGCGTCTAAAAGGGAGCAAGAGGATATAGAGGTAGTTGGCAGAGAAAAGATACCCTTTTTCAATCATAAGGTTAGTCTCTTCTCTTTTGTTTAGTGTTTTAACTTTTTAATTTATTTGGGTGAAAATTAAGTTAATTAATAGAATAAGAAACTATAGTACATAATTTCTACAGATAGAAACTAAAAATGTCTTATGTTAAAGACTGTTCTAATTGAATGTTATAACTAATATTGTAAGGGTATGTTCTTTTTTTTCAAATGAAATTGTAAGGGTATGGTATGACAATGCAAAAATGTAATAAACAGTAATAAAGCATAGATGGGAATGGAGACTAGAGATTGTTTATGCAGTTCAGTTAAACAACATATGTCTTCGGCTTTGATCAAAGAATTAAATCACTATACAAACTCTCAGTACAACACTTGGTAACAACTCAATCTGCCCAAGCTCACCTAGGATAATTACAGCCTTAATGTCATACAGTTTGTTTGCACTCACCTTCCACTCCAATCCTTCCTACAAAGGCTAGAAAACACACTCCCAGAGTTTGAAAATTTTGAAAAATCAGACTCTACTCAAAGGTTCCTGATATCAAATAGAATAGCACTACAGTCAGTTTTAAACTCTGAAGGATCCAACTTCTTTTAAAGACGTGTAGACTAGACTGCCTCATCTCAAAATTTGATGAATATCTAAATCCCGTAATCACTTCTTTATCCTCAATTAAAGATCATGATTATCGCAACTTAAGGAAAGTCTACAAGTCTGACTCTTGAGAATATCTAGTTTACTTTTACAAGATTATCCCATATTTGATGCTCAATCTCAAGATAAATACCAAATAATTCATGCAATGAGGATTGTGTCTACAGGTTTTGTGTGCCAACTTGCAGTACTTGGAACTGTCATCAACTAACATCAAAATATTATGGCCTGATAAACCAGACAGGGCTACATCCTCTAATGTTCTCAACTTACAAATCTTAATTGTGAAGGGTTGCCACAATTTGGAATATCTATTCCCATCCCTTTTAGCAAAAAAATTTGAGCGGCTCCATCAACTTAGCCTTTTTGATTGCAAAAACATGGAAGAAATAATATTTACAGATGGATTAGCAGCAGGAGAAGGGATACCTCAGATTTACTTATTCACTAAGCTACAAATACTGGAGTTCATTAGGCTTCCAAAACTAAGGACATTCTGCCATCAAGAAAACTCAGAGACCAATACTCTCTTCAACCAAAAGGTGGTATTCTTCTTTTGTTTTTTTGTAGTAATATTACTTTTCATATCTATGTAGAATTTTAACTTGTTTTCCTCATTAACAACTTAAATTAATTCCCACAGGTTGCGTTTCCTAGCTTGAATGATTTGAGAATTGTAGGCATGGGAAAGTGTAGAAAGATATGGCATGATAAACTCACTATGGGTTCATTTCATGAATTAACCTTCCTTGTGGTGGAACACTGTGACAAACTTTCGAATGTTTTACCATTTGATATGGTGGAAAGACTTGAAAAACTTGAAACTCTGCAAATATTGGAATGTGAGTCGGTTGAAGAAATAATTGGACTTGCTGACGATCATGGACTCAACTCAAATGAATCGATTGAGCTCAAATCAACCACCAAGTTTGTGTTTCCTCGAATAAGACAGCTGATACTTCGTAAGCTACCCAAATTGATTGGTTTCTACTCCAAGGTGCATACTACAGATTGGCCATTGTTAAAACTATTGGAGGTGTGTGAATGCAGCAAGGTGGAGACATTCGCTGGGGAGTATATCAACTTTAGAGAAACACAAGGAGAGAACCAACCCGTTATCTCTGTTCAACAACCCCTATTTTGGGTCACTAAGGTAAGATCTCATAAAAGAAATTAAATAAAAGGTCAATCTAAACAGATTTGCATATTTTATCATTCACTTTAGAAGATTTGCTTTTATTTAACATATATATGTTTCTTAATTTCTCAGGAAACATTCCCCAATTTAGAAGAATTGTTTTTGGTTTGGAATGGCTATATGAAGGTATGGCTTGGACATGGACCAGATCCGAAACAATATTGTCCCAAACTAAGAAAGTTACATTGTCCCAAAACATGAGTTACTATCGCGGATTGTTTCATTTAGTCATTACCAAATCTTGAATACCTTTCTTTTGGCAAAGGGCTACCTTCAGTGAATTATTTCCATGTAAAGGAATAAGAGATAAAAGCAAACATGTAGGAATACTTGCTTGCTTGAAGGAATTAAGGTTGTATTATTTTCCTGAGTTGACACATCTCTAGAAGAACAAACCATCACTTGCAGAAGTTTTCTACAAGTGTTGGGATGCGGCAAATTAAAGAATTTAGGGCCATATATTGTATCATTCAAACATTTGACTACTCGAAAGTATCAAAATGCCATGGATTCAGAAATTTAGTAACATTCACAATAGCTAAAAGCATGGTGTAGCTGACAAGAATGAGTGTTACTGATTGCCAAATGTTAGAAGAAATCATAGCTTTTCTACACTGATGAAGTCATGGATGGCATCGTTTTCTCCCAACTCAAGTCTTTAGAACTTGGTAGTCTTTCAGGCTCTGCTCAGAGGATTATACCTCGGTAATATTTCCTTCCTTGGAAGAAATATTCATGAGACTTGTGTCCGAAGATAAGGGCATTCTCCACTTTGACATCGGAAGCCACTTGTCAACAATTTTGAGGTGAGATTCCAAAGTCATTTTTGCTTTTATTGAAGTTGTGAATAGAATTAGATAAGTAGTGTTCCCTAGTTAAGTATATATGTTTGATATTCTTACGAGTAAATTACTTTTGTCACAATTGAATTAATGAGTCATACTTGAGAATGAACATTGTGAAGGGTTGAGAAAATGATTAAAGAGGACGAAGGTCAAATCTTATGATCACTAGTGGTATGACTCAGAGATTCCCTTTTCAACTCTTTCCATTGAAAGGTAATATCCCATTTTTGTTTTCTTGTATCATTGCTTTCTTTCATGTCTTTTTTTTTTTTGGGTTCAATTTTCTTAAATATTTGATTCCCTATTCTTGTTGTTGTCTAGCAAACTAACCTTACTTAAATATATTTTAATAAGATAAAATTAATTGATCAATCATTCTTAAAAAATAATAATTAGTCATTCACTTATATCTTTTAAAAAATTAATTACTAAAATCACGTCTATTCATTTTGGAGTTAGCTTTATATTTAGAGATATAAATGTTTTCATGTATTTCCCAAATTTCTCGACTTTTCTTCGTATTTCTTTATTTATCCATTTTTTAGTTATTAAATCATCAATGCTTATGATTTAATTTTTACAACTTTAATCTAATGGTTCATATTTTTTTATTTCTTAATTGTTTAATTACAGTTAAGTCATTTTTTCACTTAATGGCAAATTATACTTGAGGTCCTGCAACTTTTTTCAATTACAATTTAATTAATACCCTAAGTTTTTAATTCTAAATATTTATATATTTTCAATTTCATTTTACATAAAATAGTTAATTACTTTCCCACCAATTTTCTTTTATACGCTATTCACATTTTATTCCTCACACTTTTGCCAGAATTCAATTGAATCCTTTCTAAAATTTCTATTTATACTTTTCATTCTTGTGTCCAATTTTACTCCACTTACACTATTCAAGTAATAATTCTTACCCTCTTTTGAAAATTTACTTATTTATATTCTCATAATAATATTATTTATACCACCAAAATTTTTGGGTGTTACAAAACCTCTCGAATAGTTGAATGATAAATAATTTCATACTCATAAAATATAGTAATAGATGATTAATAATATAATAATTAATAGTATAACTTTAAATAGCATACCTTCCTAAATTAAATGTAAATATAAAATGTTCCTACCATTTTGCCAAATAATTTTATATCAAAGGTAAAATATACCATTTTGACAAAAAACAAAACAGTAGTTTTAAATAACAATTAATTATAATGTTGAATTAAAATATTAACTAAAAAAGGAAAGTAAAACATTGGGATCATTTTGATAGAATATGCCCTTTTTCATCTAAATTAATACCGTCAATTTATAAATTATTTGATCTTTGTTTTCAAAATATATACATTACTTTTTAATCAATATTACAGATCCTAGACATATAATCATACCGTATATAAGATTTTTAAATAAATATGTTTAAAAATTTAATATTAATTTTATTAAAAGTAATAACATAACAATTTTTAAATATATATTTTAAAAAATTAAAAATTTTAAAATGGCTTAACAAGCATATTTTAAAACAATTTTATTTTATTTTATTTTGTAATTTTTATAAAACTTTACATAAATACTTTAAAACTGCTTAAAATAGATTAAAAACAAGTTACAATTTATTAATTAAACATGTATATATTAAATATATTTTCTATTGTACTATATTTAAATAAACATTTAATTTAAAACTTCATTTAGGTAAAAATTTGAAATTTATTTTACGAATTTTTAAAACTTCATTTAAAAATTTTAGAATTATTAAATATATTTTAAATTAAACAAACAATGCATGAGATAAAGAAAAAAACTAGTATATATATCTATACTATTTATTAAGTGCTTTACTAAGTTGGTGTCACCCTCAACCGGTTATGTTCCGATGATATAGATTACTTCAGTCTTGTATTGATGATCAAAGGTAATACAAATCGTCTATCCGGTCTAGAAGTCCATATTTGATTAATAGGGGTTATAATTTGTATAATATGTTATTTTATATGTTAAAGTGATATTAGGCAATGAATAATTCATATTAAATTGATAAATTGAATGTAAGTTTATATGTGATAAATGATAGCATGTGAAAGATCATGCGGAATTAGTATTATGAGCCTTGAGGACCGCCAATGTTATGTAACAAATCAATAGATTCGATTGAGAAATGAAACAAGAATGCATATGCGAAATGCCTTATGTATCATGAAATTGAAATATAAATAGTGATATGAGAATGTCTTATGGTTATAAAAGATATTGAGTTGATATTGATAATAATATTTTAATTTAAGTATAGATTTTAAATATCAAAATATAAAGTCTTGAAGGCAAAATGATAGGTTAGCATTCAGAATTTAAATTGAATTGTAACACTCTATACCCAGCCCAATTTGTCGGACCCAGATATAGAATGTCACAATACTTAAATACTTAACAAAAAGTTTACAACTGGAAAGAAAATCATACCGAACATACTTCTTATTTATTTATTTTCTTTTTTAAGTTAGAAAAGTTTTGGAGGAAACGTTTTTTAATTACAACAAACTTTTAAAAGTAGTATAAGGCATTACAACTTAAATCATTGGTAAAACAAATTTATTCATGGCGTAGAGTACTATTTGTCACGTTCCCAAGAGTGCCCCTCTGTATGCATAATATCGATCTTCGAACTACCATCCTGGCGCATTCTTGGCTTGGTCCCTCCAGACACACTGGTTAAATTCCAAGAACTTGCGTTACAAAAAGACGCTTGTAAGTCCAACGAAACTTAGTGAGTCTCAACCAATATTACCTTTAACGTTGTTGTTGGATTCCTCTACTTGAAGATTCTAGACTTCCTTTCAGACTTTGATGGATGCTTTTCTGATTCCTAGCAGATATATGCCCATTTCTACACTTAACCACCTTATACACATTCCGCTTGATGTGCAGATCACAAACTTCACACCATAATGCAGATCTTATTTCACAATCACTTTTTTAGATAGAAGTTAGATACAATTCTTGGAATGGTATACATGCAAATACTACTTTGGGCGGATTCTAATACTAGCTTTGACGATTGACAGAGTTCCAGTCACATCGTATTTTTGAGTCGATCCAGACAACAAACTTATTCAGATGAATACAATGTTTTAGATCATCCAATAGAATTCAAGATGACTTCGACACATAACGTGAGGATTCTCAGGTTTGGCGGACACTTACATTACCCAGAATTACAAATATGCAAAGCTCTCTGTCCTGACGGGTTAATATGACAGATTTATCAGTCGAGTACACTACCGAGAACTCTTTCAGAAAATGCCTCAAAAACATACCTAGATCTCGCTACAAAAGCGGACTAACAACTCGCCATAAAGGCAGACTAACAACTCGCCACTTAAACATTACAAATTTCACTATACAGGCTTTCCAGACGACTTACTACCAAAGCTTTCCAGATAACTTAGCCACTAAGGCTTCCCAAATAATACGCCACATTGGCTTTTTAGGTAACTCTCCACAAAGGTTTGCCAGATAAATTCGCCATTAAGGCTTCCTAAATAATACACCACATAGGCTTTTTAGGTAACTTGCCACAAAGGCTTTCTAGATAAATTCACCACTAAGGCTTCCCAAATAATACACCACATAGGCTTTTCAGGTAACTTGCCACAAATGCTTTCCAGATAAATTCGCCACTAAGGATTTTCAAATAATACGCCATATAGGATTTTCAGGTAACTCGCCATAAAGGCTTTCCAAATAATATGCCAGATTTTCAGGTAACTCGCCATAAAGGCTTCCTAGAAAAATTTGCCACTAAGGCTTTATTTAGTTTGCCACCAAGGCACCACACAAATTGTTGTGTTTGGCGATATGGATTTTCCTAAACTCAATATCATTTGAGGTTTGCCCATCATTACCCCCGAGACACGCAGAAACCCTAGTAGACAAATACGACTCATCCGTCATTTCCAGAATACGTCATGGCCATGGTCTTTCCACATATCTGCTATATTGGCCTTTTCTCGTGTTTACTGTCCTAGCAGAGTCATCAAAGAACCACTATGGGGTCTATTATCACATCACATATTTTTCCTGACACTCCTCCTGAACCCCCTTATCACCAACCATACTTTGTCACGCGTCACTCAACTAACATAATAAACACATTTATATAGATTTCACTTATACCCGTAACAGAATCATACTTCTCATGCATGCTTACCACACATCAGTATATTCATGTAGCACATTGTAAACTTCAGTACATACATACAGATGCTTCACACACACAACAACAACAACAACAACAAAAACAACAACAACAACAACAACAACAACAACAACAACAACAACAACAATTCATCAAGAAGATATACACAACTTTATGGACATCAACCATACAAAGAATCATCATAAAATGATGCGCAGGAGTCGGGTCTAAAGGCTCACCAGAGATCTACCTTGATCTCAACTTGAAGCTTCTATTTTAATTATCCTTCCCAATCCAGCAACAATAACTTCTTAAAAGATCACAAAATTTCCAATAGAATCCCCATTTACAAATAGTTTACTAATATTTCAACTACATGTGACCCCCATGCGAGGCCTTCCATTCACACCCTACGTTTTTACACATTTTAACATCATTAATTTTTAACAATCGTAACATACAGAGCTATAAGACTTACCAAAAGGTTGAATCATCCATTGATTAAATGAGATCTTAGTTCTATCTTAACAAAGAAGAAGAAAAGAATGTTTAGGTTAGAAGGACCAAAACATCGAGTAGAAAGAAAAACCATCTGGAATTCCCCATCTTCGCTGTATATATACCCCCGATCCCCTTTTTTTGTGGATTTGACAAGTGACGATGCTTACTGAAATTGAAACAAACAACTAGCTTCTAATTTCATTATATTGGCATAAGTGCAGGTTGCATTTCCCAAACCACAACAATTGAGAGTTGAAGGATGTGATAAGTTGTTAACCATTTTTTCATCTAATATGCTCACAACATTTCAAAGGCTGCACCGTCTAACCTTAAACACTTGTTGTTCCTTACAACAAGTGTTTGAAATCATGCATGAAGAAAAAGAAACCACTTTACTTGTAACCGCTCAACTAAGAGAATTGCATATTGGAGGATTACTAAAGTTGAAATATATTTGAAAAAAATGACCCCAAAGGAATTTTTCTATGCATTATCTGTTTTGGACTGTCGAAATTTGAAAAATGTATTTCCAACCTCATTAGCCAAAGACCTACCACAACTTGATTATCTTCAATAATGAAAGAATTAAACATTCCCTTTGAGAAATCGAATGCTACATAGAGGAAGTATGAAACCAAAGTACTAAAAATTTTATTATTTGGAGATCAAATTATAAGGTTTTTTCTGCTACATAGGGGAAGTGTGAAAAGAAGGGGAGTTGAAAAAGAAGTTAGGGGTGGTTGATAGGGAAGATTAAATTATTTCTAATTGAGTTATTTGTGGTGTTTGTAGATGGGAGATCCGTTGGTGAATGATAATCAATAGAAAAAATTTCTTAAGGTAAATAAATCAATATTTAACTTTTTTTCCTTTTTTGAGTTGGTATTTGTTGTTAATGGTGTCAAAAATAATGCGAAGATGAAGTTCCGTAATGAAATTTGATTCATCTTTTTCAAAAATGGTAATCAAGATTTGTTTTCTTTGGGTATTCTATAGGTCAGTTATTGTTTTTCCACCATCGTATGCACCTCTACATATTTGAACCCTTGTCTTTGAAGTGGATAATGAAGAAAGGACGTTCCCTACTTTGACATCAGAAGCTGCTTGTTAAGAGTCGTAAGGTGAGATTCCAAAAATCTTCTGAGTAGAAATAAGCATAATTCCTTTCTATTAATGTTGTGAATATAATTAGATGAGTAGTGTTAGAGTTTATATTAAACTTTTATAACTAGTATATATGTATGATATTCTCATGAGCAAATGGATAAGTTTTTTTTCCTCAATTACTACTTTTGAATGGATAAGTTTTTTTTCCTCAATTACTACTTTTGTTACAATTGAATTAGTGAGTCATACTTGTATTTAATTGAGAATAAATATTGTGAAGGGTTGAGAAAATGATTTAAGAGGACAAAGGCCAAATCTTATAATCACTAGTGGCATTGACATTATTCTCTTAAGATAGAAAAAAACAACTCATAGATTCCCTTTCCAATGCTTTCCATTGAAAGGTAATATCCCATTTTGTTTTCTTGTATCATTGTTTTCTTTCATGTTTTTTTTTGTTCAATTTTTTTAAATATTTGATTCCTTATTCTTGTTGTACTACTTGTTTTTCTTTAGCATACTAACTTTACTTGTTTTTTTGAAAGAGAAATTCATTAATTCATTCAATGAATGAGACCATGCAATTTAGGGGAAAAAATAACAAACACCCGTTGTACGCACTGAAGGACAAGCTCCATCAACACAACAAAAGCTTCAGCTTCAGCATCAATAGAACATTATGGCACTTTGACAATTGGCTCTATCTCAACTCAAGCACAACATACCAGGAGTGATTGCAAGCACTTAATACAATAAGGAAATCAACCCCGGATGGTCCAAAATGGCGGGCATAAATCGACAAAAGAACCGAACATCCACCAAACTAGAGGGGATGACGACAAAACCAACCCTAAAATTACTTGCAAAATCAAGACTACATGCATAAGTAAGACTAAAAAATGTACTACAAGAGTAGACAAAAACTTCTAAAAGTGAAGACTTATTAAACAATGGAAAAGCAAACAAAAAAACATATAAAACTTAAAACAACACAAGTCTAAACTGACTCATGAGATAATTTATTATTCAGAAACTTTCAAAACAGAAACAAATTAATATTCAACGAAGAGCTACCTACTTTCTAAAAGAAATTTTCGGTGGTCGGTGTTGTTTCAACGATGATGGGCAACATAATCTGTCAATCACAACTTGTGAAGACAACAAAGATACCCACAAAATAGATCTGCAAATTGAAAATAGAGAAGACACATGGAGTGAATGAGAAGAACAAAGAAAAAAGGAGTTGATGGGTAAGAAAAAAAGGCAGACAGTAGCTAGCCCGGAGGCTAACACCACCGCTGACAAAAATAAAAACTAAAAAAGTGTAAATTTTTACTTTACAATGATCTTTTCAGATCACAAACTAACCTTACTTAAATATATTTTAATAAGATAAAATTAATTGATCAATCATTCTTAAAAAAAATTAATTAGTCGTTCACTTATATCTTTAAATATATTCTAATGAAATAATAGAAAGATATTTTAATCAATTACTTCTATTCATTTTGGAGTTACCTTTTTTTTGATGAATTTCCCAATTTTCTCGGCTTTTCTTCGTATTTCTTTATTTATCCATTTTTTTTACTTAGGGTCTGTTTGATTGACGGAATTGATTTTCCGGAAAATCATTTCCAACTTTTCCAGCGTTTGATTGGCGGAAAACATTTTCCATTTGGAAAATGAACTCCAAAACAAGGGAAAATGGGTTACATTTTAGGGAAAATGTCTTACCCTTTCAATTTCTGTAAGACATTTTCCGTGCTCTCCTCTCTATCGCCTCCTTCATTCCTTCCTTCATTTCCGGTAGAAAACTGCTTCTGTTTATCGATTTTCCAGTAACTTGTTTTTTTAATTATTCAATACTTGTTTTTTTAACACAATTACAAATAATTTATTTGATATTAGTTTTTTTCAATTTATAACGATTAATATTGTAGCTTAATAATTGAGTATTATTATAAATAAATCATTACAATATATGTAAAAATAATTTAAAATATAAAATTTATTAATATATATTAATATATGTAAAAACAACTTTTCCGAAAAATATTTTCGAAAATCATCAAACAAGAGAAAATATTTTACAGATTCAATCAAACACCGAAAATATTTTCCAAGAAATCATTTTACGAAAAGTAAAACATTTTCCGAATTCATTTTACGGAAAACATTTTACTGGCAATCAAACAGACCCTTAGTTATTAAATCATTAATGGTTATGATTTAATTTTTAAAACTTTAATCTAATTACAGTTAAGTCATTTTTCCACTTAATGGCAAATTATACTTAAGTTCCTTTAACTTTTTTTCAATTAAAATTTAATTAATATCTTAAGTTTTTAATAAAGGTGTTCATGGGCTGGGTCGAGCTAGATTCAGGCCCAACCAAAATATTTGGCCCATTTGCTAGGCTAGGGCTCGACCCAAAAAATGGGTCTAAAATTTTACCCAAGCTTGGCCCAAATAAAAATGCTAAAACCTGTGCCCGGCCCGGCCCGGCCCGCCCGTATTAAATTTTTATATAGTTTTAAAATATATATCATACATAAATTAACAAAATTAACAATAAAACAAGTGTTATACAATATTCAAACAATAACAATATAACAGTAAAATGGTAGCAAAATAGGGAGAAAAAAATAAGAAAAGAACATTAATAGAACAAAAAAATAGCATATTTTTTGTCCTTTTCTGGATTCGGGCCAGGCCCAGGCCAAAAATGCCTTACCCAAGGCTCGACCCATTTTTTAAACGGGCCTTATTTTTTTGCCAAAATTTATTTTTTCTGGCCTATATTTTTGCCCAAACCCTCCCACTTTTTGGGCGGGCCTTCAGGCCGGGTGGCCCGACCCATGAACATGTCTAGTTTTTAATAAAGGTGTCTATAGGCTAGGTTAGGCCCAACCAAAATTTTTGGCCCAGTTTCTAGGCTCGAGCATTACCCGAAAAATGGGCCTAAAATTTTATCCAAGCCTGGCCCGGATAAAAATGCTAAAACCTGAGCTCGACCCGCTCGTATTTGATAAGCTATAAAAGTAACATATTTTAATCTCATTTTAATGCGTTTTTGGATAATTAATTATGCAAATTAGTGAATTTGATGCTCCTAATCCTTTAAATTCATGTTTCTATACTTAGGAAAGCATTTGGGAGCGGAATGAGCGAAAACGAGCCAAAATCAGACAAGAAGAGTTATTTTCATGATCCACACGGCCTGGGCATTTCCACACGGCCTGGGCACACGCCCATGTGAGCCACACGGGCTGGCCACACGCCCATGTGCCTGCCTGTGTCGATTTTGCACCCTACTTCCCAAATACGCTAAAAAACCTAATTTTTAGGCTTTCTAAGCATTCTAAAGTTTATAAATACCAATTAGAAGACGACATAAGGGGGCAATCAAAGAAGATCGAAGAAAGCACTCCAAGAACACCATCGAAATCAACTCATAAGCGGATCTCCATCAAGGTCGAAGATCTCCTTTTAATTTCTTTCGAAGTTTTATTGAGTTTCTTATGTCTTGTGGTTATTCTGACTTTGAGATGTTTTCATTCAGGATTATGAACTAAATTCTCTAAATACCTTGGGAGGATGAAACCTATGATGAATCCTTTTATTTAATATATGTTTTTACACGATAAATACTTGATTCTTGTTCTCAATTATGTATGCTTATTTCTTGTTTTAATATTTCTGAGATATTAATTCATGTTTAATGTGCTTATTTCAGTGGAGCAAAAGTCTCTGTTTAAGAGTAGATCTAGCATAATTGAGTGGAGTTGCATGCAATCCTAGAAATAGGACGACATAAATCTACCGGATTAGAGTTAAATCTAATAAGAGAATCTATAGATCGAGTTAATGCGACAATAGGGGTTTTAATTAGAAAGAGATTTCAATTAATCAACCTAGAGTCAGTTGTTTTTACTCTCGAAAGAATATTGACATAATTTAGGGATTTCTACGGATCAAGTCACAAGTGAATAAATCGTTTAATTCAAATTCATAATAATAGGTGAAGTCTAGGTGGATTCTTTCCTGGGCATTGTCTATCTCATTGGTTATCTTTGACTATTTTCTTTTTTCATTCTCTATTGCGTTATTAGATAAATTAGTTTAGTAATTTTAGATTAAAATACATCACCACAATTTGTAGGCTAGATAACAAGAAGATGGTAATTACTAGTACTTTTAGTCCTCGTGGATACGATATTCCCTACTCATCATAGCTATACTATTATTCGATAGGTGCGCTTGCCTTTCGTATTTATAGTTAGTTTAGTGACCATTAGTATTAAATTTTTATATTATTTTTATATTATTTTAAAATATATATAATATATAAAAATACTAAAAATATTAAAATAAAAATTTCCCAACAAATTAAAAATAAATTAAAAAAATATGTATACTTAAATAACACTAAAATAGGTGTAACTTAACAAGCAAATGTCTCTAACATAGCAACAAAATTAATAATAAAACAAGAGTTATACAATATCCAAATAGTAACAACATAATTGTGCAATGATAGCAAAATAATGAAAAACAACAACAAGAAAACATCAAAAAAAATAAAAAATAGCAATAAAACAATAAAAATAGTAGTTTTTTTGCACATTCGGGCCGAGCTTGGGTAAAAAAAACCTTATTCAAGGCTCGGCCTATTTTTTAAACAGGCATTATTTTTTTGCCGAAACCCATTTTTTAAGCCTATGTTTTTACCCAAACCCTCCCACATTTCGAATGGCTCGGTCCATGGACAGGTTTGGTTTTTAATTCTAAATATCAATATATTTTCAATTTCGTTTTCACATAAAATAGTTAATTACTTTTCTACCATTTTTTTATAAGCTATTCACATTTTATTCCTCACACTTTTGCAAATATTCAATTGAATCCTTTCTCAAAAACTTCTATTTATACTCTTCATTCTAGTGTCCAATTTTACTCTACTTAAATTATTACCCTTTGTTTGAAAATTTAACTATTTATATTCTCATAATAATGTCATTTATGCCATCAAGATTTTGGGTGTTACAAAATCTCTCAAATAGTTGAATGATGAATAATTTCATATTTATAATATATTCATAATATATAGTAAACTTTAAATAAAATATAAATAATTATAAAATAGTAATATATGATGAATGATATAATAAATTATTGGTAAATCTATAGTATTATTTAACTTGGGAAAAAAGTAACAAACATTAAGGTAAAATATACCATTTTGACAAAAAAAAACAGTAATTTTAAATAACAATTAATTTTAATGTTTAATTAAAATATCTTTTAACTAAAAAAATAAAATATTGCTATCGTTTTGGTAGAATATATCCTTTTTCAGCCAAATTAATGTCGTCAATTTATAAATTATTTGATGTTTGTTTTCAAAAGATACACATTACTTTTAACTAATATTACAGATTCTGGACATATAATCATATCGTGTATAAGATTTTTAAATCAATATGTTTAAAATTTTAGTTAAATTATATTAAAAGTATTAACATAACAATTTGTTTAAAAATAATTTTTTAAAAATGGTTTAACAAACATATTTTAAAACAATTTTGTAGAGTTGTGTCTCGTATTTTTAGCTTTTCTTTTCCTAGTTAAACTCTGTTTTTAGTTTTCCACTTAAACTCGATCGGTGTAGGTTATTTTAATATTATTTGACCTACAAATTTAACCTATAAATATGCTCTTTTCTACACTAGAAAAATAACTCATTACACATTTAGGTATTAATTTTACAAGCTTTTTGTGTTTATGTTTTGAGGGTTCTTACTTTAGATTTTGGGGTTTAGTTTTATCTTCATCTTTTATACTATTTATTTTTTCCGTTTTAGTGAAATTATCTATACCCGTGGTTTTTTATCCTCTTCAAAGGGGTTTTTCCATGTAAAATATTTGTGTTTGATCTTTTCAATTTCTTTGTTATTTTACTTGTTTGTTGCTTAACCGAGTTTATCTCTAACAAAATGGTATCAGAGTTAGTTCAATTTCTACATTCAACCCATTTAAAGATGGTAGTAATAAGGTTTAATATTGATAAGTTCGATGGCATCACAAATTTTAATCTGTGGCAAGTTTGGATGACGATGATTCTAACTCAGAGCGATCTTAAGAAGTTCCTTACAGAGAAAAAGCCTGCAGACTTAGATAAATCAGAATGAAATAGGTTAGATAAAAAAATTCTATCGATGATTCAATTATGTCTAACAAATAATGTGTTGCAAGAGGTTTTGATGGAGAAAATGACATTCACCTTATGGAAAAGGTTAGAAGCCCTCTATGTGAAAAAATCTTTGACTAACATATTAGTGTTGAAACAACGTCTATACACATTCCGCATGGACGAAAGTGAGCAACTTAGAGGTCACATTAGTTAATTTATTACTCATTTGAATGATTTAAAAAATTTCGAGGTTCAGATTGACAATGAAGATTAGACTACACTATTATTGTGCTCTTTATCCCCATCATAGAAGTCTTTTAGGGATACCCTAATTTATAACAAAGATAATCTCTCATTCAAGGATGTGAAGGGTCATCTGTTGAGCAAAGGAAATCTTGAAAATGATTTTGGTTTAGATAGCAAGTCAAATAGGCAAGCCTAGGTTTTGGTAGCATCAAGGAAGCGAGTAAGAGATGTCACTATTGTAAGAAGTTAGGTCACATCAAGGTAGATTGTTACAAAATGCGAAATAAAAGGGCTACTGAGAGCAATAAGGAAAATTTAGCTGGTGCTAATTTGGCTAATGACAAGGGTGATGATTTCTTGTTGGTATCAACAAGTGAAAGCTCCGAGCTTACGTTCGAGTGGATCTTGGATTTAAGGTGTTCTTTCCACATGTGTCCCAACATTGATTGGTTTTCCGCATACAGTTTAGTTGAATGTGGAGTTGTGTGCATAGGGAATGGTTCATCTAGTAAGGTAACCGATATTGGTACTGTTCAGATCAGGATGCACAACGGGACAATTAAGACACTGTCAAATGTTAGGCATGTGTTTTAATTAAATAAAAATCTCATCTCCTTGGGAATTTTGGGCTCAAAGTGTTGTAGAATTAAGATTGAGTCAAACAACATTAATGTATCTCGTGGGGCTATCGTTTTAATTAAAGGTAAAAAGATTGATAGTCTTTATGTTCTAGAAAGATCAACGGTGACTGGTGGAACAAGATGTCCCTCGTCTGTTAAGGAGTCGAAGTCGACTCATTTGAAGCGGAGACAACTTGGTCATTAGAGGGAAAAATGTATGACTGTTTCATATAAAAGAGGTTCTCTTTTGGATGCATGTTTTGAGAAGATAGGGCACTATGTTTGTTGAAATCAGACTCGGGTCTATTTTGATTTGGCAGTGCACAAGTCGAAGACTAGAAGTCTTCCAGCATCTAAGCACAACTTCTACTCAGTTAATATCTTGCATAGTTCGAGATAAGCCCATGACGGGTTTTGGCAATGAAGGCGTTGTGGAAATATGAGTCAAGGTGGAGATTTGTAAAGTTATACCTCATATTTTTCGGCTTCTCTTCTCCCAGTTAGACTCTATTTTTTAGTTTCCCACTTAAGCTTTGATTAATGTAGATTATTTTAATATTATTTGAACTACAAATTTATCCTATAAATAGACTCTTTTTCTACCCTAGAAAAATAACTCATTACACATTAAGGTATTAGCTTTTACAAGCTTTCAGAGAATCTTGTATTTATGTTTTGAGGGTTCTTATTTTGAGTTTGGGTTTTAGTTTTATCTCCATCTTTATATTATTTGTTTTTCCGTTTTAGTGAAATTATCTTTTCCCGTGGTTTTTTATCCTCTTTGGAGGGGTTTTTCCATGTAAAATATTTGTGTTCGATATTTTCAATTTCTTCGTTATTTTACTTGTTCGTTGCTTAACTAGGTTTATCCCGAACAAATTTTATTTCTTTGTTCAAAATTTATAAAATTTACATAAATACTTTAAAACTGCTTAAAATATGTTAAAAACATGTTACAATTTGTTAATTAAACATGTATGTATATTAAATATATTTTCTATGGTACTATATTTAAATAAACATTTAATTTAAAACTTCATTTAGGTAAAAATTTAAAATTGATTTAGGAAAATTTAAAATTTATTAAATATATTTTAAATTAAACACACAATGCACGAGATAAAAACTAGTATATATATCTATACTATTTATTATGTTTTTTTTACTAAATTGGTGCCACCTAAATAGGTTATGTATTGATGATATAGATTACTTGATCATGTACCAATAATGAAAGGTAATACAATCCATGTATTCGGTCTAGAAGTCCATGTTCGGTTAATAGGGTTATAATTTGTAGAATGTGTTATTGTATATGTTAAAGCGATATTAGTCAATACCTAATTCATATTAAATCAATAAATTGAATTTAAATGTATATGTGATAAATGATAGCAGATGAAACCTTATGCGGATTTAGTATTATGAGCCTTGAGGACCAATGATGTTATGTAACAAATCAACATATTCGATTGAGAAATGAAACAAGAATGCATATGTGAAATGCCTTATGTATCATGAAATTGAGATATAAATAGTGATATAAAATGTCATATGGTTATAAAAGATATTGGATTGTCATTGATAATATAATTTTAATTTAAGTATAGATATTAAATATCAAAATATAAAGTCTTGAAGGCAAAATGATAGGTTGGCATTTAGAACCTAAATTGAATGGGGAATCATGCGGTAAATGAAATGGTCATGAGACAAACAACTAACGATAGGAGTATGTTACAAATGTTTTTAATGATTAAATTATATACTTGAATTGTTTATACATTGCTTTCAAATTATGTTAGTATCATTGAATTTTTTTTGCTAAACATGCGGATTTATTTGCTTTTAATGTTATGGTAAAGATGGCATGTACCTACTACCTAAACTTGTTTTTGGAGTCAATTGTGGTGCCTTGGTATCTTCTTTGCTTCAAATTTGTAATGTAAGCATGTTCTATAGGCATATAAGCATTTGATGATAAGATTATGTGATTATGTTGAGATGCATTATCTTAAGTTAATGATTTTGCTATGTTTAATTGGTTGCATTCATGCCTTATATGTGAAATTGATATTTGAAATTGGAAATATTGTGATTATTGATAAGTGCTATAAGTAACATATTTTTCTTCATTATTAATGCGTTTTTAGGTGATTATTCAATGTTAATTGTGAATTTTATACTCCTAATCCTTTAAATTCATGTTTTGATATTTAATAAAGCACTTGGGAGCAAAATAAGTGAAAACCGGAAAATAGGAGCAAGCTACATGAGCCATACAGACTGACCCCTTCTACATGGTCGTGTGACCCACAGGAGTTGCCACACGACCATGTGGTAGACCATGTTGATTGCGCGAATTTACACTCTGAACAGTGAAAAAACACGATTTTTAGGTTTTTTAGGCATTCTAAGACATATATATGACAAAAATAAAAGGATAGGAGAGAGCCGTCATAGAATATTCAAGAAAACAACTCGAAAAACACCGTTGAAGCCAATTCTGAAGCAAATCTCCATCAATATTGAAGATTAACATTTGATTTCTTCGGAGATTATCATGAGTTTCTTTGTTTTTTTTTCGGTTATACTGTCTCTGAGATGTTTTTATTTTCAAGCATGAACTAATTTTCTAAATACTTAGGGGAGATAAACCCTATGATGAATTTTGTCTTTTGATTTTTATTCTACACAATAAATACTTAGATCTAGTTCTCAATTATGTATGTTTAATTCTTGGTTTGATATTTCTAGATTATTGATCCATGTTTGATGTGCTTAAATCAGAGGAATAGACTCTATTTAAGAGTAGATCTTGCGTAGCTGAGTGGAGTTGCATGCAATATTAGAAATAGGATGATATAAATCTACCGGATTAGAGTCTTCGTGGGAATGATATCTGTGCTCACCGTAGCTATACTATTAATTGATAGATGCACTTGCCTTAATCAAATTTTTAGTTAGTTCATGATGCATCAATTCATGATAATAACCATGTGTTTGAATGTGTTTAAATAGGCAAATATGAGGTTTAAAACATGAATTTGGTGTTCCATAATACTTCGAATTGAAATGGTATTGTTTTGAGTCCAACTAAGTGTGTTTTGGGGTCATTTTTAGGTCCTAGCAAACTTCTACTAGTGCAAGTGGTTAGATGGATCGGAAAAGTAAGTTAATAGCCAAAAAAGAATAGTAACAGGGACTTCTAAGTCCAAACTTCTATTGATACAAGTGTGGAAAAATAGGCTCCCTCCCCTATTTTGACTTGTTTTAACCGTTGGAGTCCCGATCTTGGTCCTTATCATCCCCGAACACCTAGAACTCAATTAAAAATGCTTCTAAAGTGTTTAAAATGACTTGAACTCGTTTTTAATTAATATGAATGGTTTGTATAATGTGATAAATGCTTGATACTTGTGTTATTTTTTAAAGAGAAGTTAATTCAAGTTGCTTTGGCAATGAATGTGATGCCATACATTTGGGCCCTACGATCGGGTTAGATATTGGCTGTCACATATACACTTTAGTTTTTAACATGATTTGGCCTCTTTATGTTATCATGTTATTAGTCTGAATAGTTAATATTGTTAACTATGTCAATCGAAACGTTTATGTCAATTTTTGTTAAAAACACTATTCAAGCTGAAAAAAATATTTTAACATGATGAATTTGAATGCACGTTTTTAAAAAAAAATCCTAATCAGGATTTATGACATTATTTTATTGTTACATGGCTACCAAGTGAATTCTTTTAATTTCTATATGTCATCGTATAATTTAATAGAAGAATTTTAATGGTGGTAGCAACTAGATCTACATTTTAAATTTAAAAATAGATAAACAAATTCCTAAAAATAAAAGTAGGAGGTTAAATTCTAAAAGTACGAAGTGTATAAAGAGTTCAAGTATATTTTAACTTTCAAATTTTTACTCTATAATTTAAATCAAATATATCGAAACAAATCAATATTAATCAAAATAAAATAAAACATATTAAAATTTTGACCCAAATAAAACATAAACTATTGTGTACCAGTGTAAATTGAAACAATATGATCTAAATTATCATGATACAAATGTTTAACCGTCACGTAATATTTCATGAGAACCACACGGCCAACCTCCTCAATTAATGACCAAGTGGCCAACCCTCCTGAATTATTGAACAAGGTATTAGGTATAGAAGAAGCTGAAAACAAATAAGGTTAAAACTTCAAAACATATTTATACCATCCTTAATACAAATATTATACTTCTTCTCAAATTTTCCTAAATCACCCACAATGTGTGGATGAAAAATAAATTTACATGTTAAAAACAAATTTTTTTTAAAATTTTTAATAATAAATATAAATAGAGTGATAACGAATTTATATTATAATATTATTAAACACGTGCTTCATCATTGAGTTAGTAAATTTTTATTTAAAATTATTTAATAGTACGAAAATAAAAAAATTCATAAGGATAATTGTTAATTTTATTTAATTAATCAACACTAATTAAAACTAAAATAATATTAAGAAGAAATTATTTAGGGTTCAAAAGTGTATAAAATAGGGTAAACTACACCAATTGTCCCTAACCTTTAATTAAAATTACATTTCAGTCACTCAATTTTCAAAAGTTACATAATTGCTATGAAAGTTATCAAAATGTTACATTTTGTTGCTTATCCGTTAACTTCATTAAGAGGGTAATGTAGCACATTAATTTAAAGGGTTGATAATCAATTTAGCAACTATAACTAAAATATATTTTAAATTTTTTCTTAATAATAATTTTAAAAATTTAAAGGGTGAACTACTTGGATAGTTATCCAAGTTTTAGCAAGTTCCTATTTTGGTTACTGATTTTTTTTTGTTAATTTAGTCAACCCGTTAGATTAATTGTCATTTTTTGTTACTCTACCATTAAAATGCCTTGGTCACTAAACAAAATGTTAACGTGACCGTCTTTTGGTTGGTATAAAAACAAATTTAGCCCTTAACACTTTACGCATGCTATCTATTTGTTCGTAATTCTAAAAATTCAACAAATTTAACCTTCAATATTTACATATTTTTTCAATTTAGTCAAAATTAAAAAAAATATAGTTTTAAAAATTGAAAAATATAAACTTTATTATAAAATGAAATAAAATATAAATTACTAAAATATATATAATTATATAAAGGCTTAAATATGAATTTGCTTGAGGATTCAAATAAATTTTTCTTGAATTCTAACAAAAATATTTTAGGATTCAACAAAACTTAACCCTTAATTTCTCTTGAATTTTTGAATAAATATTTATTTATTTTTTCTTTAAACCCCATCGAGCTAAACGAGTCCTTTTAATTTATTTTTTGAATCAATCATTACCAAATTCTATTAGTACTATGATCAAATAGTTGGTTGAGGGACTCAAATTAGAAAACTTTTACTTAAAGAAACATCTCTGGATTCATTTTGGTGGCAAAGTGTAGGGCTTTGAGGGATTCAAATACTTAAAGGCTAAATGATACTTCATTGATCGATTTTTTCCTCATTGAAAGAAAATGCAAAACAGAGTTTGGGTATGCCTGTAAAAAAAAAAAAAAAAAGAAATTGACTTTGGGTGTGGGTTTAATGGTGAGTGCTTGATGATGAAGTGGTGATGTAGTTTGGGTCTAATAAAGTTGGGTATCAATTTGGTATGATATTTGAGATTGTGAGATTTGGGCAGGAGTATAAGAACAATGAGAAGCTTGAAGATGAACAGGAAAGGAGATGAGGGGACAATGTTGTTTTACAAGATGAGGGGACAATGTTGTTTTACACAGTTTATCTCTTTTCTTTGGTTGACCAAGAAAATCTAATAACAAGAAAAAAAAAATTGCACATTTGTTTTTGCAATTTTTTTAATTGCATATATAAAAAGTAGGAGCATTTGGTGGGTTTTTTAAAATGATTTTGAATTATAACTAAGAAAACTTTACCTATTTCGGTTGTAGGATTGATTAATTTTTTTGAATGTTTTATATTTTGAATATTTTATTTATAAATTTTAGAATTTGGATTAAATTGACTAAACGTGTAAACATTAAAGATTAAATTTGTTGACTTTTTAGAATTAGGACCAAATAGCAACTAAGCCTTTTGTAATTATATATATTTTAAATATTTTATATTTTTATGTCTTTTATAATAAATTATATATATTTCAAGTTCTTAAAATTCTAAAATTTTTATTTATTTGAATTTAGACTAAATTGACAAAATATGCAAACATTGAGTGTTAAAATTGTTGAATTTTTCTAGAATTAGGATCAACTTGATAGAATGTGTAAAGTGTTAATGGCTAAATTTATTATTATACTAATAAAAAGACTACCATGTTGGCATTTTGTTCAATAACCAAGGCAATGGAGTGATTAAAAATGACAATTAATCTAATGGAAGTAACTAAATTAACAAAACAAAAATCAGTGACCAAAATAGGAAGACATCAAACCTTGGGTGACTATACGAGCAGTTTACCCTTTGAAATTTGTAGAATTATTAAGAAAAATTTTAAATGTATCAAATTAATATTTAGTTATAGTTCAGGGGCTAAATTGGTTATTAACCCTTTGAATTAATGTGCTACGTCACTCACCCTCAGTAGTTAACGCCAATGAAAATACCCGCAATCGTCCACATCCATTCTCTGTTTTCTTTTCTAACAGAGTGGAAGACAACAGTCCATATCCTTTCGTTTTAGTATTTTCTTTCTTGCCTCTTTTTTACTCTCTCTAACTGTTATCTGTAACCCCAAAGCAAAAAAATAAAAAATAAAAAATAAAAAATGGAAGCAATTGGTACTGGTGCTGCGGCCAATGTTTCTTCCGAGACTGCGAAAGGTATCTTCCACCAAGTTAAACGTCATATTAGATATGTAATCTTCTACCAGAAATTTGTTGACAAGTTCGAGCAGAAACATAGGACGTTGATTGCAAAAAGAACAAGTGTGCAGCAAGATGTTGATGTTGCAGAAAGGAACGGGGAGAAGATTAAAGCCGATGTCCTGGATTGGCGCCACCGAGTGGAGAAGGTTGTCACTGAAAAGGAGAAGAAAGTGAAGGATCTTGAAGTCAAAGCGAAGACCAAGTGCTTCTTTGGCTTGTGTCCCAACATCAAGTCTCGCTACCAGCTTAGCAGGAAGGCAGAAAAAGATGCTGCCACTTTTGATGAGCTTATCAAAGAGTGCCAATTTGAGCGCGTGGGATACCCTGATGTTGCTGATCCCATAATCCATACAGACTTTGAGGCCTTTAAATCAAGAGAGGAGGTTTTCAATGATATCATGGAGTCACTGAAAGATGCAACAACAAGCATGATTGGAGTGTACGGAATGGCTGGTGTGGGCAAAACATGGCTGGTCAAAGAAGTTGAGAGACAACTCCATGAGGTTGAGGTTAAATTATTCGATTCAGTAGTTAGGGCAACTGTATCTCAAATTCCTGACATTAAGGAAATCCAAGACCAAATAGCATACTCATTGGGTTTGAAGCTTGAAGAAAACAGTCCGGATGTAAGAGCCCGTAAATTGTATGGAAGGTTAAGGAAGGAGAAAAATGTTCTTATTATTTTGGATGATCTTTGGAAGAAACTGGATCTAGAGGAAGTCGGGATTCCATTTGGAAGTCAACACAAAGGATGCAAAATACTGTTGACCTCAAGAAATCAAAATGTTCTAAGCAATGGGATGGATGCTACAAAGACCTTTGCAATTGTTGATTTAGATGACGAAGAAGCTTGGGAGTTCTTTAAGAAGATGGCCAGGGACAGTTTTGAAAGTGATGAGGAGCTGCGATCTACAGCAATTAAGGTAGCCAAGAAATGTGCAAGATTACCACTCGCCCTTGCAACAGTTGCGAGGGCGTTGCGAAATAAAAGTTTATTTGTTTGGAGGGATGCTTTACAACAACTACAGAGGCCTTACTTGGAAAAAAGCTCCAATGAGATATCTGCTGAGGTACATTCGGCTATTGAGTTGAGTATCAATCATTTATCGAGTGAAGACCTCAAGCAGATTTTCCTGCTTTGCAGTTTACTGCGTCGTGTCGTTAGGATTGAAGACTTGTTGAGATATGCTCTTGGTTTGGGTCTAATTAAAGGAGCCAACAGCATGAAAGCAGCACGAGATAGGCTGTTAAAAATGCTGAGTACCCTCAAAGAATCTTGTTTGTTGCTTGATAGCAAAAGTTCCAATGAGGAGTACTTTGATGTGCATGATCTTACTTATATTGTGGCCAAATCAATCGCGTCAAAGGACAATCAAGTGCTTACTTTAACAGAGGAGGATGAGGATATTGTAACAGATTGGCCAAATGGAGAGTCAATGAAAGAGTGCAACAAGATTATTTTGCAGCATCCCAGTATCAACAGGCTTCCTGACCAGTTGAATTGTCCGCAGCTTTTTCTTTTCTTTTTGTTCAGCAAGGATCTCTCCTTGACGTTGCCGGATAACTTCTTCAAGGAAGCAAAAAATCTTAAAGTCTTAGATTTGACTCGCATGCATTTTTCTTCTTTACCTTCATCAATTGGTCTCCTAACTAGCCTCAGTACATTGTGCCTAGATCAATGCAATTTGGGAGATAACCTAACCATTATTGGAGCGCTCAAGAACTTAAATGTGCTTAGCCTTTTGCAATCTGATATCAAAATTGTACCCAAGGAAATTGGACAATTGTTGAAGCTAAAGTTGTTAGATGTAAGTGGTTGTACTAAACTCAAAACAATTTCCGCTGATGTCTTGCCAAGTTTGTCAAAGTTAGAAGAATTATATATGGGTGGCACTTCTATTCAATGGGGACAACCCAATGCTAGTCTTGCTGAACTGAACACACTGTCTCAATTGTCCACTTTAGAAGTTCAAATTCCGGACGCCAAGGCTGCCCCCGAGGACTTCTTTCAAAAGTTGGAAAAGTTGGAAAGATACAAGATTTGCATAGGAAAGGAATGGGGGCGGTTTGGCAACTATCAATATTCAAGAACCTTAAGACTCAGGCTAAACACAAGCATTGATGATTTGGATCATGGAATTAAGAAGTTGGTAAAGAGAACTCAAGCTTTAGAATTGGATGAACTGAAAGGTGTGAAGATTGCACTGAAGGAGTTAACAGATGAGGAAAGGCTATCACATTTGCAGAATCTGCATATCCAAAATGGTTTGGATATTGAATCTATCATTAATGATAGAAATGAATTTCCTCGATTGCAGTCCTTGACATTGCAGGGTCTTCCTCAACTCGTAAGCTTTTGCTCTCAAGACAAAATCGATGCTACCTCATTACCTCAACGTGAATTGCCACTTTTCGGAGAAAAGGTATGTATAATTCGATATCTTTCTAGTTTTTCTTTCAGGGCTTTCTTTCCTTTTTCTGATTCATGCAGTGTTGCTCTTGTGGTGTTGAATAGTTATGTGAGAGTGTTTTTTATTTTTCCTGTTTCTGATCATATGATGGGTTCTTCTGTCCTCAATACTCTCAACATATTTTATATTTACTAGAATTTTTCTACAATATGACACTTTTTATTGGTTGGCAGACTTTATTTTTGATTTTTTGAGTTTTTAGCTTGTTTGTATTGTGTATTCAGTAAGTATGTTTTTTTATTAAATTAGTTTTTTAGAAAAAATATGACATGTTTTGGAATTGGAAGCATATCACCATTAGAAATTTCAAACGGGTAATTTTTTTATTGTATTTGGTAATTGCGAAAATAGAATTATAAAGCAAATATTCCTTTATATATATATATATATATATAATATTTATTTGAAAGTAGAAATAATTATGTGTATGGTTTCAGATATCGTTTTCTTCCTTGAAAAAATTGCGGTTGGCATCACTTAATGTTATAAAGGTATGGCACAACCAGTTGTCAAATGTATCTTTTTGCACTCATGAGAAGTTAACCACATTGAAAATTGATGGTTGTAGAAACATAAAATACCTATTATCATTTTCTATGGCTAAATGTCTGGTTCATCTCAAATACTTTGAGATAACTGAATGCAACTGCTTAGAGGAGATAATTTTTTTGGAAGATATAGAAGAAGAAACTGAGGCTACGATGACTTTATCATTATTTCCTCAATTAAAGTCCTTAGAGCTAAAGAATCTTCAGCATTTGAGTGGATTTTGCTCCACCTCTCAAAATAAAGTTATTGAATTTGCATTCATGAAATCAATGAGGATATACAACTGTCCAAACTTGGACAGCTTCATATGGAGATATACAAGGCAGGCGAATCAACGAATCTGTAGTCAGGGTGATCTGTTTGACAATAAGGTGGGTTAATTCTTAATTTTTAGGTTCACTCATTTCCTCCTTGTTGGCTTTGGCTTTAATGGTATAGTGGAAAGAAAATTAAAAAGATAGGAAAATTTAAGGAGTAAAAGGATAGAAAGATAGAAAATATTTATTTTTCTTTTCTATAGTATGGTCGATAAGAAAGATGAAAAGATTGAAAGAAAAAGTAAATTTCTTTTTAATCATTTTTGGTATAGTTGAAAATGAGAGGAATGAAAATGGAATTTTGAAAATGCATATTTTAGACTAACAAGCATCTCTTCCATTTTCTCTTCTCTTATTATTTCAATTTGAAATAATTTGTTTTTATGAATTATGTGAAAAATGAGCTTTTCTTTTTCTTTTTAATTTTTTTTACCAATCAACACTCAAAATTTATTTATTTATTTTCCACATTTCCACTCTCTCTTTCTATCCTTCTACTTTTCCACAAACACACAATAAATGAAACAAACAGCTAGCTTCTAATTTCATTATATTGGCATGAGTGCAGGTTGCATTTCCCAAACTACAAGAATTGAGGGTCAAAGGATGTGATAAGTTGTTATCCATTTTTCCATCTAATGTGCTCACAACATTTCAAAGGTTGCAGCATCTAACTGTAAACACTTGTGGTTCCTTACAACAAGTATTTGAAATCATGCATGAAGAAAAAGAAATCGCTTTACTTGCAACCACTCAACTAAGAGAATTGCATATGATAAGATTACCAAAGTTGAAACATATTTGGAAAAATGATCCCAAAGGAATTTTTTCTTTTAAGAAAATCTGTACAATATTTGTTTGGCGCTGTCAAAATTTGAAGAGTGTATTTCCAGCCTCAATAGCCAAAGACCTACCACGATTACGTTATCTTGGAATATTTTATTGTGGAGTGGAGGAGATTGTTTCCAAATTAGAGGAAGGATCCGAGTCGGAAATAGCCGTCAATTTCGAGTTGGATCAACTATACAGCCTTAGGCTTTGGAGGCTACCAGAATTGAAATGTTTCTACCCGGGTAAGCATACCACAAAGTGGCCAATGTTAAACAAGTTGGAACTAGTTGAGTGTGAGAAATTGAAGATATTAGGTACACAACTGATCACTAACAATGGACAACTTGACTTCCCAGTCCATCCACCACTTTTCTACTAAGAAAAGGTATGAATCCTCTCACTCCTACTCTATATATTAACTTTATCCTTTGCCTTCCAAAACCATTTTTGCTTCTTTTTAACTTTTTTTTTTTAAAAGAATTCTTTAAATCATTTTTTTCTTTTCCAAAAATATGAAAAGAAGGAACACTGTAAATTTGTTAAGAAATGTATAAATAATTTAACCAACAATTATAACTTAAATATGTAGGCTCCACTTTTTGATAAATTTATCAAACAAAACACTAATTGCAATATGAAAAATGTAAAGTTGTGTGAGTTAAGGGATACTAAAAGGTAAAACAACACTCTTCTTTGCCAAGATTATGAAGGCAAGACTCAAAAATCCAGTCATAAAGAGTTAGGACTTTGAGCTTTTAATGATTAAAATCTTGACTTTTTCATTATTTTGAGGTGATTTAATAAATAACACAAGTTAAAGGTCTATAAAAATGAAGGACTAAAATAAATTTTTTAAGTTGAAATATTAATAAATCATTATAATTAAGATTTAGCCATAAATGCATCTGTAACAGTATCATGGCACAATAAAACCAACAAGATTGGTTCAATTTTTACAGTTTATTTAAATTCTAAAAATAAAGTTTAAAATCCTTAAAGTTTTATCTTATGAATAAACATTTAGTCCTAATCAAATTTCAACCAACTTTTATCTTATGCATTTAATCATAGTCGATGAATAGTTAATGTAAGAGGATTGCACTATTCATTCTAATCGATAGCATTTATTCTTGAGATTTTTCATTCATTTGAATCATTCTCAACATCAAGAATTTTGGTTCAGGCAATCATGCTTTTGGATTCCCATGTTCAGATAAATTAATAATAAAAGGTTACCTTGAGTTGGAGATATTTTGTAAGAGAGTTTTAAATGCGGAAAGAGTAGAAGATGAAAAGGGTAAGGGACATTGGGGTGGTGACCTTAACAACATTGTCCAACAAATTGCATTCAACAAAGGTACTATTTCATATTCCTTTAATTTAGCTTTAACCATTCTATTTTCTTCTTGAATTTCTTCTTTTCGGCATGCTCTGATTTGGTAATAAGCTTTTGAGTAATCCTTGTTTCTTTCTTGGATTTTGTACCTTGGTAGGTACCAAGGTACATGGGTATTTTTGTCTAAAATGTAGCACTACTGGCATTGACATTATTCTCTTGGGATAGAAAGCAACAACTCAGAGATTCTCTTTCCAACTCTTTTCATTGAAAGGGGATATCCCATTTTTGTTTTCTTGTATCATTGCTTTCTTTCATTTTTTTTTTCTTGTTCATTTTTCTTAAATATTTGATTCCCTATTCTTGTTGTACTACTTGTTTTTCTCTAGCAAACTAACCTTACTTAGAGAAACAAAGCATCATGGGTGTGGGAAACTGGAGAAAGATATGGCACAATCAGTCAACAAACTACGTAAGTCTATATCTTACATGTGTGTTTGATTGAAGGGGGAAAAGTAAAACTTTGGAATACCTTTTTTCCATTTTTATATAAGGGGATGAATGATGAAATTACAGCGGATGCAAATAATAAACATGCCAACAATTTACATGCAATGACAATCACTCAATCCGTTGCTATGGAAAGAGCCTTAAATCTGTATTTTCCTAAACTTATTACATCCTTCTACTTTATAGGGAAAAGTTTCAGCTCAAGGATACATACTACAGAAAGGCCAAAATTGAAGGAAAAATATCCTACTTTTAGTAATGAGCTTAAGCATAAAATGTAGTTTAATGGCAGAAATTGATTATTTCGCTTATCATTTTAGCAGAGTTGCTTTATAAAGAGTTATGGGAGATGCCCTTCCATTGCAGGTTTAATTGTTCTTTACACGAGCAAAGATAATTTTACTATAATGGCAACAGAACGAAGAGTACAAAAGATGAAGATAAAAACTAAACCTAGAAAAAATAAAGAACCTTCAAAACATAAACACAAAATTTTCCAAAAGTGTTATGAGTGCTAATCTTTAATGGGTGTATTTCTAAGGTTGTAAAAGAGCCTACTTATAGACTAAATTCGTAGGTCAAATAAAAAAAATAATTTAGACTAATCATAATTCGACCAAAACAAATAAACAGAGTTTAACTGGGAGATTATCTTTCAAATTTGACTGAAATACGAGGCATACTCAACAAATCTCCACCTTGACTCGTATTTTCGCAACACCATTTTTGTCAAAGCCCATTATGGGCATATCTTGAACTATGCAAGGAATTAACCGAGTCAAATTTTTACTTAGAAGCTAGAAGACTTTTAGCATTTGACTTGTGCACTGCCAAATCAAAACTAACTCTGATCTAATTTTCACGAACACAATGCCCTAATTATTTGAAACCTACATCCAAAAGAGAATCATTCTTCAACAAAATGGTTATACCTTTTTCCCTCTTATAACCAAGTTGTTTCTGCTCCAAATAAGTCGACTTCGACTTCGAAATGGATGATGGACGTTTGATTTCACCAGTCACTGTAGAACCTTCCAGAATATAAAGATTGTTGATCATTTTACCTTTCATCAAAACAAAAGCCCCACGAGATACCTTAATGTCGCTCGACCTGATGTTGATTTTACAACCTTTCGAGTCTAAAATACTAAAGGAGATGAGATTTTTTCATAAATCAGGTACATACCTAACATCTGGCAGTGTCTTGAGCGTCCCATCATACATCTTGATTTGAATAGTACCAATACCGATTACTTTACTGGATGAATTGTTTTCCATGCACACAACTCTACCTTTAAGCGAACTGTATGTAGAGAACCATTCTCTGATGGGACACATGTGGAAAGAACATCACGAATCTAGGATCCACTTAGATATAAGCTCGAAACTTTTGCTCGTTGACACTAACAAGAAATCATTACCTTTTTTGTTGACCAAATTAGCACCAGCTACACCTTTCCCGTTGCTCTCAGCAGTCATTTTATTTTGCAGTTTATAACAATCTATTTTGCAATGACCTAACTTCTTACAATAATGACACCTTTTGTCTTGCTTCTTTAATGCTACTAAAATGGAAGCATGTCTATTTGTCTTGCTATTCGAACCAAACTCATTGTTGAGTTTGTTTTTACTCAACAAAGGACCCTTCATATCCTCAAATGAGAGATTGTCTTTACCATAAATCAGGGTCTCCTTAAAAGAATTGTATGAATGGGGTAAAGAGTACAGTAATAGCATAGCCTAATCTTTATTGTCAATTTGAACCTCAACGTCCATTAAATCATTCAAAAGAGAAATGAATCATATGATCTCTTAAAAGCTCACATTTGTTCATGCGAAACGTAAATAGATGTTGTTTACACACTAAACTGTTAATTAGAGACTTAGCCGCATAAAGAGTTTTTAACCTTTTTCACAAGGTGGATGAGGTTTTCTCCATCAATACCTCTTGTAATACCCTATTCGTGAGGTACAATTGAATTGCAGACAGGGTTTTTTATCAAACTTATCCCATTTTGTCTAATCTAGATTCTCAAGCTTTTTTTTTTCTGGAAACGACGTTTTTTAGGCTAGTCTGAACTAGAATTGTCATCATCTAAACTTGCTACAAATTGAAATGTGTGACACCATCAAATGAATTGATCTGTAAAAATTGAATTAGCTCTTATACCACTTGGAGATTGACTTGATTAAGCAACGAACAAATAAAAAATACTGAAATTGAGAAATTAAACACACAAATTTAACGTGAAAAACCCCTTCAAAGAGGATAAAAAATTACGGGTAAAGATAAGTTTACTATAATAGTAATAGAACAAAGAGTACAAAATATGGAAATAAAAACTAAACCTAGAAACCCAAAAATAAAGAATTCTCAAAACATAAACACAAAATTCTCTCAATATGTTTTGAGTCTAATCTTTAAGGTTATTTTACCTAATTGACCGAAAAAAATAATTACAAAAATGAAATAAGTTCAAAAAAATTACCTAAATGACCTAAGATGAATAATACTCGGGAGTAATGAATACTAGATGGCCGACACCCACATAAATTCTGACACAATCATTTCCTCATAATTGAGTCAGATAGTAAAAAAAAATAATTTTTTAGGTTTTGGACAAGAGATGGTTGGCACCATGTATTTTTCTCCAATTGTATCATACTGGTATAACATGTATAACATTATCTAAAATAAAATTTGGGGTGACATGACATTGATGGTCGACACCTTTTTAACTGATTACAAAAAAATTAGGTTGTCATGACACTAATAGTTGGCATCCCTTTTCCAAAATAAAAAAAAAATTTAGGTGTTGAGACACTAATAGCCAACACCTTTTTTATAGACAAAAAAATTTTTGGGGTGTTGGAACACTGATGGTTGGCACCCCTTTTTAAGATTAAAAAAATTTTGGGTGTTGGGACATTAATGACCGACACCCTTTTTCCAGATTAAAAAAATTTGGGGTACTGGAACACTAATGGTTGACACCCCCTTTATCAATTAAAAAAATTGGGGTGTCATGTATCCAATGGCCGACACCCCCTAACCTATTTATTTGTGGTTTCTTCTATTTGGTTTTTTCTATTTACTAGTTTAACAACAAAAATAGTGATATATCAGTATTTTGTTGAGGAGGAAGCATATATTTTTTAAGATGAGTTCTCAAAATTTGTTAGTCTATGTTAATTGCGATGGAGAAATTATAAATACAGTTGAAGAAGCTTGTGTATTTCAAAGTCGGTAAAAAATTGGAATAAGATTCAACAAACGTGTTTTGCTAGTGGAATTGAAAGAGAAGATTAGTATGAAGACAGTTGTCCATTGCGGGAAGCAAATGTTAACATTGCTTTACAAAATTCTAATTTCAATGGAACCTTTCAGGTTTGCGAAGATGGAGCTTGAAGATGATGATATAGGCACAAAGATGACAATTTATTACCCCCTGAGCTCGAGAATCTAAGTTCAATTGAGTTGTTCGCAAAGTTAGTCGATCCAAAACCCGTTCAAGTTGTAATTTCAGCAAGTCAGTGTTTTGTATTTGATTTTGATCTTAATGTTTACTGGGAAGACCAGTCGGGCTATGAAGGGTTAATGCAAACTCCCAAAAATCTAAATAACGACGGATGTTTGTATAACATCTCAATCCCGAGTCCTCGTCTAGATATTTATCCAGAGGTGTTGGGTACTATACTAGATGGTGATGAAAGTTTTGTAATGAAGATCAGTCCCACCATGATAATGAAGATTTTAGTGGCCCTGATTTGGATGAGATCCCCGAAGATATAGACAATGAAGGCATGGTGGAGGGTGTTGATATGAACCCCAATTCGGCCAGGAACACAGGATCCGATATAGTTATCTATAATAATCCAAGGGCTTTCACGTCAGACGTAGATCTTGATACGGTGCATGTATATGAGTTCCCCGAATATCCAGATATAGCAACTACTCATCTACTGTAGGGAGAATCAGACGCTGAAGAGTTGTTCGTCGGACCATAATTCAATAACAAAAAATACTTTGTACATTCAACAAATCAATACAACTTGAAGTTATCTGTCGACTACAAAGTCATGAAGTCTACACAGTTTTTATATGTTAGATAATGTTGGAAAGATGGAAGTGGTTGTAATTAGCGTGTTCAGGTTGCTTTATTGGTGCAGACTCAAAGGTGGGCAATCAAGAAAATAGAAGGGCCTCACACATGCACGGTTGCTCGTATAATGTAAGACCACCAAAAATTGGATGCAAAAACCATATGCAACGGCATCATGCCATTGGTGAAAGACATGCCCATCATCCTTGTACTGGTCATTATTGTAAACATGCAAGCTCGATTCAAGTATCGAGTTTCTTATAGGAAGGCATGATGGGTGAAACAAATGGTGATGGAGCAGTTGCATGGTGATTGGGATGTGTCATACAACGAACTTCAAGGGTGGATAGCCGTGATGTAGAAGTATGTGCCAGGTAAGGTAACTGATTTGTAAACTTTGCCGCATAAAGGCTCAGACGGTGAAATACAACTGTAGAGACGAATTTTCCACCAATTGTTTTGGACGTTTCAGCCATGTGTGAAGGCATTCCCCTACTATAAATCGTTGGTGCAGGTGGATGGTATCTGGTTGTACGATAAATATATAAAAATACTTTTGATTGCGGTTGTACAAGACAGTAACCAGAATGTACTTCCTATCGCTTTCGCAATCGTGGAGGGTGAGAGTTTCGGGTCTTGGGATTTTTTCCTAACAAATCTGGGGAGGCATGTTGTCAAGCAAGACAACATTTGCATTATCTCTGTAGATTAAAGGGATCATTGGCTGCGATAAGATGTTCGGGGGGTTCCATGAATGTTTGTTTATTACATCCAACACATCACGACAAACTTCCACAAAGATTATAAAAATAAGGACTGGCGTAAAAAAATTGTGAACATGAGTAAAAAAATATTGTTGTAAAATATGTTTATATTTTATTTTTAATCTAATTATTAAAATTTTCAGTCAGTAATTATTTAAATTATTTTTTGAAATATTTCAGTTTGTATTTTATTAAAATAAATTTTCAAAAATTCCCATTTCTTAATTTTTTAAAATATTTTTTGAAAATTATTCAGATCTTTTTTATTTTTTGGCAAAATTTATCTGTTCCTATTTGTTTTTTAATATATTTTTTAAATTGGCTACACGGAGTACGAGCTAGAACCGTGATGATTCAAGCATAAACTTACGAGGCTTGAGGTGAAATGTCGTCCTTACCAACTAATTTCCAGCAGTGGTTGGGTAGAATGAATTTTTTATGACGGGTTTCGTTATGCTCATATAATAACCAACCTTGTAAAGGCGGTTAACTCCGTTCTGAGGCGTATACCCCATTTGCCAATTTCTGTTGTATTCTCGGCAATGTTGTATAGGCTTGCCAGATTGATGCTAATGATAGGGTTAAGGCAAGTAAAAGAAATGAAGGTCGGGCACGTGTACGTTGAAGTCGTCCGAAGGGCCATGGCAAACAACACATGTAAGGCATAGACGATGAATGCAAAATTGTATTCTTGCAACATGGAGTCTTTTCAAGTTTAAGAGTACATCGGTCGTCGCGTGAGACTTTCGCTCAGGTCCTACGCAGTTGATTTGTGGAACAAGAACTACAAGTATGGGAAGTTCCAAAACCTTCAATACCCGTGTGTGCATGTTCATGCAACGTGTGCGACAGCTAATTTAAGTATTGAATAATTCATAGACGAAGTCTACATGCTGCAACACACATTGCATATCTAGGAAAACGAGTTTCTTGTAAGGCCTCTTTTTTTCCCTTCTTATCCTTCTTTCTCTTATTAGCTTCAATGGTCCTCCACTATAAAAGCCCCAAATGGTCTACCACCCAACCTACAAAATAAACCACCATCACCAAGCTCCACCCATTAGAGAAATTTTTATTAATTTTTATCTCTCCTAGATAAAAGATGTAAGTTGTTTTATATTTTTTAAAATATAAATGGTTCCATTTTAATAAAATATTGATATTTTACGTCGAGCGTAAAATTTTTTTCGACTTTTGTACAAATATCAGAATGAATCCTCGACCTCTTCTCGATAATGGAAACCATAGCAAAGTTTGTACATAATATGGTAATTGTGATCCAATTAAGCTTTAAATAAAATTCATATAATTTTTTTTCGAGAAATAAAATAATATAATGTTTACTATTTTTGTAGGAAGAGTACCGGGTTGTGAGGCCTCGACTCCATGATCCGAGATATTTTCCTGACCAGCGGGTTGTGCCATATTTAAATGTTGTCAAGTTTGACACAGCCGCATTCATTTAGATTTTGGACCTAAAGGCCGATTTAATATCAACGCTAGTGGAATGAGGGTGCCCGAAGATTCACACATTCCACCTCCCATGTGAGGAATGCATTATAACACTACAAGATGTATCGGTCCAAGTGGGTCTATTTATTGAAAGTTAAATAATGACAGGGCTAGGTAAAGTGATCGATCATTGGTTAAATTACGAATGATTACTTGGAAGAGTGCCCCCCGATAATAAGGAAGAAAGATTAATCGGTATTGTGGAAACCATTTTTTTGAAAACAAAAAATTTTGTTGTCGACTTTAAAAAAACAAAACTGGAGTCGCCACCGATCCTTTATTAGGGTGTGATCGGCCCACCTTAAAAATAATTTTGGTCTGCGGAATTTGAAAAAAAACAGGTTCGGGAGTCAGTTACGCACGAGGAAGGATTAGCACCCTCGTAACGCCCAAAATTGGTACCAAATTGATTTTTTAATGCCTTGGTGTCGAAAATTTGAAAAGATTTTAAAAGGAAACTTTTTATTTCATGAATGGATTTAAAATAGCAAGACATTCTTATTTCAAAGAAATAAAACACCACACCCAGTGAGTTAGGGCACAATGTTTTTAAATCTTCAAAATACCCGAATATTGCCTTTTTGTTTTTGTAAATTCTTATTTCGAGAAGAAAATGTCATGACCAGTAAGTTAGGACCCAACAATTTAATTCCCGAGAATAAGCTTTTATTTAAAATTTGAAAATTTGTTGCAAAACAAATACTTGGCTTTCTAAATTCATCGAAAAATAATCGCGATCCAGTAAGTTAGGACACGATCTTTCACGTGAATCATGAATGTCAAATATTTCGGAATTTATAAAATAGGATGATTTAAGTACTTTGAGAAAATCAAAATATATGTTTTTAAAATGGATGCTAAAAAAGGGTTAAGGTATAACATGAAACAAATACCCTAATTTCAAACATATATGAATAAATATTCACAATTACATATACAAGTAGGTAGAATATACAAATATATTTACAATTATGCGTTCACATATATTTATTTACAAAAGTGAAAAGAATTTGAAACTAAAATATAAAATACACATTTTAAAAAATGTTTAGTATGTACAAAATTTATGCGTGGATTTATAAAAAGTTTAAATGTGTAGGTATATATTAGAGAATGCATGTATGCTTTAAATTATAAAATATAGGAATAAATATGTTACAACAATGTATATCTATATAAAATATAAATGCACGCAAAAGTATATGAAAGTTATGCACATAGAATGATAATAAAATATATATGTAAGGTGCATGTGTTTATAAAATCGTTAAAAGAATGTATGCACATATTATTGCAGAGAATATGCGAATGTGTATATATATATAGTAAGGGTAATAGTAATTCCTATAATAATAATAATAATAATAATAATAATAATAATAACATATAAAAAACAACAAATTAAGGATTAAATCAAAAATAAACAAAGTTTTGAAACCAAATTTAAAGATGGAAACTAAGGAAAAGGTCCAAATTAAGATGCGCACAACAGTAGGAGGACCCAGGTGGAAATTAATCCATCCTCTCAAAATACTGCGCAGCTAGGGACTGAATCGAAACGCGGATCAAATATGTGGCCTAATTTAAAAAACAAAAAAGGGTTTAAGTTGGGGCGCATTGCAAAAGGGAGGGATCATTTGCGCAAATCTCCCCTCTGACGTCAGAACGCGCGGATCCTCCCCTTCGGGTCGGGTCACCGCGCGGGTCAAGGCCTGGACAATACAGCGCCGTTTTGATCATTTATTTAAAACAAAATTTCTTTTCAAAATCAGTTGCAATCGAAGAGAAGAAAAAAAATAAAAAAAACAGAGGCCCCCCCTTTTGTTTGCTCTGCTAGGGTTTGGAACCCTAGCGTCCTTGCGCCGCCGCTCGATCGGCCCTCTCACCAAAACTCCGATCACGACGGAGATGGCGATGGCACGGCGTTTTCAGGTAAGTTTTCCTTTCCTTTTCCCTTGTTATTTTAAACGAAACAAAATGAAAAGTAAAAGAAAATATAAAAAAAATGTAAAAACGATAAACACTTTTAATAACAAGAAGAAATCACCTTTAAAAAAACAAGTCTTTACTGCTTTTTATTCTCGATTCCCTATCAAAAGATCCGTCCTTTTTACAGATAAAAGTCGGCCTTTTATAGCCTGAAAACCTATTTGTTTTACACTATATTTTCGCTAATGGACTCTCTGAATCCATGTTTGTAGGTGCGTGGAGAGTGGAGGCCGAAACGTGCGGCGATCGGGCATTGGGCGCGGCGCGGGTGCTGTTGCGGCGCTGAGGCAGATGCGGCGCTCCTTATTGCTTAGGGTTTTTCTGCTTAACTTTGTAGTGTTGGGCCAGGGACCGTTTTGGGCCGTCTGTTTAATTTTGTAATGTTGGACTAGGAACTGTTTTGGGCCGATTGGGCCTTATTACAGGTATTAAATTTACTTGGTTAAGGAATAATTTCAAAAACTTATCAAGCCGTCCAATGCAAACGAACATTATTTATGCTTCTAGAGCGTATCTTCTACAATTGATAGGTGGGGTACTAATGTTGGATGCCAATCAGAATAAAATGCACATCATGTACCTCCCCTTACTAGAAGATCTGAAATATGCTTAAAAATTGGATATTACCTTTTTCTTTAATAGTATTGTACTTTTTGCATGCCAAATATACTTAAAAATTTGAATATGTTTTACAAATGGGCAACGATATCGGGAATCGAAAGATCATACACGGTGCCCATATACCGCCAAATGATAGAGGCTTATTTTAGGGAAAACATGAAATACGCTTTCGAATTTTTTTAAAATTACAATATTTGAGTGCTATAAATATTTTTTAATTTCAACATTTGCAAAAAAATTTAGTCCAATTTATAATATAATCTTTCTATACTGTGCAGTTTCTATGGATGTATTCCAAGGGAGAAATTGCGGCCCTCATACTATCATGGGTTCACAAGCAACGAATACTATTTATGACAAACGTCTCATTGATTAATTTCAAGATGGTCGTGTGGCACATAGCGAATCGGGTATCAAGATAGTTCAGTTGCATCAATATATCCTAAACCTTCCACAAGACTTTGAACATGCTTACGGGTTAGACAAAAATGGTAAGGACATAAAAAATTGGGTGACCGAACATGCCCCATACATCATTTTGTGGAACGCCTGCTATAAGAAGCGCCCCCTTCATGGTGGTCCCGGAACACTCGCAACCAAGTAGGTCTAAACGACAACGAATGAAGACTCAACCACTTTGTAATAGAGTCCCACCGTTTGAGAACACTGAATCAGACTCAAACACCGATCTCGGTCCCCAATATTCAGCATCCGGAACGTCATTACATACACCCCATCCCAAACAACCTTATTCATTCGAGGAGATATTTGGCGATGACCTAAACCCCCACCCTCAACATTTAGCACACTCTGAAACATTCTTATACCACATGGAGCTCCAATGGCAAGCACTTGCCATTGAGGATATTTTTGGCTCAACACCTCCGGTGTCATAATGCCCCGTCACCCCTGATGATGAGGCATACAATTTTACACTTTCTTCAGTACACTGGCAGGAAAAACGGAGGTCGGCCTGAATGATTATCAATCGCCACATGAAGGTGCAACCTCTTGCCAACGGAGGTTGCCCGACCGTTACATGCCAGGGCCGAGGACAACGCTTGGGTCCATACAATTTTGAGTTTTTTGTAATTATTTAGTTTGTAACTATTTTTGCAAAACGTAATATGAATTTCTAACATAACTTTTTGTGTGCAAAACTCTTGGGTCCACATAAATTTTTTGCAATAGGAACTTTTTAGATTGATATAAGAACATATAAAATTCGACCAACAAATAATATGGGCTAAAATTGATTTACTGATACAAAAAAAATACGAATATTGTAGACAACTGATATATGAAGCCCAATTGATATACGAAAAAAATCCAACAACAAATAATACAGACCAAAATTGATTTACAGATACAAAAATAATACAATCAATTTGAATGCTAGTATCTCCACCCTTTGATGACATAACCTTTATGATTCACGTGACAATATATAATCCAACTCCGTTAACGCATGACAATATATAATTCAACCCCAATTTTCTGTATCTTGAATTGATGGTACCCTCCCCAAATAATTGAAGAGTCCATTACATCACATCTATGATTTACAGTTACTCCTCATCTGATAGGCAAACAACTTTGGATGGTTAACAACTTGAAAGGTTTCTAACCTTATAGTGACATTGTTTGCTTATCAGACAGTGAGTAACTATGATAGCCTTTTCTTCAGCAGGATACTCTCAATAAGTTTTTCTCTAATTACAATACCACAACCCAAAGAGCATCCATATATATATAAATTACATGGTGTCGACTATCAGTGTTCCAACACCTAAATTTTTTTTAATTTGGAAAAAGGGTGCTGGCCATCAGTGTCCCAACACCCCTCAAAAAAAATTTCTAATCAGTTAAAGGGGTGCCAGCCATCAATATAACGCCACCCTAATTTTTTTAAAAATTTTGGTATACATGTTATACCAATATGATACAATTGGGAAAAAATACACGGGTGCCAGTCATCTCATGTCCAAAACCCAAAAAATTAATTTTTACTCCCTGACACAATCATGAGGCAATAATTGTGTCAGGATTTATATGGGTGTCGGCCATCTAGTGTCCATTACTCTTGGGTACTGTTCATTTCAGGTCATTTATTAGGTTATTATTTTTCAATCTGGGTTATTTTTGTAATTATTTATTTTTTTGGGTCAGTTGAGTATAATAACCAATCTTTAATGGGTGTATTTACTAATATTGTAAAAGAGCCTATTTATAGACTAAATTCATAGATCAAACAATAATAAAACTCTAAACTAATCAGAGTTTAATTAAAATATATAAACAAAGTTTAATTGAGAGATTATCTCTCAAATTTAACTGAAATACGGGCATACCACAATTCCATTTCCTTAATCGAAATTCATCCTCGCTTTTGTTTAAGACATTTGTCAACTGACCTGGATACATTCCCTTATTTAGAAGAATTGAGATTGGAAAGCAATGGCAACATGAAAGAGATATACATGGACAACTTCCAGAAGGGTATTTTAAGCCGAAAGTTTTGGAGCTCTTAAATTCTCCTCCGCTGACTGTTCTTCCACCTTATTTCTTTCGATCATTTTTAGATCTTCAAAATATTGTTGTGAGTGATGCTTCCATTAATGAAATATTTCCATGTGAATATATTTAAATAACCTTAAAACATTTAAAGCTTCTTTACACTTTATTGTTTGCCTTCCAATTTTAACCTTTTTTTTTCTTTGAAGAATTCTTAAAATCATTTTTTTTCGTCTAAAAAAATATGAAAATAAGAACATTTTACAATTTATATTCTCTTAATAATATCATTTATGTCACCAAAATTTTTAGGTGTTACAAAATCTCTGAATGATAAATAATTTTATCTTTATGATATATTCATAATATATACTAAATTTTATAAATAATTATAAAATAGTAATATATGATGAATGTTGACACAATTTTTTTGATGAAATGGGGTCGACTTGGATTTGAAAATGAAAACGAAAAAACGGGAGTCGTCACCAATCCTTTTTTTTTATGAGCTGTGATCGGGTCACCTCGTAAAAGTGGTTGTTTTTAATAAACGGTTCGATTTTATTAAAACAACGGTTTTGATCCACGAAATTCAGAAAAATAGGTTCGGGAGTCGGTTACTTACGAGGAAGGATTAGCACCCTCGTAACGCCCAAAATTAGTACCTAGTCGATTATTTAATGTCTTAATGTCAAAGATTGAAAATTTTGAAGAGTTAAAAAATACGATCCTTGTATTAAAAACTTGTTTAAATTAAATTACCCATTAAGACCCTCTCATTTCGGAGAGAGAAAAGTCACACCCAATGAGTTAGGGCATGATATTTCACCTTCTCAAAAATGAGCTTGTCCAAAAAACTCGTGCAATAAAGTTTAAAAGGATATTCAATTGCTTAAGTCAGATGATGAAATCGCAACCCAATATGTTAGGGCACAATTTCTCAAAATTATAAACATTGAATATTGCCTTTATTATTTTTTAGAAAAATCCTCATCTCGAGAAAACGAAGTGTCATATCCAATGTGTTAGGACACAACATATCGAATTCCCAATACGAGAATAAATGTCGAAAATTTACTTATTTAAAAAGATATTTAATTATCTCGGGTTTTTTAAAAAAAAAGGGATCAGGCCCAGTAAGTTAGGACTTGATCTTTTCTTAATTTTCGAGATCGTTTAAAGCTTAAGTTTGAAAAAGACTCGTGTATTTAGATTCGTCATGAAAATCGAAACCCAGTAAGTTAGGGTACGACCTTCTCGAATCTAAACATACGAAATGCCATTTATTTAAACAAATTTTGATATATCGAGTAAAATGAAACATGATGTCGTAATAAAAAGAATGTGAAAGCAAATTACATTGTTGATATGCATAACAGAATAAATACGAATGCATTAATATGAACAATAATATAAGGAACGAAAATGAGATAAAATAAACAAGTCGAAGATAAAAGGACGAGTATTAAATAGGGCAAATTTATGATTTGAAACTAAAGAGCTGATATTAAATAAATGAATAAAAACATAAAACAATTTAGAAACGAAAATATTAAATATGAAAATAAATAATAATAATAACAATAAACAATTTAAGGCTATGCAATAAAAAAAGATGATAGAAATTATGTAAAAGATACAAAACAAATGTATAAAATGCATTTAAAGAACTAATATATAAATAAGACAAACGTATTTAATATGAATGTAAAAAATGTAATGGAAATTATGTAAAAGAATAATTAATTAAACAATGTGAAAATAATAATAAATATATAATAAAAGGTTAAGATGATGATAATAATAATAATAATAATAATAATAATAATAATAATAATAATAATAATAATAATAATAGTAGTAGTAGTAAAAATAAAATAATAATATGAGTAATGATAAAAATAATAGTAAGAGAAGTGATAATAATGATTAGAAATTAATTAATTTAATAAAAATAACAACAAAAGGACTAACTTGAACTTAACATAGAAATTTGGGGCAAATCTGAGAAGAAATTAAAAGAAAAGGACCGAATAGAGTGCGCAAATAACAAAGAGGGACTAAAGGGGAAAATATCCCCTCCCTCCAAAACGCAGCGCTTTACCCGGGACTCAAATGAAAACAGAATAAAATTCTAAGGCAAAATTAAACATAAAAGAAATTTAACAAAAGGGACCAAATTATAAAAAAGAGAAATACGGAAGGGCTAAAAGGAAAATAGACCCTCAGGTATGAAAACACGCGGACCTTCATCGGGTCGGGTCGAAAAAATTAAAAAAAGGCCTCTTTAACCCTCTCAACCCCTTGATTTCGAATCTGGGGTTGTTTTTTAGAAAAAGTGGCCAAAAATGACCGAAAAGAGGAGGGACCCTCCGAATCCCGATGACGAAGAACGAAACAGGTAGGTTTTTTCTTTTTTTCTTTTTGTTATTTTTATTTATTTCGTATGTGAAAGAAAATAAAAAAATAAAAAAGAAACAAACCGGAAAAAAACAAAATCGAAAAATGTACAAAAAAGTCACCTTTTTAAATTGTTTTCTTTTATTTCTTAAATGTTTGTGAAAAAAAAAAGGGGGGAACCCCTTACAAGCGTTCGATTCTCGACTTTATAGCCGTTTTTACATGATTTTTTTTATCTTATCTTTTGCCTGGCATTTCGTTGCAGGTGCAAGTGGACAGAGGAGCGGCGGAGTAGGTGGTGGGAGTTGGGGTCGGTGGCTGCGGCGGCTGACGCTAGGGTTAGGGGCTAGGGTTTCTTTGTTTCTTTTTGTTTTTGGGTTTGGGCTAGGTTTTTTTATTTGGGACTGTTAATAGTTTGGGTTTGTATTGGTTTTGAACCCGGGCAAAATGGGTCTGTACAATGAATAATATAATAAATTATTGATAAATCTAAGCTATTATTTAAATTTTTGTCTAAGTTGATGTTACGAGTCAATCGGGTACCAAATCGATTAAAAAATTACGCAAATATTTTTTCGAAAGTAAAATAATCATAATATTTGAAGATATTTAGATTTAATGATTGGATTAAATGTGGGTTGTTATATATATAGTTTTGTTTTTAACATAATTTAGTTTTTTACTTTAAGTTAAATTGTTATCCAAATTTTGATGTCAATTTTGTTAAAAATACTATTTATCATACCGAATTCAAATGTACAGTTTAAAAAAAAATCCCAATTGGTATTTATAATATTATTTTATTATTACATGGTTATTAAGGAATTTTTTAATTTTAAATGTCTTTGTATAATTTTATAGAAGAATTTTAATGGTGGTAGCAATTAAATCTATATTTTAATTTTGAAAGTAGATAAATTAAATTTCTAAAAATAAAAGTAGAAATGTTAAATTTGGAATATACTAAATGTCTGAAAATATATTTTATTTTTTATTTTTTTACTCTGTAATTTAATTTAAATACACCAATACAAATTGATATTAACCAAAATTGAGTTGAAACACATATTACAGTTTGAGCAAAACAAAATATAAACTATTCTGTAGAACCGAAACAATAGGAAATCAATTATGATGTCACGTGCCATTTCATGAGACCCACACGACCAGCCTCCTCAATTATTGAACAAGTGGCCAACCTTCTCAATTATTGAACAAGCTGAAAACAAAATAAGGTTGAAACTCCAAAAGATATTTATACTATCCTTAATAAAAATATTACTACTTCTACTCAAATTTCCCTAAATTCCCCACCAATAAAAAAACATTATATGTTAATTTTTTTTAAAATATTATTTAATAATAGATATAAGTCATCTGATAATAAACTTGTATTATAATAATATTCAACATGTATTTAATTATTTAATTTATAAATTTTTATTTAAAAAGATTTAAAAGTATAAAAATATATTATCATAATAATCTTTTTAGTTTTATTTAATTTTTACATTAGTTTTATTTAATTAATCATAACTAGAACTAAAATAATATTAAGAAGAATTTGATTATTCCTAAACTATATCGATTATTCCTAAACTTTGATTAAAATTACATTTCAGTTATTCAACTTTCAAAGTTATTGTCATTCATTCGTTAACTTCATCAAGTGGGTGATTGGTACATTAATTTAAAGGTTAATAATCAATTTAGCCCATGAGCTATAATTAAAATATCAATTTGATCAATTTAAATTTGTTCTTAAGAATAATTTAAAAAAATTAAAGAGTAAACTATTTATATAGTCATCCAAGTTTTAGCGTGTTCCAATTTTGGTCACCAATTTTTTTTTTTTAATTTAGTCACCTGTTAGATTAATTGTCATTTTTAGTCACTCCATTAAAATGCCTTGGTCACTAAACAAAAATGTTGACATGATCGTCTTTTGATTATTATAAAATAAAATTAACCTTTAAGACTTTACACATTTTGTCTATTTGTTCCTAATTCTAAAAATTCAACAAATTTAACCCTCAATAGTTGTTTATTTTGGCAATTTAGTCCAAATTAAAAAAATAATTTTAAAACTTGAAAATATATAAAATTTATTATAAAATGTCATAAAAATAAATTACTAAAATATAGATAAAATCATATAAAGGATTAAATATGAATTTGGTTGAGGGATTCAGATAAATATTTATTTAATTTTACCCAATTTTTAGGGATTAAACAAAATTTAACCCTCAATTTTTCTTGAATTTTTGAATATATATATATATATATATATATATATATATATATATATATATATATATCTTTAAACCTCACCCAACTAAACAAGTCTTTTGAATTACTTTTGTGAATCAATCACTACCAACTTCTACTAGAACCGTGATCAAATAGTTGGTTGAGAGATTCAAATAAAAAAGCCTTTAATTATAGAAACATCTTTGGCTCCATTTCAACGGCAAAATGCAGGGCTTTGAGGGATTCAGATGCTTAAGACTAAGTGATGCTTCATTAACTGATTTTTCCTCATTAAAAGAAAATGTGAAACAAAGTTTAGGTATGTTTGTAAAAAAAAAAAAGACTGTCGATGTGAGTTTAGCGATGAGTGCTTGATGATGAAGTGGTGATGTAGTTTGGGTCTAGTAAAGTTGGATATCGATTTGGTATGGTATTTGAGATTGTGAGGTTTGGGCGAGAGTATAAGAACAATGAAAAACTTGAAGATGAATGGGGAAGGAGATGAGGGGATGATTGTTGTTTTACAAAGTTTGAACTCTTTTGTTTACTTGACCAAAAAAATTATAGTAAGAGGATAAAAAATTGAACTTTTTTTCTTGTAATTTTTTTGATCGCAATGTTGTGCGATGGCATAAATCAAAAGTAGGAGCATTTTGTGGATTTTTTGAATGATTTTGAATTATAGCTAAGAAAAAAATTACTTATTTTGATTTTGGGTCTTGATTGTTTATTTTTTTGAATGTTTTATATGTTTGAATATGCTATTTATAAATTTTAGAACTTAGATTAAATTGAAAAGTATGTAAATATTAAGGGTTAAATTTCTTGAATTTTAGAATTAGAACCAAATAGCAATTAATCCTTTATGTAATTTTATATATATTTTAAATATTTTATATTTTTATGTCCTTTTATAATAAATTATATATATTTCAAGTTCTTAAATTTTTGAATTTGGACTAAATTGAAAAAATACATATCTTGAGGGTTAAATTTGTTAATTTTTTAAAATTAGGACCAACTTGATAGAATGTGTAAAATGTTAATGGTTAAGTTTATTATTATATTAATCAAAAGACTAACAGGTTAGCATTTCATTCAATGACCAAAACATTTTAATGGTGGAGTGATTAAAATGACAATTAATCTTATGGAAGTAGCTAAATTAACAACAACAAAAATCGGTGACCAAAATAGGAGCTCAACAAAACTTGGGTGATTATCTAAATAGATTACCCTTTAAAAATTTAGAATTATTATTAAATGTTTTTAGAATTATCAAATTAATATTTTAATTATAATTCAGAGGTTAAATTATAATTAACCTTTTAAATTATTGTGTCAAGATCACTCACCCTCTTTATAGAAGTTAATAGATAAGTTGATAAATAATATTTTAATATTTTAATTATAATTCAGAGGTTAAATTGATTATTATTGTGTCAAGATCACTCACCCTCTTTATAGAAGTTAATAGATAAGTTGATAAATAATTATGTATTTTTTAAAATTGAAGTTCACAGTCATTCTCTGTTTTCTTTTGCTGGTTCTTTGACTTCTAATCTGAAGTCTCACAGAGTCGAAGGCAACAGTCCATATCCAATTCCATGCCTTCCAGAATTTCTATTTCATATCCGCTAATGGCTTCTTCACATCATTTTTGATTTCTTCTTGCTTGCTTCTTTCCTTTTACTAATTTCTTTCTTGCCTCTTTTTTACTTTCTCTGTCTGTCATTTGTAACCCCAAAGCAAAAAAAGAAAAAAAAATGGATGCAATTGGTACTGGTGCTGCTGCCAATGTCTCTTCCGAGGCTGCCAAAGGTATCTTCCACCAAGTTAAACGTTATATTAGATATGTAATCTTCTACCAGAAAATTGTTGACAAGTTCGAGCAGAAACATAGGACGTTGATTGCAAAAAGAACTAGTGTGCAGCAAGCTGTTGATGTTGCAGAAAGGAACGGGGAGAAGATTAAAGCTGATGTTCCGGATTGGCGCCACAGAGTGGATGAGGTTATCACTGAAAAGGAGAAGAAAGTGAAGGATCTTGAAGTCAAAGCGAAGACCAAGTGCTTCTTTGGCTTGTGTCCCAACATCAAGTCTCGCTACCAGCTTAGCAGGAAAGCTGAAGAAGCTGCTGCCACTTTTGATGAGCTTATCAAAGATTGCCAATTTGAGCGCGTGGGATACCCTGATGTTCCTGTACCCATAGTCCATCCAGACTTTGAGGCATTTAAATCAAGAGAGGAGGTTTTCGATGATATCATGGAGTCACTAAAAGATGCAACAACAGGCATGATTGGATTGTACGGGATGGCTGGTGTGGGCAAAACATCGCTGGTCAAAGAAGTCGAGAGACAACTCCATGAGGTTAAGTTATTCGATTCAGTCGTCAGGGCAATTGTATCTCGAAGTCCTGACATTAAGGAAATCCAAGACCAAATAGCATACTCATTGGGTTTGAAGCTTGAAGAAAACAGTCCGGTTGTAAGAGCCCGTAGATTGTGTGAAAGATTAAGGAAGGAGAAAAATGTTCTTATTATTTTGGATGATCTTTGGAAGAAACTGGATCTAGAGGAAGTCGGAATTCCATTTGGAAGTCGACACAAAGGATGCAAAATACTGTTGACCTCAAGAGATCAAAATGTTCTAAGCAATGGGATGGATGCTACAAAGACCTTTGCACTCGGTGATTTAGAAAACGAAGAAGCTTGGGAGTTCTTTAGGAAGACTGCCGGGGACAGTTTTGAAAGTGACGAGCAGCTGCGATCTACAGCAATTAAGGTAGCCGAGAAATGTGCAAGATTACCACTCGCCCTTGCAACAGTTGCAAGGGCATTACGAAATAAAAGTTTATTTGTTTGGAGGGATGCTTTACAACAACTACAGAGGCCTTACTTGGAAAAAAGCTCCAATGAGATATCTGCTGAGGTACATTCGGCTATTGAGTTGAGTATCAATCATTTATCGAGTGAAGACCTCAAGCAGATTTTCCTGCTTTGCAGTTTACTGCGTCGTGACACTAGGATTGACAACTTGTTGAGATATGCTCATGGTTTGGGTCTAATTAAAGGAGTCAACACCATGAAAGCAGCACGAGATAGGCTGTTAAAAATGCTGAGTACCCTCAAAGAATCTTGTCTGTTGCTTGATAGTAAAAGTGCCAATGAGGAGTACTTTGATGTGCATGATCTTATTATATTGTAGCCAAATCAATGGCTTCAAAGGACAATCAAGTGCTTGCTTTAACAGAGGAGGATAATGATGAGGATGAGGATGCTGTAACAGATTGGCCAAATGGAGAGTCAATGAAAGAGTGCAACAAGATTATTTTGCAGCATCCTAGTATCAACAAGCTTCCTGACCAGTTGAATTGTCCACAGCTTTTTCTTTTCTTTTTATTAAGCAAGGATCTCTCCTTGACTTTACCGGATAACTTCTTCAAGGAAGCAAAAAGTCTTCAAGTCTTAGATTTGACTCGCATGCATTTTTCTTCTTTACCTTCATCAATTGGTCTCCTAACTAGCCTCAGTACATTGTGCCTAGATTGCTGCAATTTGGGAGATAACCTAACCATTATTGGAGCTCTCAAGAGCTTAAATGTGCTTAGCCTTGCTGGATCTGATATCAAAATTGTACCCAAGGAAATTGGGCAGTTGTTGAAGCTAAAGTTGTTAGATGTAAGTGGTTGTACTAAACTCAAAACAATTTCAGCTGACGTGTTGCCAAGTTTGTCAAAATTAGAAGAATTATATATGGGTGGCACTTCTATTCAATGGGGACAACCCAATGCTAGTCTTGCTGAACTGAACACACTCTCTCATTTGTCCACTTTAGAAGTTCAAATTCCGGACGCCAAGGCTGCCCCAGAGGACTTCTTTCAAAAGTTGCAAAAGTTGGAAAGATACAAGATTTTCATAGGAAAGGAATGGGAGCGGTTTGGCAACTCTCAATATTCAAGAACCTTAAAACTCAGGCTAAACAAAAGCATTGATGATTTGGATCATGGAATTAAGAAGTTGGTAAAGAGAACTCAATATTTAGAATTGGATGAATTGAAAGGTGTAAAGATTGCACTGAAGGATTTAATAGATGAGGAAAGGTTATCACATTTGCAGAATCTGCATATCCAAAATGGTTTGGATATTGAATCTATCACTAATGATAGAAATGAATTTCCGGGATTGCAGTCCTTGACATTGCAGGGTCTTCCTCAACTCGTTAGCTTTTGCTCTCAAGACAAAATCGATGCTACCTCATTGCCTCAACGTGAATTGCCACTTTTCGGAGAAAAGGTATCTATAATTCAATATCTTTCAAGGCTTTCTTTCCTTTTTCCGAATCATGCCGTATTGCTCGTGTTGTTGCTTAGTTACGTGGTATTTTTTTTTTCCCTTTTTCTGATCATATGATGGGTTCTTCTGTCCCCAATACTCTCAACATATTTTATATTTACTAGAAATTTTCTATTATATGACACTTTTTTTTGATCGGCAGACTTTATTATTTGGTAATTGCAAAAATAGAATTATATATATATTTACAATATTGATTTGAAAGTAGAATTAACTATGTGTATGGTTGTAGATATCGTTCCCTTTCTTGGAGAAATTGCAGTTATCATCGCTTAATGTTACAAGGGTATGGCAGAACCAGTTGTCAAATGTATCTTTTTACACTCATGAGAAGTTAACCACATTGAAAATCGAGGGTTGTGGAAACATAAAATACCTGTTATCATTTTCTATGGCTAAATATCTAGTTCATCTCAAATATTTTGAGGTAACTAAGTGCAACTGCTTAGAGGAGATAATCCTTTGGGAGGATATAGAAGAAGAAACTCAGGTTGCCATGACTTTATCATTATTTCCTCAGTTAAAGTCCTTAGAGCTAAAGGATCTTCAGCATTTGCGTGGATTTTGCTTCAATTCTCAAAATAAAGTTATTGAATTTCCATTTATGAAGTCAATGACGATATACAACTGTCCAAACTTGGAGGGCTTCATATGTAGATATACAAGGGAAGGGAACCAACGAATCTCTAGTCAAGGTGATCTGTTTGACAATAAGGTGGGTTAATTCTTAAATTGTAGGTTTACTCATTTTCTCCTTGTTGGCTTTGGCTTTAATGTTATAATGGAAAGAATATTGAAGAGATGAAAAATTAAAGTAAAAAGATAGAAAACATTTATTCTTGGTTCCTAGAATGTGGTCGATACGATAGATGAAAAAATTGAAAGATAAAGGTAAATTTCATTTGTCATTTTTTGGTACAGTTGAAAATGACTTTTTGAAAATACATATTTTAAGACTATCAAACATTTCACTTATTTATTATTTCAATTTCGAATAATTTGTTTGTATGCATTAGAATAAAAAACGAGCATTTCTTTTATTTTTTTTCCTCTTAAATTTTTAGAAATTTATTTATTTTCTAATTTCATTATATTGACATGAGTGCAGGTTGCATTTCCCAATTTGGAGAAAGTGATTATTTCCTTCTTGAGAAAGATGAAGATGATATGGCGGAACCCACTTCCACCAAATTCATTTCCCAAACTACAAGTATTGGTTGTTAACGGATGTGATGAGTTGTTAACCATTTTTCCATCTAATATGCTGATAACATTTCAAAGGTTGCACCGTCTATTCGTAGGGAATTGTGGTTCCTTACAACAAGTATTTGAAATCATGCATGAAGAAAACGAAACCGCTTTGCCTGCAACCGCTCAACTAAGAGAATTGCATCTTATTGAATTACCAAAGTTGAAATATATTTGGAAAAGTGATCCCAAAGGAATTTTTTCATTTAAAAAAATCTGTGCAATAACTGTTTGTGACTGTCAAAGTTTGAAGAATGTATTTCCAGCCTCAATAGCCAAAGACCTACCAAAACTTGGTTATCTTGCAATATCTCATTCTGGGGTGGAGGAGATTGTTTCCAAATTAGAGGAAGGATCAGATTCAGAAACAGCAGTCAATTTCGAGTTTGATCAACTATACGACCTTGTACTTTGGAGGCTACCAGAATTGAAATGTTTCTACCCGGGTAAGCATACTGCAAAGTGGCCACTGTTAAGCAAGTTGGAAGTAGTTGAGTGTGGGAAAATGAAGATATTGGGTACACATCTGAACACTAACAATGGACAACTTGACTCCCCAATCCATCCACCACTTTTCTTGGTTGAAAAGGTATGAACTGTAAAAACTAACTTTTTTTTACGCTAATTAACAAACAAAGGAAATTCTCTTAAATTCTAAATCATGAACCTAAACCATAAACCATAAATCCAACAATGAACTCTAAAATCTAAAATCTTAGATTAAACTCTAAACCATCAAATTAATTTACTATTATTATTGGGTTTTTTTTATTATTTATTGATTAGCACAAAAATTTATGATAATTAAGGTTGAAATATTACTTAGAAAATTAATTACTGATGAAGAGAGTATTAAGAAGTTTTTGAAAATATATGATGTTTCATTTATGTAACCGATGCTATTCTTAGTTTGAAGATGAACATATTGACTCCAAAATTGCTTTCTGATTGGTTTTCAGGTCATCCCTAAGCTACAACATTTGACATTAGATAGTGATTACATTGCAATGATAAGTGATGGTCAATTTTCAAGCAGCCCTTTCCATGAAATAAAAGTTTTTGAAGTGCATGGCCACGCTGCAAAATCAATTTATTTCCGAATTTCTTTCCTTGAGAGATTCCACACTCTTGAAAGCCTTATTATCACTTATTGTGAAATAAAAGAGCTATTCTGTTCTGAAAGAGATACCGGTAATGAGGAGATGTATGCTGGGCGTTTGTCAACAATTAGAAACTTAAAATTGGTATCTCTTAATACTCTAAACAATTATTTATGGAAGCAAGATGTACAAGTGGACCACATTCTACCCAAACTTGAGACTCTTGAAGTTCACGATTGTGATAATTTGATCTGCTTAGGATCATCCTCAGCATCATTTCAAAATCTCACCACATTGGATGTGTGGAATTGCGAAGCAATGAAATACTTGGATACATGTTTAGCAGTCCAAGGTATGGCCCAACTTAAGAAGTTGAGGGTTAGAGACTGCATTTCAATGAAGGAAATAGTTGCAACTGAGGGAGGTGAAGCAACTTGTGACATTATTTTCAGCAGGCTGAGAAGTTTGGAACTTGTGAATCTACCGCGACTTAAGAGCTTTTGTTCTGGCAGCCACACATTAAGATTCCCATGTTTACAGGAATTAATTGTAAGTGGTTGCCCTGAATTGGAGATATTTTGTAAGGGAGTTTTAAGTAATCCACCATTATTGCAAAAAGTAGTATGTGGAAAAGATAATGGACATTGGTGTAGTGACCTTAACAACACCATCCAAGAAATTTATTCAATAAAGGTACTATTGTATATTCCATAATGTCATTCTTTCTTTCATATGGTTTGGGTTGGCTTCGTTCTAACCTTTATGAATTTTAATCCTTGTTTCTTTGCTGGATTTTGTAGGCTGGGTTCCAAGCTATCGAGTATTTAGTCCTCTCTGATTTTTCCAGGTCAATTGAAATATGGAAGGAGAACGTTCATGGAAGTTTAGATTTCAAGAACCTTAAGGTTTTAGAAGTTTATGAGTGTAATACCATGATATACATATTTAACGTATCCATGGCTTTAGATCTTGTGCAACTACAAGACATAAAAGTGAAACAATGCCCTATGATGGAGCAGATTATCAAAGGAGCAGAGGAAACTGAAATGGATATACTCTTGTTACCCGAGCTTCGGGAGATAAGACTTGAGTCATGTTCAAGGTTGACAAGTTTTTTTATGGGAAGTAGTACCCTGGAATGTCCATCTTTATTAAAAATCGCAGTCAATGATTGCCCAAAGATGTATGCAATGGCATCTACAAGGGAGCAAGAGGATATAGAGATACTTGGCAGAGAAAAGACACCCTTTTTCAATCATAAGGTTAGTCTCTTCTCTTTTGTTTAGTGTTTTAACTTTTTAATTTATTTGGGTGAAAACTTAAATTAAATAATAGAATAAGAAAGTAGGGTACAAATTTTCTACGGATAGAAACTAAAAATGTCGTATGTTAAAGATTGTTCAAATTCAATGTTATAACTAATAGTGTAAGAGTATGTTATGACAATGCCAAAATGTAATAAATAATAGTTTTTAATGATAATTCAAATGTAATAAAATTAATTCCGTAATCTTGAGAAAAAAATAGAAAAAAGAAGTCTGACCATTAATTAAATAATTGTTTTTAATGATAATTCAAATTGTTTTGTTTTGATAACAAATGCTTTAGCATTAATCAATGAGTGTATGTATTTATCATCACAAGCATGCATAATTCATGCAATGAGGATTTTGTCTGCAGGTTTTGTGTGCCCACTTGAAGTACTTGAAGCTATCATCAACTAAGATCAAAAAATTATGGCCTGATAAACCAGACAGGGCTATATCCTCTAATGTGCTTAACTTACAATTCTTATTTGTGAAGCGTTGCCACAATTTGGAATATCTATTCCCATCCTTTTTAGTCAAAAATTTTGAGCGGCTCCTTCTACTTAGCCTTCACAATTGCGAGAACATGGAAGAAATAATCTTTACAGATGGATTAGCAGCCACAGCAGAAGATGGGATACCTCAGATTTACTTGTTCACAAAGCTATATTTCCTGATTCTCGATGGGCTTCCAAAACTAAGGACATTCTGCCATCAAGAAAACTCAGAGACCAATACTCTCTTCAACCAAAAGGTGATATTCTTCTTTTATTTTTTTGTAGTAATTTTACTTTTCATATCCATGTAGAATTCTAACTTGTTTTCCTCATTAACAACTTAAATAATTCTCGCAGGTTGCGTTTCCTAGCTTGTGCCGTTTGATAATTGCAGGCATGGGAAAGTGTAGAAAGATATGGCATGATAAACTCACTAAGGATTCATTTCATGAATTAACCATTCTTGCGGTGAAACAGTGTGACAAACTTTCAAATGTTTTACCATTTGATATGGTGGAAAGACTTGAAAAACTAGAAGCTCTGGAAATATCGGAATGTGAGTCGGTAGAAGAAATAATTGGACTCGCTGACGATCGTGGACTCAACTCAAATGAATCAATTGAGCTCAAATCAACTACCAAGTTTCTGTTTCCTAAAATAAGACAGCTGATACTTCATAAGCTACCCAAATTGAAGGGTTTGTACTCCAAGGTGCATACTACAGATTGGCCATTGTTAAAACAATTGGAGGTGTGTGAATGCAGCAAGGTGGAGACATTCGCTGGGGAGTATATCAACTTTAGAGAAACACAAGAAGAGAACCACTCCGTTATCCCTGTTCAACAACCCCTATTTTGGGTCACTAAGGTAAGATCTCATAAAAGAAACTAAATAAAAGGTCAATCTAAACAGATTTGCATATTTTATCAATCACTTTGGAAGATTTGCTTTTATTTAACATATATATGGTTCTTAATTTCTCAGGAAACATTCCCCAATTTAGAAGAATTGGTTTTGGCTCGGAATGGCAATATGAAGGTATGGCATGGACATGGAGCAGACCCGAAACAATATTGTCCCAAACTAAGAAAGTTTGATTGTCCCGAAACATGAATTACTATCTCAGATTGTTTCATTTAGTCATTACCAAATCTTGAATACCTTTCTTTTGGCAAAGGGCTACCTTCAATGAATTATTTCCATGTGAAGGAGTAAGAGATGAAAACGAACGTGCAGGAACACTTGCTTGCTTGAAGGAGTTAAGGTTGTATTATCTTCCTGAGTTGACACATATCTAGAAGAGCAAACTATCACTTGCAGAAGTTTTCTACAAGTGTTGGGATGCGGAAAATTAAAGAATTTAGTGCCATCTTTTTTGTCATTCAAGCATTTGACAACTGTAGAGGCATCAAAATGCCATGGATTCAGAAATTTAGTAGCTTTCACAATAGCTAAAAGCATGGTGTAACTCACAAGAATGAGTGTTACTGATTGCCAAAAGTTAGAAGAAACCATAGCTTTTCTACACTGATGAAGTCATGGATGGCATCGTTTTCTCCCAACTCAAGTCTTTAGAACTTGGTAGTCTTTCAAGGCTCTGCTCAGAGAATTATACCTCAGCATTCTCCACTTTGACATCGGAAGCCGCTTGTTAACAGTTTTGAGATGAGATTCCAAGTCTTTTTGAGTAAAAATAAGCTTAATTGGTTTTGCTGATGTTGTGAATATAATTAGATATGTAGTGTTAGTTTACTTCTTCCCCTAGTTAAACACTTGTAACTAGTAAATATGTATGATATTCTTACGTGTAAACTGATAAGTGGTTCCCTCAAATACTCCTTTTGTCACAATTGAATTAGTGAGTCATACTTGTACTTAATTGAGAACGAACATTGTGAAGGGTTGAGAAAATGATTTAAGAGGACAAATGCCAATCTTATGATCACTAGTGGCACTGGCATTATTTTCTTAGGATAGAAAGAAACAACTCAGAGATTCGCTTTCCAACTCTTTCCATTGAAAGGTAATGTCCCATTTTTGTTTTCTTGTATCATTGCTTTCTTTCATGTCTTTTTTATTGTTCATTTTTGTTAAATATTTGATTCCCTATTCTTGTTGTACTACTTGTTTTTCTCTAGCAAACTAACCTTGCTTAGAGGAACAGAGCATCACGGGTGTGGGAAACTGGAGAAAGATATGGCACAACCAGTCAACTAACTTTGTGAGTCTATATCTTACATATGTGTTTGATTGAAGGGGGAAAAACATAACTTTGGAATACCTTTTTCCATTTTAATATTAGGGGATGAATGATGAAATTACAGCGGATGCAAATAATAAACATGCCAACAATTTACATGCAGCGACAATCACTCAATCCATTGCTATTCATATGGAAGAGTTTCAGCTCAAGGATACAAACTACAGAAAGGCCAATATTGAAGGAAAAGTGGAGATATTTGCTTTAGAAAAGTATGAGTTTCAAAGAATCACAGAAATGATTTTGTGTTGCATGAGTGTTAAAAATATCATGCTTTTAGTTTTGAGCTTAAGCATAAAATGTAGTTTAATGGCAGAAATTGATTATTTCACTTATCATTTTGGCACAGTCGCTTTATAAAGAGTTATGGGAGATGCCCCTTTCATTGCGAGTTCAAATGCTGTCTACTAGCTGCTGCTCAGTTGCAGCCATATTCATTGATCTAAAGTTGGTATTTCACTTCCTAGCCATGTTACTCCAACTTTGAGTTTGAATGTCAGTAACAATGATATGTTCCATTTCTTTTATATTCTTTTTCGTCTTTGAAAGTCATATTTTCATACCTAAGTCCGGAAATGCATCCGATAATCTAGCCTATCAGTGTCCTGTACATGAGCGATTGCATTTTAATTTGTAACTTTAATTGTTAGTGTTGAACTGAATTACAAGTATTTTTTTAACAATCGATGAAAATCAAAGTTTCATGATTTTCCTAACAACTTTTATTGTGGTAATTTCAACTCTTAAGAATATTTAGAACCCAGAAATTCCTTCCTTTATGAATTTTCCAATCTTTAAAATTTTAACTTTAAAAAAAACAGAAAATTCTTATGGAAAATTGAAGAAAAGGAGTTTAAATAACATTAAACATTTAAAGCTTCTCTGCACTTTATTCTTTGCCTTCCAAAACCGTTTTGCTTCATTTTAACTTTTTCTTTTCTTTGAAGAATTCTTTCTTTTCTTTTCAAAAATATGAAAAGAAGAAACATTCATAAATTTGTTAAGAAATGAATAAATAATTTAATCAACAATTATAACTTAAATATGGAAGCTCCACTTTCAAATAAATTTATCAAACAAAACACTAATTGCAACATGTATTGAAAAATGAAAAGTTGCCAGAGTAAAGATATCATTGTAGTTTGTAAAGATTCTAACATCGAGCAAAATCGATTCGATTCAAAAAAATAAAAATAATTTAGATTTTAATCGAATCAAGTTATTCAAAATATTCAAGTTAACTCAAATAAATAATTCGAGCTTTGATTTCAAGTCAAATTAAAATTTTACAATTGAACAACAAATTGATATAAATACTCATTTGGTCTCTATCAAGATTGAAAATGTATAAACTGGTCACTCTCTCGAAAAATTAAAAATAATTTTAAAATTTCAAAATTAATATTTAAAAAATTAGAAATATTTTTAAAAAGCTAAAAATTATATAAAAAAAATTATCAAAACCAACAAAATTCAAAAATTTATTACTCAATTCGACTAACTCTATTATCTCCAATTTTTTTTACTCAATTAGGCTAACTCGATTAGAGACCGGCAAGACTCAAAACAACCAGTCATAAAAACTAAGAGTTTGAGCTTCTAATGATCAAAACCTTAACTTCTGCAAATGATCAAAGCATTGATTCTACATTCTTAGTTTTATCTTCATGTTCTTTATTTTACCTTTTGATGCTTTCTTTGCCTTGTTGTCTTTGCCATTCATTGCATCTTTTTTCCCTTCAATACAAAGATTGAAACTCCATTTGCTCCATAGTTTGGTCATTCATTCACTGCTATTTTGTTTTTGGTTTGCTTTGTTTGCTTTACCAATTACTATAAATTGAAAAACCCCCCAAAAATAGAGTTTGTTTCTGGGTTTAAACGTTACATGTTGAAGCCTGATGGTAAAGTTCAGAATCTGAAGGAACAAATTAAGGAATCGAGATATCAAAGAGACAGAGTGCAGCATATTACATTGATGTTGCCAAGGAAAAGGCACAAGAGTTTGACCAAGATGGCCAGATTTAGGTGAATCGCGCAAAAGAGAAAATCAAGGAATAGTCAGAGACAATGAATAACCTTGAAGCGCAAGCAAAGAAGAGGTGTGTTGGATTTTTGAAGAATGAGAGGCTGAAACAGAAGCAAAAGATGAAAAATGGAGAAGTTAATTTTTGGTGATCTGTTTCATTAAAAAATTGATGCTTAGTTTACATGAAAAACTATGCTTAAATAAGCTAAAAATAATAATAAAATATTACAACTTGGCTTAATTCAGTGACTAAATTCATATAACTTTGTTTTTCATTTGTTGGTTTCTAGCTAATCGCTTGCCAAAATGTTTAATTAAAATTTGTCACAGTTTGAGTGCAAGTTGGCAACTTGCAGAGTGAAGAGCTCGCAGGTGAGCTCGCATGCTTGGTGAGCTCATGATCTTGGCAAGCTCGCACATTTTTGTGAGCTTGTAGTTCTTGGTGAGCTCGCAATTCATAGTTCGTAGGTAAGCTCGCACTCTTGGTGGGCTTGCATCTTTTGGTGAGCTCGCAGATATGGTGAGCTCGCAATCATGTAGGAGCTAGGTTTGCCAATGCATGGATGGCAACTTCGCAACACTCCTCCTTGGCCTCCATGTTGCGAACCCCAATATCATAACCTAGTTTTTCAAACTTCATCTTCCCAAGGGATTTTGTTAGAGTATCAACAAGTTTGCATCTTTGCCTGCTCTCAAGCTTGTGCTTCGATGAGCTCTCATTTTTATGACCTCGCACTTTTGTATCACATATTTCATTTAGCTTGTAGCTTGCACTTTCATAGCTTGACATCTATCAACACACATTTTTGCTAACTTCGCAACTTGCATTTTGGTGAGCTCGTAGGCTCACAGTTTATCCTGCTGCTTTCTACTGCTTGATTGGCCAACTTTGAACACTCTTTCTTGACCATTTTGCAACAAGCACCAATGTTGTTTTCTTGTGCAACTTCTTCAAAATTGTAGACTCCCATACTGCTAAGTCACATCTGTGATAAGTTTCAACAACAAACCTGGTATCTTTAACAGGAAGATTATCAAAGCCTTTACCTAAATCTTTATCGTCAACATTAGTTATCTTCACAATTGTTTTTGGTTTGCACACTTGACTTGACTAAGGAACTTCTTGTTCACATGTCCCTGTCTTTTGTGCCAACTATATGATTTATCTATTGAACTGGTATAGGCTCTCAAGGCCATAAAATTCCAATCTAGTAGAAATCTTCTATTGTTCATTGAGACAATCACAACTTCCTATCCTAATGAATCAAATATAATGCAATATTTATCTTTGAAAACAATAATATATGTAACCGCCCGATTTTAGTTAAATCGGAATAATGATTTCAGAACCACAAACCTGAGGTTAGAAAATTATTTTAATATTATTTTTGGTATTTACAACATGTGATTATATATGTGTGAAAGTTTCATAAAGAAATTTTACTGTTTGAATGCTTAATCGGTAAAAAGGACTAAATCGCGTAGAGCGTAAAAGTTATATTCTACAAGCTAAAGGTGTCTAATAGCTATAGAATATTAAAGTAAAGGTCCTTAAGTGGTAAATAGGCCATTTGTAAGTTAGTGGATGATAGTGGAGTGGCATTTTGTGTAATCATTAAAGTTTATAAAGGTTAATTAAGTAAAATAGTAATTAATGTTAAAAATAAACAAAACAAAATTATCATCATCTTCCATTACCATCTTCCACCGATTTTTAGAAGGGAAAGAAGCCATTTTTTTGCAAAACATTCGGACAAGCTTGTAATCTCAATTAGGCATGCGTTTTTGTCCCATTTTTGATAGTTTTTACGTTTTGAGATCGTTGCTTCGTGTTCTAGCTAGTCCATGCCCTAATTTTTGAATTGGTTGATGAATTTGTGAGTTACCATTAATGATAACTTGATGTTTTTGAATCTTGATGATGGAAAATGAATAATTTTTGATAGATTAATATGTTTTGTAAAGTGATTTTTGACAAAAATGTTAAATATGGATTAAATTGTGAAATATGTAAATTGGGTGGTTGAAATGTGAAATAAATGAAATTTTTGGGCTGCTAGGGGCACTATAATAATTCTAATAAGCTTGGGTTATATTGAATTGTGCAAATTTTGTGTATTTGTGAAAATGGGACTAAATTGAATAAATGTGAAACTTTAGGGGCTAAAGTGTAAAAATGTCCAAATAGGTATTTTGGATGAAATTGAATGAATATGTGATTAAATGAGTTAAATTTGAATTCAATTAGATCGAAAAAGAAAGAAATCAGATTTAGTAGTTGATCCAATCCGTTTATTTCCGTATGAGGTAAGTTCATAAGTAAATAAATATTTTTTAATTCAAATGTATATGTTTTATACATTGCGAATTGATTCATATTTGGATATACATTGTCAAATTGATTTGTATATAGATATACATTGCGAATTGATTTGTATTTAAATATACATTACCGAATTGATTCGTATTTGGATATACATTCTTGAATTTATTCGTATTTGGATATACATTGTCGAATTTATTTGTATATAGATATACATTGCTGAATTGATTTGTATTTGGATACACATTACCTAATTGATTTGTATATAGATATACATTGCAATTTATTTGTATATGGATATACATTGCCGAATTGATTCGTATTTGGATATACATTACCGAATTGATTTGTATATGTATACATATATATTGATGAATTGATTTGAGCATTGGATGATTGGTTTCGTGCATGAATTGATTTAATTACGAATTCGAAAGCTTTGAATGAACCTTAGGAAATGTATTGGATATTGATGTCATGATATTAGGACTTCTGAGGTGTGATTTCGTGTAAGACCATGTCTGGGACATTGGCATCAAAGTGAGAAAACGTGTAAGACCATGTTTGGGACATTAGCATCGTATATGATTCATATAAGACATTGTTTGGGACAGTAGCATCGATATGCGTTAACATGTAAGACCATATCCGGGATATGGCATTGTATGAGCTTTATATGAATTCCGTGTGTTCTTAACAATTCCGAATGTAAATATGAGCTAAATGGTTCAGGTATGTGTGAAGTTATATGTTCATGAAATATTAAGGTAAGTTTAGTACTTAATGTGATAATATGAATTTATATGAGTTAGTTAAATGTATATGTGTTTGAGATTCATTTGAATTAGACCTAGTTGAATTGAATTCTAAATATCATTGAGATGATTTATTTGCTTATGGCTTACTAAGCTTCCAAAGGTTACTTTGTGCATCCTTCCATTTCTTTATAGATACATAAAGCTAGCTCGAGCTCGGGGATCATCAAGGATTATCTTCACACTATCAATTGCCATTTCGGTATTTTGAAAGCTTGATATTGTGACAAATGGCATGTATAGACTATGGCTAATTTTGAATTGTATATAAGTTGCCATGCGAAATGGCTTGTTAGATATACTAATTATTATGTATATTCGGTCATGTTATAAGCTCTTTTGGGAAGTATGTTTCAAAGTATATATGTATGATTTAGTTGATAGATGTGTTTTGCTATAATGTAATATGAATCGATGTATGTTAATTGGTTCGAAATGTGAGTAGTAGAATGATTATGACTTAGTTAAATTTCAGTGTGTGAATTGTATTGTGAAATTGGTTTGCACAGAAAAGAAGTATGGTTTGTATATGAGATATGATTAGTAGATATGAATTGTGATAAATGACTCTGTTAGACTGTGTTGTGTTAGGTAATGCCTCATAACCTTAATCTGACGATGGATACGGGTTAGGGGTGTTACAATATATTTTTTCTCAATCAATTGACCAATGCTAAGGAGATTATGATTTATCTCAAGAATTAAAAGCACATTTGTAATTACTTTAGTACCTGTAGAAGTGCTGATTAGCATATCTTCTTTTCCTACAGCTTCGATGTACTCGCCATTTCCAACTCTAACTTTTGAAATGCAACTTCTATCAATCCGTTTGAAAATGCTTTCATCTGAAGTCATGTGGTTTGTACAACCACAGTCAACCAACCAGTTTTTTCTTACTTTGTTGGAGGGTTCACACGGTGTCGCAAATAGGACTTCTCATGGGGTAGCGAGTTTGGCTTCGCAGGAGGCAGTGAACACCAGTTCTTATTGATTTGATTCTTTCGTCTGTGCCTGAGCATTTTGTTGTTGTGCATGCCTATTATTCTTGCACACTCTCTCCATATGACCAAATTGTTTACAGCTTCTACATTAAATATCTGGCCTGAACCAACAATACCTCTTTAAGTGATTGGTCTTTTTGTATTGAGAACGTAATGGATTTTTCTCCTTGCCACCATCTCTCCAATTATCCTGTTTCTTCTTTGTCCAGTCCTTCTTTTCTTCATTTTTTGAGGAGCTCGAGCCTTTTCTATTTTTGGCTTGAAAGACTCCATCAACGTACTTTTATTCTTTATTTGCCCTTCTTTTTTCTTGAGCATACAGAGCATTGATTAGTTCAAAGAGTGAGATGGTTGATAGATCCTTTGAATCTTCCAATGAGGATATCCTTGATTCATATCTCTCAAGAAGTGTGGTAATCATCTTATCAACTACTCGACTATCAGGGAAGATATTGTGGAAGCTTTAAAGGATCCTGATTTGAAGATCATTGGAGTAAATGGGATGCCTGGTGTAGGCAAGACAATGCCAGTAAAAGAAGCTGCTAGGAGAGTCAATGAAGAAACCATGCTTGATGAGGTTGTGATGGTAACTGTGTTGTGGAATCCAAACTTAAAAAGAATTTAGGGAGAAATTACAGATGCACTAGGTCTGAAACTTGATAAGGAGATTGTGTTTGCAAGAGAAATGGGACTAGAGAAATGGTTGAAGAAACAAGATAAGAGAGTTCTTTTAATTTTAGATGATATTTAGGATGGTCAAAGACTGGAATTGGAACAAGTTGGGATTGCTATTGAAGGTGACCAAAATATTGCAAATGAAGAAGATCTAGGACGACCATTACTGCAAAATATTAGTGAAAATGGTTTTCAAAAATTCTCTGCTGTTAGATTCAAAATATTGCTAACTTCCACACATCCACAGTTACTCATTGACATGAAAACTGAAGAAATATTCAATGTCCAAATGTTAACTAATGAAGAAACAATAGAGTGGATTCAGAAAGTTATGGGCAATGCAGCAAACAAGCTTGGTTACTGACAACTACTGACTAAAGTTGTGAAAAATTGTGCAGGTTTTCCAGTTGCTATTTTAGCAATTGCAATTGCATTGAGAACACAAAACTTCAACTTGGTGGAGGCTTTGAAAAAAAGAACCAAAGCCAATTACAAAAAATGAAGAAGCGTTCAAAGTGTTTACTTCACTATAGAGAAAAGTTACAGCATGTTAAAGAAACCTCAATTGTAGTTATTTTTCCAAATCTGTGCCTTGCTACCCCACGGTTTTGACATTCATGTATTTGATTTGCTAAGATACAACTTGGGTTTAAGAATAGCAAGTAATGCTAGCACAATGGAAGAAGCCAAATAATGTTTGAATAAGCTCAAAGATGCAGGTTTATTACTCAGCAGTGACAACAATGAAATGGTGAAAATGAATGACATTGTTCGTGATGTTGCCATTTGGATTGCATCTGAAGAAAAGCAGATGTTTGTTATAGAGGATGAAATCCATATTAAAGAGCTGCTAAAGAAAAGAAAACTCAATAATTGCACTACCATTTTGTTGCCATACACTAGCATTAACAAGATATCAGACAATCTTGAATGCCTTAGGTTAAAGTTGCTGGTTTTGTTAAACAAAAATCCATCGTTAGAAGTCCCAGAAAATTTCTTTGAGCAGATGAATGAACTCTTGATATTAGATTTCACTGGTATAGATTTTGCTTCCCTACCTTCATCATTTACTTCTTTAAGAAACCTTCAAAGGTTGCGTTTCAATGAATGTAAGTTGAATGACATCACAATTGTTGGGAACCTGAAGCAATTGGATACACTTAAAATTTTCAGTTCTGATATTCAGAGATCCCTTAGGAAATAGGGAGACTAACAAGGTTTAAGTCCTTAGATTTGAGTAATTATTCTAAGCTTAAAGTCATTCCAGGAAAATCATATCAGGTCTGCCTTATTTAGAAGAATTGCTTATGCATAACAACTTTAATCAATGGGGTGTTGAAGGCAATGCCAGCTTTAGTAAATTGATAAATGATAAAACTAACATGTTTTAATCTTATTCTTAATGCATTTTTGGATGATTATTTATGAAAACTGGTGAATTTGATGCTTCTAATCATTTTAATTCATGCCCTTATACTTAGGTGAGCATTTGGGAGAAAAAGGAGCGAAAGTCAAGAGAAAGAGAAAATTTCAGGAGCCACACGGGCTGGACACACGCCCATGTGCCAGCCCATGTTGATTTTGCAACATGCTTCCCAAACACGCTGAAAAACACATTTTTTAGGCTTTTGAGCATTCTAAATTCTATAAATACCAAATCGAATAAGAGATATGGGAGCCATCAGAGAAGATCGAAGAAACAACTCGAAGAACACAATTGGAGCCAACTCAAAGTAGATTTTTGTTAAGATCGAAGACGCCATTTTAATTTCTTTTGAAGTTTTTATGAGTTTCTTTGTTTCTTCTAGTTTTTCTGACTTTGATATATTTTCATTCAGGATTATGAACTAATTCGCTAGATACCTAGGGAAGATAAAACCTATGATGAATTCTATTATTTAATTTCTGTTTTACGTGATAAATACTTGATTCTTGTTCTGAATTATGTGTGTTTATTTCTTGTTTTAATATTTTTTGGATATTAATTCATGTTTAATATGAATAATTCAGTGGAGAAAAAGTCTTTGTTTAAGAGTAGATCTAGCATAATTGAGTGGAGTTGCATGCAATCCTAAAATAAGATGACATAAATCTACTGGATTAGAGTCAAATCTAATAATGGATTTCATAAATTGAGTTAATTCGACTATAGGGGTTTTAATTAGAAAGAGATTTCAATTAATCAACCTAGAGTCAATTGCTCTTACTTTCGAAGAGATATTAGCATAATTTAGGGATTTCTACAGATCAAGACACCAAGTGAATAAATCGTTTAATTCAGATTCATAATAATAGGAAAAGTCTAGGTGAATTCTTTCCTAGGTATTGTCTCTCTCATTAGTTATCATTCGATTATTTTCCTTATTCATTCTTTGTTGAGTTATTAGTTAATTTAGTTTTGTAAATTTAGTTTTAAACACATCACTCCAATTTGTCGGCTAAGTAATAAGAAAATGTTAATTACTAATACTTTTAGTCCTCGTGGATACGATATCTCACCTCATCGTATCTATACTATTATCGATAGGTGCACTTGCCCTAGTCGTATATTTAGTTAGTAACATGAAGACACATCAAGTTTTTGGCACCATTGCCGGGGACTAAAATATTAGGAACAATTTAATTTTATTAATTAAACATTATTATTTTTTATTTGATATTCTTGTTTTAGTTTAATTTTTACATTCTAATTTTTTTATTTTATTTACTTTTGGCAGGTTCTCTTGGTTTATGACTAGAAGAAACCTGTCGGGACCTTTGCTTTTCGACAACGAAATTGAAAGTACAGCTCAGAAAAATCGTAGAAAAACAAGGCATAGTTGACAGAATTTAGTAGGCGAATAAGAGGATATTATTATTACTGAGGAGATAGGTGATAATTAGAATATTCAACTACCTCATGTAGTTGCTGCAGCTCCTGCTCCTTGGAAACACAAAGATTTATATACTTTTTCATACCTAATTTTACTTAAAATCATGCATTTTCGATAGAATTTTTGTCATAAAATAATTAATTTTTATAAAATAATTAAATTGTATTAAAAATTTGAACATGTTAATTTTTAGTCAATTTTATAATTATTTTTAGTGAATTTTGATTATTTTTGACAGATTCGTACAAAAGGTGAAAATTGACCTGGTAGACACCGTTAGAAGAACAAAATCGAGAAGCAATTCGAAGTAACAAGGCAAAATAATTTCCAGCCTAAGACAGTCCAAATATGTGTATTAATTCATAATATAATTAATTTTAATTTATTCCCAATTTAATTTGGGCTAAATAAATTAATTTTAATTAATTATGGAAAAAAAGAGCCTAGTTGAACCGCACTAGTTGAACCAAATTGAGCAAACCGAACCAGCCACCAATTGGGCAGCCCAGAACCGTTCAAATGCTGACCCAAATAAGCATTTTTAGCTAATTAAATGAGCTGCAAAAAGGCCATTGGAAGACTTCCAAATTGCATTCAAACCTCACCTTAAATTAAGGCTTTACGGATTTGCCCCAGGCTAATTTTAGCAAAGTTGAAATTCTCAACTTTGCCATGTAGGATGGCCGGCCATGAGGGGGATCTTTGGCTGCTAAAATTTTCTATTTTTTCTTCCCATTCAAATCATCCCTTATTCACATCTCTTTTCTCACAACTCTTCTCTCCTCTCTCACTTTTATCTCTCATTTTCCCATTCAAAGTTCCTTGCTCTTGTGCCGATTTCTCCTCTTGGGAAAGGGGTCTTCTTCAGCCATTTTGGAGTAGCAATTGAGTGTTCATAGCAGCCTTGACCGGCGAGGACAGCAAAGAAGGAAGAACGGAGCAACCTAGTCAAGCCACGGAAAACCACCAGATTTGATTCCTGCTCATTATCTCTTTAATTTTTGTTGTTTTTATGATGAACACATCTATGAATATTTATGCTATTGGAATGATTAGTTTAATCATCTTAGCTTGAATTTAATTCATGTTGGGTTGATTGCATTCTGTCCTCTTAATTTGTTAAATTTATGTTTATACTGTTATAGGCCTCGGTAAAATGTTTGACTAAGTAAAACCATGATTAAGTTATTTTTGCATTACAATTGTAAGATAACTAAAGATTTAATTATTTAAATGCATTGAAATTGTAATTAATGGACACAGTACTTAATCAGTGCATGTTTAATTCTTCTTAGGTAGCTGAAGATTAGATTAGCATTGTATTTGGCGATACTTATGCCTTGCATAACTTGCAAGATTATTGTGATTTAACTGTTTCAAGGTAAGGATACTTTGTTACCTCACATAGTCTTTTATATGCTTATTTGGTTGAATTAATCATTTGAATCGACATAGGAATATGCAAGAGATTGTTTAATTTAATAAGTATGTATGTGCAATAACATGTTTATCTTTATAAATTTGTTTTATCGATCGAATTGACATAGGAATATGTACAAGAGATGAATGGATTTTTATTTGTAAATATGTTCATAAGTTAGTGAATTACCGAGTTGTCGTGATTTATTAGTAATAAGTATAAGCATAAGTTTAATGATTCTAAGGTAAGGAAATGTAATTAATCTAGCACAATTATATCATCTTGATTAAAATCACTTTTGAAATCGTGCATTAGAACTTTTTATTTTATTTTATTTACTTTGTTTCTAGTTTTTAATCATTTCCCAAATCCAAATATTTTTCTTTCACCAAAGTGTTTAAACTTACTTTCATAAATAATTCTTTTACAGTCCCTGTGGGTATGATAGTTCAACATTTACTTGTCACTTTATGACTTGTTGCGTTGTGTACACTTGCACATTTTCGTCGTTCCACTCCTATTTCTCGTACTATGTACGATTATGGCAAGCCCACTCTGACTGGTGTTGAATCGAGTATTGTGTGACCTACCATTGCTGCAAATAATTTCGAACTGAACTGAATACAATTCAGATGGTACAACAGTATATTTAGTTCAATGGTTTGAAAGAAAAAGATCCAAATACTCCTTTGGCTAATTTTTTGGAAATCTGCGACACTTTCAAGATTAATGGTTCCACTGATGACGCCATTCATTTACGGTTGTTCCTATTCTCGTTAAGGAACAAATCAAAATAGTGGTTGAACTCTTTACCACGAGGTTTCATTACTACATGGGCTCAAATGACCGAGAAATTTCTACTAAAATACTTCCCATCGGCTAAGACAACTAAGTTGAGGAATAACATATCTTCCTTTGTTCAGATCGACTTATAGACAATATATGATGCATGGGAGAGATACAAGGATCTATTGAGACGGTGCTCTCACCATGGCTTACCTTTATGGTTAAAAGTTCAAACCTTCTACAATGGTTTGAACCCCTTAATGAGGCAGTTGATTGATGTAGTACTCGGTGGAACTTTGAACAATAAAACACCCGAAGCGGCTTATGAGTTTATAGAGGAGATGCCACTGAATAATTATCAGTGGCAAGTCATGAGGACAAAGCCGCTGAATGCAGTCGGTGTTTTTAATTTAGATGTAGTCACCATGTTATCGAACCAGGTCGAAGTATTAAATAAGAAAATTAATTGTTTATATCTTTCTACACATGTACATCTAGTGATGCAATGCAATACAAATGGAGGTGGAATAAATAATCCAAAATGTTTACCCTTCGGTCCTAGCATAGAGAATGAGCAAATCAATTATATGAGTAATAATTTTAGGCCTCAAAACAACCCTTATAGTAACAAATATAATGCAGGTTGGAGGAACTATCCCAATTTCACTTAGGGTGGTCAAGGAATTCAAAGAGCATAACCCCCTCCAGGCTTCCAACAACCAAATAAGTCAGCTTGCTAAACTAATCTTAGAACGACCACAAGGTAGCTTACCTAGCAATACTGAAACTAACCTAAAGGAGCAGCTTCATGCAATTATTGTTTGAGACAAAGAAGGGTTAGTTGAATCTGAACAAGAACTAAGGCAAGAAATTGTGGTGTATAACGATAATGCTGTGGAAGATAGGAAAGAGAAAAAGCTGATTGTCAAGGAATATAAACCTCGAGTGCCATATCCTAAGGTGTCAAAGAGAGACCACACGAACGAACAATTTGGTAAATTCCTCAAGCTCTTAAAGAAATTACATATTAACTTACTGTTTGTTGAAGCTCTTTCGCAGATGCCAAATTACGTCATATTTTTAAAGGAGCTTTTGGCAAACAAAAGGAAGTTAGACGACTCGTCGATTCTAGAGCTCAATGCAGTTTGCTTGGCCATATTACAAAATAAACTACCCAACAAATTTAAAGATCCAGAGAGTTTTACTATTCCTTGTCTCACTAGTAGTTTAAATAATAATGCCTTAGCTGATTTAGGGGCCATTATTAATGTCATGCCCTGCAAAATTTTTAAACAACTAGGTCTTGGGAAACCTAAACACATTAGGATGAGTATTCAATTAGCAGATAGAACCATCGGGGTGTTATTGAGGATGTGCTTGTTAAAATAGATAAATTCATATTCCCCGTTGACTTTGTTATGTTGGACATGGATGAGGGTAGTGAGCTACCTTTAATTTTAGGTCGCCTCTTTTTAGCCACTAGCAGGGCTATTATTGATGTTGGTATGGGTGAATTAGTACTTCGGGTATGTGACAAAACGATTACTCTCCAAACACGTGATTCTGCAAAAATCTCTAGTGAACGAGATGGTATGAAATGTTCTGTTAATGTGAGTAACCATGTGGCTCAACCTTCATTGTAGGAAATCTCTGGTGAAAATGTAATAGAGCCATGTTTCAGTAAAGGTGACAAAAATAGAACAACTCATTAACAATGAATGGTGCAACTCAATGAACTAGATGAATGGCGAACACATGTCAAGGAGAAATCGAGAAAACACGATGAAGAGCCAAAGCGACATCATGAGGTGCATATGAATGGAACAAACTAATTTAAGGTTGGGGATGAAGTACTACTAGACAAAACGGATCCATGCATTGCCTCTTCGGAACTTGATGCAAAATGGATCAAACCCATCTACGGTATTGAACGTCTTCCCATATGGTACAGTTGAGGTAACTCATTTTGAGTTAGACACATTTAAGGTAAATAGTACTTGACTCAAACCTTATCTTGGTAGAATAATTGATAACGAAAAATAGGAGCTTCGGCTCTATGAACCATCGTAATCGTGCATAAGGTAAAGTCAAACTTAGACTCTAAATAAGCGCTTCTCGAGAGGCAACCTGAGTGTTTAACCTCAGTTAGTTCTTTTAATTTATTGCATGCTAATTTAAAGTTAAATTTAAAAAAAATGTGTGTTTTTGACCCACACGGCGTGGACACACAATCGCGTCCTAGGCTGTATGCATAAGGGAGCAAATGATAGAGTTACATGGTGTAAAAACATGTCCATGTGAGTCACACAGCCTGGACAAACGGGGGTGTCCTTGGCCGTGTGAATCTCGAGACTTAATTTTTCCAAAATTCAATTGTAACACAGCCTGAGGTGGTCCACATAGCTTTGAAACACGGCCGTGTGGCACAAATGGCTTAGGCACATGGACGTGTGAGTATTGGAACTAATTTTTTAATTTTAATTTCAAGTCAATGAGTTACACGAGCAAGAGACATGATAATGTGCGAGACACGATCGGGACATACGGGCGTGTATGAGATCGTGTGACCCATACGGCCTCTCACATAGGCGTGGGAGAAGCAAAGGAGATCGCACACGGGCGTGTCTGAGGTTGTGTGAAGACTAGGCTTAATTTTTTTGAATTACACACAGCCTAAAAGAGTACCACACGGGCGTGTTGCCCAACACGGGTCTAAACACGACTGTGTCTCCTTTATTACCCCCAAAAAACCCTAATTTCTTTGTACTTTTTCTTCTTCTCACAACCCACCCTAAACGTCGTTCGACTCTCCACCCACCAGTTCGACCATTTCCTCGTCGTTCGTCACCCCCGTTCGCTCCCTCTCACGTCGTTGTGTCCCTCATCCTTCCCTTTTTCCTTCCCTTCCCTTATTCCCATCACAGCCTTCCCCTAACTGAACCTGTTCTCTCCCTCACCCCCATCCGTCCTCATCCTTTCTCTCTTCTTCCCCTTTCTATTTTCTTCCCTCCACAAAACCACCCCGCCATTTGCTCCTCTCTTTGGTTCCACCCCACCTCCGACAGCTCTTTTCCTTCAACTAACCCTTCCATTTTCTTCTTTGTTTCCCTTTCCCCTCCTTTAAACCACAAACCACCCCGCCTTCCCCCTCCTTCCTTACCATCCCCTCATCGGCCTACCGTCGTGGATCGCCGCCCATTACCACCGCCGCCGTATAACCTTAGTCTTATTGGTCCTTTCTTTTACCGTATTATTTATTTACTTCTTTATTTATTATCATTTTTATTATTATGTTTAGCTTATTATTGATTTTTATTTATATTCTTATTATTTTATCTTTAGTTTTTTTATGATTATTATTTGCATTCTTATTTTTATTTTTCCGATTTTATACATTAATTTTTATTTATCTTATTCTTCTTCTTCTTATTATTATATATATATATATATATTATTTTGCATTTATTGTTATTGGTTTTGTTTATTTAGTTTATGTTTCACTATTTTTAGTTATTTTATTAATAGGCCTTGATTGTTTTTATTTCACTTTATCTTTATTATTATATTATTTTTATTTTTATCATGCTTGAGTGTTGGTGAATTTTTTTAGGTTAGTTGTTCAGTATTGTGGTTTAGGTTTTCACTTCAATTCGGTCTCTATCGTGCTGTTTATTGGCCTACAATAGTTGTTTTCTTTGATATGTTGTTTATGCTAATTTTTCTGGTTATCTGATTTTTTACTTTTATCCTTTATTTCAAGGACATAATGACCAACACAAGTGGCAAATCTAAATTCGCCATCCCTGCTTCGAAAAAGCAGAAAAATCTGGGCGCGACATCATCGTCGGACGCTTTCACCGGTTCCCACCATCCATACCTCCGCTTTGCACAAGGTTCTCAAGAGGACCTTTATCAGCATCATTGACAGAGGCCACTAGGATTAGGTCGTTGCATTGGTTGGGCCACTTTAGAGTAGGTGCAGTTAGCTGATAGAGTGCGCGTCACCATTGCCACAACTCCTTGGGACCAATTTTTCTCCATCATTGAGCCCATCTACTCGAAGCTTACTCTCAATTTTTGCTCAACATTCCTATTTCAGCAAGTGATGTCAACACACGATGAGCCGGGAACTATTACCTTCAGACTCGGTGGCACAACGCGTCATATGAGCGTCCCGGTGTTCGGAGCTGCATTAGGACTTTTCACTGACGAGTTCATGAGTCACGAGAGCTTTCTCAGTTTATACCGGCATATACACTACTCGCCTTCTCTATGTTGGGTAAACCTCACTGCGAGTACAACGCCTTATGATACGAGTCGATCGAAGGTGGCTTCCTTACCTCCGGCCTTACACTATATTCATGCCATTTTAGCTCACACTTTGACCGGTCGGAGGGAGAGCACTGGCGTTGTCGGTACAACCAACGCTTATTTTCTATGAAACATGGCCACGAGGCACACCTTTGATCTTGCTTATTTTATCGCCCTAGTTGTGTGCCATCAAACAGAGCGCGGTAGGAAGGGCCCTATCTACTTAGGCCTTTATGTGACTCGACTCGCACGACACTTTGACATCCTCGACACTTTGGAGTAGTCCTCCTCCTTTACCATTATTGGGAAAATGACCACGCAGGGATTATCGAGTATGAGTCACATGAGGATGATCGAGTGACTTTGTGGAGTGGATCCTCCTCAATACCAGTTATCTCATTTTGACCCTCAAGATGAGCATGAAAAATTCACCGATGATGTCCCCTTCCACCATGAGGATCCACCTTATCCTCCATCTTAGAGTCACTATCCTACTACTTTTGCTACCACCTTAGCAGATCTCCCCGAGCGTTTCACTCGTTTTGAGTGACACTTTTATGAATAGTTCAACTGTATTGATGCGACTTTGTAGTAAATCTGTCAGCACCTCCATATATCTTCTTTAGATTTGGTGCCTCACGACCACGATGGCTCTGACAAAGAAGACTATTGATTTTTTTTATTTTTTTATTTTTTCTTTTAGTTGTTTTATTTTTATTTTCTTAGACTTATTTCGTTTATTATCTTTTGAGCTATTTTTTATTTTTATTTTTATGGTTGTTTCTAATCGAGTTTGTAACCTCTTAATATTTTTCATTATTTGTGTTTATTTTCTTATTAGTTTTTTCGGAATCATGCACTATATTTAGATTTGCCTATAATTTTGATTTTCACCATTTTGACGATTTCATCCAATATTTAGGGCAGTTTCAGTTTTCTTCCTCTCTTATGATATTCATTTATCTTGTGCTTATATTTGTTAGTACATTGAGGACAATGTACATCTTAAATGTGGGAGGTTATTTATATAATTATTAAAATCCCTAAATTATTTATTGTATTTAAGTAAATTTCTCATACTTGAATTAGAATGAAATTTTGTCGATTTGTGATTTTTGTTGATTTGTTTTGGATTAATTTGTAGATATTTGTGCATTAGTTTATTTAAAATTTAAGACATGAAAGAATCAACCATAATAAGTTATTTTTCAGAATTAAAAATTTTAGGTTGTTTCCCTGAATTGAGGTATTATCTTGAAGTTTTAAATTTGCAAGTTTGACATCAAAACCATGTTTTTTGTGAGATTTTGAGTCTTCAGAGCATACATTTTACATGTTCATTCTATTATTGGTTATGAGCGTGTCAACTTGATTTGTTATTCTAGAACTTGCTTCAATTATGCATGTCAAGACCACATCTTTGATTTGATATACTGAGATAATAAAAGCACTTAGGTTTTAACCCACTTATCCCATAAAAAAGTCTACCTTTTTAATTAACTCATTAGTGAACCCCGTTGAGCCTAACACACCTTTTCTTGAATGACCCGTTAATATTAACTATAACCCATTTTTTCGTTCGTTGTGACTTTTTCCTGTTTTATTGACTTCTCTTTTTGTTGAGATTTGATTTGGTTAGTTGCCTAGCTATGCTCTTCTGTTTGATTTGTTGACTTATTTCTTATTGTTCTTGAAAGAAAAAGAAAAAAAAGTTGAAAAAAATATTGATTATTAACTAGTTATTTGTTGATTGAGTTTGAACAATTAAATTCATTTTTTGAGAAGAATCTTGTTTTTGTTTTTGAATATTCTTGATTGATGCATTTGTTTTTAATTCAACATTTATTTTTTTCTAGTTTGATAATTTATCAACTTGATCTCGATTATAACCAACTTTTCTAGCCTTTCTCCGCACCCGTAACCTAAGCCCCCTTAGAACCTCTTGAAAAAACTTTTGATTAGTGTGTCATATCAATTTATAGTGGTGGAGATTTGATTTTCAAGCAAGCTTATGGTAATGACATTTCTTATTCGACTATTGAGTGCTTATTCTTGAACCTTAAACATTTTTAATGATTTGTGTGGATCTTTAGTGGGGATGCCAATTCTTGTCGATTTTGAATTAAAGGTAATTACATAGATAAGGGGAGATACCTATGTTTTCGTGCTTTAAAAATTTCGACTTGGATTGTTTGAATCTTTAAGTGCCCTTTTAGTTGAATTGTCAATACATGATTATTTGTGAATCATAACATTATTGATGAGAATTATAAGTTGAGAAAGATTAATTTTAATGTGAGTTGAGGATTTTGGTTGAGGACAAGCAAACGCTTAAGTATGGGGATATTGATAAATGATAAAACTAACATATTTTAATCTCATTCTTAATGCGTTTTTGGATGATTATTTATACAAATTGGTGAATTTGATGCTTCTAATCCTTCTAATTCATGTTCTTATACTTAGGTGAGCATTTGGGAGCAAAATGAGTGAAAGTCAGAGAAAAAGAGAAAATTTCAGGAGCCACACGGGTTGGACACACGCCCATGTGCCAACCCTTGTTGATTTCGCAACCTGCTTCTCAAACACGCGAAAAAACACAATTTTTAGGCTTTTTGAGCATTCTAAAGTCTATAATTACCAAATAGAATAAGAGATATAGGAGCCATCAGAGAAGATCAAAGAAACAACTTGAAGAACACCATTGGAGCCAACTCGGAATCAAATTTCCATCAAGATCGAAGACCTCTTTTTAATTTCTTTTGAAATTTTTATGAGTTTCTTTATTTCTTGTGGTTTTTATGACTTTAATATGTTTTCATTACTAATTCCCTAGATACCTAGGGAGGATGAAACCTATGATACATTATATTATGTAATTTCTATTTTACTCGATAAATACTTGATTTATGTATATTTATTTCTTATTTTAATATTTCCAGTTATTAATTCATGTTTAATGTGCTTAATATTTCCAGGATTAATATTTTTAGTCCTCGTGGATACGATATCTCAACTCACCTTAACTATACTATTATAGATAAGTGCACTTGCATTAGTCGTATATTTAGTTAGCAACATGAAGACACATCATGAATTGAAGTCTTTGTCTGGTTTAATTTCTTTGGATGTCCATATTCATTCTATTCAACTTATGCCAGTAGAACTATTCTCTGAAAAACTGAATCGATATAAGATTCTTATCGGGGAGGTCTGGGACTGGTCCAAAAAGTATGAAAATGAGAGACACTGAAACTCTAGCTTACTAAGGGAATTCACTTGGATCATGGAGTTAAACTGTTGTTGCAGAAAACTGAAGATCTATATCTAGATGAAATGCAAGGCATCAAGAACTTGCTGTATGAGTTGGATGGCACTGGTTTTCCACAGCTCAGGAATCTCTACATAAAAAATGGTTCAGAATTACTGTTTATTTTTTACTCTATGGAGGTGGCATCATGTAAAGCCTTTTCTATCCTCAAATCATTGGTTCATTTGGAGAATATTTATCAAGGCAAACTTGAAGAAGAAGTTTCAAGAGATTGAAAATCATAAGTGTCGAATGTTGTGACTGACTCAAGAATATTTTTCCTTCTCCATGACAAAAATGCTTGTCTAACTTCAAGAAATTAAAGTTTCAAAGTGCAAAAGCATTGAAGAGATTGTTACTGGAGAGAGAGAGCATAATGCTGATATAGAAACCAATAAAATTGAGTTTGGCCAATTGTGATCCTTAACACTACAGCTTCTACCAGAGCTTCGTAGTTTCTGCTCCAAAGAGAAGAGTCGTTCTATTTATCAACTGGAATCGGTGAATACACGGTCTTGACTACTTTTTTGATGGAAAGGTACTAATATTACGTTGCATATATATCTTATCTTCATTCAGTCTAGAAGCATAGTTTTAGAAACTCAAAATAAAAACCTATCTGCAGGCATTCAATCTGTGGGAGATGGTCAACTCAGACGTTGAACTAGAGCCATTTAGAGCCAATCCAACAATGGCACAGATCAGGCAGCATGCTGATGAAAGGACTAAGAGGCACAAGGCCATGTCTTGCATCTAGAACTCAATGTCAGATGTCATCTTTACAAGGATCATGGCTTGTGAGACACCAAAACAGGCCTGGGTCAAATTAAAAGAGGAGTTTCAAGGGACAGAGAGAAAAAGGCAGCAACAGTTGTTGAATCTGATAAGGGACTTCGAGAATTTGAAAATAAAGGAAAAAGAAACTATCAAACAGTACTCAGACAGGATTATGACTGTGTAAACAACATAAGGCTCCTTGGTGAGTAGTTCAATGAAGCAAGAATAGTGGAGAAGGTGATTTCAACCTTACCTGAGAGGTACGAGGCAAAAATTTCATCCCTTGAAGATTCAAGGGACCTGACCAGCATCTCACTGATAGAGCTGATCAATGCTCTCTATGCATAAGAGCAGAGAAGAGCTAGCAAACTGGAGGAGCACCAAGAAGGTGCCTTTCAAGCAAAAACCAAACCTACCTTGAATAACACTGCCTACAAAGGCAAAAAGACTTGGAAAGACAAACCAAAGTTTGATGCTGCAAAAAGAAGGGACCAACCCTGCAGGCATTGCAAAAGACCTGGTCATCCAGAAGCAAATTATTGGTTTAGACTAGATGTGCAATGCCAATATTGCAAAAAGATGGGGCATGTTGAAAAGGTCTGCAAAAACAAGGGCAAGTTAAGGCAGAACCAACCCCAACAGCCAAAGGCTGAGGCTCGAGTAGTAAAAGAAGATAGTAACCGTGAGGAGCAAGTTTTTGTTGTGTCATGCTCAGCTGCTCAGGAGAAGCTTACAAATGGCTGGCTCTTGGACAATGGTTGCACAAACCACATGACACCAGATGCTTCCATTTTCAAGTCATTAGATAGAAGCTACAAAACCAAAGTTAAAATTGGTAATGGTCATTTTATAAAGGCAGAAGGTAAATGAGATGTGTTGATATGCACTCCTATAGGTAACAATCTCATCTCGAATATGTTGTTGGTACCTGAAATTGATAGAAACCTGCTTAGCATGGCTCAGCTGCTAGAGAAAAGGTATTTTGTAGTGTTCAAGGGCAAGGAGTGCCAAATTAGTGATCCAAGTGGATCCAAGCTCATGGCAGCCACTATGGCTGATAAGAACTTTGTTATTGATTGGACAAATGGCTCAGACACTGCCTATACAGCCACAATTGATAAATCCAAGCTTTGGCATCAAAGACTTGGTCATGCCAACTACAGATCAATTGATCAGCTATCCAGAGAAGACTTGGCTGAAAACTTCATTGGTTCATTTGAAAAACAGAAGGTTTGTGAAGAATGTCAGCTAGAAAAGCAAGCTAGGCTCCCTTTTCCTTCAAATCAGGTATGGAGAGCCTCTGAAAGGCTGCAGCTCATGCACACTGATGTGTGTGGCCCTATGAAGACCAAGTCACTGAATGGAAGTAGGTACTTCATTCTATTTATTGATGATTTTTCAAGATTTTACTGGATTTATTTTTTGAAACAGAAATTAGAGGTAGGCTTAGTGTTTTCAAAGTTCAAGATTACTGCTGAAACTGAAACAGATTGCAAGCTCAAGACCATAAGGTCTGACAATAGGACTGAGTACACCTCAGCTCAGTTCCAGGCCTTTTGTGATAAGGCAGGCATCAAACACCAGCTCACCAACACCTATACTCCTCAACAAAATTGTGTAAGTGAGATGAAGAACAGGAGCTTGATGGATATGGCTAGATGCCTACTATTTGAGAAGAATTTGCCTATAACCTTGTGGACTGAGGTAGTTAACACTGCTGTGTATATCCAAAATAGGCTTCCTACCAAGGCTTTGGATCACAAAACTCATTTTGAGGCCTGGTTTGGATTCAAACCATCATTGGCTCACCTAAAGGTCTTTTGTTGTATCTGCTGTGCACATGTGCCTGCTGTTAAAAGGGATAAACTGGTTAAAAGAGCTCGACCTGGTATTTTAGTGGGCTACAGCACAGTCAAAAAGGGTTATGTGATCTTGGATCCTTCAACAAGCAAAGTGTTTGTAAGCAGAGATGTGGTGTTTGATGAGAAGTCATGTTGGAATTGGGAAAAGAATGAGCCACAGGCAGTTTCTGAAGATCTTGTAATAGACCAAACTGAGCCATATCAAAATAGTCCTAAAATGGACATTGGTGATGAACCAGTCAGGGGTACTAGACCATTGGTTGAGATTTATGAAAGAGCTCAAGTAGCCATAGCTGAACCAAGCTGTTTTGAAGAGGCTGAAGCTCAACAAGTGTGGAAGCAAGTAATGGCTGATGAAATCAACATGATTGAGAAGAATCAGACTTGGAAGCTGGTTGAAAGACCAGTCAAAAGGAAGATCATTGGGGTGAAATGGGTTTATCGAGCCAAGCACAATGCTGATGAGAACTTGAATAAGCTAAAAGCAAGGCTGGTTGTTAAGGGGTTTAGCCAAAATTATGGTCTGGATTACCTGGAGACCTTTGCACTAGTGGTCAGGCTAGACACCATCAGACTGTTGATTGCCTTAATAGCACAAATGCAGTGGAAAATCCACCAAATCGATGTAAAGTCAGCCTTCCTTAATGGATTTATTGAGGAAGAAATTTATGTTAAACAACCACGGGGTTTTGAAGTAGCTGGTAAAGAACATATGGTCTACAAAATGAAAAAAACCTTGTATGGCTTGAAACAGGCTCCAAAAGGCTGGTATAACAAGATCGATGGCTACCTGGTCAGTTTGGGATTTGAAAGAAGCAACAGCGAGCCAACCTTGTATGTCAAGAAGGAAGGGGCACAAACTTAGCTCATTGTATCCCTGTATGTTCATGACCTGCTAGTGACAGGAGGAGAACAAATAATGCTGACTGATTTCAAAACCAAAATGTAGCAGATGTTTGAGATGTCTGATAAGGATGAGCTATTTCTTTGGCATGGAAGTGACACGAACATACCATGGGATATTCCTAATTCAGAGAGCTTTTGCTTCCAAGATTTTGACCAAGTTCTCAATGCCAAACAGCAAAGCAAAAAATACTCCAGTTGCTGTTGGAGAAAAGCTATCGAGCTATGGTAATTTTGAAAGGGTTTGTGAAACAACCTACAGAAGTTTAGTTGGTTGTTTGCTGTATTTAACAGCCACTAGACTTGACATTATGTTTGCTATAAGTTTGCTCTCAAGGTTCTTGCATTGTAGCAATGAGAAGCACCTTCAAGCTGGAAAAAGAGTGCTCAGGTATGTCAAGGGTACGTTGAGCCATGGCTTGATGTACAACAAAGCTAAAAGCCTGAAGTTGGTTGGCTAAATTGACAGTGACTGGGATGGTTTGATGGATGACATGAAAAACACCTCTGGGTATGCTTTCAATCTTGGTTCAGCCATGTTCAGTTGGAGCTCGAAGAAGCAAACACTAGTTGCTCAATCCACTGTTGAAGCCGAATATGTTGTAAGTGCAAGTGTTGTCAACCAAGCCATTTGGCTAAGAAAAATTATGGTTGACTTGAATGTGCATCACAGGGAAGCAACAAAGATCTTTTGTGACAATCAATTTGCTATTGCATTCGCAAAAAATCCAGTGGTCCATAGAAGAACAAAACATTTCAATATTAAACTCCATGTTGTTACAGAAATGGAGCAGGCTCAGGAAGTGAAACTAGTCTATTGCAATTCAGAGGATCAACTTGCTGACATTTTAACCAAGCCTCTTTGTGTAACAAGATTCAAGCATTTGAGTAAAAGACTAGGAGTTTGTAACATGCTAACCAAGGAGGGGTGTTGAAGTTTGGTCAGCATGTAACAAAGCAATCAAGAAGCAGACCATAAAGATCGGGCCATGTAGGAGCTGCTGAAGCTAATGCTGCTATTCATTTTGTAAGCTTAGGATGATGTAATGTAATCTAGTTCATTTTGAACTATGTTAGGTTAAGGATTGATGTAATTTGATAGTGAATGAGCTATTAACTCAGATTTGTCTATGCGTACAAGCTTTGTTTTGCAAGTTTCAATGTATTAGTGGTAGTAGGTGTTGATTAGGTGATCACTTACTATTTTTTTGACAAGCTTAATGCTTGGTTTATGTATTGGCATTATGCCATTGTTCAAAGTTGAATGAAATCAGTTTGTTTTCTTGCATATACTCTCCATTTTATCTTGTTTTTGTTCTTTCTTTTGTTTTTCAAATTCGGTTGTTTCTTCCGCAAGTATCGAGCCTTGTTGCAGAAGCTACAAGCTATTTTTTTCTTTCATTTGTTCTTTACACCAACAAAGTGTATGACTATAACAACTTGAGATACATGTTAACAGCTTCCATGGCTGCAGATCTTGTGCAGCTGCAACAGATAAAAGTAAAAAATTGCAAAGTAATTGAAGAAATCATTAGAGATGACAAATCAACTACAATGAAGATTATATTCCCTCAGCTTAAAACAATAACTATCAAGTCTTGTTTGGACTTGGCATGGTTTTCCTCAGGAAGTTTTGCATTGAATGTCAGATTTGTAAAATAAATCTAAAATAAAACTTAATAAATTGTAAGCTAGGATGTATCATATCAAATCATTACGAATAAATCAACAATAAAACTAGATACGGAAGCGTACCTGAATCCATGAATTTTCTTGAAATCTATGGATTTTAGGGATTTGATCTTCCAAATTAGCACACAAGAATTAAAGAATATTTTCTCTCTCTTTCCTAAGGATGGGATATTAAAAAAGATATCTTGTTTGTAATTTGGAGACCACAACCCTAATATATATAACTTTGGCATATTAGTCCTAATTCCTAATTAGTCCATCATTAATTCGAAATTAATTAGAACTCAATTACTAGAGTATCTACACATGTTTGACTCATACTTTATTTAATAATTAAATCCGATAACCCTTAACCAAATTAGATCTCTTTTAATTTGGGTTAACCTATTATGATAGTAAATAATAACATATAATTACCCTTATTATATATATGTGATGTCCATATTTTCCAACAATCTCCCACTTGGACCACATATATATACTAATTATTTTATAATTACATGTTATTATATGACCTTATGAGCTAAAAAGTTTTACTATCATATCCAAAATGTATTCTAAACAATCTCGTCCATTAATTATGTTAACATCAAACCAATGCGACTTTCGTTACATATATTGTAACCAAATCCATCTTGATCATGTATATTAACACAACCAAATGACATTGATCAAGTATGGATGTGTAGCATGAAAAATTATATGCAATATGATCTAAACATGTCTATTTTCAACTGGTCATTCTTAAACCTTAGTGAGATCAAACCTTACCAAAATCAGAGTGTGAATAAAGCAAATAAACTTTTTTTCTACAGAAAATAAACTTAATATACATAAATTGAAATAACTGAAAATGTGTCTATAACATAAAAGTATTTAAAAGTACAAACTCCCACTAAAACCAAATATCCTTAAATGAAATTACGCCCATATAAGCAGTGTGCTCTTATAAAACCTTAGGTGTAGCCCATTAGTAAGCGGATCCACTATCATGGAGATTGTTCTAATATGCTTTATAGGCACCTAACCACTCTGAACTTTACTTTAATAACTAGGAACTTAAAGTCTATTTGTTTTGACTTTGATGTACCCCTGTTGCTATTGGAATAAAATATTGCAATTTGTTTTCACAATTTGCACCTTAGTGACAAGATATTATATCCATATTCCATCAAAATTGGTGTCTGTATACTTGATGATCTCTAACTGATTAGACATTTGATATGTGAACATGTAATCTTTTGTTCTCTGAAAATACCTCATAACCCTCTTTGTTGCTATCTAATTGTCCAAACCAGGTTTGCTTAAAAATCTGGCTAACATCCCAACAGTGTAAACAATATTCCAATGTATACAAACCTGAACGTACATTAGACTTTCCACTGCTAAAATGTAAAAAATCTTATGAATTTTTGTAATCTCAAAATCATTCTTAGGGCATTGATTGAGCCTATACTTATTATTGACAAGCAGTATGTCATTAACATATAAAACCAAATATAGAACCTTACTCCTACTAAACTTATGGTATATACAATTATCAACAAAATTCATCTCTAAACTGAATGAGATAATCATTTGGTAAAATTTGTAATATTATTGACAAGAAGTCTACTTAATCCCATAGATGAAGTTATTTAATTTTCAAATCATTACCTTTTCATCATCAAACACAAAGTTTTGTAATTGCACCATATAAATGTATGATCAATGTTACCATTGAGAAACCATTAACTTAATATTCATCTAATGTAGCTTAAGGTCAAAATGTTCCACTAAAGCCAGTATAACACTTTCTCTAGTGGACCTTTTTAAAGACATTCATTATTGAGGTTGTTGAGTTTGTTATTCTAGAACAATTACCTCATCTTGAATAGAGATTTGTTCAACATTGTCTTACTGAGGTTCTGGATTCACTTCTTAATCAATGATAGGTGTGAGAACCTAAACATCATCAAAAGTGATAGTAGAAACTGAGTTAGAATTCAATTCCTCCTTAAAAGCAATATCTCTAACCTTATTTCTCCCTCCAAACTCAACATCCTAAAATAATGTTACAATTTTCATCTAAAAAATATTCCTAATTGTGGGATCATAAAACTCATAGCCTTTAAATCGCTCAGAATTTCCTTGACCCTTATGCTTTGTAGACATCAAAAAAGTTAGAAGTGATGTCATTTCAACCTTATCGTTTTTAGCAAAACGTTTTTCAATTTTGTCAAGGAAACTTTTGCGTGAGTAATCTTTTCAGATTCTATGCCCCTAAAGGCTTCTGAAATGTTGTGCTTCATGATAATTAAACTCATGCAATTTGAACGATCCCACCTCTCAAAATTCCTTTTAACATAAGGGGTGTTTCCCGTAGTGAGAGGTGGGGGTTGTTCTTCCGTTAGTGCAATGTTCTATGTTCATATAGTCAAGCACTATAGGTAAATGTCTTTTCCATTCATTGAAATTAGTCACATTAAGTATGAGTATAGAATTTATATTAGCAGATATTGTGGCAGTAGAAGATTAATTAGTTGAATATAGAATAATAAATAAATAAAAATAAGGTCACATCAATATTCATAAGTAAACAATAAATTCAAAATAATGACTAACCCCATCTCAAGATACCAAACACAACATTAATATAAAGTCTTTGGACAATAATATTAACAGTAAACGGTACTCTTGTTGCAACAATTAAACATTGACAATAAATTATGTCAAACAATGAATTAATCTTTGGACTAACTTATTGTTCACATAAATTACCTTATAATTGTCACACATTTATCACCACAGATGTTGTTGAAATTTCACCAAATGTTAACTTGCCTTTGGTTCAATTAATAAACGCATGAATCACAAAAACATATAATCATCTTGATATTTTAAATAAACTAATCTACACAAAAGAGGTCACTTTGGCAGCATTTTGTTTCAACTAATCTACTTAAAATATTAAACATCCTTAATTAAAACCTAAAGTCAAAATCTGAATTTATTTGTTTCAAAATATTTCTCTTAATTTCATCTTTCAATCAAATTAAAAGATAATAGTATATATATGAATATATATTTATCCCAAAACAACATATCTGGCAAATATAATAATAGTTGAATAAATTAAAATAAGCTTACATAATACTTTAAATTTAAACCTCATATCAAGATATCGTACACTCTATTAATATTTCATCTTTGGAAAAAATATTAATTTGTAAGTGATATATTGGTGTAATAATCAAACATTGATAATAAGAACATGCCGAACCATAAATCTTCCTTTGGGCCAATTTATTGCTCACATGTAAAACCGAATAATTGTCACATCTTTATTACCATAGTGGCACATATAATATTATTAACCTTCAGTTAGGCCGATCAATATTAACATAAGTTACATGCACACAACCTTTTATAGTTTAAAAAATAATTTATAAAAAAATCATTTTGGTGACTTATTGCTTTAATTAAGTTATTTTAAAAATTATATAAACATACTAATATTCAAATTTAAAATTTACCCAATAGTTAAAGGTCAAAATATTTTATTTATTGCTTTATAGACTCAAATAACCCAAAATAAGGTCGTCTTAATAATGTAATAAAACCTAAAACCTTAATATTTGATTGTGTTTTTTTGTTCCAAAACCATATATATCAAAACCAAACAGAAATAATGTAGTGGTTTAAAGCCAAATAATTAACAAGCACATGTATTCATAATTTTGGCATAGACAAAAACACCAAAACAATTCACGATATATATATATATATATATATGTATTCATAATCAAATAGAAATATACCATGTAATTCTAAAGTTGTATTTATGATTAAATATAGATTCGCATGAATACTTGAAAATATTTTCAAGCCAATAAATTTCAAAAACAAAATCATAATAGTTGGCATATCTCATAATTCATGCAATAAACCATAACATTATAATTTAACCAAATATTTGGAACCCAAAACCTAATAATATTATAGAACTAAACTTAAAACCAAATTATTTAAGCATGTGTATAGTTGACATGAATTTGCACCAAAGCACCTATAAAATTAAATATATAACCATAATAAAAAATTTAACAACTTTAACAATATCCATCAAAACTTAATTTCACCAATTAAACTATAAAATTATCACCAATTAAACTATAAAAATTATCTTATTGAATAATGGTTATAAACACCTATTCACATAAACTATAATCATGCATTAATCCTCAAAATCATTGATATGCATATAATATATATACACACAATTATAATAATAGAAAAATAATACGCTTGTCTTACATATTTCATGTAAACTCAAATTTATATTCATGACTAAAGACATTATCATAAAACTTTTTATATGCACAAATACTTAAAAAATCCATAACTACCAAATATAAAAAGAATCTCAAATTGTATAAAAGCCTTCATATGCGCAACTACTTATGAAAATTCATAGCCACCATATTAAAAAAATCTCAAATATTTTAATTTTAGTCTAGTTCTATAAGGACTAAAACTTATATAAAATAATTATAGCGAAAACCAAAAGTAATAGTTCAGATATATGAATTGAATTCAATGGTGAATATAATTCATCATGAATAAACACAAAAGATGATAATTCCATATACATTCAACCACAAATTTAAAATAAATAGTGCAAAAAAATCTTAACAACATTCATTTATTCGATTATCAAATAAATTAACTTTCAAAACCAATTATACATCCCAATTGGAATTCTTCAATTGCAAAAGTTATAAGTATGTAACTTTAATCTAATAATGACTTTAACCAAAATTTATAAAATAATTGTGCAAAAAGAAGATAAAGAAATCTCACAAATCAATTTTATCAATTGATTATATATATATATAAATAAATAAACATTCATATTTGAATAGCATATGCAAATATTAAACTAGATTATATTTATAAAACCCTAAAACTTTACTTAAAGAATTAAAACCCAAAATTTTTATCAAGAAACTCAAAGTTTCAACATAGTATATAATTAAAATATCAAATCCATAAAATTAAAAAAACGAATCAATCCAAAAATAACAAAAATCAATTCATTCTCAATGATTCAACATGACGAGACTCGATACCACTTGTTCGATTTTTAAAATAAATCTAAAAAAACTTAATAAACTATAAGCCGGGATCTATCAAGTCAAATCATTAAGAACAAATTAATAATAAAATTAGATGGGGAAGCATACCGAATCCATGAATTCCTTCAAATCTATGAATTTTGAAAATTTAATCTTCCAAATTAGCACACAAAAATTCAGAGAATATTTGCTCTCTTTCCTAAGGATGGGATATTAGAAAATATATATTGTCTGTAATTTAGGGTCATAACCCTAATATATATAGCTTTGGCATATTAGTCATAATTCCTAATTACCCATTATTAATTAGAAATTAATTAGAACTCAATTACTAGAGTATCTATACATATTTGACTTATACTTTATTTAATAATTAAAGCCCAATAACCCTTAATCAAATTAGATCATTTTTAATTTAGGCTAAAGTAATAGTAAATAATAATAACAACCCTTACTATATTATATATATGTGTGTGTGTGTGTGTGTGTGTGTGTGTGTGTGATGTATATATTTTATTGGAATGTCCAAACTTGAAGGAAATTCCGTTAGTTGGCTGGCCAAAGATGGTTGCATTTGCATCCACTGTTTCAAACAAGCTGCACAATGAGATCATTGGTGGAGAATACTCGAATATTCTTGTAAAGGATGCGTCCAATGTCTCTGCTAAACCCTTTTTCATTAATAAGGTCAGGCTGATCTGCATTGTGAATTTTTCACTTTCTTTAAAACGATTTTTCTGTAAGTGCAATTTTCGAAATGAAAAATGCTTGGCAATTGCATCCATGTATCTCTTTGCACCCATTGTTCAGTGATATTTTCTGGGGCTTAAAATATTTTAAGACAGAATTCATCAAATAAAGTCGAAAGGCCCTCTCTCCATTGTTCTGTCTCTTTTCTCACATACTTAACCATGTCCTGTTATTAACACAATCAAATGATTTTTGTAGGTGTCATTACCTTTGTTAAAGGATTTGACAATTGTAGACATGGGGAATATGGAAAGGATATGGGATGACCAACTTGAGATGAACTCCTCCTCCAAATTAAAACACCTTGAAGTGCATAGTTGTGTGAAACTATCAAACATTTTCCCACTTAATATGCTGGAAAGACTTCAGAGACTAAAAAATCTGCAAATAATGGAGTGTGCCTCATTAGAAGAATTATTTGAACACAAATTCACCGAGGCAGAAATAAGAACCAGTTTTTATTTCCTCAAATGACATAGCTGAACCTTTCTATGCTACCAAAACTGAAGAGTTTCTACTCTGGGCTGCATACCACCGAATGGCCATTATTGAAAAATTTGGATCTTTATGGATGTGACAAAGTGGAGATATTTGCTACAGAATATTAAGCTCCCATGAAACAGGAGGACAGCAACCCTTATTTTGGATCAATATGGTATATGAAACATGTCCACAAGATGCATTCATTTTCTATTTCTTATTCTAACATAGTAATTAGTAAAACTAGATGTGCATGTTTTTCTTTCTGCATAAATCCATCCACATCTAATCCATAAGCATTCTCTCGATAGCTATCCTGATCTGAATTCTAATAGCATGCATGTTTACTAACTAAAACGAAGGGCCAAGGATGAAAATAGTATTAATATTAAGCAATGTTGACAGAACTGTTGGCACAATTCTATACCCTTTATCTAATTGCATCCTTGCTATCCTAATCTGATTTCAAATAGTATGCATGTTTACCATCTAAAACGGAAGACCGAGCATGAGATTTGTATTAGTATTATGCGACATTGAGAGTTCAAGAGTGTCTGGATATGTAATAAACTCATTGCGACAATTCCATTTCCTTCATCGAAATTAATCCTTGCTTTTGTTTAACACATTTGTCAACTGACCAGGTCACATTCCCTTGTTTACAAGAACTGAGATTGGAAAGCAATGGCAACATGAAAGAGATATGGCATGGACAACTTCCAGAAGGGTGTATTTTAAGCTTGAAGTTTTGAAGCTCTTAAATCTTCAAAATATTGTTGCGAGTGATGCTTCCATTAATGAAATATTTCCAGGTGAATATTTAAATAACCTTAAACATATAAAGCTTCTTTACACTTTATTGTTTGCCTTCCAAAACCCTTTTGCTTCTTTTTAACCCTTTTTTTTTCTTTGAAGAAGTCTTAAAATCATTGTTTTTTATGTTTAAAAACTCGTAAATATGAAAATGTATTTGTGAGTTAAGTTATGGTGAATTCAAAATGTTGTATTTCATTAGGGCTTTTTTTTCTATTTGTATTCCACCATTTAGTTTCTACTCACAAATTCAATTACTTACAAATGTATAATAGAGAAATTGTAAAACAATTATTAAATAAAACTAATAAAATTAAAATAATTTAAAAATTATAAAATTATTTTCACATTCAAAATTTCTTCATTACCATTAAGTCTAACTTTCTTAACAGTTTGATGCCACCCAACTTATCCATTTGGGAAGAGTATAGGATATTGCACAACATTGTAACAACAAAATTATACCATTTAACCCTATCTTACCTTCTAGAATGATCATGAATTGTTATGTCTCTTTCAAATAAAACATTCGAGTTATTTCCTTCAACCTATATAGCAGTAACTTGATCTACAAATGGACAATTATAAACCCATTGATCAAGATTAACATTTATTTCCTCTAATATGAAATTCGAAATCCTCAAAAATATATATATATATATATATATATTTTCCACAAGACTTGGGCATAAAGATTTTCTTCTAAAATTCTCAGGTCGTAACAACTTTTCACTAAAATTCCCATCATACGGTGTTCTCATTCTATTTTCGAGTCCATTGTTAGTATAAAAAATATAGTTGAAAAAAACATGGAGTATCTTTATCCGAAACCAATGATGGAAGCAGGGGCAAGTCAGGAAATAAGTTTAGGTTCGAAATTAAATTATTTATATATTTATAATTTTTAAAAGATTAAATCAAATTTTAATACTTTTAAGAGAGTCAAAGTATAATTTTATCTTTATTAATTTAAAATTTTTAAATTTTAAAAAATTTAAAATAACAGAATTTCCATTTTAGAGGGCTAACCCCTAAATCCACCTCCGGATGAAAGATCATGATATATTTGGGCAAAACACTAAAAAAAGCCCTTTTTTTTTTTAATTTACCGAAATAGGCCGGTTTTTTAATTATTTACCGGAATGGGCCGTTTTCCCCGAAATCGCGTCCACGTCAGTGCGATGTCGGGGAACGTGATAGGTCATCGCGTCCACGTCAGCGCGACCTGCCGACATGGAAGGAAATCGCGTCCCTGAGGAAGCGATTTCCTTCCACGTCGCAGTCGTCACCGACGTGGACGCGATGACACCCAAGATGAACAGTACTAACGGTCAAAAATTTGACCGTTGCCCCCAACAATCGAAATTTTAAACTATAAAACCCCCTACCTCTTATTTTTCACAAACAAATCCTATCTCAATTTCATTCAAAAATTCTCTCAAAGTCCTTCCAAAATTCTCTCAATTTCCTTCCAAAATTCTCTTAAACTCTCGAATTCCTTCCAAAATCCTCACAATTTCCTTCAAAAAATCTCTAAACTCCATATTAAATTTCTTTTTCCATTCAATTTCATTTTTTTTAAAGAAAATTTTAAATATTTTTATTTTTTTAAAATAATTTTAAAATTTTTAATATTTTCTGCAATGGCCGAATCATTGATTCGTCTTGATAGGAATCACATATCGGTGGAGCAAATGAAAATGGTAAGTATTAAATTTAAATTTTAAATTTTATTTAAGATAATTTTATTTATGTATTTTTAGATAAATATTAATTTATTTTTTGTTATAATAGTCTGAAGATCGGGTATTGGAATGCATTATTCGGAATATGCATGGTCCTCCATCACCATTAGTAGAGAACTACCTGCGGGAAGCGAGATTTTGGCACGTGGCGACGGTAGGCCTGGGATGCAAGTTGGAGCCGAAACTGATCAGTGCGCTCATCGAGAGGTGGAGACCCGAGACGCACACATTTCATCTTCCATGTGGAGAGTGCACTATCACTCTAGAAGATGTCCATCTGCATTTGGGATTGCTTGGGTGGGCGGGCACCCATCCACCGGTCCGCCCAATCTAGCAACTAGGAGGCGGTGTGTTACGAGCTTTTGGGCGCTGTACCGGATAAAATGGATGGAGGTAAGGTGGAGATGGGCTGGTTACGTGCCACCTTCCCCGATCTGAATGAAAATTCAACCGAAATTGAAAGAATTCGATATGCCCGATCATACATTCTTCAAATAATTGGAGGCAATCGGATGGCCGACACGTCACGGAGCCGTGTACATCTAAGGTGGCTGCTAAAACTCGTTGATTTTAGAGCAACCGGTGAATTTAGTTGGGGGTCTGCCGTCTTGGCAACATTATATCGTGAGATGTGCGGGGCGACGAAACCGAGGAGAGCAAAAATCGGAGGTTGCCTGTCACTACTGCAATCATGGGCACGATTTCGCTTTCCATTTCTACGTCCTCGAGTGAACCACCCATATACATTCCCACTCGTGTCGAGGTAAATTTTATATTACATTTTGAAATTGTTATGTAGATTTTGTAAGAATAAAAGTATGCTAAAAATTTATTTAATTAGGTGGAACCATCCGGCAAGTTATCGTGGATTACTGACTGAACTTGAAGATATACGGCTTCTATTGGAGCAACGGTCGGAAGCAGAAGTAAGTATTATTGCAAATAGATATTTCCATACATTCGCTAGTGGATTGATATTTAGTATTTAGTATTTAGTATTATGTACATATGTAATATTTCTATCATGTTCATGTAGTTTCAATGGACACCATACGAGGATCCGGCAGTCCGGGTAGTAATCCCGGAAGAGTTTTTACAAAATTCGAACGCTTGACACGTGAAAGTGGTGTTGATCAACTATGCAACCGTGGAGCCCCACCAGACAGACAGAGTCCTACGACAGTTTGGATGTAGACAATCGATCCCTGCGGACCCTGAGGAGTTTGACGAGCACCACAAAATCGACCTTCGGCTATTAGGTACGGATTGGCTTAGATACTGGTCAGTGTACATAGAAATGTGGGAAAATCGGAATGAATATCTACCTACTCGGGAACCAATCATCGTTCCCGAGTTAGCGTGCGTTCCAGAATACATGCCATGGTTTAGGGCCCATGGGAAGCCGTATTTACTTACGCCGGAGGAGAGGCAGCGGCAAATACGTGTCGGAAGGGAAAGGCGCAGGCCTCTAAATCCAAGGGGACAAGACTACGAGGGCAGCCCCTCAACGAGGCCCAGACATTCACCCGGTTCATCATCAGCGGCCATGCAATCACCGTCCCCAACGAGAGCACCGACGCAGTCACCTGACGCAGCAATTCAACAGATGATACCCACGCATTCACCTTTCCCTATGATGCCAGGTATGTTTCCTAACCCTTATATGTACCCTAACCCGTACATGTATCCTTTTCCGAATCCTATGGCAGGTTGGAGCCAATGCCCGGATCAGCTCCATTTCATGTAATGCCGAGCAGACCACCGATAACTAGGCCAGCGGCGCAGGAGGGGTCGCAAGGGGGGCCGTCGGGGAGCTCTCCTTTTTACCAATCGCCAGCAACGCATGGCTTTCAAACTCCGTCGCCGTTCATGATGCAAACACCTCCACATACACTATTCTTTGAAGGTGGATCATCGTCCCAAGTCCGACAACCAGATGCCGAACCGGAAGAACAACAATCACCACCGGAGGAAGAACAACTGCCGCCGGAAGCTAGAGGAAGGAGGAATCCGGTACAGTAATCACGACGGCCGCCATGTGGAACCGAATACCCCGGTCATAGACATTGATTACCGTATTAAAATTTATCATTTGATGTAATGAAATACAAGTTTATGACGATGTAATACACATATAAATTTTTCCAAGTTATTTTGATATTATTTGATTTAATTATAAACCCTAACCTAACCTAATTCAATTATAAAACCCTAACCTAACCTAATTTAATTAAAACCCTAACTGACATAATTTAATTAAAAACCCTAACCTAACATAATTTAATTAAAACCCTAAACCCTAACCTAATTTAATTTAATTAGCCTAAACCCTAACCTAATTTAATTTAATTAAAACCCAAACCCAATTTAATTTAATTATAAACCCTAACCCTAACCTAATTCAATTATAAAACCCTAACCTAACCTATTTTAATTAAAAACCCTAACCTAACATAATTTAATTAAAACCTAACCTAACATAATTTAATTAAAACCTAAACCCTAACCTAATTTAATTTAATTAGCCTAAACCTAACCTAATTCAATTATAAAACCCTAACCTAACCTAATTCAATTATAAAACCTAACCTAACCTAATTTAATTAAAAACCCTAACCTAACATAATTTAATTAAAAATCCTAACCTAACATAATTTAATTAAAACCCTAACCTAACATAATTTAATTAAAACCCTAAACCCTAACCTAATTTAATTAAAACCCTAAACCTAACCTAATTTAATTTAATTAGCCTAAACGCTAAACTAATTTAATTTAATTAAAACCCAAGCTCAATTTAATTTAATTATAAACCCTAACCCTAACCTAATTTAATTTAAAACCCTAACCTAATTTAATTTAAAACCCTAACCTAACCTAATTTAATTAAAAACCCTAACCTAACCTAATTTAATTAAAACCCTAAACCCTAACCTAATTTAATTTAATTAGCCTAAACCTAACCTAATTTAATTTAATTAAAACCCAAACCCAATTTAATTTAATTATAAACCCTAACCCTAACCTAATTTAATTTAAAACCCTAACCTAATTTGATAATCTTACTAGTTTGTACCACACTATTTCCGCTTAATAATTTTACATAAATTGATAATTTGACTAACCATTAACAAAAGTTTTGGAAACTAATAATTTGACACGCTTTTACATAATGTTGGATTTCGTAAAATGTTTTGACTTGTACTAACATTTAAGAAATAGTAGTAATTTGGTAATTTAACTAACAATTAATACAATTATCAATTAATAATTGAATAAAATGTAATTGCATCAATTATTACATTCAACTATTGCGATTAGGGCATGATCGACTTGTATGGCCTGGGTTCCTACACCATCCGCACAACTTCTGTTGACTGGATGTTTCTCGGATATCCATATTATTCCGTATTCTAGTGGAGCAAGGTCGACCCTTCGGCTTGCGACGTAATTCTCTATCCGGTAACAGCTTAAAAGGAGCAAGAGATACAGGTGGCCACTTACGTTCATTTGGGACTGGTGGGAAAACGTGTCTCCATACGTGGTACATGTTTTCTAATTTGTACACTTCATCCACATAACTCAGCGGATCCAGACGGAGTTTCTGACAGGCTGAAATAACATGAGCGCATGGATAACGAAGTGCGTCGAACTTCCCACAGTCACAAGTCTTGTTTCGCAAGTGTACACGATATTGCCCGCCAACAACACCTTGGTGCGGTCTGTCAAACTCCGTCACGCGAAACCATAAATTGTCTCGATCGTGACACACTGCGTGCATGGTGTTTGCCCTCGCGTTCGCCTTGTTAATTTCTTGAACTACTTTACTGCACCATACATGCCCACCCTGCATCTGGCCTGCATAAGTTGCCGCTCGCTTTAGAAATAGCGCCGCCAAACGGAAATATGTCTCTCGCACAACCGCTGTTATTGGTAGATGGCGCGTTCCTTTAAGAACAGAATTTATGCGCCCATATCGTAGGCCTCCGTCGTATGCTTGTGCCCACTGTTCGAAACGTATGTTGCAAAGGTAGTCCGCCCCTTCTCTGTTTTGGGATCGTAAGATTGCCAACATCTCGTGAAAACGATCTTTATTTATTTCATACCCTACCAATATAAGAACATAGCAAATATTTTATACCACTTCTACCAATAAAACTAATTCAAAATGACAAACGAAATAATACAGGTATATAGTAAATACCCATGTTGGTCACTTTTCGTCATTCGATCTTAGATGGATATTGCCTGTAGTAGTTCGAAGCAACATGTCTCAGGCAATATCTATGGTGTGTACGCTGCCACAGGCTTCCCTCTCGATCAAATGCAGCTAGTATACTGGCGCCCGATGTCAAAAAAAAACATATCGGGTTGGGGCACACATGTCTCCTTAACCTAGAGAGAAAGAAATCCCAGTCATCAGACGACTCCCCCGGTGTTATTGCAAATGCAATTGGAAGTATTCTCCCACTGCCGTCCTGTGCCACTGCAACCAATAGTCGATGAGTGTACCTACCGAACATAAAGGTACCGTCAATTTGTACCAACGGCTTGCAGTATAGAAATGCGTCTTGGCATTGCTTAAATGTCCAAAAAAGGCGTTTGAACACTTGGCATCCATGTAGCAATCGGCCGTTGTAGTACGCATGTTCCGTTTTAAGGTCTGTGATGGCACCTAGGACGTATCTCTCTAGCACCTGACACCATTGCCATATTTCATTATATGAGGTGTCCCACCCACTATGCATCTTCTCCAATGCCTTTTGCTTAGCTATCCAAGCCTTACGATAAGAGGGCGTGTACCCCATTTGGCTACGGATATTGGCAATTATCACCGGCACTGAAGTCCTAGGATCTGCTTTTATCGTGGGCAGTATCAAGCTAGCCAACATAGCTGAATCCATTTTCGGATGATCTTTTGAAACACCTACAGAGGGAGGGAGTACATTAAATAATACAACATTGGAAAATAAAAATATTATTCAGACACATTCAATACTGTACCTGCAGCACATGTATGTGGACCTTTGTACTTTTTGATCTCCCACAACCCTGTCCTCTTCCTTAACGAGGCGACGATTTTCCATGAACATGTGCCGTCTTGCACCGCACACTTTGCCTCAAAATTATCAGATTTTGATTTAACGACGTGGTAATTAACGCCGTTTTTGATGCTATGCTGTTTCAAAGCACCAATAAAACTATCCTTATTGGTAAACAGATTACCAACTTCAAGTTCACCGAGATCTACCCCTGGACTTGTACGATTGCGCAACCGGTGTGGTAGATCTGGAAACTCTAACGCATCATCTGCTAACAGATCGACATTATGCATGTGGGCTGGAGATGAGTATGCTCTGAATCGTGGATCTTCTTAATCATCTGCACTCCTATCACCATCTTCACCTTCTGTTGGAATAGGCTCCGGTTCAGAAAATAATCCCATCTCTGCACCATCCGGCCCGGGATTTCGAGGTGGATCCACATCGGACTCATCTTCTAACACACAATCATCTGCAGCGTACGACGTCCCCTCACCGGGTGATGTCGTAAGTAGTACGTCATCCCTTCTTCTGGGCATTTGATAACGTCCCCAATTGGATGTAGATTGTCATCCACTAGAACTTGATGCAGTTCCCCATCTCGTATTTCCAGCGTCAAACGTCGAGCCACTGACGTACATGTCCCATCCACCGACAGAGTGTCTTGGTGGGGATGTACATTCGACACCGCTACCGAACATGGGTTGTTCCGTATTTTGTAACCCGCTAACCGAGTGTCGGCCAGGGGTCGTGTATACATCTTGAACACCGGACGGAAGTACATCAGTTGGCGACATAAATTGTACATATAACTCAATATAAGTTGCTCTGCTAGCAAGATGAGTTTGCACCATTGCCTCCAAGCTACGAGCACCTTTTATGTCGAACGAGTCATATGTCACCGGATCAACAGAAGAACAAAATCGATACGTGATTGACAGAACTTTCATTGGCGTCGTTCCGAAGATTTTACGCCTAATTCTTTTACTAAGTTCTGTCAAATCTATGTTTTGGCTAAATGACAGTCGCACCGTATTCTCTGACAAAAAAACAACACCATTCTCGGTGTGGCAAACCTCACCATCGTAGTAAATAACAGCACTAATACGTTCACTCATTTTGAAACTCTAACTTTCTTAGCCTCTCTAAAATGTTTCTGCTATGACTTATGCATTCTAAGAACATTTTCTACCTAATTTATAGCCTCAGACCAAACTTGCTACTGTAGCAAAATCGCGTCCATGAGGGCACGATTTTACACTATTTGCTCAGAAACGTCAAAAAAATTATTTCCTACATGACCAACTGTAGCAAAATCGCGTCCACGAGGGCGCAATTTCACAATTTCTTCTCATATAGCATCCTGGTATAAGCGATTTTACACTATTTGCTCAGAAACGTCAAAAAAAAATTATTTCCTACATGACCAATCATTTAAAATCGCGTCCACGGTAGCGATTTCACAATTTCTTCTCATATAGCATCCTGGTATCAGCGATTTTATACTATTTGCTCAGAAAACGTCAAAAAAAAATTATTTCTTACATGACCAACTGTGCTGAAATGGCGTCCACGAGGGCACGATTTCACAATTTCTTCTCTAATAGCATCCTGGTAGAAGCGATTTTATACTATTTGACCAGAAACGTCAACTCGAAATAATTTTTTTCGGGACCCCTAAACCCTAAAAAAGCCTGCACCCTAAACGAAATAATTTTTTTCGGTACCCCTAAACCCTAAAAAAGCTTGCACCCTAAACCTTAAAACCCAGAAAACCCAACGTGAAATCAACGTCAAAATCGCGCCCCGGAAAACGCGCTACGTGATTAAACATCCGTCCACGTCGGCGTGACTGCCGACGTGGAAGGAAATCGCTTCCTCGGGGACGCGATTTCCTTCCACGTCGGCAGTCGCTACCGACGTGACGCGATGATTAATCACGTTCCGACATCGCGCTGACGTGGACGCGATTTCGGGGAAAACGGCCCATTCCGGTAAATAATTAAAAAACCAGCCTATTTTGGTAAATTTAAAAAAAAAGGGCTTTTTTTAGTGTTTTGCCCGATATATTTGTCATTTCTCGGCATTTCATCATTTATTTTATTTAGTTATTAAATCATTAATTACTTTTCTAGTCATTTCAACCCTTTTCCATCACTTATCTGTATCCTAATGTAATAATTACTTTTGGAGGTATTATTTCTTCATGGTTTAATTACAGTTAACTCATCTTTTCACTTAAGTCCTCCTAATTTTTAATTACAATTTAATTAACTCCCTAATTTTTAAATTCTAAATATCAATATATTTTCAATTTCATTTTTACATAAAATACTTCATCACTTTTCTACCATTTTTCTTTTATAAGCTATTCACATTTTATTCCTCACACTTTTGCAAAATTTCAATTGAATCCTTTCTCAAAAATTTCTATTTATACTTTTTCATTTTGGTGTCCAATTCTACTTACATTATTCAATTAATAATTCTTACCCTCTTTTGAAAATTGTACTATTTATATTCTCATAATAATATCATTTATGCCACCAAGATTTTTGGTTGTTACAAAACTTTTAATAAATAATCTCATCTTTATAATATTCATAATATATAGTAAATAAAATATAAATAATTATAAAATAGTAATATATGATGAATAATATAATAAATTATTAATAAATTTATACTATTATTTAAGTCCTTAATTGAGCTGGTGTTATGAGTCAATTGGGTACCAAATCGATTAAAAAATCATGAAAATTTTCTTGAAATTAAAATAAATTATATTATTTAAGGGTGTTTTAGTCATTTTATAATTTTAATAAAAACCATTTAAAATATAAATATAGTTAGATTTGAACACTTCTTTACAATAATTTTGTTCTACTTTCTTTTAGTAGAAACAAACAACATTAAGCGAAAACAATGAAATCACACAACTCTACTTAGGAAATCACCATTTGACTGTAAAATCTCTTGAACCAAAATTAAGGGACCTTGAAAAAGCTTCAACCTAAACTAATTATCATAAATACATTTCGCCATTCAATTAGCAGCCATATTCTGAGATCTAGGAATGTGACAGATTCTTGTCTTCCAATTCCCCTTAAGGTAAACATTGATTAAACATAATTCAGCTAGGTTACTACTGGCAGCACTACCAGTAAAAACGGACTCTACAAGTAGTGCATTGTCGCATTCAATCTCCAACTGTCTATAACCTTTCTCCCATGCAATATGTAAAACTTCAAAAATAGCTCGAGCTTCTATACGAAAGAAAGTTTTGATACGAGCCAAGGAGGTGACACTCAAAGGGTTGTCTTTCCTAGTGGTCCAATCACTCGAAGCAAGGCACGACAATTAAAATCAAAGATGAATGCTTTTGTCCAAGACTTTGTTGCTACAAATTTAATTCATCATGTTCGTGACATTGACAAATAAGGGAATGCAATTCACTGGACCAATCTTGGAATTGTGAAAGCCCATAAATTGGTGGATTAATCTTTTATGTATCTTATTATTATTATTATTATTTGCTTAATTCTCATTGGTTGGGACACATCATTTATGAGTTAAGTAATTTTATTGGTTAGGTTATTATTTATTTATTTTCTTAGATAATTTTAAAGAGTTTTATTAGGATTCAATTACTCTTTAAAGAGTTTTTATTAGGATTCAATTACTCTTAAAAGAGTTTTATTAGGATTCAATTACTCTTGTAATTTACCTATAAATAGGCTTGTTTTCTACACATTGGAGAAGGAATAAAAAGAAGAGTATTTGTTTTCATTCAAATTTGTGTGAGGCAAATTTTTGAGAGTAGAGTGATTCTTCTCTTACTATTTAGTTTGGAGTTTGTTACTTTCGAGGGTATTTCGGAGTTGCAAATATTCAAATTTCTTTCCCGTTCATCAGTGTTTCTAGAGGTTCTTCGTCTAGGGGTTTCGTAGGGAGCCGCTCAATCATTGGCGTTTTTTGTTACAAGTTAACTAAGGGTTCTATAGGGCAAATCTATCATTTTTTATTATTATTTAACTAATTTTATTTATTCTTGTTTTTTATTTCTAATTTGTGTTTCTCTTGTGTCTAGATCCGGGATTCCACATCAGTTGGTATCAGTTTCAGGCCAGTCGGTGTTATTTTTGAAGCTAAAATCAAATCCGAAACGAGTCAAAATACTAAAAACACTTTTCATCAGTTTCGTCGATTCTTTTTTTTTTTGAATTTTGTGTTTATTCTCCTCTTATTCTTTAAAAAAAAACAGCAAAAAAAAAGAAAAAAAGTAAAAAGAGCAAAAAAAATCGTAAAAAAAAAGTTGCCTACCTTTCATACGTAGGTTTCTTCTTTTCCTATTATTGTTATTATTTTTATTTTTCCCAAAATTGAATTTATTTTCCTTCTTTTTTTTCTTGACTCAAGTATAATTAAAGCTTCAATTTTTGAAAATCTTAATACACCAAACGTTTTCGATTTTTTGTTTTTTTGTTTTAATTTGGGTAGAGTTTTTCTTAAGTTTTCTTCTTATTAAAGCTTTTCTTTGACTCTAGAGTTAGGGATCGTTGCAGGTCTACGCTTTTTTTTATTTCTCTTACGCTTTCTAACACTTTGTTTCTTCTTGTGTTAGCAGATATTAAAGGCACGCACAATTCCTTCATCCGTGTAGCCTCCATTACAAATTGCCTCGTCAAGTTTATTGGCCTCTTAGAGCAATTAGGGTCTTCATTGTTTCTTTGAAGTTTGCACCTCCGTTGATCTTGATTAGTAACCCTCTCCAAACATATTTACAAGTTTTGAATCATTCAGAGAGTTATTCTTTTGAGAGCTAACGAGTGAGGTTATTATTATTTTTTCTTTCTTGTTCCTGTTTGTTTGATCTTTCACAGATATCATGCCGCTTACTAGATCCCAAACTAGTAAAAATGAAGAGGATGAGAAAAAAAGAGAGAATGATCCTTTGGTCGAGTTGTTACAAAAAGAGATGAAAAAGTTACAAACTCAATTCGAACATCGCATGACCCAGATGTTACAAGAGCAAAGGGAGTATCTTGATACAAAACTTACAACTCAAGAGAGATACATTGCCGATAATTACAAGAAGTTGAACGAAGCCTTTATAATCTGATCAAATTTGCGAGATCGAACTTTTAAACGAAGGAAGGACCATGTTTTTGATGATGACTTTGAGTCCGAGTATGTACCTAGAGAAAGGGTGGAATGAAACAATGACACCCCCAAACCAAAATTTCTTTCTTTCTCAGGGAAGAATGATCCTGATGCTTACCTTGATTGGGAGGAAAAGATGGAAGCAGTCATTGCTTGTTACAATTACTCTGATGAGAAAAAGGTAACATACGCTATCGCTGAGTTCATTAATTATGCACTAACATGGTGGAATCAATTTTGTAAAAGCAGGATTCTTTATAGAGAGCAACCTGTTACTACTTGGGTTGAAATGAAGCGCATCTTGCGAAAACAGTTTGTTCCACCATACTATTATCGAGAACTCCATCAAAGACTCCAACATCTTGTTCAAGGAGATAGATCTGTGGATGACTACTACAAAGAGATAGAGACTATTCAGATTAAAGCCAATCTTGTTGAAGAGGCTGATGTAACTATGGCTAGATTCCTTGCCGGCCTAAAGCCTGAGATTGCAAATCGAGTTGAGTTACAACACTACATGGATGTTGAAGAGATGCTTCAAATCGCACTCACCATTGAAAAGCAATTACGAAAGAAAGGGACACCGAGGGGTACTAGTTCAGTTTCTAATCCTGCTTGGAGAGGAAATTGGCAAAAACAAGATGATAGATTGTGGAATGGGAGAGATGCACGGTCCAAGCCAAATGAGCCTAGAACTTACTCCAAAGATAGAGGTATGAGATAGAGGTATGCCTAATTCATTTAAAGGTTCTACTTCTACTAATCAAGCTCTATCTTCTTCTTCTACTTCTCCTAGTGCCATTAAGTAGCCAAAAGATATTACCTGCTTCAAATGCCAAGAAAGGGGTCACTGTGCTCGAGAATGCCCTAATAAAAAGTCATTGGTGATTCGAGAAGATGGCGAGGTTGATTTTGAGTCTAATAACGAAGATGAAATGCCTCCTTTGGAAGATGCTCATGATGAGTATGAAGAATACTTAGAGTATGGTGAGAAATCACTTGTTGCTCGAAGGGCTTTAAATGTCCAGTTTAAAGAGGAAGGGCGCGAACAAAGAGATAACATTTTCCACACGAGATGTTTGATTGATGGACAACCTAGTTAATTGATCATCGATAGTGGAAGTTGCACCAATATGGTGAGTTCTTCCCTTGTTGAGAAACTTGGCCTACCTTGTGTGAAGCATCCAAGGCCATACCGCTTGCAATGGCTGAATGATAGTGGGGAGGTAAAAGTATCTAAACAATGCTTAGTTTCATTTTCCATTGGTAGATACTTTGATAAAGTTTTGTGTGATGTTGTTCCAATGCAAGCTGGGCACATATTACTTGGACGGCCATGGCAGTTTGATCAACGAGTAAATCATTATGGTTTCCTTAACCAATATACCTTTGTGTTCCTTGGAAAGAAGTTTACTTTGGCTCCACTTCCTCCTCAATAAGTCTACAATGATCAACTCAAACTTGCTAGTGAGATGGGTAAGGGAAGTGAGGTAAAATCATTGAAAAAGGCTGAGAGTAAAGAGGCCCTTAGTGTTAAAAGCCAGCTTAAAGGCCCAACATTGGTGAGTGATTGCACACACAAGTCACGAGATGAGAGAGTGAGTTTATTCGCTAGGTTTTGAGATATCAAATTTACTCTTTGTACAAAACAAACATTTGTAATTATTAGGTTTAGGGAAAACTTTGTTTTGACTAACCCTAATACACATTTGCCTAGTTGTTTTGTTGATCTTTTGCGAGATTTTGAGGATGTATTTCCTTCGAAATGCCTAAGGATTACCTCCTTTACGAGGATTGAACATCAAATTGACTTTGTGCTGGTTCGAGTATTCGAATAGACCAGTCTATCGAAGCAATCCTGAAGAAACTAAGGAGTTGCAAAGGCAAGTTGAAGATCTCTTAAAGAAAGGGTTGATTCGTGAGAGTCTAAGCCCTTGTGCGGTCCCTGTACTTCTCATCCCAAAAAAAGATGGTTCTTAGAGAATGTGTGTTGATTGTCGTGCTGTCAACAAGATTACGGTAAAGTATCGACATCCAATTCCTCGATTAGATGATATGTTGGATGAGCTTAATGGTGCATGCATTTTCTCTAAAATTGACTTAAAAAGTGGTTACCATCAAATAAGAATGAAACAATGTGATGAATGAAAAACTACTTTTAAGACTAAGTATGGCCTGTATGAGTGGTTAGTCATGCCATTTGGCTTAACTAATGCTCCTAGCACATTCATGAGATTAATGAACCACATACTTAGACCTTTTTTAGGAAAATTTGTCGTTGTGTATTTTGATGATATACTGATTTATAGTAAAACTTTGAATGATCATGTTGGGCACGTTAAATTAGTATTGGATGTGTTAAGGCATGAACGACTCTTTGCTAGTCTTGAAAAATGCACCTTTTGTATGGATAAGCTTGTTTTTTTGGGTTTTGTGATAAGTTCTACAAGAATCCATGTGGATGAGGAGAAGGTAAAGGCAATTAAAGAATGGCCTATCCCTAAAACTATTTCTGAGGTAAGATCTTTCCTTGGGTTAGCCGGTTTCTACTGCAGGTTTGTTCGTAACTTTTCCACAATTGCTTCGCCTTTGACTGCACTTATTAAAAATGATGTATCTTTTCATTGGACAGATAAGTAAGAATTAGCATTTAATGAACTTAAAGATAAATTATGTAATGCTCCTATTCTTGTTTTACCTAATTTTGAAAAGACCTTTGAGATTGAATGTGATGCTTCTGGTGTAGGTATAGGTGCCGTCCTCATGCAAGATAGTAAACCACTAGCCTACTTTAGTGAGAAACTTGGTGGAGCACATTTGAACTATTCGACCTATGATAAAGAGTTGTATGCCTTGGTAAGGGCATTAGAAGTTTGGCAACATTACCTTTTATCAAAGGAGTTTGTGATTCACACTGACCATGAATCACTTAAGCACTTAAAGGGACAAGGTAAGTTGAACAAGCGACATGCGAGGTGGGTTGAATTCATTGAATCTTTTCCTTATGTTATAAGGTATAAGAAAGGTAAAGATAATATTGTGGCTGATGCTCTATCAAGGAGGTACACTTTACTTAGTACTTTGCATACTAAGTTATTAGGTTTTGAGTATCTCAAAGATTTATATGCCACTGATTCTAATTTTTCAAGCATTTATGACGCATGTAAACATGGTACATTTCACAAATTTTATAAGCACGATGGCTATCTTTTTCGAAATAATAGACTATGCTTACCAAAGTGTTCAATACGAGAATTGTTGGTTCGAGAGGCTCATAGTGGTGGTCTTATGGGTCATTTTGGAGTCACTAAGACTTATGATGTTTTACATGAGCATTTTTATTGGCCTAACATATGAAAACTTGTTGAGAAAATTTGCTCTACTTGCATTACTTGTAAACAAGCTAAATCCACTGTGATGCATCATGGTCTATACACTCCTCTTCCTGTTCCTAGTTCACCTTGAACTGACATTTCAATGGATTTTGTAATAGGTTTACCAAGGACAAAGCGTGGACTAGATAGCATCTTTGTGGTTGTAGATCGATTTTCTAAAATGGCTCATTTCATTCCATGCCATAAGACTGATGATGCAACCCATGTTGCCGATCTATTTTTCCGTGAAGTTGTGAGATTACATGAAATCCCAAGGACTATCGTTTCGATAGAGATGCAAAATTTCTTAGTAACTTTTGGAAGGTGTTATGGGGTAAGTTAGGTACTAAACTACTTTACTCTACTACATGCCACCCTCAAACTGATGGTCAAACCAATGTGGTAAATCGAGTTTTGGGATCTTTGCTTAGAGCCATAATAGGTAAGAATGTTAAATCTTGGGAAGAATATGTTGAGTTTGCTTATAATCGTTCTGTTCATTCTTCCACAGGTTTTATTCATTTTGAGATTGTATATGGCTTTAATCCACTTACTGTTTTAGATTTGCTTCCTTTACCTTTGAATGAGATTGCTAATTTAGATGGTGAAAGGAAAGCTGATTTAGTGAAAGAGATCCATGAGAAGGCTCGTAAAGCCATTGAGAAAAAGAATGAGTCCAATGCACATCGAGTTAATAAAGGACGAAAGCAAGTCTTGTTTGAACCTGGAGATTGGGTATGGGTGCATATGAGGAAGGAACGATTTCCTTCTAAGAGAAAGAATAAACTTGATGCACGAGGACATGGACCATTCCAAGTACTCGAGAAAATAAATGACAATGCTTATCGCATTGATCTTCCTGGTGAGTATAGTGTTAGTGCTACTTTCAATGTTTCTGATCTTTCTCCTTTTGAATTTGATGTAGGTTCAGATTCGAGGACGAATCTTCTTGAAGAGGGGGAGAATGATACGAGTCAAGGAGGTGACACTCAAAGGGTTGTCTTTCCTAGTGGTCCAATCACTCGAAGCAAGGCACGACAATTAAAATCAAAGATGAATGCTTTTGTCCAAGACTTTGTTGCTACAAATTTAATTCATCATGTTCGTGACATTGACAAATACGGGAATGCAATTCACTGGACCAATCTTGGAATTGTGAAATCCCATAAATTGGTGGATTAATCTTTTATGTATCTTATTATTATTATTATTATTTGCTTAATTCTCATTGGTTGGGACACATCATTTATGAGTTAAGTAATTTTATTGGTTAGGTTATTATTTATTTATTTTCTTAGATAATTTTAAAGAGTTTTATTAGGATTCAATTACTCTTTAAAGAGTTTTTATTAGGATTCAATTACTCTTAAAAGAGTTTTATTAGGATTCAATTACTCTTGTAATTTGCCTATAAATAGGCTTGTTTTCTACACATTGGAGGAGGAATAAAAAGAAGAGTATTTGTTTTCATTCAAATTTGTGTGAGGCAAATTTTTGAGAGTAGAGTGATTCTTCTCTTGCTATTTAGTTTGGAGCTTGTTACTTTCGAGGGTATTTCGGAGTTGCAAATATTCAAATTTCTTTCCTGTTCATTGGTGTTTCTAGAGGTTCTTCTTCTAGGGGTTTCGTAGGGAGCCGCTCAATCATTGGCGTTTTTGGTTGCAAGTTAACCAAGGGTTCTATAGGGTAAATCTATTTTTTATTATTATTTAACTACTTTTATTTATTCTTATTTTTTATTTCTAATTTGTGTTTCTCTTGTGTTTAGATCCGGGATTCCGCATAAAGTTTCCTTGCTGACTTTCAAGGAGTACCCACATAACCAATGATCATTTACATCCTTAAAAAGACATCCAATTAATGAAATATTATTTTAATACATACTTTGGCAAAGATGGAAGGATACAACATGGTATGCATGCATGGAGATATAACCTTAAATATTGTTGTGATTGATGCTTCCATTAATGAAATATTTCCATGTGAATATTTAAATAACCTTAAACATTTAAAGCTTCTTTACACTTTATTGTTTGCCTTCCAAAACCCTTTTGCTTCTTTTTAACCTTTTTTTTCTTTGAATAAAATCATTGTTTTTTCTGTTTAAAAGATATGAAAATAAGAAAATTTTACTATTTATGTCACCAAAATTTTTGGGTGTTACAAAATCTCTGAATGATAAATAATTTTATCTTTATGATATATTCATAATATATAGTAAATTTTATAAATAATTATAAACTAGTAATATATGATGAATAATATAATAAATTATTGATAAATCTAAGCTATTATTTAAATTTTTGTCTAAGTTGGTGTTACGAGTCAATCGGTACAGATCGATTAAAAAATTACATAAATAATTTTTCAAAGTAAAATAATTATATTATTTGAAGATATTTTATCATTTTATTTTAACAAAATCATTAAAATATACTTTATTTTGTATTAATTCGTTCTAATATCTTTGGTTTACTTATTTTAATTTAAAGATTTCAAATGAATAGAAATTTATGACATTTTGGTTATTCATTATTAAATTTAATAACAGGTTAATAAAGTAACTAACATTTAAAAAATATTAAAGTTTATATCTTACACTAAAAAATTACTGTAACTGAATTTTTCAAATAGAAAACAATTTTTAATTAAAAAAAGTACATACATATACTTTTACAATGATTACTTACAGTTTTAATATAACATGTTTTAAATTGTTTATGTTTTAAATTCGCTTCATTTCGAATGTGATAAATTGTTTATGTTTGTATAAGGTGATAAATGCTTGATATTTGTGTTGTTTCTTTTAAAGAGAAGCTACTTCAAATTGCTTCTGATGTTGTATATTTAGATTTAATGATTGGATTAAATGTGGGTTGTTATATGTATAGTTCAGTTTTTAACATAATTTAGTTTTTTACTTTAAGTTAAATTGTTATCCAAATTTTGATGTCAATTTTGTTAAAATACTATTCAAATGGGAAAATTTTTTACCATAACAAATTCAAATGTACAGTGTTAAAAAAATCTCAATCGATATTTATAACATTATTTTTATTATTACATGGTTATCAAGTAAACTTTTTAATTTTAAATGTCATTGTATAATTTTATAGAAAATTTTAACGGTGATAGCAATTAGATCTATATTTTAATTTGAAAATAGATAAATTGAATTTCTAAAATAAAAGTAGAAATGTTAAATTTCGAATATAGAAAATATATTTTATTTTTTACTTTTTTACTCTGTAATTTAATTTAAATACACCAATACAAATTGATATTAACCAAAATTGAGTTGAAACACATTACAATTTCAAGCAAAACAAAATATAAACTATTTTGTAGAACCGAAACAATAGGAAATCAATTATGATGTCACGTGCCATTTCATGAGACCCACACGACCAGCCTCCTCAATTATTGAACAAGTGGCCAACCTTATCAATTATTGAACAAGCTGAAAACAAAATAAGGTTGAAACTTCAAAACTGAAAATAAAAATATTACTACTTCGGCTATTTTACCAAAAAAAAGTCGTTAAAATTTATCGAAATGGGCCGGTTTTTTTTAATTACTTACCAGAATGGGCCATTTTTCACGAAATCGCGTCCACGTAAGCGCGATGTCAGGGTACGTGTCAGGACATCGCGTCCACGTCAGCGCGATTTGCTTACGTGGACACAAATCGCGCCTACAAGGACGCGATTTGCTGACGTGGATGAACAGTTTATGTTTTTAAGCTTGGAAAACTTTGAAAGGCCATAACTTTTCGCTCGGTTGTCCGATTGAGACGATTTTTTTATTTCGAATAAATTTTCAAGATCTACGCACTGGCAAATAGCCGTAGGCGGTTTGCCAAATTTTTCATCGAAAAAGATCCTTTTTTGCCCCTAAATTTCGATTTTTTTGGTTTAAAATTGAATTTTGAAACATTCAAATCGTTATTTTCCTCATTTATTTGAAGTAAACACCGGATCTTTTTTTACAGAATTGTCTTATATCATCCTGTTATAGGTATAAGTCAGCTCATTCCACTTTTGAGAAGTTCCCTAAAATTTTCCATTTTATTCAATTTAGTCCCTAAAACCTAAATAGTCATATTTTCAAATCTAAGCTTCGTTTTTCAATTCAAATTCAATTTCATCCTTCCATAACATTCAAATATTCTTAAATACAAAAATTTCATGCTAATTTTGAAATAATTACACTTTAGTCCCTATACTCGTAACTAACAAATTATACTTTACAAATTAGTCCCTATTCATCTCTAAGAGTTTGTCAGCGCGTAGATCTCAAAAATTTATTCGAAATAAAAAAATCGGCTCAATCGGACAACCGAGCCAAAAGTTATGGTCTTTCGAAGTTTTTCAAGCTAAAAAACATAAACTGTTCATGCCACGTCAGCAAATCGCATCCTCTAGGGCGCGATTTCTGTCCACGTCAGCAAGTCGCGCTGACGTGGACGCGATTTCCTGGCGCGTACCCTGGCATCGCACTGACGTGGATGAGATTTCGCGGAAAATGGCCCATTCCGGTAAATAATCAAAAAATCGGCTCATTCCGGTAAATTTTGAAAAAAAAAGGGCTTTTATTGGAAAATTAACCTACTACTTCTACTCAAATTTCCCTAAATTGCCCACCAATAAAAAAAAATTATATGTTAATTTTTAAAAAAAATTATTTAATTATAGATATAGGTCAACTGATAATAAACTTGTATTATAATATTATTCAACATGTATTTAATTATTTAATTTATAATTTTTTTCTTTAAAAATTTAAAAGTATAAAAAATATTATCATAATAATCTTTTTTAGTTTTATTTAATTTTTACATTAGTTTTATTTAATTAATCATAACTAATTAGAACTAAAATAATATTAAGAAGAATTTCTTGAGGGTTCAAAAGTGTATAAAATAGAATAAACTATACCAATTGTTTCTAAACTTTGATTCAAATTGTATTTCAGTCATTCAACTTTCAAAAGTTATATAATTACCATTAAAGGTATTGAAATATTATTTTTGTCACTCATCCGTTAACCTCTGTCAAGTGGGTGATGTGGTACATTAATTTAAAGGTTAATAATCAATTTAGCCCATGAACTATAATTAAAATATCAATTTGATCATTTTAAATTTTTTCTTAAAAATAATTTAAAAAAATTTAAAGAGTAGACTACTTAGATAGTCATCTAAGTTTTAGCGCGTTCCTATTTTGGTCACCGATTTGTTTTTGTTAATTTAGTCACCCGTTAGATTAATTGTCATTTTTAGTCACTCCATTAAAATGCCTTGGTCACTAAACAAAATGTTGACATGATCGTCTTTTACTTGTTATAAAAACAAAATTAACCCTTAACACTTTACACATTTTGTCTATTTGTTCTTAATTCTAAAAATTCAACAAATTTAACCCTCAATATTTGCTTATTTTGGCAATTTAGTCCAAATTAAAAAAATTATAGTTTTAAAAACTTGAAAATATATAAAATTTATTATAAAATGACATAAAAATATAAATTACTAAAATATATATAAAATTACATAAAGGATTAAATATGAATTTGGTTGAGGATTCAAATAAATATTTCTTTAATTTACCTTTTTTAGGGATTCAACAAAATTTAACCCTCAAATTTTCTTGAATTTTTGAATAAATATTTCCTTTTTTCTTTAAACCTCACCCAACTAAATGAGTCTTTTGAATTACTTTTTTGAATCAATCACTACCAAATTCTACTAGAACCATGATCAAATAGTTGGCTGAGAGATTCAAATAAAAAAGCCTTTAATTATAGAAACATCTTTGGCTCTATTTCAGCTGCAAAATGCAGGGCTTTGAGGGATTTAGATGCTTAAGACTAAGTGATGCTTCATTAACTGATTTTTCCTCATTAAAAGAAAATGCGAAACAGAGTTTAGGTATGTTTGTAAAAAAAAAAAGACGTCTTTCGATGTGGGTTTAGCGATGAGTGCTCGATGATGAAGTGGTGATGTAGTTTGGGTCTAGTAAAGTTGGATATTGATTTGGTATAGTATTTGAGATTGTGAGATTTGAGCGAGGGTATAAGAACAATGAAAAACTTGAAGATGAATGGGGAAGGAGATGGAGGATGATTGTTGTTTTACAAAGTTTGATCTCTTTTGTTTGCTTGACCAAATAAATCTAGTAAGAGGATAAAAAATTGAACTTTTTTTCTTGTAATTTTTTTAATTGCAATGTTGTGCGGTTGCATATATCAACAATAGGAGTAATCTATTAACCGAAAAATTTCGGTTCGGTTAATTTTTTTTAAAAAATTTTGGTTCGGTTAACGGTTAAAGATTTTAAAAAGTTGGTTAATTCAATTAATATTATTTCGGGTCGGTCAACCGAATGAACATCCCTAATAAAAATATAATATTCTCATAAATAATTATGTAATTTTTATAAGTTAAATCATTAAACTTAATTTCCACTGAAAATACCCGCAACCGTCCACATCCATTCTCTGCTTTCTTTTGCTGGTTCTTTGATTTCTAATCTAAAGTCTAACAGAGTCAAAGACAACAGTCCATATCCAATTCCACGCCTTTCTGAATTTCTATTCCTTATCTGCTAATGGCTTCTTCACATCATTTCTGATTTCTTCTTGCTTGCTTATTTCCTTTTAGTATTTTCTTTCTTGCCTCTTTTTCTACTCTCTGACTGTCATCTGTATCCCCAAAGCAAAAAAATAAAATAAAAATGGAAGCAATTGGTACTGGTGCTGCTGCCAATGTCTCTTCCGAGGCTGCCAAAGGTATTTTCCACCATGTTAAACGTCATATTACATATGTAATCTTCTACCAGAAAATTGTTGACAAGTTCGAGCAGAAACACAGGACGTTGATTGCAAAAAGAACAAGTGTGCAGCAAGATGTTGATGTTGCAGAAATGAACGGGGAGAAGATTAAAGCCGATGTCCTGGATTGGCGCCACCGAGTGGAGAAGGTTGTCACTGAAAAGGAGAAGAAAGTGAAGGATCTTGAAGTCAAAGCGAAGACCAAGTGCTTCTTTGGCTTGTGTCCCAACATCAAGTCTCGCTAACAGCTTAGCAGGAAAGCTGAAGAAGCTGCTGCCACTTTTGATGAGCTTATCAAAGATTGCCAATTTGAGGGCGTGGGATACCATGATGTTCCTGGACCCATAGTCCATCCAGACTTTGAGGCATTTAAATCAAGAGAGGAGGTTTTCGATGATATCATGGAGTCACTGAAAGATGCAACAACAGGCATGATTGGAGTGTACGGGATGGCTGGTGTGGGCAAAACATCGCTGGTCAAAGAAGTTGAGAGACAACTCCATGAGGTTAAGTTATTCGATTCAGTTGTCAGGGCAATTGTATCTCGAATTCCTGACATTAAGGAAATCCAAGACCAAATAGCATACTCATTGGGTTTGAAGCTTGAAGAAAACAGTCCGGTTGTAAGAGCCCGTAGATTGTTTGAAAGGTTAAGGAAGGATAAAAATGTTCTTATTATTTTGGATGATCTTTGGAAGAAACTGGATCTAGAGGAAGTCGGAATTCCATTTGGAAGTCGACACAAAGGATGCAAAATACTGTTGACCTCAAGAGATCAAAATGTTCTAAGCAATGGAATGGATGCTACAAAGACCTTTGCAATTGGTGATTTAGAAAACGAAGAAGCTTGGGAGTTCTTTAGGAAGATGGCCGGGGACAGTTTTGAAAGTGATGAGGAGCTGCGATCTACAGCAATTAAGGTAGCCGAGAAATGTGCAAGATTACCACTCGCCCTTGCAACTGTTGCAAGGGCGTTGCGAAATAAACCTTTATTTTTTTGGAGTGATGCTTTACAGTTGCAAGGGCGTTGCGAAATAAACATTTATTTTTTTGGAGTGATGCTTTACAACAATTACAGAGGCCTTACTTAGAAAAAAGCTCAGATGATATATCTGCTAAGGTACATTCGGCTACTGAGTTGAGTATCAATCATTTATCGAGTGAAGACCTCAAGCAAATTTTCCTACTTTGCAGTTTACTGCGTCGTGTCGTTAGGATTGAAGGCTTGTTGAGATATGCTCTTGGTTTGGGTCTAATTAAAGGAGCCAACAGCATGAAAGCAGCACGAGATAGGCTGTTAAAAATGCTGAGTACCCTCAAAGAATCTTGTTTGTTGCTTGATAGCAAAAGTTCCAATAAGGAATACTTTGATGTGCATGATCTTACTTATATTGTGGCCAAATCAATCGCTTCAAAGGACAATCAAGTGCTTGCTTTAACAGAGGATGAGGATATTGTAACAGATTGGCCAAATGGAGAGTCAATGAAAGAGTGCAACAAGATTATTTTGCCGCATTCTAGTATTTACAAGCTTCCTGACTAGTTGAATTGCCCGCTGCTTTTTCTTTTCCTTTTGTCAAGCAAGGCGATGTTGTCGGATAACTTCTTCAAGGAAGCAAAAAATCTTAAAGTCTTAGATTTGACTCGCATGCATTTTTCTTCTTTACCTTCATCGATTGGTCTCCTAACTAGCCTCAGTACATTGTGCCTAGATTGCTGCAATTTGGGAGATAACCTAACCGTTATTGGAGCTCTCAAGAACTTAAATGTGCTTAGCCTTTGTTGGATCTAAGTGCAACAGCAGCAAGCTTCAGCAGAATGCTTGTCGAGCAAGTCTCGTGACTTGCAGTAGAAACAAAGCAGAAAACTCAAACAGATTTTGAAATAAAACTAAAATAGAGAGCATATAGATGAAAACTTCATTGATTTCATTCTACAAACTAAATATGGCACAAAGCCAATACATAAAACAAGTTTACAATCTTGACAAAACAGTAGGTTGACCTAAACTTCAGCTACTACCACTAATACACATAGTAACTTGTGCTAATTAGCTTGAACAAATAAACAAAGCTGATTTATCAGCTCAATCAACATCAAAATTACATCAAACATAAACCTAACATAGTTATAATGCAACTAAGTTACATTACTCTAACTTAAAATTACAAAATGAAACATAAACGACTTGTCGACTTGAAGAACCAATGACTTCTACATGTAGTGCCTTCGATAGTCTTGGTTGTTTGCATGTTGACCATTACTTCAACACTCCTCCTTGGTTAGCATGTTGCAAACTCCCATCTTAGCTCTCGGTGTTGAAACTTGGAAACACTTAGTGCTTTTGTTAAAATGTCGACAATTTGCTCTTGAATCGCAATGTATCGACTTAACAACATGAGCTTGCTCCATTTCTCGAACTGCATGAAGTTTGATGTTGAAGTGCTTGGTCCTTCCATGAAAAACAGGATTCTTTGCAATAGCAACTACTGATTGGTTGTCACACATTATCTCAGTTGCTTCCTTTTGCTCATGATTGATATCTTTCAAAATTTTTCTAAGCCATATGGCTTGATTGACTGCTGCAGCAGCAGCCACATATTCTGCTTCTGCAGTCGACTGAGCCACTACTCCCTGCTTCTTTGAGCTCCAACAAATCATAGCAGAGCCTATGTTGAATGCATAACCTGTAGTGCTCTTCATGTCATCCAAGGAACCAGCCCAATCACTGTCACAATATCCAACTAGCTTCAAGTTCTCAGCCTTGGTAAACTGCATTCCATAGGACAAGGTTCCTTTGATGTATCTTAGAACCCTTTTTGCAGCTCTAAAATGACTTTCATTTGAACAATGCATAAACCTCGAGAGTAGACTTACAGCATACATTATGTCACGTCTAGTAGCAGTCAAATACAACAAACATCCAACTAGACTTCGATAGGTTGTTTCACAAACCTTTTCATGCTTGTCTTGGCTCGAGAGTTTTTCTCCAATAGCAACTGGTGTGCTGGTTGCTTTGCAATTCTCCATTGAGAATTTGTTGAGAACCTTCATAGCAAAGGTCTTTTGACTTAGCCAAATCCCATTCTTAGCTTGAGTTACTTCCATGCCTAAGAAGTAAGACATCAATTCCAAGTCTGACATTTCAAAGTGCTGTTGCATTTTGGCTTTAAAGCTGCTTAGCATCTCATGATCTCCTCCTGTCACCAGTAGGTCATCGACATATATTGAGACAATGAGCTGAGTTTCAGCACTAGTTGATTTAACATACAGAGTTGGCTCGCTAAGACTTCTTTCAAATCCTTGACTGGTCAGATAGCCATCTATTCTACTATACCAGGCCCTTGGAGCCTGTTTCAAGCCATACAAGGCTTTGTTGAGCTTGTACACCATTTCTTCCTTGCCAGACACCTTGAAACCTTGAGGTTGCTCCACATAAATCTCCTCTTCAAGGAATCCATTTAGAAATGCTGATTTTACATCAAGTTGGTGTATCAACCACTGTTTTTGTGCTGCTAAGGCAACTAGCAGTCTGATGGTGTCTAGCCTGGCCACTGGTGCAAAGGTTTCCAGGTAGTCTGATCCATACCTTTGACTGAAGCCTTTCACAACCAGTCTAGCCTTTAACTTGTTTAGGCTACCATCAGCATTGTTCTTAACTCGATAAACCCATTTGACACCAATAATCTTCCAGTTTGTTAGTCTTTCAATCAGACTCCAGGTCTGATTCTTTTCAATCATTCTGATTTCTTCAATCATTGCCTGCTTCCACCCCTCCTGGCTCTCTACTTCTTCAAAGCAACTTGGTTCAACAGTGGCCACTTGTGCTCTTTCATAAACATCAGCCAGTGATCGAGTACCTCTGATTGGAACATCATCTACATCCATTTCAAGTGTCTTTTCATTATTTTCAGCTTGGTCCAATGCCAGATCTTCAGCCACTGCCTCTGGCTTAGCCTTTTCCCAATTCCAGTATCCTTTTTCATTGAAAACAACATCCCTGCTAACCAGTATCTTGTTTGTAGCAGGTTCTAGGATTCTATAACCCTTTTTAACCAAACTATAGTTGATCAGGATCCCTGCTTGAGCTCTTTTATCTAGTTTGCTTCTCTTCTCAGCTGAAACTTGAGTGTAGCACAGACAACCAAAGGTTCTGAGATGAGCCAGTGATGGCTTAAACTCAAACCAGGCTTCAAATGGAGTCTTCTCAGCTAGAGCCTTAGTTGGGAGCCTGTTTTGGAGATAAACTGCTGTGTTAACAGCTTCAGCCCACAGAGTTTTGGGCAAATTCTTCTCAAACATAAGACATCTTGCCATGTTCATCAAGCTTCTATTTTTCCTTTCACTGACCCCATTCTGTTGGGGTGTATACACATTAGTCAACTGGTGTTTGATGCCTGCTTCTTCACAGTAGGCTTGGAACTGAGCTGAGGTGTACTCAGTTCCATTATCTGACCTCAGTGCTTTAAGTTTGCAACCAGACTCAGTTTCAACAGCAGCTTTATACTTCAAGAACACAGATGCAACTTCTGATTTTTGCTTTAGAAAATAAATCCAGCAGTATCTTGTCAAATCATCAATAAAGAGTATAAAGTACCTGCTTCCTTTGAGAGACTCGGTCTTCATTGGTCCACACACATCAGTGTGCACAAGCTGCAGCTTCTCTGATGCTCTACATGTTGTGCCTGTAGGAAATGGCAATCTTGCCAATTTTCCTTGCTGACATATCTCACAAAGCTCATCATTCTTCACTGAATCGATGAAATTTTCAGCAAGTCCTTCATTGACCATTCGGGCTATGGATTTGAAGTTTGCATGTCCAAGCCTCTGGTGCCAGAGTCTAGAGTCATCAGTGAAGGCTATGCAGGCTGAATGCAAGTCATTTGGCCAGTCTACTTCAAAACATTTATCACCATGGTGATCATTATGAGATTTGATCCACTTGGATCAAAAATTTGGCATTCTTTCTCCTGGAACACAACTGAGTAACCTTTCTCAAGTAGTTGAGTTATACTGAGAAGGTTCCTATCGATTTCAGGTACCAAAAGTACATTTGAAATGATTTTGCTACCTGTAGAGGTATGAATCAGCACATCTCCTCTTCCTTCAGCATTAATAAACTGACCATTTCCAATTTTCACCTTGGTTTTGCAGGTTCTGTCCAAGGTTTTGAAGATAGTTGCATCTGGTGACATGTGGTTTGTGCACCCACTGTCTAGAAGCCAGCCCTTTGAACTCTTCTTCTGACTTGCTGCACATGACACAGCAAAAACATGTTCTTCTTGATCACTGCTTTCTTCAGCTACTCGAGCTTCTGCCTTTTGTTGCTGAAATTGATTCTGTCTTGGTTTGCTTCTGTTCTTGCAAACCTTTTCAACATGGCCCTTTTTCTTGCAGTGTTGGCATCCTGCATCTGGTCTAAACCAGCATCTATCTTCTGGATGACCAGCTCTTTTACAATGTCTGCAGAGTTGGTCACTGCTTCTAGCAGCATCAGGCTTAGGCCTGTTTTTCTAGAACTTTTTGCCTTTATGAGCATTGGTGCTCGAGGCTTCTTTTGTTTTGGCTTGAAAAGCACCTTCCTGGTGCTCCTCTTGTCTGCTGGCTCTTCTTTGCTCTTGTGCATACAAGGCATTGATTAGCTCAGTTAAAGAGATAGTTGTCAAGTCCCTTGAGTCTTTGAGAGATGAAATTTTGGCTTCATACCTCTCTGGTAGAGTGGACATAACTTTCTCAACTATTCTAGCTTCACTGAATTGCTCTCCAAGGAGCCTTATGCTGTTTACAACAACCATAATCCGATCTGAGTACTGCTTAACTGTTTCTTCCTCTTTCATTTTGAGATTTTCGAAATCTCTTCTTAAATTGAGCAGCTATTGTTGCCTTGTTCTCTCAGTCCCCTGAAATTCTTCTTTCAGCTTGTCCCAAGCCTCCTTTGGTGTTTCACAGGCCATGATCCTCATAAAGATCACATTTGTCACACAATTCTATATGCATGACATGGCCTTGTGCCTTTTTGTTCTTTCATCAGCGTGTTGCCTCATTTGAGCAACTGTTGGATTAGCTCGAAGAGGTGCTGGCTCAGCATCTGAGTTAACAACTTCCCATAGGTCGAATGCCTGCAGGTAAGTCCTCATCTTAACTGCCCAAATGTTGAAGCCCTCTCCATTGAAGACAGGTGGTGAAGCTGGTGAAAAACCTGATGATGCCATGGTTTTGATACTAAACTACAACAGGTCCTCTAAGAATATGGCTCTAGATACCAATTGTTGGATCTAAGTGCAACAGCAGCAAGCTTCAGCAGAATGCTTGTCGAGCAAGTCTCGTGACTTGCAGTAGAAACAAAGCAGAAAACTCAAACAGATTTTGAAATAAAACTAAAATAGAGAGCATAGAGATGAAAACTTCATTGATTTCATTCTACAAACCTAATATGGCACAAAGCCAATACATAAAACAAGTTTACAATCTTGACAAAACAAGAGGTTGACCTAAACTTCACTACTACCACTAATACACATAGTAACTTGTGCTAATTAGCTTGAACAAATAAACAAAGTGATTTATCACTCAATCAACATCAAAATTACATCAAACATAAACCTAACATAGTTATAATGCAACTAAGTTACATTACTCTAACTTAAAATTACAAAATGAAACATAAACGACTTTGTCGACTTGAAGAACCAAAGACTTACGCATGTAGTGCCTTCGATAGTCTTGGTTGTCGCATCTCGACCATTACTTCAATAGCCTTCTTGGATCGATATCAAAATTGTACCCAAGGAAATCTGGCGTTGTTGAAGCTAAAGTTGTTAGATGTAAGTGGTTGTACTAAACTCAAAACAATTTCAACTGACGTGTTGCCAAGTTTGTCAAAATTAGAAGAATTATATATGGGTGGCACTTCTATTCAATGGGGACAACCCAATGCTAGTCTTGCTGAACTGAACACACTATCTCATTTGTCCACTTTAGAAGTTCAAATTCCAAACGCCGAGGCTGCCCCAGAGGATTTCTTTCAAAAGTTGCAGAAGTTGGAAAGATACAAGATTTTCATAGGAAAGGAATGGGAGCGGTTTGGCAACTATCAATATTCAAGAACCTTAAAACTCAGGCTAAACACAAGCTTTGATGATTTGGATCATGGAATTAAGAAGTTGGTAAAGAGAACTCAAGATTTACAATTGGATGAACTGAAAGGTGTGAAGATTGCACTGAAGGAGTTATCAGATGAGGAAAGGCTATCACATTTGCAGAATCTGCATATCCAAAATGGTTTGGATATTGAATCTATCACTAATGATAGAAATGAATTTCTTGAATTGCAGTCCTTGACATTGCAGGGTCTTCCTCAACTCGTTAGCTTTTGCTCTCAAGACAAAATCGATGCTACCTCATTGCCTCAACGTGAATTGCCACTTTTCGGAGAAAAGGTATCTATAATTCAATATCTTTCAAGGCTTTCTTTCCTTTTTCTGAATCATGCCGTATTGCTCTTGCGCTGTCGCTTAGTTATGTGAGATTTTTTCCCTTCTTCTGATCATATGATGGGTTCTTCTGTCCCCAATACTCTCAACATATTTTATATTTACTAGAAATTTTCTATTTTATGACACGTTTTTTTGATCGGCAGACTTTATTTTTTGTTAATTGCAAAAATAGAATTATACATATATTTACAATATTGATTTGAAAGTAGAATTAATTATGTGTATGGTTGTAGATATCGTTCCCTTCCTTGGAGAAATTGCAGTTATCATCGCTTAATGTTACAAGGGTATGGCAGAACCAGTTGTCAAATGTATCTTTTTACACTCATGAGAAGTTAACCACATTGAAAATCGAGGGTTGTGGAAACATAATTTACCTATTATCATTTTCTATGGCTAAATATCTAGTTCATCTCAAATATTTTGAGGTAACTAAGTGCAACTGTTTAGAGGAGATAATCTTTTGGGAGGATATAGAAGAAGAAACTCAGGTTGCCATGACTTTATCATTATTTCCTCAGTTAGAGTCCTTAGAGCTAAAGGATCTTCAGCATTTGCGTGGATTTTGCTTCAATTCTCAAAATAAAGTTATTGAATTTCCATTTATGAAGTCAATGACGATATACAACTGTTCAAACTTGGAGGGCTTCATATTTAGATATACAAGGGAAGGGAACCAACGAATCTCTAGTCAAGGTGATCTGTTTGACAATAAGGTGGGTTAATTCTTAAATTTTAGGTTTATTCATTTTTTTTTCCTTGTTGGCTTTGGGTTTAAGGTTTAGTGAAAAAAAAAATATTTTTCTTTTTATTCATTTTTTGGTACAGTTGAAAATGAGAGGAATGAAAATGAAATTTTTGAAAAATGTATATATTTAGACTAACAAGCATCTCTCTCATTTTCTCTCTTCTTATTTCAATTTAGAATGATTTGTTTTTATACATTAGGATAAAAAATAAACATTTCTCCTATTTTTTTCATCTCTTTTTTTCAACAATCACACTCAAAATAAATATATATTTTTTTCACTTTTCCAGAAACCCACACAATAAATGAAACAAACAGCTAGCTTCTAATTTCATTAAATTGGCATGAATGCAGGTTGCATTTCCCAAACTACAACAATTGACTGTTGGAGGATGTGATAAGTTGTTAACCATTTTTCCATCTAATATGCATGAAGAAAAAGAAACAGCTTTACTTGCAACCGCTCAACTAAGAAAATTGCATATTTTTAGATTACCAAAGTTGAAGTATATTTGGAAAAATGATCCCAAAGGAATTTTTTCATTTAAAAAAATCTGTGCAATATCTGTTTTGGGCTGTCGAAGTTTGAAGAATGTATTTCCAGCCTCAGTAGCCAAAGACCTACCACAACTTGGTTTTCTTGCAATATCTGATTGTGGAGTGGAGGAGATTGTTTCCAAATTAGAGGCAGGATCAGATTCGGAAACTGCTGTCAATTTCGAATTTGATAACTATACGCCCTTACACTTCCGCATAGTGGTAAGCATACCGCAAAGTGGCCAATGTTAAACAAGTTGGAAGTAGTTGAGTGTGAGAAAATGAAGATATTTGGTACACAACTGAACAGTAACAATGGACAACTTGACTCCCCAATCCATCCACCACTTTTCTTGGTTGAAAAGGTCACTTTGTTTTACTCTAATTAAGAGTTTTTGAAAATATTATTTAGAAAAAATAGTAATTCTTAATTCGAAGATGAACATATTGACTCCAAAATTTTTTTTGATTGGTTTTCAGGTCATCCCTAAACTACAACTTTTGACATTAGATACTGATTACATTGCAATGACAAGTGATGGTCAATTTTCAAGCAGCCTTTTTCATGAAATAAAATCTTTTCGAGTGGTTGGCCACGGTGCTAAATCAATTGATTTTCGAATTTCTTTCCTTGAGAGATTCTACACTCTTGCAAACCTTGCTATCTCTTATTGTGAAATAAAAGAGCTATTTTGTACCGAAGGAGATACCAGTAATGAGGAAACGTATGCTGGGACTTTGTCAACTATTAGAAACTTAAAATTGGTAGCTCTTGGTAATCTAAAAGATTATTTATGGAAGCAAGACGTACAAGTGGACCACATTCTACCCAAACTTGAGACTCTTCAAGTTCACCGTTGTTGCAATTTGATCTGCTTAGGATCATCCTCGGCATCATTTCAAAATCTCACCACATTGGATGTGCAGTTTTGTTATACAATGAAATACTTAGATACATGTTTAGCAGTCCAAGGTGTGGCCCAACTCAAGAAGTTGATAGTAAGAAACTGCTTTTCAATGAAGGAAATAGTTGCAACTGAGGGAGATGAAGCAACTTGTGACATTATTTTCAGCAGGTTGAAAAGTTTGGAACTTGTGAATCTACCACGACTTAAGAGCTTTTGTTCAGGCAACCACACATTTGGATTCCCATGTTTAGAGGAATTAATAGTGAGTGGCTGCCCTGAACTGGAGATATTTTGTAAGGGAGTTTTAACTCATCCACCATTATTGGCAAAATGCGGAAAAGATAATAGTCATTGGTGTAGTGACCTTAACAACACTATCCAAGAAATGTATTCAATAAAGGTATTATTGTATATTACTTTAATTTAGCTTTAGTTATTCTAGCTTATTCCATATTATCATTCTTTCTTTCATATGGTTTGGGTTGGCTTCGTTATAACCTTTATGAATTTTAATCCTTGTTTCTTTGTCAGATTTTGTAGGCTGAATTTTCCAAGTCAATTGAAATATGGAAGAACATTCATGGAAGTTTAAATTTCAAGAAACTTAAGGTTTTAGAAGTCAATTGTGAAGGGTTGAGAAAATGATTTAGAGGAAAAAGGCCAATCTTATGATCACTAGTGGCACTGACATTATTCTCTTGGGATAGAAAGAAACAACTCAGAGATTCTTTTTCCAACTCTTTCCATTGAAAGGTGATATCCCATTTTTGTTTTCTTGCATCATTGTTTTCTTTCATTTTTTTTTTTTTTTTGTTTCTGATTCCCTATTCTTGTTGTACTACTTGTTTTTCTCTAGCAAACTAACCTTACTTGTAGGAACAGAGAATCATGGGTGTGGGAAACTGGAGAAAGATATGGCACAACCGGTCAACTAACTGCGTGAGTCTGTATCTTATATATGTGTTTGATTGAAGGGGGAAAAACATAACTTTGGAATACCTTTTTCCATTTTAATATTAGGGGATGAATGATGAAATTACAGCGGATGCAAATAATAAACATGCCAATAATTTACATGCAGTTACAATCACTCAATCCATTGTTATGGAAAGAGCGTTAAATCTGTATTTTCCTAAACTTATTACATCCTTCTATTTTACAGGCTAATCATATTGAAGAGTTTTAGCTCAAGGATACAGACTACAGAAAGGCCAAATTGAAGGAAAAGTGGAGATATTGCTTTAGAAAGGTAAGTGTTTCAAAGAATCACAGAAATGATTTTGTGTTCCAGTGTTAACAATATCCTACTTTTAGTAATGGGGTTAAGCATAAAATGTAGTTTAATGGCAGAAATTGATTATTTCGCTTATCATTTTGGCGCAGTTACTTTATAAAGAGTTACGGCAGATGCCCCTTTCATTGCTGTCTACTAGAGTATGTTGCTGCTGCTCAGTAGTAGCCATATTCACTGATCTAAAGTTGTTATTTCACTTCCTAGTTATGTTACTCCAACTTTGAGTTTGAAATTCAGGTAAGAGCATATGTCTAACAAGGATATGTTCCATTTTTTCAATGTCTTTGAGAGTCATATTCTCATGCCTAAGTTCAGAAATGCATCCGATAATCTAGTCTACCAGAGTGTTGTACATGAGCAATTGCATTTTGATTTGTAACCTCAATTGTCAGTGCTGAACTGAGCTACATGTATTCTTTAAAAGATTGGAAAAAACCAAAGTTTCATGACTTTCCTAACAGCTTTTATTGTGGTACTTTCAACTCTAAGAATATTTAGAACCCAAAAATTGTTTCCCTTATGATTTTCCAATCTGAACTTGAAAAAGATACAAAAATTCTTATGGAAATTTGGAAAAAAAAACCTTTAAATAACTTCAAACATTTAAACTTCTTTATACTTTATTCTTTGTCTTCCAAGTCAGTTTTGATTCTTTTTAACTTTTTTTTTTAAGAATTCTTAATTCATTTTTTTTCTTTTTAAAAATATGAAAGAAGAAACACTCATAAATTTGTTAAGAAATGTATAAATAATTTAACCTACAATTATAACTTAAATTTATCAGACAAAACACTAATTGCAACATGTTTTGAGAAGTGGAAAGTCGTGTCATGAGTTAAGGGATGCTAAAAGATAAGACACCTAAGATTCTGAAGGCAAGACTTAGAAAACCGGTCATAAAAGAATCAGAACTTTCAGCTTCTAATAATTTAAATATCTAACTTCTTTATCTATTTTAGAGTGATTTGATAAATAATATAAATTTAAAAACGAAAAATTAAATAATTAATTAAAATGTTTTTATAAAATTAAAAAATTCAAATATATAATTATAACTAATACATCTGCACCAGTGTGATGGCACAACAAAAGGAACAAGATTAAATCAATTTTTACAGGTTAATTTAAATTCTAAATAAAAAATTTTAAAATTCTTAAAATTTTATCTTATGAATAGACATTTAATCTTAGTTAAATTCTGTTAAACTTTTATCTTATGCATTTAATCATAGTCGATGAACTATTTGTTTTATTCCACATAACTAGGAGCATTTATTCTTGAGATAGTTCAATCATTCTGAGCATCAAGAGCTTTTGTACTTTTGGATTCCCATGTTTAGAGAAATTAATAGTAAAAGGTTGCCTTGAGTTGGAGGTATTTTGTAAGGGAGTTTTAAATGAGCCATTATTGAAAGGAGTAGAAGATGAAAAGGGTAAAAGAGTAGAAATTAATATATATTTTAATTTGTTGGTATAAAATTTTAAAATTTTAAAATAAAGTTATATTCACTTAGAGTAGTAATGTAACTAAAAAAGACGTTATGAAATTGAATTTAACAAAATAATTTAAATAATGTTAATAATTTATCTAAAATTTGAAATATGAAAAGTTGAGAAATTAAATTCTTAAAAACAAAACTGTAAAGACTAGGTTACTAATTTACAAGGAGTGCAGGGACTTAAAAGTTAATCAATGACTTTGCATCCTTTTCATTTATGAATAATACACCTATTTGTATGAGACCACATAATCGAGATGAAACTGAACATTAAAATGTAGAATATTCATTTTACGGTTTGTAGTTGTAAATGATGGATCGCTGATCTGTTTCAAAGAAACATCCAATTCTTCCAATTTTTTCAGGCATAGAGAATGTTGTCATATCCTGAGAATCATGATTAGAAAGCCTAACAAATAACAATATTTCTTATCATTTATCCTCAAATAACAAAGTTAATGATAAAATAAAAATATTTGAATGTAATTTATTTAAGGCATAAAGCTTTGCTTTCTGTATTGAAAGATCAACTATGATGGATATATAAGATTTTTAATGCAGTTAGTTGATATGAACCCGAAATATGATACAATTTAGAAAATTTAATCATTTAATAAAGTTTGCTTAGATAGTGTCAAAGAGTAAAGAGGAAAAGACAATAATTACCTTGATATGTATTTCCTCACACATCTAACAATGCTATAATCTTTTTTAGGTAATTGTCCTATAACACCTTAAATCCGGCCAAGTAAGTTCGACCCAATTTTAGCGAGTTATAAGTGACTCTCTATTAACTCTCAACCTAACCTCCAACACATCACTTACTTATAACAAATAATATGTTAAGTTAAAACAGTGCAACGGAATTATACCATACACAAAATGTAAAACATGTGAGCTTGCAAAACAAACAAAGGAATGGTTCGCATGTCAAACAATAGAAAGGTTTAAGGGTTCCCATGTAAGATACGAACAAGCAATTTAGGGTACACACAATCATACATAAGTACAAGTACATAGAAATTATTATTAAGGTTCGCACCTCAACTTAGGCTTTATACATCATACAATATAGGTTCGCCTAACAGAGTAACATATGAGTTTGCAGTACAACATAAAGCATAAGTTCTCACAAAAACATGAGTTTGCAAAGTAATTGCAGTTCTCAAACTTCCTAAGTTCGCATTTGAACATACAAGACTAAGTTCACATGCAATACTGGCTTCGCAAACAAAGAAGTCATTCACAAAAGAGTTCCCATGCTTTAATAGGGTTTGCTATATTGTAAGATATTCCTACAAAGGGCTTCACATGCATATTGGGGGTCACTAACATGCAAGGGTCATCTACCTTGCCATTGTCATCCGCAACCTACTTACCTATGAAGTAAGAGAGGAGTGGGTGAATTCATTACGAACTCAGTGAATAATTAGGAATCATCAACATATGCTTAAAATATCATCTATCTTGAGAGCGTTGGAGTTGCACTTTCCAGTGTTCATTGTTTATTTCAAGAAGCTCAACTCGGAGTTCACAATTTTGTAGTACGGTTTTGAGGTCTTCTATCTTTCCCTTCAACTTTTCAATCTTATTTAGGCTTACTTTCAACTCAATTACGGAATTACGACTACGATATTGATGCAGCGACCTTTCTAATTCTGCTACCCTGGCTCTCAATCCAACCTTTTTATTTCAGTTTTCTAACAAATCCTTTTCTAGAGCATCTCATCGAACTCAAGCATCTTGGAATTTCTTTTCCCACTGATCAACCCTAATCTTTTCTTCTTTGATCTATTGCTGCCATTACTTCGATGTTTTTCCCAACACAGCAGTCCTTATTGACAAATGCAGCTTCTTATAATTTGTTTTTAGACTGTCCAAATTTTCCTCGGCCTTGTTCTTTTTTTTTCTCATTTTCTTGGTTTCTAACTTCTAGATGTCAACGTCTAATCCTAGCTGCATCTTTTCCAACTATTCTATCTTTTTCTCCAGCTTCGAATTCTACTTTTCAAAATCTTACTTTATAATATCTAGCTCAGACGGGATCACTTGTAGGTGTTCTTCTATTGGCCGAGTGTTTTCTTGACTTAATGCAGGGACGTTGCCTTTGACTTTTTTACCCCATCACCAATCATATTCGGCATGCATTCAAAGATCTAAAAGTTTCGGCCAAAATTGTCGAGACGAGTGTGACCCTTTTGTCAAGTCGGTCAAATAAAGCTGAAACTGCCTCATCTATATGCCTTAATGCTTTGGGAAAGATGACCAACTTGTAAATACTCAAGGCGAAGACATCGAATCTTTTCTTCATATCCGGATATGTCAAGATCAAATCCCACAAACTTTTTCAAGGGATACATTTACTATCTCTCTTTTGTTTAATCCTGGCCGTAACCCATTACTCACTCATTCCCGTTATGCTCATTAGCCTCTTCAAGAAAGTCGAGATGTTGGCAGCTTAAGAATAAGCTTTGTCGGCTTGGATCATCGGGCAATGGAGCAGAGTTGTGTACTTTTCTACAGTGGGCACCGAATCTACCTTCTCAGAAGTAAACAGCTATAGGTGGGATTCCAATACTGGGTGAGAGCTCAGAATAAGTCCTTGTCCACTTTGACATCAAGTAGATAAGGCAAATCACCATAGTTACAGTATAATAACTACTTGGTTTCGTCTTCCCATTGGTCCCATATTTCTTTCAACTCTTGGAGATTATTCTGAGTCACACTGATGTGAGTGAGATCCCACAGTTCTGACATATATCCCTCCATTATACTATCACCCTTCTCTTGTTGTGTCTTTTCAAACCATATCAGGATGGCCACATTGTCTTTCACTTTATCAAGAAATCTATTTTCCATGAAAGCTCTCTATTTAGTAACTGAATGTGAACCAACACCCTTTTCTATGATGAAAATGCAATGCAATCACAGTCAAAACAAAACAAAACAAGTCAGTAGATTTTATACAAATCTAGAATTCAAAGAAAAAAATAAATAAAACACCTAATCGGGTGACCACTAGAGGTTTGGTATGGTTCTACCTAGGGTAGGCTCTTAGGACTCATTATATGCAGTTCAGTTCTAAAGTAAGGGTACTTGAACCAAAAGATTCCTCGATCCTCACCCATTATAGGGTCATACGGACCGAGTTCGGTTCAAGGGAATACATTTCCCTATAGCTATACGGAGATGAAAATCTCACGAAGACGTAGGTACGGATGTATCCCGAAAGCGATCCACTATCCTATATGGAGGTGAAGACCACACGAAGGAATAACTTCTCACTCCTACTTAAGAAGGGCAAAATCAAATGATTATGCAATACAATATACAAAAATATACCAAGACACTCAAACCAATAAAGCAAACATATCATTATGCAACAAAATGATGAAGACCACAAAAATGAAGGATGACATGCAACGAAGGGATCGTAAATTTAAACCAAATTATCAATTTTCGACAAAAAGACCAAAAGTAATCAACTCGCGGCTTGACTCTCTTATTTTGTCCCCAGTGGTGTCGCCAAGCTGTCGAAACCTTTTTGAAATCGACTTTTTATTTAAAAACGAAAATGTGAGTTACCACTAATCCTTTTTTATAAGGCGTGATCAGATCACCTCGTAATTTGATCATTTTAATAAACGGTTTGATTTACTAAAACAATAATTTTTGGTCTACAAAATTTAAGAAACTGGTTTAGGAGTCAATTATGCACGAGGAAGGATTAACACCCTCGTAACGACCAAAATTGATACCTAGTTGATTAGTTAATGTCTTAGTGTCGTGAATTGAAAATTTGAAAAGAGTTTAAAACACGATCTTTTTTTTTTGTATTAAGGCACTTACTTACTTAAAGTAATTTTTGCGAAAAGGGCTTATTTCAGGTTAATTGAGAAAAAGGATCATGTCCTGTAAGTTAGGACACAATGTTTTAATTCCTCGAAAACGAGAATAAACACCAATTGATCGTTACTTAAATCTCATTTTTTATTTATTTTAAAGTAAATATTTGACTATCTCGGTTTTAGAAAGAAGCCATATTCCATAAGTTAGGAACACGACTTTTCTAATTCTAAAATAATGTATATTACCTTGATTTAAAAAATTTTATGCATCGTACGATGATGAACATAACGTTTAAGGTAATGTACATTTAACTTGTTGGGCACAAGACAAAAACGAGTAATTATTTAAACATAATGTATGAGATAGTGATAATGAAATAATGTTAAGTGACTATATAAGTAGAACTGTAATGACCCAATTTTCATGAGTGTCGAATAATGATTTAAGATCACTAAATTTGATGAAAAGTTAGAAAAATTATTAATTAATAATTATAAGTTAAGTGTGATTTTAGAAATATTTTAGAATTAGTGAATTTTGTGATTTAAAAGAAATTATTAGGTAATTGGGTCAAAAGCGAGGTATCGAGACTTAGATATTATAAACTAAGTCGTAAATATTTTTATAAATATTTACGGAGTGTCATTAAGGTAGTATTAAAGTTTTGTTAAGAAATTTTAATGTTCGATGGTTAATTGATTAAAAGGACTAAATTGCAATAGGGTAAAAGTTTAATTATAGATTAAAGAAAAGTTAAAAGGACTAAATAGGTAAATATGCCAAGTCCCATAAATGAGGCGGCATATGCATGATAAAATCTGAGATTTTTTTAAAGTATATTATTATTTTATTATATTGTAAATTATATTTATTATATTATATTATTATATTTTAAATAAACAAAAATTGTTGACAAATGTATGGTGCATATGATGACATGTGGAAAAATGAAGTACATATATTAGTAATGATTACATATTTACTTATTATTTAAGTAAGTAATATTATATTATTATTTTATTGTTATTATATTAAACTAATTAAATAAAAGAAATAAAAGATAGAAAAGAGAAATGGAAACAGAGTAGGCAAACCAAAAGAGGGAGAAAGGAAAGAAAAGAAAAAGGGAAGGAAAGGAAGAAAATTTGGGATTTCAAGATTTCAAGCTTAATTGGTAAGTTAAATTAAGTCATTTTCTTATAATTTTTAGTTTTGGTATCCTAGAACAAAGTATTATTGGATTTATGTTGAAATTTGGGAAGTTATTATATTTCTAGACATTGATTATGTTGAATAAATGAAAGGATTAGGGTTAAATTGACTAAATTTCAAGTTAGAAGTTAGTAAAAGGTTGATTTGTAAAATAAATTATAGGCTTTGAATTAATAGGGACTAAATTGAGAGAATTTTGAAATTATGGATTATGGTGAAAATGAAGAGTTAAAGTGAATTTATAGTAAGAATTAAGAGAGAATATGGAGTTAGATTGGAAAAATAAAATTAGTATTGATAAGAGATTAAATTAGAATTTAGGTAAAGTTTAGGCATAAATGAAAATATTTTAATGAAATTGTGTATTAATGATTTTTAATTGTTTAATTACGTAGCTAATGTCGTGCAAGAGTCATTGTCCGAGAAAGGAAAGGAGAAGGTGAACAAGGAGTGACTCGAGAAAATTTACGGTTAGTATTACCATAATTCGAATTTAATTATTAATTGTTAAAATTTAAATTAATATACATGATAAGCAAATTGAGGTAAGAATCATGATTGAATTAAATGAAAATTACATATGGTATTGAATTTATTAATATTAATTATTGGTGAATTTTAAATAATATGTTTAGTAAATAAAATAAGGTGAATATCGATATTGAATTAAATGATATTGAATTGTATGTGAATTGAATGAAATTAAAATGAAGTATGAATAGGTATGAGCATTTGATGGTATACTGATTGAAAGGTGAAAAATGTATTGAATTAAATTGTGATTAAATTGGAATTGAAAGTATGAGAAAGTGATTGAATTGAAATGTGATTCGAATACTCTATTAACTTATCGGACTAGATTGGATACAAATGGCATGCCATAGGATTTGTGATGTGATGAGGAGATTTGTAGCTCGGCCGAGAAGATGATTATGTTATTATATGCTTCGGTTTATCCGAAGAGGCATTTAATGCCTTATTGGTGTGTTTGGGAGGATATGATATATCGGTGTGTTATGGAGGGTTTATATTTATTTCAGGTGTGTTTTGGTTGGATATTCTGGTGTGTTTGGGTGGAATCCGCGTATCTGTCAGAGTCCGAGTCAAGTTAATAGAGGCAAATGAAATAAATTACTGATAAAACTAATCTCGAATGATATAGTATATGTGAAAAGTGAAATTTGAAATAAAGAAATAAGAATGATATTTATATATATAAATAATTGATAATATTAAAAGATTGAATTGTTTATTAGTAGTGATAATTGTAATGAAATGTATGAACCATGGGTTCGAGAAATAGATAATGATATAGTTCATGAACTGGTTTTGGTAGTATGAGATAATGTAAAAATCTAAGTGAAGAAAAGCAAATTAAAATAGCTATTGTTGAGAAATGAGAAGTGAAAATAAAATAATTTGAAATAGTGAAATAATATGTGAATTTAATTGAATACAAGTTATTGAAATTTATTTATGGATTTAATGTATAAATTGAGTGTTAAAAGATTATATGTAAAATTGATTTAAAATGAACGAATCGAATTGAAAGATAGTTATTATTATTACTGTTGTTGAAACAAGTTGATTTAATGTATTAAATGTTTATTGAAAGATTAATGGTATAAATTGAATTAAGAAATAGTGTATGAGTTAATTTGAATACAAATTTTATAAAATTAGTTATTATTATTATTGAAACATGTTGGTCTAAATGTTTAATTTGATTATTAAAAGATTGAAAAGTATAAATTGAATATAAATAGAAATGATAATGAATGAGTTGATAAATTGATTGAATTTGTATGAATTGGAATGAATTATTAGAATGAGATGTCGAAAAATCCAATAGAATTGAGATAGTGAAATAAGGTATGAATACAACTAAATACAAGATTTGAAATATTGCTTATTGTTTTTAATTATCAGGTTGATTTAAAGTACGAGAAAATGTATTGAATAATTGTAGACATAAATTTAAATGTATATAATTTATCGATTAATGTTATTAATTTGAATTATGGTAATATCACTGAGTATTTCTATACTCAGCGTGCGGTTGTCTCCGTGCGCAGGTTAGTAGAAAGCCAGTGTCCGGTCCAGCATCCAGAGCAATCCCGAACTCAGAGAAATTTTAGTGATGTACCTTTGTTTGATAATGTGGCATGTACCTAGGTGATGTATAGGTTAAGAATAAAAGTTTTGTTATTACGGTTGTAGAATGATGTTTAAATTGGTTATAAGTATGAAATGGAACTAATATGACATATTTGATACAAGTATGCTATATCATTATTTAATTGTGAATTAGTTATAAGTTATCCGATATGTCCGGTAATGCTCCATAACCTTGTTCCGTGACGGTTTGGGGTTAGGGGTGTTACAAGAACATTAAAATAATATATAATAAGTAAATGAGGAATACTATAGTACTACTAATGTAATTAACAATAATAACATTAATAATCAAATCATAAGAATAACAAAATAAATAAGGTAAAAATAAAATGAATGATTAACAAATAGTAGACATGAAAGTGTCAGAATATAAAAGCAATAAAAAAATAAAAAATAACAAGAACACACAAAAACTAAAAGAGATAATGACAATAAAATTGCACTAATAATAGCATGGCGATAAGCACCTTAATTACTATTCTAATACTAATTAAATAATAAAGGAAAAATAAATAATAATGATAATAATAATAAGAATAATAACAATGATAATTAAATATAAAATTACATAAAAGGAATATAAATAAATGAAATTTAATTATTAAAAAGATTAAAGAAATAATAAATAAATAAATAGTAAATAAAACAATTTTTTAAAATTGAAGTTAAATGAATCAAGGATCAATTTGAAATCAGAATGAAATTAAGGAATATAAATTACAAATAAACAACAAAACTAAAAGGACTAAAACATAACACACTAAAGATAACGGGGCTAAATGGGAAAATATCCCAAAACTCCTAGACGTCGTCCTTCCCGAGGGTCAACGATCCGAGGACCAAATTTGAAAAGGTTTGAAAGTAAATGGTATAATTTTTAAAATAATAATAAATGGAATTAGGACCTAATTAAAATAACTTAAAAGGCGTAAGAACTGAAACATAAATATCCCCCAAGAAAAACACGCGGATCCTAGGGTGGTTCGGGTCGGATATTGGGTAGACTGAAACGACGCCGTTTCATGTACCCATCCCTTGAAATGGTCCGAGGACCAAAATGAAAGTAAAGTAGAATCAAGTGGCAAAAAAACAAAACATAAGACATGACTAGATTCAAACAAGCCGCAAAAGCGGAAGGACCAAAGGTGCAATTATGTAATTTTTTAAAAGCACGTGGATCCTATTAAAAGGTCGAGCCGAATTCAGGTTGTAATTCAAAACGACGTTGTTTTGGGAATCTAAGGGTCAAGCCCAAAATGATGTTGTGTAAGTCCCTATAAATACCAAAAAGTTTTCAAAAAATATCATTTCAAACACCTTTTCAAAAAAAAAAAAAAACTAGAAAACCCCTTTCTATTTTCTCTCATTAGCCTTCTCAGGCTGGCCATTGGGCCGCCGTGGCGGCAACCGGTCGCCGGCGACGGCTCCGCCATCCACGGTGGCTGAAAAGTGCAAAAATTGCTGCTTTTTGTGCCGTTTGATTCCCCGAGACCGAAAGATATCATCTTTCATTAGAGATGACGGTCCTCGGACACTCACTATGGCAAAATGTGAAGAGCACAGTAAGTTTTCAACTCATTTTTTATTTTATGTTTATTTACAAAAAAAATATAAAATAGTGTAAGAAAAAAGACCACCCTTTTAGAATTTTTCTTTCTCCTTTGTTTCGATTGCTCGTTTTTTCTACCCTAAATTACATGGATTGTTGCGGCTTTTATAGCCAATTTACATGTTATATTTTACTATTTTTGCAACTATTTAGCCACTGTTCTTTGCTTTTTTTTTTTGCTTCCATGGTCCTTTTTCTTTCTCTTTTCTTGCAGGTACTAATGCGGTTAACGGCGACAGGGAGGCAGACCTTTGGCTATTTTGGTGAAACGGTGGCAGAATGGGCGGTGCACGTGCTAAGGGATAAGCGGCGCAAAAGGACCTAGGGTTTTTTTGTTTTCTAAAAATTTTTAAGTGTTTTGAGCCATTGGGCTTGTAACTTTGAGTTAAGGTTTTTGTTTTAAGCTTGACATGTAATTGAGCTTTGGGACTGTTAATTTTTATTTTTATTTTTGGTTTCGGTTTAGGGCCCGAACAAAATTAGGCCTCTTACAATATGTATGTAGCCATTGATGTTTCAAAGTCTGATTTGGATTTTGAAACAATAACATTCTCTTGTTCAAACATTTTTATCATTTTCCCAACCATTCCTGAAATATTTTAAAATAATATTAAAAAGTTAAACAATATATATAAATTAAATAAATTTTAAATATTTTTAAAAGAAAAAGTTTTATATGTCAACAAATTAAAATACACATGAATACATTGACAATTTTAGTTTAGGCTAAGTTCCTTTTTCCATTTAATACATATATGCGCAAGTAATAAATTACTGTAATTTAATTTTTCAAATAATGAATAATTTTTAATAAATAACATTGTGCATACATTTACTTTTACAATTATTACTTATAGTTTTAATATAATCCCTTTTTTAGAACGTAACACCCTTAAAATCGATATATTATAAAGAAAAGAAAAGAAAAGGTTGAGTGATGCCAAGGACAATTTTGAATTAAGAGGTATGATGTAATATGTTAATTTACGGCAAGAATTAGATTGTAAAGATGTGAAAAGTTTGAGAAACTAGTATAATTATTTAGAATTCAAATGGTTGAGGTGTAAAAACAAGAAAAATTGAAGGACCAAAAGTGAACCAATTTCTTGTGATGGGAAATTGGTAAGTAGGAACCAAATTAAATAAGAGAATAAATGCGAGGGAGTAAGTCACAATTTTTCTAAAAGTAAGTTGTGATTAAGGATGAAATTTGAAAAAACATGAGAGGTAAAATTATCATTACAAAATTAGATAATTATATGGTGTAATGATTAAACGTGGAAAGTGTTAAAAATTGATTGGTTTATTATTTAATTAATATTTTATTATAAGATATTTTAATGTTTTATTCAATAAAAAATAATGAGATATTTTTATAAGAAAATGAAGAAACTTCTTTGTCTTCTATATAAGTGATTCTTGTCACGTTCATGGGGTAGAGGTAAAACTTTAAATTTTAGACAATTTAGTATTTTGCCAAAAATTCATATTTTCATCATTTTTCTTAAATTTCTTTAGACATCAAAAGAAAAGATGAAGCGGAGATTGTAGAGAATATGTTCATCAATTTAGAGATTCTAAAGAAAATTTCTTTTGCCCATGTGGCACTTGTAACTTGTTCTGATTTTTTTTATTTTCGTTGTTTTCCTCCCAAATGTTTTATTAAGTATCAAAATATGATTTTAGAAAATTAGGAACATAAAATTCACCTTTAACATCGAATAATCACCTAAAATCGCATTAATAATATGATTAAAACATATTACTTTTAGTATTTATCATTTTCTATGCTTGAAATCTGTAATATAAGAATATTCTATAAGCATAGAAACAATGTGATGATATGATTAATATGTGATTATGTTGAGATGCATGATCTTAAGTTAATGATTTTGCACTGTTTCGTTGGTTGCATTCATTCTTTATAGGTGAAATTGATATTTGAAATTGGAACTATTGTGACCATGATAATAACCATGTGTTTGATGTGTTTAAATAGGAAAATATGAGGTTTGAAACAAGTATTTTGTGTTTCATAATACTTAGAATTGAAATGGTATTCTTTTGAGCTAAATTAGATGTGTTTTGGGTTCATTTTCGGATCTTAGTAAATTTGTATCAGTACAAGTGGTTAGATGAATCGGACTAGATGGTTGAGTCGGATATGGAGTGTCACATATACATTTTAGTTTTTAACATAGTTTGGTCATTTCACGTTATCATGTTATTAGTCTAAATAATTAATATTGTTAACTATGTCAATCGAAACATTGATGTCAATTTTACTAAAACATTATTCAAACAAATTTTTTTATCATGAAGTTGAATGTGTGTTTTTAGGAAAACCTTAATCAATATTTATAATATTTTTTATTGTAAAATAGCTAATAAGTAATTTTTTAATTTATAAATGTTACTATATAATTGAATAGAAGAATTTTAATGCTACATTTTAAATTCCTAATTGTAAGAATAGAAAAACTAAATGTCAAACAAGTGTATAAAATATATTTCAACTTTAACTTTTGACTTTATAATTTAATACAAGTACACCAATATTAACTAAAGTAAGCTCAAACACACTAAAGTTTTGACCCGAAGAATACGATATCAATTATGATAATACAAATGGTTTTCCGTCACATGGTATTCCCTGAGACCCGCATGGTCAACCTCCTCAATTATTGAACAAGTGGCCAACCTCCTCAATTATTTATATCATCCTTAATACAGTTTAGAGTAGAACCGAAACAATACCATATCAATTATCATGATACAAATGATTTGTTATTGAACAAGTGGCCAACCTCCTCAGTTGTTTAACAAGGTATTAGATATAGGAGAAGCCAAAAACAAAATAAGGTTCAAACTTCAAAACCTATTTATACGATCCAACACTTACCCTAGACAATACCCACATCCATTCTCTGTTTTCTTTCAGCATTTCCATTTATCGGCTATTGGCTTCTTCACATCATTTTTTTTTCTTCTTGCTTCCTTCTTTCGTTTTTCTATTTTGTTTCTTACTCTTTCTGACTGTCATCTCTAACCCCAAAGCCAAAAAAAAAAAAAAAAAATGGATACAATATTTACTGGTGCTGCTCACGAGGTCACAACCGCTGCTGCGAAAGGTATCTTCCGCCAAGCTATACGTCATATTAGATATGTAATCTTCTACCAGAAATTTGTTGCCGAGTTCGAGAAGGAAAAAAAGAACTTGAATATAGAAAGAACAAGTGTGCAGGAAGATGTTGCTTTTGCACTAGCGAACTTGGAGAATATTAAAACCAATGTCCAGGAATGGCGCCACAAAGTGGATGAGATCTTCACTGAAGAGGCGAAGAAAGTGAACGATCTTGAAGTCAAAGCAAAGACCAAGTGCTTCTTTGGCTTGTGTCCCAACATCAAGTCTCGCTACCAGCTTAGCAAGAAAGCAGAAGAAGATGCTGCCAATTTTAAAAAGCTTATCGACGATGGCCGTTTTGAGCGCGTGGGATGCCCTTATGTTGCTGAACCCATAATCCATACAGACTTTGAGACCTTTCAATCAAGAGAGGAGGTTTTCCATGATATCATGGAGTTACTGAAAGATGCAACAACAAGCATGATTGGAGTGTACGGGATGCCTGGTGTGGGCAAATCATGGCTGGTCAACGAAGTTGAGAGACAACTCCGTGAGGTTAAGTTATTCGATTCAGTAGTTACGGTAATTGCACGTCAAAATGCTGACATTAAGGAAATTGTTGAAGTTGGTCAGCATGAAGCCAACACTCGATTCCATACAGGCCATGAAGACCAAGCAAAGCTGGAACAGATGCAAGGGCTGCTGATGCAAGCTCATTTTGTTCATTTTGTTATATTTAGTTGATGAAATGAGTGTTAGTTCATTTCTAACTAAGTTAGCTTTCTGATTGATGTAATTAGCTTATGTATGAGCTGTAAACACACTTTTGTATAAGTTTACAAGCTAAGATTTCAAGTTTCTATGTAATTAGTGGAGGTAGGTAATTACTTGTTGATTTTGACAAGCCTTATGCTTGAGTTATGTACTGGCTTCAAGCCATTGTTTTTTTGCATGAATCAAATCAGTTTTGTTCATCAATATTCTCTCAAATTTCCCCAGCTTATTTTCTTCTTTCTTTAACTCGAAATTGTTTGTTTGCTCAGCAAGTTTCGAGGCTTGCTCGACAAGATACTTGCTGAGTCTGCTTGATTCTATTGTTGCACCAACAATTGGTATCTAGAGCTTATTTCTTAAGGGACCTGTTATACAAATCCATGGCTTCATCAAGCTTTTCACCAGCTGCACCTCAAGTATTCAATGGAGAAGGCTATCACATATGGGTGGTCAAAATGAAGACTTACCTGCAGGCTTATGATCTGTGGGAGGTGGTCAACTCAGATGTTGAACCGGAACCACTTAGAGGCAATCCAACGATGGCTCGGATCAGCAAAGACATCTTGATGAGAGGACCAAGAGGCACAAGGCCATGTCTTGCATTCGAACTCGATGTCGATGTGATTTTCACAAGGATTATGGCTGTGAATCACCAAAACAGCCTGGATAAGTTGCAAGAAGAGTTTCAAGGGACGAGAGAGGACAAGGCAAAGAATATTCATCGAATTTGAGGAGAGATTTCGAGAATTTAAAGATGAAAGAAGAAGAAACTGTCAAACAATATTCTGACAGGATTATGGCTGTGGTTAATAGCATCAGGCTCCTTGGAGAGCAGTTTAATGAAGCTAGGATAGTGGAGAAAGTAATAGCAACTCTGCCTGAGAGGTATGAGGCAAAAATCTCATCTCTCGAGGACTCAAGGATCAGTCCACCATTTCCCTGACTGAGTTGATCAATGCTCTATATGCTCAAGAGCAGAGGAGAGCAAGTAGACTGGAAGAGCATCAAGAAGGTGCCTTTCAAGCAAGGACAAATACTGCCTACAAAGGCAAGAAGGCCTGGAGAGACAAGCCAAAGAATGATGCTGCGAGAAGAGAAGGTCAAACTTGCAAGCACTGCAGAAGGGCTGGTCATCCAGAAGAAAAATGCTGGTTCAATCCAGATGCTGTGTGTCAGCATTGTAAGAAGAAGGGTCATGTTGAGAGAGTTTGCAAGAGCAAGACCAAAACAAGATGAACCAGTCTCAACAGATGAAAGCTGAGGCTCGAGTAGCTAAGGAGGACAGTGACCAAGAGGAGCAAGTCTTTGCTGTGTCATGCTCAGCTGCTCAGGAAAGGCTCTCATCTGGTTGGCTCCTAGACAGTGGATGCACCAATCACATGACACCTGATGCTGCAATCTTCAAGTCTTTAGACAGAAACTGTAGAACCAAAGTCAAAATTGGTAATGGGCACTTTATTCAAGCTGAAGGCAAAGGTGATGTGCTGATATGCACTCCCACAGGTGCCAAAATGATCTCAAATGTGCTCTGGTGCCTGAAATTGACAGAAACCTACTCAAAGATAGCTCAATTCTTGGAGAAAGGTTACTCTGTGGTGTTCAAGGACAAGCGATGCCAAATCGGTGATCCAAGTGGATCCAAACCGATGGCGATCCTATGGTGATAAGAGCTTTGTGGTTGACTGGACAAAGAAGTCAGACATTGCCTACACAGCCACATCAGATGAATCTAAGTTGTGGCATCAAAGGCTGGGACATGCCAACTTCAGATCGATGGCCCGAATGGTCAGAGAAGACCTGGCTGAAAACTTCATCAACTCAGTGGACCATGATGATGTGTGTGAAGTGTGTCAGCTAGGAAAACAGGCCAGATTGCCATTTCCCATGAATCAAGCCTGGAGAGCCTCTGAAAAACTCCAACTGGTGCACACTGATGTGTGTGGCCCTATGAGGACTGAGTCACTAAGTGGAAACAGGTACTTCATACTGTTTGTTGATGATTTCTCTAGATATTGCTGGCTTTACTTCTTAAAACAGAAATCAGAAGTGGCCACTGTGTTTTGGAAGTTTAAAACTGCTGCACGAGATGTAAACAGTCGCAAGTCAAGACCATAAGGTCTGATAATGGGACTGAGTACACCTCAGCTCAGTTCCAAGCCTTCTGTGATAAGGCAGGCATCAAACACCAGCTTACCAACACTTATACACCTCAACAGAATGGTGTAAGTGAAAGGAAGAATAGGAGCTTAATGGATATGGCCAGGTGCTTAATGATTCAGAAGAATCTGCCTAAAGCACTATGGGCAGAAGCAGTTAACACTGCAACATACATTCAAAATAGACTTCCAACCAAGGCTTTGGATCAGAAGACTCCATTCGAGGCCTGGTTTGGCTTCAAGCCATCACTGGCTCATCTGAAGGTCTTTGGATGCATATGTTACACACATGTACCTGCTGTTAAAAGGGACAAATTGTCTGAAAGGGCTCGACCTGGTCTTCTGGTGGGCTACAGCATTGTTAAGAAAGGCTATAGGATCTTGGATCCTTCAACAAACAAAGTGTCGCAGGGATGTGGTATTTGATGAAAGGTCATGTTGGGCCGGAAAGGCATGAACCTGAGGAAGTTTCTGAAGAACTTACAACAAACCAAGCTGAGCCAGAACAAAGTGTTCCTGAAATGGACATTGATGATGAACCAGTCAGAGGAACAAGATCAATGACTGAGATTTATGAAAGGGCTCATATAGCCATAGCTGAACCAAGTAACTTTGAAGAGGCTGAAGCTCAGCAAGAGTGGAAGCAGGCAATGGCTGAGGAGATCAGCATGATTGAGAAGAACCAGACCTGGGAATTGGTTGAAAGGCCAGTCAAAAGGAAGGTGATTGGGGTGAAATGGGTGTACAAAGCCAAGCAAAATGCTGATGGTACCTTGAACAAACTGAAAGCAAGGTTGGTTGTCAAGGGGTTCAGTCAGAGGTATGGCTTGGACTACCCGAGACCTTTGCACCAATGGCGTGCTCGACACCATCGATCATTGATTGCCTTAGCAGCCCAAATCGAATGGAAAATTCATCAACTCGATGTGAAATCAGCCTTCGAATGGTTTTTAGATGAAGACATCTATGTTGAACAACCACAAGGGTTTGAAATAGCTGGGAGAGAGCATATGGTCTACAAATTGAAGAAGGCCCTATATGGCTTAAAACAGCTCCAAGGGCCTGCACAAGCAGAATCGATGGCTACTTGACCGATCCGGGATTCAATCGAAGCAAGAGTGAGCCAACATCTGTATGTCAAGAAGCAAGGGACACAAACACAACTCATTGTGTCCCTATATGTTGATGACTTCTTGGTGACAGGAGGAGATCGAAAAGGTCTTGGTTAATTTCAAGACCAAGATGCAAGAGGTGTTTGAAATGTCCGATCTTGGGAGATGTCCTATTTTCTTGGAATGGAGGTGACTCAAGCACGAATGGAATATTTTAAGTCGAAGAGCTTTGCCACAAAGACTCGACCAAGTTCTCCATGCAAAACAGCAAACCAACTAAAACACCTGTTGCTGTTGGAGAAAAACTATCGAGCCAAGGAAATTTTGAGAAGGTATGTGAAACTACCTACAGGAGTCTAGTTGGTTGTTTGCTATACTTGACTGCCACTAGACCAGACATAATGTATGCTGTAGGATTGCTCTCAAGGTTCTTGCATTGTTGCAATGAGAAGCATTTTCAGGCTGCCAAGAGAGTGCTCAGATATGTCAAAGGCACTTTGGACTATGGCTTAAGGTACAGCAGGAAAGGAAATCTAAATCTAGTTGGGTACACTGATAGTGACTGGGCTGGATCGATAGATGACATGAAAAGCACCTCAGGGTATGCTTTCAACCTTGGTTCAGCTATGTTCTGCTGGAGCTCGAAGAAGCAAAGTCTGGTGGCACAATCTCTGCTGAAGCGAGTATGTGGCGTGACAAGTCTTGCCAACCAAGCCATTTGGCTTAGGAAAATCTGGTGATTTGAATATGGATCAAAGGAAGCAACAGAGATCTTCCGTGACAATCAATCTCTTGTTGCAATTGCCAAAATCACATGTTCCATGGAAGAACAAAGCATTTTAGCATTAAGCTATATGTTGTTCGAGAAATGGAGCAAGCTCAGAAGTGAAGCTAATTCACTTGCAATTGAGAGGACCACTTGCGACATTTTGACTAAAGCCCTTAATGTCACAAGGTTTGAGCATTTAAGAAGAAAATTAGGTGTTTGCACCATGCTAACCAAGGAGGAGTGTTGAAGTTGGTCGACATGAAGCCAACACTCGATTCCATCTGAGCCATGAAGACCAAGCAAAGTGGAACAGATGCAAGGGTCTGCGATGCAAGCTCATTTTGTTCATTTTGTTATATTTAGTTGATGAAATGAGTGTTAGTTCATTTCTAACTAAGTTAGCTTTCGATTGATGTAATTAGCTTATGTATGAGTGTAAACACACTTTTGTATAAGTTTACAAGCTAAGATTTCAAGTTTCTATGTAATTAGTGGAGGTAGGTAATTACTTGTTGATTTTGACAAGCCTTATGCTTGAGTTATGTCTTGGCTTCAAGCCATTGTTTTTTTGCATGAATCAAATCAGTTTTGTTCATCAATATTCTCTCAAATTTCCCCAGCTTATTTTCTTCTTTCTTTAACTCGAAATTGTTTGTTTGCTCAGCAAGTTTCGAGGCTTGCTCGACAAGATACTTGCTGAGTCTGCTTGATTCTATTGTTGCACCAACAGAAATCCAAAATCAAATAGCATACTCATTGCGCTTGAAGCTTGAAGAAAACAGTCCGGGTGTAAGAGCCCGTAAATTGTATGAAAGGTTAAAGAATGAGAAAAATGTTCTTATTATTTTGGATGATCTTTGGAAGAAACTGGATCTAAAGGAAGTCGGAATTCCATTTGGAAGTCAATACAAAGGATGCAAAATACTGTTGACCTCAAGATATCAAAATGTTCTAAACAACGGGGAGGATGCTACAAAGACCTTTGCAATTGGTGATTTAGATGGCGAAGAAGCTTGGGAGTTCTTTAAGAAGATGGCCGGGGACATTGTTGAAAGTGATGAGGAGCTGCGATCTACAGCAATTGAGGTAGCCAAGAAATGTGCAAAATTACCACTCGCCCTTGCAACTGTTGCAAGGTCGTTGCGAAATAAGCCTTTATTTTTTTGGAGGGATGCTTTACAACAATTACAGAGGCCTTGCTTAGAAAAAAGCTCGGATGATATATCTGATAAGGTATATTCGGCTATCAAGTACAGTATCGATCATTTATCTAGTGAAGACCTCAAGCAGATTTTCCTACTTTGCAGTTTACTGCGTCGTGACACTAGGATTGAAGACTTGTTGAGATATGCTCTTGCTTTGGGTCTAATTAAAGGAGCCAACAGCATGAAAGCAGCACGAGATAGGCTGTTAAAAATGCTGAGTACCCTCAAAGAATCTTGTTTGTTGCTTGATAGCAAAAGTTCCAATAAGGAGTACTTTGATGTGCATGATCTTACTTATATTGTGGCCAAATCAATCGCTTCAAAGGACAATCAAGTGCTTGCTTTAACAGAGGAGGATAAGGACGAGGATGAGGATGTTGTAACAGATTGGCGAACTGGAGAGTCAATGAAAGAGTGCAACAAGGTTATTTTGCGGGATCCTAGTATCAACGAGCTTCCTGACCAGTTGAATAGTCCGCAGCTTTTTCTTTTCCTTTTGTTAAGCAAGGATCTCTCCTTGACGTTGCCGGATAACTTCTTCAAGGAAGCAAAAAATCTTAAAGTCTTAGGTTTGACTTGCATGCATTTTTCTCCTTTACCTTCATCAATTGGTCTCTTAACTAGCCTCAGTACATTGTGCCTAGATCACTGCAATTTGGGTGATAACCTAACCATTATTGGAGCACTCAAGAGCTTAAATGTGCTTAGCCTTGCTGGGTCTGATGTCAAAATTGTACCCAAGGAAATTGGGCACTTGTTGAAGCTAAAGTTGTTAGATGTAAGTGGTTGTACTAAACTCAAAACAATTTCAGCTGACGTGTTGCCAAGTTTGTCAAAATTAGAAGAATTATATATGGGTGGCACTTCTATTCAATGGGGACAACCCAATGCTAGTCTTGCTGAACTGAACACATTGTCTCATTTGTCCACTTTAGAAGTTCAAATTCCGAACGCCAAGGCTGCCCCAGAGGACTTCTTTCAAAAGTTGCAAAAGTTGGAAAGATACAGGATTTGCATAGGAAAGGAATGGGAGCGGTTTGGCAACTATCAATATTCAAGAACCTTAAAACTCAGGCTAAACACAAGCATTGATGATTTGGATCATGGAATTAAGAAGTTGGCAAAGAGAACTCAAGATTTACAATTGGATGAACTGAAAGGTGTGAAGATTGCACTGGAGGAGTTAACAGATTTGGAAAGGCTATTACATTTGCAGAATCTGCACATCCAAAATGGTTTGGATATTGAATCTATAATTAATGATAGAAATGAATTTCCACAATTGCAGACCTTGACATTGGAGGGTCTTCCTCAACTCGTAAGCTTTTGCTGTCAAGACAAAATCGATGGTACCTCATTGCCTCAACGTGAATTGCCACTTTTCGGAGAAAAGGTATGTATAGTTCAATATATTTCTAGTTTTTCTTTCGGGGCTTTCTTTCCTTTTCTGAATCATGCAATATTGCTCTTGTGGTGGTGTTTTTTTTTTTCGTTTTTCTGAACATATTTTATATTTACTAGAATTTTTCTACACTATGACACTTTTTATTGGTTGGCAGACTTTATTTTTGGTTTTTTTGAGTTATTAGCATGTTTGTATTGTATGTTCAATAAGTATGTTTGTTTTAAGGAAAAAAAGTTCTCATAAATAAATTTTAATTTTTAGAAAATATATGTCATGTTTTCCAATTGGAAGCATATCACAATTAGAAATTTCAAACGGATAATTTTTATTGTATTTAGTAATTGCAAAAATAGAATTATAAAGTAAATATTTCATTAGAAATATATATATATATATATATATATATATTTACAATATTTATTTGAAAGTAGAATTAACTATGTGTATGGTTGTAGATATCGTTTCCTTCCTTGGAGAAATTGCGGTTGTCATCACTTAATGTTACAAGGATATGGCACAACCAATTGTCAAATGTATCTTTTTGTACTCACGAGAAGTTAACCACATTGAAAATTGATGGTTGTGGAAACATAAAATACCTATTATCATTTTCTATGGCTAAATATCTAGTTCATCTCAAATACTTTGAGATAACTGCATGCAACATCTTAAGAGAGATAATTTTTTCGGAGAATATTATAGAAGAAGAAAGTCAGGCTGCTACGGTTTTATCATTATTTCCTCAGTTAAAGTCCTTAGAGCTAAAGGACCTTCCGCATTTGAGTGGATTTTGCTCCAATTCGCAAAATAAAGTTATTGGATTTCCATTCATGAAGTCAATGACGATATACAACTGTCCAATATTGGAGGGTTTCATATGTAGATATACAAGCGAAAGGAACCAACGAATCTCTAGTCACGGTGATTTGTTTGACAATAAGGTGGGTTAATTCTTAATTTTTAGGTTTACTCATTTTCTCTTTGTTTGACAATAAATTAAACCAACAACTAACTTTTAATTCCATTACATTGGCATAAATGCAGGTTGCATTTCCCAGTTTGGAGGAAATGAGTGTTTCCTACTTGAGTAAGATGAAGATGTTATGGCGGAACCCACTTCCACCAAATTCATTTCCGAAACTTCAAGAATTGAGAGTTGAAAAATGTGATAAGTTGTTAACCATTTTTCCATCTAATATGGTGACAACATTTCAAAGGCTGCAACGTCTAACCATAAAGACTTGTGGTTCCTTACAACAAGTATTTGAAATCGTGCATGAAGAAAAAAAACCCGCTTTACCTCCAATCACTCAACTCAAAAAATTGCATATTGTAGGATTACCAAAGTTGAAATATATTTGGAAAAATGATCCCAGAGTAATTTTTTCATTTAAAAATATCTGTTCAATATCTGTTTTTGACTGTCCAAGTTTGAAGAATGTATTTCCAGCCTCAATAGCCCAAGACCTACCGCAACTTGGTTATCTTCATATATTTCTTTGTGGAGTGGAGGAGATTGTTTCCAAATTAGGGGAAGGATCTGATTGGGAAGCGACTGTCAATTTCAAGTTTGATCGACTATGCACCCTTGCACTTTCGAATCTACCGAAATTGAAATGTTTCTACCCGGGTAAACATATCGCAAAGTGGCCAATGTTAAACAAGTTGGAAGTAGTTGGGTGTGGGAAAATGAAGATATTTGGTACGCAAGTGAACACTAACAATGGACAACTTGACTCCTCAATCCCTCCACCACTTTTCTTGGTTGAAAAGGTATGAATCCTCTCACTCCTACTCTATATATTAAAATATTCTTAAAAGTAACTTTCTTTTTACTCTAATTAACAAATCAAAGAAACTTTCTTAAATTCTAAATCTCAACCCTTATCCATAAATTATAAATCCAACCATGAACTCTAAAATCTAAAATTTTAGATTAAACTCTAAACCATCAATCTTAATTTACTATTATTATTGGTTTTTTATTTAATTAATTAACATAAAAATTATGATAATTAAAATTAAAATATTATTTAGAAAACTAATTTATTGATGTAGAGAATATGATATTAATTAAGAATTTCTTTGAAAGTATATGGTGTTTCATTTATGTAACAGATGCTATTCTTCCTGTCTGCACTTTTCTTTCTTAATTCAAAGATGAATATATTGACTCCTAAATTGTTTTTTTGATTGGTTTTCAGATCATCCCTAAACTACAACATTTGACATTAGATAGTGATTACATTGCAATGATAAGTGATGGTCAATTTTCAAGCAGCCATTTTCATGAAATAAAAACTTTTGAAGTGAGTGGCGGCGGTGCTGAACCAATTGATTTCCGAATTTCTTTCCTTGAGAGATTCTACACTCTAGAAAACCTTACTATCTCTTGTAATATAAAAGAGCTATTCTGTACTGAAGGAGATACCGGTAATGAGGAGATATATGCCGGGACTTTGTCAACAATTAGAAACTTAAAATTGGAACGTCTTAATAATCTAAAAGATTATTTATGGAAGCAAGACGCACAAGTGGGCCAGATTCTGCCCAAACTTGAGACTCTTGAAGTTCACGATTGTTACAATTTGATCAGCTTAGGATCATCCTCAGCATCATTTCAAAATCTCACCACATTGGATGTGTCGAATTGCAAAACAATGAAATACTTAGATACATGTTTAGTATTCCAAGGTATGGCCCAGCTCAAGAAGTTGATGGTAAGAGACTGCATTTCAATGAAGGAAATAGTTGCAACTGAGGGAGATGAAGCAACTTCTGACATTATTTTCAGCAGCTTGAAAAGTTTGGAACTTGTGAATCTACCGCGACTTAAGAGCTTTTGTTCAGGCAACCACACATTTGGATTCCCGTGTTTAGAGGAATTAGTAGTGAATGGTTGCCTTGAATTGGAGATATTTTGTAAGGGAGTTTTAACTAATCCACCATTATTGCAAAAAATAGAATATGGAAAAGGTAAAGGACATTGGTGTAGTGACCTTAATAACACTATCCAAGAAATGTATTCAATAAAGGTATTACTGTATATTCCTTTAATTTAGCTTTGGTTATTCTTTCTTTCATGCGATTTGGATTTGGATTTGGATTTGGTTATCCTTGTTTCTTTGTTGGATTTTGTAGGCCGGGTTCCAAGCTATCGAGTATTTAGTCCTCTCTGAATTTTCCAGGTCAATTGAAATATGGAAGGAGAACATTCATGGAAGTATAGATTTCAAGAAACTTAAGGTTTTGGAAGTTTATGGGTGTAATACCATGACATACATATTTAGCGTTTCCATGGCTTTAGATCTTTCGCAACTAGTAGACATAAAAGTGAAACAATGCCCTATGATGAAGCAGATTATCAAAAAAGGAGCAGAGGAAACTGAAATGGATACACTCTTGTTACCCATGCTTAAGTGGATAACACTTGAGTCATGTTCAAGGTTGACAAGTTTTTGTATGGGAAGTATTACCCTGCGATGTTCATCTTTGCTTAAAATTGTAGTGGATGATTGCCCAAAGATGTATGCAATGGCATCTACAAGGGAGCAAGAGGATATAGAGGAAGTTGGCAGAGAAAAGACACCCTTTTTCAACCATAAGGTTAGTCTCTTCTCTTTTGCTTAGTGTCTTTAACTTTTTAATTTATTTGGGTGAAAATTTAAATTAGATAATAGAATAAGAAACTAGAGTACATAATTTCTACATAGAGAAACTAGAAATGGCTTATGTTGCATGTTATAACTAATATTGTAAGAGTATGATATGACAATGCAAAAATGTAATAAATAATAGTAAAGCATAAATGGTAACGGAGAGTCGGAGACTAGAGGTTGTTTATGGAGTACATCTTCTAACCTTGATGAAATTATCACCTTAAAATATTTTGTAACATTGTAAGTTTTAAAGCCAAGGTTCTAATAGAAATCACCTAATATGAGGGACATTTAGAAATAGCCTTTTGAAATTTGTGTAATTCTCCATGTCAATTTCTAGAATTCTTTGAGCCGTGAAATAAGAATTTCATTCCTTAAGAAAAGATAATTCCTTAATCTTGAGAGAAAAAAAAGTCTGACATTAATTATATAATTGTTTTTAATGATAATTCAATTTGTTTTGTTTCTATTAGTTGAACTTGAAGTTTATCAATCACATTAATAACAAATTCTTTAGCATTCATTAATGAGTGTATGTATTTATCATCACAAACATGCATAATTCATGCAATGAGGGTTGTGTCTGCAGGTTTTGTGTGCCAGGTTGCAGCTCTTGAAACTATCATCAACTAACATAAAAAAACTATGGCCTGATAAACCAGACTGGGCTATATCCCCTGGTGTTCTCAACTTAGAATTCTTACTTGTGAAGGGTTGCCACAATTTGGAATATCTATTCCCATCCTTTTTAGTCAAAAATTTTGAGCAGCTCGATACACTAATCCTTCGCGATTGCAAGAACATGGAAGAAATAATCTTTACAGATGGATTAGCAGCCGCAACAGACGAAGAGATACCTCAGACTTTCTTGTTCACTAAGCTACAAATACTGGAGCTCAATAGGCTTCCAAAACTACGGACATTCTGCCATCAAGAAAACTCAGAGATCAATACTCTCTTCAACCAAAAGGTGATATTCTTCTTTTTTGTAGTAATTTTACTTTTCATATCTAAGTAGAATTCTAACTTGTTTTCCTCAATAACAACTTAAATAATTCCCGCAGGTTGCGTTTCCTAGCTTGGTCGAATTGACAATTGTAGGCATGGGAAAGTGTAGAAAGATATGGCACGATAAACTCACTATGGATTCATTTCATGAATTAACCTTGCTATTGGTGGAACACTGTGACAAACTTTCGAATGTTTTCCCATTTAATATGGTGGAAAGACTTGAAAAACTAGAAACTCTGCAAATATTGGAATGCGAGTCGGTAGAAGAAATAATTGGACTTGCTGATGATCATGGACTCAGCTCAAATGAAACGATTGAGCTCAAATCAACCACCAAGTTTGTGTTTCCTAAAATAAGAAACCTGGTACTTTATAAGCTACCGAAATTGAAGGGTTTCTACTCCAAGGTGCATACTACAGATTGGCCATTGTTAAAATTATTGGAGGTGAGAGAATGCAGCAAGGTGGAGACATTTGCTGGGGGGTATATCAACTTAAGAGAAACACAAGGAGAGAGCCAACCCATTATCTCTGTTCCACAACCCCTATTTTGGGTTACTAAGGTAAGATCTCATAAAAGAAACTAAATAAAAGGTCAATCTAAACAGATTTGCATATTTTATCATTCACTTTAGAAGATTTGCTTTTATTTAATGTATATATGTTTCTTAATTTCTCAGGAAACATTCCCCAATTTAGAAGAATTGGTTTTGGATGGGAATGGCAATATGAAGGTATGGCATGGACATGGAGCAGACCTCAAGCAATATTGTCCCAAACTAAGAGAGTTATATTGTCCCGAAACATGAGTTACTATCTCAGATTGTTTCATTTAGTCATTAACAAATCTTGAATACCTTTCTTTTGGCAAAGGGCTCCCTTCAATGAATTATTTCCATGTAAAGGAGTAAGAGATGAAAATGAAAATACAGGAACGCTTGCTTTCTTGAAGGAATTAAGTTTGTATTATCTTCCTGAGTTGACACATCTCTAGAAAAACAAACTATCACTTGCAGAAGTTTTCTAGAAGTGGTGGGATGCGGAAAATTAAAGAATTTAGTGCCATCTTTTGTGTCATTCAAACATTTGACAATTCTAGAAGTATCAAAATGCCATGGATTCATAAATTTAATGCATTCACAATAGCTAAAAGCATGGTACAATAAAAGCAAATTGGTTCAATTTTTACACAATAATTTAAATTCTAAAAAATAGAATTTAAAATCCTTAAAAATATCATCTCTGAATAAATATTTAATCCTAATCAAATTCCATCCCACTTTCATCTTGTGCATTTAATCACAGTCGATAAATAGTTGATGTAAGAGGATTGCACTATTCATTCTATTCAACATAGATGAGAGCATTTATTCTTGAGATGTTCATTCATTTGAATCATTCTCATCATCAAGAGCTTTTGTTCATGCAACCATGCTTTTGGATTCTCATGTTTAGAGAAATTTGTTGGTAATGCAAAGACATTGAAGAAACAATATTTTTAAACGGTTACGATTTGATAAAATCAAAATTTAGCTTCTAAATGGTTACGATTTAACATAATTAGAATCTGGCTTAAAGATATAAGTTATCCAACAATTAATTAAAAATAGAAAAAAAGTCGTTGCCATAATTTGGAATATCTATTCCCATCCTTTTTAGTCAGAACTTTTGAGGGGCTCCGTCAACTTAGCCTTCTTGATTGCGAGAACCTGGAAGAAATAATCTTTACAGATGGATTAGCAACCGTAGCAGAAGAAGGGATACCTCAGACTTACTTGTTCAGTAAGCTACAAAAACTGGAGCTCAATAGGCTTCCAAAACTAAGGACATTCTGCCATCAAGAAAACTCGGAGACCAATACACTTTTCAACCAAAAGGTGATATTCTTCTTTTGTTTTCTTGTAGTAAATTTACTTTTCATATCTAAGTAGAATTCTAACTTATTTTCCTCATTAACAACGTAAATAATTCCCGCAGGTCGCGTTTCCTAGCTTGGACGATTTGAGAATTGTAGGCGTGGGAAAGTGTAGAAAGATATGGCAAGATAAACTCACTATGGATTCATTTCATGAATTAACCTTGCTTTTGGTGGAACACTGTGACAAACTTTTGAGAGTTTTACCATATGATATGGTGGAAAGACTTGAAAAACTAAATATTCTGGAAATATCGGAATGTGAGTCGGTAGAAGAAATAATCGGACACAACTCAAATGAATCGATTGAGCTCAAATCAACCACAAAGTTTATGTTTCCTAAAATAAGACAGCTGATACTTCGTAAGCTACCCAAATTGAAGGGTTTCTACTCCAAGGTGCATACTACAGATTGGCCATTATTAAAACAATTGGAGGTGCATGAATGCAGCAAGGTGGAGACATTCTCTGGGGAGTATATCAACTGTAGAGAAACACAAGGAGAGAGCCAACCCGTTATCTCTGTTCATTAACCCCTATTTTGGGTCACTAAGGTAAGATCTCATAAAAGAAACTAAATAAAAGATCGATCTAAACGGATTTGCATATTCTATCAATCACTTTAGAAATTTGCTTTTATTTAACATATATATGTTTGTAAATTTATCAGGAAACATTCCCCAATTTAGAAGAATTGGTTTTGGTTGGGAATGGCAATATAAAGGTATGGCATGGACATGGAGCAGATCCAAAACAATATTGTCCCAAAATAAGAAAGTTTGATTGTCCTGAAACATGAGTTACTATCTCAGATTGTTTCATTTAATCATTACCAAATCTTGAATGCCTTTCTTTTGGAAAAGTGTTGAAAGCTGGACTGCAATGCAACATGGAGCCAGAAGCATGCTACTATCGAGATCAGCAGCTATCGAGCTCAGCTCATTTTGCTTGGTGCGCACGAATGGTTTTTGGACCAAATGAAGCAACTGGCATTGCTGTTTTGTTTTGTTGTAATTTAGTTCAGTTTAATTGCAACTAGCTTTAATAGTTAGTAAGATTAAGTTAGTGATTAGATAGCTGATGTAAAAGCTGATATGTCAGCTCATTTTGTATTTGACTTAAGCTTACATTGGTTGTAAATTAGTGGAGGCAGTTAGATTAGTAGGTAACTGTCAAATGAACAAATTGTAACTCCTTTTATTTCAAATTTTGAATGAAAAATGTAATGTTCAGTTACAACTTTGCTGAGTATTCAATTTTTGTTCATTTTTGCTTTGCTTTGCTTTTTCTTTGCTTCGATTCTTCTTGCTTCAGTCTTGCAAACACTGTATTGTAACTTTGTTTGATGTTTGCTGCTGCCATTGTTCCCACAAAAAGGACTACCTTCAATGAATTATTGTCATGTGAAGGAGTAAGAGATGAAAACGAGCATGCAGGAACACTTGCTTGCTTGAAGGTTAATTATGAGATTTGTGTCCAAAGAAGAAAATTTTCACAAAGGGACAGTTAAGTACACCAATGGTGCTTGGACTACAAAATACTAAAGGCGAATATGTAGGGCGTTGGGAAGGCGACCTTAATGCCACCACTCAGCAGTTGTTTATAGAAAAGGCATGCATAAATTTAGAAAAATTGTATGTTGGTTTAAATGGATTAATGCTCACCTTCGCAACTTTTATATCGGCTTAACGGATTAATACTCACACTTGCTACCCTATAATTTATAATTATTGATTTTTATGGTTAAAATATGTCAGAAGTTCATGAACTCTTCACAAATTTAAAATTTAGTTCTTGTACCTTTATTTTTAGGAATTTAGTTATCTATTTTTGTATTTCAAAAATTCAGATCTAATTGTTAACATTGTTAATTTTTTTTAATTTGTTGGTGTGACATTTTGAAATTTTTAAAAAAATAATTACGACGTTTGTAAACTTACAATGAACTTGAATTTAATAAAATAATTTTAACAGTGTTAATAGTTAACCTAAAGTTTGAAATCTAAAAGGTGGAGGAACTAAATTCCTAAAAACAAAAATATAAAGACTAAATTTCAATTTTACAAAGAGTGCAGGGACTTGAAAGTTGATCAATGACTTTACATACAAGTTTACTGCAAAGGCTGCAAAATTTGCACGTTTTCATTTATGAATAATACACCTATTTGAATGAGATACATGATCGAAATGAAGCTGAATATTAAGATATAGAATCATTTCAAGGTTTGGAGCTTACCAAATAGTGACAGAATTAAACATTCCCTTTGAGAAACCGAATGCCCACTTCTTTTTTCTGTATTTTCTAGGAAACCAAAGTACTTAAAAGTTTTGTTATTCGGAGATCAAATTATAAGGTTTTTTTCTGCTACAGAGGGGAAGTATGAAAAGAATGGGAGTTGGAATCGGGATAGGTAAGGGAGGTGGGAGGTAGGGAAGATTAAATTATTTCTAATTGCGTTATTTGTGGTGTTTGCAGATGGGAGATCCGTTGGTGAATGATAATCAATAGAGACATTTTTCTAAGGTAAATAAATCAATATTTAACTCTTTTTTTCCTTCTTTCAGTTTGTATTTGTTGTTGATGGTGTCAAAAAGAATGCGAAGATTAGGTTCCACGATAAATTTTGATTTATATTTTCCAATATCATAACCAATAACTGTTTTCTTTGGATATGTATAGGTCACTCGTCGTTTTACTACCCTTGTCTCTGAAGTGCATTGTGGATAAGGGACATTCTCCACTTTGACATCAGAAGCCGTTTGTTAACAATTGTGAGGTGAGATTTCAAAAATTTTTTGAGTAAAAATAAACTCTACTTCTTTCCCTAGTTAAACTCTTATAAGTAAATTGATAAGTTTTTCCCTCAAATACTACTTCTGTTACAACTGAATTAGTGAGTCGTACTTATTTAATTGAGAATGAACATTGTGAATGGTTGAGAAAATGATTTAACAGGACAAAGGCCAATCTTATGACCACTAGTGGCACTGACATTATTTTCTTGGGATAGAAAGAAACAGCTCAGAGATTTGCTTTCCAACTCTTTACATTGGAAGGTGATATCCCATTTTTGTTTTCTTGTATCATTGCTTTCTTTCGTGCTTTTTTTTTTTTTTTGGTTCATTTTTCTTAGATATTTGATTCCCTATTCTTGTTGTACTACTTGCTTTTCTCTAGCAAACTAACCTTACTTAGAGGAACAGAGCAGCATGGGTGTGGAAAACTGGAGAAAGATACGGCACAACCAATCAACTAACTGTGTGAGTCTATACCTTACATGTGTGTTTGATTGAAGGGAAAAAACAGAACTTTGGATTACTTTGTTCCATTTTTATATAAGGGGATGAATGATGAAATTACAGCGGATGCAAATAATAAATATGCCAACAATTTACATGCACTCATGCAGTGACAATCACTCAATCCATTACTATGAAAAGAGCCTTAAATTTGTATTTTCTTAAACTTATTACATCCTTCTACTTTATAGACTATTCTTATTGAAAAGTTTCAGCTCAATATTTGCTTTAGAAAAGTATGAGATTCAAAGAATCACAAACATGATTGTGTTTCATAAGGTATGAGTGTTAAAAATATCCTGCTTTTAGTAATGAGCTTAAGCATAAAATGTAGTTTAATGGCAGAAATTGATTATTTCGCTTATCATTTTGGCGCAGTTGCTTTATAAAGAGTTATGGGAGATGCCCTTTTATTGCAGGTTGAATTGCTCTCTACTAGAGTATGTTGTTGCTGGCTAGTGGCAGCCATATTCATTGATCTAATATGAATTATTGATAAATTTTACTTTAATATGACTCAATTTCATAATATAAATTTACAAACAATCAATTTAACATTTTATAATATGTTTGCCGATATATCTTATTAATGTTTGGTATCTTACCTTACCAATACAAGTACTAAACTTAATATTAACAAATTTTGTATAATTATCATTACACTTAATTCTAAAAAGTAACTTTTTATTTAATTATTTAACAAAAAATTTATGATAATTAAGGTTGAAATATTATTTAGAAAACTTAATTTACTGATGAAGAGAGTATGATATTAATTAAGAATTTTTTGAAAATATTTGATGTTTCATTTATGTAACAAATGCTATTCTTTCTGCATGCACTTTTCTTCTCATATTGACTCCAAAATTATTTTTTGATTGGTTTTCAGGTCATCCCTAAACTACAACATTTGGCATTACATAGTGATTACTTTGCAATGGTAAGTGATGGTCAATTTTCAAGCAGCCTTTTTCATGAAATAAAAGCTTGTGAAGTGCCTGGCGTTGGTGCTAAATCAATTGATTTCCAAATTTCTTTCCTTGAGAGATTCTACACTCTTGAAAACCTTATTATCTCTTGGTGTAGAATGTGGAAAAGATAATGGACATTGGTGTAGTGACCTTAACAACACTATCCAAGAAATGTATTCAATAAAGGTATTATTGTATATTCCTTTAATTTAGCTTTGGTTATCCTAGCTTATTCCATAATATCATTCTTTCTTTCATATGGTTTGGGTTGGCTTCGTTATAACCTTTATGAGCTTTAATCCTTGTTTCGTTGTTGGATTTTGGAGGCCGGTTTCCAAGCTATTGGGTAGTTAGTCTTCTCAGAATTTTCCAAGTCAGTTGAAATATGGAAGGAGAACATTCATGGAAGTTTGGATTTGAAGAAACTTACGGTTTTAGAAGTTTATGAGTGTAATAGCATGACATACATATTTAGCGTTTCCATGGCTTTAGATCTTGCGCAACTAGAAGAAATAAAAGTGAAACAATGCCCTATGATGGAGCAGATTATCAAAAAAGGAGCAGAGGAAACTGAAATGGCTACACCCTTGTTACCCATGCTTAAGACTTGAGTCATGTTCAAGGTTGACAAGTTTTTGTGTGGGAAGTATTACCCTGCAACGTCCATCTTTGTTTACAATTTCAGTAGCTGATTGCCCAAAGATGTATGCAATGGCTTCTACAAGGGAGCTAGAGGATCTAGAGGTAGTTGGCAGATAAAAGACACCCTTTTTCAATCTTCTCTTTTATTTAGTGCTTTAACTTTTTAATTTATTTGGGTGAAAAATTAAATAATAGTATAAGAAACTAAAAATGTCTTATGTTAAAGATTGTTCTAATTGAATGTTATAGGTAATATTGTAAGAGGATGTTATGACAAAGCAAAAATGTAATAAATAATAGTAAAGCGTAAATGGTAATGGAGACTAGAGATTATACAGTTTAGTTAAACATCCAACGGCCTTGATCGGAGAATGAATTATACAAACTCTCAGTACAACACTTGCTAACAACCCAATCTACCAAAATAATTACAGCCTTAATGTCATACAGTTTGTTTGTGATAAGTGATAAAAGTAATATATTTTAATCACGTTCTTAATGCATTTTGGATGATTATTTGATGTAAAACGGTGAATTTTATGCTTTTAATCCTTTAAATTCATATTTCTATATTTAGGAAAGCATTTTGAAGCAAAAGAGTTTTTACCAAAATATTATAAAAAATAAAATTTACCAAAATATTACAACTTTTTTTATTTACCAAAATATTACAACTTTTTTTTTATTTACCAAAATATTTAAACTTTTTTATTATTTACCAAAATATATAAAAAAAACAAAAAAAACAAACCTGCAAAAAAAAAAATCTGACAATGTACTGGTCAGGACAATGGTATTGGCGGCACCAAAGGTGCCAAAACCATTGGCGGCACCAATGGTGCGAATACCATTGGCGGCACCAATTGTGCCAATACCATTGGCGGCACCACTGGTATTATTAATACAACCTCTACCCAGCTGAAGAGAGAAAAATCAAAAAAAAAAAAAAGAAAGCAAAAGAGAGAAAATTCAAAAAAAAAAAAGAAGAGTTGGCGCGGAGAAGAAGAAAAAAAGGAGGTATTTTTTTAAAAAATAATTGATTATATTATTGTTATTATTTTGTATATTTTGTAATATTTTTTGTTGTAGTTTAGTTATTAAGATTAATAAAACTCAAAATAAAAGTATTAGTTAGTATTATTATTATTATTATTATTATTATTATTATTATTATTGTTGTTGTTGTTGTTGTTGTTGTTGTTGTTGTTGTTGTTGTTGTTGTTGTTGTTGTTGTTGTTGTTGTTAGTATGAAGATGTTATTAATGTATTAAGATGTAACTTAGTAATATTATTATTATTGTTAGCGTAAAACTAGTATTATTATTATGGTTACTTATTATTTTTATTTACGAAAATAAACAAGTTAGTAAAAATTAGTATTATTATTATAGTTAGTTTTTGTTAGTAAAATTAATAATTTTAGTGTGTATTATTTTGAGTATAAATTTATTAATATTATTCGTAGTATAAAATTAATAATTTTAGTGTGTATTATTTTGTGTATTATTTTGAGTATAAATTTTTTTAAGTAATTCAGTTACCGTTCGAGATTTTTTATGATATTTTGTTTTTTTTTTTGACAGATTAAATATTGAAGATGGATGCTAAGTTTCTTGTATGCGTTTATTTCGATGGAGTCATATTGACAACAAGTGTTGGATGTGTATTTGAATGTCGGCAACAAATAGCAATGAGATTTAATAAAAATGTATCGTTCGATGAAATGAAGGCAAGGATTAATGCAAAAATCCATAGACGTTGTGGGAGAAGGATATCAAAAATTTTCTACAAGTTTTCAGTTTCGACAAACCCGGTCAAATTCGTCGAAATGGAACTTGTAGACGACGAAGACGTGGAGACAATGGTCAATCTGTACTGTGGGAATGGGAGTGAGAAGAATGCACCGATTCACTTATTTGCTGAGTTAGTCGGTATGGAGCAAAATGCATCTGATGAAGAAGACGGGGCTGAAGAACCGCGGATGGTGGCTCCAATATCATACGTTGATAGTGAATCAACTATGGGTGGGATCGGTATCGACCTGAATTTTACACCCGATGTTGACATGGTTGGTGGTGAAGAAGAATGTGCCGGCGAAGAAGAAGGTGGTGGCGATCATTGGGATGGAGAGGTCGATAGTGACGCTGATCCCGATTTGGACGATGTACCTAATGATATTGACGCTGAAGATGTCAACGCTTGTTTAGTCGGGGAGCAGATGCGGCGTATTGTGATACACAATAATCTTGGGCCACACATGTCGCTCATAGATCCCGACGCAGCGTATGTATCTGAGTTTCCGGAGTACCCTGAAATATATCATGCTCACGGGCAGGCCGTAACATCTGATGATGATGAGTTATTCATAGGCCAGAGATTCAGTTGCAAAGAAGATTGCGTATATGCCATTAAACGGTACAGCATGAAGATATCGGTGGATTATAAAGTCTTCGTGTCTACTCCAACAACATATGTTGGGGAGTGTTGGAAGGCAGCGGAAGGCTGCAATTGGCGGGTACGAGCTGCATTCATTAGAAGTTCTCAGATGTGGGAGATACGAAAATTTGTTGGTCCTCATACATGCACATCAACACGTATGATAGAAGATCATGGAAAACTTGATTCGAAAACTATTTGTGCATGTATCATGCCAATGGTGAAGGATATGCTGACCATTAGAGTTTCGGTACTCATTGCGGAAATACAAGCACGATTCTAGTATCGAGTCTCATATCGAAAGGCATGGGTAGCTAAACAGATGGCGATAGAGCAACTGTATGGGGATTACGATTCGTCGTATAACGAGCTTCAAGGTTGGATAGCTGCTATGCGGGAGTACGCACGGGGCGTGATTGAGTTGCGCATCATCTATCTTACGGCCCGGATGAGCAGTTAGAGCCGGCAAAAAGGATTTTCCATCGGATGTTCTGGACGTTCGATCCATGTGTGCGGGCATTTCCCCACTACAAGCCACTTGTGCAGGTGGATGGGACCTAGCTGTATGGAAAGTATACACAGAGACTGCTTATTGCAGTTGCTCAAGACGGTAACAGAAACGTGCTCCCGATAGCATTTGCTATCGTAGATAAAGAGAACATGGAGTCTTGGGAATTTTTCCTGACAAATCTGCGAAGGTATGTTATTAGGAACGATAACATTTGCATCATCTCCGATAGAGGGAAGGGTTTAATTGCAGCTATTAGGCGTTCCGGTGTGCCGTGGAGATCCATTTACTGCATTCGTCACATTGCGTCAAACTTCCATAAAGATTATAAGAATGCAGACTGGAAGAGACAAGTCGTGGCAATGGGTAAATGATAACCTTATATTTTCAATACAAGCTGTAATGTTTGATTTTATCCACTCGTCAGCACTTATTTTTCGTTAATACGTATGCAACGTATGAGTTAGAGCCACATATTTTCCGGTAAAGAATGACCCGACTTGAGACTGACATGGAGGGGCAGACAAACACATCTTTTCGACAATGGTTGCGCACAATGCAGCCGTGGCAGTGGGCTCAAAGTGCTGACGAGGGCTTTCGTTATGGCCACATGACCACAAACTTAGTCGAGGGGATCAACGCAGTCTTGTTGAAAACACGTCATCTTCCGATTGCATCGGTATTTTCTGCTACTTTTTACAGGCTGGCCACTTTGATGCCAAGAATGGGTCAGCAGCAAGTTGACCAGATTCAAGCGGGACATGTGTTTGTTGAACATGTGAGGGATGCAATGGTCGTAAATCGTCGGTTGGCGAGGTCAATGAACGTGGAAATATATTCACGACGACTGGAAACGTTTCGAGTTACTGAGAACATCGGTCGTCGACCTAGGTTCTACGGAGTTGATCTCGGGAACAGACGGCGAAAAGGTGAAGTTCAAACACTTCATTACCCCTGTGCGCATGTCGTGGCAGCGTGTGCTAAAGTCAACATTGCTGCTGAACAATATGTGGATGATGTGTACACGCTGGAGCGCACATTGCGTGTCTGGGAGAATGAGTTCCCCGTCCTGCCGGACCTATCTACGTGGGAGGTGCCGCGGATCACTTTCGAGCTTCTCCCATACGCAGGGCTACGGAGGAATCCAAGGGGTCGTCCGCAGTCAAAAAGAATCCGTAATGAGATGGACATTAGGGAGAAATCTGACGGAAACCGCTGTGGAATATGTAGGTTAAGTGGTCATAGCCGGAATAAATGACCTAACCGAAACTTTCATGTCGGACAGTCGTTGGGATTGGGGGGAAATCGGGATTGGTAATTTTAATAATAATAATTTTTCTTATTCGGCTTATGCTTACGCTTAAGTTGTATCCATATTATTTCCAGATGAAGTTATAATATACCATGTGAGCGTTGTCGAATTATTAAGATTATAATGAAAAAATAGAGGCATTCATAATTCGATTCAGCTTTAATATAATGAAAAAATTGAATAATTGATATCTATAGATAAAATTCAGAACATCCGAGATATCTAAAATACAAATAACACGAGTTATAGAATGAGTGCATTAAACCCCTACATTTGATGGTTCGATGGTGTTGTCCGGGGGGTATACCTACGCGGAGGTCGACGCTGACGGCCTGGGTGACAACCAACATCATCATCATCCGCAGGTGGGGGCGTGGAAAACATAGAGGGAATGTCCTGTCCCTCGTTCGCCGCTGATGAAATTGAACCATCATGAGTCCCATAGTGCGACGGATACGTGTTAGATGGGCCGGGCATACCGTACTGCGGCCGGGGGGAGCTGAACAGTTCAAAATCAAACGCATATTTGCCCTCTGCATAGCTCGGTTAATGTTCACCGCCCAACAAATCCGGATGATAGCCATGTGATTCCTCATTTGGTTCTGATTGTCCGGGCTCTGCCTGTTCTGCAAGACAAAATGCCGTCGGATCTGGATCCATCGTGCTGTCTGCTTCCGATTCCCTAACTTGCTGAACGTACGGGGGGATTATCGTCGATTGCGCTCCAAGTAAATACGGCTTCCCGCGACTATGGTACCATTCTGTATACTCTCGAGATGGCTGCAGGTCGGTAGCCATAACCATCTGAGGAATTCGGCTCATTCGATCGTACCACAGTGCGACGTATTTTCGGTGATATATTCCCCAGTCCAATTGAACCCTTCCTCTCTTTGTCAAGCCGTGATCTTCCCGCAACTGGCATGGTGGATCCGGGATAGGTTGGATGCAGCCGAACTGCCGAAGCACCCGATCACCGTGATACCACTCGATGATGTTGAAATTTATAATTGGTGTGTTTGTGCACCATGTGTGGGAATCAACGAGTGCGAACGGGGGTACAACATTTGCAATTTCCGGCCTCCGATACGGCATCCATATAAACTGCATGAGTAATAACATTGTAACAAGTTAGACCGATAACATGTGAGTAACATATAGAATAGAAACATGTGAGTAACATATAGAATAGAAACATGTGAGTAACATATGGAAATACCATGTATGTCATGAATATTAGAATAGAAACATACCCCTTCCCGAGCATGCTGTTCAATCCTCATGCGGTATATCGGGACATCACTCGACTTTCTGATTCCTGGACGGGTCGTCCACCTACCAAAAATAGTATAGGGTTTAAGGTTGGTAACATTACTCAATATATTATGACTACAAATAATGACAATTTTCATTTTATCACCTGAGTGGCAGTGGATATAGATAGGGTTGGTGACTAACTCGTGCCAAAAATGGCATCCGATAAAGGGCCCATGACTGCAGCAGTATCAGGCATCCGCCAATGTCTTTAACTTGCGGGTCTACCGCCCGACAAAGCTCCTTGTACAACGTTGCTAGAACGGCCGAACCCCAACTGTACGACCTAGCCGTGGACAAATCAGCAAGCAGAGGCAAGTACGACAAATGGACACTGTCGCCGTTTACATCAGGCATGAGTAGTGCCCCTATCATATGCATGATGTACGCTCGAGCAGCGCACATCAACTCACCTTCACTGGCGGTCATTGATAGTCGACAAATTTTGGCTCTTAACCATGTAAATTTTAAGACGGAGAAAAATTTATCACCGTCCCATGGTGACTCTCCTAGGAGTTGATAGCAAACTGCAGCCGGATCGGTTAATGAAGATAGTCCGGTAACGGGACTCCCACCAACTGGGAGCCCAAGCTGCACTGCAACGTCCTCCAACGTCACTGTGCACTCCCCGCACGGAAAATGGAAAGTATGGGTCTCTGGACGCCACCGCTCCACTAGCGCGAATAATAAATCAAATTGCAAGTCGGATGACCGGATCAATGCTACTGACCCAAATCCGGCTAACTCTAGGTACGGCATAAATCGTGCATCCGGAGCTATCTTTAAAACACTCACGCGGCCCCTTAATACTCGGTACGATTCCTGATAGTGTTGAATAACAGAAAAAATATTACGATTGCATAATTTATTTCTATATACTGTGTATATCCTTTTTAAATAAATAGAACTCCTGATTAACAAATAATAAATCATACCGAGTTATTAGCCGCATCAGATATATGTTCAGCGTTTCCAATCAATCGAGCCATTGCGATGCCTGCAAGTTGAAAAAAAAGTTAGTAAAAAAATCTAACTTCGGCCATTTATTCGTATTTTTTCTCATTTTATTCCTTTAAAATATCATAATTCCTAATTTTATATTTTTACATTCTTTCAAAGGCATAATGCTTGAAATTTATTAATCGAGTGTGTTATTTAAATTAATTTGCGTAAAAATTAACCCTTACCCCCGCCTTTGCTCGTATAATTTTCTCAATTTTATTACTTTAAAGAATAAAATATTATTCTCCTATTTTATTGTTTTAAATTATTTTAGTACATTTTCTTTGAAATATTTTGTATTAATTGTTTCGAATTTTAAAAAGTTAGTAATACACTCGCCATTTGTTCGTATTTTTTCTCCGCATTTTATCACTTTAAAAATATCATTAACTTAGTCTTTTATAATTTTACATTATTTCAAAGGCATAATGTTTGAAATTTATTAATAAATAAGGAAGGATTAAAAATAATTACTCACATATTGGTACCGCCTTTTATTCCCATCCATAACCATTTTTTCCTCTATTCTTTTGGTAAATAAAATAAAACTTTATAATATTTTGGTAATATTTTTGTAATATTTTGGTAAATAACCCGAAATAAACCCTTTCCCCCCCTTTGGTCGTATTATTATTTTTCCGATTTTATTACTTTCAATAAAAATATATTCTTTTGTATTTTATTATTTTATATTATTTCACTACATTTTTCCAATTATTTGTATAAATTATTTCTGAATTTTTAAAAACATTTACTAATACAATCTTACTTGCCATTTATTCGTATTTTTTTATCCGCATATTATTATTTTAAAATAATCGTAATTTTATATTTTATAATTTTACATTTTCAATTTATTATGTTTTACATTTATTACATGTACATTTTTCGCATTTTATTATTTTCGATAAATATACAATTCTCATTTTTCTTTTCGTATTTTATGTTTTCTTAAATATACTTCTTTGTCATTTTTCTTTTAATGCTATTTTCCTAAAATTTTAATTTCAAATTCATAAGTAAATTTCATAAAAAATTCCTAATCAACATACAATGTACTTTAACTTTTTTTTTCATTCTAAATATATTTCATAAAATATATATGCTAAATAAAATAATAAAATAACTATAAAATATATATGCTAAATAAAATAATAAAATAACTATAATGTACATTACATAAATTTTAAACACACAAATATTACAAAAATTTCAAATTTATAAATAAAATTACCTTTTTTCCCTTTTTTCCTTTCTTCCCTCTTCTTCTTCTTTTTTTTTCTCTTCTCCTTTCCCTTTTTTTCTTTCCTTCTTTCTTTCTTTTTTCTTCTCTTCTCCTTTTCTTCTTCTTTCTTTCCTTTTTTCTCTTCTCCTTTCCTTTTCTTTCTTCCCTCTCCTTTCTTTCTTTCCTTTTTTCTCTTCTGCCCCACCACCGACCCCCCATAAAACCAATTGGTGCCGCCAATGGTATTGGCACCATTGGTGCCGCCAATGGTTTTGGCACCTTTGGTGCCGCCAATACCATTGGCGTGACCAGTACATTGTCAGATTTTTTTTTGCAGGTTTTGTTTTTTTTTTGTTTTTTTATATATTTTGGTAAATAATAAAAAAGTTTAAATATTTTGGTAAATAAAAGAAAAGTTGTAATATTTTGGTAAATAAAAAAATAGTTGTAATATTTTGGTAAATTTTTATTTTTTATAATATTTTTGTAAAAAACCCGAAGCAAAATGAGTGAAAATCAAAACAAGTTTCAAAAGCCACATGAGCTGGACACACGGCCGTGTGAGCCACCCGAGCGTGTGCCAGACCATGTCGATTTCACAAATTATACTCCAAATATGCGGGAAAGCGTGTTTTTTTAGGTTTTTTTGGGCATTCTAATACCTATATATGACAAAATTAAGAAGATAGAGAGTGTCGTCAGAAAATATTCAAGAAAAAAAACTTGAAAAAACACCATTGGAGCCGACTCTGAAACAGATTTCTATAGAGATTAAAGATCTTTTGATGTCTTTGAAGTTTATTATGAGTTTATTTGTTCCTTGTGGTTATACTATCTTTGAGATGTTTTTAATTATTATCATGAACTAATTTTCCAAATACCTAGGGAGATTAACTCTAGGATGGATTCTATTATGTGATTTTTCTTTTTAAGTATTAAATATTTAGGTCTTGTTCTTAATTATCTATGTTTAATTCTTGGTTTGATATTTCTAGACTATTAATCCATGTTTGATGTGCTTGAATCAGAGGAGGAATAAACCATGTTTAAGAGTAGATCTAGCATAATTGAGTGGAGTTGCATGCAATCCTAGAAATAGGGCGACATAAATTTACCGGATTAAAGTCAAATCTAATAGGGGGATTCATAGATCGAGTTAATGTGACAATATAAGTTTTAATTAGAAAGAAATTTTAATTAATCAACCTAGAGTTAGTTGCTCTTAATCTTAAAGAGAGATATTAGCATAATTTAAGAATTTCTATGGATCAAGATACTAAGTAAAGAAATTGCATAATTTAGATTTATAGTGATAGATGAAGTCTAGGCTTGTTTCTTGGTTGTTAATCGTTTATTTTTCTGATTTATTTTTTGTCATGTTCTTTAGTTAATTGATTTAGTTAATTTTAGTTTTAATCAATTACTCCAATTTGTTGGTTAAATAATAGGAAGGCGATAATTACTAGTACTTTTAGTTCTCGTGGGAAGGATATCTTTGCTCACCATAGCTATACAGTTAATTGATAGGTGCACTTACCTTTGTCAAATTTTTAGTTGTTTTACGACTATAATTAAGTTTTTGGCACCGTTGCCAATGACTAAAATATTAGGAAAATTTTATTTCTATTAATTTAGCCATTTTTTAATTTAATTTTTACATTCTAATTTCGTTTGTTTGATTTTGATAGGTTTTTTGGTTTATGACTAGAGGAAACATGTCAGAACTATTAATTTTTATAGTGAAGTTGAAAAGGCTGCTCGTAAAAATCGTAGAAATATTAGAAAAGTAAGGCAAAATTAACAAAATATAGTAGACGATTAAGAAAAAGGATATTACTGTAGAGATGGGTGATAATCAAAATAATCAGTAGCTTACTGCAACTCCTCCTCCTCGTACTATGTATGATTATGCTAAGCCCCATCTAATTAGGGTTGAATTGAGTATCGTCAGACTGACTATTGCTGTAAACAATTTTGAATTGAAGCCGAACACAATTCAGATGGTATAACAATATGTTTAGTTTGATTGGCTGCAAGATGAAGATCTGAGTGCTCATTTAATTAACTTTTTAGAGATTTGTGACACATTCAAGATTAATGACGTTAATATTGATATCATATGTTTACGGTTGTTCCCATTTTCTTTGAGGAGGAAGGCAAAACAATGGTTAAATTTATTATCACGAGTTTCCAGCTAAAATAGCTAATTTGAGGAACGACATTTCTTCTTTTGTTCAGTTTGATATTAAAACACTTTATGATACATGAGAGAGATTTAAGGATTTATTGAGAATGTGTCCTCACCATGGACTACCTTTGTGGCTCCAAGTTCAAAGTTTTTATAATGTTTTGAACCCCTCGACTAGACAGATGATTGATGCAGCAGCTGACGAAACATTGAATAACAAAACACCTGAGGCAGTTCAAGAGTTTATTGAGGAGATGACACTGAATAATTGTTAGTGGCAAGTTACGAGAGTAAAATCTGTTAAGGCAGTCGGAGTTTTTGATATTGATACAGATTCTATGTTGGCAAATCAGGTTGAAGCTCATAGAAAAAAAATTGATGGTTTAAATTTTTCTAAGCAGGTGAATCTAGTGATGCAATGTGATGCGAATGGGGTGGGGATGATTAATTCAGACTATTCATCCTTCAAGTTGGACATGGAGTATAAACAAGTCAACTTTATGGGTAATAATTTTAGATATCAAAATAACCCCTATAGAAATAATTATAATGCAGAATGGAGGAATCATCAAAAATTCGTTTGGGGTGATCAAGAAAATCAAAGGTCACAACCCCCTCCGGGTTTTCAGCAACCTAACTAGTAAGAGAAGAAATAAACCCTTAAGGAGATGGTGGCTAAATTTATTTCGGTGTCAGAAACTCGATTCTAGGCTTGAAAAATTAAAATTGGACAACTTGAAAATCAAATTAGATAGCTTTGAAAAATCAGCAAGCATTGATTCAAGGACTTGAAAATCAGATTGGACAATTTCCCAAACTTGTTTCGGAAAGATCGCAAGGTAGCTTACCTAGTAACATTAAAACTAACCCAAATGAGAAAAATCCACGCAATTACTGTTCCAATTGTGGAAGGGTTAGTCAAGCTTGAAAAGAAGTTGAAACTAAAAGTTGTTGTGAAAAGTGACGAGGTTGAGGAAAGTAAGAAAGATCATAAGCCAGTAATTAAAGACTACAAATCACGAGTTCCATATCTAGCAACATGAAAGAGAGACCACATAAAAGAACAATATGGTAAATTTCTTGAACTTTTAAAAAAGTTGCACATTAACTTACTGTTTGTTGAAGTCCTTTCGTAGATGCCAAAGTATGTAAAATTTTTAAAGGAGCTGTTAACAAATAAAAGGACGTTAGACGACTTGTCGACTATGGAGCTCAATGTAGTTTGCTCAGCCATTCTCCAAAACAAACTACCCAACAAACTTAAAGATCCAAAGAGTTTTACTATTCATTATCTCATTAGTAGTTCAAATGTTGAAAAAGTTTTGACTGATTTAAGGGCCAGTATAAATGTCATGCCTTATAAGATGTTCAAACAACTTGGTCTTGGAGAACCAAAACCTGCTAGGATGAGTATTCAATTAGCTGACAGATTAATTAGGTATCCTAGGGGAATTATTGAGGATGTCCTTGTGAAAGTTGATAAATTTACATTTCCTGTTAATTTTGTTGTATTAGACATGGATGAGGATATTGAGGTACCTATGATTTTAGGTCGACCATTTTTAGCCACTACTAAAATTGTTATTGATGTGGGTACTGGTGAATTTGTGCTTTGTGTAAGTGATGAAAAGATTACTCTTCAAGCACATTATTTTGTGAAAGTTCCTAGTGAGTGAGATGACACTGATTATTTTGTTAATGTTAGTAACCATGTGGCTCAACGTTCTTTGCAGGAAATCCCTCATGAAAACATATTGGAGCCATATTTTATTCAAAGTGATAGAACTCAAGGGACAAGTGAAAAGCGAATGGTGCAGCTCGACGAAATAGATAAATGGCAAATGAAAGTTGATGAGAAATCAAGAAAACACTTTGAAGAAACAAAGCGACGCCATGATGTGCATGTGAAGAGAATGAACCAATTCAAAGTTGGGGACAGTATTGTTAGATAAATTAGATTCACAAATTTTTCCTCCAGAATTTATGTCAAGAGGGTCTAACCCATATGTGGTAAAAATCGTTTTTCCATACGGTACAATTGAGGTAACATATTAAAAATTCAGCACCTTCAAGGTAAACAATACCCGTCTCAAACCTTATTTTGGTGGTAAAACTAATAACGAAAGAGAAGAGCTGTAACACCCCAAACCCCGCCTAGAAGTTAAGACAAAATCTGGAGGAGTTACATCAACACATCAAAAACTGATTTCAAAAAGTATCCAGAAATGTTCAAAGGTTACTTGACTATTAGCGGAACATATTTTCAGAGTCTTATTTTGAAAATTGAAATCCATTTTGTCAACTTGAATGATTTTGTAGTTTCACGTTAAAAACTACTGATAAATTTAGTAAAAACCAAAACGAGCTCAAAAACATATTATAACCCACAAGATTAGACATTTCTACATTATTGCGAAACAAACCGAGCTCCCACACGCCGCTCGGTTTTAAGTCTGAGACTTACCTCAACACACAAAGATAAAACCAAAAATTGAGCTATAAAGCCCAGTGTATAACCAACATCAATTATAGTTAACAAAACATAGTATATAAATCAGAGTAAACACATCGAACTTAATAGCAAGTGTAATATAATAGAACAACATAACATAACCCAACCAGGACAGGACAGAGCAGAACATAACAGAATAGAGTAGAGTAGAGTAGAACTAAACAGAGCTACGTAGAGGATGTGTGTTATGCAGATGCGGTATTTTTCAAACAGATCAGAATGCAAATTTATTAGAAAACATCCTACCCAACTCCGCTACAACCAAAATAGAGCTCCCTCAGAACTTGTCCAACCAAATCATACCAACAGATGACTGTGGACCGTGCCACCAGAATTTTGCAGTTAAAACTACCAGATCAAATACATGTGGTCAAGCCACCATATTGCAGCCAAGTTGCCAGAATAGAAGCGTGGATAAACCACCAGAGAATGCAGATTACCAACTACTAGAAACTTCCTTCTTTCACATCATCCCAAGTCTCATGCAATGTGCCATAGCATGCATATACAAAAGCAGAGTGACAAGCATGTAAATCATGTTATCATATAGTAACAGAGTTAGTAGGCATGGGAGTCCATGTGTTATAAAACATATTTACCAAAACTTAAAAAATAATATCAGATTTGCCATGAAGTCACATGCATGGTTATAAATCAGAATCAGTACCAATCAATTCAATAGATTCAGATATCACATGTTTTTAAGCAATAGAGTCACATAAAGGTGTACCAACAAACTTAACAAAATACAAATCGCACTTAGATAATTTGCATACATTAGACAATAGCACATTATGTTCTGGCAGATCCTATTTACTTAGGTTCAAGCATAGCAGACATATGTATAGGTCACAAGTTGTTCATCATCAGATATAAAGTTATATAGCCTAATTTAGATCATACGGACCTTAAAATAGGCTTACGTTTGTTTCGAATGACGCTTGTGGCTCGAGGAAAAAATTTTAAATATTGGTCCACACGCCCGTGTGGTTTCACACGGCTTGGATAACTGGCCCTAACACACACCCGTGTCACCTGCCTGTGTGGTCTTAATCCGCAACCAGTGAGTTACACGGCCTGGATACACGCTCGTGTTATTGACCCTGTGAATTTTGCATAATACATAACCACACACGACTAGCGTGTGCCTCTAATTTTCATGAACTATGAGTTACATAGCCGTGTGGCTTACACGACCTACCACATGGCTTGGTATACAGCTGTGTGGCGTCGACAATCAGTTTTCCAATGACTAAACTCGAAATGAAAGTTGGGTTATCAATACCCACCTGATACGGATTTGATGCAGAAGTAACAATGGTGAATTCTCGTCCCTAAAACGACATTACAACAACAAATCAGATAACATATTCAAACTCAAAATACTAAGATTAATGTTCGAGACTGAAGTTACGTTGAAGAACTTTCGACACTAAATTTAAATCAAACTTACCAATAATGAATTGAACCAAAAAGGACTAGTCTGACCCCTTATAGAATCAATTTGGCATAATAGAACAAAAAGGAAGGTAGTTTGAAGAGAAGAATCAAAACGAAGAAAAATAAAGAAATAACAGAGGAATGGTAGAAACAGAAAATGGAAAATAAAAAGAAAAACACAACAATGCCACCAACCTAGAAGGTTTCTAGGAAGTTTAATTTAACCAACCGAAACTAACTACCTTACAAAGAAATTCAAAAATAAAACATTCCCTATTACTTTCACAAGGATTTGAACACAAGACCAAAAGGTACACAAAAGCTTAACCATTAAACCAGCAGGTTTATTCTTGTCGTCAATTGATTAAATCTAACTTATAACCCACATGTCCAAAGATAGGGATTTAGTCAAAAGTAGCAAAATTTCAAGAGAGAGGATTCAAAACTAGTTCCTCACATACATAACTAGAACATTTAACAACTAAACCAAAACAATTTACTTATCAAAATTTTCCAAAATCTAAACTCAAAATCGAGAGATTTCCACTATTGGTCTCAAACTCAATTTTTTCTAGCTCGATTTTTGGGATGTTATAGGAGCTTCGACTCCAAGATCTGCTTTAATCGTGAGCTTAAAAAGGGAAATCAAACTTATACTCTAAATAAGCGCTTCTCGGGAGGCAACCCGAGTGTTTTTGTGTTATTTATTTATTTTATTTTCTAAAAAAACTTCAAAAAAGGACATTCATTTTTATATTTATTACTAAAACAAATTGAAAAAAAAAAAGGGTCACACGGCCTGGAGACATAGTCGTGAGGGCCACATGACCTGGACTGGAGACATGTGCATATTAGAGTTAGTTTTTTTCAATTTTATTTTAACACAGTGAGTTACATGGACTCGAGACACAGTAGTGTGAGACACACAGCCTGTCACATGAGCATGTGTGTGACCATGTGATTCACACGGTCTCGCACACAGACGTGGGAGAAGTGAAGGATGATCGCACATGGACTAACACAAGGTCGTGTGACACTCGGCCTTGACACATATGGTTACTGGGTAGAATTTTTTTTTCAAATTTTGAATGGACACGGGCTAACATCTCTTACACGGTCCATAGACACGGTCGTGTGGTCTAACACAGACCATTTACACGATCGTGTCTTGTTTAAACACAAACCTTAAATTTTTTCCATATTACCTTTCCCTTGGATGTTGTTTATCCCTTTTTTACTCCAACCCTTCGTCGCAAATTAACCCTTTCCTCGTTCGTCCATCTTCGTCGTCGACCACCTTTCTATCTCCTGTCATCGCCACCATGCACCTCTACCCCTAGTCGTGTCGTCCCTCACATTCCCCTTTACTTTGCCGAAGCCATAATCGTCCCAACAATCCCTTTCCTTCCCGAGTCACCATCAGAGCCTTTCGCGCCTACCTCGATCTCGTCCTCATATCACCTGTGAACGAGTAGTCCCCTTTCCCCGTTTCCCCATTTTGTACTCCTCTTTTGTCCACTTTTCCCATCAAACAACCATTCTCGCCATAGCCCTTCCCACATCGTTGTTCATTCCTATCGCTTACATCATGCTTCCGTTAACCGTCGCTGCAGTACCCTACCACTGTTTGGCCCCTCATTTTTTATTTTTTTATTTTTATTATTTTTAGTAGTTATTATTATTACTTTTATTGTTATTATAATTTTGTTTGGTAGTACTGTTACTCATTTGTGCATGTGATTAGTTTAGTTTTTTTTTCTTTAGATAATTTTACTTTAGTTATTATTATTATTCTTATTAGTGTTAGTAGTATTGGTTTTGTGGTTTAGTTTTAATATTAGTTTTATTTTTCTCTTCATTATTAGTATATATATATATATATTTAGTATTAGTTGGTCAGCTTAGTTGATGTATTTCTGACTCATTAGTATTTGTATTGGCTATAGTTTCATATTAGGAGTAAATTTTGTTCGCATGAGATTGTTCGTTTGTCGATGTGTTTCAATTCATATGTTGACTTTATTTGCTAGACTCGTTATTGTGTGGTGCTAATTTTTCTAAGCCTCTGATGATTTTTTCATTTTTTGTTTTTTAGGTACATGATGCAGAACACACGAGGAAAGAGCAAGGTCATCATTCATTCCAAGAAAAGAAAAGCCACTAGGACCTCCTTTTCATCCTCTCCAATTGCGACCATTCACCACCGATACCTCACCTTCGACCACCCACCCCATAAGGAGAGGTATCAATATTTGAAGGACAGAGAATTGGGTGTGGATCAGTGCATCGATTGGGAAGTCGTTTAGACTATGGGTTTATTCGCACTGATTTATTCACTCTTGGTTGCGACTCCATGGGAACAATTTTTCGCGATTGCAGAGCCGACCTATATTCAGCTCACTTTGGAGTTTTGCTCTACCTTTTTTTCTACAAATAGTGCTACCGTTGGGGGATGATCCACGAGTTATATCATTCCATCTTGGGGGTATCACTTGGCACTTTAGTATTACAGGTTTTGGTGTCGCTATCGACCTATACTTTGATGACTTCTTAGCAATGACCGAACTTTTCTCCCTCTTACGACGCATCCATTATGCGGGCCTCTCTCTGCTGGTCAAAGATTTCTGAGGTTACCGTTCCATATAACCCGAGCCAGTTTATGGCTCGCTGCTTTCTTTCAGCCTTGCGATACATTCACGCTATCCTAGCTCATACTTTGACTGGCTAAAAAGAAAGTACAAGCTTCATGGGCACTTTAGATGCATTTTTCTAATAGAGCACGCATGGACAACATCCAATTAATCTAGCCCATTTTGTAACCCAGTGTTTTCATAGTCAGAGTGAGCGATTACAGAGAGGCGTATTTGCAGCTGTGTCCAATTAACCGCTGCATCCACGCTTTCTATCATACTCGACGATATTTATCATACTTAGCAGTAACATTTAGTACAACTCGATACCATTGAGGCATATTTGCAGCAGATCTGCCAGCATTTCCATATCTCTCCACTCGGTCATGCGCCTCACGATATCAACATCTCACACGATGCGTATCCATGACCTAATTTAATTCTCTACTTTATTTATTTTATTTCTAGTTGTACTTTTATTTCTTTTTTATTTTTTTATTTTTGTTTTGTTAGTTGTTTTATTTTATATTTGAGACTTTTATGTTTTGTTTTTCATTTATTATGCACTATTATTTTTATTATTTTGTTGGTTGTTTTTTCTAGTTTGTTATCTCTTTATCTTATTTATTTTTATCTGTTTTCTTATTAGTTTGCTCAGAAACATGTACTTCATTTAGATTTACCCACGATTTTGATTTTCACTATTCTGACAATTTCATCCAAATTCAGAGCAGTTTCAGTTCTCTCCATCTCTTTTGATATTGTGCTTATTCTGTGTTTATATATGTTTGTACATTGAGGACAATGTACATCTTAAGTGTGGGGAGGTTGTTTATATTTTTGTGATAAAATCCCTAAATTATTAATTGTGTGTAAGTAAATTTCTCATACCCTCCATTAGAGAGAATTTTTTCCATTTGGCATTTTTATTGATGTTGTTTGGGATTAATTTGTGGATTTTTATGTATTTGTTAATTTATACTTTAAGCCACGAGAGAGTCACGTATGATAAGTTGTTTTCAAAAATTATTATTTTAAGTTGTCTCCCTAAACTAATGAATTATCTTGAAATTTTAAAATTGCAAGTTTGACATCAAAACAATTATTTTTTGTGAGCTTTTGAGCCTATAGAGCATATATTTTATTTCATGCTCATTTTATTTTTGGTTGTGAGTATGTCGACTTAATTTGTTACTCTAGAACTTGCTTTGATTATACATGTCGAGACCATATTATTAATTTGATATACTAAGATGATAGAGGCATTTATGATTTAACCCATTTAAACTTTAACCACATTAATTGTTGTGTTAACCCCTAGTAAACCCCATGGATCCTAACATTTTTTTTATTAACCCATTTATGTTAACCCTCAACCCAAATCTATGTTGTAAATGTATCCTTTTTATTGACTACGTTTTTGTCGAGATTTGATTTGATTAGTTGCCTAACTATGTTTCTTTTTTTGGAATTGTTGAATTTTATTTTGTTTTGTTTTTTTCTAAAAAAATAAAAAGGAAAATAATCGAAAAAAAACAAAACAAAAAAAACAAAAAAAATTTATGATTGTGCTTGAATAATTAGCGTCATATTCTACTGAAAAGCTCGTTTCCATTTGTGAATATTCTTGTTGATGTAGTTTCTTTTAATTCAGCATTTGATTTTTTCTAGTTTGGTAACTTATCAACTCGATTCTCAATTATAACCAACTTTTCTGACCTTTTCCATACCCTTAACCTAAGTCCCACTACAACCTTGGAGATACCTTTTGATTGGTGTGTCATCTCATTTTGTATAGTGGTGGAGATTTGATTTTCAAGCAAGCCTATGGTAATAATATTTCTCGTTTGACTGTTGAGTGCATTATATTTGAACCTTAAACACTTTGAGTGATCTTGAGTGAGGATGTCAATTCTTGTTGATTTTGAATTTAAGGTAATTATTTAGATAAGAGGAGACACCTATGTTTTTTGTGCTTTAAAAATTTCGACTTGGACTACTTGAATCTTTAGTGTCCTTTTGGTTGAATTTCCAATGCTTGATTGTTTGCCAATTATCTTGAAACATTATTGATGAAAATGACAAATTGAGAAAAATTAGTTGAATGTGGGCTGAGGATTTTGCTTGAGGACAAGTAAACGCTTAAATGTGGGGATATTTGATAAGTGATAAAAGTAACATATTTTAATCCATTACTTAATGCGTTTTGGATAATTATTTGATGTACAACAGTGAATTTTATGCTCCTAATCCTTTAAATTCATATTTATATATTTAAGAGAGCATTTGGGAGCAAAATGATCGAAAATTAAAAAATCGGAGTAAGTTTCAAAAGCCACATGGCCTAAACACACGGCCGGGTGAACCATATGGGCTGCCACACGGGCATGTGCCAGACCATGTTAATTTCACAAATTACACTCCAAATATGTGGAAAAGCGTGTTTTTAGGTTTTTTTAGGCATTCTAGGACATATATATGATAGAAATAAAAAAGATAGAAGAGGGTCGTCAAAGAATATTCAAGAAAACAACTCGAAAAAATACCATTGGAGCCGACTCTGAAGCATATTTCCATCAAGATGTTTTCAATTACTATTATGAACTAATTTTCTAAATACCTAGGGAGATTAACCCTAGGATGGATTTTGTTATTTGATTTCTATTTTTAAGTAATAAATACTTAGATCTTGTTATCAATTATGTGTCCTTAATTCTTGGTTTGATATTTCTAAACTATTATTCCATGTTTGATGTGCTTGAATTAGAGGAGGAATAGACCCTTGTGATAGCCGAATTTTGTACGGGCCCGAATTACAAACAAATAAAAGGCCTAAACAAAAATCAAATAAACAAAACCAAAAAAATAAATAACAAAGCCCAATAAAGGATAGTCCATTTACAACAAATGTGCCCAATATGGCCCAAATGAAGAAACCTTAAAGCCCACGACACTAAAAACTAAACAGAAACCCTAATGCCCTCTACATCACTCCTCCCTTCACAGGCATGCCGCCGGAGGATCCTCGTCCCAAGATCTCCCCTTTCTGCTGCCATTTACCAAAATGGAAAAGGGTCTGCCTCTCCTCTCTGTTGACTTTGCCACCTACAAGAAAAGAGAAAGAAAAAGGACATATACGAACGCACAAGAACAGTGGACGAATAGTAAAAACAACAGTTTGTATTCGGCTATAAACGTCGAGATAAAAAAAACAAACAGAATATAAAATTTCGAAGGTGATTTTTTTATTATTTATTTTTTTGAATCTTTTTTTATATAAAAAACATAAAAGAAAAAAAAAAGAAAAAACTTACCTGCACTTTGTGTTCTACCACCATGAGTGGCCGAGGTGGTCACCTTCGATGAAAGGTGACCCCTTTTATGACGAGAAGTTCTTTTAAAACCTTAAAATCGAAGGGTTCTTTTTTGTGACTTTTGTTGAGTTTCTGGGGAAATCAACCCTAGATTTCGGTTCAGGGAACCGACAGGCCAAAAGAGAGTTTTTTGTTTTGCAATTTTTGGCAACTGGGAATGGCAGAGCTCGTCGCCGGTGACCGGTGGCCGTCGTGGAGGCTCGCCGAACTAGTGGCCGGACTTAGAAACGACTTCAGAGGAAAAAGGGGTTTCACTATTTTTTTTACTGAGGGTTGAAATTTTTTTAACTTAAATAGGCTTAGTAAAATGGTGTCGTTTCATCCAAACCCTAAATGCCCCAAAACGACGTCGTTTTAAAGCCGACCCGAAGACTGACCCGACCCATCCTAGAATCCGCGTGTTTTCGTGGAAATGGTCTAATTGTCACCTTAGCCCTTTCGCTCTTTAAATATTTTTCAATGTAGTCCTATTTCCTTTTTTTAATTTATACCGTTTAATTTTAAGTTCTTTTATTTTGGTCCTTCTGAGAAACGGTGCGCATAAGGACAGGGGATATTTTCCTGTTCGGTCCCTGTCCTTTTTAGCGCGTTACATTTTAATCCTTATTAGTCTATTTTTTATTATTTACAATTTATATCCCCTAATTTCATTTAAATTTCAATTAAATCCTCTATTTATTTAATTTCAACCTTTCTACAAACTGTTTGTTTATTTATTTATTTATTACTTCTTTACTTTTTATTACACTTAAAAATTAAATTATTTATACTCTTTTATTTGTGCATTTTTTCATTATTGTCATTATTATTTTATTTTTATTTTTTGTTCTCGTTATTTTATTTCTTTTATTATTTTGATATTTTCATATCATTTTATTTATCTTTTAATCATGCATTTTCTATTTTTATTTTAAGTTACCTTATTTATTTTATTATTATGATCGATTATTAATATTATTATTATAATTGCATTAGTATTATTATAGTATTCCTTTATTTATTTATTATATATCATTATAATATTCTAACCATATAGCCATTTTATATTATTTCACCATTACAATATCATACATTATGTTTAAACATAATTGGCCGTTTTTATACTATACCCAAATAAGATAAATACACATTGTTTTAAATGTTACATTTTTTTATTACTTAATGAAGGAAATTTTAAAATTAAGGCAATGTCCCGTATTTGGAGATTCAAGAAGTCGTGCCCTAACTTACGGGGTTCGATTTTCTCCTTGAACCTAGATAACCGAACATCCCTTTTAAAATTAAAACACATGAGATGTAATTAATAATCTAATAATGAGCAAACTTATTTTTGAAGATTCGAGATGTCGTGTCCTATCTTACGGGACATGACCTTTTTGTTTACCTCGAGATAAGAAGGCCTTTTACATATGTTTTAATTTACTTAAGCGATTTTAAGTTAAAATATCATTATGCAAGATGGGATCGTGTTTTAAATTCTCTTCACATTTTCAAATTTCGACGATAGGACATCGAGTAATCAATTAGGCACCAATTTTAGGCATCATGAGGGTGTTAATCCTTCCTCGTGCGTAACCGACTCACGAACTCATTTCTTGGATTTTTGTAGACTGAAAGTCGTTTTAATAAATCAAACCTTTTATTAAAATTACGAGGTGATCCAATCACACCTCATAAAAATGATTGGCGGCGACTCCATTTTCATTTTTTAAAATAAAAAGTTGATTTCAAAAAGGTTTCGACAGCTTGGCGACTCCACTAGGGATAAAATAAGAGTGTCAAGCCGCAAGTTGATTACGTTTGGTTTTTTTTGTCAAAAATTGATAATTTTGTTTAAATTTACGGTCCCTTCATTGCATTTCATCATTCTTTTTGTTGGTATTCATCTTTTTGTTACATAATGATATGTTTGTTTTATTGGTTCAAGTCTCTTGGTATATTTTCGCATGTTGCATTGCATAATTGTTCGATTTCTCCCTTCTTAAGTTAGAGTGAGAAGTTATTCCTTCGTGAGGTCTTCACCTCCGTATAGGATAGTGGATCGCTTTCGGGATACATCTGTACCTATGTCTTCGTTAGATCTTTATCTCTGTATAGCCATAGGGAAATGTATTCCTCTGAACCAAACTCGGTTCGTATAAGCCTATGATGGGTGAGGATCGAGGAATCTGTTGGTTTAAGTACCCTTACTTTAGAACTGAATCGCATATAATGAGCCCTAAGAACCTACCCTAGGTAGAACCATACCGAACCTCTAGTGGTCACCCGAATAGGTGTTCTACTTATTATTTCTTACTTTGAATTCTAGCTTTGTATGAAATGTACTGACTTGTTTCGTTTTGTTTTGGCTATGACTGCATTGCATTTTCATCATAGAAAGGGTGTTGATTCACGTTCAGTTGCTAAATAGAGAGCTTGTCATGAAAAATAGATTTATTGATAAAATAGAAGACAATGCGACTGTCCGGATATGGTCTGACAATACACAACAAGAGAAGGAAAACAGCCAGATGGAGGGATATATGTTAGAATTATAGGATTTCACTCGCATCAGTGTGGCTCAGAATGATCTGCAAGAGTTGAAAGAGGTATGGGACCAATGGGATGATGAAACCAAGCAGTTATTCTACTGTAAGTATGATGATTTACCTTATTTACTCGATGTCAAAGTGGATAAGCACTTGTTCCGAGCTTTAGCCCAATATTGGAATCCCGCCTATAACTGCTTTACTTTTGGGAAGGTAGATTTGGTGCCCACCATGGAAGAGTATACAACTCTACTCCATTTCCCGAGGATCTAAGCCGAAAAAGCTTATTCTAGAGCTGCCAGCATCCCGACTTTCTTAAAAAAGCTAATGAATATAACTGGAATGAGCGAGCAAAGGGTCATATCCCGGATTAAACAAAAGGGCGATAGCAAATACATCCCTTGGAAAAGTTACGGGATTTGATCTTAGCACATCCAGATATGAAGAAAAGAGTCGACCTCTTTTCCTTGAGTTTTTATGGGTTGGTCATCTTCCCCACAGCACTAGGGCACATAAATGAGGCAGTTTCAGATCTATTTGACCGGTCGAAACTTTTAGATCTTTCAGTGCATGCCAAAGAGCGGGTGAAGGAAGATTTATCAGGTGTGCACAATTGTTGCTAGCCTAGTTTCACAGCCACTTTTGAAAGGTAAAAAGAATATTTTATCGAGTATTCTCTGAGAACTACTCTCTGTTAAAAGAATTCATAGCTGCGCCAAGGCGAGACAACATTTCTAGGGAAAAGTGGATGGCGATTCTCCAGTCTCCAAGACGAAGACGCCGAATGGAGAGCCCCTTGGATAATCCCTGATGAGATTTTATATCGATGTGAAGACTTCGACTATGTTCCTCTACTTGGGATATGGGGAGCTATTGGATATGCCCCTCTACTTGTATTAAGGCAGTTTAGGTCGAGACAGTTTATACCGGAAACGCAAGGGTTGGCTCAGTGTGAGTTTGCGTACAAGGGTGATAATCACAAGAAGAAGGTTCGTGAAATATCGAACGCTTGTAACCAAACTCACAGAATGAAAAGATTTGCTGCAAATCCCATGACAACCCCCCAATATGATTGGTGGCGAGGTAAAAGATTTAATGACAATGTCCCTGAGTCAAGTCAAGAAAACACTCGGCCGATAGAAGAGCACTTACAAGTTATCCCATCTGAGATGGAAATCATAAAGCAAGACTTTGAAAAAAAGAGTTCGAAGTTGGGGAAAAAGATAGAACAGTGGAGGAAAGAACAAGGATGAGGAAGACTTGGACAGTCTAAAAATAGATTATAAGAAACTGCGTTTATCGATAATGACTGCCGAGTTGGGTAAAACATCAGAACAATGGCGGCAAGAAATCAAAGAAGAAAATATTAGAGCCGATTAGTGGGAAATGAAATTCCAAGATGCTTGAGTTCCAGAAGATGCCCTAGAAATGGATTTGTTAGAAAGCCAAAATGAAAATGTTGGATTAAGAACCTGGGTAGCAGGATTAGAAAGGTCACTACATCAATATCATAGTCGCAACTCCACAATTGAATAGAAAGCAAGCCTAAATAAGATTGAAGAGTTAAAGGGAAAGATAGAAGAGCTCGAGACCGTATTGTAAAATTATGAACTTCGAGTTGAGCTTCTTGAAATGAACAATGAACATTGGAAAGAGTAACTCCAACACTTTCAAGGTCAGATTAGGGATGGAGATCACATCAAGGGTAAAGTTGTGACTCAAGTACAGGAAGTAGCCGACCATTTGCAAACCCTAGCAGTTCTAACCGACATGCTAAGCTTAAAGTATGAATCTGAATCAGATCGGGGCTGAGAATTAGCTTGGCTTCTTAGAAAAGTCAAGGCTTTGAGTATCAGGGCAAGACCGTATATGTAAAATATATTCGTTTTATATAAAGAAATTTGTTTTCTAATAAAGTTGTTCTAATAGAATTGAATCAGAATCAATGCCTCTTTTTGCATTCACTTCATTCATCAACATTACATTTCATCATATGCATTAAATTCCATAAAAGACCCTAATTAATCGAAATTATGATAGTTACCCTGGAAACCAACAAGAATCTACCAACTGAATATTGTTACAGTACCCGCGGAAAAACCAAAGTCATGGATAAAAGATTAGAGAGATTGGAACAAATTTAGAAAGATATGCAAAATCAGTTGCAAGGGTAGCTACATGAACAATTAGCTAAAGTACAGAAAGATATGAGGGATCAAATACAAGAGTCCCAACGGAGCATGATAAGGTAGTTGACTTAGTTGTTGGCAGGAGGGATTGAAAAAGGGAAAAATACTGTAGTTAACTTTGGGGATGATAATGAAGACCCTACATATCCCTTAAGCTTTACCCTGGTGAATGTCCAAGTACAACCAGATACATATCCACGAAGGGTACCCGTTACCATAAACCTCAACAATATCAAGCCGGCACCTCAGCACCGGTGAACTACCCAATAGGTTCAAGTTCCAATCCTTGGGATAACCCGACTAACCAAGTTGTTTTAGATTTAGATGACATGGAGGAAATGGATAGAGCAAGGGTAGAACTGTCTAAACAACTAGAAGATCAGTACAAGTGGTTGGAAGAGAAATTTAGAGCTATGGAGAATGTTGATTACCTTTGCGGGGTTGATGCTAAGGAGTTGAGCTTAGTCCCAGATCTAGTGCTCCCACCAAAATTTAAAACTCCAGAATTCAAAAAATACAATGAGACTAGTTGTCCTAAAGCCCATATCACAATGTTCTGCCGAAGAATGACGGGATACCTCAATAATGATCAATTGTTAATTCACTGTTTCTAGGATAATTTGATCAAGTCAGCAGCCAAGTGGTACAACCAGCTAAGCCGTGCCAAAATCAACTCATAGAAAGACCTGACACTGGCTTTCATAAAACAATACAGCCATGTGACCAACATGACACCCGATAGAATTACGTTGTAAAATATGGAGAAGTAGCAAAGTGAAAGCTTTAGACAATATGCTCAGAGATGGAGAGAGGTGGCAACGTAAGTCCAACCACCTCTTCTGGAGAAAGAGACGACAATACTTTTCATAAACACTCTAAAACCTCTGTTCATTAACCATATGTTGGGAAGTGCTAGCAAGAGCTTCTCAGATATAGTAATGTCCGAAGAGATGATTGAAAATACAGTAAGGAGTGGGAAAATAGACGCAGGGAAAAGCACTAAAAGGTCAACCCCGAGAAAGAAAGAAAATGAAGTAAACTCCGCAAGTATGTATAATAAAGGTTATTCAAAACCAATCACTATAGGCTAACCAAGAGCAATAACAACAACCCATCAAGGCCTTTCGAGGTAAGAATCTAACTCAAAACCAAACACAAGAAAACTCCAGTTCACATCCATCCCTATGACATATAGGGAGTTATATCAGAATTTGTTTGATGCGCATATGGTTTCCCCATTTTACTTAAAACCCATCAACCTCTATTCCCAAAATTGTATGATACGAATGCTCAATGCGAGTACCATGCAGGAATAACGAGACACTCAATTGAGAACTGCACTGCATTTAAAAAGTTGATTGAAAGGTTCATCAAAATAGGGATTGTAAGGTTTTATGATCTATCGGGACCTAATATGACAGGAAATCTATTACCAAGTCATTTAGATCAAGGGGTAAACGTGATAATTGAGACTGGAGGAAAGAGGACCAAAACTGATGTGGCGAAAGTAAAAACCCCACTCAAATAGGTTTGGCAAAAGATGATAGATGTAGGATTAATCGTTCAAGATTCGGAGAAGGTACCTAAAGGGATGAGGAGCAATTGTGAGTTCCACGCTGAAGAAGGTCATAAGATCCAAGAGTGCACTGAATTCAGAGCTTTGGTCCAAAGTCTGATGGATAACAATGAGGAGACATCTGTGCCTCAGAGGAAGGATCAACAGAGAAGGTCTACAAGGTCAACCACCTGGTGGTGATTATTTCATGGCTGAGAAATAATGAAGCAGGAACACAAGCTGTGCCAAGAGTCATAATTCAAAAACCCGTGGCTTTTCCCTACAAAGACAGTGAAAGGGTTCTATGGAATTATGACTGCAACGTGATGATCCCGAGAGAGGAGAACTCTGTTAGCACATTAGAGGAGGGTCAGAATATTAGTTTCTTCACGCGCAGTGGGAGGCGTTATGACCCTACAAGTACAAGAACTGAGCTCGTTAAAGGAAAAACCCTGGCAGTTGAGCATAAGAAAGAAAAGTCGGCTAGGCTTGAATCACTTGTTAATGAGCCAAAAACTAAGAACGAAGCTAAGGAATTCTTGAAATTCTTAAAGCATAGCGAGTACAGTGTTGTAGAACAGCTACACAAACAACCAGCTTGCATATCAGTACTAGCTTTGCTCTTGAGCTTAGAGACACATTGTAGCGCATTGATGAATGTGTTAAATGAAACTTATGTCGCTAATGATATATCTGTAAACAAGCTAGACCGTCTGGTTAACAATCTTAGTGCCGACAATTTCATCTTTTTTAATGACGATGAAATACCTTCAGGGGGCATAGGATTCACAAAGGCCCTACATATCACTACCCACTTCAAATGATATACATTGCCAGGGGTGTTAATCGACAATGAATCTACATTGAACGTCTTGCCTCTATCCACACTAAATAGATTGCCAGTAGATAGCTCTCACATGAAGACGTGACAATTTATAGTGAGAGAACTCGATGGTACAGAAAGGAGGGTGATAGGAAGGACTGAAATACCTCTCCTAATTGGTCCGAACACAAATGAGGTAGGCTTTTTGGTGATGTATATCAAGCCTTCTTATAATTACTTGTTGGGTAGACCTTGGATCCACTCTGCTGAGGCAGTGCAATTGTCAATACACCAAAAATTGAAGTTGGTAACGAAAGGTCTACTGGTGACAATAAACACTAAGGAAGATATCATTGCATCTGTAACTAGTGACGCACCATACATAGGAGCGGATGAAGAGATAATAAAATGTTCCTTTTCGTCATTGGAATTAGTTAATGCAACTTTTATTGTCGAAGGATAGGCCTGCAATTGACGGTTGGGAAAGGAGTCTTTCTTGGAAGATGACTCAAAAAATACCTACAAGAAAGAGTCGAGGCACCAATACTGATGGACAAACAAGACCGCTTTTGCTTAGGATACAAGCCAGATGTGAGGCAAAAGAAGAGAAAGTTAGAGAAGAAACAAGATAGGAAAAGAGCGCGACTGAATGTAGGAGAGGTCAAGTGGGAGCCGATGACCATTTCCCATATATCTAAAACGTTCGTGTCAGGAAAAACCATTTATCCTGAACGAAAGATGTCAAGAAAAGAAATTGTGGAAGAAATATTATGAAATTTGAGCATCAATGCTATATTCGAAGAAGGAATTAGGGAAAACCTATCAGGCATTCGTCCTTATATCCCTGGAAGTGTTCTGAACAATTAGACTGCAGAAGAGATCCCTGTAACTTTTAGAAATAATTTAGAGTAATGCTCAAAACACACTTATTACTTTAAGCCTGGGAGCAATAAGAATCCTTTTGTGAAATAGGCATATGTCTAAAATCTTTATTTCAATAAAATGTATTTTTGTGTCTCACTTTGGCAAATATTCTTTTATTTTTTTCCGTTTCATTCGTACTCATACCACACATATAATTATTCTTAGATTTATTTGTTCTTTGGTTCTTCATTCATTCCTACAATAGGTCTCTAGATATCAATGATACGAGCGACGCTGCTACTGACTCAGAGTCTCCTTTTGAGCAAGATATGTGTCTAGAGGAACCTCAGGAGTTTGAAGATGATCGAGATTGAAGCCTATCTCCTGATTTTTTAAGGATGGTAGAACAAGATGAAAAAAAAATCTTACCTTACAAAGAGTCTGTAGAAATTATGAGTTTGGGAGACAAACAATAAAAGAAAGAAGTGAAGATTGGATCTTGCATCACTGCAGAAACAAAGCGAGACCTCATTGAGTTACTTCAAGAATTCAAAGATGTCTTTGTAGGGTAATATCAAGACATGCCTAGGCTAAGTATTGATATCGTGGTACATTGGCTCCCCATAACAGAAGAATGCAAGCTAACTCAACAGAAACACCGAAAGATGAGGCTCGACATCCTGTTAAAAATAAAAGAAGAGGTCAAAACACAATTCGACGTTGGTTTTCTACAAGTGGTTAAATACTGGAGTGGGTAGCCAATATAGTCCTAGTCCCTAAGAAAGATGGGAAAATACGAATGTGTGTAGACTAGAAGGATTTAAACAAGGCTCGCCCAAAAGACAATTTCTCATTGCCTCACCTCGACACCTTAGTAGACAATATGGCCAGTTATTCATTGTTCTCCTTCAAGGATGGCTTTTCCGGTTACAACTAGATAAAAATGCATCCTGAAGACATGGAAAAGACCACATTCTTAACCATATGGGGAATATTTTACTATAGAGTGATGCCATTCGGACTAAAAAATGCGGAAGCGATGTATCAGAGAGCCATGGTAACTTTGTTTCATGATATGATGCACAAGGAAATTGAAGTTTATGTCGATGGTATGATAGCAAAATCCAGAATAGAAGAAGAGCATATACAAGTCCTGAGGAAATTGTTCTTGAGGTTGAGAAAATTTTAGCTAAAACTCAATCCAGCAAAATGTACCTTCAGGGCTAGGTCAAAAATTGCAAGGATTTGTAGTTAGTGAAAAGGAGATCGAGATAGACCCAGATAAAGTGAAGGCTATACAGGAGTTGCCTCCGTCACACACTCAAAAAGAGGTTCAAGGTTTCCTAGGAAGACTAAATTACATCGCCCAATTCATTTCACAACTAACTGAGAAATGCGACCCCATATTCTGTCTCCTTAAGAAACATAATCCAGGTGTATGGGATGAGGAATGCCAAAAGACTTTTGATAAGATCAAACATTACCTGTACAATGCCTCAGTGCTAATGCTAATTAGTCTAGATAAGCCACTGATATTGTACTTAGCAGTATTTGGGAATTCTGTGGGATGCGTGATGGGCCAACATGATGAGTCAGGGAGGAAAGAAATAGCGACATACTACTTAAGTAAGAAATTCACTAAATGTGAGACAAGATATTCGTCAATTGAGAAGTTGTGTTGCGCCTTGATCTGGACAACCCAGAGACTAAGACAGTACATGCTGTACTACACAACTTGGCTAATCTAAAAAATAGACCCTCTAAAGGACATGATGGAATTGACTATTTTAAATGGAAGAATGACCCAATGGAAGATTCTACGTTCTGAATTTGATATAATCTATGTGAACCAGAAGGTAGTAAAAGGGAGTGCAATAACAGATTTTCTAGCCAGTAGAGCTCTAGAATATTACGAGCCCTTGAACTTTGATTTCCCAAATAAAGATCTGATGTATTTTGCAACCATTGAAGAAGATGCTCAAGACGAACATCCTTGGAAACTAAATTTTGATGAGGCCTCCAACGCTATGGGTAATGGAATCGGGGCAGTCCTAGTATCCCCAAACGGAGATCATTATCTCTTTAAAAGTAAATTGGATTTTGATTGCATGAAAAATATGGCGGAATATGAAGCACGCATCATGGGTATCCTTGCAGCCATAAAATGCAAGATCAAAGTATTGGAGGTATATGGGGATTCCGCACTAGTGATCTATAAACTCAAAGTTGAATGGGAGACAAAAGATCCCAAGTTGATTGAGTATAGAAGGCTGGTCTGGGAGTTAATTAAAGAGTTTAATGACATCACCTTCTGTTACCTCCTGCGAGATAAAAATTAAATGGCTGATGCCCTGGGTACCTTAGCTTCCATGGTCAAAGTGAACAAACAAGAGGATGTAAAACCTATCTAGATGAGTATTTATGAGGCTCTGACCCATTGTTTCAACATTGAGAAAGAAGAAAAGGATGACCACCATTGGTACCACAATATACTGCGATATGTGAAGAATCGTGAATACCTTGATCAAGCAACTAATAATGATAAAAGAACGTTTAGAAGACTGGCCAATGGCTATATCTTAGATGGGGATATCCTATGCAAAAATAGAAAGGATCATGAGCTACTAAGATGTGTGGATGCTGTTGAGGCTAAGAAAATCTTGGAAGAAGTCCATGAGAGTGTCTGCGGAACACATGTTAATGGTTTTACAATGGTCAGGAAAATAATGAGATTTGGATATTATTGGTCCACCATGGAAAATGATTGTATCAATTATGCCAAGAGATGTCATAACTGTCAAATTTATGAAGACAAAATTCATGTTCCTCATTCACATCTTCATGTTATGACTTCTCTATGGCTTTTCTCTATGTGGGGCATGGATGTCATTGGGCAGATATTACCAAAAGATTTCAATGGGCATCGATTTATCTTTGCGGTCATCGACTACTTCACCAAGTGGGTAGAAGCTGCTTCTTACGCAAACTTCATGAAATCGGCAGTTAGTAAATTCTTGAAGAAAGAAATCATATGTCGGTATGAAATTCCAGAAATGATCATATCTGAAAATTTATTAAATTTAAACAACAACACGATATCAGAAGTCTGCAGTCAGTTCAAGATCAAACACCACAACTCGTCACCATATTGCCCAAAAATGAATGGTGCAGTGGAGGCAGCCAATAAGAATATTAAGAAGATTGTGGGGAAAATGAATGAGACTTATAAAGATTGGCATGAGAAGTTACCATTTGCCTTCTATGCTTATTAAACGTCTGTTAGAACCTCCATCGAGGCAACGCCTTTCTCTTTGGTTTATGGAATGGAGGCATTTTTGCCCATTGAAGTTGAGATTCATTCTTTCCAAGTTTTGTCAGAGTTGAAGTTGGACAAAGTAGAATGGATTCAATCTCGATATGATCAATTGAACTTCATTGAAGAGAATAGGTTGAAAGTTATCCGTCATGGTCAGATGTACCAAAAGCGAATTGATGTGAGTTTATGACAAAAATGTTCACCCTAGAGAATTCCATGAAGGAGACGTAGTATTGAAAAAGATCCTGCCCATACAAAAGGACTTCGAGGGAAATGGATGCCAAATTGGGAAGAACCTTATGTGGTAAAGAAAGTCTTTTCTGGGGAAGTGCTAATTTTGACCGAGATAGATGGCAAGAACCTGCTTAATCCTGTGAATTAAGGCTCAATTGAGAAATATTTCACCTAAAAAAAGAGAGGCCAAGGTGAAAAATTGCAAAAGGGCACCTTGAGACCAAAGGGGTTTTGAGTTGAAAACCCGGGAAAAGGGCAGCTAAGATTTAGATCGAATATTGAACATACGGTAGTCGTGTCCTCTCAGAAGAAGAAATGTTACATCTTGGGCATCAACAAAGTACTCTAGATCTCCTAAACATATATCAAGCTCAAAATGGTCCTCGAGAAATTTGTGCGGAGAAGCTCATGCTATGATATCTGGGGCACCTATTTTTATCTTACTCATTTTGTACTTTAGCAACGTTTTCTATTTTGATTAATCTATTAATTTAGAGCTCTGCTCCCTATAAATTTCAGTCTTGTTCTTTGTTACGATCTTTTTCAAGCATTTTTCATTGAAATAAAGATTAATGGACTAATAAAATTCAAGTAAAAGGATTTCTGCATATTGCTTTGAAAGGTTTTCTAAATAGTACAAGGACCTGAAATAGGACCAATAGTCAGAACTAACCAAATCTAAGGGTTGGAAATATTTGGGAAAGTATAGTTTGAATTGTGATTTTTTCTTCGAATTTCCTGTCAAATATACCAGATCTGAGCAAGAAGGCATGGTAATACATCAGTGATGGAACCTTGATGAACAACAAGCAGTGTTAACCCAAGTACTAAAAAGGGAATCATTCCCGAAAAATGACATTCTGCATGCACACAAATATCATTCATTTATATCTAGCTAGGAGCATTTGATTCATTTTGATCATAACATCCTAATCGCTTGGCATAAATAAAGGCTCATGAAATGGATTCTACAGGTAATGTTCCCTAAAGAAAGGTGTAACAGATTAGTGAAACCACAAATCTTATCTCCCTAATGTTGCAGTAGAGCAGATTGAAGATAGCAAATCTTATCTCCCTGAAGTTGCAATTGAGCAGATTGAAGCTTCAAATCTTATCTTCATGAAGTTGCAGTGGAGTAGATTGAAGATAGCGAATCTTATTTCCCTAAAGTTGCAGTGGAACAAATTAAAGCTACAAGTTACAAATCTTATCTCTATGAAGTTGTAGTGGAGCAGATTGTAGATAGCGAATCTTATTTCCCTGAAGTTGCAGTGGAACGGATTAAAGCTACAAGTTACAAATCTTATCTTCTTGAAGTTGCAGTGGAGTAGGTTGAATAACAAATCTTATCTCCCTAAAGCTGCAGAGGAGCAGATTGAAACAAAAAATATTATCTCCCTGAAGTTGCAGTGGAATAGATTGAAACAACAAATCTTATCTCCCTAAAGTTCCAGTGGAGTAGATTGAAACTAAATCCTATACCTCTGAAGTTGCAGTAGGTATGATTAAATCTACCATAGCGAATCTTATCTCCCTGAAGTGGCAGTGGAGTAGATTAAAGCTACGAATTTCATCTCCCTAAAGTTGCAACGGAACAAATCGAAGCGACAAATCCTATACCTCTGAAGTTGCAGTGGATTAGAATAAGACTACTCGAAGAAGAGAAGCACCAAAGAAGTCGAGATCCGGCGAGACCAAAATTGGTCTTTCTTAAATTCTTTGCTCCATTCTCGTTACACAATAACGAGCAAAGAGGGGCAGTTGTGATAGCCCAATTTTGTTTGGGCCTAAATTACAAACAAATAAAAGGCCCAAACATAAATTAGATAAACAAAACCAAAAAAATAAACAATAAAGTCCAATAAATAGAGAGTCCATTTACAACAAATGTGGCCAAATATGGCCCAAATGAAGAAACTTAAAGCTCACGACACTAAAAACTAAACAAAAACCCTAATGCCCACTGCGTCACTCCTCCCTTCGCAGGCACACCGCTCAAGGATCCTCGTCGTAAGGTCTGCCCTTTCTACCGCCATTTCACTAAAATGGCAAAGGGTGTGCCTCATATCCTTGTTGAATCCGCCACCTCTAAGAAAAGAGAAAGAAAAAGGACAGATATGAATGCACAAGAACAGTAGACGAACAGTAAAAACAACAGTTTGTATTCGGCTATAAAAGACAGGATAATCATGTATTATTTTACAGAGAGAAATATACAGAAAAAGTAATAAAAAAGCAAACAGAATATACAATTTTAGAGTTGATTTTTTTATTTTTTTCTGAATCTTTTTTATATATAAAAAACATAAAATAAAAAAAGGAAAAACTTACCTGACACATCGTGTTCTGCCACTGTAAGTGGCCGAGGTCGTCACCTCTGATGAAATTTGACCCCTTTTACGACGAAAAGTTTTTTTAAAACCCTAAAATCGAAGGGTTCTTTATTTTTTGCGACTTTTGACGAGTTTCCAGGGACATCGACCCCAGATTTGGATTCTGGGAGCCGAAAGGCTAAAAGAGGGATTTTTTTCATTTTTCGGCCACCAAGAATAGTGGAGCCCATCGCCGGCAACCAGTGGCCGTCATAGAGGCTTGTCGGACTAGTGGGTGAACTCAGAAACTGCTTCAAAGAAAATGGGGTTTTTGGATTTCTTTTTACTGAGGGTTGAATTTTTTTTTAAAAAAAATCAACTTAAATAGGCTTAGTGAAATAGTGCCATTTCATCCACCCTAAACGCCCCAAAATAACATCATTTTAAAGCCGACCCGAAGACCGACCCGACCCGTCCTAGGATCCGCATGTTTTCGCGGCAATGGTCTAATTGCCGCCCCAACCCTTCTGCTTTTTAAACATTTTTCAACATAGTCCTATTTCCTTTTTTTAATTTATACCATTTAATTTTAAGTTCTTTTAGTTTGGTCCTTCTAAGAAATGGTGCGCATAAGGACAGGGATATTTTCCTATTCGGTCCCTGTCCTTTTTAGCTCGTTACATTTTAATCCTTATTAGCCTATTTTTTATTATTTACAATTTATACCCCCTAATTTCATTTAAATTTCAATTAAATCCTCTGTTTATTTAATTTCAACCTTTCTACAAACAATTTATTTATTTATTTATTACTTCTTTTTTTTCTTACACTTAAAAATTAGATTATTTATACTCTTTTATTTGTGCATTTTTCATTATTGTTGTTATTATTTTATTTTTATTTTTTGTTCTTGTTATTTTATTATTTCTTTTATTATTTTTATATTTTCATGTCATGTTTATTTATCTTTTAATCATGCATTTCCTATTTTTATTTTTATTTTAAGTTACCATAATTATTTTATTATTATGATCGATTATTATTATTATTATTAAATTAGTATTATAATAGTATTCCTTTATTTATTTATTATATATCATTATAATATTCTAACCATATAGTCATTTTATATTATTTCATCATTACTATACCATACATTATGTTTAAATATAATTGGTCGTTTTTATACTATACCCAAATAAGATAAATACACATTGTTTTAAATGTTACATTCGTTATTACTTAATGAAGGAAATTTTAAAATTAAGGCAATGTCCCATATTTAGAGATTCGAGAAGTCGTGCCCTAACTTACGGGGTCTGACTTTCTCCTTAAACCTAGATAACTGAACATCCCTTTTAAAATTAAAACATGAGATGTAATTAATAATCGAATAATGAGCAAACTTATGTTTGAGGATTTGAGATGTCGTGTCCTAACTTACGGGATGTGACCTTTTTATTTACCTCGAGATGAGAAGGCATCTTACATATGTTTTAATTTACTTAAGTGATTCTAAGTTAAAATATCATTATGCAAGATGGGATCGTGTTCTAAATTCTCTTCAAATTTTTAATTTTCGACACTAAGAAATCGAGTAACAATTAGGTACCAATTTTGAGCGTCATGAGGGTGTTAATCCTTCCTCGTGCGTAACCGACTCCCGAACTCATTTCTTGGATTTTTATAGACTAAAAGTCACTTTAATAAATCAAACTTTTTATTAAAGTTACGAGGTGATCCGATCACATCTCATAAAAATGATTGGTGGTGACTCCATTTTCATTTTTTAAAATAAAAAGTCGATTTCAAAAATGTTTCGACAATCCTATTTAAGAGTAGATCTAGCATAATTGAGTGGAGTTGCATGCATTCCTAGAAATAGGACGACATAAATCTACCGGATTAGAGTCAAATCTAATAGGGGGATCCATAGATCGAGTTAATGCAACAATAGTGGTTTTAATTAGAAAAAGATATTAATTAATCAACCTAGAGTTAGAGTTGCTCTTAATCTTAAAGAGAGATATTAGTATAATTTAGGGATTTCTACTGATTAAGATACTAAGTGAAGAAGTTGTGTAATTTTTTAGATTGGTAGTGTCAGATGAAGTCTAGATGAATTCTTTTCTGAGTATTGTCTCGCTTCTTGGTTGTTAATCGTTTCTTTTCTTGGTTTGTTCTTTGTCGTGTTCTTTAGTTAATTGATTTAGTTAATTTTAGTTTTAATTAATCACTCCAATTTGTCGGTTAAATAATAGAAAAACAGTAATTACTAGTACTTTTAGCCATTGTGGGAACTATGTCTTTACTCACTGTAACTATACTATTAATTGATAAGTGCACTTGCATTTTTCAAAATTTTAGTTGATTTACGACTGCAAACAATTTGCACTCATAACTCCAATCCTTCCTACAAATGCTAGAAAACACATTCCCAGAGTATGAAAAATATGAAAAATCAGACTCTACTCGAAGGTTCCTGATATCAAATAGAATACTTATTCAGTCATCATTAAACTCTGAAGGATGCAACTTCTTTTAATTAAAAATTAATTCCTTAATCTTGAAAATAAATAGAAAAAAAAGTCTAACCATTAATTGAATAATTGTTTTTAATGATAATTCAAATTGTTTTGTTTCTATTAGTTGAATTTGAAATTTAACAATCACGTTAACAACAAATGCTTCAGCATGCATTAAGTAATGAGTGTATGTATTTATCATCACAAGCATGCATAATTCATGCAATGAGGATTGTGTCTGTAGGTTTTGTGTACCAACTTGGAGCACTTGGAGCTATCATCAACTAACATAAAAATTGTGGCTATATCCTCTATTGTTCTCAACTTACGTAACTTAACTGTGAAGGGTTGCCACAATTTGGAATATCTATTCCCACAATTTGGAATATCTATTCCCATCCTTTTTAGTCAAAAATTTTGAGCGGCTCTATCAACTTATTCTTTTCGATTGTGAGAACATGGAAGAAATAAAATTTACAGATGGATTAGCAGTGGCAGCAGAAGGAGGGATACCTCAGATTTACTCGCTCATTATGCTACAATTACTGGCGCTCATTAGGCTTCCAAAACTAAGGACATTCTGTCATCAAGAAAACTCAGTGACCAATACTCTCTTCAACCAAAAGGTGATATTAATCTTTGTTGGAGCCAAGAGCAACAAACAGCAAGTTCAACAAGAAGCTTGTCGAGTAAGAATCGTGACTTGCAGAAGAAACAAAGCAGAAAAAAAAATAGATTTTGAAGCAAAGCTAAAATAGAGAGCATATGGATGAAAACTTGTTGAATTCATTCAAAAAACTGAAAATGGCATAAAGCCAATACATAAACAAGCTTACAACTTGACAAAACAGTAGGTTAACCTAAACACTACCTACTACCACTAACAAACTTAGTAACTTGAGCTAATTAACTTGTACAAATCAACAAAACTGATTAATCAGCTCAATCACCATCAGTTTTACATCAAACATAAACCTAACATAGTTGAAATACAACTAAGTTACATTACATTTAAAATACAAAATAAGTAAAAAACAGCTTGCTGGCTTGATGAACTAGCAGCTTCTGCATGTAGTGCCCTCGACAGTCTTGGTTGCTGCATGCTGACCATTGCTTCAACACTCCTCCTTGGTTAGCATGTTGCAAACTCCCATCTTAGCTCTCAAGTGTTGAAACTTTGAAACACTGAGTGCCTTTGTCAAGATATCATCAATTTGCTCTTCAGAACTGCAATGAACCAGTTTAATAACTTGAGCTTGCTCCATTTCTCGAACTACATGGAGCTTGATATTGAAGTGCTTGGTCCTTCCATGAAAAACAGGATTCTTTGCAATAGCAACTGCAGCACATTATCTCAGTTGCTTCATTTTGTTCATGGCTAATGTCTTTCAAAATTTTTCTAAGCCATATGGCTTGATTGATCATTCAAAGAAGCAGATACATATTCTCGCTCTACAATGAGAGCCACTACTCCCGCTTCTTTGAACTCCAAAGAAATCATAGCAGAGCCTATGTTGAATGCATAACCCGTAGTGCTCTTCATATCATCTAAAGAACTCTTGATCCATCATCACAGAGCCAACCAAATTCAAGTTCTCAGCCTTGATAAACTGCATTCCGTAGGACAAGGTTCCTTTGATGTATCTTAGAACCCTTTTTGCAGCTCTAAAGTGACTTTCATTTGAACAATGCATAAACCTCGAGAGTAGGATCACAGCATACATTATGTCAGGTCTAGTAGCAGTCAAATACAACAAACATCCAACTAGACTTTGATAGGTTGTTTCACAAACCTTTTCATGCTTACCTAGGCTCGATAGCTTTTCTCCAATAGCAATCGGTGTGCTGGTTGCTTTGCAATTCTCCATTGAGAATTTGTTGAGAATCTTCATAGCAAAGGTCTTTTGACTTAGCCAAATTCCAGTTTCAGCTTGAGTTACTTCTATGCCTAAGAAGTAAGACATCAATCCCAAGTCTGACATCTTAAAGTGCTGTTGCATTTTGGCTTTAAAGTTGCTTAGCATCTCTCGATCTCCTCCTGTCACCAGTAAATCATTGATATATATTGAGACAATGAGCTGAGTTTCAACACTAGTTGATTTAACATACAAAGTTGGCTCGCTGAGACTTCTTTCAAATCCTTGACTTGTCAGATAGCCATCTATTCTGCTATACCAAGCCCTTGGAGCCTGTTTCAAGCCATATAAGGCTTTGTTGAGCTTGTACACCATTTCTTCTTTGCCAGACACCTCGAAACCTTGAGGTTGCTCCACATAAATCTCCTCTTCAAGATATCTATTTAGAAATGTTGATTTTACATCAAGTTGATGTATCATCCACTGCCTTTGTGCTGCTAAGGCAACTAGCAGTCTGATGGTATCGAACCTGGCTACTGGTGCAAAGGTCTCCAGATAGTCTGATCCATACCTCTGACTGAAGCCTTTCACAACCAATCTAGCCTTTAACTTATTTAGGCTACCATCAGTATTGTTTTTTACTCGATAGACCCACTTTACACCAATAGTCTTCCTATTTGTTGGTCTTTCAACCAGACTCCAGGTCTGATTCTTTTCAATCATTTTGATTTCTTCAATCATTGCCTGTTTCCAGCCCTCCTGGCTTTCTGCCTCTTCAAAACAATTTGGTTCAGCAATGGCCACTTGTGCTCTTTCATAGACATCAGTCAATGATCGAGTGCCTCTAACTGGAACATCATCTATATCTATTTCAGATGTGTTTTGATCAGTTTCAGGTTGGTCCAATGCCAGGTATTCAGTTACTGCCTCTAGTTCAGCCTTCTCCCAATTCCAGCATATTTTTTCATTGAACACAACATCTCTGCTTACTAGTATCTTGTTTGTAGCAGGTTCTAGGATTCTGTAGCCCTTTTTAACCATGCTATAGCCGATTAAGATCCCTGCTTAAGCCCTTTTATCTAGCTTGCTTCTCTTCTCAGCTGGAACTTGAGTGTAGCACAGACAACCAAATGTTCTGAGATGAGCCAGAGATGGCTTGAACCCAAACCAGGCTTCAAATGGAGTCTTCTGAGCTAGAGCCTTGGTTGGGAGCCTGTTTTGGAGGTAAACTGCTGTATTAACTACTTCAGCCCACAAAGTTTTGGGTAAATTCTTCTCAAATAGAAGGCATCTTGCCATATTCATCAAGCTTCTATTTTTCCTTTCACTGAACCCATTCTGTTGGGGTGTATACACATTAGTCAACTGGTGTTTGATGCCTACTTCTTCACAGTAGGCTTAGAACTGAGCTGAGGTATACTCAGTTCCATTATCTGACCTCAGTGCTCTAAGTTTGCAACCAGACTCAGTTTCTACAGCAGCTTTATACTTTGAAAACATAGATGCAACTTCTGATTTCTGTTTTAGGAAATAAATCCAGCAGTATCTTGTATAATCATCAACAAAGAGAATAAAGTACCTATTTTCTTTGATAGAGTCAGTCTTCATTGGTCCACACACATCAGTGTGCACAAGTTGCAGCTTCTCTGATGCTCTCCATGTTGTGCTTGTAAGAAATGGCAATCTTGCCAATTTTCCTTGTTGACATATTTCACAAAGCTCATCATTCTTTACTGAATCGATGAAGTTTTCAGCATGTCCTTCATTGGCCATTCGAGCTATGGATTTGTAGTTTGCATGTCCAAGCCTCTGGTGCCAGAGTCTAGAGTCATCAGTGGAGGCTATGCAGACTGAATGCAAGTCATTTGGCCAGTTTACTTCAAAAAATTTGTCAGTCATGGTGACTGTTATGAGGTTTATCCACTTGGATCAAAAATTTGGCATTCTTTCTCCTTGAACACAACTGAGTAACCTTTCTCAAGTAGTTGAGTTATACTGAGAAGGTTTCTATCGATTTCAGGTACCAAGAGTACATTTGAAATGATTTTGGCACCTGTTGGAGTATAGATCAACACATCTCCTCTTCCTTCAACATTTATGAACTGACCATTTCTAATTTTCACCTTGGTTTTGCAGGTTCTGTCCAAGGTTTTGAAAATAGTTTCATCTGGTGACATGTGGTTTGTGCAACCACTGTCTAGAAGCCAGCCCTTTGAACCCTTCTTTTGATTTGCTGCACATGACACAGCAAAAACCTGTTCTTCTTTATCACTACTCTCTTCAGCCACTCTAGCTTCTACCTTTGTTGCTGAAATTGAATCTGCCTTGGTTTGCTTCGGTTCTTGTAAACCTTCTCAATGTGGCCATTTTTCTTGCAGTGTTGGCATACTGCATCTGGTCTAAACCAGCATCTATCTTCTAGATGACCAGCTCTTTTACAATGTCTGCAGAGTTGGTCACTGCTCCTATCAGCATCAGGCTTAGGCCTGTTTTTCCAGAAATTTTTGCCTTTGTGACTTTTAATGCTCGAGGCTTCTTTGGCTTGAAAAGCCCCTTCCTGGTGCTCCTCTTGTCTGCTGGCTCTTCTTTGCTCTTGTGCATACAAGGCATTGATTAGCTTAGTTAAGGAGATAATTGTCAAGTCCCTTGAGTCTTCAAGGGATGAAATTTTAGCTTCATACCTCTCTAGTAGAGTGGACATGACCTTCTCAACTATTCTAGCTTCACTGAATTGCTCTCCAAAGAGCCTTATACTGTTTACAATAGCCATAATTCGATCTAAATATTGTTTGACTGTTTCTTCCTCTTTCATTTTGAGATTTTCAAAATCCCTTCTCAAGTTGAGCAGATGTTGTTGCCTTGTTCTCTCAGCCCCCTGAAATTCTTCTTTCAGCTTGTCCCAAGCCTCCTTTGGTGTTTCACAGGCCATGATCCTCATGAAGATCACATCTGTCACACAATTCTGTATGCATGACATGGCCTTGTGCCTTTTTGTTCTTTCATCAGTGTGTTGCCTTATTTGAGCAACTGTTGGATTAGCTCGAAGAGGTGCTGGCTCAGCATCTGAGTTAACAACTTCCCATAGGTCGAATGCCTGCAGGTAAGTCCTCATCTTAACTGCCCAAATGTTGAAGCCCTCTCCATTGAAGACAGGTGGTGAAGCTGGTGAAAAACCTGATGATGCCATGGTTTTGATACTAAACTACAACAGGTCCTCTAAGAATATGGCTCTAGATACCAATTGTTGGAGCCGAGAGCAACAAACAGCAAGTTCAACAAGAAACTTGTCGATCAAGAATTGTGACTTGCAGAAGAAACAAAGCAGAAAAATAAAATAGATTTTGAAGCAAAGCTAAAATAGAGAGCATATGGATGAAAACTTGTTGAATTCATTCAAAAAAACTGAAAATGGCATAAAGCCAATACATAAACAAGCTTACAACTTGACAAAATAGTAGGTTAACCTAAACACTACCTACTACCACTAAAAAACTTAGTAACTTGAGCTAATTAACTTGTACAAATCAACAAAGCTGATTAATATGCCCAATCACCATCAGTTTTACATCAAACATAAACCTAACATAGTTGAAATACAACTAAGTTACATTACATTAACTTAAAAATACAAAATAAGTAAAAAGTAGCTTGCTGGTTTGATGAACTAGCAGCTTCTGCATGTAGTGCCCTCGATAGTCTTGGTTGCTGCATGCTGACCATTGCTTCAACAATCTTTTTTTGTTTTTCTTTTTTTGTAGTAATATTACTTTTCATAACAACTTAAATAATTCTTGCAGGTTGCATTTCTTAGCTTTGGCATTTTGGAGATTGTAGGCATCGAAAAGTGTAGAAAGATATGCCACGATAAACTCACTATGGGTTCATTTAATGAGTTAACCTACTTTGAGGTGAAATATTGTGACAAAATTTTGAATGTTTTACCATTTGATAAGGTGGAAGGACTTGAAAAACTAGAAACTCTAAGAATATTGGAATGTGAGTTAAGTAATTAGACTTTCTGACGATCATACACTCAACTCAAATAAATCGGTTGAGCTCAAATCAACCACCAAGTTTGTGTTTCCTTAAATAAGATAGCTGATACTTTGTAAGCTACCCCAATTGAAGGGTTTCTACTCCAAGAAGCATACTACAAATTGGCCATTGTTAAAACAATTGAAGGTGCATGAATGCAGCAAGGTAGAGACATTCGCTGAGGAGTATATCAACTTTAGAGAAACACAAGGAGAGAGCCAACCCATTACCTCTGTTCCACAACCCCTATTTTGGGTCAGTAAAGTAAGATCTCATAAAAGAAACTAAATAAAAGGTCAATCTAAACAGATTTGCATATTTTATCAATCACTTTAGAAGTCTTGTTTTTATTTAACATATATACGTTCCTTAATTTCTCATGAAACATTCCCCAATTTAGAAGAATTGGTTTTGGTTCAGAATGGCAATATGAAAGTATGGCATGGACATGGAGCAGACTCGAGAAAAGATTGTCCCAAACTAAGAAAGTTAGATTGTCCTGAAACATGAGTTACTGTTGGTGATTTGAGAAGTTGAGAGAACAAATATAGAGAAAAACAAGGAAAATACTAAGCATAATTTTTGAACTGCTATCAAATTCTCTCGTAATCTTCTTTACACATGAAATACAATATATATAGGTGTAGTGGGGCAAATTACATATAAAAGCCTAATTTTTAAAATATTTACCGAAATGAGCCCAGTAAATAATTATTTACCGGAATGCCCTATTTCCCCGAAAGCGCGTCCACGTCAGCGCGATGTCAGCGGACGTGGCAGGAAAACGCGTCCCTGAGGAGGCGTTTTGCCTACGTGGACAAAAATTGCTCCCTCAAGGACGCGCTTTCTGTCCAAGTAGGCAAATTGTTTCCTCAAGGACGCGTTTTGCCAGTGTCTCGTGGTAGGGTTTTGGGTTATTGGTTTAGGGTTAGGGTTATGGTTTTAACATTTTTAAGTTTAGGGTTTTAGAGAAAAAATTAAATAAATAAGAGATTAGGGTTTAGGGTCTGCCAATTAAATTAATTAAAAAATTTTCAAAATTAGATTAGTTTTCGTGTTTATTATTTTTTAAGAAAAATTAACTAAATTAGGGTTTAGGGTTACTTAAGTAATATAATTAAAAAAATTTAAAAATTAGATTAGGATTTGAGTTAAGGGTTTTAAGGAAAAATTAAATATATTAGGGTTTAGGGTTTTTTTATTACGTGTCTATTTCGGTAAATTTTTAAAAAATTGGGCTTTTTTAGTGTTTTGCTCGGTTACTTGAGTAAATTAATTATAAATTTATAATAAATTAGTTTAGGATTTAGTGTTTAGAGTTTTTAAGTAAAAACTCAAATAAATTAGGCTTTGGGGTTTACGGTTACATAATTAAATTATTTGTTAATTTAAAGAAGCTTCCACGTGGACGCGCTTTTGCTACAGTGGCTCCTGAGAAAATAAATTTAAGTAGATGTTTCTGAGCAAACAGTGTCGAAAACGCTTTAAGCAGGATGCTTTGTCAACAGAAGTATTGAAAAAAGCTTCCACGTGGACGCGCTTTTGCTACAGTAGCTCCTGAAAAAATAATTTTGAGTAGACGTTTCTGAGAAAACAGTATCAAAAACGCTTTAAGCAGGATGCTTTGTCAGTAGAAGTGCTGAAAGAAGCTCCCACGTGGACACGCTTTTGCTAAAGTGGCGCATGGCCTGAGGCTATAAATAAGGCAAAATTTTCCCTCAGATTGCATAAGTTACTTACAACAAAAAAAAATTTAGAGAGGCCAAGAAAGATATAAATTGAAGATGAGTGAACGTATTAGTGCTATTATTTACTATGATGGTGAGGTTTGTCACACCAAGAATGGTGTTATTTTTTTTCGGAGAATATAATGCGACCGGTTTTTAACCAGAACATATATTTGACAGAACTTCGTAAAAGAATTAGACGTAAAATATTCAGAACGACGCCAATGAAAGTTCTGTCTATTACGTATCGATTTTGTTCTTCTGTTGATCCGGTGACATATTACTCGTTCGACATAAAAGGTGCTCGTAGCTTAGAGGCAATGGTGCAGACTCATCTCGCTAGTGGAGCACCGTATATTGAGTTATATGTAAAATTTACATTGCCAAATGATGCACTTGCGAGTGGTGTTCGAGAGGTATACGCGACCCCTGCCCGACACTCGGTTAGTGGGTTACAAAATACGAAGTAGCCCATGTTTGGTTGCAATGTGGAATACACAACCCCTGCACGACACTCTATCGGTGGATGGGCCATGCACCTCGATGGGTCGATGTTTGATGCTGGAAATACTTACTGGGGAACGACATCAACTTCTACTGGTTGGCAATCTACATCCAATTGGGGACATTATGAAACGCCAGAAGAAGGGATGATGTACTCCCTACGACGTCCACCAGTGAGGGGACCTCGTACATTGTAGATGATGGTGGGTTAGAAGATGACTCTGATGTGGTCCACCTCGAAAGCCCCAGCCCGATGGTGTAGAAGTTAGATTATTTTCTAAACCGGAGCCTATTCCAACCGAACCTGAAGATGTTGAAGGGAGTTCAGATGAAGAAGAAGATCCATGTTTCAGGGCATACTCACCTCCAGCCCACATGCATAATATCGATCTGTCTGCAGATGATGAGTTGGAGTTTCCAGACCTACCACATCGGTTGCGTGATCGTACAAGTTCGATACTGGATTCGGGTAAATTTGAAGTTGGTAATCAGTTTACCAACAAGGATAGTTTTATTGGTGCTTTGAAACAACTTAGCATCAATAGCGGCGTTAACTACCACATCGTTAAGTCCAAAATTGATAAGTTTGAGGCGAAGTGTGCAGTGCAAGATGGTACATGTTTATGGAAAATCTACTCCTCGTTAAGAAAAAAGACAGGGTTGTGGGAGATTAAAAAGTACAAAGGTCGACATACATATGCTGCAGGTACAGTATTTAGGGTTTCTGAATAATACTATTATTATGTAATGTTGCATTATTTAATGTACTCCGTTTATAGGTATTTCACAAGATCAACCCAAGATGGATTCAGCTATGTTAGCTAGCTTGATACTGCCCACAATGAAGGTAGATCCCAGGACTTCAGTACCGGTGTTAATTGCCAATATTCGTAGCCAAATGGGGTACACGCCCTCTTACCACAAGGCTTGGATAGCTAAGCAGAAGGCGTTGGAGGAGATACATAGTGGGTGAGACGGTTCATATAATGAAATATGGCAGTGGTGTCAAGTGCTAGAGAGATACGTCCCAGGTTGCATAATGGACCTTCAAACCGAACATGTGCACTACAACGACCGATTGCTATGTGGATGCCAAGTGTTCAAACGCCTGTTTTGGACCTTTAAGCAATACTGAGATGCATTTCGATATTGCAAACCATTGGTACAAATTGACGGTACCTTTATGTTTGGTAGATATATTCATCGGCTATTGGTAGCAGTGGCACAGGATAGCAGTGGGAGAATTCTTCTACTTATGTTCGCAATAACACCGGGGGAGTCAGCTAATGACTGGGATTTCTTTCTATCTAGGTTAAGGAGGCATGTGTGCCCCCAATCTGACATCTGTGTTATTTCAGATTGGGGCACCGGCATACTAGCTACAATTGATCGACAGGAAAGCTTATGGCAGCGCACACACCATCGGCATTGCCTAAGGCAATATCCATCTAAGAGGGAACGACGACAAGTGACCAACATGGGTATTTAGTCTCAATTAATATAATTTCGTTTGTCATTTTTAATTTATTCTAATTGAAAGAGTGGTATGTAATAATTGCTATGAACTTATATTGACAAGGTATGAAATAAATAAAGATCATTTTCATGAGATGTTGGTAGTTTTGTGTTCAATTAATGGCGAAGGCGCGGACTACCTTTACAACATACCTTTCGAACAGTGGGCACAAGCATACGACGGCGGCCTACAATATGGTCATATGACCTCAAACCTGGCTGAATGCATAAATTTTGTTCTAAAAGGAACACGCCATCTACCGATAACATCGGTTGTGCGAGAGACATATTTTCGTTTAGTGGCGCTATTTCCAAAGCGAGTAGTGAGTTATGCAGGCCAGATGCAGGGAGGCCATGCGTGGTGCAGTAAGGTAGTACAAGAAATTAACAAGGCTAAGGCACGGGCGAACACCATGCACATAGTCTGTCATGACCGAGACAACTTATGGTTTCGCGTGACAGAGCTTGATAGACCGCACCAAGGTGTTATTGGCGAGCAATATCGGGTACACTTGCGAAATAGGACTTGCAACTGTGGGATGTTTGACGCACTTCGTTATCTATGCGCTCATGTAACTACGGCTCGTCAGAATCTCCGTCTGGATCCGATGAGCTATGTCGACGAAGTCTACAAATTAGAAAACATGTACAACGTCTAGAGACATGTATTCCCACCGATCTCAGATGAACGTAAGTGGCTGTCTGTATTGCTTGCTCTCTTTAAGCTGTTACCGGATAGGGATTTACGTCACAAGCCAAAGGGTCGACCTTGCTTGACTAGAATACGTAATAATATGGATATTCGAGAAACAGTCAGTCAACATAAGTTGTGCGGATGGTGTAGGAACCCAAGCCATACAAGCCGATCATGCCCAAATCGCAATAGTTGAACATTATTGTAAAGAATTTGATTATATTAAAAATATTAAAGTAAATTACAATTACTTTATTTAACATATTGCCTTATTTAAAAGAATTTCCATTATATTAAAAATGTAAAAGTAAATTTCTATTTTAGTGCATGAAATAATATAGAAGAATTTCTATTTTATTACATCAAATAATATCAAATTATTCAAAAATTTTGTACAAATATATTAAAATAAAAATCAATCTTCGTGTCTGTCGGATTCAGTGCCACATGGCGATCGTCGACAGTTACGCGCTGGATTCCTCCTTTGTCCAGCTTCCGGCGGGGGTTGTGGTTGCTCCGGCGAGGATCCTGGTTCCTTCGGTAGGGTATCTTGTTGTCCGTGTTGGGACAATGAGCCACCTTGATAGAATAATGACTGTGTAGGTGTTTGCATAACCAACGGCGAAGCTGTTTGAAACCCATATGGTGATGGCGATTGGTAAAAAGAAGAGCTTTCCAACGGCTCTTCTTGCGATCCCTCGTGCAACACTAGCATATACATCGGCAGTCTACTCGACGTAACGAAAAATGGAGATGAGCCAGGCCATTTACTCTAACCTACCATAGGACTAGAAAATGGAAACATATAAGGGTTAGGATACATAAAAGGGCTAGGATACGCACCTAGCATCATCTAAAAAGGTTGTACCGTGGGTATCGTCGGTTGAACTGCTGGGTCGGGTGACTGTATCGGTGCTCTCACTGGGCCTGGTGATTGAATGGCCGTTGATGATGTGCCGGGTGATTGTCTGGGCCTCGTTGCTGGGCTTGCATCGTCGTCCCTTCATCTTGGATTTAAAGGGCAACGTCGTTCCCTTTAGACACGTAATTACCATTGCCTCTTCTCTGCCGATAGTAAATATGGCTTGCCTTGGATCCTAAATCATGGCATGTATTTCGGCACGCACGCTAACTCAGGAATGATGATCGGTTCCCGAGTAGGTATATAATCATACCGATCTTCCCACATTTGGATGTAGTATGACTAGAATCTCAGCCAATCCGTATGCAATTACCGTTGGTCGATTTTGTGATGATCATCCAACACCTTAGGTGCCACGGGGATCGATTTCCGAAATCCAAATTGCCGTAATACTTTGTCCGACTGGTGCATCTCCACGGTCGCATAGTTGACCAATGCGACTTTCACGTGCTAAGCGTTTGGATTTTGCAAGTACTCATCCGAAATTACTGCTCGAATTGTCGGATCCTCGTATGGTGTCCATTCAAACTATATGAACATGATGGAAATATTAGTTATATACATAATACATAATACTAAATACTAAATACCAATCAACTAGCTCATGATTGAAATATCAATTTTATTTAATACTTACCTGTGCTTCCGACTTTTGGTCTAATAGAAGCCGTATATCTTCAAGACAGCTAGGTAATCCAGCATAACTTACCGGATGGTTCCACCTAATTAAATAAATTTTTAGCATACTATTATATTTTAAATCTACGTAATAATTGTAAAATCGGTAGATAAAATTTACCTCGTTATGAGTGGGAATGTATATGGGTGGTCCACTCGAGGACGTAAAAATAGAAAGCGAAACCGTGCCCATGACTACAGTAGTGACAGACAACCTCCGATTTTCACTTTATTGGGTCGTGTCGCCCTGCACATCTCCTAATACAGTGTTGCCAACAAGGCCGACCCCCAACTCAATTCACTAACTGCTTTAAAATCAACGAGTTTCAGCAGCCATCTTAGATGTACGAGGTTCCGTGACAAGTCCAGCATGAGATAACCTTTAATTATCTGAAGAATGTATGCCCGAGCATATCGGATTCTTTCTAGTTAGGTTGAACCATCATCCAGATCTGAGAATGTGTCTCGTAACCAACCCATCTCGATCCGACCTCCGTTAATATTCTCCGAAATAGCACCCAAAAGCTCGTAGCATACGGTTCCCAAATCGTGAAATTGAATAGACCCGGTGACTGGGTACCCGTCCACCGGTAATCCCAATTACAGATTCACATCTTCCGAAGTGATAGTGCACTCTCCACATGGAAGATGAAATGTGTGCATCTCGGGTCTCCACATCTCAATCAACGCACTTATAAGTTTCGGGTCTAACTTGCATCCCCGACCTACAGTCACCACGTGCCAAAAACCCGCTTCCGCAGGTAATTCTCTACCAACGGTGATGGAGGACCATGCATATTACGGATATAGCATTGCAATATCCGATCTATAGACTTTTATAACAAATAATAAATTAATAATTATTTGAAATTGCATAAATAAAAAAATCTTAAATAATATTTGAAAATTAAATTTAACACTTACCATTTTTATTTGTTCGACGGATACGTGCTTGTCATCAAGACGAATCAATTCTCCGGCCATTGCTAAATTCGTACAAATTTTTATGATTTAAAAATAATCAAAAAAATTTAAATTTTTTTTGAAATAATTAAAAAATTAAAGCTCTTTTAAATAGGGATTTGAGAGAAATTTGAAAGGAAATTGAGAGCAATTTAAGATTAAATAGGGATTTGAGAGAAATTTGAGAGGAAATTGAGAGGAAATTAGAGAAAGGCTTTATTTATGAAAAAAATGAAAGGGTGGGGGGTTTTATAGTATTTTTTTACCGTTGAGGGTTCACTAACGGTAAAAAAATTAGCCATTGCTACTGTTCACGAGCGGCCAAAATGCGTCCCCGGGGGAGCGCTTACGTGGCAGGAAAATGCGTCCTTGAGGGCGCTCTTTGTTGCCACGTAGGCAAAGCGCTTCCTTGAGGAAGCGTTTTCCTGCCACGTCCCCTGACATCGGGCTAACGTGGACGCGCTTTCGGGGAATTGGGCCATTCTGGTAATTAATTTTTTATCAAGCCCATTTCAGTAATTTTTAAAAAATGGGCTTTTATTGGTATTTTACCCGGGGTAGTGGTTACAAATAATTCAACAAACCCCACTAATACACCAACTCTACTTGCTTTGACAAGTAAACTCAAATAAGCAGACTAAACAAAACATTTTATCTCAGCATATGTAAACCCTGATCGCACTTTAACTGGGGGTTCACCAAAGATGTTAATAGCTCAAGCTTTGATGAGCTCGCAACTAGGTTAAGCTTGCAGTTTTAGGTGAGCTCGTAAATGTAGAGCTCAAAGACTTGCTTGAGCTCACAGTTTCAAGTGAGCTTGCAGCTTCGCAGAAAAAGTTCACCACTGAATGATTGGCCACTTCGCAACACTCCTCATTGGCCAAAATGTTGTGAATCCATCTCTTAGCCTCTCGAACCTCATTCTTCCAAGAGGTTTTATGAGAATATCAACAAGTTGAACATCTGAACTGAAATGAACCAACTTCATTTCATTCAATTGCTCAACTTCTCTAACAAAATGATACTTTATCTTGAAGTGCTTTATCTTTCCATAGAAGACGGAATTCTTTGTAAATGCAGCAGCAGATTGATTATCACAATATATCTATGTTGCCTCCACTTGCTTAAGATTTAAATTAGACATCAACTTCCTTAGCCAAAGTGCTTGGCTTACTGTTGTAGCTACTGTGATGTACTTAGCTTTAACGGTTGATTGTGCAACAGTTTCTTGCTTTTTGTGCTCCAATTGAATACACTTGAACCCAAGGTGAAGAAATACCCTGAAGTGCTCTTCATATCTTCAACAGAACCAACCCAATCACTGTCTATGAAACCACTCAACTTCAGTTCATTTTCCTTCGCATACTTAATTACATAACTCAGGGTTCCTTTAACATACCTGAGAACTCATTTCGCAGCTTTAAAATGCACAACATTGCAACTGTGCATAAACCTTGAAAGCAAATTTACAATAAACATAATGTCAAGCCTCGATGTTGTCAAATAAAGTAGACATCCTATAAGACTCCTATAATTACTTTCATCAACTTTTTCAAAATCACCATGGCTTAAGAGTTTTTCACCTTAAGTAATGGTAGTTCCTGCTGGCCTGCAGTTTTCCATGCAAAATCCGTTCAAGATCTTTAATGCAAAGCTCTTTTGACTGATGAAGATACCTTGATCTGACTGGAACATTTCCAGACCAAGAAAATAAGTCATGTCTCCAAAATCAACATCTCAAATTCAGCTCACATCTACTTCTTAAACTCAGTTAGCACTTTTCCACCACTACCAGTCACTAGCAAGTCGTCAACATATAAGGATACTATCAGTGAGGTCTCATTTCCTTCTTTTTTCATACAATGCGGGTTCGTCGTCATTCCTTTCAAACCCCAAGCTCACCAGATGCTTGTCAACTCTCTCATACCAGGCTCGCAAAGCTTGTTTCAACCCCTACAAAGCCTTCTTTAGCTTACACACTATATACTCTTCGCCATTAGCTACAAATCCCTATGACTGTTCAACATAAACTTCCTCCTTCAAAATACCATTGAGGAATGCAAACATTACATCAAGTTGATGTATCTTCCATCTTTTTTGAGATGCCATAGTCAGTAGCAGCCTGATGGTGTCTAGTCTAGCTACTGGTACAAAGGTTTTAGTATAGTCAACACTATATCATTGACCAAATCCTTTTGTAACTAGTCTGGCTTTGAGTTTGTTCATTGAACCATCAACATTTAACTTAGTTCTGTAAACCCATTTTACACCAATGACCTTCTTGAGAATTGGATTTTCAACCAACTCCTAGGTCTCATTCTTTTTATCATGGCTATCTCAGCTTCCATAGCTGTTATCCAACCATTTTCTTTTTTTGCCTCTTCATAGCTTGCAAGATCTAATATGAAAACATTACATCTCTCATATACCTTAGATATAGGCTTAGTGCCTCTGACTGGTAGATCATCAAAACAATCAGCATCTTGGTTTTGAACTTCATCAGTTCGTACATTTAGCTCAATCTGACTTTGTTCAACCATCTCAGCTTCTGTAGCTTCCCAATTCCACAAAGCTTCCTTATTGAACTTCACATCTTTGCTTTCAAACACTTTACTACTGAAAGGATCAAAAATCCTATACCCCTTTTTTTGCAACTATTGTAGCCAACAAAGATACTTGGTTAAGCTCTTCTTTCCAGCTTATTCTTTTTAAAAGTAGGAATGAAAGTATAGCACAAACAACCAAAAATTTTTAGGTGTGACACTGATGTCTTGAACCTGAGCCATCCTTTAAACGGTGTCATACCCTTCACAGCTTTTGTTGGCAATCTGTTGAGCAGATAAACAGAGTTGTTCACAGCTTCAGCCCACAACTGGTTTGGTAGCTTTTTCTCGAACAACAAACATCTTGACATATCCATAACTGTACTATTTTTCCTTTCACACACACAATTTTATCGAGGAGTGTATGTGTTAGTCAACTGATGCTCTATCCTAACATCTTCACAAAACTTCTGAAACTTCTCAGAAGTGTACTCATTCCCATTATCAGATTTGAGTATTCTCAGCTTACAACAAGCTTGATTCTCAACGGTGGCCTTAAACTTCCAAAAGACCTCAGCAACTTCAGACTTGGCCTTCAAAAAATACACCTAACAATATCTAGTGTAATCATCAATAAAAAATGAAGTACATGTTATTTCTAAGTGAAGCAATCTTTATTGGCCCACATATATCAATGTGAACTAGATGTAGATTCTCAGTAGCTCACCATGCCTTATTCGCAGGGAATTGAACTCTTACTTGCTTCCTAAACTGACATACCTCACACACTGCAGTTCGGTCGTTAACTTCAGACATGTTTTTAACCAAACCATGCTTATACAACATATTAACCGATCTGTAATTGACATGCCCCAGTCTCTTGTGCCGCAAGTCAGTACCATCAGTTGAACTAGAGTAAGCTTTAAAAGTAACTAGGTTCCAGTTTAGAACAAAGCTCTTGTCACTCATTTTCACTAACATAAGCTCACGTTGAATTGAATCAGATACAACACACTTGTTCTTTTAAAAAATAAAAAAATAATTCTTTTCAACAAGCTAACGAACACTGAGCAAGTTCTGATCTATATCAGGTACAAAAAGAACATTAGTAATAAGTTTTGTACCTGTAAGAGTGCTAACCTGAACATCTCCCTTTCCCTTGGCTTCAATGTTTTGGCCATTTCCAACTCTGATTCTCGAACTGAATGATCTATTAATCTATTTGAACATGCTTTCATCTAAAACCATATGGTTTGTACAACCACTGTCAATCAACCAATTTTTCTTTACATGGTTGTTGACTGTAAAACATGAGGCAGTGAATGCGAGCTCCTCCTAAACTTGATCTTCATCAGCAGCTTGAGCTTGATTAGACTACTATTTTTTTTGCTGCATTTTGTTTTTACAAATTCTAAAATCATCGCCAAATTACTTACAGTTTTTACATTGCACACCAGGTCTTGTCTAGCAAAACTTTTCTGAATGACCCATCTTTTTGCAATTCGAGCATGGTGGATACTTTTTCTTTTCACCATCTATTTTTGGCCTCCCTTTTTCTTGATTCCGTTTCTTCTTGCCTTTGTTGCTTGAAAAACATGGAGTTTTTTTGTTCCTTGCTTGGTAAGCACCTTCTGCGTGCCCCTCTTCTCTACTCGCTCTTCTTTGATCTTGCGCATATAGAGCATTTATGAGCTCTGATAGAGAGATTGTTGTCAAATCTCTTGAGTCCTCCAAGGATGAGATCTTGGACTCATACTTCTCTGGTAAAATTGTGATGAGTTTTTCAACGACCCTTTGATCATTGAACTGATCACCAAGCAGTCTTATGTTGTTGACAATAGACATAATCTTGTTTGTATACTGCTTGATAGTTTCAGTTTCCTTCATCTTCAGATTTTTAAAGTCTCTTTGTAGATTCAAAAGCTGTTGTTCTCTTGTCTTATTTGTCCCTTAGAACTTCTCCTTCAATCTATCTCAGACTTGTTTAGGAGTTTCACAAGCCATAATTCTTGCGAAAATAACATCAGACACACCATTCTGAAGGCAGGTTAAAGCCTTATACTTCTTAGTAGCTTCATCGTTGTGCTGTCTAATTTGAACTATAGTTAGATTAACTCGCAATAGTGGTGGTTCTCTATCTGAATCAATAACTTCCCAAAAAGTCATATGCTAGACTTAGGCTCTTGATAGTAATTGTTGGCGATCTGAGAAGTTGAGAGAACAAATACAGAGAAAAAAAAAAGGAAAATACTTAGCATAATTTTTGAACTGCTATCAAATTCTCTCATCATCTTCTTTACACATGAAATACAATATATATAGGTGTAGTGGTTACAGATAATTCAACAAACCCCACTAATACACCATGAAAATACAAAATTAAAGCTTATACACAAACCGATTTGGTAAATTAGTACCTAAAAACATCAAATCAATACTAACTCCTCTTGCTTTGACAAGTAAACTCAAATAAGGAGACTAAACAAAACATTTTATCTCAACATATGTGAACCCTGATCGCACTTTAACTGGAGATTCACCAAAGATGTTAACGACTCATGCTTTGATAAGCTCGCAATTAGGTTGAACTCGCAGTTTTAGGTGAGCTCGCAGTTTCAAGTGAGCTCGCAGCTTCGCGGGAAGAGTTCACCACTCATGAATGGCCACTTCGCAACAGTTACTATCTCAGATTGGTTCATTTAGTCATCACCAAATCTTGAATACCTTTCTTTTGGAAAAATGATACCTTCAATGCGTTACTTCCATGTGAAGGAGTAAGAGATGAAAATGAACATGTAGGAACACTTGCTTGCTTGAAGGAATTAAGGTTGTATTATCTTTTTGAGTTAACACATCTTTAGAAGAACAAACTGTCACTTGCAGAAGTTTTTTATTGGTGTTGGGATGCGGTAAATTAAAGAATTTAGTGCCATCTTTTGTGTCATTCAAACATTTGACAACTTTGGAGGCATCAGAATGCCACGGATTCAAAAATTTAGTAACATTCACAATAGCTAAAAGCTGGTGTAACTCACAAGAATGAGTGTTATTGATTGCCAAATGTTTGAAGAAATCATAGCTTTTTCTACACTGAAGAAGTCGTGGATGGCATTGTTTTCTCCCAACTCAAGTCTTTAGAATTTGGTAGTCTTTCAAGGATCTGCACAGAGAATTATACCTCAATAATATTTCCTTTATTGGAAAAGTAATCATGAGACTTGTGTCCAAAGATAAGGGACATTCTCCATTTTTACTTCAAAAGCCGTTTGTTAACAGTTTTGATGTGAGATTCCAAAAGTCTTTTAAGTAAAAATAAGCTTAATTCCTTTTTTTTTTAATGTTGAGAATATAATTAGATAAGTAGTGTTAGAGTTTATATGAAAGCCTACTTCTTTTCCTAGTTAAACTCTTATAACTAGTATATATATTATTATTATAAGTAAATTGATAAGTTTTTCCCTCAAATACTACTTTTGTTACAATTAAATTAGTGAGTCATACTTGTATTTAATTGAAAATGAATAATGTGAATGGTTGAGAAAATGATTTAATAGGACAAAGGCCAATCTTATGATCACTAGTGGTACTGACATTATTTTGTTATGATAGAAAGAAACAACTCAGAGATTCGCTTCCAACTCTTTCCACTGAAAGGTTATATCCCATTTTTGTTTTATCGTATCGTTGCTTTCTATCGTGTCTTTCTTATTGTTCATTTTTCTTAAGTACTTGATTCCCTATTATTGTTGTACTACTTGTTTTTCTCTAGCAAACTAACCTTACTTAGAGGAACAGAGCATCATGGGTGTAGGAAACTGGAGAAAGATATGGCACAACCTGTCAACTAACTGCGTGAGTCTATGTCTTACATGTGTTTGATTGAAGGAAAAAAAAGCACAGAACTTTGGAATACTTCTTCCATTTTTATATAAGGGGATGAATGATGAAATTACAGCGGATGCAGCAATCACTCAATCCATTGCTATGGAAAGAGCCTTAAATCTGTATTTTCCTGAACTTATTTAATCCTTCTACTCTATAGTCTATTCATATTGAAGAGTTTCAGCTCAAGGATACATACTACATAAAGGCCAAAATTGAAGGAAAAGTGGAGATATTTGCTTTAGAAAAGTATGTTCAAAGAATCACAGAAATGATTTTGTGTTCCATAAGGTATGAGTGTTAAAAATATCCTACTTTTAGTAATGGGCTTAAGCATAAAATGTAGTTTAATGGCAGAAATTGATTACTTCGCTTATCATTTTGGCGCAGTTACTTTATAAAGAGTTACAGGAGATGCCCCTTTCATTGTTGTCTACTAGAGTATGTTGCTGCTGCTCAGTTGCAGCCATATTCATTGATCTAAAGTTGTTATTTCACTTCCTAGCTATGTTACTCCAACTTTGAGTTTGAATGACAGATAAGAGCATATGTCTAACAAGGATATGTTCCATTTTTTTTTTATATTCTTTTTTCGTCTTTGAAAGTCATATTCTCATACCTAAGTCCAGAAATGCATCCCATAATCTAGCCTATCAGTGTGTTGTACATGAACAATTGCATTTTGATTTGTAACTTTAATTGTCAATGTTGAACTGAATTACATGTATTCCTTAATAGTTGATGAAAAGCAAACTTTCATGATTTTCCTAACAACTTTTATTACCCTAATTTCTAACTCTTAAGAATATTTAGAACCTAGAAATTCCTTCCTCTATGATTTTCCAATATTTAAAATTTTAACTTAAAAAAGGAAAATTCTTATGGAAAATTGAAAAAATCTTTAAATAACTTTAAACAGTTAAAGCTACTCTGCACTTTATTCTTTGCCTTCCAAAGCCGTTTTGCTTCATTTTAACTTTTCTTTTCTTTCAAGAAAATTCGTTTGTTTTTCTTTTAGAAAAAAATATGAAAAAGAAACATTCATAAATTTGTTAAGAAATGTATGAATAATTTAATCAACAATCATAACTTAAATATGGAGACTCCCTTTTAAATAAATTTATTAAACAAGAAATTAATTTCAACATGTATGGAAAAATAAAAATTATTTGAATAAAATTTGATTCGATTTAAAAAATTAAAAATTTTAAGTTAACCAAATTAAATTATTTAATTTCAAGTCCAAATTAAAATTTTACAATTCAAATAACTGATATAAATATTTCTTTGGTCCAAGTTAAAACCCTAACTTCTGCAATTCATCAAAGCATTGATTCTACATTTTTAGTTTTATCTTCATGTTCTTTATTTTACCTTTTGATGCTTTCTTTGCCTTGTTGTCTTTGCCATCCATTGCTTCTTCTTTTTTTCCTCCGTTACAAAGACTGAAACTCCATTTGCTCCATAGTTTGATCATTCGTTCACTGCTATTTTGTTTTTGGTTTGCTTGTCTGTTTTACCAATTACTATAAATTGAACCCCCCCCCCAAAAAAAATGGAGTTTGTTTCTGGGTTTAAACGTTACATGTTGAAGCCTGATAGTAAAGTTCAGAATCTCAAGGATCAAATTGCGAATCTGAGATACCAAAGAGACATGGTGCAGCATTTCATTGTTGTTGCCAAGGAAAAGGGACAAGAGTTTGACCAATATGGCATGATTTGGGTGAATCGCGCAGAGGAGAAAATCAAGGAAGAGGAAGAGACAGTGAAAAACCTTGAAGCGCAAGCAAAGAAGAGGTGTTTCCTTGGCCTGTGTCCTAATTTGAAGTCTCTTAACTTGCTCAACAAGAAAGCTGAAGAGGATGCACAAGCTGTTCTGGAGCTCATTCAACAAGCAAAATCTCACAAGTTCAACAATGAGAGCAAGGTTCAAAACTTGGAAGATCAACCTGAAGCTGATAAAAGAAACATGGAAGTTGAACCGGAGAAGCAAACCAGTGATAAGGCCAAGACGGTGATGGAAGTTGAAGCTAAGGTCAGTGGTTCAGCAAAAGCTGACACCACGAAGGCCAAGAGCAAGCGGATTGAACAACGCCGGTCCGATAGAGGTTTATATCCTGGTGATACCCAGGAGACAAAGTCTAGGCCTATTCAAGGCTTTGAGGCTTTCGAATCGAGGAAAGCTACAGTGGAGAATATTGTGGAAGCTTTAAAGGATCCTGATCTGAAGATCATTGGAGTAAATGGGAGGCCTGGTGTAGGCAAGACCATGCTAGTGAAAGAAGCTGCTAGGAGAGCCAGGGAAGAAAACATGTTTGATGAGGTTGTGATGGTAACTGTTTCATGGAATCCAAACATAAAAAGAATTCAGCGAGAAATTGCAGATGCACTAGGCCTGAAACTTGATGAGGAGACTGTGTTTGCAAGAGCAATGAGACTGCAGCAGTGGTTGAAGAAACAAGATAAGAGAGTTCTTCTAATTTTAGATGATATTTGGGATGGCCAAAGACTGGAATTGGAACAAGTTGGGATTGCTATTGAAGGTGACCAGAGTATTGCAAGTGAAGAAGATCTAGGGCGGCCATTGATGCAAAATATCAGCGAAAATGGTTTTCAGAAATTCTCTGCTGTTAGATTCAAAATATTGCTGACTTCCACAAGTCGACAGGTACTCATTGATATGAAAACGGAAGAAATTTTCGATGTCCACGTGTTAACTGATGAAGAAGCAATGGGGTGGATTCAGAAAGTTGTGGGCAATGCAGCAAACCAGCCTGGTTACCGACAACTACTGACTCAAGTTGTGAAAAACTGTGCAGGTTTTCCGGTTGCTATTTCAGCAATTGCAATTGCACTGAGAACACAAAACTTCAACCATTTGGTGGAGGCTTTGCGAAAAGAAACAAAGCCAATTGCAAAAAAGGAAGAAGCGCTCAAAAGTGTTTACTTCACTATAGAGTGGAGTTACAGTATGTTAGAGAACCCTCAATTGCAGTCATTTTTCCAACTCTGTGCCTTGCTGCCCCGGGGCTCTGACATTCACGTATCTGATTTGCTAAGATACAACTCGGGCTTGAGAATAGCAAGTAATGTTAGCACATTGGAAGAAGCCAAAAAATGTTTGAATAAGCTCAAAGATGCAGGTTTACTACTCAGCAGTGACAACAATGAAGTGGTGAAAATGCATGACATTGTTCGTGATGTCGCCATTTGGATTGCATCTGAAGAAAAGCGGATGTTTGTTATAGAGGATGAAAACCGTATCGAAGAGCTGCTAAAGGAAAGAAAACTCAACAGTTGCACTGCCATTTCGCTGCCATACAATAGCAATAACAAGTTGCCAGACAATCTCGAATGCCCCAGGCTAAAGTTGCTGGTTTTGTTCAACAAAAATCCATCGTTAGAAGTCCCAGACAATTTCTTTAAGCGGATGAGTGAACTCTTGATATTAGATTTCACTGGTATGGATTTTGCTTCCCTGCCTTCATCATTTACTTCTTTAAGAAACCTTCAAAGGTTGCTTTTCGATGAATGTAAGTTGAATGACATTGCAATTGTTGGGAAGCTGAAGCAATTGGATACACTTAAAATTCTCAGTTCTGATATTCAGAGATTGCCCCAGGAAATAGGGGGACTAACAAGGCTTAAGTCCTTAGACTTGAGCAATTGTTCTAAGCTTAAAGTCATTCCAGATAAAATCATATCAGGCTTGCCTTATTTAGAAGAACTGCTTATGCGCAACAGCTTCGATCAATGGGGTGTTGAAGGCAATGCCAGCCTTAGTGAATTGAAGTCTTTGTCTGGTCTAATTGCTTTGGATGTCCATATTCATTCTGTTCAACTTATGCCAGCAGAACTATTCTCTGAAAAACTGAATCGGTACAAGATTCTTATCGGGGAGGTCTGGGACTGGTCCAGAAAGTATGAAAAGGAGAGGACACTGAAACTCCAGCTTACTAAGGGAATTCACTTGGATCGTGGAATTAAACTGTTGTTGCAGAAAACTGAAGATCTATATCTAGATGAAATGCAAGGCATCAAGAACCTGCTGTATGAGTTGGATGGCACTGGTTTTCCACAGCTCGAGAATCTCTACATACAAAATGGTCCAGAATTACTGTTCATTATTAACTCTATGGAGGTGGCATCACGTAAAGCCTTTCCTATCCTCAAATCACTAGTTCTTCAGAATCTGATTAATTTGGAGAAGATTTGTCAAGGCAAACTTGAAGAAGAATGTTTCAATAGATTGCAAATCATAAGTGTCGAATGTTGTGACCGACTCAAGAATCTTTTTCCATTCTCCATGACCAAAATGCTTGTCCAACTTCAAGAAATTAAAGTTTCAAAGTGCAAAAGCATTGAAGAGATCGTTACTGAAGAGAGAGAGCAAAATGCTGGTATAGCAACCAATAAAACTGAGTTTGGCCAATTGCGATCCTTAACACTGAAGCTTCTACCAGAGCTTCGTAGTTTCTGCTCCAAAGAGAAAAGCCGTTCCATTTATCAACTGGAACCGGTGAATACATGGTCTTGGCTACTTTTTGATGGAAAGGTACTAATATTACGATGCATATATATCTTATCTTCATTCAGTTATAGAAGCATAATTTTAGAAACTCAAAAGAAAGATTAAATTTCACTGAATGCTGTTTATTTATGTAGGTTGTGTTTCCTGTCCTTGAGAAACTGCAGTTGTCCTGCATCAACATTGAAAGGCTATGGCTGAAATCATCTTACTACAGTCAGAACTTGACAAGCTTGGCAATTGAGGGTTGTGGTAACCTTAAACACATTTTTTCACCTTCTATCACTAGATGCTTATTGAGACTCAAAAGCTTTGAGATAATTGACTGCAAATGTATAAGAGAGATTATAGTTCCAGATGAAGTAAAAGAAAAGGAAAAAGAAACAGAAACAAAAGAAAAAGTAAAAGAAGAAGAAAAAGAAGAGATTGACAAGATATTGTTCCCCCAGCTAAATTCCTTGAAAATGATAAATCTTGTGAACTTAGTCGGATTCTGCTCGGAGAGTTGCTTTCTTGAGTTCCCATCTTTGAAGCTTTTGGAGATAGAGAATTGCCCACGGTTGAAGGAGTTTATGCACAAACCTCAGAGTACAGACATCACAACTGTCATTGGAACTCTAGAAATAAACAAAGAGAATGATCATCATTTAGGTGAACAAGCTCTCTTTAATGCAAAGGTGAACAATTCCCCATTTTTCTTCAGTCTGATTTTTCGCTCTTTTTTTTACATCAATGGTAGGAATTAATTCTTTTTAATCTTGTACTCATTTGCATGACATTATACAGGTTGCATTTCCAAAGTTGGAGAAATTGAAGATCTCCCGTTTGGGAACTGTGAAGATATGGCACGGTCAACTCCACACAGATTCTTTTAGCAAACTAAAAGAAATGAAGGTTGGATATTGTAATGATATATTGACTATTTTCCCATCTATTAAGGAGTGGAACTTCCAGGGATTAGAAACACTAATAGTTTTCAACTGCAATTCACTACAACATATTTTTGAATCATCGGACATCAAAGTAGGCACTCAGCTAAGAAGATTGTATATTTCTCATCTTCCAAAGCTGGAACATGTCTGTAATGAGGATTCCCAAAGCAATCTTACCTTTGAAAATATACGAAATGTATACATTCAAGACTGTTGGTGTCTGAAAAGTCTTTTTCCAGCATCAGTGGCAAAAGGTCTTAAACAACTCGTAGATCTCACAATTGATTCTTGTGGATTGGAAGTGGTTATTTCAGAGGGGAAAGTACAGAACCAAGATGTTAATGAGTTTGAATTTCCTGAAGTCTGCTCTCTTACACTTCAGAACCTGCCTGAACTGAAATGCTTTTACCCAGCAGAATATGAAGCAAAATGGCCAAAGTTAAAAAAGTTGAAGACTTATCATTGTGGCCATGAAGTGCTTGGGATGGAAGAACATCAGTCCTCAAATCAAAAGCCACTTTTCTTTTTTGAAAAGGTATGAATCTCCAATATCCTACATTTATGTGCAAACTGAATGAGGTGCTTATAAACGAATATTTAAGTTGTTGATATTCAACAAGCAGTTAATGTATAGCTGAAGAATTTATGTGAAACTCCCAACCTGTTTAATCATATTGATTCATCACTCTTGTTTAATTGACTTTATTTGATCACCTGTAAAGGAAGTGTTCTATTTTCTTGCCAAAATATGTCTTTGTATTAAGGTAACTAGCAACTAACTTCAGCTTGTTTCTAATGGATTCTTAGGTGATCCATGATTTGGAGGAGTTGTCATTAAACAGCAAGCACATTTCAGTAATACGCAATCATCCATTTCAAGTAGGCATCTTCAGCCGCATAAAAGTTCTTCAAGTGCTTGGCTATCACGACAAACCAGTTGTTTTTCTATTTAATCTTCTAGAAAAATTTAACAATCTGAAAAAGCTTGAGCTGATTCATTGTGATTTCAAAGGGAACTTCATTGATGAAGGAGATGAAAGTGAAAAGAAAACGGAAAGGGAGACGGTTAGTCTTCTGAACACCGGCTACATAGGGGAGCAAAACTCACAACTACCCCATGTTGTCCTAAATCTTGAAGCTCTTGAATTTAGGAGATGTGATGGTTCGATCAGTTTGGGACTATACTTGTCATCCTTTCAAAATCTCATAACTTTGGACCTGTGGCAGTGCAAAGCAACTGCCTTAATTACATCTTCAGTAGCTCGGAATCTGGTGCAGCTGATAAAAATGAGGATTAGAGACTGCATTATGGTGAGAGAAATAGTTGCAAAAGAGAAAGATGATGCAAAAGACTTAGTAAGTTTCTGCAAGCTGAAATTCTTAGTACTTCATTATTTACCAAACCTTTCAAGCTTCTGTTCAGAGGAATACAGCTTTCAGTTCCCATCTTTGGAACAAGTTATTGTGAGACAATGTCCCAAATTAAAGATCTTTTGTCAGGGAGTCTTAAGTACCCCGCAGTTACATAGAGTGAGGCTATCAGAAAAGGACTATAAGGGGTTTTGGGCTGGTGAGCTCAATGCCACCATATCTCAGTTGCACAAAAATACAGTAAACCCTCTTTTCGCTTAAAGAAGAATCTGTTATTCCTTTTTATTTTCAATTCCATTTATTATTCTAGTATTAACTGTTGCAATTTGGTTTTAATAGGTAAGATATTATGAGCAAGAGCATTTGAAACTTCATGAGTTTCCTGAGTTGGGGGAAATCTGGAATACAGTTCCTCGAGGAATTATAGACTTCAAAAGACTCAAATGTCTGGAAGTGTATGTCTGTAACAACCTGAGATACATGTTAACAGTTTCCATGGCTGCAGATCTTGTGCAGCTGCAGCAGATAAAAGTAAAAAATTGCAAAGTAATTGAAGAAATCATCAGAGATGACAAATCAACTACAATGAAGATCATATTCCCTCAGCTTAAAACAATAACTATCAAGTCTTGTTTGGGCTTGTCATGGTTTTCCTCAGGAAGTTTTGCATTGGAATGTCCAAACTTGAAGGAAATTACGTTAGTTGGCTGTCCAAAGATGGTTGCATTTGCATCCACTGTTTCAAACGAGCTGCACAATGAGATCATCGGTGGAGAATATTTGAATATTCTTGTAAAGGATGCCTCCAATGTCTCTGCTAAACCCTTGTTCAGTAATAAGGTCAGGCTGATCTGCATTTTGAATTTTTCACTTTCTTTAAAAAGATTTTTCTGTAGGGTGCAATTTTCAAAATGAAAAATGCATGGCACGTGCATCCATGAATCTCTCTACACCCATTGTTCAGTGATATTTTCTAAGGCTTAAAATATTTTAAGACAGAATTCATCAAATAAAGTCAAAAGGCCTGTTCTCCATTGTTCTTTCTCTTTTCTCACATAATTAACCATGTTCTGTTATTAACACAATCAAATAAATTTTGTAGGTGTCATTACCTTTGTTAAAGGATTTGACAATTGTAGACATGGGGAATCTGGAAAGGATATGGGATGACCAACTTGAGATGAACTCCTTCTCCAAATTAAAACACCTTGAAGTTCATAGTTGTGTGAAACTATCAAACATTTTCCCACTTAATATGCTGGAAAGACTTCAGAGACTAAAAAATCTGCAAGTAATGGAGTGTGCCTCATTAGAAGAATTATTCGAACACAAATTCAATGAGGCAGAAATAAACACCAAGTTTGTATTTCCTCAAATGACATACCTGAACCTTTCTATGCTACCAAAACTGAAGAGTTTCTACTCTGGGGTGCATACCACCGAATGGCCATTATTAAAAAAATTGGATGTTTATGGATGTGACAAAGTGGAGATATTTGCTTCAGAATATTCAAGCTTCCATGAAACACGAGGACAGCATCCCTTATTTTGGATCAATATGGTATGTGAAACATGTCCACAAGATGCATTAATTTTCTTTTTCTTATTCTAACATAGTAATTAGTAAAGCTAGATGTGCATATTTTACTTTCTGCATAAATCCATCCACATCTAATCCATAAGCATTCTCTAGATAGCTATCCTGATCTGGATTCTAATAGCATGTATGTTTACTAACTAAAAAGAAGGGCCAAGGATGAAAATAGTATTAGTATTAAGCAATGTTTTCAGCTTCAGGAGTGTCTGGATATGCAATAAACTGTTGGCAAAATTCTATATCCTTTATCTAATTCATCCTTGCTATCCTAATCTGATTTCAAATAGTATGCATGTTTACCATCTAAAACGGAAGACCGAGCATGACATTTGTATTAGTATTATTCGACATTGAGAGTTCAAGAGTGTCTGGATAGGCAATAAACTCATAGCCACAATTCCATTTCATTTATCGAAATTCATCCTTGCTTTTGTTTAACACGTTTGTCAACTGACCAGGGCACATTCCCTTGTTTAGAAGAACTGAGATTGGAAAGCAATGGCAACATGAAAGAGATATGGCATGGACAACTTCCAGAAGGGTATTTTAAGCTGAAAGTTCTGGAGCTCATAAATTCTCCACCACTGACTGTTCTTCCACCTTATTTCTTTCGATCACTATCAAATCTTCAAAATTTTGTTCTGAGTGATGCTTCCATTAATGAAATATTCCCATATGAAGAACCTGGTGGTGACGAAAAGCTGGAAGGGGCACGTGCTCAGTTAAGTGTACTGAGGTTATCCAAACTCCATGAACTGACACATTTTTGGAAGGAGAATTTTAAGCCTGGAGCAATTTTCTGTAACATGAGAGTTCTAGAAGTGCAGGATTGTGGTAAATTAAACGTTCTAGTGCCATCCTCGGTGTCTTTCGAGAATTTGACAACTCTAGAAGTGTCCAGGTGTGAGGGACTTAAACATTTATTTGCACACTCCACAGCTAAAAGCCTGGTGCAGCTTAGTAGAATGAGTGTAACCGATTGCAAAATGCTAGAAGAAATTGTAACATGCCCAGGTGATGAAGTGAAGGAAGCCATTGTTTTCACTCAGCTAAAGTATTTGGGACTTAGTTGTCTGCCAAACATAGAGAGCTTTTGCTCAGGAAACTGCACCTTTAAATTCCCTTCATTGGAAACTGTAACCATGAGACATTGCCCAAAGATGAAAACTTCGCCTCGGGAAAGGTTTATTGCACCAAAACTAAAACGGGTGTATTCAAGAGAAGCTGGAGGTGAAGGCCACTGGGAAGGCGATCAAAACACCACCATACAGCTTTTGTTCATGGAAACGGTATGCATTAACCCCAGACTTTGATCCTCGAGTTTATTTTTTCTGCACCTTTATTTCCATGGGGGAAAAAATCAGGGGAAAAACTCAAAGAATATACATAAGAGCTTGTCTTAATTCCATTTTTCTGTATTGTAATATGTTTCTTTTGTAGGTTGAATACCGTGGGATTGAATATGTGGTACTCTCTGATTCCTCTAAGTTGATGGAAATAAGAAACTGGAATCCACAAGGAATTTTGGACTTTAAAAACCTTAAGTTTCTGAAAGTTCATAACTGTAGAAACTTGAGATGTCCATTTAACCCTTCCATGGCCATGGACCTTGTGCATCTTGAAAAACTTGAGATTCATGATTGTGAGATGTTGGAAGAGGTAATAATCAGAAAAGGATTACCAAAAAGAGAAAGGATGAGCAAGAAAATGTTCCCTAAACTGGTAACTTTATTGCTTATTTCCCTCCCCAATCTCACAAGATTTTACTCAGGAAATTACCTTGAGTTCCCCTTCTTGAAAGAACTTTGGATTCAGAGTTGCCCTATGTTGAATACATTCATCTCTGGTTCTGTAACTAGAAACAACTCAAGGCAGAATATACATACTGATTTGACAGTTTTAATTGATGAAAAGGTTATGACAATTCCTTTACTACCTTTATCTCCATTTTTTTTTCAAATTATTGATGCAAATCTTTCATGCAGGTGGCATTCCCCTCCTTGGAGAAATTAGGAATAATGGACATGGGAAGCCTGAGAAAGATTTATAATGACCAAATTTCTATGGATTCATTCTCCAAACTAAAGGTTCTGAAGCTCATAGGCTTATCTAAGCAGTTAGATATTCTTCCATCTGGTTTCTTTCTTTCATTGTCCAAACTTGAAAGGCTTGTTGTTGATGATGCCTCCTTTACAGAAATATTTCAGTGTAAAAGCACTGAGAAAAAAATGCAAGCATGGGAACTTGATAGTTTTAGTGATTTACGGTTGTCTAAACTTCCTGAGTTATTGCATCTCTGGAAGGAAGAGTTTGAGTGTCAACCTGGAACACATTTTCGAAACCTGAGAAGTCTAAAAGTATTGGAATGCTCCAAATTGAAGAATTTAGTTCCATCCACAGCGTCTTTCCAAAATCTGACTACTCTTGAAATATCAAGATGTCACGGACTTAGAAATCTAGTAACACCCTCAACTGCTAAAAGCATGGTGCAACTGAAAAGGATGAGGATAACAGATTGCAAAATGCTAGAAGGAATTGTAGCAGATGCAGACGATAGAAGTATATATAGCATCATGTTCAAGCATCTGGAGTATCTCAGACTTCAAAGCTTACAGGCGCTTACAAGTTTTTGCTCAGGGAACTATCGCTTTGAGTTCCCATCTTTGGTTGAATTGGTTGCAATCGAATGCCCAAAGTTCAGTGTTTTTTGTAAAGGAAAAGTAAGCACACCATCGCTAAAACGAGTACGTCCAACAGAAGGAGGAGATAGATCTTTTACAGATAAGGACCTTAATAGCACCATTAATGTATTATACAGTGAAAAGGTACATACATATTTATCAAATTTCTTAATGATATATAGTTTTAGACACCTAAACATTTGAGTTCTTTGTCTTCCTGAGTTAACGGAAACGTAGAATAGCAACAGTCCAGAAATGTTCCAACACTTGGGTTCTTCATATTTCATAGTTTGTAATTACAGCAACTACAAGGTATGGAACTAAGGACATGAGATGTATGATGGAATAAATCAAGAAAAATGAAAGGCCGTTGACATATTCCAAACCGGGGCAAAACAAAAACAATTGCAAAAGCATCATCTAGATTTTCTTTTTCCTTGGTTGTCTCTTCTCAAAATTTTTTGCCTTTTGCACTTTTGACCTTTCATTGTCTCACACTCTTTCTCCCTGCAAACCAGGCTCAAAATGATGTGAAAGAGTTGGAGTTTCTTCAGTGGACGATGTCAGACTTGTGGAGACCTTCAGCTGAGTGAAGGTCAATGAATTTTATCATCGACTTTGGTGTGGAAGGTTAATCTTATCTGGTCTTAGCCCTCATTCTTTTTTTTTTTTTTTACTTTGCTTGCATTTTTTTCCTCAACCGAATGGAACCAAACATATGGATTTGGAACCATTTTCTGAGAAATCTAATTCCTGTATTCTCTCATTTCCTTTCAATTTTTAATTGTTAAGGCTTCTGTCTGTTTAGCAAATTAAATGATAAAATTGGCAGAAAACTTGTCTCCTGTCATTTGCAAAGTGAATGCTAATGCCTGGATGGGTACCAAAAAAAAAAAAAAACCCAAAATCATCATAACTGAATCAAAATGTTTTCATAACTTCAAATAGAATCTAGATCACTCTTAAAGGTAGTAATTTAACCCGTGTTGGTGATACAAGTTTAATCACATGAAATATTGCCATGTTTTTATCAAATATTGTAAACTGATCACCATATATGCATGCATACAGAGGTTAAGTGTATACGTGTATATATCATTTAAGAAAACGAGCTCATTGTTATAGCTATGGCAAATGATACGGGTCGAAACTGAAATAAAGGAACTTTGGCTAAGAAAGACAAACAATGCGTTTAGAGGACTTAATGGAACGGTGTGCAACGAGGCTTTAATGAAACTGTTGAAGCTGGCCTGCATGCTAACATGAAGCAACAGAAACAGCCTGAGCCATGTAGTTGCAGCTGAAGTTCAAGCTATTGTTTAGTTTTGTTACTTTTAAATTAATTTTTTGTAACTTAATTAAAAACAAACCAAGTTGTACTTGATGATTAGGTGCTGATAAGCTGATAAATCAGCTTACCTATGTGTGCAAGTCATGTTTTGTAAGTTACAATGTTATTAGTGGAGTTAGGTAGTGTTTAGGTGATGATTTTGTTTGTTCTGACCAGCTCATGTCTGGTATTTGTATTGGCTCTATGCCATTGTTCAAATTATTGAAAAATTCATCAAAGAATTGATCATCAAATACTCTCTCAATCTCAGTTTCATTTTTAGTTCCAAATTGCTTGATTTTGTTATTGTTTACACTGGAAGTCTCGAGCCTTAAAGCTCAAGAAATTGTTCTGTTTCCTTTATCTTTGTTCATTGTTCTAACAATTGGTATCTAGAGCCTATTTCTCAGTGAACCTGTCATTCTTCAAATCCAAGAACCATGTCTTCATCTGGATTCTCAATAGCTCCACCACTAGTGTTCAATGGTGAAGGTTACCACATTTGGGTAGTGACAATGAAGACCTACCTGTAGGCATTCGATTTCTGGGAGGTTTTTAACTCAGATGTTGAACCAGCACATCTAAGAGCCAATCCCACAATGGCTCAGATCAGTCAATATACAGATGAAAGAACTAAGAGACACAAAGCTATGTCTTGCATTCAAAACAGTGTGTCTGATGTGATTTTCACAAGAATCATGGCTTGTGAGTCACCAAAGCAAGCTTGGGATAAGCTAAAGGATGAGTTTCAAGGAACAGAAAGAACAAGACAATAGCAACTACTGAATTTGAGAAGAGATTTTGAAAACTTGAAGATGAAGGAGGAAGAAGCAGTGAAGCAGTATTCAGACAGAATCATGGCTATAGTGAACAGCATCAAATTGCTTGGGGACCAGTTTAGTGAAACAAGAATTGTATAGAAGGTTATTTCAACCTTGCTTGAGAGATATGAAGCCAAGATTTCATCCTTTGAAGACTCAAGAGATCTGACAAGCATCTCATTGACTGAGCTGATCAATGCTCTTTATGCACAAGAGTAAAGAAGAGCCAGTAGGCAGGAAGAGCATCAAAAAGGTGTTTTCCAAGCCAAGAGCAGACTTGTCTCGAGCTCGTCTGGCTACAAAGGAAGAAAGCCTTGGTCTGACAAGCCAAGAAGAGATGGAGCAGGAAGGAGACACCCACCTTGTCCACACTGCAGAAGGCTTAGTCATCCAACTAAAAATTGTTGGTTTAGGCCTAATGTGCAATGCAAAGTTTGCAAGAAGATAGGTCATGCTGAAAAAGTCTACAGAAATAAAGGCAAAGTGAGACAAAATCAACCTCAATAGCCAAGAGCTGAAGCTCAAGTGGCAGAAGAAGGCAGTGACCATGAAGAGCAAGTCTTTGCAATCTCTTGCTCAGCTACCAAAGGAAAAGCCACAAAAGGATGGTTAATAGAAAGTGGTTGCACAAACCACATGACTCCTAATGCTGCAATCTTCAAGAGCATTGACAGAAGCTTCAAAACAAGGGTGAAGGGTGGAAATAAACACTTCATCAAGGCAGAAGGTAAAGGAGATGTGCTGATTAACACTCTAACAGGTAACAAACTTGTCACAAATGTCTTGCTTGTACCTGAAATTGACAAAAACCTGTTTAGTATAGCTCAGTTGCTAGAAAAGGGCTATTCAGTTGTGTTCAAAGGCAAAGAATGCCTGATCAATAATTCAAATAGATCTAAGCTTATGTCAGTAACTATGGCTGATAGAAGTTTTGTAGTAGACTGGAATAAGAAATCAGACAGTACCTACACAGCAATACTTGATGAATCCAAGCTATGGCACAAGAGGTTGGGCCATGTCAACTACAACTCACTGGCCAAACTAACCAAAAATGATTTGGTTGAAAACTTCACCAATTTTGTTGAGGAGGATGTGTGTGAAGTATGTCAATTAGAAAAGCAGGCCAGACTGTCATTTCCCTTGAACAAAGCCTGGAGAGCCTCACAAAAACTGCAGTCGATTTACACTGATGTGTGTAGCCCTATGAAAACACCTTCTTTGAATGGTAGCAGGTATTTCATTCTTTTTATTGATGATTACTCGAGGTATTGTTAGATTTACTTCTTGAAGCACAAATCAGAAGTGGCCTCAGTATTCTAAAAGTTCAAAGTTACAGCAGAAACAGAAACAAGTTGGAAGCTGAAGACATTGAGGTCAGACAATAGGACTGAGTATACCTCAGCAATATTTTAGAGTTTCTGTGATGAAAAAGGCATCAAGCATCAACTCACCAAAACTTATACATCACAACAGAATGGTGTTAGTGAAAGAAAGAACAGAAGCCTAATGGATATGGCCAGAAGTTTGTTGTTTGAGAGAGATCTACCCAAAACCTTGTGGGCTGAGACAGTTAACACTGCTGTAGATCTTTAAAACAGACTGCCAACAAAGGAATTGGTTCATAAAACTCCATTTGAAGCCTATTTTGGGTTCAAACCATCATTGGCTTATCTGAGGGTCTTTGGTTGCATATGCTATGCACATGTCCCAGCAGTTAAGAAGGATAAGCTAGCAAAGAAAGCACAACCTAGTATCCTGGTAGGTTATAGCAGTGTGAGGAAAGGCTACAGGACCTTATATCCTTCAACTAACAAAGTCTTTGTAAGCAGAGATGTTGTGTTTGATGAGAAGATAGGAAGGAATTGGGATAAACATGAACCAGAGGCTGTTGGTGAGGATCTGCTGACTAATCAGACTGAAGTTGATATAAATGGTCCTGAAATGGATATTGACCATGAACCAGTCAGGGGAACTAGACCTTTGAGTGAATTTTATGAAAGAGTTGAAGTGGCTGCAGTTAAACCAAGTTGTTTTGAGGAAGCTAAAGCTCAACTAGACCTGGGAACTAGTTGATAGACCAACCAACAGGAAGGTTATTGGTGTAAAATGCGTGTTTCAAGCCAAGAACAATGCTGATGGAACTCTAAACAAGTTAAAAGCAAGACTGGTAGTGAAGGGATTCAGTCAAAAGTATGGCATTGACTACTTTGAAACATTTGCACCAGTAGCCAGACTAGATACAATCAGGCTACTAGTTGCTTTGGCTACACAAAAGTAATAGAAAATACATCAGGTCAATGTAAAGTCAGCCTTTCTCAATGGTTTCCTTGAAGAAGAAATCTATATCGAGCAACCTAAAGGTTTCAAAGTTTTTGGTGAAGAGGACAAAGTGTACAAGATGAAGAAAGCCTTGTATGACTTAAAACAAGCACCAAAAGCCTGGTATGATAGGATCGATAGCTACTTAGCTAGCTTGGGATTCGAAAGAAGCATCAGTGAGCTAACCCTATATATGAAAAAGAAAGATGTTGAAACACAGCTTGCGGTATCCCTGTATGTTGATGACCTACTTGTGACAGGTGAAAGTCATGAATTGTTGGCTGATTTCAAAGGCAAAATGGAGAAAAAGTTTGAGATGTCTGATTTGGGACAAATGTCCTACTTCCTAGGCATGGAAGTGTCTCAAACTCAATCAAGGATCTTCCTAAGTCAAAAGGCATTTTCCTTGAAAATTCTAAAAAAATTCTCCATGCTAAACTGCAAGGCAACAAGCACTCCATTTGCTGTTGGAGAAAAACTATCAAGCCAAGCTGATTGTGAGAAGGTTTGTGAAACAACCTATAGGATTTTGATTGGATGCCTGCTCTATTTGACTGTCACCAGACCAGACATTATGTTTTCTACAAGTCTGCTATCTTAATTCATCCATTGCTATAATGTGAAGCATTTCTAAGCTGCCAAAAGAGTTCTCAGGTACATCAAAGGTACACTGAGCTATGGAATGATGTTCACCAAGGCTGAAAGCATGAAGCTACTTGGATATGCTGGAAGTGATTGGGTTGGATCGATAGATGACATGAAAAGCACCTCAGGGTATCTGTTTACCCTTGGTCTAGCTATTTTTTGTTGGAGTTCAAAAAAGCAAACAGTAGTTGCTCAATCAACAGCTGAAGCAAAATTGTAGCAGCTACTAATGCTGTTAACCAAGCCATTTGGATAAGAAAGATCATGGCTGACTTGAATCTACACCAAAGGGAAGCAACAAAGATCAACTATGACAACCAGTCTACTGCTGCAATTGTAAATAATCTAGCGTTCCATGGGAGAAAAAAGCACTTCATGATCAAGTTTCATTTTGTTAGGGAAATGGAATAAGCTAATGAGGTGAAACTGATTCATTGCAGTCCTGAGGATCAACTTGCTAACATCTTGACAAATCCCCTTAGTATATCAAGGTTTGAGCATTTGAGAATGAGATTGGGAGTTTGCAGCATGCAAGCCAAGGAGGAGTGTTGAAGCTGGCCTGCATGCTGACATGAAGCAACAGAAATAGCCCGAGCCATGCAGTTGCAGCTGAAGTTCAAGTTGCTGTTTAGTTTTGTTACTTTTAAATTAATGTTTTGTAACTTAGTTAAAAATAAACCAAGTTGTACTTGATGATTAGGTGCTGATAAGATGATAAATCAGCTTACCTATGTGTGCAAGTCATGTTTTGTAAGTTATAATGTTATTAGTGGAGTTAGGTAGTGTTTAGGTGATGATTTTGTTTGTTCTGACTAGCTCATGTCTAGTATTTGTATTGTCTCCATGTCATTGTTCAAATTAATGAAAATTTCATCAAAGAATTGATCATCAAATACTCTCTCAATCTCAGTTTCATTTTTGGTTCCAAAGTGTTTGATTCTGTTATTGCTTACACTGCAAGTCTTGAGCTTAAAGCTTAAGAAATTGTTTTGTTTCCTTTATCTTTATTCATTGTTCTAACAAAAACAAAGCATTTTGAAGGCACATCCGTACAGTTAGTCTTACCATTCATTTTAACTAATTTTTAAATAGTAATTCTTTTATTTTTTCCTGTATATTCGTTGTAAAAGACCTTGAAGGTTATAAAAATTATTATACACACAAATTCATTAGTTTCCTTTCTCTTTTTTCTTCTTCTTCTCTATCTCTTTTCTCTATTTCTTATTTTTGGTTTTCGATCTTATCAAAGGTATCAGGGCTTCAATGTTTTCTATGATAGGGGATAGTGTTACCACGCAGTTGCAAAAGGATGTATGTGTGCTGGAAAAAGAAATGATGAAGATTCAATGAGAGTTATCCTAACTTGATGCTAAGTGAGATGCTAAGTTAGAGGCTTGACTTCAAGGTTTTAAGGAGGATTTTAAGTTGGAACTACAATTGTTGCTTGAACAATACCTTGGGAACCCTACTTCTTCAAGCATGGTGGTTATTGCTCAAGCTAAAAGGAAAGGGATCCTAGGTGGTCCACCCCTAAGATTTCCACCCAATATCCTTTAGAAGCAGCTCAACCTCTTTTAGGCCCTGCTATTACAAGCTTGCCTTGGACTGGTTTTCTCCAGGAAGTATGGATTTCAAGGACTGGTGGGTGAAGCTTGAATAATATTTCACTACTGAATGAGTGTCTGATTTTGATAAAGATGTTACATTTAGAGGGTTGGGCATTGGATTGACACCATTTCTATGCCTAGAAGCATGGTGGTCTCCATTTGCTATATTGGACATGTTATGCTTATAGTTTAAAAGAGATATGAGTTGAGCATCTTCAAGGATCCTAAGGTGGAGTTGGTGACACTGAAGTGGCAAGAATCTATAGAGCACTATCATGACCAGTTTGTAAGTCTTTTGAAAGCTTGAGTCTTATGCCCTCAGTATATTTGTTAGTAATCTGAAATTGGAAATTAGTTAAAATCTTCAAATCTTTAGACCTCAAACGTCGGTAGATAATTTCCATATTGCCAGGAAAGTCGAGACTATTTTTAAGGACCCCTCCTAGGTATAACTCAACTATGCCATTTTCTACTGGTTCCAATAGACCAACTAGTTTAGTCCAATCTACTTCATTTGTCCCATCTACTCACTCTGCATCTGGAGGGTTAAAGGGCCATTCTAAAGGGTTTACCCCTACTTTGGTGGTTAGGAGGAAACAAAAGAGGCTCTTTTTTTAGTGTGGAGCTAAATACCACAATGGACACAAGTGTGTTTAGAGCTAGTTGTATCAGATGTTGTTGGAGTTTTCTGTTGATAAGGAGTTTCATGAATGCTCATATCAATTAGAAGACCCTTCTAGTGATAGGGACCAACTTTAGATACCTACCATGTCTTTGCATGCCATCAAGGGCTCATAGGGTCCTTATACTATGCGATTTGAGGCTCACATGGGGACAATTAAGGCCATTTTTCTAGTAGACTCTGGAACTACTCATAACTTCATGGACATAAAGTTGGTTGCTAGGTTGTCTTTACCAGTTTGGCAGCAAGAGCAATTGTGGGTTATAATAGTTGATAGAAGAAACTTGTTTACCAACTGTACTTACAAGGAGGTAGAGTGGTAGGTTCAATGAGCCAATTTTACTATTGACTTCATGGTTTTACCTTTAAAGGGTTGTGATGCAATTCTAGGTATACAATGGCTTCTCTCTTTGAAAAATAGGAATTTTGGGTCAGTGACCATGCAGTTTTCTTCTAAGGGAGTTTCTTGCATATTCAAGGCATCCTACCTGGTCATATTGAGGTAATGATGACTAGTTGAATTCATGCGAATTAAAACTAACAATTTTGAAAACTATTTTGGAATGCAGGCCTTAATTGTAAGTGGACAGTGTCAGTTGTAATATTTATAGTTTTGATGGAACACGAAGTATTCCAACGCGTTGAATCCAAAAGAGATGGCGGTTGAGTAATAATTAGCGCACACTCTAGAGTGTAAGTGGCTACTGGTACGATTTTAATACAACAAATCATAACAAGAAAATGTTGCAAGAAAATTAAATACGCTACTTTAGGGACTAAATTGTAAAGATTACAAAACTATGAAATTGACTAAAAAATGACTAATGATGGTTGGTTAACTTTGATGTGGGTTACCAATTTTCGAATAAAGGGCTCCAATCATTTGATTTAGTAATCTGACGCAATTTTATCTCTCAATTTCAGTTATACCAAATTAGAAAAATTAGTTCAGTTTATCTCTCTATCTCACCGAGTAATATGGGACTAATGAATTGTTGTGCAACAAGATTACCTCTCAGTCTCACTTGTTCAGATTTTCCCTTAAGGTTGTCAATCCTTAGTTTTTAGGTTCATTTAGATTAATCCAATTTATTATGATTTGGTCTTTCATCCAAAAATTAGTTCACCATATCTTCATCAACTGACCGCCTTAAAGGTTTAACTACTCATACTGAAAATACAACTAACAACAATGGAAATGAAAAGCAAAGAAGCTATGAAAGTAAAGCTTAAAAAAATAGGAAAGCTAATTTTTTTTTCAAGAAAGCTTAAAGAACATGCAATGAAAAGCATTCAACAAGAAAATCTAAAGTTATAAACATAAAATGAATAAACTTTGATAGATTTAAGTAAAAAAAAGTTGAAATACATTAAATTAAATTTGAAAATGTTTTACAACCAATGTACAGAGACTAAAAGTGCATATAAACCTAAGCTACAGTGATAACTAACTCAACTACCACTAAGAACAACTAAAATAAGAAGAAAAGTTGCTGGAAAATGTAAAATCTACTGCTAAGGAAATGAAAATAAGAAACTTTAGGAAAAGAAAAAGAAAGACTAAGAGAAAACCTAAAGAAACTAAGGCTAAAAACCAAACTAATGTTTCTCCTCTCTCCTCACCCAAAATTGGTTGTTTAAGGTTGATGTTTAATCAAATTTTGTTTCCAAAATTGCCCCTCCATGGGTCTTGTGTGATTGGTGCACCGAGTGGACAAAAACTACCCTTTTTGTCCAACTTTGTCCCTTCATAACATCTATATCATGATACCTAAAAGAGGATATCGCGATACCTTGATCAGTTTTGAACTTGGGGCTCTTCTTGGAGGATAGATATTGCGATACCACTGAAGGGTGTCTCAAATCTTCAAGTCTACTAAAGGTATTGCGATTCCAAGATTTGGATATCACGATACTCTTTCCTTTAGTATCAATTTCACTTGTTTTCAACCTCCAACATGTCCCTACACCACTCATCCATACATTAGGTCCCCTAATCACACTATCGGCTAAATGGATCACAAAAAAAAAGTAAAAACAATACATTTACAATTATTAACTAAAAATCCGAAAATTACAAAAAAAACTACTAAAAAATACTACTTTGCTTGATAATAAGCTCCTTAAGTATACTGGGAAAGCCTAATTTTCCATATCAAATTACGGTAGATCAAACTCCTCACACACTTAACTCTTTGCTTTTCCTCAAGCATACACACCAAACATGCAAAAGAAAAGACGACTCTGAGACTAAGTTAGGCAATTAAGTACATAACGATAGAACATTGAACTCGTACAAAAACTACCTCATATGCAACTTAAGAGTGATATCTAGCTAACTTGTTTATTCCTAATACAGACATAGTTAGTTCACTACGTTAAAATATCAATAGATATAAAGGCAATGGAAAGGAACATATGTATAAGTGTTATCCATCAAAATAAATTATGCGGATCACTCATAGATATTTAAAAAGAATTGATCATATTTTTCAAACAAATGCAAGCTATTTATGAATTATTATGTTGGTGACTTAGTCGGGTCCTAAAGGTCTTCTAGGCTTGTAACGTTTTGAGCTTAGGACAATTTAGAATTCTAACAATGAACACTCAAAATGGGCTCAAGCACTAGAAATGGTTATGCACATGACATTGTTCCCTACTCGCCCCCAATTTATTCATGAGCTTACCTCCTTATTTCTCCCAAAATGTTGAAGGTATTACACGAGATTAGTACATACAAAACTTTGTAAATGTGAACCGAAAGATTTTCATTTTCGAGCTTAATTTTGATTTAGCTCTCTTTTTCTTTTTGCATTCTTTTGTTCACCTTTTTTTTTAAAAAGGTACTAATTCGCGTAATCTCTTCATTTTCTTTTTCTCACAAAAAGACACAATGATGTCTCTAGCTAGCCCTCAATGCCCATGGTCCGATGTCCATTAGTGCATTTTAAAGAACGTGATCGAGAATGATTGAGTATTAAACCCATTTAGGCTCAAGGCTTTGATATTAAGGCTTATAAGACAAGGGTAATCAAGGCTCAAAGATATGAGAACTAAGAGTATATAACAACATGTAAGCTTTTAAGCTCTTAGCTATTTCAAACAATGCCTAAGGTCTTTCCCAAATCAATCACCTGATACCAATTCTTTAAAGCATACCTCTATTTAAATGAACAATTAACAATTAAAATGATTTATCTATAAGGATCTATTTATTTCATTCATCCTATGGTACATTTTATATATTTTTATTTATGTTATTGCCTCTAGTCTATTAAACACATTAACTAATTAAACTAATTAGTCTACAAATAAGAATAGTAAATTATCTAGTATCATTCAAAATTTACAAGTTTGACAATTCTATATACTTATTCAATATGTACAACTACTTATTACCTCATTATAGTCCAAGCACCATGCAATTACACAAAATAAAAACAGATTTCTTTTTGGAATTTTTGAATTTTTTTTTTTGAAAAGGAAAAAAAACTAAAGATAAACAAACAAAATAACATAAAAGCAAGAAAAAAACACATGAAACTATGTGCACCCCCCACACAAACACCTAGACTAAACGTTGTCTTCAATGTGTTCCTAAAAGTTGATATGGAAGTTATTGAACTTCCCTAGAATGAAGTGTCAGACTAGCTCAGGGATCTACCTCCTCGTTGAAGCTCACGAATGTAGTTAGCCTTTCAAGGTAATTCGATGCATATAGAACAAACACACAAAAAAGAAAAAACAACCAAACAAACTACAAAAGATAAGAATAAAAAAATAAGTCCAATAGCAATGTAGTTCAAATACTTTACATGTCACACAAGTAAATAAAAATAAAAATTGCAAAAGCATGTAACTATTGTCAAACATCTTCGAGACCCTTACACGATCCTGCAATTCCCTTGTCTTTGCGCCTCGCAATCAATATTTTCTAAAACATCACGGGTCGATTGTTGAGCTTATGGATAACGACCCCCTTGGATGGTTACGTTGACGCAAAAACACCCTCAAAATTGTCATGATAGGGCATGAAGTCATCATCCTCCGGCACCTCAGATGAATTGCTCAATCTTTTAGGCCATAATATGATCTATGCCTCCTAGATCGCCATGAAGCTATCCAGAATGGTTTCATGGCCTCCAATAGTCTCATGTTGTAGTGCACATCTTTACTTAGCCTACGTTCCCACTATGTAGGCTCATCATCATTCTTCCCACTGGAGCTCCTGAAATTGCCTAAGCATAGAGCATCCGATTGTAATCTGAGTGGGGTGGTGGAATTAATCGGTTGGATCCATTTCCACCCTCGTTCGATGACACAAGTCTATGATTAGGTGAGGGGAATAGATACCAACCTTTATATCTGAGATACATTCTGATTTCTTTATTTATCCATTGCCTAGGGACACTCACTTTTTCTGCAAATGCAGTATAAAATAGCCGCTCAAAATACTTTAACAGTGTTAGTGGTCAAAAAAGGGCTAATCCACGTGCAAATGAATTACATCCATAGTGTTACAGCAGGAAACATAATGGCTTGTTTAAAGGATAAAATGTGATTCTTGTACCCCTCACACTTCCACTCCCCTCGTCCCTTGGTTAACTATGCTAATATGGCAACCATATCAACATTGTTAAATTTATCGAGATCTAAAGTGGATAAGTCGTCGCTCTCATAGTGAGGGACACCATAATTGTAACACCCCCTAATCCCTCTCCGTCTTTGGATTAGGTCACAGGCATTACTAACAATTTAATCAATTATTCAATCATAATTAAAATGCAAGCTATTTCATTCAAAATCACAATAAAAATTACCCATTTAGTCCTAAATATGAGTTAACAGGACCCAAGCTGTGTGTATTTAAATGTACCTTAAAACTCAAGTTTACCAAATTGTGATTACTTGGGCATTAAGCAACCATTTCACCAACCATTTAACCTAATCAAAACACAATTAAACATGCTCAATACATGCCAAAACAACTAAATTAAGTGCCTAACTGATGTACCCTCATTGGTACCACATTTTGTATATTCAAACAAATCAACAAGACATCAACCATTCAAAACTATCATTCATACAAAATTTACCAATATAAAACTAACTTTTAGCTACTTAGGCTATCAAGCTTTAAGCTAAAAGACATACCAACACATTAAACTATGCAACATACCAAAACACAACTTCAATTACCACCACATATAGAAATGACCATCATTTCACTTAAAAACCAAAATATTATCAAATATCAACAACATCAAACAAAGGGCTTCCTAGGTACATGCTATTACAAAAATAAAATATCACCACACTTGAGCTCAAGATTAAGGTTGGATGTTGAGTCGGCAATAATTTGAAAAGTACCTAACCTGCACACGAAAAAAAACCGCACGTTGAGTAAAACTCAATGGTATTTCTATAATCCGAACAATTTAACTTGATATAAGTAATCAAAATGTGAGAATGCAACAAGAAATGTTATACAGTTATTATTCAAATCAATAATACAAATTTACTCATTCTTTATTACATCCATTAAATTCCAGTTGCTCAAGCACATATCAATGGCGTTTCGTATAGCATTTGTTAATCTCATCAACTCATGCAATGGCATGATCCAACTCTTTGATAAATACTTGATTTCATTTCACAATTCACATATCATTTTATCATTTCATATTTCATTTCTTGCCTCATATTCATTTCTCATCTTTACCATCTCAATATCGAACACATAATTTTATTATTTAATTTCCCCTATTAGCACGACTCGGACTTGAACAGATACACGGATCCAACCAACACACCAGTTTGGCACCTAGCGCCTTATCGAAGAAATCCAAAGTAATAATTGCATTCATCCAAAGTAATTATAGCACGTAGTGATATATAAATTGACACCCAGTGTCTCATCAGTTAAACCGAAGAAAATTGGCACCCAGTACCTTATCGAGTCCAGGTCAAAAAAATCCTTGAACTTTTCCCATCCCATGGCATGCCATTTGTATTCGACTTAGCCCGAACAGTTAATAGGGTTTCATTTCACATTTCAATATAACCAATGTCACATTTCTATATACATATATTTGCAACATATAGGCATTTGATTCAATTCATTAACAATCACAATTCTCAGAACATATATTCAATTCATCATATATATACAAATATGTGCATTTCTCAATACACACATTTAAATCCTTATAAACATTCATCAATTCAATTCAATTCGTTTCATGCCAATTTTAACAAACTACTCACCTCATGTCTTACCATGCATAATAGTTCGTTACATTTACAAGAGTTCGGATTATAGAAACATAAACTGTGAATTCTGAACTATTCGACGTCAATTTTATCCTTCTCATTTTTACTTGAGGATTTCGGTATGACATTAAATATGGAATAAAACAATTAAAATACATTAATATTACAAGAATTCAATTTTACATTAAATTTTCAATTTTTACACTATTTGCTTAAACTTCAATTTAATCCCTAAATCGAGACTAATTTTAACATCTACTTTAACCTCAAATTTTATACTAATTCCACTCTAAGCTAAATTTAGCTCCTTATTTTCCAATTCTACCCCTACTTATTAAAATTTTCTCAATTTAGTCCCTATTGCTCAAAATCAACAATTAATTCCACAATTTAGTCCTTTTCCACTTCTAACTTAAAAATCTATCTATTTAATCCCTAATACTTAAACTATTCAACAATGGCAACATCTAAAATCTTGAAAAATACTAAAAATTTCAACATGGGTCGAGTAGTTCTAAGTACCAGGATTCCAAAAATATTAAAATTACAAGAAAATTGACTAAAGTGACTAACCAATTGAAGTTGTAAAACTTAAAAACCCTAAGGTGTCTCCCAAGCTTCATCCCTCTTTCTTTCTTTTCTTTTTAATTTGTTTGCATGTGAAATAAAAAAGTGATTTTAGTTGTTTACTACCATTATTATTATATTATTATTAGTTATCTTAATATATATAAATATATAAATATAATATACATATGCATATATATTAAAACATTGCCGATCACAATCCAACCATTTAAATAATGGTATAATTGCTACTTTAGTTCCCTTTTATTTATTTTAATCTATAATTCAAATTTTGACCCTTTCACAATTTAATCCTTGTACCTTAATAACTCCTAATTTCCTACAATTACTTATCCAAAACTTAATTTACTATTAAACTAACCTCGTATATATTTAATAAAAACATCTACGAGTTCATTTTACAAAAAAAGAGTCCTGAACCTCACTTTCTGACACCCCTGACTATCAGGTCATTACAATTCTCCCCTAACTAATTTTTGTCCCTGAAATTTACCTGAAAAGAGGTGGGGATATTGAGATCTCATCGTCTCTTCTGGCTCCCAAGTCGCTTCCTTGATGCTATGACTACACCATAGAACTTTCACTAATAGAACACGCTTATTACGCAATTCTTTCATCTCACGAGCCAAAATTTCAACCGGTTCTTCTTTTTAAGATAGGTCAGGTTGAATTTCAATTTCTTCCATTGAAATAACGTGAGACGGATCTGATCGATATCTTCTAAGCATTGAAACAAGAAAAAATGTCATGTATTTTCTGTAATTCTGTAGGTAATGTCAAACGATAAACGACTGGTGTCACTCTTTCAGTGAACTCATATGGTCTAATAAAACGAGGACTCAACTTGCCTTTTCGGCCAAATCTCAAAACTTTCTTCCATGATGACACTTTTAAAAACACCTTGTCACCAACAACAAACTCAATTTCTCGACGTTTCAAATCTGCGTACGATTTTTATCTATCGAAGGCTATTTTCAATCTATCTCAGATTATCTTAACAATATCTTTCACTTCTTGAATCAATTTTGACCCAACAACTTTTCTTTCACACAATTCCATCCAGCAAACAGGTGTTCGAAACCTACGAATATATAAAGCTTCGTATGAAGCCATTTGACTACTCGATTGGAAATTATTGTTGTATACGAATTCAACCAAAGGTAAATAATGTTCCCAACCTGATTCAAAATCGATTACACAAGTGCGAAGCATATCTTCTAAAATCTGGATAACATGTTCAGATTGTCCGTCTGTCTGCAGGTGAAAGGCTGTACTGAAATTGAGTTTCGTACCAAGATATTTGTGCAACTGTTTCTAAAATTTGAAAGTGGAACATGGATTTTGATCAGAGATAATCGACATGGGGACACCGTGCAATCTCACAATTTCCTGAATGTAAACTTCAACAAACCAATCAATCTTGATTGCAAAGAAATGAGTCAATTTCGAAAGTCAATCAACAATCACCTACACAACAATTTTCTTACTTGAAAATAAAGGTAATCTCATTACAAAATCCATCGTGATACGTTCTCATTTCCACTTAGAAATAGAAATAGGCTGCGGTAATCCTATGGGAACCTAATGTTCTGCCTTAACTCGCTGACATGTTAAACATTTAGCTACATACTCAACTATGTCTCTTTTCATTCCTGGCCACCAATAGGATTCTCATAGATCACAAAACATTTTTGCTCCTCTAGGATGTAAGACAAAAGGGCTAACATGAGTTTCGCAAAGTATCAACTCTTTTGGTTGATGATTAGTTGAATGTTAGTTGATGAGTTCGACATGTACATGTCATTTTGGTTTATGTAACCTTGGTACTTTTTGTGCATTGTTGATGTATGCTATTTTGAAAATGTGTTAATACATGTTTGTATGGCCAAAGTGGTATGTGATGAATGGATCTCAACATGGTCAAGATATGGTATGTTTTGGAAAGGTCTTGAATTTGATGTGCATGATGGAAAAATGGTATATATATGTTCGTTGTTTGGTACCATTTGGAACTAGTTGGTTTGTGTCACTTATGTAAGTTTGATACGTGTGAGTAATGGTCCAAATGGTAAGATGATATTGACATGATATAGGTCAAGTATGTATGTTTTGAAATGGTAGCAATGTGATTAAATATGCTTATGTTTAGGCATGTTATTTTGATTGTGCGTAAGGTGCCTATATGGCATATTGGTTTAATGGAGTTTGGTAATTTGAATTGGTTGTTTTATGCATGTTTTGGCATGTTTTTGATGCTTTGATTATGGATGCAAATTGCTTGTAGGAACATGCTTGTATGGGTGATGGAAATGGCTCGAATTTGGCGAATTTCTTGTCCACGCGACCTAAAACATGGACATGTGTCTCAACCGTGTGTCCCTTGCAGGTTTTAATAGTTTCAAGTCAGGCAGTTACACAACTTGGCACACGGGCGTGTAAGGCCATTTCTAGTGTTACACAACCTGGCACATGGGTGTTTGGCTTGGCTGTGTAACCCAACTCAGAGAGCTACACGGGCAAGGGCACGGGCTGAGACATGGTCGTGTGTCCTTATTTCAATTGTTACACGGCCTGAGACATAGGTGTGTGTCTCAGACGTGTGAGTCACACGGCCATGTGACCCCTATAGTTTTGAATTTTCTAACTTTTTTCTCAATGTTTCAAATGTTTCCGGTTTAGCCCCAAATTGTTTCTAAAGTGTCTCTAAGGCTTCGAGGGCTTGAATTAGGGACAATATGTATATGAATGTGCTTTGCTATGATTAATGAAATGTTTGGAAATGAATGTTTTATATTACAATTTATGGTAATGCTTTATAACCCTATTATGGCGATGGATACGGGTTAGGGGTGTTACACAATGCCTCCTACAAGCACAAGAGATTGAAATAAATTAATTAAAAATTTCAAATGAAATAAATGCAAATAAAAATAATGTCGTATCCATAAATCTTACTTTTTCTACTTATCTCTATGTAAAGGTACACAACTAACAAATACTTAATTTTACGCGACACCAACAACTTTAACCAATCGCGTTCGTGCGAATTAAAACAAATTATTTTGAAAACTATTTTGAAATGTGGGCCTTAACTGCAAGCAGATAGTGCCAGTTGTAATATTTGTAGTTCTGATGGAAAACGAAGTATTCCAAGGGTTCAAACCCAAAGGAGATGCTGATTGAGTAATAATTAGCGCACATTTTAAAGTCTAAGTGACTATTGGTATGATTTTATAGTACGACAAATCAAAACAAGAAAATGTTGCAAGAAAATTAAATATACTACTCTAGGGACTAAATTGTAAATATTAAGTAATAAATAGTGCATCTAAGTGACTATTAGTATGATTTTATAGTACAACAAATCATAACAAGAAAATGTTGCAAGAAAATTAAATACGCTACTTTAGGGACTAAATTGTCAAGATTGCAAAACTTTGAAATTAACCAAGAAATAACTAATGGTGGTTGGTTAACTTCGATGTAGGTTACCAATTTTTGAATGGACTTTAATTGCTTAAATTACTAAAGTGGCTCAATTTTATCTCTCGATCTCAATTTTACCAAATTGAGAAATTAGTTTGGTTTATCTCTTGATTTTATCGTGTAATCCGAAACTAACAAAACGGTGAATAACAATATTACCTCTCAATTTCACTTGTCTAGATTTTCCCTTAGGGTCGTCAATCCTAAGTTTTTAGGTTCATTCATATTAATCCAATTTATTACGATTTGATCCTTCATCCAAAAATTAGTTCACCACATCTCCATCAACCAACTACCTTAAAGGTTTAGCTACTCATGCTGAAGATACAACTAACAACTATGGAAATGAAAAGCAAAAAAAGGAATGAAACTAAAGCTTAAAAATATGAAAGTTAAGATTTTTTATGTAAAAAAGCTTAAAGAACATGAAATGAAAAGCATTTAACAAGAAAATCTAAAGCTATAAAAATAAAATGAACAAACCTTAAAGGATTTAAAGTAAAAGAAACTTAAATACATTAAACTAAATTTAAAAAGTGTCTTACAACCAAGGTACAGAGGGTAGAAGTGCAAATAAAACTAAGCTACAATGATAACCAACTTAACAACCACTAAGAATAATTAACACAAAAAGAAAAGTTATTGGGAAATGTAAAATATACAGCTAAGGAAATGAAAATAAGAAACCCTAAAAAAAGAAGAAGAAAGGCCAGGAGAAAACCTAGAGAAACTAAGGCTAAAAACTAAACTAATATGTGTCTCCTCTCTCCTCAGCCAAATTGGGTCTCAAAATGAGTACAAACAAGACATTTTCACTTGTTAACTAGAATCTAAAAAATACAAAAAACTATGAAAAGGACACTACTTTGCTTGAGAATAAGCTTCTTAAATACCGAGAAATCTAATTTTTCCATATCGAATAAAAATGGCCAGTCAACAAAATGTTTTATTTAGGTAGGTCGAGAGATGGATCCTTGTACCTTGTTCATAACCAACACCACACAAGTGGCCCTACCAACAGCTTCCTCCTCTTTAGTCTCTGATGATTTACGATTTCTTCTTGAGTAATTTAGAGACATTTTCCAAGTTCCTACTAGCTTACCTCCAAAAAGACTGCAAGATCACAAAATAATTCTTAAGGATGAAGGGGAAGTTGTGAAAATTAGGCCATACAGGTATCCTATGGTGTAGAAGTCTAAAATGGAGAAATTCATTAAGGAGATGCTTCAAGCTGGTATCATTAGGGATAGGTGCAATTCCTTTGAATCTTCAATTGTGATGGTAAAGAATAAAAATGAAAATTTGGGGTTTTGTGTAGATTACAGGCAGCTCAACCAACTGACTGTCAAGGATCGATTTCTCATTCCAATTATTGAAGAATTTTTGGATGAATTGGGGCAAACTAGAATGTTCTCTAAGTTGGATTTAAGATCTGGTTACCACCAGATCAGGATATGTGAATCTGATATTCATAAAACAACCTTAAAACTCATGAAGGCCATTATGAATTTTTAGTGATGCCCTTTGGGCTCACCAATGCTCCTCTCCACTTTTCAAGGGTTGATGAATACCATCTTCAAACCACTATTGAGGAGGATAGTCTTGTTTTTTCTTTTATGACATACTTGTGTACTCTACCACCTGGTTTGATCATTTGGCACATCTTAGGAAGGTCATCATGTTTCCTAAACCACATCAGCATTTTGTTAAGAAGAAAAAATGTTGCTTTGGTAATGATCAAGTGGAGTACCTAGGATATACAATTTCTAAAGGGATAGCCTCAATGGACAATGCCAAGGTAGAGTGTGTTGGAAACTAACCCATTACTACATCCATCAAAGAGTTAAAGGGGGTCTTGGGTCTCTCTAGGTATTATAGAATATTTATAAGGAACTATGGTATATTTAACAAATCTACTTAGGAAAAATGCTTGGGGTGGTGTGAGCAGGCCACTATTGCTTTTGAAAAATTGAAAAAGGCTTTGTGTTTAGCACCAGTATTGGCCCTTCTTGACTTTCAATTGGAGTTATGTGTGGGCACTGATGCATCAAGATATGGGATAGGGGCAATGTTCCAGCAATAAGCAAAAACAGTGGCTTTCTTCAGTAAGGGGTTGGGAATAAGACACCAAGTTTTATCCATTTATGAGAAAGAAATGTTGGCTTTATTATTGGCAGTAAGGGTGTGACATTCTTACTTGGTGGGGAGGCATTTCAAGATCAGGACCGATCACTAGAGCCTAAGATTTTTATTTGATCAAATAGTCATCACTCCTTTCTAGCAATGTTGAGTGGCAAAATTGCTAGGATATGATTATGAGGTAATATACAAAAAAGGGTCTGGTAATGCTGTAGTTGATGCCTTGTCTAAGAAGAAATCCTTGAAGGAAGGTTAGTTTCTGTAACTATCTGGCAATACCATCAGTTCCAACTTGCTCTCGAAGGTACAAGTTATTGGGAAAATCCTATCTAAAAATCATTTTCTTGCACAATGAAAAATTAAAATTTTGAAATTGATCCAATTTGTGATATTTATAACAATAAACCTTAGACTAAAATCGTACCTATATTTTTAGATAAACGGATCTATAACTACCCGATAGCCGGAGGTGTCAGAAAGTATATTTTTGGGACTCTGTTTTCGTAAATCGAGCCTATAAATATTTAAACATTTTTATTAAATATTTATAGCGTCATATTAGAAACGAATTAAATTTTAGACAAGTAATTTGCATGAATTAGGAGCTACTAAGGAATAAAGACTAAATCGCGTAAGGGTTAAAAGTTTGATTATAGATTTAAATAAATTAAAGGGAATAAAATGGTAAATATTTTTTTTTTGAAGTGGACGACATTAATGATGAATATATATGTTATAATAAAATTAATAAGTTGAAAACTTAATGTATGTATGCATATATATTACATAATAAAATAATAATAGAAAACATAATAAAAGAATAATAAGAAAGTTGAAAGAGATGATAGCATGCAAAAAGAAAGAAAGAAAGAAAAAGAAGAAAAGAAGAAGAAGCTACAGCACCTAAGGGTTTTTAACATTCACACTTCAATTGGTTAGTCAATTTAGTCTCCTTTTCTTGTAATTTTTATATTTTTGAAATCCCGGTACTTAGAACTACCCGACCCATGTTGTGATTTTTAGTATTTTTCAAGATTTTAGATGTTGGAATTGTTGAATAGTTTAAGTGCTAGGGGTTAAATTGATAGAATTTTAAGTTAGAAGTGAAAAATGACTAAATTTTAGAATAATTAATTAATTTTGAACAATAGGGACTAAATTGTGAAAATTTTAAATTAAGGGTATAATTGAAAATAGGAGCTAAATTTTAGCTCGTAATGAAATTAGTATCAAATTTGAGGTTGTGGATATTAAATTTAGTCTCGATTTAAGGACTAAATTGAGTATTAAGCAAATATAGTGTAAAAATTAAAAATTTAATGTGAAATTGAATTGTGTAATATTAATGTATTTTAATTGTTTTATTCTGTAGCTAACGTCGTACCGGAGTCCTCGAGTAAAAAGGGGAGAGATAAAATCAATATCGAATTGCTCAGAATTCACGGTTTCTGTTTCTATAATCTGAACTCTTGTAAATTATTGCATTTTGAACTATTATACATGGTAAGACATGAGGTGAGTAGTTTTGTTAAAATTGGGATGAAACGGATTGAATTGAATTGATGATTGTTTATAAGGATTTAAATGTGTGTATTGAGAAAAGTACATATTTGTATATATAATGAATTGAATATATGTTTTGGGAATTATGATTGTTAATGAATTGAATAAGATGCCTATATGTTATAAATGTATATATATGGAAATGAGACATTGATTATATTGAAATGTGAAATGAAACCTATTAATTGTTCGGGCAAACTCGGATATAGATAGCATGCCATAGGACAGGAGAGTTCAAGGATTTCTTTGATTTGGAATCGATGAGGCACTAGGTGCCAATTTGCTTCAATTTTATCGATGAGACACTGGGTGTCAACTTATATAGCGCTGGGCGCAGTTATTACTTCAGATTTATCCGATAAGGCATTGGGTGTCAAACTGGTGTGTTGGTTGGATTCATGTATCCGTCCGAGTCCGAGTCATATTAATAGGAAAGATAAACGATAAAATCGATGTGCTCGATATTGAAATGTCAATGGATGAAAATGGAAACAAAATGTGAAATGGATTATGAAATGATGAAATTGGATGTGCATATCGAAACGAAATTGCGAATTTAATATAGATATGAATCATGTCAATGCATGATTTGAATCATCAAATGTTATATGAAATCTCAATGTTATGTACTTGAACATGTGGAAACTAGTGAATGTAAATAAGGCTGAGCAAATTCGTATTATTGATTTGATACATATGTTTATAGCATTACTCGTTACATTTCTTATATTTTAATTATTTATATCAAGCTTAAATTGTTCGAATTATAGAAATACTACTGAGTTTTACTTAGCGTGTGGTTTGGTTTTCTGTGCGCAGGTTAGGTACTTTTTAACTTATCGTTAACTTAGCATTCAACAACGATCCCGAGCTCAAGTGTGGTGATGTTATATTTTGGAATGGCATGTACCTAGGAAGTCTTTGTTTGAGGTTGTTATAATGTGTTAATATTTGGTTTTCTAGTGAAATGATGTTTATATGTAAATATGGTAGTGTTTGAGGCTATGTTGATATAATAGCTTCGCTTAATATTTTTGGTATGTGTTAGTTTAAAGTTTAGTAGCTTAAGTAGCTAAGTGTTAGTTCAATTGTGGTAAAATTTTACATGAAGGAAAGCTTGAATGGTTTATTGCTTTACTAGTGTGTTTGATGATATAAACTATGGTACCAAAGAGGGTACTTTGGTTAGGCACTTAAGATGGTTGTTTTGGCTCGTTTTAAGCATGCTTATTCGTGTTTTGAGTAGGTTAAATGGTTGCTAATTTAGTTGCTTAGTGCCCAAGTAAGTAGGAAATGATAATCTTGAGTTTTAAGATACATTTAGGTGCACACGGCCTGAGACATGGTCTGTCCCACGGTCATGTGTCACACACGACCAACACACATGAGTGTCTACCCTGAGCATATTGAAAAAAAGTATAAGTGTAGTTTCCACACGGGCTGACACACGGTTGTGTGACCCAAGTCAAAGAGTTACACAAGCTGGCACACGGTCGTGTGTCTCAAGTAAGTGAATTACATGAGCAGAGACACGGACTGGGACACGACCATGTGTCCCAACTTCTTAAGTCACACGGTCTGGGGCATTCCACACGGCCAGGCCACATGGTGTGTGTCCTCTGTTTCTATGTATTTTCAAATTTCACCCTACACTTTTAGAATTATTTTAAATTAGTCCCTACCTATTTTTAGACTATTTTTATGATCCCGTAAACTCGTATTAAGGACTGTAAGAGTTACTTTTACTCTAAATTGGTATGATATAATTAATTTCACTCTAAATTGGTATGATATAGCATGATGCTAATATTTAGCTTGCACCATTGCTTGCGATGATTGATTAATTGATTTGATTTGCTAGTAATTCCCGTGACCCTAATCTGATGAGAGAGTGGGGTTAGGGGTGTTACAGGATCATTGATGTTTTCCAGCTTTCAACCAAACAATCTTCTACTCTATTCTTGTACCACGAACTTCTTCGAGTGTGGACTCGAATCAATTGAATCAAAATATAGAACTAGAAAAAGTTTTCCATCTTTCACCCAAAAAATCTTCTACTCTATTCTTGTACCACGAACTTCTTCGATTGTGGACTCGAATCAATTGAATCAAAATATAGAACTAGAAAAAGTTTTCTTTTCTTTTTAGGTGAGACCAAAAATTCTATCTTTTTTAATAGAAATCTGTAGAATTGTTATTCTGGAAAAATATATTTAATAGTTGAGAATAGATTTTCTCTATTTTTCGACAAAGTAACAATCTCTCAAAGTTATGTTTTTAGCTCTACCGATGCCATTTATTTATATGAGGAGAAGGTAGAACCCTTGTAGAGTTGTAGTGGTTTATTTCAATTAGAAAAACAACTTCCTACTTGAGTGGAAGTATCGTGGATGACACACCCTAGTATTCCTACTAGGGTTACTGCCTCCTTCAGGTTACATGAGGGGATTTTGGGCCTCTCTCATATCGGGTCCAATTATGGGTACTTCTTAGACTTTTTGACCCAAACTTTGTAATTGATTCAACCTAATTCTATTTTTTTATTTCCCAAAATAAACTTCAATATTTTATATTAAATAATTTTCTCATCCCAATTTTACCCTCGGTAAAAGTATAACGTTTTTACACCTGGTAAAATTTTTGAGAAAATATGTTTAATATTTCACCACCCAATATATTCACTATGACTGAATGGTTTATTTTCATTCTCAGCCTTTAAAATAGCTCAAAACCATAAATTCATTCTCCCAATCATGTTTAACAAATTCATCTACATTTGCAAATAAATCATTTCTCATTTTCATTTCCATTTTCATTTTATGAAAACCTCAATCATTTCCAAATGATTTCATTTCTCCATTTCGAAGAAAACCATAATCATTTATGAATGTTTTCCATTTCTCTATTTCTATTCATTTTGATTTAAACATGCAATTCATTTCTAGTTTCAACGAGTTAGCAGAAGCACCAATTAAACATATGTAATTAAGGTTCAAATGATTTTTAATTAAGTTCTGACTTTTTTCTATTAATTATAAGCTCATTTACTCACGAAGTCATTTCACTATAGTATCGTGATTGAGCTCTCCCTAACGACATACTATTACGAAAACAATTACTCAGTGTCTGTCCAATGGCATTGTCATGAGTGCGTCACCCACATAGGATATCCTTGACCTCTTTGGAGTAATATTTGTTCTCCTAATATGATCCTATTTTATCTCATGGTAACCATTTAAAGGTGCTCATGGGCTGAGTTGGGCTCTAGTCAGGCCCAACCAAAATTTTAGATCCGTTTGATAGGCCTAGCCCAGCCTGAAAAGTTGGCCTCAAATTTTGTCCAAGTCCAACCCGAACAAAAATGTTAAAACTCGAGTCCAACCCGTATTAATTTTTAAAAATATATATATAATACATCAAAAATACTAAAATCATAAAAATAAATGTTTCCCAACAAATTGAAAATAAATTTTTAAAATATATATATACTTAAATAACACTAAGATAGATGCAATTTAATAAGCAAATGCTTCTAAAATAGTAACAAAATTAACAATAAAACAAGAGTTATACAATAACAACAAAATAATAGCAATATAATAGTGAAATGGTAGCAAAATAGTGAAAAAAAACAACAACAAAAAATTTTGTAGTTTTTTTTTACATATTCGAGCTAGGCCAAGCCCGAGCCAAAAAAGCATTACCTGAGGTCTGGCCCATTTTCTAAACGAGCTGTATTTTTTTGCTCAAGTCCATTTTTCGAGCCTATATTTTACCCAAACCCTCCCACTTTTTAGGTGGGCCTTTAGGCCTATAACCATTACATCTCCCTTCCTGAAAAGCCATTTAATATTAACTACTAATCAAGTTATTCCTTATAAATATGAACAACCCGTGACTACATTTACTTTTCAACAACCATGTAATGCCAATGAGAGGATATCATTTACCTATATCTCAGGCTATGAATTTCACTATTGTGAATGACACTAGATACTGAAGAAGTCATACACCCAATGCACCAGCTTTCGATTTGTTATCTACTCGAACTTAGGCTTTTTTCTTACATCAAAGTGTATGAGTCACGCATACATAGTTCATCATCCACTTAAGATTTAGGTATGTCACACTATGAACATTACAAGTGAATAAATCCATAAACGGATTCAGAATCTATTCTACTTGGATTATGTTCGATGTACTGTCATTCCAGTCAATCATATATGTATCTGTATCTTCTAGGAGTCATCTGCTCCGATGTAACACCCCAAACTCACCTAGACATTATGCCCGAATTTGACGACGTCACAGGGTAGTGCTTTTCGAAAAATATGTCGTCGCTAAATTCCCTTTTCTATTTAACCATCTTTTTTCATTATCTTATGTTAATTTCAAATCATATCGTTCGTTTCCAAAACAGCATTCATTTACAAATCGTTATTCAATTTCAAAAATTTTTTTATTGCTGAAGCTTTTAAACAGTTGCGCAATCGTTGTATTTTTTATAAAATATTAATTTCATTTGAAAACCCAAGTTTTACCTAACACTAGCAGATTTAAATCATAAAACCGTATAAAATCCAAATTTAAACCAAAATCCGAAAAGGCCACAATTACAGCAAAATACTCCCAAATAAAAGTAAAATCATAAATAGGTAATAAACTGTGTAAAAGAAGTCGTGTGGCCACCACTAAGTCTCCGCCGCACCAGTCCGCCTAAATCTGGGGATTACCTGTACAGATTAAACAAAAGGGGTGAGTTTACGTAAACTCAGTGTGTAATCCCCATACAAATGAACAGACAGTAAACAGATAACCACAGTCTGGGCTTAAGCCCTTTTCAATATCAGTCTCACTACAAAAATAATCATACAGTAGGGCTTTAGCCCATCACAGTATCAGTAGCATTAACAGATATGCAGTCACAAAAATCCTACCCATCCAGCCTCTACACACCATCTCCGTCCAACCCTACACCCTATGTGGGGATATAATCAATCAACCCATCCCTACACTCCAAGTAGTACCGAATACGGCAGTAGACAGTATTTTACAGCTGAGCTACCAGTAAATTAGGCTCGAGGCCTTTCAGTACACTTCCTCCGAATATTATAATCCCCCAACCCAATGCAATGCAATATACAGATATGACATGCTATAACATAATATCATGCATGAAAACAGGGCATATAGTATCAAATCAGTGGGACATCATCAGGCTTAATCATATCATTCATACAGTAATTTAAGTCAATTAGGGGTCTAGGTAAGCTTACCGACCCTACAGTAGGTCCACAGTCGACTCGGGCGACCCATGTAACCTTAGCAGTAAAATAGTGAAAATGGGCCTACAAGCCCATAATGTTCGCCTGTACGATCCCACACGCCCGTGTGGCCCACATGACCCAAATTGGCCTTGGCCTCGTGATCCATTTTAATGTAACCCGTGCTAGTTAAATATTCATATGTGTTTCCACTATTTACTTATATGATCCTTCAAAGTTGTCTACTTAAGTCACTATTACTAAATTATTTGTATCTTAAGCTACAAAATTCTGAATTAAGATCTGCAAATTTTCCCTAAAATTAGACTCACATATCTTCTTACCATAAAATTTTCAAAATTTTTGGTTTAGTCAATAATTACGGTTTATTCTTTAAAATTTCCCTAATTCTACTATTTGACAATTTTGACCTTTCTGCACTAAAAATTAATTATCTTCTCGTACAGAATTTAGATGATGTTCTCGTTTTTCCCTTGAAAATAGGCTCATTCAGGATTTTAAGCATATAAATTCTAAGCATAATTATTTTTATAAAATTTTTAAAAATTTTTCCAAAGTCAGGACAGGGGATTCCAAAATCATTCTAACACTATCTCACTAAAATTAAAATATCTTCTCATATGAAATTCTTTTGCTAACTTCGTTTCTTCTATGAGAAACTAGACTCAAATATCTTTAATTCCATATTTTTCCATCCTCTCATTCGATTTTCACAATTTATGGTAATTTTTCAAATTTAGCCTACTGTTATTGTCCAAACAGCAAGCAATTTCAGCTTTTCGCCAAATCCCTTATTTTTGCAATTCGGGTACAGACCTAGTTTTAATTGATACTAAAACAGTCCCCGAGCACTCCAAAGCCTATAATTGAAAAAATAACACCATAATCAGTCTTACCTCGTGATTAATCAAAATCCCAAAACCAAAATACTTACCCATAAAACGATGGACACTTATCGCAAAACTTCAAATCGGTACGTTTACGAAAATCATGAGGAAAGCCTTAATCCTAGCGAAATGTTGCTTCCAACACCCCGGAATTAGACTATTGAACACAAAATAATATCTTAAAATGATACCCAACAACTTACTGAATTTGCACAAGTGCTGCTTAACGCTACGAAATCAAGAGTAAAGAATGGTTTAGGGGAAACAAGGGAATTTCGGCAGTAGTAGAGGAAAGAAAAGAAAAGATAATCGAGTAAGAAGTAAAGAAGAAAAAAAATTCGGCAGAGATTAGTGAGAGAAAACGTCATAAAGATGGAGAGAAAAACGACTCTTTTTTTTTAAAAAAGGTAAAAATGATCAGATTTTGGATATTCTCCCCCATAATCCCCTAATTCACTCCTAAAATCTCTCCCTCACATCCCACTACACATCCACCACTCGAAAACCCAGTTCAGCAAAAATCTTGCCGAAATTAGGAGAAAAAATACAACCCTTACCGTCCCAAAGATTCAAACCCATGACCTCCCTTACACCAACATTCCACTTAACCACCAGACCAACAGGCCCATTCTGTTAATTATTTGCCAACTTTTACTTAAAAGCCTACTGACCAAATATAAGGCTTATTCATAAAAATAACAAAATTTGCCCAAGTCCTAGCTTGAACTTGGGACTTCCCAAACACACCCAGAACAACTAACCACTAAAGCAGATAGATATTTGTGTCACACATTCACAATACCAAGAATTAAAATTTTGGGGCATTACATCCGATGCCCAAGACAAAATATCTCCCAAATGGACTTGATAAACGACATTAGCCTTTCTATTCGTTTAATCATTTCCAATTACACTAAGGACATTAGGTTCACCTACTAATACAACTTGTCTTTTCGTATTACAATCTGACCATGTAATGTTATTTAGTATTAGTTAAATATTAGACAACCAGTGAGCAGCATTTGCTTCTATTTTTCCCTGTATGCAAAAACTATGTGAGGACAACATATAAAGGATTAATGTAATTCATGAATTATTTTATTAACCAATCTATTTGAAAAAATTACAACTGTAGCTAGACAAAAATACTACACTTAGGAAACCAGATCCAACAGAAGTATCCTAACAATTAGATGCCAAGATCTAGAAGTTGTGCTTGGAAATCCAATAGCAAGGCACTAAGCATCCAAAATATAGCTAGGATGGTAGGTTTCTCAGAAGGAAGGGTAAGATTGTGGTGGGAAATGTGACTGAACTTAAACAAAATTGTTCCAACTTTTTTCTGCTAGTGATATAGGGGGCACTCAGGGGGACATACAACAAAAAATAGGATGGAAAGTCTACTATATTAGAGGGAATTTTCCAATGATATCAAGAAGTGGGTGAGGGAATGCCCCACTTGCCTTAGTGCAAGTCAAAGAATGTAACCTTTCTCATTTTGCTACAACCTATACCAGAGAGAGCTTGGTCATCCATTTGCATGGATTTTATAGAATGACTCCTTGTTCTAGAGGAAAAAATGTCACCTTTGTGGTGGTAGACTGCCTTACCAAGTATGGACATTTCCTGACTCTTTCACATCCATTTATTGCTACTATTGTAGCTCAAGAATTCATGGACCACATTTACAAACTCTATGGCATGCATGATTCCATCATATCCAACAGGGACAAGGTGTTTGTCAGTAACTTCTGGCAAGATTTATTCAGAATAGCTAGGACTAAGTTTCAACTATCCAATGCATACCATCTCAAGACAGATGAGCAAACTAAGGTATTGAACAGATGCCTTGAAAGGTATTTAAGATGCATGTCTAGAGATAGACCTCAAGATTAGCGTAGCTAGCTCCCTCTAGATAAGTGGTGGTAGAACTCCACTTTCCACTCAGCCATACAAATTACCCAATATGAAGGTTTGGTATGGGCAACCTCCCCCTTAACATATGTCATCCTTAGTTGGGACATCACTCGTGGTCACTGTGAATAAGAGCTTGCAGCATAGAGAGGCTACCAGAAAATTCCTATAGTTCCATTTAAAAGAGCCCAAGGTAGGATGAAGCAGCAAACTGATAAGCATAGGACAAACAGGCAATTTGAAATAGGGGATCTAGTGTATTTAAAACTCCAACCATATTTCCAACACACATTCGGACTGTTGAACCAGAAGCTCTCTCCCAAGTTCTTTGGCCCTTTTATGGTAAAAAAAAAGGTGGGAAATGTAGCCTACAGATTAAAACTACCCCATGGTTCCCAAGTGCACCCCACTTTCCATGTTCCCCAACTCAAGAAAAATGTGAGAGTAGCACAAATCCAGGCTACCTTCTTAATAATAGATACTCATGGTGTTCGGGCTAAAGAGCTTACTAGAATTTTGGATCGACGAATGGTGAAACAATGCAACATTGAAGCCACAGAAGTTCTGGTGGAATGAGCTAATTCTTTCCCAGAGAATGCTATATGGGAGTCATTGCAACAACTGAAGGATGCCTTTCCTCATATCAATCCTTAAGGTCAAGGATCATTTCCAGAACGAGGTATTTGATACGATTCAAAATTAAAATAAAGGAACTTTGGCTAGAAAAGATAAACAATGCGTTTAGGAGAGGACTTAATGAAACAGTGCACAACGAGGTTTTAATGAAACAAAGCATTTTGAAAGTGCATCCGTACAATTAGTCTTACCATTCATTATAACTAATTTTCAAACAACAATTCTTTTATTTTTCCTATATATTCGGTGTAAAATACCTTGGAGGTTATGAAAACTATTATACACACAAATTCATCAGTTTCTTTTCTCTCTTTTATTCTTCTTCTCTATCTCTTTTCTCTATTTCCTATTTTTTTGTTTTCGATCTTATCAGCCAACAGAATTAGATTTTCAACACAGTTCTAGTCACTAAATAAGTCAGACTTATAAATTAAAAGATAGGTATTTGTTATATGTCAATAACCTGAGACCCTAATCCTAGAAATGATTTGAGCTTCCAACTCATGACCCAACCAAGAGAAAACAACAAGGTGAACCAGCTCGCAACGCAAGGCTACAAACCTAGCTTGTAGGAACCTTGCGCGAGCTCACATATAACACCCTTGACCTATCTCCGTCATTAGATTAGGGTTACAGAGCATTACCATACAATTTCGAACACTTTAATTTCAAAACATATCAATAATGTCATTTAAAAATGATCACTTAAAACTTATAAAACCCTAGTATACATGTACATTTGGGCCTTAAATCCAGCCTTCGAGGCCCTAAAATTAGTTTGGGGATGACCTGGGACTAAATAAAAACAAATTAGAATATTTGGGAAAAAGTTACAAAATTTGAAAACAGGGGTCACACGGCCGTGTGACATAGCCTAGACCGTGTAACAATCAAACAAAGGGACACATAGCCATGTATCAGCCCATGTCTCAAATCGTGTAACTCACTGAGTTAGGTTACACGGCCATGTCGTAGGTCACGTGTTAGACCGTGTAACTCTCTGACTTGTGACACATGGTTGTGTCACAGGCCATTTGCTAAGCCGTGTAACACACTAACTAGATACACAAGGCCGTGTCTTAGGCCGTGTGAAATTTATATCAAAAATAACAAGTGACACACAGTCGTGTAACCAAGCCGTGTGACAGCCCGTGTCTCAGGGTGTGTGTTCCATAATTTGACCCTGAAATCAAGCCATTACAAGACTAAAACATACCAAATCAAACATTCCATTTGTACATACATTCAAACGACATAAACACCTTTCAAACACTTATAAACATACCATTTCAAATATCTTATTTCATCTAACCAATATGCCATTCCAAGGCACCATTGTCCAATTGTATACATAACTTGCCTTTAACCTTTGCATACTCGTTGAACCATCTAGAATTGCATTGGATACTCAAATATGCTCACACATAATGTCCCTTTTCATATAATCGTAACCTTTCCTTTTCAATAGTGCTCACACGAGTTGTGAAAAGAGCCTGCGCACACAAGATGTGGGTCAGAATATTAGCTACACGATGCTACTCACACGAGCTGTGGAGTATGCGCAAAAAATGCAAGACCTCAGCCATTAGTAAGACATTCAAGACCAGCTCCCAAAATATGAAATCTCTAATAACATGTCATTCATATCCTAAAAATTCTTAAGGTTCAAATAGGACTATTTATCCGTCAATTACTTTTGATATATGAATATTCAAGTTTGTTTTAAACAAACACAGTATAGTGGATAATCCATTCAACTATCATCAATACGGTTATAATTCATTCGAACTTACTTTAATAATTATGGTTACAATAGCCGAATTGAAGTCAACTCCAAAGTTTTAGCTTTTCCCTGATTTAAGTCTGGTTGTTGTTTATCTTGATCTAAATAGATAAATTAATTCAATTAAGTACTTCAAATAACTTCAAGTATTCAATTCAATCAAGAATTCACAATATCATAAAATTACAAAATTACCCTCTTATTTTAACTTTTTCACAATTCACTAAACAAGACAAGTTTGTTTACCATGGTATGCATTTTACAAAATACATGGTATCTATTTAAGCTTATTTCACTCAATATTTATGAAATTTACCATTTAAATTTTTAATCCTAAACTCTAAATTCATCAAAACCACTCAACAAAATAAGTTTGTTTAACAACCAAAATTAATGATATATCAAATAACTTTACAAACACATAAATTTCATTTTCAGTTCTTTAAATTTTAAAAATTTTGCAAATTAACCCCTAGGCTAAGTAGTTTAAGCTAAAACGAGTTCAAAAACATAAAAATCACTAAAAACGGGGCTTGAATACATACCATGCAAGGTGAAATGAAGCTTGACAGAAACCTAGCTAAGCATTCATGGTACAATCAATTATACACTAAATTAATTATGGTATAACTACCATATAAGTGCATTAACTTTCCTTTACATAGCCCTTTTAACTAATAGAAACTCACTTTTGCAACTTTTACGATTTAGTCTTTTTTTACCTAATTAACCATTTAAACTTTAAATTTTGTTTACAAAACTTTAATACAACCCTAATATAATCTCATAGACTTTAAATTTATATTAAAATATGTATTCTCTCATTGAATCGTGGTTTCAAAACCACTGTTTCCAACACCACTGAAAATAGGTTGTTACATCACAGGGCAGGATCGCAGGTACAGCCCGCAAAACCAGCTCTCAAGATAAGGTTACAAACCCAACTTGTGGGCTAAGGAAGGTCACAATCTCGCTTTGCATATACCTAAGGAACTTGCAAAAAGGACCACGTACTTTACAAGCCATCCAGACACGTGTCTAATAAGTATAGAGCTCGTCCAGAATACTAGCCCTAAAAGTAAAAAGAACCACATGCTCTGTAGACACATGCCCAGTAGACTTGAAGTTCGCAAAGAATGTCAATACTAGGGATAGAGAATCTCAGTACTAGAGGTAGCGGAGTCAAGACAAAATAATGGGGTCATATCATGAGCTATAATAGTACTTGTAATAACATGTATAAATACTTGAATACTCATGTCAATAAGAGACGAGATAAATATTACTCAACCATTGGTGCGGTGAGCGTGGACAAACTTTTGATCATCAAAATTTTTCAAGTTTGATTAAGTTTTCTTCACTTTTCGCAGAAAATGGCTCACCCAAGTGAAAATTTCCCCTTCACCTTATCGTCAGGATAGGTTGAGGCGTCGAGCTTCGGCACTCAACATAATGACGTGGACTTGTTCACTAGATGGCTCACCGACAGACATGAAAACTTTGACAAAGCAATTTATCGAAGAGTCTCTGTTCCTTTGGATTTGAACCTCTTCACCAGAAAAGGGTTGCCACTCATTCTCCTCCAATAAGCTCCCCCGCAGCAATTCCTAGCCTTTAGGAGCAAATAAAATTCATAAGGGACCAAATGGCCACCAATGAGGCACGATTTGCAAAACAACAGGCTTTCTAACAAGAGTTGCTAAAGCAGAATGAGGAGTTGTAAAGGAAGGTGTAGGCTAATAACTCCAGCTCTAAGAGCAATGTGGACACATAAGATGAAGCCCCGGTGAAAGAATGGCAAAAAATAGACAAGTTACTAAGAGACGTGTAAACAATACACCTTGTATCACAAAACATGGACTAGTTATTCTGCTCTACTAACCCTCATTCCCTCGAAACCACAGTAGTAAGCTTACCACGCAACTTTAACGTCCCAAAAGATATGTTTGAAAGAAGAAGAGACCCACGAGCTCACTTAATGTAATACGATGACTATATGAACGTGTTGGGAGCATTAGGCGTGGCGATGTGTAAAGATTTTTCCACAATATTTAAGGGGAGTCCTAAGGACTGATACCTCTCCTTCCCACAAAGTTCGATTTGAAACTTCTCAAAGTCGGGTCAAATATTCTTGGGAAGATTCAGAGCTTATAGGAAAACCATGAATACGTCTATAGGTCTGATGCTGATGTAGTAAAGGGAAGGCGAGTCTCTCTAGGATTACACAAATAGGTTCCATCCAAAAACCATAAACACAAAAAATTTAAAGGACTAGTGGGCCATAAATGCCTTCATCATGGGAATGTAGAACAACCATGTACAATATTCCTTTACAGATAACAGACCGTAGAGTCTAACTAATTTGTTTGAGCGAGCTCATAAGTTTACAAAAGCAGAAGAAATCAAGAGAGCATCATGTTCCACATTTTAAAGGAAAGATAGGTAGTTCCAGAATAGAGAGGGACCTAGCAGCCAATAGGGACACCCTGGTCAGTCGTTGTGAGTGAGACACGACAGGCCATAAAGAAGTCAGACCTAAAGTGATACCCCGATAACCTAGTAGAGACCCCACCAAAAGCACTCCAGAAGATATGCCCCCAAGAGAGATTTGAGGCTTATACCCCCTGAATGCCACGTACATTTACATCCTTAACCAGGTGAAGAGCCTCAATATCTTACCAAAGCCAACTCCGATGAGGAGCATGGGGAGAAGGGTGAACTCGAGATATCGATGTGTTTTCCATGATGATATAGGACACAAGACTGAAGATTGTTTCATGCTAAAAAATACCATTGAAAACACATTTTGTAATGGTGAGCTCATAAAAAAAAGTAAATCAGAGTGGTTCACTACAGGGCCAAAGCTCGTGCGATGACCTCAGAGGCAAGAAAAAGGTTTGGGGCACCATCTATGTGATCGTCAGGACAGATGGTGAATGGTTAGTTTCCAACACAAAAAGAATGGTGCACATAAGAAGTGTGATGTTAGTTAGTGCCCCCAATATACCACGTCAACAAGAAAGATGGAGTGTTAAGTTTGGTGGCTACAATGAAGAGTTTGTCTGCGACGAAAAAAAAATAACCAGATAGTAGTCTCAAAACCAGTTCACGGGTTTTGAGGTAAAGAGAATACTTATTGACAGTGGAAATGTAGTAGAGGTGTTGTCTTGGGAAGCATACTAAATAATAGGATTGAAGGAGCTAGCGTTATCAAGAACTAGCCCATTATATAGTTTTGTGAACATCCAGTCAATGTGAAAGGTTCAATCAACCTCCCAGTCACCCCCAAGAGATGCCGAGCACACTGGCATAGGCTATGTTAAGTTTTATGTGGTAGACTATCCAATGTCATACGACGCCATCTTTAGAAGGCCAATAATGAGGATGGCGAGAATGGTGATTGCAACATTTTGTATGAAAATCAAGTTCTTGATGAAGAATGGGTTAAATTCCTGCGATCTGATCAGGGCACTACAAGGCAATGTCGCATGCTATTCTTCAAGCAAATGAAAGAGCCCATGGTTGAAAGATAGGGTTCACAAGGGGCTCAGTTAGTGAGCCAAGCTCTGGATTTGGATAGTCTGGACAGAAGAGATAAGCACAGGAGAAAAAAACCCAAAGCTACCGAGCATATTGAGACTCTGCAACTATTTTACGACAACGAAAAGTGAACCGTTAAAATCTCTTCAACATTGGCAGAAAAAGAAAAGAACATGTTGGTCAAATGCTTGAGGAAAAATATGGACATTTTTGCCTAGTCTGTGATAGACATGCCAAGCCTAAACCCCTAGGTGATTGTCCACAAGCTGAATGAGCTCCCAAAGGCAAACTTAGTAAAGCAGAAAAGAAGGAAGTTCGCACCACAAGTAATAGAAGCAGTGAGGCAGGAATTCGCTAAGCTGCTCTCCACAAAGTTCATTAGAGAAGTGAAATGTCTAGATTGGGTTTGAAATGTTGTAATGGTGAAAAAAGCAAATGGTATATGGAGAATGTGTATCGACTTCACCAGCCTCAATAAAGCATGCCTAAAGGATAGTTTTCCCTTACCCTCGATTGACTGACTGATTGACGTCTCTATAGGCCAGAAAATTATGAGCTTCATGGATGCCTTCTCGAGGTACAATTAGATTATGTTGGACTAGAGCAACCAAGAAAAGATGGTTTTCATCATTGAAGAATGAATCTTTTGCTATCGATTCATGCTCTTTGGCCTCAAAAATGTTGGAGTAACCTATCAAAGGCTGATAAATAAGATATTCAAAAACCAGATAGGTCACGTCCTCGAGGTCTATGTCGATGACATGCTAGTAAAGAGCGAGCCCAAGAGGAAGCATGTGTGAAGCCTATCAGAGACATTCGCAGTCCCAAGAACTCACAGCATGAAACTGAAACCAAAGAAGTGTGCTTTTGGGGTGCGAGCTGTCAAGTTCTTAGGTTTTATGATTTTGGAAAAGGGAATAAAGGTAAACCAAGAAAATATCTGAGTAATCATGAAAATGTCCCCTCCACAGACCATAAAAAACATACAACATCTCATGGGAAGAGTGGTAGCACTGAACAAGTTTATCTCGAGAATGGCAAACAAGTGCCTCTCATTCTTTAAAAGCTTTAAGAACTTTCTTCTCATGAACAAAAGAGTGTCAAGTTGCCTTCTACAAACTGAAGCTATACCTCACCTCCCCTCCACTATTGAAATTGTCTCAGGTAGGAAAAACACTTTATATCTACTTGGCTACCTTGAAGAAGACAGTAGCAGCAGTATTAGTCAAGTCAGAGGGTGTCCACCAGTTCCCAATATATTACATCAGTAAAGTGTTCCAAAATGGTGAACTAAGGTACTCTAAAATAGAAAATTACATCTATGCTCTGATTGCTGTAGCAAACAAGCTACGACTGTACTTCCAAGCCCACCTGGTTACGGTGGCCACCAATCAGCCTATAAAAAAAGTATTATCCAAGGTAGACACTTTAGAAGGTAACGAAGTGGAGTATCGAGCTCGCTAAATACGGGATAGACTTCGCCCCGCAAACAGTGATAAAGGGACAAGTGTTGGCTGATTTCATAGTGGAATATTCCTTCGAAAGAACTATCGACGCCACAAGTAATGTGGGCTATGATTTGAAATGTTGGATATTGTATGTCTTATAAAATTTGTACATTATGAACTTTGAAGAATGATAACAACTTGATCTGTTATATTTTATGATGAAGCATGACATGCTAATGATTCAATAAGTTATATTTTGTGTTGAGACACCATGTGTTCCATATTTCACACTAAAATTACTTTTTCATTTTCTGAACACCGTTTAATAGTTAACCCGCCCCCCAAAAAAAGTGCACATGCAATTGAAAATCCAAAAGGTTGGCTAGTTTATGTTGAAGGCTCTGCATCCAAAACAGGATCAGAGGCAGAAATGCTCATAGTCGACCCCAGTGGGAACGAGTGGTAGTACGGATTATCATTTGGGTTCCAGACATCGAATAACATTGCCGAGTATTAAGCCTTAATATTAGGACTGCAATTAGCTCACCAACTAAGGGCAAAAGATCTAATTGTCCATACAAATTTGTAGTAGGCGGAAAAGTAGATAATGGCGACTACAATGTAAAGGAAACAGTGCTAAAAAATATCATACAATGGCAACTCATCTACTCACAGGATTCGATAAAGCTCAAATCAAACAGCTCTCAAGACTCGTACTGATACCTTGTCAAAGATAGCTTCCTCAGTCATTATCCAACAAATGGGAAAATCCTACTTCAGCACAGGGAAACCCCGAGCTACAATGAACCCCAAGTACTATATACGACTTAGGAGGAAATCTAGACCACGCCAATAATCCACACACTCCAAGGTGAACAAGACAGTCGAAACAAGAAAGAGCTCATGAAGCTACAATGCAAAGCTGCAAGGTACGTCATTACGAAAAATTACAAACACTTGAAAAACTCCTCATATATGAATTGAATATCCGAATATTGAAAGCTCGTTGCATGATAAATTAAGATAACATATTTGAATAACGAATCCACCGGACATCATTGATTAATAAGGTGGTTGCTATGTGTAGAATCCACCGAGTATCTATTATTATTCCGAAGTGTTCATCGGGACATTGACTAAGTGTAATTGAATAACGAATATAGGTGTGGAATTGAATTGAATATCGACTTAAAAAAGGAAAAGTGAATTTTGAATTGAATTGTGATTGAAAGTGAAAAAGTGAAATTATGAAAGAGTACATTTAGCAATAAAATAGTTTAGACAGCAACAGTTGTGTGACTTTGAAAAATCACCAAAAATGGTGGATATTGAATTAAAGGCTGAATAATATATTAAATTGAAGCTGAATGAGTCTATTTTCACATAAAAGAAATAGAGAAAGCAAAAGAGTTATTTGAAGTTTAGTTAGACAGAGTCAGAATGAGTTCGGAATCCCCTGTTCTGACTTTGGAAAATTGTCAAAAATTTTAAAAAAAAATTATGGAATAAAATTTATATGTTTAGAATCCTCAGTGAATCTATTTTCAAGAGAAACAAATGGAAACAATATCTGAATTCTGTACAATGAGATAATTATTTTTTAGTGAAGAGAAGTTAGAACTGTTGAGTAGTGAAACAGGGGAAACTTTAAAGAATAAACTGTACTATTTGAATAAACCAAAAATTCTAAAAATTTTATGGTAAGAATATATGCGAATCTAGTTTTAGGGAAAATTTACAGATCTTAATTTGGAGTTTTGTAGCTCCGGGTAAAAATAATTTAGTGACTCTGACTCGAATAGACAGCTTTGAATATACATGTGAGTGAATAGTGAAATTGTAGTTAATGTTATTTAAGTGTGTTATACACATTAAGGATGTGGAATGGAGAGGAGGAGGAGGAAAATTGGAAGAACATATGAATGATTTGTGTATAATTGGCCATATGCTCGATTATAATCGATAAACGATTGAAAAGAAATGATGTTTATAATTGTGCATTATTAGTTATAGTTAAAGTTCATGTGAGAAAATAAAGTTTCATAGTATGTGTATGTGGTATACTTGGTATATGATTTGGTATGTAGCAATGTCAGAAATGGTTTATGAATTAACTCATGTTGATAAGTTTGATACATAAATAAATGTGGTGCTTATCCATGCTTATAATGCTTATACTATATGTTTATTTGGCTAGCATGTTTGGTGTGTATGCTTAGGCTTTGGCCAAGTTGTGGCTGAATTACGCCACATTAAATTTATAAAATTATGCATTGAGATGGTAAATGTCTAGATGGAAATATGCTTGTGATCATAAAAGGATGGTAAAGTTTAAAGTTTGTAATCTTTATTAAAATGGTTTATTATGTGGTTAGTCTTCAAAAAGACTAGCTTGCGACTATGGTTGAGTGTAATATTTATATCTTGTGTGATATGCATAGGAAATGGGAGTGGAAAGGAAATGAAATACTAGGTTCATGCTTGAAGTGTAAAATGGTGCAAAAAGGAGATGTTAAGTTAAATGATAAATATGTATTAGTATTGAACTTAATGAAATTGAATTGTACGTGAATTAAATGGAAATTGCAAATGATATGATTTGAATTAAATGAATTATTGTGGTATTGAAATGTATATTGGATTGAGAAATTGAATTGAATCGTGAACATGAGAATCGTGAATTAAATGAAATGGAAATGAAATATTGAATTGCATGAGTATGTATTAGGTCTCAGAAGCCCTATTTGTTACAAATATAGTATTTTGAAGTTATATCGTGAAGATTTATAAAAGCACGTTAAAAATTTGAAGAGTTTAAATTTGAATGAAATTTTATAACTCGGTTTAACATGTTTATAAGTGTATGTGTTCTGGTAATGCCCGTACCCTATTCCGGTGTCGAATGTAGGTAAGGGGTGCTACAATGTGACATTTCCAGATTCGGTCATAACGTTTAGACCGAATTTGGGGTGTTACAAATATAACTATTATTATTATAATAACTTAATATAATATATATAATACACATGCATAATCATTAAAACATGGCCGGTCACCATCTGGTATTTTTGCTACTTTAGCCCCTTTAGTTTGTTTTAATCTATAATTCAATTTTTAACTCTTACGCGATTTAGTCCCTGTACCTTAATAACCCTGAATTTCACGAGATTTACCAATCCAAAAATTAATTCGTCTCTAATATGACTCCATAAGTATTTAACAAAAACATTTACGGGTCCAGTTTATGATTACAGAGTCCTGGAATTACACTTTTTGACACCCCTAGCTATCGGGTCATTACAATTTTCAAGTACACGTGGTGGAGGAAATATTTTTCGAGGAGCCAAACAATTAAAATTTTCAAGTCGTCGCGCTAACGACGTTAAACAAAAGCACTTTATAAGAAGTAACTCACATTTATTTTTATTTATTTTTATTTATTTTAATTTTAAATACTAATTTAGTTTGAGTATTAAATAAAATATTATTTTGATCATGTTATTTTCCAGAGGTATGGACAAAGACAGACATTGTTTTAGGAGGTCAGAATTAATTCATCCATCTTTCTCAGATAAATAAACCCATGACCTAACCCAAAGTTTAAGAGCCCAACTTGACCAAAAAGAGAGAGAAAAAGCCAACAACCAGCCCAAGCCCAAGCCCCAACAAAAAGAAGAAAGAAAGAAAAAAGAGAAAAAAAAAAAAACCAAAATTCAAACCCCCACATTTCCCTTCCTTTTCTTTCCCTATTCTTCTCTACCCATCTTCTTTACCGAAATCCTAACCCCGAATGTCGTCGTCGTTCACCCCTTTATCGTCGTTGACCCCTTTACTGTTAACGACCTTTTCGCCATCCCTCAAATCGTCCCTCTTCTCACCCCCCATTGTCGAATAAACCCCTCAAAACACCACCTCTCACCATCTATGCCACCACCACCATTCTTAACCCCCTTCCGTCGAACACCACCTTTTGCAAGCCAACATCACCACCGTTCATAGCCCCCATCATCGAACCTATACAAAACCCCTAAAAAACTTCATCTTCTTCACCCTAACCCAACCACCACCTTTACAATCCCAAAACCTTAGCTTTCACCCCATAACCGCCGCCCATAGAAGCACCCAAACTAACCAACGACATTTCAACCATTTACCGCCATACATCGTCATCCACCGCAGTTTACTGTCGCCCACAATCACTACAAATCACCGTCGGTCGACTCTAAAGCCCGAAAATGGACCATGGTTCGTACTAGATGCCAGTCAGCCAACATTTTCTCGATTCTTTTAAACCGAGGCTGAAACTGATTTTTAGCACCACCGGTCATCGACCTTGACGACGAAGTTCTAGAACCACCACCACGATACATGTTACTAGAGCGAGTCAACATCGACAAAGAAACTCGACACCGATTGAGATAGAAAGTTCATACGTTCATCTCGATGATTCAAATGACACAAGGTATAATGTTCTGAACCCACAAATCTAGTTTATTGTTATTAATGTTTTCTACAAGTCATTTAGACGGAGCTAGCACCTCGACTAACAATGACACAGCATTCCTGAACCAAAGTGAGCAACCAACTCCACAATGAATAAGGGCGTCCACTGCTCGTGCTCGACATACAAGATCACACCAGCCTAATGAAGGGTCATAGTCAAACCCGAACAGCAGTACTAAAGCTACTAATATGCTGAGTCTATCGCACAGTCCAGTCAAAAATGAATACCAGCCTCCTCAAAATAATAGATGCGGTCAGCGGGGTCGAACCTATACAATGTCGTTGGAACAAAGACTTCGAGGGTTTCTAAATTTCACAACATTGAAACACCAAACAAGATACGAGGAAATTCAACATTGACCAATTCCAATCTGCAAATATATCTTTCACTTTACTCTTGATACACTTAACATACGTAAGTCGGTGTTTAATTATTTTACTATTATTGGTTGGATCATACACAAATATTTATTGTGCTGCACATTATGAACTTGTGTTCAAATTTTATACGATATTTAATTTTGACATGTCTACAAATAGGACTGTTGAAACCCCGAATGTAATTAAATTCAGATTGCTTGGTCATTCATTTTCTATGTCTATTTCTAATTTTAACATTGCTATGGATTCTGTTGACCTTGACGATGTTCAGTCCAATTCGTACCATATTACTTTTCTTGAGATACCTAGTGATTTTGATGTCGATTCAGCTTACTCTATTTTGACTAACTTAATATCCCAGTCTTACAATTCTAAGACCTCCAAAGCTTTGTTAGTGCATGAACCAACCCTAAGGTACATTCATAGGTTCCTCACTTTTAATTATTTGGGCCACAATGATTCTACGTCTATCTTAACTAGGACAGAGCTATTTTTCTTACAATGCATGCATTCTGGTTTTAAGATCAATTTGGGATATTCGTCTGCATGTAATTTTCATGCTATAACTCACCGGCCTCTCATACTCGACCCTTACATCACACATTTAGCTAAAAATATACTTCCATCTAGAGCTGATTTTTCATCATTTACATATGCTTATAATATGGATCCTTTGGATGAATATTGTTTAGATCCTATTGGTTTGCTTGTCGACACCCTTACTTCATTTTACTTTGTTCCTCCAAGTACACAAACCACTCGAAGTACTAAATTCTTTCGATGAAGACGTGATTCGACTACTATGGATGAGCGGCTTCATCGTATTGAAGCTCGCATCGACACAATGGAAGGAAACATCTTAAGCATTCTCAACATACTACAAAGCGGTCACTTCCACCGTCCTCCGACCCATTGAATATACACGGGGAGTACACTTTCCCTCCACTTTTATTATTCTTTTTGCACATTATGGGCAATGTGAGCTAAGTAGGGGGAGGATCTTGCCATACTTTCTTCTTTGCATGTGTTTTGTTAAGAATAACTTCTTAATTCGTTTCGAAAATAAATCTCTAATTATTATGTTTAGTTTATTTAAATAAGTGGGTGAATCATGAATAACTATTGCTTACTTGATCAATGAATATTTTGTACAATTGAAAATGTTATGCCTTAGTCAATATTTCATGAAAATTGTTGGCTTTTTTGAACATACCTAATGAAAGTACTCGTTTAAATAAGTAAATAAATTTGCTAATAGCTTGGTTAAGAGCAAATATTCAAAATTGTGATCAAGTTGAGTAACCGAAATAAGGTGTTTGGGTTGTCATCTCATTTCGTGTCAAAAGGTTTGGTGAAGAGCCTAAACTTGTAACACTCCGCTAACCAAGCTGCCTTGAAAAATGAGAAATAAATCAATTAGGGACATATGAAATTGAGTAATCAGGATGACGTGCTTGGGTTGTCATCCTATTTTGTGTTAAAAGGTTTGATTATGTCTCGAATTTGTTAAAAATAAATAAATAAAGAGAACATATAAGGTTGAGTAACCGGAGTAAGGTGCTTGGGTTGTCATCTCACTTTGCGTCAAAAGACTTGACTACGTTTGAAAAAAATAAAAAAATAAATAATATATAAATAATAAATGAAAAATATAAATAAAGTATATATTGAGTATGATCATTTCGCATGTTTAATTAAGTCTAAATTTAGTGAAATAGTTGAATTTGACATATTGTTCGAGATTTTATAAAATGCTTATTGATTGAGGTTAGCAACTGTTTAATTTTTATTCACTTAATTATTTGCAATATGCTTGACTAAGAAAGGGGGTTTTATTTTGAAAAGGATTGACAAGTTATTTTTAGTGGATATCATGCTTGAGGACAAGCATTGGCTAAGTAGGAGGAATTTGATAGCAAGATAAATTCGTATTTTTAATATATTTGTTTTTGGTTAATTATCGGATAAAATGCTATTAAATTTGGGTTCTTGTTATCAGAAATGAAGTTGGTGTGCTGAATTCAAACTCATACAAAAATGGGCTAAATTGAAAAAAAAAAGCCAAAGAGGAGGGCTTGATTGAAAGATTGAAGATTTAGAGTTGACCGAATAAAGATTGAAGGGTTGAAGATTTAAAAAAAAGTGATTGGATAAAGATTGAAGGTTGAATTTAATCTTTAATTTAAATTTAATTTTTAAAATTTTGATTTATTTAGTGATAATATTTAGGAAAAATCTAACTAAATTTTAGTACTAAAAGTGTATATAAATACCTAGTGGTTACAGCCAATTAAAAACACTTAGCTTTTGGAATTAATCAATTTCCTTAATTTTTTTTCCTCCTTGCGTCACTTTTCATTATGTCATTTCAATTTTTTTTTTTTTGCTTTCAACGTTTTTGGCTTATTTCCTTTTCAAGCCCTCTCCCCTTTTCACTTTCCACAATTTCATTTAAACCATTTTTATACACCTTCAAGCATGATTCCTTTTATGATTAATTAAATCCCTTTTTAGCCTTAGTCCGGTTACCGCTTTAACAAAATAATCGTGAGATATGAACCCACCCTAAATACTTTGCAATATGATATTCGCTATCTCTCCAGTATATGAGATAGTAAAAATTCATCCCTTAAAGTTGATTCAACTTCAATTCAAAAAGTGCATGTTGGGTTGGAATCGTTTGGTGTACAATTAGGAAGTTGAGTCGGCCGTGCTGTATCAAAAATTCCGTGAACAAATTGGCGTATTCAGGTGGGAAAAGCCAGTTCGACTCCCTCAATGGAGATAAAGATCGAATTAAAACGACCTACACGATTAAAGCCATTGATTCGAGTTGGACTTTTCAGATCGCAAAGTTGTCGAAGTCTTAAATTACGGGCACATGTCACATGGTTAGAAATATCGATTTGCAAGTCGTACCAGAATAGAATACAAGAAGAAAAGCTAGTAGTTTGAGGCATCTTCGATTGCTATAACCAACTTATTGGTTGGAAGCAAAAACTTCTTTTCAAGGATCAGTTCAAGTTTGAGGTGAACTGAGGCTAAGGCTAAGCTTTAAAATATTTTATTTACCAATTTATTTTATTTTCTTAAATTTATTTTTGCAATTTTGAATCTGTTTTTGTTTTTATTTTATTACACTACGCATTTCCTTATTTTATTATCTTTATCAATTTAAACCCCCCAATTTTTATTTTTTAGCATTGCTACGCATATGTCGTGGGCACGACTGTGACTGCGGCTACTATTCTGGTCATGGAAAAAGATAAAATTAGATAGTCAGTCCCTATGGATTCGACCCTACTACTTTATATTGTTATTTAATTTTATCTTGTCATAGGAATTTATATTTGGTGGTTTCGACGCCCATCAATCACTCAAACAGAAAATCTTCGAACAAATGTACCACTGGCCTACAATCCAAGGAGACACACACCAGTTGGTTCGCATGTGCGATTCCTGTTAGAGTTATGCCAAAGTCCAACGACAGCCAGCGAAGCCCTTTCAAGCCATGTCAGGTCCTTAGCCATTCACAACTTGGGGAGTTGATATCCTTGGTCCATTTCCTATAGTCACAACTCAATAGAAATTCATAGTAGTGGTTGTTGACTACTTTACCAAGTGGATCAAAGTTGAAGCTTTGGCAACCATCACAAAAAAGTAGATAGTCTTTCCTATGGAAATCGATTGTCTGCAGATTTGGGATACCTCACACAATTATTACAGATAAAGGTATGCAATTTCAGGGAAAATTCAAAAAAACTTATACTGACCTCCAAATAGCTCTAACTCAAAGCTCAGTGAAAATTCCACAAAATAAAAGGCAAACGGAAGAAATGAACAAGAAAATCCTAACAGCCATCAAGAAAAAAATTCGATGAAGTTAAGGGTGCTTGGTTGGAAGAACTGCCTAGAATTTTATAGACCCTGCGAACTACACCCCACAACACAACAGGAGAAATGGCTTTCTCTCTTATCTATGGTACAGAAGCTGTAATCCTTATCGAAATTGGTTTGAGGTCACACAGAACATAACACTTCGATGAGGATGTTAATCAGAAGGCTCTCAAGCTCAACCTCAATCTGATTGATGAACTTAGAGAAACAATAAAAGTCAGAAATACAGTGCGCCCCCCAACAGGTAGCTCGTTATTATAATTCCAAAGTTAGAAATAAACAGTTCCAAGTGCGTGATCTTGTCTTAAGAAATATCGATGCTAGTCTACCCGCTTCTCAATGAGGAAAAATGAATCCAAATTGGGAATGGCCATACAAAGTGATAGAAAAAATAGGTTATATAGCATATAAACTAGCAAGAATGATCGGCATAGTGGTACCGTGAACTTGAATGCTTGTAATCTTAAAAAATACTATGCATAACTCCTTATCCTATGAATGAAAAATCTTCCTAAATAGTAGTTGTGTCATATCAAGGCTCGCAGGCGAAGAGTCGCAGCCTCCAACACAATTAGCGAGAGCAATGCTCTCAGCTATCATATCAAAGCTTGCAGGTGAAAAGTCGCAGCCTCCAACACAGTTAGCAGAAGCAAAACTCCCAGCTATTGTATTAAGGCTAGCAGGCGAAGAGTGTTAGCCTCCAACATAGTTAGTGAAAGTTGAAAAGCCCTAACTGTGTTATCTTTCAAAATTTTCTTAAGTATGAAATAGCTCATGGATTAAAATCCCTAGTTGTGTTATCTTTTAAAATTTTCTTAAGTATGAAATAGCTCATAGATTAAAATCCCCAATTATGTTATGTAACAACCCGATTTTGGGGCTAGATGGAACAGTGGTTTCGAGACCACAAATCTGACAAGGAAAATTTTATTTTAAAATTATGACATGGGTTGCATTATGATAGGAAGGTTGTATGAAAATACTGATATGGTAAAATAAGGAAATAAAGTGATAAAAAGGATAATTGAGTTATGTCAACATTGGAAAGTATATTATGACATATTAATCCAAGAAAGGATTAAATTGCAAAAGTGAGAAAGGTTTTGTTACCCAAGAGTAAATACTCAAAATTTGAGAGGTTAAAGTGTAAATATGAAAAAGTTGAAGGACCAATAGTGTAAATATTTTAAGGGTGGAATAATCTAGAAACTAAGGAAGATGGATGAATTGGGACCAAATTGAATAGATGAAGGAATTATGAGGGACTAAATTGTAATTTTACCAAATTAAGTGATGACTCAATGATGGGATTTTAAAAGAACATAAAGGGCAAAATGGTCAATTAGAAGAGAGAGAAATCTAGAAGGCAATGATGATATTGGTGATATTTTAGATTAATTAATTAATTAATTATTAGTTTATTAATATTTTAATTTAATTTTTAAATAATATTTTATTATTTTATTATTAATTTATTTAGTATATATATGTGGAAAGAAAGATGAAAAGGAATCGACCCATCATCTTCTTCTTCCATGCAACCAACGTGAGAAGAGAGAAAAAGGAAAGAAAGTTTTGTTTTCTTTACAATTTAGTCCTTTCACCAAAAATCCACCATTTTCACTTAGAAGTCAAAGAAATTTCCACAGCCACCAAGAGAGAAAATTGACAAGGAGACTATGGGGAGATAGAATATCAAGTTAGATTCAAGAAATAGAGGCTGGAGGAGAGAGAAAATCAAGTTAAATATTGAAGTCAATTGAGCAAGGTAAGAACATCATGATTTCAATATATTTTTGAGTTTGATATTATCGAAAAAGTATGAGATTGATGTTAATGTAGGGTTTTATTATATAAGGTTATATGTTCTTGATATGTTAGTGAAGAGAAAATAAGAGAATGTGTTGAGAAATAGTGTAGAGAAGGAAAATAAGAGTGTTATAGACTTAGTAATCAATATTTTGCACTAAAACAGTTTTGGACAGCAGCAGTAGGTTAACTTTGAAAAATCACCATAAATTGTGGAAATCCAATTAGAAGATGAATAAAACGTGAAATTAAATATTATTGAGTCTAATTTCTCATAGAAGAAACGGTGTAAGCAATATAATTTTAAATCATGAGATATAATGAATTTTGTGAGACAAGGTCAGAATGAATTCGGGTTCCCCTGTTCTGACTTTGGAAAATCATTAAAAATTGTAAAAAAAATAATTATGGGATAAAATTTATATTTTAGAATCCTTGATGAGTCTATTTTCAAAAGAAACAAACATAAACATCATTAAAATTCTGTACAATTAGATAATTCATTTTTAGTGAAGAGTGGTCGGAACAGTCAGACAGTGAAACAGGGGAAATTTTAAGAATAAACTGTACTATTTGGATGAACCAAAAATTATGAAAATTTTATGGTAATAATATATGTGAGTCTAGTTTCATATAAAATTAACGGATCTCAATTTGGAGTTCTGTAGCTCAAGATATAAATAATTTAGTGACTATGACTCAAGTGGACAGCTTTGAATGAATATAAATAAATGTGAAATTATAGATAATGTTACATATAAGCATGTTATATATATATATATATATATATATATATATATATAAGGATGTGGAATGGAGAGGAGGAGGAGGAAAATATATGATTGTTCAACTAGCATGAGTTTTTTTATTAAAATGACCAATTATATGTTTCAGGACTAAATTGAACAAAAGTGAAAATTTAAGGGTAAATTTGTAAAATGTCAAAAAGTGACCAAATTGCATAAAATGAATTTTTTATTATTTAAAGTAGTAAATTGAATAAATATTAATTTAGATCAAGATTGGGTGGAAATTGAGAAAATAGAAAATTTCTAAAATGTTCCTAAATTTTGGTATTTACGCAATTTAGCTTTGTAAGTTCGTATGAACTATATTCGTATAATTTTAATTAAAGTGAGTGTTATTTGGATGATTTGATTCTGATTATAATGACATGTATAAGTTAAATTGGCCAACGTTAGCTCATTAATGTTTTGATTTTGATTAGTTATAAACATGAATGCTTGATGAAATGAAATTCTATGGAATGGAATGGAATGAAATAAAATAAAATTCTGAAAATATATGAATGAATTGTGTATAAATCAGTCACATGTTCGATCATAATCGATAAACGTTGAGTTAAATGGTAAATACGTATTAGTATTGAGTTTAATGATATCGATTATATGTGAATTAAATAAAAATTTCCATTCTGGTGAAATTGATTTGAATTGTGAACATGAGAATTTGTGAATTTAATGAAATGAAAATGAAGCATTGAATTGTTAAGATTTGTGAATTACATGAATATGTATCGGGTCTCGTAGGCCCTAGTTATTATGAATATAATATTTTGAAGATACATTGTGAAGAATTATAAAAGCATGATAAAAATTTGAAGAGTTTTAATTTGGATGAAATTTTATGACTCGATTTAATACGTTTACAAGTGTATGTTTCGGTAATGCCTTGTACCCTATTCCAGCGTCGAATACGGGTAAGGGGTGTTACCTTTTAAAATTTTTTTAAGTATGAAATAGCTCGCGAATTAACATCCCTAGCTGTGTTATCTTTCAAAATTTTCGTATGCCTCGAACAGTTCACAACTAGCGACCTTCGAATATTCTCAAAGCCTTTACGAATAACAGTATAGTTGTGCGATAAATGTGATTAAACTCACAAAAAAACAAAAACAATTACTACAAAATAAAACATATTCTCATTTCATTGAAAATAACAGAGTACTGAGTACTGAACAAAACTAAGGCATATTATCCCTATCCGTTACATCTGCACCTTGGTCTGCATCATCAGAAAGGGCAACGTTGTTGTTCAAAGTAGTAGGGGCCACATCCTCATTCACAGTTGGCTCCTTCTTTGTAAAAATCCGAAGAGCTCTTCCAACTCGACACAAAGGAATCTCATGCAACACCCAAGGGGCATAACACATCAAAACCTAACTCGCTTATATCCACCCCCGCGAGAGCATTGAGATCCACTTTACAAATACCGAAAGGACTAACAGCAACCTGGGCATGGAGTAGTATGTTCATCTACAACTTCAAAATAGATTTTACAACATTCTTAACTGTCTTTTTCTTAAAATCCTCCAGGACCCGAAGTTGTTCCCTGATCGTACTATCCATTTGATCACGGCACTCCCGATAATCTTATCATTTTCTAATGCGTGCTCTTCTACAGTCCCATCCAGCTCAGCCTGCAAAGTTTCTTTGCTTTCTTTCTCAGTGATCAACTCAAGTTCTAACCCATCAGCTTTAGCCTCCACAATTGCCAGACACTCCGTGAGATCTTTATTTTGCTTATTGATAATCTCGTTTTCCTCTATCATCTTATTGCGTTGCTCGCAAACTCTCACCAACTCCGTCTTAATCTCTGTGAGCTTCTTCTGACAGGCTTCTTCATACATCAATCCAACCATGTTGGCCTCGGATAATAAGAATCCCATAGATGAGGAAAGACTCAATGTCAAGGGTGTTTGTGAGTTTAAGTCCCCATGCCATAGATATGAACTCCCACTAACTCCGACTGGTACTTCCTCAATGACAAGCACAGACTAAAAGCCTCAAAAGACAAGTAGAGGGGTATCTTCGTCAACGGCGATCAGCAAGCGAACAAGGGGAATAAATGGCGAGCTCGTCCCTGAAAATTACAAGGACTCGGAGTTCCAGCAAAAGTGACAATAACATCAACAGGATCTGACCTTTTACCAGAATCGGAGATGACAGATAGACTGGGACGATGCGATTGTCAGCTCCTCTCGTCCTCACCATACTATCAATAAAAGAAGAAAACAAAAATTTTAAAAGAAAAAAGCAAGGTTTCTAAAAATTACCTCTGTTTTGTTTGCAAAAAAATCGCTAAGAACGAAGGATTTAGGGTTATGCAAGATATCCTATTAAGGAAGAAGTTCCTTTCCCGCATTTTAGACAATTCGTATAACCAAAGGAAATCAACGGCCCAAATGTGAATAGATGGAAACAGTTCAATTTTCAACGATCAAATACGCATACGTGAGAATCCCTCGCACACGTAACAGAGCGATCATTGTGCGTCACAGCTCTCAGCGTACCCAGCAAGCTGCATTTAATCCTAATGTGATGGACCTAAGGAGCGTCACTTTATAACACCCCTTAGGCCCATTTAGGGAGGGAGTAGATTGTTATAGGTCAATAACCTGAGACCCGAATCCTAGAAAAGATCCGAGCCTCCAAACCATGACCCGACCACAAGAAGACGACAAGGCGAACCAACTCGCAAGGCGAGGTTGAGGATCCAGCTCGCAAGAACCTTACGTGAGCTCACAGGGCAAGATCCTAGGTGTAACCCGTGGAACCAACTCACAAGATAAGGTTACAAACCCAACTCACAAGAACCTAGGGAAAGTCGCAGCCTCACTTCACATATACCTAAAGAACTCGCAAAAATGGTCACGTGCTCCGCAAGCTACTCAAACACGTGTCCAATAAGTACAAAGCTTGCCCAGAATGTCAATCCCATGAGCAAAAAGGATCGCTTGCTCCGTAGACACTTACCCAACAGACCTAGAGTTCGCAAATAATGTCAGTACTAGGGACAGAGAATGTCAGTACTGGAGGCAGCGGAGTCAAGACAATAGAGGGGGCCTATCATGGGCTATAATAGTACCTATAATAACATGTATAAATACTTGAATATTCATATCAATAAGACACGAGCAATTTATTACTCAATAGTATTAATTATCGTATGCTACACAAAATTTAAGTATAAATGGATTGAACGACTTTGAACCTTAAATCACAGTTTCAGTATTCTTATTAACATTATTCCTTTTATTCGCTATTCTCTGACAGGCTCTTTCTTAAGCATCATATCTCAGAATAGCAAATCTGACATTTCTCTAGCTTGTTTGCTTCGGGTGTTTCAACAACTGCGTTGTATCTAATTAAAACATATATCATATATATCTCTGGACACTAAAATCAAGTCAAACGTATATCTGTAAATGGGTGGTGAAAAAGGTCTTTTAAGAGAGAACAATAGAAATAATTTTAGTACAACAAGAGTTATTGTTGCTGAGGGGTTGGACTACAATTTGGAAGAAACAAGACAAGCCGTTATCTCAGGAAGATGCCATAAACTATGTATCACTTGGAAAGACTGCGTTGCAACCTGAACCAATTGTCTCTCCTACAATATTTATTGTTCCTGCAAAGAAAAGAAAGAGATGTGAAGAGACATAAAAATGAAAAGGATGGAGATAGGAATTGAGAGGAATTTAACTCACCCATCCAGGAGAAAAGTAGAAGTTTTTCATGATTGTTACTTTGCTATCCATGCTTCTTTCTACATCTGCTATAAAGTCTTCTTTCATATTTGTGAGGGCCAGTTCCTCCAAGGCTGCCAGATTTTCCAACCCATCAGGCTTTTTAAGATTTTTGCAGCTTCTGATCTCTACTTCTCTTAACTTCGGCATGGCTCGTTCCTTCACAGTCCAGCATTTCAGTTTATATAACATCCACAACTTTAAGACCCTAAGTTGAGGAAATCCTGGTGGATCACAAGTCATCTTTGTCCCCAAGAAGGATTGAGCATAAAGCCTAAGGACCTTCAACCGCTTCAGCTCCCCAAGCTTTTTCATTGGGTCTTCTGACAGATGTGTCATTGACAGTGTCAGTATTTCAAGATTCTCGGGAAAACCAATTTGCTTTGGAAGTTTTCCAAGCAAATAAAGTTGTGATAGTCCCATCTGATGCCATTTCTGCAGGTCCTCTACTATGAGGTCTAAAGGTTTATTGAATTTATCTATTAATCTCAATTTCAAGGATTGAAGCTTTTCCATAAGAGTGATCCAGGGACCTATGACTTCATGTGATGCTTCATTGCATGTTAACTTCAATTTCCTCAGATCAACCAAACTCTTCATCCAGTTTCTCTTGGGACTCGCATTTTTAATCACCAACCCACACAAAATCTTAAGATTGTTCAATGAACCACTAGAAAATGGCTTTAGAGAGGACAAATCAACATCAATATCACTCATATATAAATGCTGAAGTTTCTTTGCCTTCCAGATGGTACTAGGCAACTTGGTTATGAAAGTGTGCTTTATGTCTAAAGTCTCCAGGTGATGCAGGTCACCAACTGACTGTGGGACATCATCCAAAAGTGTTCGCCTCAACCCCAAATACTTTAGATATGGTAGTTTGCCCAGTGTATCAGAAAGCACTGGTTTGTAAACACCTTCTAGATCAAGCACTACAAGCATTCCAAAGCCTTTATCAACAACCTTGCTAAGAAGCTCATTTACTCCATATGTAGGTGCATCTCTTCTTTTTCCATAGAAAGAAATATAAGAACGCAGTCGTTGAACTCGGGTTTCTAAGTGTTTGGAGTGGGAGGAAATATCTGAGTCTTCTGAAAGCCGTCGGATGTTAAACCACGGTGATCCACATATACCTGAACTGTTGGAGAAGTGAAAAAACCCAACTTTCTCTGTATCTAGAAACAGATCATTGTATATGGTATTTGGCACACGACAGGCCTTGGGCCTTCCATCTAACTTGTGTTTTGTAACCTCAATCATGTTTCTACACTTGAGTTCTTCAAAATATTCTTCCACTAGCTTTTCAGGAGGAGTTTTCACTTGGTCTGTTGCTGTCACAAACCCCTCAGCAAGCCAAAGTTGATACAACCTTCTAAGAGGAATCTCATACGACTTGGGAAAAAGACCCAAGTAAAGAAGACAGCATCCCAAAGCTGGAGCTAAATCCTGGTAGGCTAAAGCCACAATATCTGAGTTTGAGAGATCACCGACAGAAGTTGCCTCCTTCTGCAAAGTCCTCTTTTCTTCTTTTTGCTTGGACTGATTTGGAAAATCTTTGCCATCTGTAGTAGCTGTTTTAGGATCTATCATTATTGCTTTCTTCTCATGTTTTTGCTTGGTATATAAGGAAGCTGATTTGCCAGATGGGTTCATTTGATCTTCAGTTCTTACCTTCTTTTTCTTTTCCAATTTAGGAATGGGATGATTGATCACACTTGTCCATTCAACATAATTATCCTTCCTAGATAACAAACCTCCAAGCAGGACAATTCGAAGAGGTAGGCCATGGCATATTTGCAAGATCTTCTCCTTTAGGTTAATATCTCCCTGCATATTCTTTACTTTGTTCAAGAACAATTCCCAGCTTTCATCATCAGTTAAGGGCCGTAGTTGCAGAACTACAGTCTCTGGGTTGATATGGTATGCTAGATATGCATTACGAGTAGTGATTATCACCCTGCTGCCATTTGATAAATTGGGAAAGACATGATTAAGTCTCTCCCAAACATCTGGTGTAGGGACATCATCCAAAACTATCAAGAATCTCTTCCAGGTTAAGAAAAGCTGAAGCCTTTCCCTCAACTTCTCAAGAGTCAAGCTCTCTTTTTGCTTGGCATTTCTAAGCTGTCCCAGTAAGTCAATTAATAGCTGTCTCTCATTGAATTCATCCAACTTCAGGGGAACATTAACCCAAGCTCGACATTCAAAGTGCCTCTTACTTGCTACACTGTCATAAATCGTCCAGACAAGGGCTGTTTTGCCTGAGCCTGCCACCCCTAACACTGAAATTAGAAAATGCAACTTGTAGCTGTTGAGTGTTAGTTCTGCTAATTCCCTTCTTTTATCAGCCAAACCAACAATGCTTGACTTTTCATCCTTACCATCAGAAAGCTTATTGCAGTTCTCTACAACTGTTTGATCTGAAAAATCTTTTAGCACATCTTCTAAGTGTGGAAACTTTCTCATTATTCCAGAGTTAGCTTCACCTTCACTTAGAGTAAAAATTACCCGGCTACCATTCAACGAATTTGGAAGGGAAATTTGGAAACTGCACCAAATTTTACTCATCCATACGTCACATAAAACCACAAGGTACCTCTTTTGAGCTAAGAAATTGTGAAGCCTTTTTCGTAGTAACTCCACAGTCAGCCTTTCTTTCAACTTGACACTTGTGACTTGCTCAAATATGTCAGTCAGAATGTCTATTTCGTGATACTCCTGAGGAACATGAACCCAAGCACGGCATTGAAAGCGCTGTTTAATGTCTTTTGCATTGTAGATTGGCCATAACAAGGTTCTCCTGCCAGAACCTACTGTACCCTTGATTGAAATGAGGAAAAGCAAAATGAGCGGATTCAGAATCGATTGTGTCAACTTGTCAATTGCAGCCTTCACACCAGTCATACCACGTTCCTCCTCCAAATAAGTTGAAGATTGAGGCAATCCATCTATTAATTGCCCCTTCAGCTTTTTTAAGTTGGGGAAATAGTGTCTCCCTCCTATCCATGAATTAATTTTCCTTGCAACATTTTCATTCTGAACAACAGTGATCACCTTGCTACCATTCAATGAGTATGGGAAGGCTGCTTTGATGTTGTTCCAAAACTCAGCTGTTTGGACACCATATAAAACTATCAAATACCTCTTTGAAAATAAGAAATCATGGAGGGTCCGCTGCGGTGACTGAAGGGGTAGCTGCTCTTCCTCTTGGCCATCAGTAACCTGTTTTAGAATGGTAAGTGATATCTCTCTTTGTCCAATCTCTTCAGAGACACGAATCCAAGCTCGACACTGGAAATGCCTTTTGATATCATCTGCATTGTAGACTCTCCACAGAAGAATCGCCTTACCAAGGTATGCCCCATTAACTGTTAAAAGGAGATATTGCAAAGTAAGCCGGCTGAGTACTTGTTGACTTAAATTCTTTTCAAGATCTGTGAGAACAATCGTAGATGCAATTGATGAAACAGTCTCATTGTCAGTTGAGACTTGCAGATCTTCCAAGTCAGTAGATGGCTTTGCTGGCGGATTCAAAACTACTGCTGGAACTCCAGAGTCACTTAATGGACTTGATTGAATTTTTTTGCTGTAAGACCTTATTCCCTTTGTCAGTTGCTCAATCTTGTTACTTAAAGACCCGTCACTCGAGAAGCTGCTGGAAGTACGCCTCTTTCTCCAGACTTTGTGACTCTGCAGCACCGTTCTGCCCAAAAGGACCTCAATATCATCCTCCAAAGAAAAAGTATCTTTCAGAAGGTTGTCCCACTCATCATCAATTGTTTTATTTGAAGTTTCAATGATTTCCCGCAAACGTTTTAGCTCTTTAATTCTGTTATTGATGACATCGGTTTTCAAACCCGGAAAGTTAGGTTCATGACTTGCAACCAATTCTAGTTTGGTTATCAGAATATGTATTGTTTCAAACGCCATGGAACTCAACTCTCAGTATTTGTGTGCCTTTCTTGTGAATGCCAAACCAAAAGCTGAAAACGGCTGAATTGCACAAAAATTCAGAGCTGAGCCAGAGATGGAAAATCACTTGCTTCCTTATTCATGCCTCTTTCTTCTATGGTATGCAGCTTTTGTTTTTCACTCGTCCCCTGCATTTTTACATTTTTCACATGCTTACAGTAATTAGCTCTGGAACTGTATTCTATAATTATCAAAATTAATTTTCTGAAATACGGTAAGAGAAGAAAGTTTCCTGTTGAATTTCCAACCAGAAATAAACTAACTGGATATAAGTATATTTGGAAACATACAATGAACTCATCTTTTATTTGTTCCAAACATAAATATTCAGTTTTTTTCATTTTCCTTTATTGGGTGCGGCAAAAAAAAGTTTTAATGAAACCCTTTTTGTCCAAAAACTTCTATGGTTTTCATGTGCTTGAGGAGTATTTCAGGCAAATGCAAGAAAAAAAAATCTAGATTTTGATAAGTTCTTTCTCCAAATATAATCCAAGTACATGACCAATTCCCAAGCGTATATCCCAACAATTAGAATTTGGGATTTCATCTTGGAAGTTTCGATTACAAATATGATAAGGCTCATTTACAAATTCATGAACTTTAAATTAGGATTTCATTTGAACTGTTCCAATTAAACATAATCTAACCCCCATCATCTATTTATTGTCTTGTAAAAGTTCATTTAGAATCAAATCCCATTACAATGATAGATTTAATATATATATATATATATATTGCTTTTTATTTTCTGTTCTCATGAATTTCTGTATTGCTAGAAGGACAAATTAAAAGATAAAAAAGCAGGAACTAGATTCTAGTGTATACAAAGAGAAATGGATTGCAATAAATAAAAAATAAAAAAAATAAAAAACTGAAAAGAACTTGCCTAGATCAGTTGATTGGCATGGTCATTGTTTCATATTGGAGCTTTGGGCTGTTAGAAGTTTCGAGGCAGTAACTTCCAGGAAAATGGCAGAAGCCTCTTAGAAGTTCCAGGGAGGATGTATAATCGGTGAGATGGCAATTGACAAAGTTTTTTGTTGTTTTGAAATCAAAATCAACTTTACCTCCAAATCCTTTTTGTCTGTTAAGAATAGAATTTAACATTAATCATATTATTTATTTTCTGCTTTTTCCTTGGATTTCATTTAAAGTTGTAAAAGAAAAGGGAAAAGAAAGATTCTCAGAGGCCTTGGACAGCAAGTATTCATAATTTCAGAAGCCATGTTTCTCAGATACTTTTATTTTTCCTTCACGTAACCGTGTCCTTTTGATATATGCCCAAGTCCCACATCCCTGAATTCGAGTAACCTAGCCTCACAGTTGCAATTAATCTCTTTCCATAGGCACACAAACCAGAAAGAAAATGGAAAAACAAGAGGTTGAACAACTGGATGCCCCAATAATCCTAGCAGTGAAAGGCCAGACAAGGAAAACAGTAGCCTACGAGCTTGCCAAACACCTGAAATACCCTGTCATTGACCAAGATGAAATCACCCTAGTTCTCCAAAACTCTGAATGTCTCGACAACATATCCTTCAAGATTGCTCTTTCAATTGCTTCAATCCAACTGAAAGAGTTGAAGCTCGGGGTGATCATCAGCACACCACTCTCTCAAAAAGAACACTTGGATAATTTAAAGAAACAGGCCAAGTCTGCAGGTGCTTTTCTGGTGATAATTCAGTGCCTGCCAAAAGATGGAAGCAATGATTTCAACATTGAAGGAGTTCCAAGGCTCATTGTTGATCCCACAAAGCCAACCTTTGATGCTGAAAATTTTGTTTCAGATGAGTTGGATAAGGTCAGAAAAAGATCTTACAGGCACTTGCATCCCTTAATATTCAAAAATAAGCTAACTGCTGAATCTAAAGTGGAGTGCAGTCGCTGTCAGAAAACCATTTCAGGTCCGTACTATCAATGTTTTCTTGGATGTGATGAATACATATTCCATAAAGACTGTGGAGAGCATCCTGGTAACTTGGAACAAGTCGGGAAAAACTGCCCTAAATATCTAAGGGTAACTGAACCTGAATATCTGTTCCCAAAAAAGAGTAACTGCAAAATATGTGAATATAAAAGCAAAGAGTTCTCGGATGGTTGTCATGATTGCCTGTTTCAAACCAACATGGAAGGTGAATTCTTACCAATCATTGTTAACCATGAATCTCATGCACATCCCCTCAATCTTCTAATGATGCCATTGTCTTACAATTATGAGTTTAGATGTTCTGGATGTGGTGGTTTTGGCCATTCTATTAGTTACAGATGCTACGATTGCAACTTTAATTTGCATGTCAGCTGCATGTTGCTGCCACAAACTGTTTCGTACGACTACGATAAGCATCCCCTCAGGCTTACCTATGATTCCCTTGAACAAAGTTATTTCGAGAAAAGCTATTGTGAAGCTTGTAAGAAGGAAAGAAATCCAGGGCACTGGTTTTACTACTGTCCAGCATGTGAATCCTCGACTCACTTGGATTGTGTCACAAATCAGATAACCAGGTCTTAAAAAGCCGTTGTCGGATAGATCAAGCATCAAGGGTGGCTCACAAAATTGAAGCAAATGTTAGAATTTTCATTTTAATTCCACAGTTTGCAACTTTAACCATGTATGATTGCTGGCTAATTCAAATAGCCAATGGTTCTTTTATGGAGACTGTATGTCAGGAAATGTGATTTCAGTTTTATTCAAATTTAGTTTAAAACCAATCTAGACTTTCTAAAATTTTATGCTTTCTATTCTATTTTCTTAGGAAGGTGGGCTATAAATATGTTTAACCTGATATATCTTTGATTCACCAATCAATGCCACGAACTAAAACACGGTTTCATCACACAGATTCAATGAAACATTAAGAACATATTAATCCTTCATGAGCATTTATCCACGGGTAATGGCATTGAATTCAGTTTATTAAAACTCAACCCTTTAAATGTCAAGATCCTTTCCTTTGGATCAATATAAGGAACTTAATAGTTCCTCAGTTAAAGAAATGAACCCTTTCTTTTCCTTGCAGTTTATCCCCCATTAGAAACAAAGAATCTGATTTAACTTAGCCCTCACTCTCATTAATCAACTGTCAAGCACAAGCAATACACTTTGTAGATTAAGTAATGTAAAGTTCCATTAAAAGTAATGAAACTATTAAAACCTTCTGAAGGTCTAAAAATGTAGTTTAAAGAGCAACTCAAAATACCTTGTCTGACAAGAGGTATCAGGAAGAGGAACAGCATTAGTATTTCCAATGATTACCGCTGGTAAGTAACTGCTTTCTGCTGCTTCTTTTATAATGATGTTTCAAATGTAGTGTCTTCTGTTTATGTTGAGATAATCATCACATTGTAAGAAAAATAAGAAGATCTGTAGCATGGGAGATAACAAGTTATTGGCATATACATTTAGTACAACGTTTTCAGAATGCAATGTTAGGAACCTTTAAATGATCATTTAATCGATTTCTAGATATTTTAGTTCAAAAGACTAAAGATAAAGATTGAACCAACAAGCTGTTGGTCAAGTTGGAAGCAATCTCTCCCTTGTAAAGGTGAGAACACAAGCTCAATCCCCAAGAAACACACTTGTTGGGAAGGCTTTACTTTAAACACTTCCAGCCTGACAAGGATTATTAGACTTAAGTCCAATACGGATTGGGGATACCCTGGGTTTACAAAACAACATATATATATAAAGAGAGAGAGAGAGAGAGAGAGAGAGAGAGAGAGAGAAAAGATTGAGTTTCTTACCAATTGTGATTTAATGAAGAGGTTATGTAAACAATTGTCAAACTTAACTTTCTGTTTATGCTTATTCAGTTATTACTGGCTTGATTACAATGAGGAGGGGGAGGGGGACAATGGAGGTTTTTACCCCAAAGCTAATGAAGTTATGGAAAGAATGGGAGCTTCGAGCAATGGTTGTAACGAGCCTTCTTGTCCAAATAATTCTCATCGTATTAGGCAGCCAAAGGAAATACATTCCTAAAGTAAAGATTAGAGCCATTGTTTGGTGTTCCTACTTGCTGGCTGACTCTGTTGCAACCATTGCACTTGGCATACTAACAAATAACCTGGGAGATATATATGATGAAAGAGGTGATGTTGACATAAACACTAAACTTACAGCATTTTGGGCGCCTTTTTTACTGCTGCACTTGGGTGGCCCCGATACCATTACAGCTTATGCCTTGGAAGACAATCAGTTGTGGTTAAGGCACTGTTTTGGACTGATAATACAGACAGTTGTGACTGGATACATCTTCTTGATGGCCTGGTCAGATAGCCGTCTTTCGCTGCTAAGCATTCCGATGATTGTGGTGGGATCAATTAAGTACGGAGAGAGGACTTGGACTCTTTGGAAAGCAAGCAGTGATGAACTTCGAGACTCAATGCTGACTTCTCCAGATCCTGGTCCAAACTATTCCAAGTTGATGAATGAATACAGGCAGAAACAAGCTGAAGGTTTCTTTATGGAAATTGAGGAGGTTAAGGATGTTCAGCAAGAATTGGATGTAGCTGCCCCTCAAGGAACCACTCCTGATGACCAAAACATAATCAAAGCTCATGTGTTGTTTCAAACATTCAAGTGCCTGTTTGCAGATCTCATTCTAAGCTTCAAAGACAGGGAGAAGAGCCAATCTTTGTTCCAGAAAATGTCTGGTAAAGATGCTTTTGATGTGGTTGCTATTGAACTAGGGTTCATGTATGACAAGCTATACACAAAAGCAGCTGTCATTTATACTCCTATGGGTTTGATTCGCCGCATCACTACTTTCTGTCTCACTTTCCTGGTGTTGCTGGTTTTCTCTTTTGAGGACATGAAGTATAAAAAAGTAGACATATTCATTACTTTTCTTCTCCTTGTTGTAGCTGTTTTTCTGGAGATATATGCAGCACTGGTACTACTTTTCTCAGACCAAACCAATCATTGGTTGATCAAGCACAACAAAACATCATGTCTCAAACTCATCCATTCTTTACAACCAGTAAGGAAAAGGTGGTCGAGTCGGGTGCCACAGTCAAGTCTACTTGGAAGTTTCCTCAAGGAAAAGCCTTACTTCAGACTCCTGAAAAGGGTAGTGGAGAAATGGCCACCTGAAACTTATGCAGAAGTTGATGATGATCTCAAAAGGCTGATTTTCAAGCATGTCAAAGAGAAATTTAATCAGTTTAAGGAGAAACAAGATGATGGCAATTTCAGGGATTTGTGCAGCCAAAGGGGAAGCAACATACTTCAAATGTATAAGCGGCAAACTCGCCTTAGCCTTGAGTGGAGTATCAATGTCGAATTTGATCAGAGTATCCTTATTTGGCACATTGCCACAGAGCTCTGCTACTTCTCAGAGGGAGAGCTCAGTACCATAACAAGCGATATTCAATCATCCCGTGAAGTGAGCTATTGCATCTCAAATTATATGTTCTGTCTGCTGGTCACTTTTCCTTTCCTGTTGCCAATTGGGATTGGACTTATCAGGTTCCGGGACACTCAGGCTGAAGCCAAGAGGTTCTTCAAAGAAAGATTAACCCTTTCAAGAACAAAGGCAAAACACAGGATTACATGTAACAAAATGTTTCTTCAAGCCATTGACGGTGAGTTAGAAATGCAAGAAGAGGAAAGCAACACAAGTACATGTTGGAAGTCATTGAATCAAGCCATGATGTTCTTGGAAGAACCAACAATGTACCAAATGATTGCAATTTGCAGAATGTTGCTTCGAGAAAACATTGATGTTCTGCCTGGGAAAGTGAAGGGGGATAGCAGCAAGTCTGTGTTGTTCGATGCATGCCGGCTAGCATCAGCACTAAACGGAGTCACCAACAAGAAAGTTAAGTGGGATATGATTAGAGATATCTGGTTGGAGATATTAACCTATGCTGCTAGTCACAGCAGGGGGAGTCAGCATTGCCAACAGCTGAGACGAGGTGGTGAGCTTCTGACTCATGTTTGGCTTCTCATGGCACATTTTGGCATGAGTGAGCAGTTCCAAATATCTAAAGGTTATGCAAGAGCTTTGCTGACAGCAAAATAACCTCAGTTCTTCAATTTTATTATGTATTTTTTTAGCAGCCATGAAAATGAATTTCATTTTTAACAATTCAAGAAACAATTTCACTGGGGATTCAGTTGTGTTCTAGCAAAGATTCTACTTGAATAAATTGAATTCACAATCCTAACATTGTATAGATCTAGAAAAAGTGAGGATTTCATATCTTTATATTTCAAGTTCCCTCTGTCTGAGAAGAACAAGAAAGGATTCACATGTTCTTATGGTACAATTATTGATACAATAAAAAGAAAAAGGAAAAACTAGTTCAACATACTTGTACAATATGTTAAAACTGTTAAGAGTTCTTCATTTTTTTATCATTCTTCAGTTCCTTGAAATTCCTCCACAAATACTTCCCACTAGCCATATCCACAAATACCCAGAATCCATTCTGAACCATCTGAAATTCAGGAATATGAATGTTAGAAACAAGAAGAAATAAAACCCAAACAAGAATAACAGAAACCCAGAAAAAAAAAAAGGAAACATTCCTGGAAAAGAAAGAAAATATTTTCATACCCTTTTGAAACTGAATTCTTGCTTATCTTTTACAATAATCTTCTCGGAATCCTCAGAAACTTGGCCGTCGATATCAGATGATGAACGTACCGTCCTCCATGCGAAATACCCTGCTAAAATGGCCGAGAAAAACACCAACAAGAACCTCATAGGACACATTTCGCCTCTCTTTCTTTTAGTTTCAGTCCCAATGGGGAAAAACAATCTCTGCCCTGGGTTGCCTTCAATAGACAAAGAATTAAAGAAGATTCTAACAACCCCAAACTTTTTTTTCTCTTTTTTTTTTTCCTTTGCTTACTGTGATAACAGATAATATAGATTGGATTTAATAAGAACAAAAGCAAGGGAAAGAAGAAATGGGAGAAATATTCATTCTATGAAGGCAAACTGTGCAATATTTTATTATGTCAAAAATCATATCCATGTGGAAACCACGTTGCTGGTGGCTGGAGATTGAATTTTTCTCCCCAAAGGCATTGAGGATTTGGTACTGGGATTAATGAATAATTTTACAAGGTCAATAATGGCTCACAAGTCAGCAATCACCAACTACATTATCAATTCTATGCATTTTACTTTTTCAATTTTGTTTGTAAATTGCAAAAGTAGAGAATTGTATTTCTATTTCCTTTTTTTTTTCAGATGCAAATTTGTAAACGGTTTAAGTAGAGAATGACTTTGTAACTTTGCAAATTGTATTTGTAGACAAATTATATATTAATTGATAAATGGCAGTTTTGGGTATAAATTATATTAATACAGTCATAATAGTCCTTAACTTTTATTTTGTTTTGGGTCTCTAACCTAATTACTTTTCAAATCACTTTGGCTTTTTACTTTCACATTTTAGTTAAATAATTTTTCTGTAGATGAAAAATTGATTGTAATAATACTGTGGTCATTTGTTCAGTGTATTTCATAAAATTAAAATTATTTCAAGTCTTCGTATATATAGATTGTCATGTAGATTATTGCATTAGTGCAATTAAATTTTGAAAGTCAAGTATCAAAGTGATAAAAAAAATTAGGACCAAAAGTAACTAAAGAGATCAATGTTAGGGACTAAATTTATCATTATGTCATTACCATATAAAATCAGTTTCTAAAAGAATCTTATGAAGTAAATAGGGTCAAAATGGACATTTCCTTAACCAAAAAGAAAAGCATTTTCATAGTTTACATTAGATGTGAAATTGCTTGAAATTGAGAATTGAGAAGGCTAGGTTTGATCACAAGTAAGCAAAGGGAAAAGATTGTGATGTAAGGGCATTAAGGGTATAATAGGTAATAGGTATCAAATATAAGGTTTTTAATTGGATTAATCTAATATTGTCTATATGGAATTGATTCCTAAAGTTATACTTTCTTGTCTTCATGGTTTGTTAGGTAGCAAGCATTGCATTTCTTAATCACTTCTATTAAATACTTATTAAAGTTTCAGTTTCTTGATTTTAATATTAAATTTTAAAGCTTAATTAATTAAATTATTTATTTATCATTATCTCTTTTTACTTTTTTTTGTTTTTTTTATTTGCTAAATTAGCAAAAAAATTGTTGAAAAAAATATTTGACAAAATAAATTTTTTCTTTAAATTTAGGAAAATAGGTTGGTTTTAAAAAGAGTGTATAAAAGCGCGTCCAACTGGACGCATTTTTTGCAAAGTTGACATGAAACCTCACCTAGCTGAACAAGTTTTTTTATTAAGTCGCATTTTCTAACTTTTTTAATATAACTAATTTCTTTGGTCAGATAATTAAATGTTAGTGGTTTTATTTTTGAATCTTGGGTTCAATTCCTCTTTCACTCACATTTGTATTTTGTATTTCAGCTTGTTTTAAGCTTTTATTATTTTTAATTAATATTTTAAATATTTTAGCTCCCTTAGTTAAATGGTTAAATAATTATGATTTCATTCTTGATTCTTAGGTCCAATTCATTTTCTAAACACATTTGTAATTTTTATTTCATATTGTTTTAAGCTTTTTTAATTAATAAATATATTGTTTTCAATTTTTTTACTTTTAATTAATATCTCTTTTATTTATAAAATCAAATAATTATTATAAATATCATTATTTTTAGTAAATTTAATTTTTATATGTGTAATATTGTTCAATTCCTTTTCTAAACACATTTGTAATTTTTATTTCATGTTATTTTAAGCTTTTTAATTAATAAATATATTGTTTTCAATTTTTTATTTTTAATTAATAATTCTTTTATTTATAACATCAAATAATTATTATAAATATCATTATTTTAGTAAATTTAATTTTTATATGTGTAATATTTATTTTTAATCCATATTATGAGTGTAGTAAATTTTAGTATTATATATTTTTGTATGTGTATTTGAAATATTTCACATATAAACATAATGATATTTGAAATAATTAATTGAAATATTTCACATTTAAAAATATTTGAAATATCATACCCACAATGTAGATGAAAAACAGTTATATTTGAAATATTTTACATATAAAAATCATAATTATATTTGAAATAATTATTTCATTTTATAATATTAGAAATTATTGTACTCACAATATACGTGGAGAGAATAAATATTATATATAAAGAAAAATATATAAAAAATTAGTTGATGTTTATATTATATATAAAGGAGTTATTGATTTCAAATATTTTAACATAATGATATATATAATATATTTTTATTATATAATTATATAATTTTTACTTAATTTTATAAATAAAAATTATTAATTAAAAAGATGAATTAAAATAAAAATTTGAAAACAATATATTTCTTAATTTAAAAGAGACTTGAAACATATAATAAAAATTACAGTTGTGTTTAGAAGAGGAATTAAACTTAGGACTCGATGATGAAATTATTATTTAATCATCTAATCAAATGAGCTAGTATGTTAAAAGTATTAATTAAAAATAATAAAAGTTTAAAACAACATGAAATAAAAAAAATACAAATGTGAATAGGAGAGGAATCAAACCTGAAACTAAGTACAAAACCATTAACATTTAACTATCTGACAAAAAATTAATTATATTAAAAGGTTAGAAAATACGGCTTAAAGGAAAAACGTGTTTGACTGGACGTGCTTTTCTTGGAAAACTCGTCTAATTGTGCAGAAAACGCGTCTAACTGGATGCACTTTCACACACTCTCCAAATTCAACCTATTTCCCTAAATTTAAAAAAAAAACAGAATTTTTTTTTTTTTGCTAATTTAGTCTCTCTTTTTTAAGCTATAAATACCTTTCTTTTAGTTTATTTCAACGGGTTTTTTATATTTTTATTTTTCATGATTCCTTTGGCATATTCCTTTGATGGATTATTTCAACAAATTTTTATATTAAAAATTATTTTAAAAATAACATTTTTTATTTAACTTTAAAATGTTTTTGGTGTTCTTGATAATATAAGCAAATTATTTATCTATCTTCCATGGTGGAGCACCGAATGTTTTTCTACGTTAAAAAAAGTAAATATCATGAAAGGGATACACACCCCATCGTGCATATTCGAAGGGAGAACATCAAAGTGAAAGTCTAAAGGACACGTGATGGAATTCAAGCAACAAGGATGATAGGGCCTGATTAAACAAAATAAAAAGCAAAACCATATCAATCATCCATCACTGTTTCTTTTTATCACTAATTTATAAAAATTTACAAAATATCACTTAATTATTTAAATTTGTCCTCTTTTTTATCCGTTACACTAATGAAAAAAAATGATATGACAACTTTCCAAATAAATATAATAACAATTTTAACCTTCAAGATTTTTACATTGAGTCAATTTAATTTTGATTCTAAAAAATTTAACCTTTGATGTTTTACATATTGTGTAATTTGATCCTTCTAAAATTTTGCTTTCTTTTTTCTATAACTCTTTTACTTAAAAAGTTCAAAAAAGTTATCAACTAAATTCGATTGAAAATATAACAAAATGGAAACACCCTAAAATACAATATCATAATTTTCATGTTTTTTTTTCTCTTGATTCTCCGGTCCTCCATTGTTGGATAGAAAGCCAATGGTTGAGAGGACTTGAGCTTCATCGGTTCACTCATCATTGATTTCTTAAGATTTGTGCTTGAATTGTTCAAGTTCAATTTAGTCGAGTTGCTCTTGTTATTCTCATTATTGTTATTGTAATCTTTAAAGAAAATAGAGAGCCTCGTCACTTGTTCCATTAACCCACGGTTAAAAGAAAAATAAAAGTGCCTTTGAAATTATCAACTTCGAAGTTGGAATGGTAATAAGCTTAGTTGAGTCCAAGTGGATAAGTTGAACGATTTCGAGATCTGGAAGTTTGAACAAACTTGTGAATGAACTCATCACATTACCAATTGCCAAAACCGATATCAAATTATGAATTTCGTCGGTAAATAAGAGCGATTAGAGTGTTACCACTTTATCCTTTTGCAATGTTGTCCTTGACTCCATGAAAAACCAAAGAACAACAAACAAACAAAACAACCCAAATTTTAAAAAGTATCTATCCAATCCATTGGAAATAAATAGTATTGACTCCACTAATTTAATCCAATTTTAAGTCTAATAAGTTAAAAAAATTTAAGCTTTGATATCAATTAAGTTTTTAACCATTTGAAGTACAAAGAAAACAACATATTTGTAGATTTTCTAGTTTAAAATAAACCATTTATTTTATTTCTAATTTACACCTTGTTTTCATGTGAAAAAAAGAGAATAAAATAAGGTAACGTGTAAATGTTGAACCTAATTTTTAAAAATTTAAAATTAAATTGACATAATGTATAGACGTTGAGTGTTAAATTTATAATTATGACAATTTTAAAATTTACCATGATTAATCATTTAACGATTGATGACTAAAGAAAATTTTAATAGTTGAATTATAGAAAAATTACTAATAATTGAGTGGTTATTAATATAATTTGCTCAAAAAATAAAACTTACTTTTTAGAGCTATATAAATATCCAATAGGAAAAAGTATTCAAATATGATAAAAGTTCATTGAACCCCTTTATGGTTTGAAAAGCATCCTCTTACACCTAAAGTTTGATTGCTAACCCATAAGGTTTTATTTATTAGACAAATTTTAAATAAAGAATAATTTTATCATTTATTAATTATTAATTATTCTATTTATTATTGTTATATTAAATTTTATATGCCATAATTTTAATTAAAAATAATAAAAGTCTAATTAGTTATAAAATATTTTAATTAATTAATTATATTATAATTTTATTATATTTTAATATAATCATCGTTAAACATAGTGTTTTTTCAATCCATATATGTATCTTTTGTAGTTACAAGTATATTCATAATTGTAATTACATGAAGTCATCGAATAAGTATAATCCAATTAATTATTATAAAACTTGATTAAACTTATAATCATAATACCTTTAAACTTAAACTAAAATAAATCTAAAAAGAACCCACATTTAGTGGAACATAAATTGAAATAAATATGAACTAAAAACTCATACATGTTTTATACAGAGTGAATTTCAAACATGTGATCTAAAACACTTAAGGCTTTAACATTGTTATTAAGCTAAAATCTGATTCACTATGTAAGTTTATTTTTATAAAATTGTTATTAATGATAATTATATTTTCTTTTCTTTTTTAGATTTTATTTATTTTTAAAATTTTATACAAATACATACTGAATATTTGAAATTTAATTTAGTTATATATATATATTAATTTTGAATAATCATTTTAATGTTATTGAGCATGTTCACTAGCATCAAACAAAACCAAAAAAAAAAGTCGAAAATATAAGAAATTATGAACCTAAAATCGAATTACAGATAAGCGAGCTCAATTGCCTAAAGCCTTCAAAACTTTGAACGACGAAGTCGAGTCCGGTAAAAAGTTTTTTGGGTAAACTACAGCACAGGTCACCTGATTATTGCCTCTATTTCTTTTTTAGCCACTTAACTATCAATTCTTTTAATTTGGTCACCTAACTATTGCCCCCCTTTTTCTGTCACTCAACTAAGCAATCTATTCATCAAAAAAAAAAAAAAACTAAGCAATCTAATAACAAATTTATCCTCTAAATTTTTAAATATTATATCGATTTAGTTATAATTTTAAAATATTAACTCCCAAAGTTCATAAATTATTTCAACTTGACCCTCAAAATTTACCTTACTCTTTCATTACTCCTACTTCCACTACCATTGTTCCCTCCACCCCTACCTCTTCCTTCACGTTTCTCAAAAAAATATCCCCTTTTTTTTTCTATTTGAACCTAATTTACGGTGGTATTAGACATGATTATGTAGCTCCACCGTTCAAAATTCAAACTACTGAGCTCCCGTCTGAGGCCATTTTCAAGATCCTAATTTTCCTTTTTGTTTTATTCTTTAGTTCTCACAAAAGCATTCAACAGGTAAGCTTCAATATAATATCCATTAAATCCTGGTGTATGTTTTTTCCTCATCTTTTAAGCGCATTTAAGGGTTAACTTTTAAAATTTTTGACTAAATCAATATAATATATAGAAATTGAAGGATAAATTTGACTATTTTACTAAAAAAAGACCAATTTCCTACCTTATTTATAGAAATGAGCCACTTTAAACTTTATTTTCCGGAATAGGCCAAAAAACAAAAAACGAGTCCATGTACGCTCATTTCAAGAGAAAATTTCAGAAAAACGCGTCCCTGAGAGAGCGTTTTTGCCATGTCAGTATAAAACGTGTTGATGTAGATGCGCTTTGCTGACATGACAAAAGCACTCCCCCAAGGACGCGCTTTATCCCGTGTTTTTTCTAGGGTGAGTTATTTGCATGTTTAGGGCTTATGGTTTAGGTGTTTAGGATTTTAGGGTTATGGTTTTTGTTAAAATAAATTAGGGTTTTATTTATTTAAGGTTTAGGGTTTTGGAGAAAATAAATTAGGGTTTATGGTTTTTAAAAAATAAATTAAATTAGGGTTTATTGTTTTAAAAAAAATAAATTAAGGTTTAGGAATTTTTAAAAATAAATTTCTGTTTAGGGTTTTAAGATTTTTGTAATAGTTTTAGGGATGAGTTCTGAAAAAATTATTTTGACAAGATGGATTTTATTTTATTTTTTGTTCAGTCAGCAAAAGTATTGACAAAAGCTCCCAGCTGGATGCTATTTTTCTACAGTAATTTCTAAAAAATAATTTTGAGAATATGGTTCTGAAAAAATAGGGTAAAAAACGCTTCAAGCAAGATGCACTGCCAGCAAAAGTACTAAAAAAGCTCCCAGCTGGACGTTATTTTTCTACAGTAGTTTCTGAAAAAATAATTTTGAGAAGATGATTCTAAAAAAATAGGGTCAAAAACGCTTCAAACAGGATGCACCGTTAGCAAAAGTACTAAAAAAAGCTCCCAAATGGACCTTTTTTTTCTATAGTAGTTTTTGAAAAAAATAATTTTGAGAAGATGGTTCTGAAAAAATAGGGTAAAAACACTTCAAGCAAGATGCACTGTCAACAAAAGTACTGAAAAAAATTCCCACCTGGACGCTCTTTTTCTACAGTACATCCTACTTGACCTTAGGCTATAAATGCGTCAAATTTCATTCTCATGTTGCATAAGTTACAGCAAGAGAAATTAGAGAAGTTCAGAAGAATAGAAATTGAAGAAGTTCAGAAGGTATAAGTTGGTTTATCGTATTAATATTTATACGAATCATTATATTTTTGCATAATATTTTTTTGTTTTGAATTTCTTTCAACAGATCATTTGGTTGAAAATGAGTGAACATATTAGAGTCATTATTTACTATGACGGTCAGGTCCGTGACACTGAGAACGGCGTTATTTTTTTACCAGAGAACATAGCGCGACTGATTTTTAACTAGAATATAAATTTAACAGAACTTCGTAAAAGAGTTAGGCGCAAAATCTTCAGAACGACGCCAATGAGAGTTTCATCTATTAAGTATCGATTTTGTGCTTCGATTGATCCCGTGACATATAACTCATTTGATATCAAATGTGGTAGTAGCTTGGAGGCGATGGTGCAGACTCATCTTGCTAGTGGATCACCCTATCTTGAGTTATATGTACAATTTTCATCGCCAGATGAAGCACTTGCGACTTCAACATCTGCTATTGTTTGAGAGGAATACACAACCTCTGCCCAACACTTTGTTAGTGAGAGGCAAAACACGGAAGTGTCCGTGTTTGGTTGCAATATAGAATACACGACCCCTACAAGACACTCCGTTAGTGGATGGGACATGCACCTTGGTGGGTCGATGTTCGATACTGAAAATACGTACTGGGGAATGACATCAAATTCTAGTGGTTGGCAATCCACATCTGATTGGGGACGTTATGAAACGTCCACGAGAAGGGATGATGTACTCCCTACGACATCCACCGTCAAGGGGACCTCATACGTTGCAGATGATGGTGGGTCGAATGATGAGTCCAATGTGGATACATCTAGAGAGCCCGACCCCGATAGTGTAAAAGTTGCATTATTTTCTGAACCGGAGCCTGTTCCAACTGAACCTGAAAAAAGTGAAAGGGGTTCAGATGAAGAAGAAGAAGATTCGCGATTAACGACGTACTTGTCTCCAGCCTACATACGTAATGTTGATCTACCGATAGATGATACGTTGGATTTTCCAGATCAACCACACAGAATTTGTGACCACACAAGTTCGTCGTTGAATTCAGGTGAATTAAAAGTTGGTAAGGAGTTTTCCAGTAAGGATAGTTTTATCGGTGCATTAAAATAATATAGCATCATGAACGGGGTTAATTACCACGTGGTTAAATCCAAATTCAAGAAGTTTGAGGCCAAGTGTGCAGCGCGAGACAGTACATGTTCATGGAAAATCATGGCTTCAGTTAAAAAAATGATAGGGTTGTGAGAGATAAAGAAGTTTAAAGGTCTACATATGTGCATTGTCGATACAGTATCACTGGGTGTTTAGGGTTTTTAAATATTACTGTTATTATTTAATGTTGCATTATTTAACGTACTTATGGGTTGACTAGTGTTTCACAAGATCATCCCAAAATGGATTCAGATATGATAACGAGGTTAATATTACCGATGGTGAAGGCGGATCTCAAGACTTCTGTGTCGGTCTTAATCGTCAATATTCGTAGCCAATTCAAGTACACGCCTTCTTACTGCAAGGCCTCGATAGCTAAGCAGAAGGCGTTGGATAAGATGCACAGTGGGCGGGACGTTTCATATAATGAGGTGTGACAGTGGTGTCAGGTGCTGGAGAGGTACGTCTCAGGTTGCGTAACAGACCTTAAAACGAGCCATGCATACTATAACGGCCACTTGCTCCGGATGCCAAGTGTTCAAGAGTCTATTTTGGAGCTTTAAGCAATACCGAGACCTATTTGTGTACTGCAAGCCATTGGTACAAATTGACAGTACATTTATGTATGATAGATATACCCATCGGTTATTGCTAGCTGTGGCACAGGATGGTGGTGGGAGAATCCTTCCAATTGCATTTACAATAACACTAGGGGAGTCATGTGTCGACTGAGATTTTTTTCTTTCTAGGTTGAGGAGACATGTTTACCCCTAGCCTAATATCTGCATTATATCGGATCAGGATACTGGAATACTAGCCGCAATTGAGCCACAGGGAAGCCTATGGGATTGCACACACTATCAGTATTGTCTAAGGCACGTTGCGTCCAACTACTACGGGAAATATCAGTCTACCACTGAACGATAATAAATTTAATCATTACTAATATTATTTCATTTGTAATATTCAATTTGTTTTGAATAGAAGAGTGGTATGCAATTATCACTATCCACTTATATTAACAAGGAATGAGATCAATAAGGACCATTTTCATGAGATGTTAGCGATTTTGTGGTCAATTAACGATCAAGGTACAAACTACCTCTGTAACATACCTTTTGATCAGTGGACACAAGCATATGACGGTGGCCTACGATATGGTCATATAACCTCAAACTTGGCTGAATTCATAAATTCTATTCTAAAAGGAACACGTCATTTGTCGATAACCTCCGTTGTGCGAGAGACATACTTCCGTTTGGCGGTACTATTTCTAAAGCGAGTAACGAGTTATAAAGGTCAAATGTAAGGAGGCCGTGTATGGTGCCGGAAGGTAGTGTAAGAAATTAACAAGGCGAATGTGCGGGCCAACACCATACACACAGTGTCTCACAACCGTGACAACCTATGATTTTGTGTGACAGAGTTTGACAGACCGAACCAAGGTATTATCGGTGGGTAATATCGTGTACGCCTGAGAAATAGGACTTGCTACTATGGGAGGTTTAATGCACTTCATTATCCATGCGCTCATGTAATTCTAGCTTGTCAGAATCTTCATTTGGATTCCATGAGTTATGTCGACGAAGTGTACAAATTAGAATACATGTACAACGTGTGGAGACATGTATTCCTACCGATCCTAGATGAATGTAAGTGATTGTTTGTATGGCTTACTCCATTTAAGTTGTTACCGGATAGAGAATTGCGTCGCAAACCAAAAGGTCGACTTTGCTCGATTAAAATACGTGATAATATGGATGTCCGGGAAAGAACGAACTAACAAAAGTTGTGCGGATGGTGTAGGAACCCAGGTCATACAATTCAAATATGTCCAAATTGAAATAGTTCATAATTGATTAAATAAAACTATGTTGCATTATTTCTATTGCCTTATTAAAAAAAACTTCTATTTTATTAAATAGGACAAAATATAAAAATAATTGACTATTAAAATATTCAAAACAACTCCTATTTTATTAAATAGGATCAAATATAAAAATAATTTGTATAAATATATTCAAAACAACTTTTATTTTATTAAATGAAACAATATAAAAATAGTTCGTACAAATATATTAAAAAAATTAATACATGTGACGGTTGGAATCAATGCCACATGCGGGTGGTTGACGGTTACGCGCTGGATTCTTTTTTGGTTGAGCTTTCGACGGGGGTTGTGGTTGTTTCGGCGAGGGTTGTGGTTGTTCTGGTTGTGGGTGTTGGGAGGATGACCCACCTTGATAGAACAAATACTGCAGAGGTGCTTGCATCACCCTCAGCGTAGGTGTTTGAATCCTATAAGGTGATGGAGATTGGAAATAAGATAAGCTCGCTGATGGTGCCTCATGCGATCCCTCTTACGATAATAGCCTATATGTTGTAGGTTGAGTCAGAGTCATCGGGAAAATAGATGCATTGAGCCTTGCATTCCAACCTGGAATAGAATTGGGAAAAGAAAATATATAAGGGTTAGGATACATATAAGGGTTAGGATACGCACCTGACATAATCTGAAAGGGCTGTGGTATGGGCGTTGGGCCCAGTGATTACGTGGGTGTTGTTGATGGGCCCGCCTCGTCAGCCATTCTCCTTGGATTTAAAGGGCCCCACTATTCCCTTTCGACACGAATTTGCCTACACTTTTGCTCTTCGAAGAGCAAATATGGCTTGTCATAGATCTTAAACCATAACATGTAATCCGACTCACACACTAACTCTAGAACAATGATCGGTTCGCGAGTAGGTATATGATCATACCGGTTTTCCCACATTTTGATATAATCTAATCAGAAGACTGGCCAATACGTATTCGATTGTTGTAAGTTGATTATGTGCTCTTCATCGAGCACCTCAGGTGCCACGGGAATCGGTTGTCAGAATCTAAATTACCGCAACACTTTATCTGTTTGGTGCATCTTGACAGTAGTGTAGTCGATTAATGGGACCCTAACATGCCAGATGTTCGGATTCTGTAGGAATTCATCCGAAATTATTACCCGAATTGCCAGATCCTCATATGGTATCCATTGAAATTATATGAACGTGATAATACAAAATACTAAATACTAAATACGAAATGATTATGTTATGTATATATATTTCATTTATATATATACTTACAAGCGCTTCCGACCGTTGGTCCAATAAAAGCCGTATATCTTCAAGAGCGGTAGGTATTCCAATATAACTCATCGAATAGTTCCACCTAATTAAATAAAATTTTAGCATGAAATCATATTTTAAATCTATATAATAATTGTAAAATCTAATATAAATTTTACCTCATTAAGAGTGGGAATGTATACGAGTGGTTCACTCAATGATGTAAAAATAGAAAGTGAAATTGAGCCCATGATTGTAGCAGTGATAGGCAACCTCCAATTTTGGCTTTACTTGGTTGCGTCACTCGACACATCTCCCAGTACAATACCGATAACACGGTAGACCCCAAACTGAGTTTGCCAACTGCTCTAAAATTGACGAGTTTCAGCAGCCACCTTAGATGTACGAGGTTCCGTGACAAGTCTGGCATCAAATAACCTCCAATGATCTCAAGGATGTATGCTTGAGCATATCGTATTCTTTCTACTTCAGTCGAATCATCCCCTGATTCCAGGAATGTGTTTCATAACTAACCCATCTCGATCCAACCTCCGTAAATATTATCTGAAATCGCACCCAAAAGATCGTAGCATACGGCTCCCCAATCAACAGATTGAGCGAACCCGGTGAGTACGGGCCCATTCATCAGTAACCCTAATTATAACTACACGTCCTCCAAAGTGATGGTACACTCCCCGCATGGAAGATGGAATGTGTGCATCTCGAGTCTCCACCTCTCTATGAACGTGCTGATGAGTTTCGGGTTCAACTTGCATCCCCGGCCTATATTGGCCACATCCCAAAAACCCGCTTCCCTTAAGTAATTTTCTATCAACGGTGATGGAGGACCAGACATATTACGAATATAACATTGTAACATTCAATCTATCAGTTGTTATAAAAAAATTATAAAATAAATATTAATTAAAATTACATAAATGAAAAAAATATTAAATAATATTCAAAAATTGAAATTAACCATTACCATTTTCATTTGCTCGACGGAGATATGTTTATGATCGAGACGAATTAATTCCCCAACCATTGCTAATATGATCAAATATTTTAGAAATTATAAAAAAAATAATACTGATTTAGAAAAAAATTTAAAGGAAATTGTGATTTAAAGAGAGCTTTGAGAAATTTAGAGAGAAATTTGAGAGCTTTTTTGAGAAATTAAAAATAAATTTAGATGAAATTAAAGAAAATTGTGTGAAAAAAATAGGTGGGGTTTATATATTTTTTTCATAACCATTCGCCCCCTAATGGTCAAATTTTTAAATGACCGTTGGGGTGACCATTGGGGCCAAAAACACGAGTTAAAGACTGTCCTTGAGGGATCACTTTTGCCATGTCAACAAAGCGCATCCATGCTAGCGCGTTTGATGCTGACATGGCAAAAGCGCTCCTCTAGAGACGCGCTTTTTTGAAATTTCCCCTTAAAATACGCCTACGTGAACGCGTTTTTAATTTTTTGGCTCATTCCAGTAAATAAAGTTTAAAGTGTCTCATTTCTGTTAATAAAGTAGGAAATATGCCTTTTTTAATAAAATAATCGATAAATTTGTTATTAAATCAAACTTTTTACTGTCACATCAACGGCAGCTCATGGAATTAGTTGAATGATCAAATTAAAAAATGATAATTAGGTGACCAAAAAAACAATAATTGAGTAACCAAATTAAAAGAATTAATAGTTGAGTGACAAAAAAATAGCAATAATTAATGATTTATGACGTAGTTTATTCTTCTCTTTTGAATGTTAATGCAATAAAAATAATAATGTTAAATGTTTATTTTCAAAATTCTATAAAATAATAATCTTAAATGTGCATTACGCTAATCAACTTCATTTGTATGCTATTTTTTCTGATTAACGATAGAAATAAAAAAAAAAAATTTAACGATAGAAATCAACAATTAACGAGAAACAATACTATGACCGGAGCCAGCAAATTCATTCCATACACCCATATTCTATTATCTAGTATTTCCATTCGATGAAACAGGAACTTATTATCATTTAAAACATTTACAGCACGTTTGGTTTGCTGTATTGGAATAGAGGCGTTATGGAATAGATGCGTAATGGAATAGAGGCGTAATAGGTAATTCTTTTGTTTGGTTGAATGGAATGGAATAGAGGCGTAATGGTATTCTTGTGTTTGGTTGAATAAAATAGAGGTATAATAGCATAAGGAAAAAAATTAAAATGACTAGAATACCCTTAGCAGATTTTTTTTAGGTGGATGATTATTGTTATTGTTATTAAATTTTAATAAGCTTATTAATATAAATAATAAATAATTTAATCATATTTTAACATAATTATTATTAAATATAATTTAATAAAATATATAATTTAATAAAATTCTTAATATTAAATATTGTTATATGAATTTAATAAAATCATAATATATAATACTATAAAATATAATTTAAAATAATTGTTATTAAATATAATTTAATAAAATATATAATTTAATAAAATTCTTAATATTAAAATATTCTTAAATGAATTTACTAAAATCATAATATATAATACTATAAAATATAATTTAAAATAATTATTATTAAATATAATTTAATAAAAATATATAATTTACTAAAATTCTTAATATTAAATATTCTTAAATGAATTTACCAAAATCATAATATATAATACTATAAAATAAAATTTAAAATAATTATTATTAAAAATATAATTTAGTAAAATATATAATTTAACAAAATTCTTAATATTAAATATTCTTAAATGAATTTACTAAAATCATAATATATAATACTATAAAATATAATTTAAAATAATTATTATTAAATATAATTTAATAAAATATATAATTTAATAAAATTCTTAATATTAAATATTCTTAAATGAATTTACTAAAATCATAATATATAATACTATAAAATATAATTTAAATTAATTATTATTAAAATATAATTTAGTAAAAATATATAATTTAATAAAATTCTTAATATTAAATATTCTTAAATGAATTTACTAAAATCATAATATATAATACTATAAAATATAATTTAAAATAATTATTATTAAATATAATTTAATAAAAATATATAATTTAATAAAATTCTTAATATTAAATATTCTTAAATGAATTTACTAAAATCATAATATATAATACTATAAAATATAATTTAAATTAATTATTATTAAAATATAATTTAGTAAAAATATATAATTTAATAAAATTCTTAATATTAAATATTCTTAAATGAATTTACTAAAATCATAATATATAATACTATAAAATATAATTTAAAATAATTATTATTAAAAATATAATTTAGCAAAATATATAATTTAATAAGATTCTTAATATTAAATATTCTTAGAATTTACTAAAATCATAATATATAATACTATAAAATATAATTTAAATTAATTATTTTTAAATATAATTTAATAAAAATATATAATTTAATAAAATTCTTAATATTAAATATTCTTATATAAATTTACTAAAATCATAATATATAATACTATAAAATATAATTTAAATTAATAAAATTTGAATCGATTAAATGATATTTGAATTGATTTGATAATATGAAATAGTACTACTAATGCATATATGAGATATGTGATTATCAGTAGCATGTAAAAGACCAAGCGAATAGGTTTATAAAATCTTGGAGGGTCGATATGGAAACTTAGCGAATCAGTAGATTCGATAAAGAAATGTGATATTGGTATAATCAAATGGTATCACATACATCCTTAATGGTAGAAAATTTGTCATGTCATGTTTTTATTGAATTGCTAAATGAGATAGTGAATGAAATTAGCATATGAATCATGAATACATTGTTTGAATTGGTTAAAATTGAATTATGCATCTCTTATATGCTTATTATGTTAATGTTTTAATTTATATGATTTGAGCCTTGAAAGTACCACTGAGCTTTTTCACTTAGCGTGCGGTTTGTTTATTCTTTGCACAAGCATCGTGATGTCAAGCTCTCAATGTCATAATGAGGACAAGTTAATCAGTTACATCTCGACTTAGAACCCCCAAAATCATGTCATCAACTCGATATTTTAAAATTTTTACAATTTGATCCTTATTCAATCTTAAATTATCTATTGAGCTTTCGTAAACTTGTACAAGTCTCGTATACGATTGTATAACATGACAAAATGATATTTTGAACTTTATAATATATACTAATTGTTAAATTGAATTGAAATTGATCATAATTGTTCCGACAACAAGTATGATATCCCGTAACTCGAATTCGACAATCGAGTCGGGTATAGAATGTTACAAATCTATAATGTGGGCAGTTTATTATTCACATTCATTGTCGGAACATTTCCACCATTACCTAGATTAGGTACATTATCTGAAAAAGTAGGCCTCAGATCTGTTGTTTGAGAAACTAGGGAAGATTCCATAGTCGCATCACCCTGTGTTAATCCAACTGCTTTCACGTCCTAAACGTGATCCAAGGGAAAACTTTTAAAATTCTATGACTTGTGCACATATACCCGAGCTTAGAAAAATCCAAAAACCTGATAATATAAAAGAGATACAAAAATAATGCCCAAAAATGGAGCAGTTAAGAAGACCATTAATTTTGGTCTATGAGAAATATAATCAACTATTATCTATGAGAAATACCTGATACAATTGTGGACCATTGTCATCATATCCAGCAACTAGTAGAGATACACCAAAAGGCCTTACACCACTACAAAGAAAAAGAAAGATACATCAAACTTACCATCAAAGCAAGAGGATTGCACAATTTAGCATTTCCACTTTTTTGGTCCAATTCAAACGGACTCAAAACATAGCAGCAAGGCCATGGATCATAAGGCATGTGAAAAAATAGTGATCTACAACATTGCCATTTTTCTCTAAAGTTCCCTTCTCATATTCCACTTTCAGCTCCGACATAATGCAAAAATATTAAGGCCAAAATATTAACTTTGATCAATAGAACATACCAAAGCTACAATACCACGATTTGATCTGACATAATTTTTTCCCAGATGCACATAGGTTAGAAATTAAGTAAACTAAGCGTCATTAAGAGCCATCAATACCTTATACAATCTATGATCTTTATTACTTTTGCTTTCTACTTTTACGAACCAAAACTCAAAAATCAGGGCCCATACCACTGCAGAACAATATGAAGATTTATGTGAATCTATATATCAAGAAATATAGAAGTTATATTAGCAGCAAAGAACTGTATTAAAACATAGAAATGGTGATGAGCTACTTACTTAGTAGCCTAGTAATCAAACCTACGTATTTTGAAAGAAACGCATTTCACCTTTCTACATGCCTAACCGTCTTTCAAAATCAAAAGCACAGTCTCCTTTCTTTTGTTGGATATAGCAATACGTGGCACAAAATAATAAACCCTAAAAAAAACTATATTACATGGTTAACAACTTACAGAACTTCCTTACAAAAAACCATAACAAGACAAAGAAGATCATAAATAAAAATTCTCGACAAATAGGATATGAGTAAATGAATTCTTCATATATCAATCAAGGCATAGAACAAAAAGAAAAGGAAGGAAAGCTTTTTAAAAAAGGAATAAATTCCATGAAACAAAAAATGGTCATGTACTGGATAGTCGATATTTAGAAAATGAGTATTCTACGATAGTCCAACTTATGAAACGTGAAGTTAGTAACTTAGGGTGCTCCTTTTGAACTCCCTGTTTGGTAAGTCAACAATGTCATAGATGCACATGAACTGGTACTTGCTCAAGACATTGGCGAAACATAGAGATAATTGCAGATTTGATTTTCAAGCAGTTTAATGCAATATGCATGTTAATCAGATCCAATATATCTCCAAATAAAAGAACAAAATAACCGAGCTTTCCAGATAATTGCAGAATGAAAAGAAACCTGTAAACAACTCCAATATTTGGGGTCAGACACTGTATTTTCTAAACCTGAAATCAGACATCAAATGTCCACATTTTGTGGTAATTAACAAAAAAATCATCAGCATGGAACTAGAAATTGAATACCCTAGGCTTTTAATCTTCATACATTATAAAGTTGAATTGCTTCAAAAGAACTAACTAATTCTACCAGGAAAAGAAAACTAAAGCATCATCAATTATTAGTTATCTTTTACATGATAACATAGAGCCTCACATATTTTCTCAAAACAAAAACTAAATGTAATTAAGCAAGTACAAGCATTGCATGTTTCTATCGCTAGGAAGTGAGTGCATTCAACCATTCCCTAATTTTTGGTAAACCCAATACCCAAGGTCATATTAACACCGAGGTCGATGTAACATGGGAAAATCTAGAAATTCAAATGCAGATAGAAAGTGTGAATGTATGGTACTAAATAATATACTCACAGAGGTTTCATCAACCAAGATTGAAGGCAATTTCTTCTCAAGCAATTACTACCCCATTAGCAATTGTAATTTAAAACCATTTATTAGCATAAAAATCAAAACCATCAACAACTTTTTACTACTTCTAAAATCCCAAAACCCTTTTTAAAAAGAAAACAAAGAAACCTTTGATTCCAAGAGATGTTTGACTGATCCTCTCTTTGTCAAGGCGTGCTCGATCTGAACTAGCTTTCTGAAGGACTGTTCAAGAACACAACAAAAAAAAGAACTTTTGTTCTAAAAAAAGTATGAAATGTAGTACATTAACAAAGCTATAAAGCGATGAAAATATTACAGAAAAGAAATATTCCAGATTTGAGCACAAGCAAAACCAAAAGCAAAACAAAATCAAAATCGATTTTACAGAAAAGAAAAGAAAAACAGGGAAAAAAATTTGGAAGAAGAAGCAGAAATCTAGAGAAAAGAAAATGGAGAAAAGAAAATAAATGTGAGAAGAAAAGAAGCGTACCGTACCAGAAGAAGAAGTAGAAATCTGGAAGGGAAAAAATTGGGAAACGTCGGGAGAGGATGAGGGCAGAAAAAAGAAAATAAAATTGGGAATTGATGGGGAATCTCTATTCCCCGCTTCAAACTCTGAATGGCTATTACAGCCAATATCAGTAATAGACACGGAAGGGAATAGGGGTGTAATAGGATTACACCCAACTAAACGTCTGTTTGGTGGTGGGCCCAGGGAATAGGGGGAATGCATTTCTATTCCCCTTCTATTCCCCCAACCAAACATGCTCTTAAAAACGAAGACAATAAAGTAGAGCATCCAATATGAGTGACATGTAATAAGGCTATTCGAGAAAGTGAATTCGAGAAAGTGAATGAGTTACTTTATTGGTCAACCGACGTACCTAATTCAAGAATCAGTGCTGAAACAAAGTATTCAGCTTTAAATAGTCCAAAATTAAACAACCGAATTTCGAATCGTCAATAATGGATCGATTCAATGCATACACCACCAATCCCGTGAAATCTATTGTTTTTACATATTGTCTTTACTGTCAAATTCATATATTTTTGGACATTATACTTTCTTGTCATGTCTAAATATTTGTGAAAACAATTGTCAAATAAAAATACATTAAGAAAATAAAAAACTCGGATAAGATATATGATATATTTTATCTTAAATATAAATATTTTAGTTTTTGATGTTACCTTTAGAATCCAACCAGGGCAATTGATTAGATTAGAAATCGGATAGCATATCGATCTAGGGTTAGTTTTGAACAAAATGCTGAAATTAGTTGAACCGATTTTGTCTTTTCTTTTTATTTTTTATAAATTTTTAACAATTTATTTAATTAAAACTAGACCAATCGGTTGAACTAGTTGAACAAAAACTAATGGTGTATTCGATCAGCTTAAAAACCTTAATGCTGCCTTCAGGAAATGCATATAATTTCAGCATTTTAATAACTTATATCTTTATAATGTTTAAAGAATTGAATCAAATTTTGTTATTTTAAATAAAGATCAAAGTATAATTTTATATTTATTAATTTAAAATTATAAAAATTCTAAAAAAAAACAAATAATTTTTTTTTCATTTTAGGCAAGCTCCTACCAACCTCCCTATTACGCCCTGCCTGGTAAGAAATTAACTAATCGCCAGCCTCAATATGACCTGTATTACCAAATTAATAAATAACTCAAATCAAACTCTGAGGAAAACTTACCTTATTTGATTCTTAACCTTTATCTTTCCTACAATTTTTGCCTCATGATTGGGCTACGAATCAATGCTCATTTAAAGATAAGATCTCCAGCTCTACCAGTACTCCACAATCCCACACCATTAATTACTTTAAAATACCTTATTTAAACAAATGTTGATGCCAATCTGAAAATACTCAGTAATTCACAATTACAAAGGTAACGTCTCTTATGTTCTTTTGTAACAGCTTTGGAGTGCCTGTGTTATCTTCTTCATCTTTTGAATTCTGAATCCATTTTGTTTCTCTTCAGAAAGTGTTATATCCTAAAGAACAACAATGAATGCATTAGTAGCAACCAACAGAAACTTTAAGCTAGCAGCCAGGCTTCTTGGTTTGGACTCTAAGCTTGAAAAAAGTTTGCTCATCCCTTTCAGGGAAATCAAGGTGGTTAAATTTCTCCCTTTTTTTTCTCCATTACTCTATTCTAATCTGCAGAAACACTATTTTTTTTTTTACATATTTTGCAGGTTGAATGCACCATACCGAAAGACGACGGCACCTTGGCGTCTTTTGTTGGGTTCAGGGTTCAACATGACAATGCAAGAGGTCCCATGAAAGGAGGAATAAGATATCACCCTGAGGTAATCTACATTATTCTACTTGAAATCTTTTGGAAACATGTCATTCTGATAATCCTTTGAATGATATGTACAGGTTGAACATGATGAAGTGAATGCTTTAGCACAACTAATGACATGGAAGACTGCAGTTGCTAATATCCCATATGGTGGTGCTAAAGGTGGGATAGGATGTGATCCAAGAGACTTAAGCATATCTGAGTTAGAACGGCTTACTCGAGTTTTCACCCAGAAGATACATGACCTGATTGGTATCCACGCTGATGTTCCAGCACCTGATATGGGTACAGGTCCACAGGTACAATTTATATATGCTTCAAGTATCTCATTGTTAATCAATGATGACATTTTCTGTTTGGTTAAACAGACAATGGCATGGATGCTAGATGAATACTCCAAATTCCATGGTTATTCACCTGCTGTAGTGACTGGAAAACCGATTGTAAGTATATCTGGAAAAAGAGAGAGAGCATTCAACTTCACATTGTATATATGAAAATTTTAAGCATAGAGTAAATAGACTACAAAACTCCACATTGTATTATTAATTTTTTCCATTAGGATCTTGGAGGATCACTCGGCAGAGATGCAGCTACAGGAAGAGGAGTGCTCTTTGCCACAGAAGCCCTTCTTAATGAGCATGGAAAGGCCATCTCTGGGAAAAAAATTGTAATACAGGTGCACCTTTTATGCCGCACAAACTTAAATACTGAGATACACTTCAAAGTATAAGTTGTTAAACTGATGAATGTAAATTCGGTTTCAGGGTTTTGGAAATGTCGGTTCCTGGGCTGCTAGACTCATCCATGAAAAGGGTGGGAAGATTGTTGCTGTAAGTGATATCACAGGAGCCATAAAGAACAGCAAAGGGATTGATATTCCCAGGCTACTCAACCATGTCAAAGAAAACAAGGGTGTCAAAGGATTTGAGGGCGCGGATTCGTTAGATCCGGAGTCAATTCTGGTCGAAGACTGTGACATACTCATACCAGCAGCACTTGGTGGCATCATCAACAGGTTTCTTTTTTCTGCAATCAAGAAAATGATTTGTTTCTTTTGATATTTGAAACTAAATGTTGCCCTTTGATCTTAATGAAGGGAAAATGCAAATGAGATTAAAGCTAAGTTCATCATTGAAGCTGCTAATCATCCAACCGATCCCGAGGCTGACGAGGTTAGTGCTTGTTTATCAAGTTCTGAACTACAATCAACTATAAAAATGTGCAAACAGTTTCATTTCATTATCTTCTTTACCTACAGATCTTGTCGAAGAAAGGGGTCATTATCCTTCCCGACATATACGCCAACTCCGGTGGAGTGACGGTTAGTTACTTCGAGTGGGTGCAGGTACCGTATTCGAACCTCGTGTGCCTATGTTACAGGCCAATCCTCATTTCCATTACCATTCTTCACACAAGATGCACATAAATAGTCTAAGGTCATTACTTTTTGTTGCAGAACATTCAAGGCTTCTTGTGGGATGAGGAAAAGGTGAACAATGAGCTAAAGACATACATGACCAAAGCATTCAAAGATGTTAAAAAAATGTGCCAGGTGCACAACTGCGACCTCCGTATGGGAGCCTTCACTCTCGGGGTTAACCGTGTTGCGCGAGCGACTGTTATGCGAGGTTGGGAAGCATAAGATGCTATATGCTGGGTTGAATAAAGAGGGAAGCTACCATGAAGCCCCTGATTTTTGTCCACAGTATTGCTGTAAACCCTCATTCATGAGGAGCAACAAAATTAGTTTTACCATTTTCGTTTGCTGCTTTATGACCAGCAGTTTTGTCCCCCAAAAGATGTTTCATTACTTAGTATGATTTTGATAAGGTTTATGGCTGAATCATATTCATAATTGATAGCAACAAAATCCATATATTGCATCTTCGATAAACAAAAATTATGAAATAAATATATCTCTGAAGAATAGAACTGAGTTACAATTGAAGTTTGTATCTAATTTTTCATAAGTTGTATCCTTATGGCTTCCTAATGGGATAGCAGAAGAGGGCATTGGTAATATTACCATTTGTTATTACTCCAAAATTGGTAAATTATATAAATCAAAGCATATGGGTATTCATATGGAGGAGAAAAAGTTTTAGGGCTGAAATTAAATTGTTATCTTTATAATTTTAAAAGATTAAATTAAATTTTACTATTTTTAGGGGATAAATTACAATTTTACTTTTATTAATTTAATTTTTTTTATATTGACAAAATTTATATTTTAAGGGGAGGCGAGACCCTGCCAGCCTCGTATCCAATTAAAAATGATTTCTACTAATTAAAAATAAAGGCATGGTTCTTTTCTATATTATCTATGATCTTTCTTTACCAATTATACATGTGTTATGTTTATTTTAATTGATAGGGATTACGAATGATGTAATAAAGAGGAGAAGAAGTAAAATAATTTTTTTCTTAAATAATTAATTGGTGTCGGTGAAATCTAGTTGACCTCTTTTATCAATCAACTGCACCATTACTTTGTGTTTGGCTTGGTGGATTGAAATGAAAAATAATTAGCTTAACATTTCTCTTAGGGTTAAATTATATTTTGGCTTTTTTTTAAGTTGCACTATAGTTTCTATATTAGGACTTAATTTTTTTATTTAAGTTAAGCCTTAAACTTGACAATTGTTTGTGGGAATAATTGTCAAGTTTAAACCTTAATGTGAGAATAATTGTCAAGTTTAAACCTTAACTTGAATAACAAAAATGTTCAAATCTGATGTGGGAATAGTTACATAGTTCAAAACTTAATATGTAAACAATTGCTAAGTTCGAGATCTAACTTAAATCAAGAAAATACACTAATTCATTAATCTTAATAACCCTAACATCTTGCTTTACATTCTACCCTTTCTCTAAAAAAATTAAATTTGAAAGTAAATATTATCTTTTTTTTACCTTGATAATTTAATTACATGATAAAAGGAAAAAAGAAGAGAAAAATTGGGTATTATTGATCTTATTTCAACAAAATAAAATAAATACAAAATTTAAAGCTTGGATTCATTTATTTTATTTAATCAATAAAATCATTTTAATTCTTTGTCTGACATTCTTCTTCTTACACAAATGATGTTTTGTTTTAGATTTCTTTATCATAAACCTCTTGAAAGGTTTGCTTCTAATGAGAAAATCATATTTATTTATTTTAAATATTTTTAGCCACAACATGTCACAAATCCAAAAGAATTATATTTTAATGTTTATAAAATTTATTTGTTTAGTCGTAAGTCTAAGATCAACTACCATTCAATGTACATAAAACTATAAATTTAATTTAAATAAAAAATCACGATTTTTCGACCATGTAAAATGAGTTTAAATATGTACAAATATGCATCAATAATTTTACCTTTAATTCGCCAAACTGCAATATTTTAAAAATAGAAAATTAGAAACCACGTTAATAATTAATTAACTTTTTTAAATTAACTTTTTAATTTTTAAAATATTTTTATTTTTAATATTTTAAAAATTAATTAATTCTTGATGTGACAATCCACGTGTATGTCACATCAAGAAAGTTAACAAATGTTAATTTTTATTCATTTTGGATGATTTGACAAACAATACTAATTTAAAGGCTAAAAAGACGCAAAAAATAAATAAAAACTTTTTTATAAAATTGGAGGGCGAATAAGTTATTATACCTAATATATATATACATTAAAAGTATTTTACTTACCTTCCAAGCTTTCTTGAAAAATAAAAGATTAATGATATAACTCATAACCTAGGAAGAACGGACACGATTCATCTCTCCTCGTATTGCTGTCATATGTGTGTTCGATATGGACACTCGTCAAACACACCCAAATATATACGAGACACGTCGGAATAAATTAAAAGAAAATAAGAAATCGAACACGGTCTCGGCACCGTCACAACACGGGTGTCTAAAAACGAACACGTGACAAACGTAGGAAAAGTAAATGGTGACTGATAACACTCTAGAATAACGTATTTTTATGTATTAATTATGTACTTATTCTGAGTATGATCCTGCTAATTTGAGCTATTTATGATCTTTTATCTCATAAGGACTAAATTTGAGGCAAAAGCAAAATTAAGGGCCAAAAGCGTGAATTTAGAGATTAAATGAGCCAATATGCAACACAAGGAAAAGTTGGTGCCAAAAGTGCAAGCATGGAGGACACAATGGTTGAAATGCAAAAAGAATAGATTTTATTCTATCAGACTCTATTTTAATTATATTAGGATAATTAATATTAAGATAATTATTAAGGATTATTTAATTTTAGAATTTTATTTTATTTATCTTTATTTATCTTCAATTAAATGTATTTATCTTTTAGGAGTTTAAGTAGGATTAGACTATCTCCCCTAACACTATAAATAGGGGGTGAAGTGACTCAAAAGAGATCCATCTTTTTTTGTAAACACTCTCTCCCCAAAAATCTAGGCTTTTGTTCTTCTCATATTTCCTTTCAATAAAATCTCTATTTTTATTTTATTTATTTTCTTTTTCACCACAACCATGAGCCACTAAACGTATCTAGCCGAAGGTTGTTGATATTCCCCAAAAAGGGTTCTTGAGGCTTAGAGTCCGTACTTAGCCTCCTCGCCAAGTATTTATCATTTCTCCGCACTGCAGGGCTGACGTTTCTGTCTATGTCCCTTAAGAAGTAAGTTTTTCAACGTATGCAAAGGCGGTTGCTTTGTATGTTTTGGGAAGGTTGCACAGTCGGTTCGTTAGCTTACTGCGTCAGAGGTTGGCGAGCCCAAGAGACAAAATGGCGCAGGATTCGCCATTGAGAAGCATTGATCTAGCATAAGACGATCCGACAGAAGCGATTGTTGGCTAGAGTCAGGTTCCACTAAATCGTAAGTCTAAATCATTGGAGCTAGTGGTCGTAGGCGTCCTCTTCCACTATAACTGGCTTATTCGGTTTGGGAATCATCATCTAAAGCCGATGATTGAACCCAAGGCGGAATGAGACAACTAGAGGTTGGAACCTCCCATAAGAATTTCCTTTCTCTCAACTCTATTTTTAATTTCTCGAATTTTCGATTCAATATTCTTAATTCTATTTTTATTTTATTTTTCGTTTCCAGATCCAAACTTTTAATTTTGTTATTTTCTTATTTTTTTTCCATGAATACAGGTTTTCTTGGTTAAGATTCTTCTTGGGATTTCACGAAACAAGATATTGTGCAAATCCAGTCCCTGAGGATTTGACCTTACTTCCCTTTTACTATTCTTTTTCATTATTTATTAGGGATAGGATATTTTTAGTGCTTTCAACGACCGCATCAGTGACTGACGAGCAGCGGTTGAAATTTTGGCTTTCAAAAGTGGCGAGAAGAAAATAATGTAAAGAAGAGGAGATGTTGCTAGGTTTTTTGGTGTGTCCTTCTATTTACTTTGTTGCTATGAGTGTTGATTTACTATTTTCGCCATTTTTATTTATGGTCTTTATTTTGTTTTTATTTGTCTTTTGACTTTAGTGTTGGTTAAATGGGTTGTGGGGCCCAAGACTTGGTGGCTGTGAAAAAATAACAGTATCTTTTTTATTTTTAATTCTTTGAATGGAATTCTTAATCCGTTTCGAACAAAAATTTAATTTGTTTGAAAAGCATTCAAGCTTTGTACTTGCTTTATTATCTTTGATGTTTCCATTTTTCACATTTTAAAAAATATTTTACTACTTTCAACGAACTTATATCAATATTTTCATTTACATTAAATATTTTAACATAACATATATATTAAAAATATTTTTTTGTTGTCATATCCTTGTCCTATTTTTAAAAAATCACAGTATAATCATCTTTGTATCACATTATACTTATATTGTGTGTCCGTGTCCGTGCCCGCGTCCGTGTTTGTGTCTGTGCTTCTTAGCTCATAACTTTTGTCTAAGATTAATTAGTATTTCTAGTGTATCTTTGGGTCAATCATCTCAGGGAACTACGACGGTGATACGCCGGTGCAGTGTTGAAATAACCTAAAACATACATCACTGCAGTAGAAGACAAGAACCCAACAGGGTACCCAACTCCTGTTGCTATCCATGAATACATTGGTTCCTGTTTCTTCCTCAATGGTGGCCCCGGTGGCACCAAATCTTTTTCACAAGGAACCTCAATTTGCACCCCACATAGTCCACTGTTATTGGCATACATTTTTGGATCAACCAGGGTATCCATTTGATGTCCTCCAGGAATCTTACCACCAAGCTTGTTGTTGCTCAAGTCTAAATAATTTAGTTCCAGGAGCTTGGAAAATGTCACTGGTATTTCACCATCAAGGGTATTGTGTGACAAATCCAAGGTCTCGACACTCTCTAGATCACCAAAACTGATTGGGATTTTGCCTGAAAGTTCTTTGAATGAAAGGTTAAGTAGCTTCAAGCTTTTGAGACCACCCAATGAATATGGAATTTCTCCTGATAACCTGTTCTTTGACAAGTCCAGAAATGTATAGATATCCCGATTTCGGATCGAAAGGCCCTGCTTTGCTTTCTTACAATTTACTATCAAATCATGGATTTCAACTGGAAATTTGAAAATTTCAGAAAGTGTTAATGGGGCATCAGGTGTTTCAATCACCCCTGTAAGGTTTCCCAAGCTTTGAGGGATTTCACCCTTGAGGTAGTTGTTGGAGAGGTCTAGGATTCTGAGACTGCTAAGACTTGACAGATCATTGGAGATTGATCCTTTAATGGAATTGTTCCTAAGATTATTAAGAACTTGAAAAGAGGACATTTGAGAGAAAAAAGCTGGAAATTCACCACTGATATTGTTGCCATGAAGATCAAGGTGCTCAAGCATAATCAAATTGCTGAAATTTTTAGGCAATGGACCGTAAAAGCAGTTTTGACTTAACGAAAGCATCACCGTAAAGAGTCTGAAATTCGAAGGAACTTTACCGGAGAAAGTGTTGGAAGAAACATCAACAAAAGCAATTAAGCTATTTGGTCCAAATGCTGGAAATTCATTGCCAGAGAAGCTGTTCTTTGACAAGTCCAGTAGCAACAACCTGTGGGTATTGGAGATAGATTTTGGCAGTGGACCATAATTGAAGCAGTATTGATTTCTGGCAATTCCCCAGAAAAGTTGTTCCTTGACAATGCAAGGACCGATAGATTTCGAGATTGAAACAACTGAGATGGCAAAGAACCTGTGAGTTTGTTATTTGATAGAATAATAGTTCCAAGATTTCTTTCAGCTAACCGCTGTGGAAAGTCTCCTTCAAGATCATTCTCACTCAAATCCAAGTAAATAAGATCAGTTTGATTAGAGATCCAGCTAGGAATTTGCCCCTTAACACTGCATGATCTCAATGATAAAGAAGATAACTTACATTTTGGTTCGATAGCCAGATTATTGTTCCATGCTAGTTTGTTTCCTCCAAGGTGCAACTTCTTCATCTCATTGAGATCAAATAACTATGTTGGGAACTCACCAGACAGCATATTCCTTATCGATGATGGGACTTCGCCACTCAACCGGTTCTTGCTCAAGTCTAAAGTTGTTAGATTCGTCAGGCTCCCAATATCAGCTGGAATCTCTAAGGAAAATGAGTTGTTCTGCAAGTTTAGAACTTCAAGCTTTCTTAGTTGCAATATTGACAATGGAATCCTGCCAGAAATTTGATTACCAGGAACTGTAAACTGCTTTAGTTCAATGAGATTTCCAATCTCTTCAGAAAGCTGTCCATGAATGAAGTTGGCATCCAAGCTCAATTGTTTCAAGCTTTTAAGACCAACAACATCATTAGGTAACACCCCTTCAATCATATTATCACTTAGATCAATGAATTCCAGGTTAGCCAAATGAAACAACTCCAAAGGAATTAAACCATTGAAGCTATTTCCTCCCATGTCCAGATACACCAGCTCGCTCAAGTTTCTCAATCCAATCCCTAAAATTTCATCTTGTATGGAATTGTAGGATGTCAAGTGACATCAAGGTCTTTATCCTGAAAATAGGAGCCAAAACAATTGAAGTCTTTCCTAGTGTAGGAAAAACACTGAAAAGATTCAGACCAGTCACTTGTTGTGAATTACATTCCACCAGAGCCCACTGACAACATTCTGAATTGGAATTCCATGTCTTTAAGCCACCAAGAAACATGTCTGTTGAGTTGATGAGAGTTGTCTGTCATCAACTCTCCAAATAGTAAATCCTTGAATTCCAGTAAAGCATCTCGTTGATCATCAAGGCATGGAAAGGAACCAATGAAGCTGAGACTTAGAACAAAAACTATGTAGTATGATTTAGAAAGTAGGCTTAAAGTGGCCATCATTTTAGCTTTTTGATGTTCACTTTTTTCACTAAATCTGCTACTGGTTATTGCTATATTTCAAGGAGGGAAGTAAACTACACTAATTCATACATGGCAGTCAAAGGGAAAGTGAATAGAAATTGTATTTTTCTTGTGTCAGGTAAAAGCGCGCTGACGTGGACACGCTTTAGTAAAAACCGCTGACAGGAACGCACTTTGGGCCGTGTAGTCTCCCGTGGGTTATTTGCAAATTAGGGCTTAGGTTTTGGGTTTTGGGTTTTGAGTTTTGGGTTTGATTAGGGTTTAAGAAAAATTAAATTAGGGTTTAAGGTTTAGGATTTTAGGGTTTTAAAGTTTATTTTTTTAATTGCTAAGTATTGTTCTAGAAAAAATAAATTTGACATGATGTGTTCTGAAAAAATTATTTTGACGAGGTGGATTTTATTTTATTTTATTTTCGAAAAAACGCTCTAAGTAGGATGCGCAGGCAGTAATAGTACAGAAAAAGCTTCCAGCTAGACACTTGTTTTGTACTGATGATTCTAAAAAAATATCTCAAGATTCCCAAGAAATCTGATAGTTGGGGTTGAAAACCGCTCCAAACAGGATGCACTGTCAGCAAAAGTACTAACAAAGCTCCCAATTGGACGACCTTTTCAATAATGCTGGTGATAGTGCATCCTTCTTAGAGCATTTTTCCCCTACAAATTTCAACCCCCACTATCTGAGGAATTATACAGAAATGAGCATCCCACTATCCCTTAGGTTATAAATGACCCAAATTTCATTCTCTTGTTGCATAAGTTGTAGCAAGCAAAATTGAAGAAGTTCAGAAGAAGAGAAATTGAAGAAGCTGAGAAGGTATAAGTTGATTTATCGTGTTAATATTTATACGAATCATTATATTTTTGCATAATGGTTTTTTTTTTGAATTTCTTTCGACAGATAATTTGGTTGAAAATGAGTGGACGTATTAGTAATGTTATTTACTACGACGGTGAGGTCATAAACACCGAGAACGACGTTGTTTTTTTATTGGAGAACACAGCATGACTAGTTTTTAACCAAAACATAGAATTGACAGAACTTCGTAAAAGAATTAAGCGCAAAATATTCAGAATGACGCCAATGAGAGTTTCGTCTATTAAGTATCAATTTTGTGCTTCGGCTAATCCCGTGACATATGACTCGTTTGATATCAAAGGTGCTTGTGGCTTGAAGGCGATGGTTCAAACACACCTCGCTAGTTGATCACCCGATCTTGAGTTATATGTTGAATTTTCAAGGTCATAAAAAGCACTTGCTGTAACAGCCTGATTTTAGGGTTAGTCAGAATAGTGGTTTTGGGACTACAATCTGAGGTCAAAATTATTATTTTATTATTTTATTAATGTTTACAGCATGATAGAATGTTTGTGTGAAAATTTCGTAAAGAAATTTTACCGTTTGAGTGGTTAATTCGATAAAAAGGACTTAATCGCGTAAAATTGAAAAGTAGCATGCTATAAGTTAAAGTGCTTATTTGCTTTACTTAATTAAAGGTGAGGTCCTTATGTTGTGATTTGACCATTGAATAATTGAGTGGACAAAGATGGAAAACCATTAAGTGTTTTATTTATGTTTTATTAATGGACATTTTGGTAATTAAATAAATAATGGTTAATTAAATAAACCAAAACATGACTTTATTCCATCTTTTTGGTGAATGTCGAATTTCTAAAGAAAGAAAACACCATTTTTGAGCTCTCATGCATTCGGCACTTCTATCTTTGATCAAGGTAAGTTTTTTGCTCGATTTTTTATGATATTTATGTTTTTGAGATCGTTGTTTCGTAATCTAGCTAGCCCGTACCTCCGATTTCGAAACTGTTAAAGATTTTGATAGTTTCCATTGTTGAATACATGTGTTAATTGATGTTTGATGATTAAATATGAAATTTTGATGATAGTTTTACATGTTTGGAAAAGTGATTTTGAGTAAAAATGTCAATTTTGGAGAAAAATAATAAATCGTGTGGTAAAAGTGTGAATAAATGAAAATATGGGCTGTTATGGAAATAATAAAATTCGGCTAGCTTGGATTTGTGTTTAATTTCATGAAATTGTGATTTTATGTGATAAGGACTAAATTGCAAAAATGTGAAAGTATAGTGGCAAAAGTGTAAAATTACCCTAATGTGTAAATTGTGTTAAATTTAGTGAATTAGTGATTAAATAAGTAAATTTTGTATTAATTTAGATCAAGAAAGGAAGAAATCAGAATTGGATCGGGGGAAGTCGAAAGTTATTGAATAGTCGTTCCGGTCCGTTCGTGTCCATACGAGGTAAGTTCATAAGTGAATAAATGTTCTTGAATTCAAATGTATATGTTTTATATATTACCGAATTGAATTGTATTTATATACATATTGCTGAATTGAATTGAGCATGGAATGACGTGTTTCGAGCTAGAATTGATTGAATTATGACGTCCGAAAGCCCCGTACGAACTATAGGAATAGTATAGGATATATATGTCATGACATAGGATTCCGAGATGTGTCATCGTGTAAGACCACGTCTGGGATATTGGCATCAATTTGTGATTTACGTGTAAGATATGTCTGGGACATCGGTATCGTATATGATTTCGTGTAAGACCCTGTCTGGGACAGTGGCACCGATATGTGATAACATGTAAGACCATATCTGGGATATGGCGCTGTATGAGCTTTCCGAGCTATCCGAGTATTGTAACACCTCTTACCCAATACCGTTGCCGGAGTCGAGCATGAGGCGTTACTTGACTTAACTTTAAAGTTCGGGGCATAAAAATTTACTTTCAAATTTAATTTCATCATTCATAATAAAGCTGTCCACTTGCGCAGAAGCCACTAAAATAATTATAATTTAAGCTACAAAACTCTAAATTTAGATCCGTAAATTTTCCCTGAAACTAGACTCATATATCTATTCACCATAAATTTTTAAGAATTTTTGGTTTATCCAATTAGTACAGTTTCTTAGTTGAATTATCCCCTGTTTCACTGATTGACTATCCTGACCACTCATCACTAAAATTTAATTATCTCTTATTATAGAGTTCATATGGTGCTTAAAATTATTTCGACTGAAAATAGACTCATTAAGGAATCTATAAATATAAATTATAACTCATAATTACTTCTTTACAATTTTAATGAATTTCTAAAGTCGAACAGGGACTTCAAAACATTCTTGCCTGTTTCACTAAAATTCAAATATCTAAAAGTATATAATTCTTTTTCTTACTCCATTTCTTTCATGTGAAAGTATATAATTCTTTTTCTTACTCCATTTCTTTCATGTGAAAGTATACTCTTTCAGCTTTGATTTCATATCTCACTCAACTTCTAATTCTATTTCCACTATTTTTGGTGATTTTTCAAAGTTACATCAATGCTGCTGTCCAAGAACTACTCCATTGCAATTTTTAAAAAAAATTCAATACAACCCCTTTATAATTGTCTAACCTTCCCTGCAAATTTCAAATCACAACCAATTCCAGTATTTCATCTACTTCATTTAAATACTAATGAAGTTCGACCAATCAACCATTTCAAACTAAAGACATGTATATATTTCGATATCTAACACAACCATAACATTCAAATTTACTTTGCATACTTAGTCATTCATTCTATTACTTTTACTTCAATTCCTATACATGCCATATAAATCCAAAAGTTGCTTAACATAATCTACGGAGTATATCTGGATAGTGTGATTCTTGATGTAGATCCGATCCTCCGAATGTATAAATACGTTAATCTACAAAAACAATAAACACACACATGTAAGCTTATAGAAAAGCTTAGTAAGTTCATAGGCATAAAACATAAATCTTACCAAACACTTGTACACTTATACAATATACACCATTACTAAATTTACCTGTCAACCACAATCTTTGGTGAGTTCCTTGGTATAAACTCACTACTACTTATTCTTTGACCATAATTCCTTTGGGCCCATTTGTCACTTACCATCCTTGATCAAAATTAAGGAACGGTCACGGAAAATTGAGTACTTCACTTTCACTTTGCCATAGTATAACTATGGTCTTACGTATGATCATTTATCATTTGTCCCTGATCAGATAAGTGTAGCTAAGCTACCACTTATCACTTTGTCACTTGATCAGATAAGTATAGCACTTATCACTTTTTCACTTGATCAGATAAGTATAACACTTATCACTTTTTCACTTGATCAGATCAGTGTAGCTAAAGCTACCACTTATCACTTTGTCTCTTGATCAGATAAGTGTAGCACTTATCACTTTTTCACTTGATCAGATAAGTATAACACTTATCACTTTTTCACTTGATCAAATAAGTATAACACTTATCACTTTTTCACTTGATCAGATAAGTGTAGCTATAGCTACCACTTATCACTTTGTCTCTTGATCAGATAAGTGTAGCACTTATCACTTTTTCGCTTGATCAGATAAGTGTAGCTAAAGCTACCACTTATCACTTTATCTCTTGATCAGAAGTACTCAAATCCGGCGTTCCGCTTAATTTGATCATTTATTCGATTTTCGCATTTTTATTTTACTCTCTTTTCAACACTAAATACATTTCATCATACATTATATAATTCATGAAATTAACATTTAATCATTAAATTTCAGCCATATGAACTTACCTGGGTCGATTTGCAGAATTTGTAAAAGTTCAGGGACTAATCAACTACTTTTTCTTTTCCTCGGCTTGCTTCGGGTTCTCGATCTAAAATACAAATTTATTCATTCATCAGCATATAATTCTATTCTAATCCATTTCACAATTTATGCCCTTAAATTTTCGAAATTACACTTTTACCCCAAACTTTATAGTTTTTACAATTTGGTCCCTACTCAATTAACCCCTCAATTGATCTAATTTTTCTCAATCAACACCTTTTCCAACTATTTTAGACTACTACATAGCCTTTCATATTCAAAACCGCAACACCAAACCCTAATTCCCAACTTTTTCACAATTAGGTCCCTAAAATCAATTTCTATCAAAATTACTTTAATAGAATCATCATATAACAAAATCAAATCTTTAATTACATGCTTATTCATCATAAAAATTCAGTACTCATCAATGGTAACTTTCAAATCAGCCATAAGATCAATAACTAATGAAACAATTAGTTGGACGTAATTGTAAAAGTATCAAAACCACAAAAATTAGAAGAAATAATCAAGAATTAAACTTACGTGATTCAAATATATGAAAAACCAGCTTGGAGGGACTCTTCAATGGCATTTTATGGCTGATAATTATGAAGAATTGCCTAGAAACTCTTTTAATTGAGATTTTTATTTGTTAACTTTTACAAAATTTCCAATTTTACCCTTATTACATCACTTTTCCAGATTTTTCTTGCCCAACCGTCTAGCCCATATAGTTTGGGCCTAATTTCCTTTAAATCCTCCTTTTAATCACTTAAGCTATTTAATCACAATTTAACAAATTTTACACTATTTTCAATTTAGTCCTTTTAGTTAATTGACTATCCAAGCGTTAAAATTTTCTAACTGAAACTTTAATACCAACTCAATGACACTCTAAAAATATTTCTAAAAATACTTATGGCTCGGTTTAAAATCTTTGAGGTCTCGATACCTCGTTTTCAATTTTAATTTTTTTAATATTTATTCCTAGTACACTATTCACTATTTCAAAAATTTTCCCAACTTCACATTTACTCATTCTCACTAAATTAATAATATTTTCTACTCATTTGTCAGATTTAGTGATCTCGAATCACCATTCCGACATCACTGAAAATTCAGGCCATTACAAGTATCCTTATTGATTTCGAATGGTTCAACAGGTAATATTGAGAAATGGATGACTATGTGAAAGTATATCCGATTCAGGTACATACGAAGTGTATATGTTATTCAAAAATTGAAAGGTGAGTATGTTTAAAATGACGATATGTGAAATATATGATAATGAATGAAATGAATGTATACAAATGAACGTTGTGTTACATATGCTCATTATATGAAATTGTTGTCATATGTTCGAACATGGGAATTATGAAACATGAAACATGGTGTTGAGGTATGCTAATTTGGTTTGAAATTTGGATTAGATAATTGATATCGAGATGGTGGTGTTATGATGCATGGTTAGCATATATGTGAAATGGCTAGTAAAGCATGACTTGTTCTGGTTGGTTATGTAATTAATATGTGCAAATTTAATTTATATGATTAAGCTAACATTTGCTATTCGAATTTGAAAGCATGGTTTATATGTTCATTGATAAATAAGATAAGTGAAGTTACTTAATGTGGTCATAAGAATTTACGAGTATGATGAATGTATATGTGGTTGAGATTTGCTAAATTCTGCCCAGTTAAATTGAATTATAAATATCATTGAGATGATTTATTTGCTTATGGCTTACTAAGCCTTCTAAGCTTACTATGTGTGCTTTTTTACTATGTTTATAGAGTTTCAGAGACTTGCTCGGGTTGAAAGTCATAGGAGACCTCATCACACTATTCGGTTATCGCTTCGATAAATATAAGCTTTGAGTTTTTGGTTAAGTGGCATGTATAGGCTTGTTTTGATAAGTTTGGTTTTGAAATTTGTATATATGTATATAGCCATGCGAAAATGGCTTGATCATGATACTAATGTTGGTATAAATATATTCGGTCATGTTATAAGCTTAATTTGGAGGTATGTTTCATGTTAAATATGTTTGTGATGTTGGTTATATGATTCGGCAATGAGAAATGTTAATGATGATGTATAATCGGCCATGAAAGTAGCTCATTTTGGATGTATAATTTGTCTTGTATAGAGGTTTGAAAGTGGTAAATGATGTGTTTTTGACATAATACATATGCTCACATAAGTTATGTATGTGTGATAGCTTGCATATTGATTGTTAAAGTACAGATTGTGATAGTAAAAATATGAACATATATTGTAATTTATTTGATGGTCATTTAGGTACGGTTATAAATGGTATAATTAGCTTTTGATTCGAATTGTGAAATTGGTTGGATTATCGGAGGATAAATTTTATGACCGAATATATGGTTAAAAGATCGATTGTGCATATGTATTTTGGAAACGGTAAAGGGTGTGTATTTATATTTGGCTAATAATAGGAAAAATATACTTATCCATGCCTGTGATATGTTTTGTTCGTGATTTTGGTAATTAATGGTTAAGTTGTTAAGTCAAATGCTTGAGTTTAAAATATACCATATATGTGATTTGTGAATTTGGTAAAGGATAGATAGGTATTTTGGATATTTATTAGTCAAGGGTATTGTAATTATGGTATGATTTGATTCGGCTCTTTTATATATAAAATTGGTAGTTATTATTTTGGTAAAATATGCATAATATGGTAAAACCAAATTTTATACTTGACCATTATGTGAAGTTGTTAACATCGTATATATATATATATATATATATATATATATATATATTAACGTTTAATAAATCATGTGGTTTGGCTTGACTTAGTAAAATATGAAGAAGTGCATAATTATAAATAACACTTTTGGAAAGTAGTTAATGAAATAGATTTATATGAATGGATGTCTTAATATATGATCGGTATATGAAAAAAAAATTATACTTGGTTATAAGTTAAGTATTTGATTGCCATGATTCATTGGTTATAATGTTTGAATATTAATTTGGGCAGAGTATGAATTATAGAATCGAAGCACGTTAGTTTGGTTTAAAATTATACTAGATGAATAGAATTGAAATGATTATATTTTTTGGAACTTGAATTGAAATGAATGTCTGTTCTGAGTTGTATTTTGATCGGTAATGCCTCGCAACCCTAATCCAACGACGGACACGGGTTAGGGGTGTTGCACTAGCTACTTCAACATCTACTAATGTTCGAGAGGAATACACAACCCCTGCCCGATACCCTCTAGTGGGAGGTAGAACACGGAATCGTCTATTTTTTGTGGCAAGACGGAATACACGACCCTTGCCTGACACTCCGTTAGTGGATCGGACATGCACCTCGATGGGTCGATGTTCAATGCTAGAAATACTTACTGGGGAATGGCATCAACTTCTAGTGGTTGGCAATCCACATCTGATTGGGGACGTTCTAAAACGTACACGATGAGGGATGATGTACTCCCTATGACGTCTACCGACAAAGGGACCTCCTACATTACAGATGTTGGTGGGTCAAATGATGACTCCGATGTGGATCCACCCAGGGAGCCCACTGCCAATTGTGCAGAAGTTGCATTATTTTTTGAATCGGAGTATGTTCCAACTGAACCTGAAGATGGTGAAGGGGGTTTAGATAAGGAAGGTTTTCTCAGTGCATTGAAGCAAGATAGCATCAAAAATAGGGTTAACTACCATGTGGTTAAATTCCAATCTGAAAAGTTCGAGACCAAGTGTGTAGTGCGAGACGGTACATGTTCATGGAAAATCATGGCTTCGGTTAAGAAGAGGACAGGGTTGTGGGAGATAAAGAAGTTCACCGATCCCCATATATGTGTTGCCTCTTGTACAATATCACTAGGTGTTTAGGGTTTTTCAATATTATGGATATTATTTAATGTTACATTATTTAACGTACTCATACATTGGTAGGTGTTTCACAAGATCATCCCAAGCTAGATTCAGATATGGTAGAGGGCTTAATACTGCCGATGGTGAAAGCGGAACCCAGCACTGCTATGTCGGTCTTAATTGTCAATATTCGTAACCAATTCAAACACACACCTTCTTACCTCAAGGCTTGGATAGCTAAGTAAAAGGCGTTGGAGAAAGTGCACAGTGGGTGAGATGCTTCATATAATGAGGTGTGGTAGTGGTGTCAGGTGCTGGAGAGGTGCATCCCAGGTTATGTAACAGACATTGAAAAGGTTCCTGCGTACTACAACGACCGCTTGCTCCGTGGATGCCAAGCATTCAAGCGTCTATTTTGGAGTTTTAAGCAATGTTGGGATTCATTTTAGTACTGCAAGCCATTGGTACAAATTAACGGTACCTTTATGTATAGTAGATATACCCATTGGCTATTGCTAGTTGTGGCAAAGGATTGTGATGGGAGGATCCTTCAAATTGCATTTGCAATAACACTGGGGGAGTCAGGTGACGAATGAGATTTCTTTCTTTCTGGGTTGAGGAGGCATGTATGCCCCCAACCTAATATCTATGTCATATCGGATCGGGGCCCTGGAATACTAGCCACAATTGAACTACAGGAAAACCTTTGGATCGTACACACCATTGATATTGTCTAAGGCACGTTACGTCCAACTACTACGAGCAATATCGGTCTACTGTTGAACGACGACAAGTGACCAACATGGATATTTAATCGCAACCAATATTATTTGGTTTGTAACATTCAATTTGTTCTGAATGGAAGAGTGGTATGTAATTATCGCTATCCACTTATATTGTCAGGGTATGAGATCAATAAGGACTATTTTCATGAGATGTTTACGATTTTACGGTCAATTAACGATCAAGGTGCAAACTACCTCTGTAACATACCTTTTAATCAGTGGACACAATCATACGACAGCGGCCTACGATATGGTCAGATGACCTCAAACCTAGTTGAATGCATCAATTTTGTTTTTAAAAGGAACGAGTTATTTGCCGATAACCTCGGTTGCCAATAACCTTAGTTGTTCCCAAACCAAGTAGTGAGTTATAAAGGCCTAATGTAAGGAGGCCATGTATGGTGCTGGAAGGTAGTTCAAGAAATTAATAAGGCCAAGGCGCAGTCCAACTTCATGCACGTAGTCTATCACGATCGAAACAACCTATGGTTTCGTACGACAGAGTTCGATAGATCGAACCAAGGTATTCCCAGCGAACAATATCGTGTACACCTCATAAATAGGACTTGCGGTTGTGGGAGGTTTGACACACTTTGTTATCCATGCACTCATCTAATTGCAGCTTGTCAGAATCTCCGTTTCGATCCCATGAGCTATGTCGACGACGTGTACAAATTAGAATACATGTACAACGTGTAGAGACATGTATTCCTACCAATCCCAGATGACTATAAGTGCCCATCTGTATCGCTTACTCCGTTTAAGTTGTTACCGGATAGAGAATTGCGTCGCAAACCAAAAGATCGACCGTTCTCGACTAGAATACGTGATAATATGGATATCTGGGAAAAAACTAACCAATAGAGGTTATACGGATGGTGTAGGAACTCGGGTCATACAATGCCAACATGCCCACATCGAAATAACTTCTGTAAAGGCCCAATTTCATCCGGCCCCACAAAGAAAAACAAACAAATAAAAATAATAAATAGTTCATTAAAAATCCATTTACAAATACAAAAAAAACCCTAAAAGCCCAAAAAACCTAAAGCCCATTTGCCCACTGTCTTAAACTAACAACAAAACCCTAATCCCTCCAGCACTGCTCCCCACGCCATGTCAGTAAGCACGCCCCTAGCCACTATCGCCATGTTACCTGCAAAAATAACAGAGACAGAGGAAAGACAGAAACATAGATAAAGAAAAAAAGAAAAAGGAAATATGTTGTAATATTCGGCTATAAAGCCTAAGCCACCATGTAACACAAAGGGGAGAGAATGAAATAGAAAAAAAAAACAGAACAGAAGTTTGAAAAAAAAAAAGGTAGTTCTTTTATTTTTTTTAATTTTCGAAGCAAACAAAAAAAAGAAAAAAATTTTAACTTTTTTTACCTGTTAAAGTGTCGTCGTGGAACCCCCCTTTTCCTTGACTTGAGAAGCCTCGAAACCCCTAGGGTTCTGTCAAGGGCCTCATCTGAAAAGGGAGAAGCCGAAGGGTTTCTTGGTCCATAGCCGAAATTTGGCTGAGTTTTTGAGGATTTTAACCTCGGATTTGTATTCCAAGTGAAAATGGGGCAAAAAGAGAATTTTTTGAGAATTTTCGACCACCAAAGGTGGCGATCGCCGATGCCAATGATCGGTAGCTGTAGCAGCATGCGGCAGCCTTGTGGCCAGAGGCGGAGAGAGAATTTGAGAGAAAAAATAAGAAAGGGAATAGTTTTTTTTTAAAAACTGATAAAAATGAATTTTTTTTAAACATTTTAACTTATATAGCCCCCACAAAACGGCTGCACTTTAAGCTTGGCTTCAAACGCCCAAAACGATGTCATTTCAAGCCTGACCTGAATATCCGACTTGATCCTCCTAGGATCCGCGTGTTTTCGCAAGGGATGGGTCTAATTGCCACTTTGGTCCTTCCGTTTTTTCCCCTTTTTAATTACGTCCTATTTCTTTTTTATTTGTTTTACTTTCACCCCTTTAATTTTAATTTCTTTACAAGTTAGTCCCTTAACCCAGTGTTGGCCTAAGGGAATGAAATGGGTTTGGGATAATTTCATTTTTAGTCCCTGTACTTTTCTATTTTATTTTAATTTGAGCCTTTATGTTCTATTTTTATAATTTATACTTTAAAATTTATTGCATTTTCAATCTAGTCCCTTGTTCATTTAATTAAATCTCTGTACTTGCTTTTTTTTAAATTTTCACCCAAGTTGCATAATTTACATTTTTCCCTCAATTTCCTAATTATTTTACTTTAGTCCTTTATTTTTAATTATTGATGCTATTAATACTATTAAGTGATTATCGTTGCTAATTAATATTATTTTTGTTAAAATTTGCTCAAATATCAATATTTTATGTAATTATATTATTATCATACATTTTGTATTATTTCATTATTATTATCATTATTATATAGTATTATTAATTGAATATTTTTTATTGTTATTATTTATTATTATTGTATTCACTGTAGTTTGTCATTTTATTTCATTATTTATGTTGTTATTTTGTTAATATCATAATTTTGCCATCATCGTGCATTGTAAATATTGCTACATACATTCATCTGTTTTTCGGCTCAAGCGCATAAAGAGAAAAAATAATTAAAACCAAGGCAATGTTTGTTATTTTTGGGATTCAAGGAGTCATGCTCCTAACTTACAGAGTATGGCCTCTTCCTAGAATCAAAATAATCAAACATCCTTTTAAAATTCAGTACACATAGGACTTCGGTAATAATTAAATGACTATTATTCTTGTTTTCGAGGATTTAAGACCTCGTGCCCTGACTTACAGGGCATGATCTTTTCTTCTCGATTAACTCGAAATAAGAATGCATTTTTCATAAAATTTAATTTAGTTAGCGATATTTTAATCAAATAACATTATGCAAAAAAAGGGGATCATACTTTAAATTTTCTTTGAATTCTCAATTCTCGACACTAAGACATCAAGTAATCAACTAGATACCAATTTTGGGCGCTATGAGTTTGCTAATCCTTCCTCATGCGTAACCCAATCACGAACTCATTTCATGGATTTTGTAGACCGAAAATCATCGTTTTAGTAAATCTAACCTTTTATTAAAATGATCAAATTACGAAGTGATCCGATCACATCTAATAAAAAGGATTGGTGGCGACTCCATTTTCGTTTTTAAAATTTAAAGTCGATTTCTAAAAAAGGGTTTCAACAACTTCTAATTTATTAAATGAAACAATATAAAAATAATTTATACAAAAATATTCAAAAAAAAACTTCTATTTTATTAAATGAAACAATATAAAAATAATTTGTACAAAAATATTCAAAAATAAATCAATGCATGTGTCGGTCGAAATCAGTGCCACATAGGAGTGGTCGATAGTTACGTGCTGGATTCCTTCTGGGTTCAGTTTTTGGTCGGGGTTGTGGTTGTTCGGGATCAGCTTATGGTTGTGGGTGTTGGGAAGATGACCCACCTTGATAGAACAAAGATCACGGAGGTGTTTGCATTACCCACGGCGAATGAATGTAACCGGCTTGAATCTTATAAGGCAATGGGGATTAGAAATGAGTTGAGCTCTCCGACGGTGTCTGGTATGGTCCCTCCTTGGACGATGGCCTATATATCATCGGTTGACTCGGAGTCATCAGGAAATGAGTTGCACTGGGTCATACATGCCAACCTTGCATAAGACTGGAAAAAGTATACATATAAGGATTAGGATACACATAAGGGTTAAGATACGCACCTTGCATAGTCTGAAAAGGCAATGGTGTAGGTATCATCGCTTGCTTCATTGGGACTAGTGATTGCATAGGCGCTATTGATGCACCCGCCTCGCCATCCCTTGTCATTGGATTTAAAGGGCCCTGTCGTTCTCTTTCGACACAAATTAGCCGATGCCTCTCCTCTTCCGAGGGCAAATATGGCTTGCCATGGATCCTAAACCATGGCACATAATCTGGATCACACGCTAACTTCGGAACGATAATCGGTTTGCGAGTAGGTATATTATCGTACCGATTTTCCCACATTTCGATATATTTCGAGTGGAAAAGTCGCCAATGCGTATCTGGTCGTCGTAAGTCGATTTTGTGCTCATCATCGAGCACTTCAGGTGCCACGGGAATCGGTTTTCGAAATTCAAATTGCTGCAACACTCTATCTGTCTGGTGCATCTCAATGGTAGCGTAGCTGACCAATCGAACCCTAATGTGCCAGATGTTCAGATTCTGTAGGAATTCATCTAGAATTACTGCCCGAATTGCCGGATCCTCGTATGATATCCATTGAAACTATATGAACGTGATAAAAATATTAGTTATATAGAAAATACTAAATACGAAATTGACTATGTTATGTCTATATAGTTCAAAATGAAATAAATACTTAATGCACTTCCGACCGTTGGTCTAATAGAAGTTGTATATCTTCAAGAGCGGTAGGTATTCTCTCGTAACTCGACGAATGGTTCCACCTATTTAAATAAAATTTTAGCATAAAATTTTATTTTAAATCTATTTAATAATTATAAAATCTAAAATAAATTTTACCTTATTAAGAGTGAGAATGTATACAAATGGTCCACTTGAGGACGTAAAAATGGAAAGCGAAACCGAGTCCATGATTGTAGCAGTGAGAGGCAACCTCTGATTTTGATTTATTTGGTTGCGTCGCTCGACACATCTCTCGGTACAATGTCGCCAACACGATAGACCCCCAACTGAGTTCGTCAGCTGCTCTAAAATCGATGAGTTTTAGCGGCCACCTTAGATGTACGAGGTTTCGTGACTTGTCCGGGATCAGATAACCTCCGATGATCTGAAGGATGTACACCCTAGCATATCGTACTCTTTGTACTTCAGTCGAACCATCCCTTGGCACCAGGAATGTCTCTCATAGCTAGCCCATATCGATCCGGCCTCCGTAAATAATATCTAGAATTGCACCTAAAAGACCATAACATATGGCTCCCCAATCAGCAGATTGAGCGGGCCCGATGAGTACGGACTCATCCACCGATAACCCCAACTGTAATTGCACATCCTTTAAAGTAACGGTACACTCCTCACATGGAAGATGGAATGTGTGCGTCTCGGGTCTCCACCTCTCCACAAACGCGCTAATGAGTTTCGGGTCCAACTTTCACTCTCGGCCTATATTGGTCATATGCCAAAACCCGCTTCACTCAAGTAATTTTCAATCAACGATGATGGAGGACCAGGCAGATTACAAATAAAACATTGTAACACTCGATCTACCGACTATTATAAAAAAATTATAAAAAAATATTAATTGAATTATAAAAATAAAATAAAAATATTAAATAATATTAAAAGTAAAATTAACCCTTACCATTTTCATTTGGTCAACAGAGATATGTTTATCATCGAGACGAATTAATTGTCGAGTCTTTGCTAACACGATCAAATTTCTTAGAAATTATAAAAAAAATACTAATTCAAACAAAAATTAAAATTTTAGAGAGCTTTTTTGAGAAATTTAGAGAGAAATTTGAAAAAAATATAAAATTGGTGTGAAAAATGGGTGGGGGTTTTATTATCTTTTTTTCCTTACCGTTGTGCCCAACGGTCAGATTTTTTAAACGGCCGTTGGAGATGACTGTTGGGGGATTACAGGGGGAAAAACGCGTCCCCGTCAGGGCTTTTTACTAAAGCGCGTCCACGTCAATGCGCTTTTGCCTGACACAAGAAAAATACAATCCCGTCAACGCTTTTCTGCGTTATCCCCTAAAAACGCGTCCACGTCAGCACGTTTTTGAATTTTCAATCCATACCCGTTATTCTTTTTTGGAACGACCCATTTCTATAAATAGTTTCAAAAATAGAACTTTATTGGTACTATACCCGATTTATAAATCTTTTATTTAATTATTATTAAATCGATAATCAATCTGAAAACCAATAGTCTAACTACAAAAAACAATTGAGTTATAAACCATATTCTGAAATGTCAAAATGCATTTCTTGGGCAGATTTGTTTCGAGGGGAAATCAAAGGAAGTAATAAAGGATGGAGAAGTGGTCAGACTTCCCATTATTTTTATGATTAATCACAATGATTTTCGTAATTAATAAATAAGATCAGCAATGTGAATGAAGAGGATGATGAGTATATTGAAAAGAACCCCCGCGGTGTGAAGCTGAATGGTTTCCAACTTAAGGAAAAAACAATTGCAATTTAGTAGCAGCCATTTATAATAAATTCAAAGCATTTTATGATTCAATAAACAGCTGCCATTACTTTCTGAGGTTCTCAATTTGTATTTGTGCTCTTTTCTTTCTCCCTTTTTACATATGAGAGGTTTCTATAGCTGAATTAACCCCCCACCACCCATTATCTCAACACCAAATATACCTCAACAGCTTCAGATTTTTAACATTTTTGGACTCTCGTAATTTACAGTCCAGAGTTAGCAGACCGTCCGCCCATAACAAATCGATGCAATGTAGAGATTTTTTGCCCATTTTTCCTACAATAACACCACCAGAAACAGTGAATAATCGTCACATATTCAAAAACTAAACTCCTCAAAGAGGTGGAGCTTTTAATGCATGAACAAGTTAAAAACTGCATTGCCAGAGGTTTTAAAAAGATAACAAGGGGATGAATATCGGCTTATGCCCACCTTTACATGGGTGCTTGGAAAGGCAGATGTGCGAAGAGTTTCCTGAGTTTCATCCATCGTTTTTCGTTTTGGAATGCTCAGTATGAAGGCAGCTTGATCTACGGTCGCAGCCATAGATGTTATCCGGTAACCACTTTCCCATCGCCGATGTATTCCTTCGCTTGGATACAAAAAATCAAGCTCCACAACCTTGAATCATTAAATTAAATACACAATGAAGTTATAACCAGCTATTTTGGAAATGGAGGGCAGTAGAGAAATAGATGTACATAAAGAGCAAAAGAAAGGAATACCTGGTCAGAGAATCCAGCGTTCCTCGACATCACTACACCCCAGCGACTCCCAGCAGTTGTCATTGATGTTACATGAAACCCCTCTTTCCACTTCTTGTTTATCCATTTGAAGGGAAAAGATTCGCTTACTTTGTAGGACTGCTGAGTGTAAGGAGTTCCTACAAATCACAGAATTTCGAAAGCAGCTTAGTAACAATCTGAGGCATGCTCAAAACTCATTACTTTAGCCAATCTCAGCTTGCAGCTGACAAAGCTAGACGTTACGCGCACTTCCTTGCTTAAGGTTTAATTACATCAAACAAGCCTCAATGATACAATCTCTAGGCTGATTTGAAAATATATTCAAATTCATCTGTTAATAATCATCAAGCTATCAATGGCTGCAGCATCTTCGCAGCAGGTACAGGAATATGCACATAAATTGGAAGTGTATCATCCAGGCTAAATTGTAAATATGAAGTTAGTGCAAGACTATGGTCTTAGAAAATTCAGTGGCATAAATATATTTGGTAGGAAATTACCAACCTTTCGACATAACAACCAAGGAACTCCCGTTATTTGCTCCAGCTATTGAACTAATATAGTAGTTCCTTTCCCACTGCTCCATAATCCAATCCTAATGAAATCCAATTGGGATATTAAAGTAAGTCAAAATGTATGTAATCCGAAAAGAAAAATTGACAGGAACTAGTGCTTTAGAATAATAACCTTGTGCAGAAAGACTGCTGACAATTCATAAACCTGGGAAGTGAAACCTGTTCCCGCATCCATGATCAGGGCCCAGAGATTTGCCGCTGAAGCCACACAACTAATAAACAATGCATCTTCATTACCCTTCTCTACATGCTGATGCAACCTTGAATCTGCTACGTTGTAGTGATATCTACAAGATTGATAAAAAGTTACGGAAACGTGGAACAACATTTGAGAACTACCCGACAAAGAACAAACTCTATGCAGAACAATTTGTAAACCTCATGGCTCAATATCTCATATTTTTAACAAAGAAGCATGCACCATAAAAACAACATCAAAGAGCGGCAATCTGATTTGAGTGGACCATTTTCAACTTTGAACACCATATATGTTTCGTCATCACATATGAGACATCAATAATGGGAAGTGTTCTCCAAATATGCTACAATATTACTGTGAAGATGAAAACATGCAGAAACAACGAGATTAACGCAATGCCTGAATGGCTTCTGGCAAATGTTGATATTCATACCACTCAATTAAACCCAGCAGTGGAGATATAATGATAGAGTGGTACATGATAAAAGCAGAAGTACAAATGAATATTATATTTAACAAGAAAATGCAACTTTACCGCTGCTTCATGGGACGTCGTGCATTGTAAACAGAAACCCACTGAGTAGCAGGACTACCCAGTCGTACTTTTTTCTTAGGTTGCTCATCTTCTTCCAAATTAATGACTAATCTTCCACGCTTTTGCCCAACCTATTTATACAAAAAGCAAACAGAGAAAGGTTGTTCATTTGAATACCCTATGCAATCCAGTTTAATTGAGGGGGGAAAACAACAACCTTAAGAGCTCCATCAATTCTAATTGGTCTCAATGGTATGCATGGATCAATTAGGCTTTCAAAGAAGGATATGAGCTTGGCATAATTGGGCTCCTCATCAAACTTCATATTTATAACAGCTTCAAGAAACTGCTTGAACGGGGCAGGACAAAAGCAGCACATCAACTCTGGAGATGTACCCATCTTTTTCTTGCAAACCAGAAAACTTTTGTCATCCCCCTGTGCAGTTCCAAAAAGTAAACAAGAATAACTCAGGCAGGAAATAAAATCAGATTATGTAAATCATCAATCAAAACAACAAACGAAACCTGATAACCCTGCCATGGTAACCGTCCTTTTATGAGAAATATCAATGTGTATGCCAATGACTCAAGGTCATCCCTACGACTTCCAGTCCGACCTAAATGAGCATGTACACTAGCATACCTAATTGTTCCCCTGACAGAAGAAATATCCAAAGATATTAATACCAAGCTTAAGCAATAATTAATGACATTTAAAAAAAAACAGGTATACGCACCTGAATACATCAGGCCTCTGATCATAATCAATGTGTTTATCAGAGTGTGCATCTTTCCATCTAGAGGCTGATCCAAGAACATGGGAGGCAGGCAGTAATAAGTACTAAATCTTGAATAGCATTTATTACAATTCAATAAGACATGACTGAAAATAAAATAGAAATCTTCCATTGAAGAGAATATAAACTAGTAGTTAACCATGATGTGATCATGGTTGACAGTTCAGGAAGAAAATACAATTAGCAGGGAAGAGAGGACAGAGGCAAATATACCTAAACCAAGATCAATAAGATATAGCTTCTTCTCATCGACTGATCCTGGTTGACCTAATAGAAAATTCTCAGGTTTCACGTCGCCATGCACAAACCTTTCTTCAAGCAGACAATAAACAATAACAATAAGTTGCTACTATGCAAAACAGGAAGGTGAATTTAGTAAAATGCAGAAGGGTAATGTATGACCAACCCCTTTAAATGAAGCTTTTCAAGAATTGATATTGCCTCCACTGCAATGCAGGCAACCATATTTGGTGACATCCTGTCACAGTACAACATGTTACAAAGCTGAAAGAGTATAGCAGACATATGTACTCGGGTAGAAATGTACGGGTAGGTACAGCAAAGAGAAAAGAAGAAGATTCTATTTCTTACGATTGTCCTAGAGAATTCCAAACATCCCAGAGACTAGGACCAAGCATATCCATTACCTGAAACATTCATTATAGTTTTGTAAGATACATTAAGTAATTAGTGAGTTAAGACACTACAGAGCTAAAAACAAAAACAAAATGAAAATGAAAAATCACCAGAATGTAGAAGTCTCCCTGGCGACCCTTGTAGTGCACCCCAGGAATCCCATAGCATCCATTTAGGGTACTTTTCATTTCACAATTAGATTAAAAGGAAAACAGTTAGAATTTCCTCACTGCACCAAAATAGATAGTAATGTTTAATAATTTTTATGATAAAAATGCCATACTTGTAGACTTGCCACTCATAAGGTGGACCATAATTGCAACCTTTACTGTTTCGGTGCTCTAACTTCAAGGCTACCTGTGATGAAAACATCTCATAACATTACATCCCAAGTGGATTAACCTGGAAAACCCTTAAACAAGGCATGAGTTTCCAAGCCATACCTCAATTGCATCTGGTCCAATTCTATCACTACCGCCACTTACCCTTCGGCCGACATAAACTTGGCCAAAACCACCCTTACCCAATTTCCTTTCTACCTTATATGCAGGAGAATTGCCCACTTGTACCTGCAATGAGTAACAAAGTGATATTCAGTCAAGAGCTTCCTTAAGAAGAACGACACTAACGAGGAATGTTTTTGTTGGTAAGAAACTAATGATAAACTCAAAACAGAAATGATTATCCAAATAGTTTTCAGCAAATTTTAAATGCTGAAATAAAGAAACCACTATATCTGAAATTGTATTAGCAACATAGTCAGCTCTTAACTGAAAAAAAGCATACAGGAAAAAAATTGTACTCAGCTGCTTTTCTCATCAAGAGTGAGGCAACTTAATATGGAAGACTTAAGCTAAAAATAAATATATCTAGCAAAAAGGAAATATTAAATTAGTAATATGAAGCACCATTTCAGGAACCGGGGTTGTGCTAGCTTCTTCTTCAACTCCCACTATTTTGTCACCACTTCCACCCTCCATCGCAATATCTTTATCTGCCACTACCTCTGCTTGGTTGAAAACAGGTTCAGCCGCAGCCAAAGGTGCAGCCTCAGGAAGAACTTGACAAAGCTCAGGGTCAAAATCTGTCAACCTAATGCCCCGGCCTCTACCAGCAGCTCTTGGCCTTGTGGGTACCGCTGGTGAGGGTCCTTTGGCCACACCTACAGCATTACCCCTTCCTCTTCCACCAACTCTCCTCCTTGATCTGTTTTGAGCAGGCAGTACCCAATTCTCTGCTTGAACAACAGGCTGAGAAGGAGGCTCAAGATCACCAAGGCGTTTCGATCTCCGGGCTCCACTTCGCAATTCTGGCATCCTCACTCCATGCAATTCACATTGCCCGACTTCCCTCAGCACCACTCCAGATCTCCTGTAACCAAAAAGTAACCAACTTTACCAACATAGAAACTAATAAACACATATAGCAAAGCACCGCAGATTTGCAAAGATCAAATGATCAATGACTAAGTAATGAAATTTTTTAACGCGCCCTTATGAAAAAAAAAAACCAAGATTTACATAAGCTTTTGCTGTCATGACATTGCCAGATACCAAATTATAAACAATAAAAACACAATCATTGAGTAATTTACCAAAATGTGGAAACATGCAATACTTGCTATAAATCATCCATTAGATTTCTCTCAAAGCGGATACCAAATAGACAATTTAGCAAATACCCTTCAAAAGAGATTTTATTTTTACCAATTACAAAGCAAATGTAGCTGCAACCATACAAAAATCAATGCAAGTACATCACATATTTGATAATAAAAAAATCAAACTTCATAGATCGCGGGAATCAGTCATTCAGTATCAAACAAAATAAACATAAAAAATTTACAATATAAGAAATAATATTTCAGCTCTTTAAATCTATCAAACAAAACAACAATGCTCAATCAGCAATATTCAAATTTCATCACCCCCAAAATATGATATAAGAACCAGAAAAATTGAAATTTTCACATAAAAACTTTTCATTTCACAATCAGTTAAGATCAGGTTCTCAGTAACCAAACAATTCTAGAACAGATCATTCAAATTTTCATCAAATATAAATAATCAAGGGTAAAACTGATCATCAAACAAGCTTAGGAAAAAAACATGTACCAACAAAAACAAAAGAACTCGCAGATCAAATATCCTCAAAACAACTTGTTGGGTCAAGCTCAGATCCTTACGAAATGTTGAGAAAAATAATTTTTGGGGCTCAACTTAAATAAAGGGGAAAACCCCAGAAATAAAAATCAATACTTGGGGGAAACAAGGCAGCCTTGCTCCTTGGATTTTGGGGATAAAAAACGAAGATACAAAACTCAGGGCGATTACAGACAGAAAAAAGGGGGAAATTTTGAGAGATTGATTGAAATGGGATGTAAAAGATGATACAAAGAAGTTTTTTTGGTGGAGAAATGGGTGAGTCTTTAATAGGTCAAACAAAAAGGAAAAAAGAAAAACAAAATTTTTGTGTGAAAATGAAAATGGTGGTGACAGTGGTGTTCTTTGATGTTGTTAGCTAGTTTATCAACATAAATATGGATGTCTCTTAAAAATTATCAATATCTTCTTCTTTTTTTAAGTTTCTCTTATTTTCAATAATTGTTAGGGTAAACTATTTTATAGTAATTTAATTATTTAAAATTTTAATTTTAGGCAAGTATTTTATAATTTTATAATTTAAATGCATACGTTATATAATTCGATCATTTTGATCACTCTTTTAAAATTACTCACATTAAAAGATAACTCTTTCATTTTTAAATTCACAGGATAATGCTTTAAAAAATGCCAAAAAAATCTTAAACGACTACAATGATCGAATTATGTAACTTGAGTACTTAAATTGTATATCTTTTAATTCCTAAAATATTTTTTATAATTAAGTGACTATTTATATAATTTACCCTAAATATTAATACAATTATTTATATATTACCACTTGCATATATAAAATTAAAATTAAAATGCAATATAAAAGCACATTCTTGTATTGAAGAACAACCTGATTCAAACTTTTAAAATAATATTATTAAGAGAAATAGTAACCAAACTCAAAATAATTATTTTTTATCGAACGTGAAGATAATCTAATTAAAAAATTAGTGTTGACACCATTTTTTGGATGGAAAACGGGGTCGACTTGGGTTTTGACGAAAACAAAAAAAACGGGAGTCACCACCAATCCTTTTTAATGAGGTGTGATTGGATCACCTTGAAAAGTGGTTGTTTTTAACAAACAGTTTGATTTTATTAAAACAACGATTTTGGTCCACGAAATTCAGAAAACGGGTTCGGGAGTCGGTTACATACGAGGAAGGATTAGCACCCTCGTAACGCCCAAAATTGGTACCTAGTTGATTAGTTAATGTCTTGATGTCAAAAATTGAAAACTTTGAAGAATTTTAAAAATACGATCCTTGAAAAAACTCGAATAGCATAGATTAAAATTCAAGAGGATATTTGGCAAGCACCTTAGGGCACGTTCCTCGAATTTCCAAACGCAAAACATTGCCTTATTTTGAAATTTTTGAAAGGATATTTAGCAATTTGGTTGAAGGAGAAAAATCGACACCCAGCACCTTAGGGCATGTTTTCTCGAATTTCCAAACGCAAAACATTGCCTTATTGTAAAATTTTAAAAGGATATTTAGCTATTTGGTTGAACGAGAAAATCGACACCCAAAGACCTTAGGGCACGTTTCTCAATTTCCAAACGCTAAATATTGCCTCAATTAGAAATATTTTCCTTTTTTTGAAGTATGATATTTATATGTATGATGGAGTAATAAACATGATTATGTAAATAAAATGAACAAAAACGAATAATAAATCAATCATGCATATACCATAACAAATACACAAATAAATAAACTAAAGCATAGAAATAAACATATAATTAAATACATAAATGAACATAAAAATAAAGGAAAAGATATGAAATTTATAAAATATGAAAATATGTATGTACATAAAGGGACTATATATGTATATACATAAAATTATAAAATATAAAAATATATATAAGTATATATTTTAAAATTACTATATAAAAATATATATATAAGTAAGCATATTCATACATATATACGTATGTAAATTAAAATATGAAAAGTATATACATATAGGTATATATATATGAATCATAAAATATAAAATACATATATAAAATAGATATTTAAAAAAATGAAGAATATGTAAATATATATATATATATATGAAAATAAAATACATATATAAATATGTATATGGATATGTACAAAATTATACAATACATAAAAAGTAGATATGTATATAAGTATATATAAAAATATAAAAAATATACTCCTATATATAATAATAATAATAATAATAATAATAATAATAATAATAATAATAATAATAATAATAGGACTAAATCAAAATGGAAACGAAATCTCGTATGAAATCAAAATAAAATAAAGTAAGGGATTAAAATGTGAGGCGAAAAGTAGAAGGGCCAAAACAAGAATAAACCAAAGTCCCAAAAAGCATCTGCAGTGGACTAAATTGAGAGAAAAATAAAACTTTGGGGCCGAATTAGAAATAAAAGAAAATAGCAAAATAGGACCAAACTGTAATGCGTTGAAAAATAGGAGGGACTGCGTGCATAAATAACTCATTTAAAGAAAACACGCGGATCCTCCCCCTGGGTTGGGTCACCGCGCAGGACTGGGAGTGAAACTACGTCGTTTTGGGTGTTTTGGAGTTGAGCCAAAACGGCGCCGTTTCACTGGGGTATAAAAATTAGTGTTTTGAGAAAAAAAATCATTTGAACATTGAAAAGAAAAAAAAACAGAAGAAAGAAAGAAAAACTGGCGTCGCGCCGGCCACCGTGTACGATGGCCGAAAATTTCAGAAAAAGGTATTTTTCCCCCTTTTCGCACCTTTCTTTTTATATATTTCTTTGCTCGAACATGAACTCTCTTTTTTGGAGAGAAAGAAAAAAGACAAAAGTAAATAAGTAATAAAATAAAAGAAATCTAAGCGGAAACCACCTTGGTGTAAATCTATTCGTTTGTTTTGAATCTTTTGTATATTTTTTGCTAAAGTGCTCTTACAAAATCAAAAAAGCCCCATTACAGATGCCAAGGTCGGTTTTTAAACCGATTCTCCTACCCCCCCAAAAAATACAAAAAATATTCTTTTATTTCTTTTTCTTCTTTCACATCGCTTTGGTTGCTTTGCGTGTACTTGATGATGCAAGTGGGGTGATGGCAATGGGACGTCGCTGGCCAAAGCAGAGCGATGGTGGCAGTGGAGGCGGCGCCGAAGTCAGAAGACAGAGAGCCCTAGGTGCGGCGCACCTAGGGTTTTGTTTATTTTTGTTCTTTTGTGATTTGGGCTATTAGGGTTTGTTTTTGGGTATTGGGCTTGGTTTAATTGTAATTGGGCTGATGGGGTTTTTAGATTAGATGGGTTTGGTACTGAAATTTTGGGTAGTGGGCCCGGGCAATATATTGGGCTGTACAATTAGCGTAAGCATAAAAAGAGGAAAATAAGGAAAAAAATTATATTTAAAGAAAATGTTTAACATGTTATAATAAACATTGTATAATAAATAAATCATAGTAAAATATACTAAAGTTCTTTAACATCATCATCACCTACGTATGGATTATATAAATTTAATTTCTTTGGATAATTATTATCCATAGTGCGCAGGCCTCAATTAAAGATAGAAATTGTAATAGCTCTAGAAGGCAATCGACAACAACTTAAGCAACAGATTTGGAGTGGTCATATTATAAAATAAAAAAGAATAGTGTTGGTAACGTGTTATAAAATAAAAAAGATTGAAAATAAAGAACAAATAAAATTGTTAGGGATTGACTCAATTAAGCAACGAATAAATAAAAATAGAGGAAGAAATTGAGAAATTAAACACACAAATTTAACATGGAAAAACCCCTCTAAAGAGGATAAAAAATCACGAGTAAAGATAATTTACTATAATAGCAAAAAAACGAAGAGTACAAAAGATGGAGATAAAAAAACCAAACACGTAAACGCAAAATTCTCCTCCAAAAGTGTTATGAGTTCTAATATTTTAACGAATGTGTTTTCTAATGTTGTAAAAGAGTTTATTTATACTAATAAATGTTAAATCTTCTAGAAAAAAATATATTGTGTTTAAATTAACTTGCAAGCAATCTCTTATTTTATTTAATGTGAATTTGTTAAAGTTTCATTAAGAAATTTTAACGTTTCGATAGTTAATTAAGCAAAAAGTACTAAATCGTAATAGTTGAAAAAGTCAATCGCTATTAGTGTAAAAGTTTAAGTTTTAATTTCCTTTAAATTTTAATGGGTAAATTACTCATTCTTAAGATGGTGGACGGTTTAAGTTTTAATTTCCTTTAATTTTATATGTTTTATATATTATTTTCTAATATTAAAATAATATAATAATGTTAAAATAAGAAAACATAAGGTTTTCTTCTTCATTTTTGGTTTTGTTCACCACCGAATTCACCATGGACATGCTTCTTTGGCTATGGCTATACCATTGCATGATCAAGATCGAATAGAAAATCGAGGAGAATGAAAAATTATCAAATAGCCCCTATACTTTGACATTTCTGTGATTTGGCCAAGTAAGTTCGTATGGTTAGAATTTAACATCAATATGAATTGTTGAGTAGATTAACATGGTACAACTTGTATATTTATTTTTAATTATTGATAGTTAATGGTAATTTGAGATATAATATTGAATTTGATACTCAGTTTGGATTCAAAGCAGGATAGAGTATAATTGTGATTTGGTGTGTTACGGGGGCTTGGAGTGGAGATGGTATTGGAGGGAGATATCTGTATATTACCCGAGTAAATCAATGTTCAACATTTGTTGTGAACTCTCGTGTTATACTCTATGTTTGGTGTGTTTCAGTTGGATCAGCTCTTATGAGCTTCTGTCTGGTGTGTTTCGGTTGGATCAGCTCTTATGAGCTTCTGTCTGGTATGTTTGGTTGATCTAACGATGTACTCTTATCCGTAAGTCATTCTTCAAATGGAAAATCTCTATAAGGTAATTTGTTTAATGAATTTGAAAGATTTGCTATTTATTGAATATTGATCTAAACATAGATGAATTCATTGGTTGAAATTGTGGATGATAGGGAATTCTCATGGTTGATTATTATTGTTTGAACTATTGTATTTACTTTGGTAAAATTTATCATTTTATTTCGTCGAGCTTACTAAGCATTCATTTCTTACGTAGTCATCTTTCTCTTACTTTACAGATTATTGGAAGCTCGGTCAGGTTGGAAGCTTGTCGGTGATCTATCACACTATCCAGCGATTATATCGGTAGATTTGATATCTTGATCAAGGTTATAATGGCATGTAGATGTGAACTTGTGTTTGATGAACTAGTTGTTATGTTTGGCTTGTAAATATAGTAATATGATTGGTGTGCTTTTGGCATTTGATGTTTTGATGATTGGTGTTTTTATTGCCAAATTGATGCATGGGTTAAATGGCCAAAGTGGTATGTGTTGGCATGGTTGAAATGTGGTCAATTAGGTTATGTGTTGATATAGAATTTAGTTAAGTTTGTTTGGATGAAACATGATCCTTTTGATGCAAATGTAAGTATGAATGCTTGGTTGTGATTGAGGTGCCTAAATGGCATATTGGTTGAATGGGCTTATGGTATATTGAAATGGTCTTATTATGCATATTTTGGCATGTTTTGGTGCATTGATCATAGGTTCATTTGGCATATTGGTAATCGTTGAAATTGAGTGAAAGAAAAAGCTTGATTTTGGCCTGTTTCTTGTCCATGCGGCCTAAGACACGGGTGTGTGTCCCATGTAGGTTGTTAATGGTTATTTTTCAAAAGTTGCATGGTCTAGCACACGGCCTGGCACATGGGCATGTGAGGCCATTTTGAATGTTACACGGCCTGAGAAACAGACGTGTGTCTTAGCCATGTGAGCCACACAACCTGGTTACACAGCCGTATGACCCCTGCAGTTTAAATTTTCTGACTTTTTCCTAAACTTTCTGATTGTTTTTTATTTAGTCTCGAATCATTTCTAAAGTGTTTCTAAGGCCTCGATGGCTCGAATAAGGGACGATATGCATGTATTTAATTGAATTGTGATATGATTTATCTAATGTTTAGAAATAAATGTCTTTTATGTTATAGATTTTTGGTAATGCTCCGTACCCCTATTCCGGTGACGGATAAGGGTTAGGGGTGTTACATAGAGATTCTCAAGTAAGTTCAAAATTGAGTTAGATAGAATTTTTAAATGAGGTAAAACTTTATCAAAACTATTTTATTTGTTTGCAACACTCAAATAGAAAATTTTTCTTAAAAATATTAAATTTCTCACAACTGGATTTGAATTAAATATTTCAAAATAAAAACTATTCGATACTAAGGGCACGTTTGGTTCGCTGTATTGGATTAGAGGCGTAATGAAATAGAGGTGTAATAGAATAGAGGTGTAATAGCAAATCAACTGTTTGGTTGAATGTAATGGAATAGAGGCGTAATAGTAATCTTGTGTTTGGTTGAATGGAATAGAGGTGTAATAGCATAATGAAAAAAACTAAAATGACTAGAATACCCTTAGCATAAATTTGTTTTGGTAAATGATTATTGTTATTGTTATTTAAATTTTAATACGATTATTATTATCAATAATAAATAATTTAATCATATTTAAACATAATTATTATTAAATATATTATAATTAAAATATATAATTTAATAAAATTCTTAATAATCAATATTCTTATATGAATTTACTCAAATCATAATATATGATACTATAAAATTTAAATTAACATAATTATTATTAAATATATTATAATTAAAATATATAATTTAATAAAATTCTTAATAATTAATATTCTTATATGAATTTACTCAAATCATAATATATGATACTATAAAAGATAATTTGAAATAATTAATATTAAATATATTTTAATTAAAATATATGATTTAATAAAATTTAAAATAATTATAACTAATAAATTTTCTTATATAAATTTGTATAATTTAAAATAATTATTATTACATATAATTTAATAATAATATATAATTTCATAAAATTCTTGATAATAAATTTTCTTATATGAATTTATACAATTTAAAATAATTAATATTAAATATAATTTAATAATGATATATAATTTCATAAAATTCTTAATAATAAAATGTTCTTATATGAATTTACTAAAATCAAAATATAACTTGAGAATTATATTCTGCATAAACATAATTAACTTATGAATTTTTAAATACATCAAAATGAATTTTGGATACAAACATGTATGATCATAAACTTTACAAAATGATCGTGGCACATGACTGAAACCAATTCTGCCTAAATTAATTTCACTGACCGAATTAGCTTTCATACCAGGAATACTTATTCAGAATAATATCATCATGGCACATGAGGCATTTCATGCCATTAAAAGAAAGAATTAGGGAAGGAAAGGTATCATGGCCATTAAAATTAACAGAGAGAACATTTGCACAATAGTTCCGAGTAGAGGACTCCACCAAACAGACCCCCTTATCCCCTGCTTTGTTCAACCTCATTGCAAATGTCTGATTAGTTAACATCGAGAAAGCAAAAAAATCAAGGAAACTTGAGAGCTATTGTATTTCTTGAAAATGACCATCAATCTCTCATCTTTTGTTCATAGAAAATTGTTTGCTTTTGCACAGTCAATATACCAAATGCAACAGTTATCTCAGAAACGAATAAAATTTTCCGAGTATGCAAAAGAAGTAAAAAGATGGTTTAACCCTCTTCATATGGCTGCTGTAAATGGGCATATTGAGGTTGTAAAAGAGCTTATGAATGTTGACCAAGAATTATGGTCCGGCGTAGAGGGTAAGGGGAACAAGACTCCTTTCCATTTTGCAGCCATGAAAGGGAGGATCAACGTCATCAACGAAATGCTTTCGAGATATGAAGGGTGTATTCAGTGTGCGACAGTTCAAAGGGATTTTTCAACTCGATGGATTTTTCAATGTCGCTTTCCATGATCAACATCCTCACAAGCAAATTCCCCCTGCAATTTGAGCTTCAGATTTGTATGGTTGCACTGTTTTTCACTTACAACACCGCAATGACTTGCATTGCACCGAGTAGCGTAAGAGACTTCACCATTATAATGAAATCAGTGCTTTTGTCAATCATACTGACATTAACATCTGCCGAAAAATATTGTCTTGGAAATTATCCTCAAAGCTCAGCCTGGCCCGGCCCCAGTACACATCTAAGCACACTGCAAACTCAAGCAGAACTCGTGGAAAACCTGAAAACAACATAGAAGGAAAGACAAAGACTAATGCAAATGACATCTATTACCATTCTTGAAGATCACATTTGCAAACATATCCCATTTGGCCATACATAATACAAAGAGGTTACTTTTCCTACATCAGTTCCAGGCATTAGATTGCATCCTTCAGATACATGACTGTATATGTAACTTTCATATACATAGTAGTATGTATACCTTTCACATACATGAACAGTGTATAAATAAGAAAAACTCTGATGTGGAAGATCCTGGTAGACATATGCAGCTTCCATTGATATTGCAGAAGCTTGTCAACCTTTTTTTAGGCTAGTCTACTAGACTTGTTATAAAGCTCCAAGTAGCACCAAAACCGCACACAAATAAACAGTTCAGAACATCATAAAGAAGCCAAACTATCAAGAGTGTTTGTACTGTTTTCTCCACCAAGAAAAATAAAGTCTAATCAATGTGTCGCAGACCAAAAAGGAAGATATTTTGTAAGACAAGGGTAATGATTACAGTGTCAAGGTTACAAGCAAAACACTTGTTAGCAACATACAGAGGGAAAACGTTTATGATGATCCATAAGGACCTAATAGCAAATCCTATATCCGGACTTTCATAAATAAAAGATAAAGTAACATAAAGAAACTAAGATGGCTGCATCTTGAGAGTTTGAAGAGATTCTATCATTGATCGGGAGATTTACATATTATATGTGTTCTATTACCAATTTTACACTCAATGCCACCAACTTTACTTGTACAAATACGACTCTGTAAGGAACCTCTAAAGACGGATGACTTTGTTTCCTGCTCGACCACTTTCTTAAGGGAACCACTAACGTCACCTAGTGCCCAAGCCAATGATATATGAGGCCTTGGATCCTGTAGGTTGACAAATAATATGATATAAGAATAAGATCATTGCTCTGCATTTTATGAAGTATTGATTAGACTTGGCAATTAATTATAACGGCATAGACCTTATAGAACTCGGGAAGATTGTGAAACTTGTAAACCTCGTTAACAGCCTGAATTTGCTTAGTTATCTGTGAGTTAATTGCAACAATGTAAATGCCATTTATTTGAAAATAAAAGAACAGTGGAATATAGAGGGAAAAGAAAAAGAACTGCAAGATGAGCATCCCGATTTGTTCTACATAAGATAGCCATCCTACTGAGAGCATATACGACTTAAATACTTAATTGTCAGGAAATGAGAATAGAACAAATACCCGACCAGTATGACAAACCAGTGCAAAATAAACATTATTTAGAAGTTTTTACTCCAACTGAAGCATCAATCTCTAAATTATATACCACTTTTAGAAACATAACTTGGAAACCCAAGCATCTCTATACAAAATAAGATAGGCAATAAAGCTATGGTATATCATCCTCTTTCTTTAGCTTTTCTTTTTCACTTGAGATGTCCATATATATAAACAATGAAAGCAAGCTCAATATGCAAAAGAATTACAATTTCAGTAAAAGAAAAAAGGAAAACTCCAGCACACTTACCTCGGGTAATCCTTCCGTAACGACTTCGAGTGAAAGAAAGGTGCGCGTTCGATCATCATTGATAAAAACCTCCCATTTGTTAAAATCAATCCAATACCTACTTGCAATAAGAACAAAGATCAAAACCATATCCTTGAATCACAAGGAAGAAAACCCAAAGATTATTTATTTAACAATGGAACTAAGCATAATAACAGTAAAGAATAACATCAAACCGCTTTTGAAATTGAAGTTTCTGGCGAAGCATTGTTACAATAGAGTCAATCTGGTGAACTCTAATAGGAACTGTCCTTCCTAAACTTATCTGGAATTCCCTTCCCAATGCCACTTGTTCAAGTTTATGTTCTTCTTTACACAGTGTATTCAATGGAACATCAATATCCACAACATGGAGATTGGGAACCACGGATGAAACTCTCTTCAAAAATTGACCCATCTCTTTCTTTGATATAGACGGTATAAAAACTGAAATAATTAACAGAGTAAATAAATAAATAAAAAAGGCAATTCATTCAATTCAATATTAAAGAACTGTGGCCATTCAAAAAAAGTACCTGGAATGTAAACGTGCAAAGCATAGTTGCCTTCGACGTGAGGGAAACTTCTCACTCTACTAGGCTGACCAGTTTGTAAGTAATCCAAAGATCCTTTTTTTCATTATCAAGAAAAAAAATAAGTTGATGAGCAAAAAGAGTAAAATATTTTAGTAAAAGAAAGTCATGGGAAATTTGTTGCAGTTTGAATTACCAAGGGAATTGGGAGGGTGAAGGAGAGAAACAGGAGGCGGAGGGAGAGGAGACGACAGCGTCTCCTCCGTTTCGGGATTGGAATTGGCGGGAAGAGACAGCGTAGGGGAGTGGTCGGAGTCGAAGTCCGATGAGTCGTCGTCTCCATATGTTACTCTTAGCGCTTCCTTATGGAATGGATAATTTGGGAAAGGTGGCTCTTAGTTTTCAAGGCTTTCCTTTCCTCTTCTACGGAACAGCTGCCACTTCCAGTTCGTATGTACGCTTAGGGCAAATCGGTAGAAGCTAGAAGGAAGGAACAAAAGAGGCAAAGTGGAACAGAAGAGGCAGAGGGTAAAACAGGGAGGGTAAACTGAAGAGGCAGTTAATTTGGGCAAAAGAGAGGGATTAGAAATCGGTGGTTTTCATCGATTAAGAAAGTAATGGATTACACGCGTATTAGCAATACATTGAACCAATCGACGGAATAAAGAGGGATTAGTAGGGCCCACCGATCCAACCAAACATGATGTAAATATTTAAATATATACATATAAGAAAATTTATTTGGAACATTACTAGTGGAGTTTTTAGACTTCACAAATAGAATGAGAAGGTTGACAAGTGATATATAAGTGTACAGTTTAATATGAAAAAAATATAGACAAATGTCAAGTTTTTAAGATTGCTTGTAAAATAATAAAAGAAGTACACTGCTATCATAAAGAAATTGTTTTTGAAATTCATGAGAGATTTTCACATGATTACAAAACTATATGAGACCGATCAATTCAACCGAGTAAAAGACTTATTAAAAATCATTTGAATCAAATTTATGTTTATTATTGTTTCCTTTGACTTATATGAAATTTTTAGAATTTTTAGGAAATTTTATATTATTATATTTAAAAGATAAATCAATCTAATCGATTCGATTATCGATCTAAACAGTTCTATTATCAATCCAATTTTCACGGGCATTAAATTTTTCCTAAACATTTTATAATTGCGTTGACTAGTTTTTCATAGAAAAAATCGAATTTCGAGTAAATGTATTTGAAAAAAAAACTTTTTTAGGGTAATTTACATTAGTAGTCATCAAATTATTAGTAAATTTTTTATTAGTCATCCAACTATAAAAATGTTACAAAAGGGCCACTAAACTAAAGTAAATTTCTTTTTTTGATCATCCAACCATGACAAGTTACAAAATGGTCATCCACCAACAATTGCCATTTTTCAATCACCAGCTGGCTAACACAAAAAAATGAAAACACCCAAATATCCTAGGGTGACCAAAAAAGATAAATTTGAATAGTTAAGTAACTATTTTATAACTTTTTATAGTTGATAACCATAAAAGAAATTCACTAATAGTTTAGTGACTGCGAATATAAATTACCCTTCTTTTACGAGGAGAAAACATTTTTAAATACTATTTCCTTTATTGTTTTTCTACATTAATGGAATAATCTTAAAATAGAAAACAATTTGCATGTCCTTTTATTTTTATTTTTGGTAATTAATGTCCTCTTATTTTATGTGATAATAAATGCCGATGAGGCATACAAATTGGCTGTCCAGTAGCCCAAAGGAAATTATTATTTTTTAGTAAAGAAATTTAATATTTTAGGCTTACTAATAACGTGACTTTACAATATTAAACGTTATATAATGGAATAACCTTTTTTCCCTAATAGAGGCTTATTTTAAGGTTAATATGAGACATAATAAATTTTAATTCAATTCACATATTTTTTATTTTTAAAATTTAGTTTTTCTACTTTTTAAAATTTAATTTTAGGCCCAATTGTTAATAATAGGGATGAGCGTTTGATCGAATCAAATGAAAAAAATCAAGTTAATCAAGTTGGCGAGTCTTATTTTATCATCCTAACTTGATTTGAATTTTTTTGGAATCAAGTCGAGTTGAATCGAGTGAAATTGTTCAAGTTAAATTAAATAATCAAACATGTCAAATTAAAATCTTGTTACAATATAAATTTTTTTAAAAAAATAACTCGACTGGATTATAACTTAAAATTTGAAACAAATAATAGTCCATTGGGCTAAACCCAACTAATTGATCCTAAGAGAACAAAAGTAAACAACGATAAAGCGGGCCACCATCAGATTAGCCCATAAAATCAAAAGCATGAACAGAAAGAAAAGAAAATAAGTGTGAGTTTGGATAGGTGGTGCGCTTACCTGCAGTTAGTGTAAAAATAGCGGTGGCGGTGAGATTAGATACTGTAGTGATACTGTAGCGTGAGACAAAAAGTAAGCTAAACGCACCGCACCGCACTCAATCGCCCATCCAAACCCACCCTAAATTTTCAAACTTCACTCCAGTCAAACGGTACAGCTGGCCTTCATTAATGTACCTGACATTTCCTTTGCCCAAGGCCACTGTAAAGTAATAGCAGATCTCCTAAAAATCTTTTACTTATTTGCTTTCTTCTCAATCGGCATCATTTTTCATTTCAAAAGTCACAACACTTTTCCTCTTTCAAACCGATAGCCATAATCGTTTCCTCTTTCCTTTTACTCTGAAGAGCCCAGGAGATTTTCCTCCGATTCTCCTCTAAACGATCTTGAAATCCCTCCCTCCAGGTACTGTTCCTCTCCATACTTGAGTGTTTCTTTTGCTAATCGATGGACTTCTGTGTTTTCTGACCTTGGAGTAAAGTAATATTTGATTTCTTGAAAATGAGCTTTTAGACTTTGAATGTCACTGATAATTGCTCCTATTTCTGACCTGTCGCGATTTGCATTTTGGCATTTTGTTATCACTGATTTCGAGTCGCCTATTATGTCCAAAGTATGATAGCCCAAATGAATCTCTAATTTTGTTGCTTGAAATCCTGCATATGCTCCCGCCGCGAACGAAGATGCAACGTTGTCGTGAAGAATCGATTTTGCCGCAATGAATTTGCCCCCTTGTCTTTAACGACTAGGCCTGACACAGATCTGAAGTTTTGTGAGTCAAAAGCCGCATCGAAAAAAATAGCCACGTTCGCCCTTTGTATGCTTTATCTAGGTCTTGCATTAGTTTCTAAGCTGAGTTCCCTGTCTTTAATACCTTCCAATTCTAAAATATAACTTTTAATTTGTTTGGAGATATCCCAACTCGTGCTTGATTTGCCTTCATAAATTAACTTGTTTCTATTTGTCTAGATTAGCCAGAGCCCGCAACAAAACATTCTACACTGCTCATTTGTCCCTTAGTTGAAAACCTAGGTAAGCCAACTCCAAAGATCTAGATTACAGTTGTTGAAAACACAGGAGAAATTTAAGTGACTCCATATTTCTTTCGTTGTAGGGCACAATTGGAATACGTGGTTGCAGTCTTCTTCTCCTTGACTACATCTCATACACCGATCCTCAGCCATCACTCTTCTCAGCTTCAGATTAGAGAAAGTGGGAATGTAGTTCCATGAAATTTTCCACACTATAATTTTGATTTTTGAGGGCATGTGTAAATACCACAGTTTCCTGTAAAAGCTTTTAGTATCGGTCTATAAATAAACACTAGGATTCACTGTATTATCTTGTAATAGTTTATAGGCACTCCTTACTGAGAAGTTTCCAGTTGCCTCCCCTCTCCACACCTGGAAGTTTTCTTGGGTTGACTTTGATAGAGGAATTTGTAGTATTCTTCTAGCGATATTCGTATTAAAGGTATGGAAAATCAAATCTTTGTTCCACGTTCTACTATCTTCATTGATTAAGTCTGACACTATTCTAATACTTTCATTGCTAAATTTTCAATTATACCCTCTAATTCCTTGTATAAAGATTTAGGGAGAAAAAAACACGTTATTGAATAAATTGGTATAGACTGTAAAATAGCTTTGATAAAAACCTCATTACCCCATTGTGAGAGATATTTGATACTCCAATTATCAACTCGTTGTTTTAGTTTATCCTTCAAAATCTAGAACGCTGACTTCTTTCTTCTACCCACCAGATTAGGTAACCCTAGATACCTTTCCAAATCATTTGAGCTTTGCACCCCGAGAACTCAAGTAATTGTTCTTCTTTCTCCTTTTCGCGTATTACTACTGAAAAAAATTGTAGATTTTGAATAGTTTACTTTCTATCCCGAGCAAGCTTCGTATTCATCGAGGATCTATTTCAAAAAAATTGAACTCCTCTCAGTAACTTTCCCAAACAACATACAATCATTTGCGAAAAGTAAGTGTGAAACCTGCGGCCCACTTCTTCTTGCCTTGACACCTCTCACTTTTTTCTCCTACATTCCCAACTTTATAAGGCTAGAAATGCCTTCTCCACAGAATAAGAATAGGAACAGACTCAATGGGTCTCTCTGTCGTAATCCTCTACAAGGAGAGAAAAGTTCTCCACTGTGCCCATTTAGAACCACCGAATAAGAAACTGTAGTTATGCACTTTATTAGTAAGGCCACCCACTCAGAATCTAATCCTAGTTTCTTCATTATTTCCTCCACAAAGTTCCATTCAACCCTATCATATGCCTTACTCGTATCCAACTTTACTGCCATAAATCTTTTTTTCCTTGCCCTTTTATGTCTCAACCTATGAAGTAGTTCATACGCCAGCAACACGTTATCCGAAATCATTCTCTCAGGGACAAAAGCACTTTGAGCAAGATCAATGCATTTATCTAGCACTTTTTGAATGCGATTTGCCAGAACTTTAGCCATCAATTTGTAGATAACATTACACAAACTAATAGGCCTAAAGTGTGTTATACCCACTAGATTAGAAATTTTCGGGATTAATACAATATTAGTTTTATTGACTGGACCTATTTCCATCCCTCCATTCAGATGAATAAGACAAAAATTAGTGACCTCTTCCCCGATAATTGACCAACACTTCTAATAAAATAATGCTGGAAACCCATCTTCTCCTGGCACTTTTGTGGAACCCAATTCTACCAAAGCCTTCTGAACTCCTCCTTTGTATATCTCGCCTTTAGCATTAAATTATCTTCGTCCGAAATACTAGTAACTCCTGATAAAATATGTTCATAATTTCCTTTTCTTCAAGCTGAGAATAGTTGTTGGAAGTATGATCTGGCTATCATTCCCATTTCCATTATTTCATCCGTCTTCCTCCCATCATCATGTTGTAGTTTATGGATTAGATTCCTCTGTTGCTTCTGTGTTGCTTGTTTGTGGAAAAAAGTTGTATTTTTATCCCCAAATTTCAACCAGTTAACCCTCGCCCTTTGTTCCCAATAACGCTCATCCTTATCAATCTCAAATTTGAGTTAGATTTTTGTTTCGATCATGTAACATCCCTAACCCGTATCCGTTGCCAAATTAGGGTTAAGAGGCATTACATTTCAAAACACAAATCAAAACAGACATTCATTAAAGTTTAATTTTTTTACAGTTACATATTATAAACTAGGTCTAATATTAAACATGCAAAATTTTAAGCTTCTCTTTTAACCATTTTGAACAAAACAAAGACATTACTATACAAATAAACCATAAGAAAATAAGCCATTTTTGTATGGCCATTAATCTTATATACATTATATATAGAAGTACGAACTTCAAAACATTATCTAGCCTATACATGACATAAGTTAAAATTTAAACATGTTAATACCGAGACAATAGATAAAGTGATGATCTTGCTGACGATCCCCGAGCTTGATGCTTGATCTTTAAGTCTAAAAAAAACAGAAAGACATAAATAAACAAAGTAAGCTTTTATAGCTTAATATGTCTATAGCATAACTAAAATATATACAAATAATTATATAATTTCCTAGTACACTTAATGAATTCGCAATATACCATACATGTTATCATTTGAATATTTGCTATTTCATAATCATCTTATTTATAACCAATTATATGAACTCATAGAATTCATATCAATGAGTACATATATATATATATATATAAACAACATGCATACAACCACTTGTATATATAAATACTCATCAAAATCTTATAATCAAATACATTTACATATCATTTACATATAGTCAAATGCACACATAATTATCAACACTTAAAACCGAATGCATATACAATTTGAAACATGAATAGCGAATGTGTATATACATATATGCTTAACAAATATTATCATAGAATGTATATACACTTTAAACATGAATAGCCGAATGCTTATACACATAACAAATATAATAACCGAATGTATATACACTTTAAACATGAATAGCTAAATGCATATATACATATGCCTAGCAACTATTATGTAACGACCTAAAAAGTGCAGGTATTGGAAAGTGAATTATCGGGCCGTCGTTTTAGTGAAACGGGTTCGTAAATATTTTATTAAAAATACTTACGAAGTTAGTTGTGTAATCAATTAGGTTTTAGTTAGGTGAATTTGACTTAATTAGGAGTAATTATGAAAAAGGATTAAATTGTAATAGAGATAAAAATTTAATTACAGATTAAAGAAAGTTAAAAAGACCAAATAGGTAATTATGCCATCAGCCTAAATTGAGGCGGCATAACAAAAGAAATATCTAAGATATTTTTAATTTATGTTTATTTAATTAATAAGTATGTTGTTATATTATATTATTATAATATTATATTATTATATATATAAAGCAAATGAAATAAAAGAAAGAAAGAAACAGAACATTAAGCATGGACGAAACAGAGAAGAAACATGGGAGAAAGAAAGAAAGAAAAAGAAAAAGGGAAATTTGGGGTTTCAAGGTTCAAAGTTAATTTGGTAAGTTAATTTAATCCATTTTCTCTTAGTTTTGATGTTTTTGGAATCGTAGAACAAAGTATTATTTTATGCTGAAATTTTGTAAGATATTATATTTTTTAGACATGGTTCATGTTGGGAAAGATGATGAATTAGGGGTTAAATTGATTTAATTTAAAGTTAGAAGTTAGTAAAGGATTTAATTGTAAAATAAAGTGTAAATTTTGAATAGTAGGGACTAAATTGAAAGAATCTCGAAATTAGGGATTTATGGTGAAAATGAATAATTAAAATGAGTTTATAGTAAGAATTAAGAGAGAATATAGAATTAGATTGGGAAAATAAAATTAGTATTGATAAGGGATTAATTAGAATTTAGGTAAAGTTTAGGTATAAATGGAAATATTTTGATGAAATTGTGTATTAATGATTTTTAATTGTTTAATTACGTAGCTAATATCGTGCAAGAGTCATTGTCCGAGCAAGGAAAGAAAAAGGTGGACAAGAAGTGACTCGAGAGAAATTTCAATTACTATTACCATAATTCAAATTTAATTATTAATTGTTAAAATTTAAATTAATATACATGATAAGCAAATTGAGGTAAGTATCATGATTGAATTGAATGATAAATACGTATTGGTATTGAATTTATTAATAGCTATTGTTGAATTTTGAATAATATGTTTAGTAAATAAAAATAAGGTGAATATCAATATTGAATTAAATGTGAATTGAATGAAAATTACTAGTGATATGATATAAATTAAAAGAATTAATGTGGTATTGAAATGAATATTAGATTGAAAATTTGATTTGAATTGTGAACATGAGAAATTGTGAATTAAGTGAAATTGAAATGTGATTATTGAATAGAAATTGAAATGGTTTGAATTGAATTATTGAACTATTGTGGTATTGAACTGGAATATTGAAATTGGTGATTGATATGGATTTTATTGGAGTTGAATTGAGAAAGTGGAAATTGATATGTGAGACTGATACTGAACTGAATTATGAAATACTGAATGTTGTATTTGAGTACTGAATTGAATTGTGAAATTACTGAATATTGTTATGTGTACTGCATTGAACTGTGATATTACTGAAGTAATGAATTACTGCAATACTGTGAAACTGATTGAAATAAGGAATTATAATTGATACTGAACTAATATGGAATTGTACTGAAAAGTGAATTAAATACCCTATTAACTAGTCGGATATGGTTGGCATGCCATAGGATATGGAAGAGTACGGGTTTTTACCGGCTTACTGATCAGGCATTTATATGCCGACTCTTTATCTTATTACGATTCGACACTTTGTGTGTCAAATCATCGTTATTTTATCGTTATGATTCAACACTTTGTGTGTTGAATATCATTCTCATATCAAGTATCGCTACTTCTTCGATTCATCGTTTAGGTGCTATGTACCGTGAAGGTACAATGTGTAGTACTGGTGTATTTAGTTGGATCTGTGTATCCACAAAAGTCCGAGTTAAGTTAATAGGGGTAAATGAATAATTTTGATAATATAAATTTTATTGAATGATCTTGAAAATGAATTGAAATGCGATATTAAATTGAAATATAGAAATGAAATGTATGAACCATGGGTTCAAGAAATAGATAATGGTATAGTTCATGAAATGTTTTGGTAGTATGAGATGATGTAAAATCTAAGTGAAGAAAAGCAAATTGAAATAACTATTGTTGAAAAATGAGAAGTGAAAATAAAATGATTTGAAATAGTGAAATAATATGTGAATTTAATTGAATACAAGTTATTGAAATTTATTTATGGATTTAATGTATAAATTGAGTGTTAAAGCTATTATAAGTGTAAATTGATTATAAATGAACGCATCAAATTGAAATATAGTTATTATTATTGTTGTTGTTGGAACAAGTTGATTTAATGTATTAAATGTTTATTGAAAGATTATTAGCATAAATTGAATAGGCATATTTATTTGTATAATGTTATAAATTTGAATTATGGTAATACCACTTAGCTACTCATGCTCAGCGTACGGTTGTTTCCGTGCGCAGATTAGTAGAAAGCCAGTGTCCAGTCCAGCATCCAGAGCAATCCCGACCTCAGAGAAATTTTAGTGATGTATCTTTGTTTTGATAATGTGGCATGTACTTAGGTGATGTATTGATTAAAGTATGCTATGTCTGTTATTTACTTATAAATTACTCGTAAATTGACCGATATGTTCTGTAATGCCTCATAGCCCTGTTGTGGCAACAGTTTAGGGTTAGAGGGTGTTACATATTATCACCGAATGTATATACATGTTCTTCAAATACATATGACATAATTCATATGCATATCCATCATATTTAAACACATAATATAAACAGATTCATCGACACTCAGCCTGCTAGGTTTTAAAACCTGATTCAGTACACCGGCTTTTAGCCTGCTAGACTTATAGTCCGAATTGTTTCACCGGCATTAAGCCTGCTAGACATAAAGTCCGAAATATTTCACCGGCATCAAACCTGCTAGATGTGAAGTCTGAAATGTTCAATCACCTTATAATGGTCCAAACTAATAATTTCATACCTTCAATTCCATTCAAAAACTTTTACAAGAATATATATACATAATTGAATATTCCATATACATATATAAATTTCATACTTAAATTCATTACAAGAACATATACATGTATACCGCATAATCGAATCTCATATAAACTTATATAAATGTCCTTCCTAAATTCAATAAAAGAACATATATATATGTTAGCATGCTCATTCGAATATAGCATATATATATAAATTGCAACTCACATATACATACCTATTCGAAACTACATATACAATCATGAATTACATATCTTTAATCAAATCCAAGAGTTTATACATGTATATACCTATATATATATTCGAACTTAATATATATATGTTATACATACCTTTGATTAAAACCAAAATGTATACATATACAACATTCATACTTTAACAAAATTCAAGAACTTATATATATGTATATATATTCGAGCATTATATACATATATATATACATATACATACATACATACATACTCATACCTTTATCTAAATTGAAGACTTGTTCATGTATTTACATATATGTTCGAATCTAACATATGCATATATAACTTTCTTACCTAAATTCAATACAAGAAATTTACATATATATATATATACATGCTTATTCGAATATCAACTATACTTATATACATTTCTTACCTTTATTTCAACCCATAAATTTATACAAGATTAGACTTGTATATTCGAACATGTTATATATATATCATCCATACTTCAAAATTTATTCAATCAATATACTTTTAATTATAGCTCAACACAAAATACAATTAGTATACATGTATAAATATTAACTTAATAACTTCTAATTACTAATAGACTTACCTCGGACAATGTAAAATCGAAACCAGACGATTAGTCGACGACTTTAGCTTTTCCCCGATCCAACTCCGATTTCTTTGGTTCTTGATCTTAAATCAAGCTTGAATATGGCCGAATCTATGCTTGTGTTTTTTTCTTCTTTCTTTTCTCTAGTTTCGGCTAAACATGGATGATAACAATTGAATTTTTACTTTGTTTTTAATTAACATATATTAGTATTTTATTTATTTACCTTATTAACCTTTATTAAATAATTTATATTTCATATAACACAAGGATAAAGTTGTCCATAGCCACCCACTATCATTTAAATGGCCTAATTGCCATCTAAGACCCCCATTTTTAAAAGACAACAACAATTGAGTGCTTTTAGATTTGACCTCTAAATTTTTATTTTACGCGATTAAGTCATTTTATCAAATTGAGCATTCAAACGATCAAATTTTTATACGAAATTTTCACACATATTAATTCACATACTGCAAATACTAAAAATAATATTAAAATATTTTTTGACTCGGATTTGTGGTTCCAGAACTACTTTATCCAATTAGGGTCAAAATTGGGCTGTTACAGATCAGATCTGCTAAATTTTCTTCATCTCTATCAGCTTCTAGTAGCGTGGCCAATTTTGAAGATAACACATTTTTCCTTTCTTCTTTAGAATACCGAATTTGACCAGCCCATAGCTCCAAGCCCCTTTTTATACATTCCAGCTTTTTTAAAAAATCTCCCTCCGCATGTTCCCAAATATTTTTGATCTCATTAAAGAACAAATCTTCCAATACCCATCATGCTTCAAATTTGAAACTTTTATGAATTCTCTCTCTGCACTCCTTCTTTGTATTAACCAGTAGTGGGCAATGATCTGAAAACGTATGTGGAAGATGTTAAAGCTGAAATTCAGGAAATAAATGCAACCATTCTTCAGTCGCCACACCTCTGTCTAACCGTTCTTGAATATTAGTTTCGAGTAAATTCCCTTTTTCCCAAGTAAACCAGTTTCGAGAAAACCTCATATCAGACAAATTACATTCCTCCAGTACCTTGCAAAAATCTTCCATTCGTGCTTCCTCTCGTGGTAAACCACCTTTTTTTCTCAAAACCATACAAAATTTCATTAAATTCCCCACAAACCATCCATGGTAGCTCTCTAACAGTACCTAGATGACATAAGAAATTCCATGCATCAGCTCTATCATGTGAATAATGATACCCACAAAAACCAATAAACCTCCATTTGTGTCCTTCCTCCACATCGTCAATGATCACGTCAATATGTCATTTTGAAAAACTCTAAAGCTGAATATTTTTACCGCCACGCCAAGCCAAACATAATCCACCTCTAGATCCATTTGAGTCAACATCAATGCCATTTAAAAACCCACAACTTCTTCGAACTCGTTCCATTTGACTGTTACAAATTTTTGTCTCCATAAAGAAGACCACTTGGGGATTATATAACTTCAGCATATGCCAAAGTCTTCAAATTGTCCGTAGACTCCCCAATCCACGGATATTCCAGCTTAGGATTTTCATTGTGCCCGGTCAGCTTGCCACTTGGCAGCTGCCAACAATTGATGACTAACCTCCACTACCCTCCTACTCCTGACCGCTAAAGTGTTAGTCTCTTCTTTGGCCAAGACATCTTCAATTTCTCTTCAATTTCTCTTTTTACCCTCCTCACCAATAAGCACTCCATCTTCAAAGTCGTGTTCCATTAAGTTATGCTCCTGATTCCCACTCCAATTTCCATTTTCTTTTCATAGATTAGATACCCCTTCCAGATTTATTCCCAGTACTGGATCCAGATTATTCCTATTACCTTATTTTCAGCTAGACCCTTTGAATTATTCCCCAAAATTTTCCTTCCCCTATTGTTTCCCCTCTATTGCCCCTCACCGTCTTCTCGCAACCACACACTAGTCATCGTTAGGGCTCGACGAGATTGTGCCCTAAGTGATAAGTCCCATCCCATCTCTGTAATTTCCACTCCTATTGCCATCTTTGCTTCACAAAAGGAATCACTATAGCCCAAATAACCACAATAAAAGCAAAAAAGTGATAACCTTTCATATTTAAATCGAACATATGAGCACTTTCCATAACACATTATCTATTTTTTCCTTTTCAAAGGTCGCCTTATATCAATTTTGACACGTATTCTCATGAAATTTCTATTTTCTTTTCCCAGGTTTGAACCATCATACTCCATGAAATTTCCTATAAAATTACCCATTTGGATTACCAGATTTTCCGAGACAAAACCAATAGGAACATCATGTAATTAACCCACAAAAGAGAATAAATTAATGGGATTTTCAGAGGATCCTCCCCCCTTTGCAACTTATGAAGAACCAATAAATGATTATTAAAAGTCCATGGTGAACCCTTTATAACCCTTTCAAGATCCATTATATGAAAAAATTGAAATAAGTACCTTTTTTCCCTATATCTCTAATTTGAACCCCCCGTACGGGATGCCACAAATTTGCCATTGTACTCCTCATTGCTGGGAAGTGAACAATACTTGCTGTTAAAAAACACCCCACCAATTGCAAACCTCCCACTTATCTATCCGTATCCGCTCCAACTTGTACTTGAAGAACTTCATCTTCCTCTTCATCAAGTGTTAACCCCGCAAAATCTGTCTCCATAAAAGCACGTAACTTAAATTGCTAAAGCAAGAAAGAGATCTGAAGAGATAAATTGCCGCCACACCAAGACCAATAAAAAAAACAAGAAAACCCTAAAACTGCTAGAGATAGTAGACAAAGACGTGCCAAATTAGCAGACTTTTTGGTTAAAAATAAAATTGTTACAATATAATTAATTCCATGTTAGTAGTATGATAAACTTAAATCATTAATTAACTTATTTAGGTCCCAAAAAATATTATTCTAGAATTTTTTTAATTTTTTAACTTTCTTTATATATTTTTTAGAATTTTTATATTTTAATGAATTTTTATAAACATTTTGAATTTTTTTTGTAACTTTCGTTGAGAAAGAGACCAATTTGCTTATTTTTAAACTTGACAAGGACCAAAAGGGTATTTACACCAATATGTTATTCAAATTAGTCGAGTTATTCGAATTGTAAAATTCAAATCGATTCGAACTTGAAACTCGAATTACTTATTCAAGTTGACTTGAATAATTCGAATAACTCGACTCGATTAACTCAAAAATTTGAATTTTTTTTATTTTTTCGAATCGAATCGAGTTTTGTTCATCCCTAGTTAACAATGTTAATTTAAAAAATATATATTTGTTGATGTATTTTGAAAATAAAAAAAAATACTTACTTGGTAGCAAAGTAACTAAAAAAAAGAACCGAATCTAACAAAATAATTTTAACAAAGTTTACAGTTAGACTTAATTTTTAAATCGAAAACCGAGAGATTAAATTCTTATAAATAAAAGTATAGGGCTAAATATTAAATTTACAAATAATACAGAATTTATAGCATATTTTAACATTATTCCAATTATAACTTAATTCTCACAAAGTTTGGTATCGATGACAAATATTTTAATTTTAGGATCTTAAACATTCAAGTTCAAATTCTATCACGTGAAAATTACTAGTGAGATAGTTATTTTCTTGGAATAGTTAATAGTTTTATAGGATAAATATAAAAATCTATACATAAATTTTGATTAAATGTTTAATTTCATACATGAACTTTAATTTGTACAGTTTTACACATGAAAATTTAATTTGAACAAACAAATCATTATAAGTTCTGATTATATTTACTCTATAACTACCCATAATCCCTTCCCAACCCATAAATAGGAGGATAATGCGCTTCAGCACACTCAAACCTATCTCATCTTGCATTTACAGTAATATCCATACCAATCGAGTTAAGACTCAATCTACTCTCATTAGAATATATTATATATGATAATAGAAACAATATAAAAATTAATTGAAATAGGACGTAAACATAACCTAGTTTGAATAAATGAATATCTTGAAATTGGAATATTACCTTATTCATTATAAGCCGAATTTTCCAATTCAACGTACAGAATTAGTCTTTTTAATGAACTTTTATTTTTTTTAATATATGGATTTTATAAGTATTTGTGTCGTAAAAATGGTATAATAATTTATTTGGTCCTCTAATTTTATTAAAAGGTCATTTTAGCCATATATTTAAATTGTCACCTCTTTTAGCTCTTAAATTTAGATTGTTTATCAAATTACGCCAAAATCGATAGAAAAGTTAACGATACTAACTTTGCAATGTGACAGTCCACATGTATATCACGTTAACAATTAATTAATTTTTAAAAATAAAATAAAAATAATTTTATAATTTTTAAACTTAGTTGAATTTTTCTAAATTTAAAAAATTATTAATTGCTAACATGACAATTTATCAAGCCAATAAAGTTAACAGACATTAACTTTTTCAACCATTTTGTATGTTAATTTTTCTAACTATTTTAAAGTGATTTGATAAATAACATATATTAGGGGATAAAATAGGGAAAAAATCAAATAAAAAGTTAAAATATATTTTTTAAAAGTTAGAACGAGATATAATTAGTATACCTAAAACATTTATAGAAAGAAGATACATATCCCTTTTGTTGTGTTTGTAGGAGGGTTTAATGAATAGATTTCATTTATGTTAAGATTTTAAATTTTCAAAATAAAATTAATTGTATACAAATTTGTAAAATCCATATCAAATTTCAAAATAAACTTCAGCTACTTACTATTTGTTCGGTTTCATTAATATGTAAATAAATAAATGTTTAATTGAAAATTTTATAATAAATTTAAAAATAAATATGAAAAACAATTCCTTATTATTTTCACTAATTTTTTAAATTGAAAAATAATTAAAACAGTTGCCTTTTAAAAAATATTTTGTATAATTGAAAAATAATTAAAACAAATTGACATTCATTAAAACCCATATAAAAATACTTTTTCGATGCGATATTAAGAGTAAGAAATGAGATAACACGACTCGAATCTATATCAAAGAAATGTTAAAAAAAAGTAATCATCATTCCATTCAAAGCAAGACCCATATAAAACCAAAGTATTATTTTTTGTAAAACCTATATAATACAAAAAAAATTGATACAGTGGCTAAAATTACTCATAATTCCTCCTTAACCTTTAAACAAAAAGGTAATGCGCTTAAGCGTATTCGACTCACGTTCTCTTACACTAACAAAAATATTAAACATGCTACTATCGTTAGAATCTATTTTTTCTAATTTTATCACATGACTTACTATAAAACTATATAAAACTAAACCACAAAATATAATTTTACAAGCTTTAATATATATTTTATATTTTATATTAATAAAATCATATTAATATACTTTTTTTACAAATTTAATAATACCGATTCATGTCATATATATATATATATTTATTTATTTATTTATTTTAGTACGATTACTTTTCTTTTATAATTTTTTAAATATTCATCCGCAAATACTAAATTTTCCATATTTTAAAACAATACATATTAAAATACCTTCTAGAATTTTAAAATTAGCATGAAATAAATAATTAACATATTAAAATTTATAACCTAAATATTTTAAATATGATTTTAAATTTCTGACAAAAATATTAATATATACTTTTCTAATATTAGTTATTGACCCAAACACACAGCAGCCTTTAGATAAAATTCCTTCTTTCTTTTATTTTTTTATCTGAAAGAAGTAAATTTCCAAACAATCAAAAAGGAAAAGTCGAAGATCATGGCAACTACACCACCAACTCGGAGCCCCGAACTCCGAAAAGACCCGGTTACAAACCAATGGGTCATCTTCTCTCCGGCCCGAGCCAAGCGTCCTTCCGATTTCAAATCCAAATCGCCGGAAAATCCTAACAATAATTCTTCATCATGCCCCTTCTGCATCGGTAACGAGCACCAGTGTGCACCCGAGATATTTCGAGTCCCGCCCGATCCTAACTGGAAACTCCGGGTTATTGAGAACTTGTATCCAGCTTTGAGCAGGAAACTCGATCACCCAAATGGCCAGAATGACGATTCGAGTAGCGAGTTGAGCGGGTTGGGTTGGGTTGTAGCGGGATTCGGGTTTCACGATGTGGTGATTGAAACTCCAGTTCACTCGGTTCAGTTGTCGGATTTGGATCCGAGTAAGATTGGTGATGTTTTGATTGCTTATAAGAGGAGGATTGAGCAGATTAAGCAGTTTGATTCAATCAAATATATTCAGGTAGTGGAAAAGAAAAGCCTTCTCTTTTGTGAATGTGTAATAAAGCATTTCTTTGATATAAATTTCTGCCTTTTCTTGAAATACTTGTGTGAATATGGACCTGTGAACTGTGTAAAGAGTATAGCTTTCAGCTATTTGATGATTGCAAGTGCTTTTAATTTGATGAAATGATCTATTTTAGAGGGCTGTATTTTGCATTTCATAAAATCCTGTACTTATCATTCGTTTGTTGTGATTCAAATTTTTGAGAGCTAATTACTTCTATTTTCCATGGTTTCTTTTAAATAAAGGCCTAAAATAATGTTTTTTAATTAAACTAGCAATTCTCATAACCTGTTCTACTGTGGTTGTGTATCATAATCGTGTTTAAGATATTTTATATTATATAAATGTTGACATATAAATAATTTGTATCATATAAATTTTGATACATTTGCATATTTGTGTCCTTTACTGGTGTTTTTCTGTTTCATGTCATGTTTCAGTTATTTTGTCCTTGTTCGTATTCAATATTGTTAGGTCTACTTTTAATTTGTATGATGTGTTAGTTTCGCGAGCTTATAGGTTCTTAGTGCTACTTCATTTGTCTTTGGTAGGTGTTCAAGAACCATGGAGCTTCAGCTGGGGCTTCAATGAGTCACTCTCACAGTCAGATGCTATCTCTTCCCATTGTTCCTCCTAGTGTTTCTACTCGACTCAACAGTATGAAGGAGCATTTTAATCAGACAGGGAAATGTAGTCTCTGTCAGGTCCAATCAAAGGACCTCTTGATTAATGAAACCAGCCATTTCTTTTCCATTGCTCCATATGCTTCTTCATTTCCTTTCGAGATATGGATAATTCCCCGAGATCACTCTTCTCATTTTGATGAACTGGACAATAAGAAGGTAACTTTTCTGTTCCTTCATGTTCATGGCTCTAGTGTTATATGATTTTCACTTGTTTGATTTGTGTTTGGTTCTTATAGTGGAGATAACAGTGCTAGAAACTTTATTGTATGATTCTCGCTGTCACTCATTCAGGATAGAAATAAAAGCACAACAAGCAAAGAAAGCATTATGTCAAATGATTGTTGAACACTTTTTGAGTGCTTCTATGATTTATTGACTTACTGTTAAAAGAAATTTATATGTAACATAATATGATTGTTATTTATTTCCTAGTATTTAGTGAACCCGAGATGGTCTGTTTAGTGGCTTTGCTTTTTTCTGTTAGCAATACTAGTTTCATGATGTCGGTTTGGCCTTTAAACCTGCATAGGATATAGGGAATCTTTAAGGAGACATAGCAATGTTGTGTGAGCACAAAACTATCATGACTAATATTTGAATAGTACTTGTAGTCCTGTGTGAGATTGTATAAAACAAGTAATACAAAGTTTGAATGAGAGTAAATGAATTTAGTTTTTATGGAAATTCTAATTAAAAGAAAAAACACCCTATTGACTTAAGAAAATTGGTTTTCTTTTGACTTCACTCATGTCAGCTAAAACGCATGTCATACTGTCAAGCAGGGCTATGTTGAGTTGTAGATAGAGTGATTGAAAGAATTAAGAAGTTTCTGCTTCTTTATGCTATAAAACGCAAGTAGTATGTTCATCCATAACAAAATAATAAACGGATAAAGCTTTGCAATCTAACTTTTCACTCGTTTCCATTCGATTCTCATTATGCAGGCAGTTGATCTCGGTGGCTTGCTAAAACTCATTCTTAAAAAGATGGCTTTGCAGTTGAACAACCCCCCATTCAATTTTATGATCCATACTTCACCAATACAGGTTACTGACTCTGAGTTACCTTATAGTCACTGGTTTTTACAGATAATACCTCAGTTAACCGGTGTAGGAGGTTTTGAACTCGGATCTGGATGTTACATAAACCCTGTTTTTCCTGATGATGCTGCTAAAATTTTGAGGGAACTTAATGTTCCTATATAGGGATTAGGAGCTGATTAACATCATACTAGTACTGTAAAATCATATTGCAATAAGAAAATGTTTCAAACAATTTGCATGAGGAAATCTCTTGTAAACCTATTTAAGCCACACTTTTCTAATTTTATCTATTCGTATTCATTTGTGTGGTAAACATACCAGCTTTTACTGATCTTCCATACTTTTTGGGAAAATGCTGTTCATAGATGATAACTTCATATGTGAGTACAGTTGCTTAAAGGGATCCAATGCAGCTAGGCCATCCTTGCTTTTCTTTTAAAAAAAGCTTAAAAAGGCTCCTTGATGGGGCCTAAAGTAGAGAGCATATTTCTTGCTTAAACCTTGCTTTATCCTACAGTCGTGATGAGACCGCCTGAACCAGGGACCTTACCAACAAAACCAGCAAGGTTTGGTTAAGGCATGTATGTGTGGTCAAACTTCATGAGAATAATATGTTTATGCAAACAACCCTGATAGACCGTCCCGACCTGATGTTATAGGGTCTGATTTTTTGTTTTTGTTTGGGACTTGAGAAAGAAACTGTTGGGTTTCATTGTCATTCCTGGACAAGGCACATGATAAAGATTGCATGTGAAGATTGCGTACAGTATATGCAAATATATAACACAAACAATTATGTGTATCATATAATCCAAGAAAATAAAAAAGAAAGGGTTAATTGCTTCAAACATCTATAAGCTATAGCCCAAATTCTAATTTAGTCATTAAAGTTCAAATCATTTTAAATTAGTCCTCGAAATATCAGTATTGTAACAATCATAAATTTTTATTGGTCACCCCATCAATTAAACATTAATTGTCAATTCAAATTTGACATGAGTATATCTAAAACAAGCTGATCAAATTTTAAATAGGTGTAGTGACAATGCTATTTTGATTGATACTATTAGCAATGATTATGCAGTGGATAATAGATTCATGCACTCTTTACTTGCGAAAGGCTATTAAGTTAGATTCCGACATATTCCAAATGAACAAAATAATGTTGCGGATTGCTCCGCGAAAATGACTACTGGAGATTTTAGCACGGTATGCACTTTTACAGAGCCTCCATTTGTTCGAGCATTATTGTTGGCTGATCTTCAGCATTTCGAAATAAGGATAAACTCCCATTAGAGCTACGTTAATGTAGTCAATTTTATTTCAAAAAAAATGTGGTTTAGTTATAACATACACAACTATTGCTAAAAGAACCGTTAATAAAGTTTAATGTAGCTATTCAATTAAAAGAGATCTTGAAATATGGGATCAATATAAAATCTCGAAGTGAAATTAACAAAAAAAAAAAAAAAAAACAAGATCTTGAATTTTTCCTAATGAAGGGCTTAGCACAATACAGAAGTCAATCCATTAGACAAAATCAAAAGCACACACCATGTTTGAAGTGTCCAAACTCTGAAGCCCAAACCAAAAGATAAAGCGACAATCAGATCTTTCACCACAATACAACAACAAAAAGAGTCAATAATGGAGGGGATTTTAGCGTCTTCTTTGTGTATTTCTTAAACCCCACCACCTTCCCAAGGCTCCTTGGGTTTTTGGCGGCTACCCCTTTTTTACACGGCCCACGCGTTTAAATATACTTTCCTTTCTAGGGTTGTTTTTTCCTTCTTTCCTTCTCCTACTCCCTTTGTTCTCTGTCTTTGCTTTCTCTCACTGAATCTGCTACCCCCTTGCTCTTTGAACATGGCCACCGCCGATAGTATCCTTGCTAATTTTTCACCTCTGGGTATGATTTATTTTTGTTGATATGTTGAGAAATGTTTGTGTTTTCTTTTTAGTTAGGATTTATATGTTGTTTAGAGCTGTTAACTCTTTAATATCTGTTATCTGTAATAATAATTAATGGATATTTGAATTTTTATCACGGAGATTTGTTGTAAAGGTTCTTTTTTTTACTGGCTTATGAAAATTTTAATTTGTTTTATGAATTTAGGTATGGTGGTTTTTGAATTTCATGAATTTTAATGTATTTTATTTTTGGATCATTGTTGTTGAAAATTCTGGGACTTTTAGGTGGGTTTTAGTTGGGTTTACTGAGAAGTTATTTTTTTATTTTAAAAATTTTGGTTGTGCTTAAGTTCAATACACTTTGCTAATTCTTTTTCCCCTATATTTTATAAATTTGTGTATGGTGGTTTTGAAAGGGTAGTAATTTGAATGTGTTTTATCTTTGGATCTTAGCTTGTGTACTGTTTGTACACATAGATAAATTTATTGGGTGGCTTATGTGATATTGGTAGCTTGAAGTTGTTGGTTTGTTAGTTGCTTTAAGTGATATGTTTTAGATATACTTGAACATTTGTAATGTTTAAGCTTTAAATCGTCAGTTTTGTTTTTATCCTTTACTTCTACAATCTCAGAAGTTGCAGATTCACTGGAGAATTTGTCTATGGATTCACAAGCCAAGACCACAAAAGTTCCTGAGCCTGTTAAGAAGGTAGTGCTTGGATTTTGAGATGCTGATTTCTTGTTCTTGTCTTGGTAAATGTTTTACTTTTCATTAGTTGGATTAGTTGGTTATTGATTTTATTAGATGGTGTGCAATTTGAGCTGTGAATTTCAAGTTGGCTGCTTGGTTACTTGTATGGCTTCGTTATTGTCAACAGCCCTCTTTGTGTGGGTAAGGTTGTGTAGTATTGTCCCTCTGCTACCATTAACACACAATTTCTATGTCAAAGTGGTGCTGATTGATGAGATGAGAATTTCTCAGAGATAAATGAATTTCTGTTGGTTTAGGACAAATGATAATGCTTTCTTTAAGTTGCTCCAAAACTTATCATTGACAATGGCCTGCTTGCAGCTTTTAGGTGGCATTGTGTTTCTATAATGGTCTTGCTAGCATTTTAATTTTGATGGATTTTGGATTTCAAATATTTTGGCGCTCTTGCTGTTATTTGGAAGATGCAGATGTGATTGATTATTAACCTATTAATTCGCTTTGAGGATCTTTTGGTTGCATCTTTAGGATTTGTTTATTTGATAATCTTAATGTTATTGACAGGATTTTTACAGTGATAATGGCTCTTACATGTACCAGCAAGCTTATGGTTATATGCCATATGGGGCATATTCCATGCCCGGTTCACCTCTTCCACTTATGGGACATGACGGCCAGCTGCATGCACTGCAAGAATACTATTATCCAAGTACTTATTACCAACCGCCTCAGCAAACTAGTAAAACAGATGCTTCTCAAGTGGAGGTTTCAACTGTCAATGCAGATGATCAAGCTTCTTTATCAACTGAAACAAATACAGGAAATTTGAGCACTGTAGAAAGTGGTGCAGGTTTGAGTGGTAATAATGGTTCTGGGTCACAAAAATCAACTTTCAAGGTCTCCTCTCTAAATCCGAATGCTTCCTATAAAAGAGAAAGCTTTCCAACAGGTAATCTATCCGAAGGTCATCAGAATTCAAGATTTAGCTACGAAGGGGTCCAGCCAACAATTCCTTGCTTAGATATGTCAGTGTCTTCTAATGGGCAATCCAAGCATACCGCTAATAATGGATTCTCTTCATATGCAAAAAACCTTTCGTCTGGCAGAAATGAGAATCTTCATCCCTTCCCTCATTTCATGGTATGTTAAAGTTGCTTTATTACTTGGATTAATTCCTTGCTTTATGGATATCTGGATTTTAACCCTTGCACATGCACAAACAGATATAGTATAAGCCATAAGTAGAATGATAAACATACATACTATGCTAGGTAGACGATGGATAGATATAAGATCTGCACGTCCTGCTTCTTTCATTATGTGCTGGCGTAACTATTCTGATGATCTAAATGCAGCATTTACACAATGCAAGACCATCATCAGGTGTAGCCCAAGCATTTGGATACATGAATCACATTTACCCTAACAACATGACCTATGGCCATTATGGAAACACCAATGGAGGGGGTTCTGGTTCTGGTTTTGGATCATATGGCTACTCTGCCTGGAAGAAAGGGCAAGGGTGCTATAATGTTGGTAACAACAACAAATCTAGGGGTCTTGGTTATGGAAAAGAGAATATGGATGGTTTAAATGAGCTGAACAAAGGACCCAGAGTGAAAGGGAGTAGCAACAAGGATGGTTTTGGAACTGCAACACTAGCTGTTAAAGATCAGAACCTTCCATTGACTGAGAGCAATAAGGAGAACAGTGTTTCTCTTGTTCCAGATCTGGGACAGTACAACAAAGAGGATTTTCCTGAGAGTTATTCGAACGCCAAGTTTTTTGTTATTAAATCATATAGTGAGGATGATGTCCACAAAAGTGTCAAATACAATGTGTGGGCCAGTACATCTAATGGCAACAAGAAGCTTGATGCAGCATTCCATGAGGCCAAGGAGGAGCCTGATGGCTGTCCTGTATTTCTATTGTTCTCGGTGAGTATAATAAATGTTACTATTACTATATGCTGTCTAGTGCCTCTGGTTTCCCAAGTATATGATTTGTCTGATTTTTACTAACCTGAACCTTTTCCCAGGTTAATACCAGTGGTCAATTTGTTGGGGTAGCAGAGATGGTTGACCAAGTAGATTTTAACAAGACTGTAGAGTACTGGCAACAAGACAAGTGGACTGGTTGCTTCCCTGTGAAGTGGCACATCATTAAGGACGTCCCAAACACTTTGCTGAGGCACATAACACTTGAGAACAACGAGAACAAGCCTGTCACTAATAGTAGGGACACCCAAGAGGTATTCTCTCTCTTTATGTTCATATGCATATGTTGATTCTGCTTTTTGTTATCTTCACCCTTCTCTTTGTAAAATGGTTTGTACTGCTGTAGGTTAATTTTGAGCAGGGGATCCACATTCTTAAAATTTTTAAAGATCATCCCAGTAAGACGTGCATTCTTGATGATTTTGAATTTTATGAAGCTCGTCAAAAGACAATCCAAGAGAAAAAGGCTAAGCATCAGCTGTTACAAGAAAAGGTATGTCTGACTCTGAATTAAATCTAGCACCTGGATTTTGTTTTCTTTCCCACTCATAAAAGATATTTTCATGCCTTTTTTTTTTTTTTGTATGGAATCATATGGATGCTTTGCATAAACTGTTTTAAATATTAACTACTTTTATTCTGACTAAACAGGTTTTGAGTGGAGAGCCTAATGATGCTGTAATGGAGAAGAAAGAAAATGTGGCAATAGCAAAGAACGCTTCGGAAAAATCTGTGGAGTCAGCCTTGATAAAAGAACCAACTGTTGCATCAACAACAGAAGTAGTAAAGGCTAATGTCGATGTGAAACCCGTACAAGAGAATGGATCAGTTACAGCAACTGAAGATGGCCCCAACTCAGTTTGTGTTGCAAGTGCTTGCTAATTGCCTTCTTAGATTTGGAAATAGTGTTGTACTTTTGGTTGGTTATTGACAAGTTAGCTGATTCAGATCAGAGCCTCTGATTGGCTGGGACTGGTCTATAGCTTATTCCATGGAGGTAGGAATGAGCAACACCTTTCAGCATTGTAGGCAAAATAGCAATTAGCAGCATGGTTAGACTGAATGTGACTGCTCAATAGCGTGAGGTTTCTTTTTTGTCTTTCATTTCTCATCTGTTTTCCTGGGTTTTTTTCTTTTTCTTAAGGAGAAGGAATTGAGAATGAAAAATATTACTCCTATTTGCATCTTGCATTTGATGAAGTGGGTTTTTGTTAACATTTCTAGTATAGGGAAGTAAAAGAGTTGTATTGCAGACTTGTTATGTTCTTGTTCACAATCTATAATTTATGGGGTGTAATAAATTTCTTTTGTGTGAGAAATGCATAAATCTGTGGCCACTGTTTCAAGGAATAGCATATTACATGTAATTCAATATGTTCTAACAGTATTTATCCATTTGAAAATAGAAAATATGCATTAGTTAAACTGCTAATGCCTCATTTACTTATATTTTTTATGTACTGTTCTTTGGGTATGAATAAGATGGGTATTAATCATTTAGATAAGCACTTTGTCGCCATTGATGCTGCCATTGTAGTCAACGAACTTTTGGGTCAGCTGCAAAGATTTTAGTCTAGCATGTAAGTCTCCACAAGAGTTAATTGGTGACGGGGCTAATTTTACAATTTGTTTGGTGGAAAGCTTCTCCAAAATGCATAGGAGCATATTTGGACCTGTTTGTACCTGTGTGAGATAATCGATGCTTATGCTAAAGCAATTATCAAGGTTTGCACTGTGCTTTTCCAAGTAACGAATGACTTGGGAATTTTAATGATTGATGATAAACTGTGGTCTTTTGTTATTCTGTTTTTATCTTTTAAAATTTGAAGATGTTTAAGATTTTGCAGGAGCTGGGAGAGGAAGGTTCTAATACCGATATTCAGAGTAATCATCACTTTGTCAACTCGAATGAAAGCTGTTGTTGCTGGCAAACAACACTGACAGGAAGATATTGCATTCTCATACAAATTGAAGCCGTTGATGCTTTTCAGGTAATTTCTTAGTTATATGCTAATGTTCAAGTTCACGTAGCTTAGACTCTGTTACGCAAGGTACTAGTTAGTTCTGTGATTACTAAGTTCCTGCTCATGGAGATAATTGAAAGCCGGTTTAAATGGTTTTTCAGATTGAATTCCAAAGTTCAATAAGCTATCATGTATAAATTAGTGGAATATTGGGAAAAAAAATTGTCTTCTTAGATTAAAATGCCATCTTTCAGGTTGACTTGAGTTGTGCTGCTGGAACGCTAGATATACCAACCATTACATTGTTTTCCTTTGTTCACCAAGGATAACAACAGCAACCATTGTGCCATAGTCATTTGTACCTTAAGGGGAAAAAAAAGGAGGCACTGGAGTTCTCTTATCTGAAGCCTGAGGTAATAACATCTTTTCTCTGTTCCCCTTGCTTTGCCTTTGAACTTTTGGACGTAGCATATTATAATTTTAGCATGTATTGAAGTACTCTATTTGTTGCTCCCTTCAGTTTGAATGGGAAAAATGGAGTTCTTGCATAATAATTGTATCCAGAAGGATTGTTTTATCTGAATCGGTTCAAGCTTAAATTGATGTGGTTGGAGTTAAGAATCCCAAAGGAAGAAACCCGACTGAGAGCTTAAATGGTCATTTTGGAATTTTTGGTTCCTGGATTGGTTTCTTTCTTTTCTTAAGATTTGCTTGAGAAAGTCCATCATCAACTTTTGAACCATTACTTGAGACTAATGAATTAGGATAGTTGTAGAAGGTTATTACATTCCTTCAATCACAAATAGAAAAAATTTTCATTGCACAAAAAGAATCTAAAGAATTCTAAACTAATATCATAATCAACCACAATCCACAATACACTAATAAACTTAAAATTGAAAACCGAAATGGTTCATGTTTGGAAGGAAAAATCCATCTTCGGCAAATACCGTTGGGCTGTTGACAGAAGAAAGATCGACATCATTATGAAGACAAGGTCACAGAACGACAATTTGAGGCTTTCAACACCCTTCCATTAGTTTTTAAACCTGTAGGTTCCTTAAATGGCCATCAACACTTTCAAAATCAACCTGAAAGAGAAGAATAATATCTTCGGGAATGTTTGGAGGAGGTTGGGGCATTGTCTCACAAATTTAGACGGTGAGAATGAGGACTCGAACGAAGAGAGGGCATAGTCAAAGTTCAACGATGATCCAATGATGCATGGAGGAGGTTGAAAGGCGAGAAGATCAAGGGTAATGCTTCGATTTTGTGGATTTAGAAGAGGTTTCTCGAAAAAACAACAATAGATTTAAGGTGAGGAGATGATGGGTTTCATTTTAGTGTAAAAAAGAATGTGAATGTAGACGGGTGATGGAGTAATGGCAACGAAGGTGGTTTGGGTGGGGAAAATAAACTGGGATTGAATATTTTATTAATATCCAGTATCTGTTAAACATTTGGGCTGGAGGAGATTATAATATTTGTTGAATGTTTTTACATTTTTATAAATTTTTAGTATGATATAGTTGGTATCAGTTAGAATTTTGGTATTTGTGAGGAGTTTAGGGTTTAGTCACTAAATTATGAAATCGCAATTTGATCACTGAACTATTCTTAAGTTTGTATTTCAGCTATTGGGCTATTAAGGGTTCTTTTTACAAAATTTCGTCAGCGAGCTTTAAGTGGCGATTAGGCAATTAATACAAGATTAGAAGATACTTAGATACAAGTCAATTTAATAGTCAGAGCTCGAAAAAAAATCTATTTAAATTTTAGTTTGCGGGTTCATGATATCCAAAGTTATTTCATGAAAAAAAGTGAATTATAAAAGAAAAAAATAGAGAAAGAAAGCTTTCGGTTGGTGTAGATAGTACGAACATATAAAGTTATATAGCATTGATCTTAATAGTTTACTGACTTAAATGAAAGTTTTCAAATAGTTCAGTGATCAAATTGTAATGTTTTAAGTGACCAAAAGAAAAACTTATCTATAGTTTAGTGACTAATGGTGTAGTTTTTCCTTAAAAATATTAGTATCGGTGAAAGTTTTGATATTAACTTGTAATCGGTTGATTAATTAATTCAGGCATTTATTTTTTTTAATGGTAAACCTCAACTAATTATAAAAATTTGAGGTGAAAGCTAAAATTTTTTATATTAAGATCCCTCACATTGATTTTTATTCTTGAGAGGATCAAAATGTAATTCTCTCTTTTTGACAAAGAGCCCAAAGCCTTGGCCCACTTTTCACTCTCTTTTTTCCTTTAAAATATTTTTAATCATTTTTCTTTCACAAAATTTTAATACAATATAATTTCAAATTTGCATAGGCAAATGTTAGGTTACCACAAAGGTGAATTTGCGATTCAAACCCTAATATCGAGTATGAGTCAACTCCAATGAGTTCAAAAATTTAAACTATCTAATCTTCCATAATTATATTTTAACTCATCACTTATAATAACTAATTATAACTAATGGCAACGTAAATTCGTTCAATTTGTCGACCACTCGTACGAAGTTCAATATTCGATTGCAATTAGGGATGACAACTGCCCAACAATTGTTATGTTTTGCTTCATCATCCATTTCGCTCTATTATAGATATGTAATATTGAAAATTACTACTACTTTCATGGATATTAAATGCATTTGTTCCTGCTTTACACCGCCCTACTTCAATTAATTTTTGCTAGTTATTTTTAATATATTCAATATTTTATAGGCAAGTAAATATTCAAACATAATTTTTCGAGAAAATATTCAAAATAAAACATATGAGTTTTTCTTATAACATGTTTTTATATTTTTGCCCTTTAAAAGTTATATTCGGTGGAACGAGACTGAGCGAGGCAGGCTATTGTTATTGTTGCACCATACCCATCATCTAAAGCTAAAACCCACCACGCATTCACTTTTCAAAAATAATTCTGCTCCATTAAAAGCATATTAGGTTGTAATATATTGAGTGGTTCGGATTTTGGTTTTGTCATTCTATTAGCAACTTGATTTGGATTATAAACACACCCACCATATAGGTGAAATTTGTATGTAACAATTTTTTAAAAAAAAAATTGATACAATACTTAAATATGGCTTTGGATGAAATGGTAAAGTTGAGTTTTTAAAAATTATAATGTCTTGGTTCGAATCCATAATATGCAAATATTTTTCTAAGTTGTATATGAAAAGACAAAATTATCCTCAAAATAATATTTTTGTAAGAGGATTGGGGGTTGGTAAATTCTCCATTGAGTTGGGACTCAATTAAAGGCTGACATCAGTTTAGTAAGAATCTTAAATATTAGTATAAATAATGTCACCCAACTTCTAAATTGTTTTCATGTTGGTCATAAAAAATCCATTTTTAGTTCTTGATTTGGATAAAAAGAATTAAAATTAAAGTGAATAAATAATAGAAACTAAAATAATGCGTTAAAAAATTTCATATTGTACTTGTTTACCTCCTTTTCAAAAGTTCCGTCTTTTTTCAAGATTGAAATTTTAAATTTCAAACATCAAAATTAATTAATTAAATTGTTAAAAGATTTTAACCCTTGATAGTGTCATCGATTTGTTACAACAATATTGAAATTAATTAATTTAATCTCCTAAAATTTAAAATTTTATTTTATGTTTCCAAATTAAAATCAAATCAAATAACTCATTTTTAATAATGGTCTCTAAACTGAGATTTCTTTTGATTATATGATGAATATCTTACATGTTAAGCTAAAAGTAAAGAATTTTTTAATTAATTAATTAATAATTTTATCTTCCATGTCAAATAAAATCCAAAATTATTTTTATCACTTCTTTATCTAAACGAAGAATAAGCAATTAATTTAGGTAATATTTGGAAAACCACCTAGTAATTAGATTTAGGTGTAAATTAATGAGTCTCTTGAATTGGATGTAATTAGACTACCCCAATTACACTTTTCAATTCTAAGATCTGCTTGAACAGACAAAGTAATTGAATGAAAGTGTAATTACTAGGGTAGTAATTAAACTCTTTATAATTACAAAAATTGTAATTCCCAAACGTGTTTGGTAGACAGAGTGTAATTACATAGTTACATAATTTATATTTTAAAAAATATTAATTATTATAAAAAATCTTATTATGATAAAATAATTTCTAAACAAGTAAGAAAAATTAAAATAAAATCATCATATGTATTATATTAGTCTAAATAAGTAGTTGATAATACGATTACTAATAAGAAAATAAACATCATGTGCAATTTTATCTAATTGTTCTAGTGCATATTTATTGTGTTATCCCTCTTTAATATTTAACATATGCTCCTCATCATCTGTTATTACTTATTGAATTTATTATCATCTGAATTTGATTTTGTATCATTAAGGTTATCAAAACCCTTTTCTTTTGTGTACTTTTCAAGTATGGGTTATCTCAATTCTACTTATAATTGAAGTTATGAAATATAAATATGCTAGTACGATCCAACCTTATTCTTTCATGCTATACTAAAGTGATGTCATTAATATAAAAACATTTATTTAGAACAACAAATATCTTCTCAACCACATTTCAAAACCTTGAATGTCTCAATTTAAAAAGTTTGCGAGTTGTTTATAATGCTTGTACCTGATACCATTCTCTCAAATTGTATCATACCGCATGATATGGTGCAAAAAAAAACTTTTTGTATTTGCATAATTAGTATCGATCTTATAATATTTGGACTCACAATCCAAATTATCTATAACTTTGCTTATAAAAACTTATATAAACATAATTTGGAGAAAGACTTAGTTTATATCTTTTTTTTATAATATGTAAATTAAGTAAAAAATAATATAAAACTTATAATATACATACATATAACCTTTACAAATAAGGTTTTATAAATTGTCCAATAGCTTTCATAACACTTTTATAAATAATATAATATTTGTCATAATTTCAGAAAGTTATTTTTTTATAAATAAGTTATGATAAAAAAACTATAATATTTTTTATGAATAAGTATATTATTTTTATAATATATAGCAAGACACATAAATAAATTATGTCCATAATTGTCATAATTTTTATAAATAGTTATATTATAAAATTTTATAAAATATAAATTATTTTTATAATAAACTTTTGGCCATAACTTTAGAATTTTTTAGGATTTAAATAATATAATTTTTGTTATAACTTTGTAAAATACACAAATTATTTTTATAATATGATTTTAATATATATAATATAAGAAATTTTTTATCATAACCATCCCAAACATTCATACCTATTCATATTTATAATATAAATTTTATAATTTATATAAAAAATATTTTTAGATTGACTTGTGTGTAATTACATGTGCCATTACTCCAATTCACACATCCCTAAAAACTAAAAAGTATAATTGGGGTACTTCAATTACACTCAATTGAGTGGGACTCACCACTTACAATAGTGTTATAATATATTTATTTATGAAAAATATGACCAAGAAGTATGGACATAACTTATTTATGTGTCTTTCTATATATTATAAAATAATATACTTATTCATAAAAAATATTATAGTCTTTTATCATAACTTATTTATAAAAATAGCTTTCTAAAATTATGACAAAATTATATTATTTATAAGAATTATTATAAAAGTTATTGGACAATTTGTAAAACTTATTTATAAAGGTTATATATTATAAATTTTATGTTATTTTACTTATTTACATATTATAAAAACCTAGAATAAATCTTTCTTTCTCCAAATTAAGTTTATATAAGTTTTTATAATTAAAGTTATAGGCTATTTGGACTGTAAACCCAAATATTATAAGATCGGTGCTAATTATGCAAATACAAAAGGTTTTCTTGCACCATATTGTGCTATATGATACCATTTTAGAGAATGATGTCAGACAAGCACCATAAACAACTCGCCAACTTTTTAACTTGAGACATTCAAGGCTTCAAAATATGGTTGAGAAGACATTTGATGTTCTAAAAAGATAATTTACATATTAACATCTTCGTACAACATGAAAAAAAAATTGGATCGTACTAGTGTCACGGGGCTAGAACTTTAGTCTCGCAAACCGCATGACCTTAGGCGATTTTTTTGCTCTGAATCTACCTAAGTCAGCCTAACTCTCGCAAAAGTGTGATTTCTTGCGAAAATTCTCTAAGGCACCGAAATATAGCAGAAGCACACTCAAACCGAAAGAGCAACGAAGAACAAAAAACCAAAGGAAAGTGATGCACGCCAAATGTTTGAGTAAATGCTCTTAAATATATTCACAATTATAAATGAAATGACTACAAATGAAAGGGGAGTCCTTTATTTATAGTTAAGCTCCACGAGAACTAACGGTACAGATTGAGTTACATCAACAGTCAGAACTTTAGCCTATCTACAATTAAGAGTCTTAAGGGATTTAAACTCTATACAATTTTAAACCTTTAGGATTTACACTGTTTATCCTGGTAACTCTAGTTTTGCTAGAGTGTTTCACTGGGCCACCAAGGGTTTAAGTAGATGGGCCTCTTCAAGAATTCCACGAATCAAGCCAGTTTATGTGGGTCAAATGAGCCCCAGTTCATGAGTTGACCTTTATGGGGCATTTTGTGCGTAATGGTCACGGGCTTTGTGTTGTATCTGGTGCCCTAAATGTAGTATTTTCATTTAAGTATACTTGTAATTTTTCAAAAAGATTGGTTAATAAAATTATTCATGAATTAAATTAATACTTTGCATATTGTCCTCACATGATTTTTGCATGCAAAGCAAAATGCAAACAAATGCTGCTCACTGATTGTCTAATGTTTAACTAATACTAAGCGGTATTACGTGGTCAAATCGTAATACAGAAAGAGAACCTATATTAGTAGACGAACCTAAACATGACCTTAATCTAATCGGAACTGAGCAAACCGATTGAAAAACTAATATGCTGTCTATCAAGTCCAACTGAGGAGATGCCTTGTCTTGAGCATCGGAGCGGATGACTTCCAAAAGATAAAGACATAAATGTGACAGACATGTGGAAAAGCATTTGTAATAATCTTTGTCGATTAAAATATTCAGTGCTTGAGATATTACTTGGTTGAAAAACATTTGGTTTTGTTTTGTTGTCACCTCTGGTTGATCTTCATTTAGGTTATTCGAATCGATATTGTCACTTGTTCCCATGTTCATTGGGTTATCTAGAGTTGCATTTATGTTTTGGCCCATTCACCTTTAGTCAATCTCCATTCAGGTTATTTGGATCAACATTGCCATTTGTTCTTGCATTCATTAGGTTATCTGGACTGGCATTTTTGTTGTGGCCATTCATCACTGGTTGATCTTGATTCAAGTTATTTGGACCAGCGTTGTTGGCCCTATTGGGTTATCTAGACATTAACTTGCATTGGGTTGTTCTTGAGACATTTCTTTTGTGCCCTTTAAACGTGTTCTTGGTTGTTGTTGGGACATTTCTGCTGTGACCCATTAAGGGTGCAACATAGTTCCTAGAATCCTAATCTTTGTTATATGTCAAGGTAGCCTCCGGCTTGAGAGACCTATTCGAATTCTCTTGTTCAGGGTTGTCATCAAGCTCGGGAGTTCTCTTGTTTAAAGTAGCCACTAAGCTTAGGGTTGCCTTTTGGGCTCAGTTATATCTCGTGGTTGCAATTCAAAATCAAAACTCAAGTTTAATTTTTCTAACATTAGGAAAAAGAATATACAACTCATTTCCATTCATCTTAAATTTCTATTATATGGTGTTGAGTGATATTTTTTTTAGCAATATTTTTTTATTCAAATTTTAACTTGTTACACGAAATGAGAAGGGATTGTATGAAACTGTGATTCCACATCAACTCTATCCCTTTTCTAATAAGAGAATGACAAGTCAGATTTTTCCTCCTGATTTTTAGCTTTTTCCTCCTAAAAAAAATTCAAATCCAACTAAAAATGCTAAAAATCAGAAAGAAAAAATCTAATTTGTCATTCTTCTATTGGAAAGGGATAGAGATAACATGGAATCACAGTTTCCCATAATCCTTTCTCTACACAAAATATATAAGTGAAAACATTTCAACTTACTACAAATTTCATTTCTTTAGTTCTCAGCACAAATTTTTACTAAATTGTTTTTAAAACAATAGACTCAAATTTGTTTTAGATTATATCAATGTAGTAAAACTAACCTTGACAAGCAAATTTTCATTTTACTTCTCACTCCAAATATTTTACTAAATTAATTTTAAAAATAATAAATAATATCAAATTTATTTAAAGATGATATATTAAATATTGTTTGCAAAATGAAGTATGAATAATGAATTAAAATAAGAATATAATAAGATAAAATATAGAAGCAACCATATTCCCAATAGTTGTTAGAGTAGAAATTATATATACACCGTATGTTTTAAGTTGATTATGACACTTGTTTAAAGTAAAAAACTGAAGACGGCAAAATATTGTACTTTGTGTATCATGAGAGTGTTTTGTAAATAACTAATTAAATTTTAATAATTTCCAAATTTAAAAATATATAAAATTATTAAAATATTTTTAATTTTCAAAAATCAGTTAATTACAATTAATTACAGATGTGGCACATTTAATTTTTCTATTTATTTTGGGTAATTTGACAAATAACGTAAATTCAATTACTAAAGGAAATGAAAATTAAATAAATAACTAAAATGACCTTTTTATAGAGTTGGAGGGTCAAATAATTTATTATGCCAAAAACATTAAGATGAAACAATGTATACCAAGGATTAGGTTGTAGAGATTAATCAAATCACATACTGTGATGATTTGAGACTAACATTTTAACAATACTAGTTTCTAACGTCACATGCACTTTGCATATGATTTTATATGTTTAATTTTAATTAATTTTTAAATAATGTATTTTAATTTTTACCTATTATTGGTAATGATAAATTCTCTTAGTTTTTAAACAATATACAAATTTAAACTATATAAAAAAAGTAAGCTATAATATTAATTTGAAAAAAAAAAAAAAAAAATAGATCAAGCAACATGCAACAATTATAATAATAGTTCATGATAAATATGAAATATATTTACATTAAATTAATAAATACATTTAATAATAGTGATTAAAATAATTGTTAAAATTTGACTTTATTTTCAAAACAAACTCATAAAATATTTTTCACCTACGCTCAAAAATGACGCCTAGATAAAATAAAATGAAAAAAGTCCTCACTTCACGCACGGTTAACAAGCAAAAAGCAAATAAAAGTTAATATAATATTATATTACTTATAATCAATTAAAATAACCTTCGATTACTCTTTGATTTCATTTTTGTTTGAATATGATTCGATATTACCTCTTTAAAGAACCATTACTTTAATGCTCCATTTTTTCTTTTCAATGCTAACAACATTTTTTTATCGACAATTCTTTTAGATGTTACTTGATTGAATATGACTAACTATTATATGTTATTTATAAAATTAAATTAAATTTTTAATTGGTATATAACTCTAATCTATACTAGTTATTAAATCTCTGATTGAGTTGGTGTCACCGTCAAACGGGTCATCACCACAGTCAGGAAATTACGAAAATGCTCCTCTGTAATTAAAAAACTATATTATTCGAGGATATTTTAGCCTTTTTCATTTTAACAAAAACAAATTAAAATACATGAATAATGGGATTTGAACCCGTGTTGATTAGATTACTAAAACCTTAAATTCACCGCTAATATGCACAAATTATTATCTTCTTCGATCAGAAATTATGGAAATGTCCTTAAATAATTAAAAAAAGTTGTATTATTCGAGGATATTTTAGCCTTTTCATTTAAATAAAAGTAATTAAAATATATATATGGTGGAATTTTTACTCACACCAATTGGATTACTAAAGCTTTAGATTCACCACTCAATCAAAGCTTCATTTATATTTTATACATTTTATTTTAAAATGTAAAATTTATTATCTTCATTATATATATTAATAATGTTGTTAATTGAGTGTTATACTTCCATCAATTACATCAAAATCCATGATTCTCACACGCATATGTGTGATAGGATTTCTAGTATTCATTAAGATGCTTAGAATTCTATTCAAGCAATAACACTATTTTATATCAATAAATTTGTGACAATATTTTAAAAAAATAATTGAAATATGAAATGATGGTAAATAGGATTATTGTTTTTTCTCTAAACTTTTAATCTAAACAAAGGGATGAAATTGTTGAATTTTGCATAAGTGAAATTTGGTGTTCAAACTCAGGATTTTTTTCTTAAGAAAAGGAATTTTAATTAAAATTATATTAGAAATTGAAAACTAAAAACACTTGTCATTACTTGATTGGCCAAAACTATTTTTTCACATTTGGATTAAAACCCTTAAAAGAGGAAAACTTTAGATACTTCAAAAAAATTAAATATAAAAGTGGAAAAATATATAAGCTTCACTAGCCAAATCATGAATTAAGCCTTAAATTAATTTGAAAACAAAATTTAATAAAAATATTTTTATATATTTTAATTCAATATTTAAAAATAATAAGTTAATTAATATAATTTTAAAGTTAAATAAAATAGTAATTTTATAAAAATAAACTTATATATGTATTTTTATTTTTCAAGTTTTATTCATTAAATATAATTTCTAATTTAATTTATTAAAATTTTAATATTTATAAGTTAAATTGTTGTTAACTTTTAAAACATAATATTTGAAAGAATTTTTGTTATTAAATTATGTTTTCAAATCATTAAAATTAATATTGAATGATAAAATTAAAATTAATTTAATTTCAAAGTTGCTGGCAAAATATAATAAAATTCAAAGTTTAGTATAAATTCAATCACATAAGAGTTGAATGACAGATTTACTCATATTTTAATATATAATGACAAATATCAATAAAAATAAAATATAGTGACAAATATTAATATATAATGCATATTATAAAGTGTTCACAATAGTTTGCTCAAAAATGTATTTATTTTTCTTTTACTGAAATAAAAACACATGCGCTAGAGTTTTCGCTTTTCAACTTGTTATTTTCATATATTTCAATAATTATTTATATTTTTCTTTCAATTTCTGTAAGGAAAAATTTGGTTTTGGAAATCATAACCATCTAATTGAATATTTATAGCAATTCATTCCCTCATTGAGCATTCCTTTTGTTGCAATAATAAAGCAAAAGGTTAAAAGCTTGTTGTCAACATTTGGAATGAAATTACAAGTTTGGAAATCATGTGCTAGGTTAGGTTAATGTAAAATTTTAGACTCATTTTCTAAGTTTAAATTTAACTCAACCTAAAATTGACCTAAAATTCTACTCAAACCCGACCCAAATAAAAATGCTAAACTTAAACTCAATTTAATAATATTTTTAATATAAAAACAAATTTAAAAATATAATACATCAAATAACATTAAAATAAATATTTCCTATCAAATTGAAAATACATTAAAAGAAATCTTTATAAATAACACTAAAATAGTTGTAACTTAGCAATAAAATAATAGTAAAATTAACAATAAAACAAAAATTATACAATATCCAAACAATAACAACAATATAATAACAATATAATTACAAAACAACAACAGGAAAAGAAATCTTAACCAAATTCAGGACAAAAAAATATTACCCGAGACTTGACCCATTTAAAATATGTCTTATTTTTTACCTAAGTCTATTTTTCAAATTTCTATTTTTATCTAAATCTTCCCACTTTTCAAACAGACCTTTAGGCATTAATGGGTGACCCAACACCCAACTCATGATCAAATCTAATTTAAAACTAGTTGCTATATTTAATTGATGAAACTGATAAAGAAAGAAGAGGAACCAAATGTTGTCCCACCGTGTAGCTTATTGTGCATTCCTGATAGCAGTCCACATGCACTCAGATAGATTACAAGCATATATAATTCTAGCCCTAAACCTATAATCTTAGGCCCAAGAGAGGCTGCCATCATTTTCAAATTCCAAATCTGTACCCCCATCCTTAAGCATGCTTTTATTCTCATCATGTAAAAACTTTCATGCGTTGAAGGACATTAGTGATAGCAAATGCCAATCATTGTGAGGATGATAAGACACCCACAATATGGATCAATCACATAAACAGGAGAGAGACAAGAGAGTGAAATGAGTACATACAAAAAGAATAGTATCTCAACTCTCAAGGGATGCAGAAATACTCAGCTAGTATTGTTACTGAAAAGCACATTGTAAAGAGCCTGGTCTCCAACATTGTTCTTAACACTGTTCCTAATTCACTAGGACAAGTTTGATACAACAGAGTTGAGTGAACCTAAGTTGGAACAACATAGAAGCTTTCATCCTCACCTTCAGTCCACCATAAACAAGTGAGGACTGCAATTATAATCAAAAAGAGGCCCAAAAACAATTTAGGAGCCATGTTCTTACCTACTTTCTCGTTGTGGTACTCGAGAGTTTCTTTTTTGTTCTTAGGGGCTGCATCAGTAGATCCTGGGACATCAAGCTCAGCAGGACTGTCATCAGTTGATGATACAGATTCAGAGACACCATGATCTTCACCATCGGTATACGAACGTGCTTTGCGTTTGACCTCATTGATCATACCACGACAAAAAGTGTTACGGTTTGTGGTTGGACTACCTCCAAATTTCTCTGAGCATGGACTTCTGAACCTCCTGAATTGTTTCTCGGAGTAATCTGAGTTCAATTCATTAGGATCTTGAAGTGAGTGGATGAGCTTCCTTGGAGTTGTAAAGAGGGTTTCTACGTTAATCCGTGAACGTGATCTCTGAAACACAAAAAGTAACAACGCAAATGCATTTAAACAAACAAATAAAAGGGGATAAAACTGAATAGACAAATCTAAAGCATTTTACCTGAGGACTGGGAGTGGCACTTCTTGGCAACACATTTCTAGGACTTCTATACAAGAATCCTGAAAACTCCTCCGTGAACTCTGACCCATTATTGCTAAGTTCGTGAAGATCAGAAGGTGAGTCACATATGGAACGTCCTTGAGCCACTGCAGAGAACAAACCATCCTTAAGCGATACATCTACACCTCCATTTTCATATTTCCAAAGCTTCCGAGTCACACTCCTTTGATCATATTCCATGTTGCGAGAAATTTGAGTCATCGAGATTGGTGACTCAAGCAAAGAATCATATTCCATAAAGGAGTCAAGTGTTTGTGATTCGGGTGATGCAGTTGCAGGAGATCCATCACTGGCTGTGCCTAAATTCCTTCTACGATTGCGGTCTCTCCTACCAAAATTTGATCCAGTAACCGAACCAGAACTGTTCTCAAACTTTGACCCTTTCTCTTGTGCTATTTTCTTCGCAGTTTGAGAAGCTTCATAAGCAGCCCCTTTAACATAAGCCATCTGATCGGATTGGCACTTCTCCATCTCTTCCATAATCAACTCTACCTCTGAGAACACACTCCTTGGATCCAACCACTTCATCAAGAAGTTTATCATTTGTATTGCTGAAAACCGTTTCTGAGAATTACCTTCTGCAAGCCCAGCATTGGATATTCTCAAGCCAGATTTTATTAACAATCTAGCATACGCTTCAACAATCAAAGCATTATGCTTCGCTAAAGCCATAACCAGCCCCATATGTGCATTCGTCTGAGTAGACTTCTCCTCCAAAGCACCAGCCACATTTTGACAAACATTGTTGACCATCTCATCCGAAGCAAACCGCCAGTTATCAGATTCTACAAGCGCCTTCAAGCAAAGGGCAGCTCCCGAACTCAAGCTTTCTAGGGAACCCAAAAGAGATTCCGAAAGAGGCTTACAAAGTGAGTGAATGATGTGCCTCTTCTTATCTTCTGGAGTGGTTGGATCGATCCCATATCTTGCAATTGCAGGCACCACTTTCGAGCATGCCTGTTGTAGTGGGAAAGAGCCTGCACTTGAAGCTAATGTTTTGATAATAGTAGACATTATACTATCAATCTGTGGAACAATCTTCACACCATGAACACGAGCAAGAACTTCATAGAGTGAAATAGTGTATTCACCAGATACACACCCAGTTTCTTTGGTCTCGGAAACTTGTGCAAGGAAGACCGGTATTGCCTTTGAATCCAAGTCTCTCACATATGATTTCAGTGCTTTCATTGCTGATTTTCGACTATCGGCATCTTTGTCAAGATTTGCCAGCTCTCGCCGCAAAATCGGGCTAAGATTTCTACCCATCATTTACCTGAAAACACAGAAAAGAAAAGCCATTTAACTAAAAAGATTAAAAAATAATAATAGGGAGTTCCCTGAAAGTTGAGTACTAAACTAAATCAAGCATGAATATCTAATAACTAGTTGAATACTAAACTAAGAAGAAATCTAAGTTTAAAGTTATGATTTTCCTAAAAACCCAAAACAAAACAAAACCTTCTTGATCTGGAAAACTAACATGAGCTCTTTCATTATTACATCATAAAAACAGCATATCTGAAACCTTTTTTTATTACAGCATAACCTGAAGATTTAGAAAAAAAAATGCGAAATTTAAAGAGCAAAATCACAAACAATAACCAAAGATTGGAAAAGCATCCTCCTTTAGAAAGCAAAATTTTATTGAAAAAAAAAACAGTACTTAGATCCGAAGTAACAAAATCTACAAAAATGCAAACCAAACAAACAAACCAAAAAAGGGCAGCATGCTTAGCTCTGATTCTGAAATGAGAAAAGAAACAAAAAGAACCCAATTTTATGAAAAGGGTAGTTCAGATTTTGCTCAAGAACCACAAAAATGAACTAAATTTGCTATAAAAATAACAAAAGAAAAAAAGAACCGACCTTTCAGTCTTCTTCTTCAATTGACAAAAGCACTTGTCTTTTCCAATTTCACACTAAGTTGAATCTTGAATCTTGATACATATCTGATGGAAGTTTCTTAATCTTGGAAGCAGTGAAAACTAAACCAGGGAATTTTAAAAAATCTATATTTCTTTTTAGGGTGTTTTTTAATGGAGTTTTTGGGGTTTACGTATTTTAGTTGGTAGATGGTTATTGGTTGGGGGAATAGGGACCTTCAGGTTGTTTCTTTAGGGTTTTTCAATTTTCTTACTTATTTTGAATTTCATTTTAGTTAGACCCGTATATTAAGGACTGTCGGATCCAGGGATTTCACTTTTTACGTTGAAATTCAAATCTTCTTCCAAAATACCACCGCTATCCCTAATTTTGTAGGTCCCACTACGAAGACTTGTACCATTTGACGGTTATGCCCTTCTTTTTTTGAAGATCTTTGGGGGCAGAGCTTACGTACATATAGATATGTCCAAACTTACAATTCACTCTTCTTTGTCTTTTTCTCCCTTTTTCCTTTTAAATCTCCAAAACTGTCATAATTTTATATTTTAATCAAAATAAAACAAAATTCATCTAATAAATGTAATCCATTTTTTTCTTTTAAGATGAATATTAATTTGATTAACTCAAACTCAATTTTAAAAGAAAATTAATCTTTAATATTAATTAAAAATAAAAAATTAAATTAACGTATTTGTTAAGAGCTTTTTCTCTAATCCCTCCTTCATAAAAGTTATCTTCATATTTATAAGATATGATTCTTTGACTGAAGAGGTTTCCTCACAAGTAGGTGAGCTGGAGAGTGGCGAACTGGCAAGCTGGGAAAGATGGCGAACTAAGAAGAAAGTGGTGAGCTAACAAAGTGGTACAAATAAGGGGAAGGCGAGCTGTGAATGTGAGGGGCGGCGAACTGTTTGGGTTCTCAAGTCGAGTTGCCATCCGGACCAGGTCGTAAGACATATAGTGGTAACAGTATTACTTTATCAAATTTTTAATAATTCAAATATTATAAAAAATACAATAAAATTAAAATTTTATACGGAGAAATGTGGTTAATAGAAACTGAATTTAAAAATTCTTTTTTGGGGGTTCTCTTCTCTCAATCATAATCTTGTGAAGGGGCAAGGGTAGATTCGTCATTTTGGTTGTTGTGATTCCATGGACCCAAAATATTTTCAGTTCCCGCTCTCCCTCCCTTTGTTGCCGGATTCTTCCAATTTCAATTCATATAGCACACTAACTGACAATATCACTTAACAACAACATTATTATTATTATTAAAATAATTGCAAATATTTGAATTTAAATTTGAAAATCTTTAAAAATTTTAGAACTGCGCGTTTTTATTATTCTATTCATAGAATGAAAATAATATATTTTTATTCAAAATCTAGAAATTTAAATAAAAATATTAAATTTATAAAATGAGTTTTCTAACCTTAGTAGCTAAAAATGAGTGTAATTAAACTTCTCATCAAACTTAAAAGGACTAATTTTTCTCAAATCTAAAAGAAATCAATTCTAACACTACCAGGTGTTCAAACGGTCGGTTTCGTTAATACATGAATTGAATTATTATTAATTGAATTATCTAAAATGTAGAAAATTTTAACCGTTAATTGAATCAATTTTTTTAAATACATTAACTTAACTGAAATATTTTAGTTAACTCGGTTGGTTACCTGAATTACTAAAAATTTATACATTTTGTCTTTTGGTCAAAATAATTATAAAACATATAAAAAACACATTGCTAATGTTAATTTTCTTTTGTTTAATAATTTAAAAACTTTAAATGGATGTGAAAATAATAAATAAGATATTAGAAACACTATATAAGCCTTGAAAACAACAAATATTTTGGTTAATTCAATTAATTGCCGGTTTCAAACAGAATTAACCAATAACCGAAATTTCAAAAAATCATTAATCGATCTCCAACTATCTAAATTCAACCATTGACCGATTAATCAAATTAAATTAACTTAATCAATTACTTCAATTTTAACCGAACTACGAACACTCCTACACTGTTGAAAAACAGTTTTACTTCATTATTCATAAATTGTGAGAAGGATGTAAGAGCATAACCAGTTACAAACTTACAATTGACCAAAACATCTTAAATCCTGCAATTAAAATACATGTATCACATTTATTGTTATTGGAGTGGCCGTCCCGACACATGCATGATGCATGCAATCATATAGATATATTCACCTCCTTGCCACAGAAGTAACAGAAAAGTTAACAAGTAGCAACCAAATTGTTAATAGACATTTAAGTGCAATCATTATTGTGACTATAAATAGCTATCCAAATATGGGTGGCACACACAAAATCATCCATTCTAGCATGTGTTTTGTGCCACTATGTGCACTATTCCATCCCCACGTTATCTGTACCCAACTTCAATTAATCACGTGTTAACAGGACATTAATTAAATTAAAAATATAAAGTAATAGATTTCATTATAAAAATCTTTTCATTATTTTAAGTTGTCATATAAAATTTATAAAATATTTATAATTGTGAGACTTGAACATATACATCATGATCTTTAAAGCATAATGCGATCATTTCAATCGAACTTTATTTGCTATTTTTATTTTTTAATAAACATATTTTTCACATAAAAATTTCGCCTACATTATGTTAAAGTTTAATTATTTGTAGTTGTTTTTAAAGTTTTCAATGTAATGTAGCATGTTGATTGTCAATGCATAAATTTTATACGTTAATATCATGCCTTGGTAGTATTTATGTAAAATAGTGTTGTGCTAGATAACATTTAAGTTTCAAAATGGTAGATGAACAAGAAAGATTAATTTATAACCCTCTTAATAAAAATTATGATATATATTGGAGAGATAGCAAATATAAAGCATATGATAAACTAGAAAAATAATACAATTTTGGTTTGGTGAATCAATTACTTTGAAACAATATAGGTTTGTTGATACAAAGAAATAACAGAAGTAAAGATGGAGGTCCCCCAAAATGAGAGAGAATGGTATCCTCCTATTTCTAGAGGAAAATGGAAACGAATGAAGGAGCCTCCCATTTTGGGGTTTAGGGTTTCTTTTTATTATGCCGGGTCGGATCTTGAGTCCGGTCATTTTTATTTTATTATAATTATATAACAATTTGTCCCACCATATTGTCGAAAAATAGTTATAAAGTGACTCTTCTTAGACAAGCTTACATTTATAGTGTGTTTAATTTAGGACTTACTATATAAGTTTTAACTTGAAACTTTATTGAACAATTTTTTTTGTTCGATCATGTGGGACAGGAGTCAAGAAGTGTAATACAGAATATTGTGAACTGTATTTTTCGTAAGAAAAAAATTTGTAGATTCGCAAACTCAGAGAAGATTATTCGATATCAGTTTTGATTTTAAATCAGCGAGCCATTCAAAGGCTGTGGTTATAAATCATCCAGACTTAGTAATATTAACTGTGATATTAAATCAGTGAATTGTGTGAAGTTGCAATATTAAATCAACTAACTCAAATAATTGAATGTTACGATTTTAACTCAGGTAACCTTTACAATATAAGTCGGGAATGTAAATCCGTAAGTTGTTTTAAAGGTCGCGATATTAAACCGGCTAGCCTTTAGAATATTAGCTGGGAAATAGGTTCGTGAACTATTTTAAAGGTCGCGATATTAAACCGATGAGCCTTAAAATTACAACTAGAAGCTTGAGCTGACGCTAACTATTTTGGAGGCTGCGTTGTTGAACCTACGAGCTTGAGATTACAACTGGGAGCTTGAACTCAAGCTAACTGTGTTGGAGGCTGCGACTATTCATCAGTGAGTCTTAATGTGGCAGCTAGGAGCTTTGCTCTCGCTAATTGTGTTGGAGGCTACAACTCTTCACTTGCGAGCCTTAATGTGACAGCTGGGAGCTTTGCTCTTATTAACTGTGTTGGAGACTGCGACTCTTCACTTGTGAGCCTTAATGTGATAGTTGGGAGCTTTACTATCACTAACTGTGTTAGAGGCTGCAGCTCTTCACCTGCGAGTCTTAGTATGACAGCTGAGAGCTTTGCTCTCGCTAACTTTCTTAGAGGCTGCAACTCTTCACCTGTGAGTCTTAATGTGACAGCTGGGAGCTTTACTCTTATTAACTGTGTTGAAGGTTGATGTTTTTTTATCTGCGAGCCTTAATGTGACAGTTGGGAGCTTTACTCTCGCTAATTGTGTTAGAGGATGTGGCTCTTCACCTACAAACCTTAATATGACAGTTGGGAGCTCTGCTTTCACTAATTGCGTTGAAGGTTGCGGCTCTTCACCTTCGATTTTTTATGTGGCAGCTGGGAGCTTTGCTTTTGTTAACTGTGTTAGAGATTGTGACTCTTCACCTGCGAACCTTAATGTGACAGTTGGGAGCTTTGCTGTCGCTAATTATGTTGAAGGTTACGGCTCTTCACCTTCGACCCTTAATGTGACAGTTGGGAGCTTTGCTCTCGCTCATTGTGTTGAATGTTGTGGCTCTTCACCTTCGAGCCATAATGTGACAACTAGAAGCTTTACTCTTGTTAACTGTGTTGGAGGCTGCGACTCTTCACCTGCGAGCCTTAGTATGATAGTTGGGAGATAGGAATTTTGGGGTATTTATACACGTGGTTACAAGTACTATTACAGCTCATAAAAGAGCCTCACTATTTTGTCTTTATTTTATTACCTCCGGTACAAACATTTTCTGCGAACTTTAGGCCTATTAGACACGTGCCTACGGAGTACATGGTCCTTTCTATTCTTGGGACTGATATCCTGAGTGTGCAACGTACCTGTTGGACATCTGTCTGAATGGCCTGCAGGGTGCAGTCCTTTCTACGCACTCATTGGGTACGTGTGAGCTGAGGCCGTGGGCTCCCTTAGATTCCTGCGAGCTTGATCTGTGATTTATGCTCGCGGACCCCTTTAGTGAGCTGTGTCCACAAGCTCTCATTGCAAGCTATGTCTGCGAACATAGCTCTCTGTCCTCTTATGATTCTCCTTATACTTAGTCTTCAAGTGGGATCTATCTAGGTCACGAGTCAGAAACTCTAATCCTTTCTATGGCTTAGGTCATGGTTACTGATGTATAACAATCTAGTCCCCCTCGTGGGCCAAAGGAGTGTTATAAAGTAGTGCATCTTAGATCCATCTTGTCAAACTTAAATGTAGTTTGTCGGGTACGCTATGAGCTGTGATACACAACGGTTGTTTTGCCACGTGCATGTGCTGGTATTGAGTGTGCGTATCTAACTATCGATCTTCCTTGGTCATGTGAATCGTCAATAAGCGGGAAAGGAAATTTCTCTTTAAAAAGAGCACTTTTGGTGCCCTAAATTTTCACACTTAACATGTTTCAAAGATCTGAGATAAAGTTAATTCCCAAAAACACTTGCTCTTTAATTTCTATTTTTGTTTTCTTTCATCGACAATATGGTGATGATGAGAAGAACTGGTAACATTATTGTCTCAGGCCGTCCACTATGGGTACGACCATCTTTGGTTCTGGTGACGAAGAAATATTACGCCTATACCACTAAATAGGAGGAGTTGGAACAAAGTATGTCGGTGCGGGGAATAAAACTCCCCAACTTTGCATATGAGTTATGCCTTTCGGTGGGGTTACATCGGCTATACAAGACCACCAAAAACAGTCTTCTACTTCCTATGCATATGCTTGAGGCTGAGTTTCATTTACCGCTGCATCATTTCTTCTGCAAACTTCTGGATGACTATAACAATTCCCCGGGCCATCTCTTGGGTTTTACTGGTGGCTTGCACATACTTCCTTGACCGCTGTTAGCACGGTGAGGTATCTATGCTCGTTGTTTTCCAGCATTGGTATTAGTTGAAAGGTCGTGATTTGGAGAGTTCGTTGGGGTTTACTACTTTTCCCATCGCAAGAAGGTGCAAACAATTATCTAAAACCAATATTCTAACCTTCGCTTAAACCGAGAAAAGTACGCTCAGGTTCGTAATTTGCTTGGCGAGGATTTTGGGTTCCTCATAAATTGTCCTCATCTAGTAAAAATATTTGTACGTTTCAACGAAGCCTCGCCACAGATGAAACTATTTCCCAATTTTGAAGGCTTCACGCTAGTCGCTCGTTGATTGTTGAGACGCTCATCGCAGCGAGGAATGTCTTCATATATTATTTGGAAGGTTTTATCCCTAAAGGATAGAGGCTTAGTAACAACCAAGAGGTCGCTAAGTCAGTCGGTGCATTGCCTGATGGTGTTACTTAACCTCATGACTCGTTCGATCGGTTGGCTCAGATACTGCTAGGTTATATGTCAGAGCCTTTTAACTTTTTCTATGACTTCTACCAAATAAAGCTTTGTCTATTTGCTTTTTTTGAGTTTATACAATGGAGTTGTTGGGTCAGATACTAATTTGTTAACTGCTCCCACTGATCATAGGGTTATTGTTGGTGCAGGAATTAATCAGGGCTTCGATGACACTTCAAGTGGAACTAATAGCATATCTTACGAGCTCATCGAGGTTATGGCTATTGATTCATTGGTTAGTGGGGCGTGTAAGAAGCGTAAGACTACCATGGGTGCTATACGTATTGGTTCTGTGAGTGGGGAGGAAGGAAATAAAGCACAATAGGAGTATCGTAGTAAAATGAGAATAGATCCTATTAGGGTTGTTGCTACTGTTGCTTGAGCCTCGAGTCTTTCCAGTTTCCCACTAGCGAGCTTACCATCTGTTCGCCTTGCTAGTTTACCGATTATCATTTTTGTGGATACCTCCACCTGCTGCTTGTGCTTCCCTTTCTGTGCTTGTTGTTAGAGAAGCGTCGATTAGGGGTAATGGAGGTTTGTAGGAAAAGAATGTATTTGGCATGTTTTTGAATGATAAAATGGAATGGAGTTTGATATGTTTAGTTGAGAGTTTTGAAATAGGTACCAAACGATTCATTTTTACCAAAAATAGAATCTACGTCCCGATGAGTAATATTCCTTTGCAACATTTCATACCTAGCCTAGACGACAAGCTCAAGTCTGGAGAGCCACATCAATTATTTTTTTCCAAACATAACTTCCAAAACTTAGTTCAAAGTCTTTCTAACCAAAATAAATTTAACAAATATAACACTTAATCCGAGAGTTATCATTTTAGAAAGTCAAATGTTTTGAAAATATCGAAAACAAACTAACAATTATAAAGCTGATAATTAGGATGACTGAGCTTCCAAACTATAGACTTGATCAAGTCTGTGGATTACCTGCAATTTAAGCAAAAGACAAATTGAGTTAGTGTAGCACTAAAGGAAAGATTATATAAGTCCAAACAATTTACGAGTAACTAGTAAGTTTCCTTATTCAAGATCAAAACCAAACTTAGAGGACAATCCATTAACTTAATAGATCAGAATAGATCAAACTGGTAACTAGATACCTATTTTTCATATACATAACAGATCAGAATAGATATAGTGTCATGCAGAGCGAATTAGAACAGACACAGTGTTATACAGAACAAATAGTGTCCTACCCCCATTGTTATAGACTATCTTCGGCCAACCCAACACACCAAACAAGGTATTTAATATCCATCCAGCCCTACACATCATATAATGTCAGTATGACACATTTCAATTATCGCAGACTAGTTGCCTTATCAGATGACAGATACCAGTGGTTTAACCACTAGCTCAGAACAGAATACTTCTGCCTTTACTCAATTGCCACCCAATGCAGATGCATATTTCAAATGACAGTTAATATAAAGGCATATATGACCATTTAGATATGATTCATACTCGTACGTAATAAATCAATATCATTAATAATTTTCACATGCAATACACATATAGATTTTCAATACTCAATATCAAATCACAGAATAACAATTTAATTTAGTTTATATGGACCCCATGGAAGACTTGCATTTGTTTCATATAATGATTGCGGCCCGAGGGGAAAAATCCAAATATTGGTCCACACGCCCGTGTGGTTTTACACAACTTGGACAACAGGCCCGTGTGGTTTCACCTTGCCTGGCACATGCCTATGTCACCTGTCCGTGTGGCCCTAATGCACAAGCAGTGAGTTACACGGCCTGGACACACACTCATGCCCTTAGCTCGTGTGAACCTTGTACAAAACATTCCCATACACAATCTAAACACACATCCGTGTCCTTAGCCCATGTGTCTCTAACTCATGATCAGTGAGTTACACGGCCTACCACACAGCCATGTGGCATCGATAACCATGTTTCTTAACGTCTAAAATTCATAGAAAGTCAGGTTTTCGATACGCACCTGGTATCAATTTGATGTAGGAACAACGCAGAATAACCCTGAAACCTAAAACGAATATCCAATAACCATTTTAACAATTACCGTCAACACACACAAACAATAACATACAAAACTAATTTTCATGTTGAAACCTTCAAGACAATCCTCCCTCGAATTCATATACCCACCTTGCTCGTAGCGGTGAAAACAGCGGAACTATCGCATTAGTGAAACCGTTCTTGTAAAATCCTCACCTAAACAGGAAACCAACGTATGCTTACTAAAGAGTTCAAGTAATTTAAGTGGAAAAGCAATTTTGACAAAACAAGAAGAATAACAAGAATTCGCGAAAGAAAAAAAATTCGATAAAACTTACCCGGTTACCTTCTAAATTACACAGCGAATGTATGACCCTCAATTAGTCTCGGTAGCCACTTAACGGACGAAATCAAAAAGAAAGGAAAAATAATTAAGATAAAAAAAATGAAAGAGCAAACAATAATAAAAAATAAAGGAAATGAAAGTTGAATAGGGACATTCACAAAACTGTTAATTTAAAAAGGGAACTAAAATGCCCCTAAAAGCATAAAAATATTTCCTATTGTGCGTACAGATACTCGAACACGGAACTATAAGATACACAAAAGTTTAACCATCAAACCAGAAGGCTTATTCTTGATACAAAATCGCACATAATTAAACTTAAGTCGATAGTTTAAGGATAGAGGTTAATTTAGGATAAAATGGCAAAACTTTCCAAAGACACGACTTGAACCCCTGACCTCAAACATATAAACTGAGTACATAACTACAAATATGAAGACTTAACTAAGATGAATTTTACAATCAATATTTAAATTTTTGAGGCGTTAAATTCCTCTTCACAACGTTAGTCGATAGAGAGTCACGCTGTGATGTCGAGTGGCTTGAGGTCACGACGTGATAGACTATTTAGTGACGTCACAATGAGAATGAAGTGACGTCACAACGTCAACCCTAAATTTTCAAAACTTTATAATTTGGTCTTATTTCATGTTCGGGTCAACAAATGAGCTTTCGTAAGCTCGATCAAGGCTTAGATTTATTTATGTATCTTAATGTGAATGTGTTTACGAATGATTGCATGTTTGAATGATTTATTTATAATGTATTTAACGGTAGTTGCTTCAGCAACGGATATGGCATCTTATAACTCAGACCTGATGATCGGGTTAGGCAAGAGGTGTTACAATCCCCTAGGGATTTTAGGAAACAATGACAAAGTTTTGCAATGAAAACATTGCTAGTTTCCTAATCAAACTAGAAAAAATGGTTGTTACCTTATAAAAGTTCAACAAGTTTTCTTCTGGAACACCTTTCGAACTAAAATATTAACACTTGCCAAAATTAATCAAGGCACTCAAAAGGTTTTATGTGACAAAGCCAACCTTTTCTTTTCAAAGCTTAAGAAAAAATATGAGAAAGTTACACATAAACCTTTAAGCATTAAGTGATGTTATGGTTCCAAAATCAATGGAGAAACATAAATAATCAGAAGATAGAAATATGAAATATGTCTACACTTCAACTATTATTAGAAGAATTAAAAATAAGATTGGAGCATTAAAATAATCAAACAACATTTGGATAACATATACCTTTTGCCTCGAGAAACTTGTGGTGGAACATTATAAGACCTTATTTACTCAAAATATGTCTAATATTGAAAGGCCCAACATTACAGTCTATTTTACTAACATTAACAACTTTTAAATGGATAACATTCACCCATAGTCATGGTTGAGGAAACCATGATTGCTATGTTCAACGTTGCCCCCTATAAAGCCCTTGGACTTGATAGATTTCAAGCTTTTTTCCTTTTAAAAAAATTGGGATATTATGATAGAGGATATTTGTAAGGTTTTTCATGATGCCTTATTTATACTTGAATTATACATATGGAACTCAACAAAACTCTTATCACCCTTATCTTGAAAACCAATTAGCCTAAAAATATGAATCATATTTGACCCACAAATATTTACAATATGAATTATAAAATCATCATAAAGATTTTGATTGATGGGACTATGATGGTGCTTTCTATTCTTATTAGTCACTAGCAAAGCAATTTTGCTTTCGACAAATAAATCATGGATAATATGGTTATTGTTTCGGAAATATTGCATTTTTGGAGGAAGAAAAATATGGGTCTTTTAATGAAAAATTGAGTTTGAAAAAGCATACGATTAATTGAATTAGAAATTCATCAAAGAAACCTCATATAAATTGGCTCAACTAGCTTTTTTATTTCCCTAATTATGTCCTATATCACTTCAACATACTACTCACTTCTTTGAAATGGAGGTAAAACTAAAGAGTTCATATAAATAGGATTGAGGCAAGGGGATCCTCAATCCCCTTATCTACTTGGCTTTGAAATGGAAAGATTATCTCATATCATCCACAACAAATTTGAAGCTAAAGAATGGAAAATATAAAGAGCTCTCGCAAGGGTCCGAACATCTATCATTTTACACTTTGTTGAGGATCATGTCATTTTCTCTCTTACAAAGGGTAATCAAATTAAAGTTGTAACAACCCATTTTTTAGTGGTGTCAAAAATAGTGGGTTCAGAACCACAATTCCGATGAGTAAGTATGTAAATATTATTATTTAATATTTACGGGGAATGTATTATGATAAAGTGAATTTTATTTGATAAGTAGTTAAGTACAAGTGGGTTATCCCTAAAGTTAAGTGATTTTGGAAAATGAGGTATTGAGACCCTGTTTCCATAAACCAAGGTCATAACGAAGTTGTTATATAGGTGTATTAAATTTTGGTATGAAAATTTTAACATTTGGATAATTAATTAAAGAGGAATGACTAAATTGTAAAAGACGTAAAACTTAATCGCTATTGAATTATATTGATTAAATAGATTAATTATTAAATATAAGAGGACTTAGGAGACAATTAGGCCATTTTCATGGTGGGTGGACAGCTAGTAGTGTTTTTAGATTAAAACATTTGTTAAAATTATATGAATAATAATAACATAATAACATTTCATCATCATTTTCTTCTCCTTTGAAAACCGAACCACCATGGATGAGTATTCAAAAGCTTTCGGTCATCTTTCCTTACTTTTCATGGTATGAATTTTTAATTCGTTTCTTGTAATTTTTATGTTTTTGATATCATTACAACTATGTCCGGTTAACCCGTATCTCTGCTTTCAAAACTGTTAAAATTTGTTAAAATTACCATTGATGATTTTTGGATGTTCTTGATATTAAATGGAATATTTTGAAGCTTGGAAATGTTTTAGGACTATTTTGTTAAGTTAATTTTTGTTAGTTTTGCATTTAAGGACTAATATGTAAATATGTTAGATTTAGCATGAAAGTATTATAATTTTCAAGTGATGGAAGGCTAATTGTGGATGGAATTAGAATCGATTAAGCCATGTGAAATTTTAATAGTTTCGATTTTAGGGACTAAATTGAATAAAATGTAAAAGTTTAAGGTTAAATTTGTAAAATGTGATTAAAAAGGCTTAAATGCATAAATTTGTTTGTTTATGTGGTTTGAAATTTATTTAATTTAACAAAACTATACTTTAGATCAAGAATCTCATCGATTGGAGGAAGTACGAGGAAAAAGGGAAAAATTGTCGATTAGTCCCTGATAGTTAAATTACTTTGACAGGTAAGTTCATACTATTATCTTTGGTTATAATTTGTTATTAAATGATGTTAATGATATATATTTATGAATATTTAACACTACTGAAATGAAATTGATTTATGTGAAAAATATTGAATTTCTGAAATAATTTTGATGGGTTGAGTAAAAGTTTCATACATGAGATTTCTGTCTGAATTTTTGTTCGGGATCGAGCTTCAGCATGTGTTGCAAACTCGGGTGTACATGTGACTCGGATTTAGCCTGGACTGGTAATCCATTGTGGTTTTAAATTTTAGCCTTGACTGGTAACCTTACATGTATACATAGCCCTGATCAGGCTATTTTCCTGTGTTGTCACTAGTTTAGCCCAGACGGGTAACCTGACACATTTATTTTCTATTTGATTAGCTTTTACGAGCATTACCTGTTTCTGGACTTATATATTGAATACTTTTACAAAGATCCATCAGAAGAATAAAAGTTATTTGATACGAAACTGTTTCATTGAAGTAAACAAATTATGAACTCTAAATATTTGTATGTTCATTACTTATTGACTCGAAATTTGTTGAACTATGCCATGATATGAATGAATATGACAAGGATATATGATGAAAGTTTTAATGATGAAAGTGTTTCAAATTGATAAATTATAAAATTGATTCATGATAAATTTTGAGTTAAAGTTGGTATTTTGCCATTTGAAACTATAATTGTGGTTGGGACCAATTCTCATATGGTTGATGTTTTGAATACTATGACAGGTGAATTTGTCTCATATTGATTCATGTAATTGTTGAATGGTTAAGGTAAGCTATTTTTTTATTGTATGAGCTTACTAAGTATTTAATATACATATTGGGGTTACTACTTTTTTATAGATTTTGGATGTCTGGAACGTGCTAATCGGATCAACGAGAAGCTCACATCTACCGTCACTTGATTCGGTAGACTTTTGAAATTGGAAAGTTGGTTACTTGTGGCATGTATATAGGATGCTTATTTTGAAAATGTTGAACATGTTTTGGTAGTTTAGTTATAAGTATACTTGGATGCAATTTGATGTACATATTGCATCTTTGGTATTTTGGTAATATGTAGTTAATAGTCATGTTTGGATGATATTTTTGATGAATATATGGTAATAGGTTATGTGTGTGAACATTGTTGGTACATGAGTCTAAAATAGACAAGTTGAATGAATTAGTTTGATGATTAACTTTGATTTATATGTGGTGTCAATGAAGTCACATTGGTTAGTCCTTTAGGTTGGATGATTTGGTTTATTTTGTCATATTTTCATGCGTTTTGAATAGGTAAAAATTATTAGAAATGCTTTGGCTCGGAACATAAGATATTCTAGATGAAAAAGCTTGGACTTAAGGTTAATTCAAGTGCACACGACCGTGTGCCACACACGGTCGCTCACACAACTGTGTGGTTGTATGATTTTAGGTGTAAGATTTTCACACGGGAACAATGAGTTACATGGCCTGATGACACGGTCGTGTGACCTTGAGTTACATATGCACAATCTGTCACACGGCCTAGCCATAAGGTCGTGTGACTCCTGTTTACACTTTTTTACCCAAATTTTCGTAAAAGTTTCAATTTAGTTTAGAATTGATTCTAATTTGTTTTAAATGTTCTGTAAGCCCAATTATGGTCCAAACATGATTAAATAACTTGAAAATGATTGTAATTAGTTATGAATTGATCTTTTTGGTTCTGTTTGAGTGGTTGGTAACCCCTGTTTTGTATTTTAGCTATTATTTTATAAATGTTTCAGTTTGGTCCCGATTTAGTTTTGAACTTGCTCAAAGGTTTTCGTAAGGCCAAATAAGACTCGGTTTTGATCGTAGTGCATGTTTAACATGGAATTAACTTGTATTTATTGATTATTGAATAATAATGAATAAATTGGTTGCGAATGTTTTGATTTACTGTTATAGCATTCTATAGCTCAGGTTTTGCGACCAAACCGAGTATATGGTGTTACAAAAGTAGCTAAATGAACCTTTGAGATGTTTAGCAAATGGTCCGGATAAACGACCAACAACAAATGGTCCAGGTAAACAACCAACTCCGCTAAATCTAAAATCTTTTTTGTCATAGAATATACAATAAAAGGTGCCAAGAGAACTAACTAGAGGTATAAACATCATTAAAACTAATAACTTTAGCAAATATTTAAGAGTCCTCATTATACATGAGAGGGTTTCAAAAGTGAACTTTCTAGAGCTTATGGGAAATAGTTTAGGCTTATATCATAGTTTTGGAATATTAATAACCATTTTCTGGCAGGTGGATTAGTACTTATCCAATTTGCTTATGTTTCCATTCCTACTTACATTATAAAGGTGATGAAAGTTTCGAAATTTGTTTGTGCTTCCATTGATAAATTGAATAGGGAGTTCCTTTAAGGAAGCATAATTGAGAAAATAAGAATCCATCATATAAATTAGGAAATAGTTTGCAAGCATAAAGATTAAGATGGATTGGGGTTAATGAAAATAAATGAGATAAAGCTTGCATTCCTTGCCATATTAGGTTCGAGATTGCCTATAAAAGATGGAGCCTTTTTGGATGCAAATCTTAGGGGGAGAATATTTATATAGCTCAACCAAGCAAAACATTAGTACAACAAGTAACAACTCTTATACGCACAAAAATATCTCTATTGTAAACTAATACTCTAAAATAACCTTTAGCTACTCATTTTCTAGTTGTTTATTGAAAAGGACAATTGGAGAAGTGGACAATATTGACTTTTAGAAGGGAAAATGAATTGATGAATAATAACCTTTAGCTACTCGTTTTCTAGTTGTCTTAGATTCACTTTCTAATAACAAATTAGTGTTTAATTTAATTTGTAATGGTATATGGATTTTAAAAAAACTCCCTAATCTTCTTCCACAAAACAATCATTAAGCAAATCCACACAAATTGGTTTCAATTGCTTGCAACCTGATAAAATAATTTTGAGTTTTACTCCAAATGATAAATTCTCCACTAAATCAACTTATTTAAGTCTCCTTAAAGAAGACATTTCCAATCACACAAAGCTAATAAGATATGAAAACTAAAAATCTCTCATCGCATCCAAACCTACATTTGGCTTACCTCAAATGATAGGTTAACGAACAAAAATATTAGGAAGAAAAAAGATCGATTAATGACAATCAATGTAAAATCTATAATGCTATTATGGAACCAACACTATATATATTAATGAATTTTGTTGAAGTAAGACACATTTGGAGTAACATGTTAAACCATAATCAACACTATAACTTTTGGCAAGGGACACTGTTAAGTATGACTCCTATTTTCAGTCAAATTTGAGAAATAATCTTTTAGTTAAACTCTGTTTATTTGTTTCAGTCAAACACTGATTAGTTTAGATTATTTTATTATTATTTGACATATAAATTTAGCCTATAAATAGGCTCTTTTACAACCTTAGTAAAACACACCCATTAGAGATTAGAACTCATAACACATTTAGAGAATTTTGTGTTTACGTTTTGAGAGTTCTTTGTTTTCAGGTTTTCGGGGTTTAGTTTTTATCTCCATTTTTTGTACTCTTCGTTCTTTTGCCATTATAGTAAAATTATATTTGCCCGTGGTTTTTTATCCTCTTTGGAGGGGTTTTTCCACGTTAAATTTGTGTGTTCAATTTGTCAATTTATTCCGCTATTTTTGTTAGTTATTGCTTAATCGGGTCGATCCTAACAGACACTCTCAAATTGGATAAAGATGGATTGGATGAATGCCTTAAATGAAAAATGAGCTTGAATAGGTTTTTTGAACACAAAATCAATGTAGCGAGAAAGAATATTCCCCCAATATTTCATCTCACCATTGATGATTTTGCATCCAAAGAAAGTTTAAACCAAATAATGTTGGTTAAGTTGATTAACTTGATTTTAGCCTAATTTTTATCCCTCTTGGATAATATGATTAGTTTGTATTTCACTGATCCCAATCTAATAAGGATTAAATATATCTTTAAAAAAATCAAGCATGGGTCAAGAAAAAGCTTGTGATCCAGTGTAATTTAAGGCGCAAAGATAAAGATGTTCATATTATTTGCAATGATAATGTGACACCATACATATATTTGATGCATATTTGGACATGTCAAATAAACTAAACCTAGACTAAAAATGAGCTTCCAATTCGATTAAGTTTCTCTTATCAAAAAAATTAGCGGATGCCTTTATTTAGTTTAAAGCATACACATTAATGTATCAACTAGCAGTTTTAAAAATTATACAAGCCTTCACTAAATCACGTGTTAGTTGACACTTATTTTGGGTTGAATCATTTGATGATCCCTTTCCCTGCCTCTTATAAAAGAAATTATATTTCTACTTAATTGCTAATCATCATCTACTCACATTAAATGAACCAAAAAATTGCTTTCTCAAATAAAAATAAATTGCATAAGGTTATCTAAAATACTTTTTAAGTAAATTATATTCATAGATTTTGATTTTTTTTGTATTCTTTAATACTTAAATGTTGAAATTTATAGTATTTTATTTTATTGATAAATGAGTATATCGTTCTAGTTATTTATTTTGACATCTCCTTTCTTAAATTAATAAAATAAAATAAAGGGAAACATTGCGTTTTCAATTTTCTCAATTAATAATAAAAAATATAGTTTTCTTTTCATATAGTCTTATAAATATGGTTCGATTATTTTTTTTTACACAATGCCTAAAACTACCGATAACTCTTCTCTAACCCATAAATAAAAGAATAATACAATTTAGCATATTCAAACCAATGTTCTCATATATTGATAATAATGCTCATTACAATCGAGTTAATACTTAGGGTCTGTTTGTTTGCCAGTAAAATGTTTTTCGGAAAATAATTTACTTTTTTGGAAAATGATTTACTGAAAATATTTTCTGGTGTTTGGATGAATCTGTGTAAAATATTTTACATTGTTTGGCGATTTCAAAATATTTTCCGGAAACGTTATTTTTACATATATTAATAAATTTATATACATATTAATAAATTTTTATATTTTAAATTGTTTTTACATATATTACAATGATTTATTTATAAATAAATAGATCAAATTAAATATATAATAATACTCAATTATTAAAATATAAAAGCATTGCAAACTACTTCCGAAATTACTAATTAGTAGTGGATCTAATTGTAGTGATCTCCTGATGAAATTACACTCAGCATAAAATCAATTTTTTTGTTGTCTTACAAACAACACATATAGCATCATTATCAAATTTCAGCCACTCTCTAGTATAACAGATTCCTTAGCCAACCAATCTACATTGTAACACAAAGCTAACTCCTATAAAATTTATCCCAATGCACACATTTACAGACATAAATATGTATATATGTATGCATTCAACAAATACATAACCATATGCATGCAATCAGCTATGTTCTTTGAAAGCTACTACTAGATCAATCATTGCCCCAATACTATAGGCTGTCATCCAATAGAGAGGAAAAAATACAAGTGAAGAACCCAGCTTTTTACTTAGACATATGGCGAAACGTGGTCACGCAACTGGTAAGAAAAAATCACTCATGGCCCAAAAAAGAATTTCATAGAACTGATAGTAAAATCAAAATGAATGATACATACAATCAAAATTTTCAGCTAACATCTATTGATTTAATACAACCAGGTAAAGAGGCAGACAACCATCTGATATCTATGAAGTAAATGAGCTAGCAATATACTAGAAATATTAGTAATTGCAATCAACAAAGGCAACAGGCTCCATTAAAGTCCCCAATTTAAATCTATTGATTTAATACGTGCTCTCATTGAAGTCCCCAACTCTAGGAATATGGTTCTGCCAGAAGCCACTCAATTAAGCAAAATCAATAAAAATTCAAGAAACACAAACCCAAACCCAGATAAACTACTGCATTTACCTTACGGTGCTTGCCTATTATGTTGCCATGATTTCCAATTATAACGCAGAGATTCCGAGAGTCTCTCCATGATTTATATCCTCTCAAGAATTGAGCTTATAATGACCATGTTATACTTGAGTGCAAATTCCTAAAGAAATTGTGTAGATTCCCATTAATGTGTTTTGCAAATTCACACCACCTATTTTCTCGTATCTGAAGGCAAATGACATCATCCATGCTTCCCGAACTTGCATCATAGACTCATTAATTTGCATTTTAGAATATTATGCATCGGTTAATAAAATTGACCATACCGCAAGCATAGTATGTTGACTCAAGCAGCACCAAGACATCAATTATTGGTCCCAATTTCTCAAATATAGCTTTTTTTTGGTCTGAAAAGGGAGCAGTGGTTGGGAGAGCAATGGAGTTCTGAATAAGACCGACCCTTACCCGGGGTTCTCTTAACAACTCTTTGTCAATAGAAAATTTGAAAGCCTGGAATGATTTGAAATGGAAAAGCATATATAACTGCCTTCTACAATATATTTGTATTGAAATGACAAAAATCTACGGAGATAATAGCTATAAGTATGCTCAGGTCAGGTTGGTGAGAGAATAATTTTGTAATGAGAAAAGGGATGTTTTTCAACCACTTAGATAAGAGTGGATTGAATGAAAGTCAACATATTTCAAGGAGATCCTGGTAGTACTAAAATTATACATTAGAACTATTATAACCAAATGTTCAAATGTATGAACTAGAAACTGGAAAAGGGGAAAATGGAGGAAGAAAAATATTCCATCCAAATATCGTAACATATGACATAGATTAACTAACCACGCCTAAAGATTAACATAATCTTGATTCTTGATCAAAATGCATGGTAGTGCATTGTATATCTAAAGTGTCCAAAACATATATTGTTCCTTCACTTTGATTGTTTTATAAGAGTATTACGATTTCACCGAGACAACCTTGTGGTTATTGTTTTCCAATCTTGATGAGCTAAGATGATGGATCTCTATATCAACAAATCGTTATAATGCAAGAATGTTGGATAAATAAATAGGCACCTGAAGATCAAACTCATGTTTTGAAGAGAGGGCTTTAGCTGATTCAGGTGGAACAATAGTTTCAAGTGTTGTTCCGTAATTCAGGCCCAGAAACAATCGGCTGACTTCCTGTTAATAAACCATAACAAAATTCCAAAAGATTACTACTTTCACCAGCAATAAGATCAGTAGATTTTGACTTTTAATAGGCAAAACATGTTACTTGTTAATGAGATAAATTGTTTACAAATTCTAGGACCGACTACAATAATCATTTCAGTTGCAAAAACTGACCAAAATGACAATAACCAATCGATTCATAATAGATAATTTGAAATGGGGTTTCCTTTTTCATGATCAAATTTGCTTTTACAATATATATATATATAACAAAGAAAAATAACAGGAAAGATTGGAATTTTTTACCCAGTGCATGGCCCGATTAAGAAAAACAAAAATACCTAAATCAACAAAGTGAAGACATATAAATTACAACCCGGTAAGCGGGAAAAAAGAAAAAGAAAAGACCTGGCAGAGTTGAGGCTTGGGATTTACGCTCAAGATGCGGTGAAGCGAATTATACCCACAAATTGATCCATCTTTAAAACTTTGCTTTTCTTCTGTGCTTCTATTTTCTTTCCCAATTCCATCAGTTTTCTCCATTTTCTGATTCCCTCAATTATTGCTCCGAAATCAAAACATAGAAAAAAGGTTGATGAACGCCGGTGTCTGGTGTTAATAATCGGTGTTGGTTGATGGCAAGCAGAAGATCAGGTGTCAAGGATAGGGGAAGGGGAAGGGAAAGGGAAAGGAAAGGGAAGATCGGTGTCTAATTTTCCTGAAAATGTCTTACCGAATTAGAAACGATAAGACATTTTCCAAAATTAAGGCTTCTTTTTCCCGTGTTCGTAATTGATTTTACGCGAAGAAAATATTTTCAGCCAAACAATCACTGGAAAAGGCTAAAAACATTTTCCGGAAAATGTTATACTACAATCAAACGGACCTTTAATTGGCTAGATATTAACACCATGTTTGGTTGGGTGTAATGGCTATATTTCGTGGGCCCCACTTAATCTTGTGTTTGGTTCGATGTAATGCCCTAATACGGGCCTATTACGTTACGGACGTATTCCCAAAATTTTCTGCTTCAGCGCCGATTTGTATTCCCTTCCAAAAGCAAGGATTAGCTATTCAGTCTCTGTTTTACCCTCTCAAGCCGAAATCGACCTCCACCCTCTCCCTCCCAACATCAACAGAAGCTGCCAGCGAACTAAACCTCCACCCGCTCCCATTTCACTTTTATCTTGGCATCTTTCGCCGACTCCACCGTCTCAGATCTCCAGCCCAATTGAAGCGGCAAGTGCTTCTTCCCTTTTTTTACTTAATTCAGATTTGTATTTTCTTCATCATGATTTTTAATTTCTTGTAGCTTCTATTTCCTTTTTTTATCATTTTATTTGTTTATTCCCACCGGCTCAATGTTGTTTGTTTTTAGAACTCATTTCATTGTTTTGTTGACCAAAAACAGATTTGTGTTCTTCAAATGCAAACTAGGGTTTGCGCCAATGGTGGGTTTTGTCTGTTGAAATTAGGGTATTTTTGGGATAAATTTTCAATTCTCCTGTAAGGGAAGTGTGGTTGTAGTGGCTTTCCAAATATATAGGTCTGTGAGTAATCTCTATTTCTTTCCTCTCTGCATACATTTTTAATGGGTGTTATTGCAATTTTTTTTATAAATACGATTAGTTTTTGGTGCGATTGTTTCAGTTCATTAGTTTCTTGGCAAATCGGCATTTCGTTTCTTGCTGGTTATGATTTTTTTTCATTACCGAAGCTAGGATAGAGAAAATTTTGGGCTGGAAATGTATTTACTATTTTTTATGCTTTATTTTGTTCGTATTTGTGCTTTTTGGGAGAAACGAGAGCTTTCTTGTATAAATACTTTGTCCAGGCAAATAAGGTGCTTTTTTTAAACCCTCGTTTTATAGTGTCAGGTTTTGTCTTAACTAAATACTTCATTGCTTTCCTTTTCTATATTTTACACGAAGATTTGCTATTCTTCTGGGTTAATTTCTTGGAATTATTTTCTTGGCTTTGCTGCATTTATTCGAATTGTTTAAACAGCTATATATTATTCCTTCGGTTCCTTTATTTCTTCTACCTTATAAGCACGATTTAACTTTATTTTGCAGTATAACATGCTTTCTTTGGTCTTGTTGGCGCTTTCTTTCTACTGCGCATGTTTTACTAGAATCTTTTTTGTTTTCCTCATGATTTGTCTTTATTGAGAAAAGAAATGGAAATTTATTTCATGAGAATATTAATATATGATTTGAGAGTTGTACTGCTAGGTTTGATATATTAATCTGAAACTACAACTTTTGGGATAAGAAAATCCATAAATTTGAATGTGTTCTGTTTTGATGTTGTCAATATTTCTATCAGATCATCATGTTCTGTCATCCAGCTTTAATTCTAGTTTATTCTTGTGCTTTTCCTTTGCTGCATGGAACTTAAGTAGGTTACAATAATTTTTAATAGGTACATTGTGAAGTAATAACACCCAAAAGAGGATTACAGAAACTAAGAGACGCTTAAGATATTTTTAAGTCTGATACCAGTGACTTTGAAACATCTTGATGCAACGTACATCTTTTTGGGATAAACATTCACAGAGTAAGAATATATGTTGGCAACTAATAAAACCTATAAGCCTCAACAATTTTTTTCTTAATATAAAAAATGGAGCATTAATAGTGCTAAATACATAGGATACTTAACAAATGAAGATGTGAAACATTGTAAGATCATTAAGATGTCGAACAAAGTATATAGGATATGATCGGTTTAAGTAAATTGCTAAATAATTTAATAAGTTGGATTAGTCTTAAACTTCATATTAGTTACTTTCAAAAAGAACACAGAAACTTCTAGAAAAATAAAATTACCGACAAATAGGATAAGGACTTCATCAAGTATCCTATGGGATGTAGTAGCAACAACTAAGGTGACATAGTAGTATCTCACTTAATCAGTTAATATGCCTATGAAGGCAAGGTTTCAGTCCCATAAACTGCGAAAATAAATCTGTGACTTGTGTTAGGAAAATACGTGTTCATAGTTGTGCATGAACATGCCTTGATATTAGAAAGTTGTTTTTGTGTTTGTCATGAGATAATTAGATTACACAGACATGTACTATGTTTGATAAATCTGTGTAGGCACTTTGATTGGGCAAAAATGTTGATGGATTTATTTTCTCTGTCTATAGGAAATGAACCTCTCTGTAGCAAAAATGTTTTCTTTTGTGAGCTATGTTGTACAAGATTTATCTTATTGCATTATTTGACTAAATACGTGCAGGTATGAACCATTATCCTTTCTCTTAGGCAAGGAGTACTTTCTTCACGGATACGGTCCAATATATGCTCTTTTAGCTGATGTTGTTGCAAGTTTGGTTGCTCTAAGAAACGACATGTACTATTAAATCCATAGTTATCTATTAAATCAATTCCTGTGTTCTTTATGTGTCTTGTTGGTGTTTTGTCTATATTTGGGTCATAGATCTTGACTTGCTGACAATGCCTTTTTAATGCTGTTTACAGTGATTGATTTTGCTTTTACATCTACTCCTGTTTGTGCAAAGTACTGTGTGAAGTGTATATGCTGGTGCTTTTAATCAAATAAGTTGGTTCTTTCACATGCCATATTCAATATCTTGAATGGGAGTCTTCAAATGGTATCGGAGACTGCTTTGGGGAAATATATGAAGATTTAAGACAAAAATTCAATTGTGATGTCGTAGTTGATGCACGGCTTTCCTCTACATGACGGACTTTCAAAGTTAAACTATTTTATCTAGTTTTCATTTGGAGACCATGATATCTTTTTAAAATTATTTCAAAATATTTTTATACAATGTAATTTTAAAGATAACTTATTATTGTTATTTAAATACTTGCTCTATTATTATTATTTGAATAAACTTAACATTTTTGTCTGTTGATATACTATTTGCAGGCTCTAGTGCATTTTAGATATTATATTATCTTAATTGATATTATAAATAATTTAATTTTTATATTACTTAAATATTTATTAGTTGACAAAATTTTAACAATATGATAACAATCTAAATAAAGGGTAATTATATTATTATAGATAATCTGCTCCAAATAATTTATAAAGATATTTTGGAATAATTGATAACCAAAAGAGATTTAAAAAAAGAATGACATGGAAAAAGCAACCTTGTATACATTCTGTAATCTTATCTATGCAAAAGTTACAAGGTGTCATAATATATGTGTAACCATATTAAATATCATCTCTTGTAAGTATTTATTTAGTTAATTTCCAACAGTTAAGAACCACATATATGTTAAGATAATTTGCTTATAAACTTTAAATGTATTTAGTAGAGCGTAAAAATAGAAAGATTGAGCGTAAAAATAGAAAAAAAAATCTCAAAAGAGAAAATACATTTATTTTTCATCCATAATTAATAGAAACACTCTTCATCCCATGCTTAAGTTGTATTGGAAGATGAAAGGCAGTGACTTTACCTTTGATTAGGTGGGGATGAGAGGGTTAGAGATTAGTTGCTTGGATATCAACTATGAAGTCTGTTTTAGCGTTATGATCCATATCACAATGTTTGAGTTAATTTGTTTATGTTATTTTATGTATCTAGTTTGTGAAACTAGGGTGGTGTTTGAATTGATTTTTGTATTGTACTAAACTTGTTGAATTATAATTTAATTTCTTTTCATTCAACATGTGTTATAATTTTATACAGTGTTTAGCTTTTGATTCATGATATTGAACTTAATTATAATTTTATAAAGTGTTCACCTTTTGATTCATGATATTAATAGTAATTAATATAATTTGTTTTTTTTTCTTAAGATAATTATGTTAGGTGTTTCAGAATCAAATGTTTCTTCTCAAGCTTCTCGAGGAACCAAAAGGAAATGGGTTCCAGAAGAAGATGCAGCATTGGTTTCCTGCATGGTGGACTTGCACAATGTTGGAACATTTAATGCTGATACCGGGTTCAAAGCCGGTTATTTAAACGAGTTGGAAAAAATGCTAGAAAAAGCTTTACCCAATGCAATGTTGAAGGCTAGACCTAATGTTGAATCGAGAATTAGGTTACTAAAAGGGGAGTGGTCAATTGTGTATGACATGCTTAATGGCCAAAACAATAGCGGTTTTGGTTGGGACGAGCATAGGTAGCTCGTTGTTGCTGAAGATGTGGTTTGGGACTCTTATTTAAAGGTAAGAATTATTTCAAGTCTTTATTATCTTATTTTTACCAAACTTATAACTAATATGATTTCCTCATTTTTTTAGAGTCACAAAGAAGCCGCTCAATTCAGACATCGTAGTTTCCCTTACTACGACCAACTTACTGCCATATACGCAAGAGATCGAGCGACTGGGAAAGACGCTCAAACAACCGCTGATGTTCTTGAAGAAATAAATGCTCAGGGTGTACCTACAACAGATATGAATGAAGAAAGAAACGAATTCTATGACTACGAAGTTGACGTCTCTTTGGATGACATGGATGTTTCTGCTACAGAGCCGCGACGAGATAAAAACCAAGGGGATTCCTCATCTTCAAAGAAGAAAAAGAAGAATTCTGATGCAGGTGATAATATTTCTTCTTCATTTAATGAGGCTGCCACTTTATTGGCCGAAAACATGAGGGCCATTGGCGAACAAATCAGTAGGAGTATTGTCTCCGATGTGGTAGTTCAACAGAAGTTAGAAGAATTTCAGATCATCCAAGAAAAAGCTACAAATTTATATTCAACCTTATGTGAAATAGAAGGTTTAACAGTGGATGAGCGGTATCGAGCATTGAGTAAAATTCCAGATCATCTAACTCAAATGATCGTTTTCTTTAGTTTACCTTCTGATGTGCGGTTGGAATGGGTCAGAAGATTTCTTGCTGACCATTAAACTTCTTATTTCTGTTGATAATATTTTCGTAACTTTTTCTGTTTGTAATATTTGAAATGGTATGTCATTTCAATCTTCTAACTTTTTGATGTTCTAAAACTGTATAACATATGGATTATGACATAGAATTTCATGAATTTCATTTAACCTTTTGTTAATATATGAAAATTATGTTTATGCAAAATATAGTTCTCAAGTTATTTATTACTAGTAATATTTTTTTATTGTAGAATAATTAAATTATTTGTTCCACTAATGATATTTTAGCACATTAAAATATGTATTGCGCTTTAAAAATAATAAAGTATATTATAAATTATATTTAATAATAATTATTTTAAATTATATTTTATAGTATTATATATTATGATTTTAGTAAATTCATATAAGAATATTTAATACTAAGGATTTTATCAAATTATATATTTTATTAAATTATATTTAATAATAATTATTTTAAATTATATTTTATAGTATTATATATTATGATTTTAGTAAATTCATATATTTTATTAAATTATATATTTTATTAAATTATATTTAATAATAATTATGTTAAAATATGATTAAATTATTTATTATTTATATTAATAATCTTATTAAAATTTAATAATAATAACAATAATCATTTACCAAAAAAAATTTTGTTAAGAGTATTCTAGTCATTTTAGTTTTTTTCCTTATGCTATTACACTTCTATTCCATTCAACCAAACACAAGAATACCATTACGCCTCTATTCAATTCCATTCAACCAAACAAAAGAATTACCTATTACGCCTCTATTCTATTACACCTTTATTCCATTACAGCAAACCAAACGTGCTGTAAGATTTAAATGAGGAAAACACGCCCTTGAAAATGCACGAACATGCACCCTCTTAGTTATTGCGATAGAAATACTGCGTATAAATTGGAAAAAAGAATTGAAAGAAAGATTAAGGCCTTGGCCCAATATGAAACTAAACTAAGTAGTAGACCAAATCCAAAATTCCACAGATAAAAAAAGGAGTCCAAAGTCAAACAAAATTCTACTCCAATAAAATGAAAAATACTCTTTATTTACCCTTGAAAAAGGGTATCCAGATTTGGAGGTGGAGCCATGGAGTTATTTTGAATCACCGTTTTTCCATTTTGGTGATTTACCCAAAGGCCAAAAACAAGTCCATCTCTCTCTCTCTAAAGAAACCCTATAATTCTTTGTTTTATTTAAATAATTAAAACCAAAAAAAAAAAAAGATTTTTAGTCTCTATTGTGTGTGTATTCTTAAACCCACCCTCTTAAGGCTTCTTGGGTTTTTGGCGGCTGTCCGTTCTCCACGCCTTCCTTCTTTTCTCTTCTTAAACTTTCCAACACTAGGGTTTTTTCTTCACCTTCTCTTTCTGCCTCTTACTTTCTCTCTCTAAATCTACACACTTGATCTTTGGTTATGGCCACTTCTGATCGTATCCTTGCTAACTTTACTCCTCTGGGTATGCTTTGTTTTTTTGTAGATTTGTAGATTAATGTGTTTTTGATTGGTTTTTAGTGTTTTCTCTTTTGTTCTTAAGTATTTGCTTCTTGTTTTGAAGTTTTTACTTATCAATATGTTTTTTTTCTGGAATAATCTTCAAAGGGTATTTTTTTTAAGTTTATGCAAAAGTTTGTATCTTTTTTTCCTATTGATTTATGTTAAATTTCGTTTTTTTATGGATTTTATTTTGATGGTTATTGAAGTTCATGAATTTGAGTGTATTTTATAGTTGGATCTTTGCTGTTGAAATATGTCTTGTGATGTTTTAGTAGGGTTCACTTCTTTTTTAATGGTTTAGCTCAAAATTTTCATCTTCTACAGATCTGACTGAGGTTGTTTTTAAAGCTTATGATTTTGAATGTGCTTTTTCCCTTTGGATCTTTGATTGTTTCTATCTCTACAAAGATAAATATTGATTGAGAGGTTTATGTCATATTGGTAGTTTGAAGTTATGGCTTCTTTCCTCGCTTTAAGTAACTGATATGCTTTGGATATATATGAAATTTTGTAGATTTTAGTTTCTCATATTCACTATTTTTGCGTTCATCCTTTACTTCCTACAATTACAGAAGTTGCAGATTCACTGGAGAACTTGTCTTTGGATTCTCAATCCAAGACCACAAAAGCTCCTGAGCCTGTCAAGAAGGTAGTTCTAATATCTGGTTCTTGTATTGATAAAAGTTTTACTTTGTTATTAGTTAGATTAAATGGTTATTGAAGTTATTAGATTCTATCGATTTGCTATTGGACCCAAAATGGTTATATGTTAGGATGAGTATGGATGTGTGTGTTTGATGTACTTAATTTCTATTGACAGGATTTTTACAGTGACAATGGCTCTTACATGTACCCGCAAACTTATGGTTACATGTCATATGCGCCGTATTCTATTCCCAGTCCACCTCTTCCTGCTATGGGACATGATGGTCAGCTACATGCCTTGCAAGAGTACTACTATCCAAGCCCTTATTACCAACAACCTCTGCAAACTAGTCAAGCCAATGCTTCTCAAGTTGATGTTTCGAGTTTCGGTGCAACTGATCAATCTTCCTTATCTGTTGATACAAATAAAGGAAATTCAAATGGTATAACAAGTGGTGGATCAGGGTCATTAAAACCAACCTTGAAGAGTTCCTCTCTAAATCCTAATGCTTTTTACAAAGGAGGAGGCTTGCCAACTGGTAATCTATCTCAAGGTTACCAGGATCCGAGGTTTAGCTATGACGGGATTCAGTCGCCAATACCTTGGTTAGATATGTCCATGTCTCCTAATGGGCAATCTGAACAAACTGCAAATGGTGGGTTCTCTTCATATACAAACAACCTCTCATCTGGGCGGAATCAGAACCTTCATCCCTTCCCTCATGTCATGGTATGTTTCAAACTGTTTAGTTTACTTGCTTGAGCAAAGATGCAAAGTTGCATAAGTATATTGATAGTAACATAATTTCTTGCTTCTTTCATTGTTGATTGGCCTAATTGTTCTATCAATCTGAATGCAGAATATGCACAACGCAAGACCATCATCAGGTGTAGGCCAAGCATATGGATACATGAATCACATGTACCCTAACAATATTACCTATGGTCATTATGGGAATACCATTAGAGGCGGTTCTGGGTTTGGGTCATATGGATATGATGCCCGGAAGAAAGGTCTAGGGTGGTATAATGTTGGTAACAACAAATCTAGGTTCCGTGGTTATGGAAAAGAGAATATTGATGGTTTCAATGAGCTAAACAAAGGACCCAGAGTAAAAGGGTATAAGAATAAGGATGGTTCTGGAAATGCAACTCTAGCTGTCAAAGATCAGAACCTTCCATTGACCAAGAGCAATAATGAGGACATTGTCTCTCTTGTTCCAGATACAGAGCAGTACAATAGAGAAGATTTTCCTGATAGTTATTCAGATGCTATGTTTTTCGTCATTAAATCCTATAGTGAGGATGATGTCCACAAAAGCATCAAATACAACGTATGGGCCAGTACATCTAATGGCAACAAGAAACTTGATGCTGCATTCCGGGAGGCCAAGGAGAAGCCTGATGGCTGTCCTGTATTTCTACTGTTTTCGGTGAGTATGATTACATCACAATCTTCTGTCTTGATTTGCCGAGTATATGATTTGCTTGATTCTTACTAAGTCTGTACCACCTTTTCCAGGTCAATACCAGTGGACAATTTGTTGGATTAGCAGAAATGGTGGGTCCAGTTGATTTTAATAAAACTGTAGAGTACTGGCAGCAAGACAAGTGGACTGGTTGCTTCCCTGTGAAGTGGCACATCGTCAAGGATGTTCCAAATGCTTCATTGAGGCACATAACGCTTAAGAACAATGAGAACAAGCCTGTCACCAATAGTAGAGACACCCAAGAGGTACTCTCTCTTTATATATATGCGTGTGTGTGAGTGTCATGTTTCTCCTTTTCGTGATTTTTATACTTCATTGTAACTTGTAAATTGGTTGTTGGTTGCTGTAGGTTAATTTTGAGCAAGGGATTCAAATTCTCAAAATCTTTAAGGATCATTCAAGTAAGACCTGCATTCTTGATGATTTTGAATTCTACGAGACTCGTCAAAAGATAATCCAAGAGAAAAAGGCTAAACATCGGCTTTTACAGAAACAGGTTCAGCCGACTATTACTTAAGATGATTCCCCATAGCTTATACTATGCAGAATCCAATTGATGGTTTGCATATGCTGTTTAAATATTAACCACTTCAAATTCTTTCCAAACAGGTTTCGAATGGGGAGCCTAATGATGATGCTGTAACTGATGACAAACGAAATGCAGCCATAGCAAAGGAGGTTTCGGAAAAATCAACGGCTGCATCGACGGCGGAGGTAGCAAAGGCGAATGGAGATGTTAAACATGTAGAAGAGAATGGATCAGTTGTTGCAACCGAAGATGGCCCCGTGAAACCGGTGTGTGCAGCTAGTGCTTGCTAAATTGGATTGGTAGATTACTTTGGGTTTGTTATGAAGAAGTTAGATAAATTGGTATCAGGTATTGGGACTGGTCTTATAGCTTATTCCTTAGAATGTAGGAATAGGTAAAAGCACCTTTTACAGTGTTAAAAACCATTTCGCTATGGGCAGAATGTGACTGCTCATTAGTCTTTATAAGTTTTTTTCTTTTCTTTTTGTCATTTTCATCTGTTCTTATTTTTCTTTGTTTTTCTTAATGAGAAAGAGTTGACAAGGGAAAAAAAAAGCTTAAGCAGAAAAGTTTAGTCTTATATTTGCCTCCTGATTTGTCTTGTTCTTTCATTCTGGCCGACTTTGTTTTATTACTTGGAGGTCAAGTTAATTTTAATTTTCTTACATTTTCATTTTTCAGTATATAAAAAGCGCAAGTGAGATGGATGAGCAATTTATTGGTATGGGGTACCAATACATTTGCGAAGCAATGAAAAACATGAAAAACAAGATGAATTTTGGCAGAGTTTGAATTTGCCAATTCATATGTGAGTCATTTGTAGGGGCCAAAGTATCTCTTGCCTAATTTGTGATGGCGTTGTAAAATTTTGACGATAGGGTTGGGGTTTAACGTATACTTGGTCCCCTACCTCAAAAGAAACTTCTCGTTGGTGTCGATCAGCTAATGTTTTCATTCACTTCTGAGCATTCCCCAAATTATGTTTCAGTAACTCATCACTACAAGCATGTAGCTGTTAGCTAAGGAATTGCCAGTCGAATCTCAGATATAATTAGTAATTGTTGGTGGTTGACGGCCATGTAGAATCTTGAAGGGAGTCATTTGAGTGAAAGTTTGGTAAGATGTGATACATTTTCAAATACTTGTTGAAGGCTTCAGTTTGTCCGTCGATTTGGTGACGGTAATGTGTGCTAGTGGCGTGCAGTTCCTTGTAGTCGACGTTCAAGAGCATCACAACTTGTCATAATCTCATTTGGAATTCCATGAAAACCAATAATTTTTATCACAAAAGTTGCAGCAGCAGATTCACTAGTGATAATGGATGGCAAGCCAATGAAACCCCCATATTTTGATAAACTGTCAACAAACACCATGATAACCAAGTTGGGAATTGGCAAGGGATGAAACAATCCACTTGGAGGCATAAATGAAGCTAGCAAACTTGACATTCATTGACGAATTGCTCGACATCTTTGCGCATGTTATTCAAGAAAAGAAAAATGGAAGAGAAGTGATGGAAAGTTCAGGCAACCCCTGCATGCGTTCCCACAGCAGAAGAATGAAATTCAACTATGTTAGATGCGAAATGGATGGGGGAATAAGACGACCTTGAAACAACATCAGCCTATCATTAAAAACATGATCTGGGAGTGGATGCATATGAACAATTGAAATCTAGTGGATGAATATGAAGCCAGCATATGAACTGTCTCTGAAAGTGGATGTCGTGTTGAGTCCCTCACTATGCCCAATTATGTAAAAAAACCAAATGACATATGCATTAATAGGCTCTAGCTTCCAATGAATCGTAGAATCAACCTTCAAACATTGCTGCCATCGTTTGCAGTGATCATACCAAGTACTTGTTACATTAAGGTCACACAGCTTGAGGAGAATGTCGCATAGGACTAGTAATCTACTTTGGTTTGGGTTCGTGTTAGAGAAGGATTGTTCAATTATCACTTCTTGGACAGTTTATTTGTGATTGCATCACAATCAAGCTACCATCTTCATTGACATTATGAGTAAATGATTGTTTTTATTTAATTTTAGAGAGATTAATGTGTAAATTGAGATGATTAATTCTCGTATGATTAACTTTATTTATTTTTAATTAGTATTTTCATAAATTACCCTGTTTTTCTAACAAAACTATTATCCATAAATTTATTCTACCATTTGTCATCAAGGTTTTATGAGAGTCTTGGATCATATACAACAATACTATATTATCCATTAAATGCGACATTCCTCATTTCATATCTCAATGTCAATACTCATTTCATATATCTATGTGGTAAAAGTATTGGAGAAGCCGATGTATATAGGAGCGGATTACATTTCAGTTTCTCTACTGAAAAAATAGACAAATTAACTCTTATACATACAAATTAACCTCTCTATTAAAATTTATCTATTAAATGATGATGTGATACGCTAAACCCATTTATAGGTAAACTATAAAATGGTCACCCACCTATTAATTTTTTCGATTTAATCACTTAACTTTTGAAATTAAATATTTTAGTCATTTTGAGCTAATGTGGGCTTTTTTATTGATCTAGTAACAAAATTAGCCCTATAATGTTTACACATTTTATCAACTTGATCCTAAATATAAAAATTCAACAAATTTAGCCCTCAATGTTTACAAAATTTTTCATTTTAGTTCTAATTCTGAAAAATTTCATAAATTTGGCCATCAACATTTACAAAATTCTTCAATTGAGTCTTAACTCTAAAAATTTAAAAATATTTTTTAAATAAATCCCTAATTTTACCTTTTATAACTCATCAATTAATCCATGTGAGATATTAAAATAACAAAAAGTATCATCTTTCAAGTCACTTGTAAAAGTACTTTAAAAAGTTGAGATAAAATATAAAAGTAATTGAACATTTAGGGTCTGTTTGATAGGGGAAAATATTTTCCGGAATTGGTTTTCCCCATTTTCCAGTGTTTGATTGGAGGAAAATATTTTCCTTTTGGAAAATCAACTCCAAAACACGGGAAAATGCCTTACAATTTTTGGGAAATTGTCTTACGGATTCAATCTCTGTAAGACATTTTCCTAAAGCTCTCAGGCATTCTTCTCCCTTCATCCATTCTTCTCCCTTCCTTCATTCCTTCAAATTTCCGTTCTTGAAAGCTTCATTTTGGTTCAGAACTGGAAATCGCTGCTGGTAGGTTGCAATTCTATTTTTCGACGGTTCTTCGTTTATTTTTCATTTCTTTTTGGCTTTTATGCTCGTTTATTTTTCATTTCTTTTTGGTACACTCTCGCCACGCCATTTCGCTTTCAAATGATGGGTAAGCTTCCTTCTTCTTTTATTCTTCGTTCGGTTGTTAATCTTGGAAGCCATCTTTCTAATTTCCACTTTTTTCTTCTTCTTCTAACACCATTGCTACCCACATCGATTGCCTAAGTAAGAAACCCATGTCCATGCTGTTAGAGGAAAGGGAAAAAGCACCACCGCTTCGATAATGTTGATCATGTTTTGAGTTTGTTCAATAAGATGATTGAAAAGTACCCAAAGCCTTCAATTGTGGAATTCACTAAATTATTTGCAGCCATTGTTAGAATGAAACATTATGCCATTGTTGTTTCTATGTGTAGCCAGATGGAATTATTAGGCGTTTCCCATGATGTTTATTCTGTGAGCATCTTGATTAATTGCTTTTGTCAATTAGGTCGAATTGATTTTGGGTTTTCTGTTTTGGGGAAAATGCTGAAGTTTGGTGTTGAGCCTGATGTTGTAATTTTTTCAACTTTGATTAATGGGCTTTGTAATCAAAGTAATATTTCTGTGGCCGTTTGTGTGTTCGATATAATGTTCGATATAATGTTTTCTGGAAAAAGGATTGATCTTTATGGTTGTATTATCTCTAGTAATCTTTTGTAAATATAATGTTTTCATCTTTGTTGTTGATTTATATTCTGCCCTCTTTATACATAATGTTCTGTGTAGAGAATGAGTATATATGTTGTATCCTGTTGAATGGGAATATATAATTGAACCTATTTTACTTTTATTTTCCCAGTTGGTTGTGGAAAGAATGTTTTTGTGGTTTTTCTTTGTGAGCGGAATAATACATTGAGTGGAGATGCAATGGCCTAGGAGCAAACTCTGTATGTGAACTAGGAAGTTTGTGAATAAAAGTAAAAGAACCCTTGTTTTGTGTTGGTTTTCAGACTTAGAGTGTGGTCTCTTAACGGATGCTTTAGCCATTTATAGTAAGCTGTCTTTTGTTGAATGCTTAATTTTGGTGCTTTACTTCCTGGTAATGGTCTCATGATTCATGAATGCTTCAAGCCATTTTCATGGTTATATATTTTGCACAAAACCCATCTTTATCTTTGTAATTTGACTATAAAGTCAACAATATTTGGAGTTTGGGTTTGAATTTTAGCATAGCAACCACCTACCTTTACAGTATTGTGTGACCTTCAATTCAACATTTGAAGTTTTGCTTTGATGCCTAATTGTTAATTTAGGTCTGGTCTTTGTTTGACGGTTTGAACTTTGAATTTCGAACGTAGGATTTTACTTTTGGTCCAATGTGACTTCTGTTCTTATCCATAGTAAACTGCTTCGAAATTGAAAATTCCTAAACATAAGCTGTTGATCGATTCATTTATTCATTCAAATCGAGTTTCATCATACGAGATTATGATCCTTCAAATCCTTGAAATTGTAAGGAAAAACGAAACAGTGATAAAATCTTTGTTGAATTATGTTTTTGTTCCACTTGCTTTCACTGATATTGATTCGTTTGTTTGTTCGTTTGTTTGAAAATGTGTTACTTGTTTTCACTGATATTGGTCCATTTTGTTCGATCATTTTCTCGTATGCTAACCATATTCAATTGACTAAAGAATTGGTTTTTGAGACTAGAAATTAATAGCCTCAAAATGTTCTTAGAGTGTAGAAATTAATAGCCTGAATAATAGAACGCTCTCTGTTAAAGAGCGAGGTGCTGTAATTTGAGTTTTACTGAGATTTCTTTGCATATTTCCATCAACTTCATGTAAAAACGAAAAGGTTTCATCAATTTAATCTAAAACTACGCCCTTACCATTTATATTTCAACAGATATATATTGACATACTAATTAGTTTATTTAGCATAGGAGATTTGCAAGGAAGTTGAACATATATGCCCTGGCATGATTCATCAAATATTTCTAGTTTTAAATTGCCAGTTTTAAATATCAACTACCAATGTTTGGTTACAATTTGAATATATATATGCCCTGGCATGATACATCAAATAGAGCAAACAAACTTATTGTTGATATTGTTGTAAACATTTGAATGCTTTTTTTATGCTGAAAATAGAGCAAACAAACTTATACTGGACATTTGAGATTATGGCAATTATAGCAGTGCACTTAAACATGATTTATTTTTTATAAAAATTAATCAATTTTAATTTAAAAATTATAAAAATAGAAATAAAAAATTTATAACATTGTTCCATTTTTTTGTTTAAAATTTCAAATAAAAAAGAAAACACACTTGATAGCAATTTATAATTTAATTTTTATATTTTAAAAAGAGGCATCACCATTTTTAATAATGTTTTTGCAAAAAAATAATATTTACTGTTAATGTATATTTTTTATAAATAATATGTTAAATATTAATGTATTACACTTAATAATATATTGATTTTAAATGAATTTCATTCAAATTTCCCATTCAAATTCTTGATTAAATATATAATGAGGGATTAATTAATTAATTATACATGATATTGAAATCCTAATAATAAATAACAAAATCTTGTAGTAATTGCAATTTGCTACAAGAAAACTAATTTGTCATGCTTTCATTTTCATATGCTTATCAAATATATTGAAGTATTGTATTAACCAAAGCTTTTTAGTTAAAAGTAAGAAGCATAGAAAATTTGGCTTCAAAAATTTTCTCATGGTTGAAGATATTGATACTTTTATGTGGTGTAATATTATGCACTTGGACAATGTTGTTACTATGTGGTGTACTACTAATTATGTATTTGGATAATATTATTTCTAGTATTCATTGTGATTTGAAGCAATTTATAATTATTCAATACTTGTTTTTAACACAATTACAAATAATTTATTTGATATTAATTTTTTCAATTTATAACGATTAATATTGTAGCTTAATAATTGAGTATTATTATAAATAAATCATTGCAATATATGTAAAAATAATTTAAAATATAAAATTTATTAATATATATTAATATATGTAAAACAACTTTTCCGTAAAATATTTTCGGAATCATCATACAGAGAAAATATTTTATCTGATTCAATCAAACACCGAAAATATTTTCCAATAAATCATTTTACGAAAAGTAAAATATTTTCCGTAAATCATTTTACTGGAAAACATTTTACCGCCAATCAAATGACCCTTAGTTTAATTTATTTATCTCATTTTATTAATTTAAAATAATGAATTCCTTTTATTTTGGTTTATAAAATTTTGTTTTCTTATTCAATATTAATTCATTAAGTATAGCTCAATGCATAATCTTTTAACACAAGTTTCCTCTATTGAAATTTTTAACACAGTTAGTGTTTTGGGGTAATTTGTATATAATTTAACAAGTTTGAATGCCAAATTGAACCTAAAAAGCTTAAGTACCAAATTAGAAACAAGTGCTGAATTTAGTACCAATTTAAGAAAAATTGTCAAGTTTAAGTACCGAATTGAAAAAAAATTGTAGGTACCAAATTAAGAGAAGGTGCCAAGTTTAAGTACGAAATGTTATATTAAACCTTAAAAGTTTTATAAAATAAATTTTAAAAATTGATTAATATATAGGAAGACATCCAAACTTATTAATTTATATAAAATATGATAACGTGACACTAATTCACGATTAATATCAAAAGTTTTGGAGGTTCCGAAATCCGAATGTATTAACCCTAAAAAGAAAAGCAAATGATCTCTCTCACGTGAACCGCGGGCGCGTGAAATGCGTTCTTCCAGCTTCTAGGGCTTTCCTGGGACTAAAAACCCACTCCAGCACTTGCTACATACTTCGGTATCCCCACTTCTTCCAAGCCAACAAGCGTAAAGGTTGAATCTTTTCCCCCATTTCTCCACTCCTAAAGTCAGGGTTTCGAGCAGAAATAGAACAAAAATGGGGTTCTCAATGCAGCCTTATGGCATACAATCCATGCTGAAGGAAGGTCACAAGCATCTCTCAGGTCTCGACGAAGCTGTTCTCAAAAACATTGATGCTTGCAAGCAACTCTCCACCATCACCCGCACTTCCCTCGGGCCCGAAGGTACCTCCTTTCTCTTCTTTGGTTTGAAATCTGCCCAATTTTTTTTTCGATTCTGCTTGAAATCCGCATCGACTGTTCTTTTTCAAATGCCGCCTCATTTGATTCAATTGATCGATCTACTGTTTTTTCTTTCTGTAGGCATGAATAAGATGGTAATTAATCATTTAGACAAGCTCTTTGTTACCAATGATGCTGCTACTATTGTCAATGAGCTCGAGGTTCAACATCCTGCGGCCAAGATTTTAGTTCTAGCTGGTAAGGCTCAGCAAGAGGAGATCGGAGATGGCGCTAACTTGACGATTTCTTTTGCCGGTGAGCTTCTCCAAAATGCAGAGGAGCTTATTAGGATGGGCTTGCACCCGAGTGAGATCATCAGTGGATATACTAAATCCATTAGCAAGGTTTGCCCTTTGCTTTACTAAGCAACTTGAATGACTTGACTGTTGCTAATTATGATAAGGTGTTGGATTTGCCATTATAGTTTTTATGTTGTAACATTTGTAGGCAATTGAGGTGTTGGGGGAACTTGTGGAGAAAGGTTCTGAAACTATGGATGTTAGGAATAAAGAGCAAGTTGTTACTCGAATGAAAGCTGCTGTTGCTAGTAAACAACATGGACAGGAAGACGTATTATGTTCCCTTATAGCTGATGTAACTTGCAACTTATTCTTTTTATTTATTTATTTTTCTATGATTGATCCATTAGTCTATTAGCTCTTCACTTTTGAAGGATATCATGGCTACATTTTATTTATTTCTTTTGCATCATAGGCATGCATCCAAGTCTGCCCCAAGAACCCTGCAAATTTTGATGTTGATAATGTCCGTGTGTCAAAGCTTGTTGGAGGGGTTTGCATAATTGTACAATTGTTAGAGGGATGGTTTTAAAAGGTGATGCTGTGGGAAGTATAAAGCGTATGGAGAAGGCAAAGGTATACAATCATTTTTCTCCCTCTTTCCATTTCTAGTTGATTGATTTCTATAACAGTTGTGATATAATCTTTAATTGAAAATATAAGTTTTATTGCTTTCTGATTTGTGCCTTTCTGTTCACTTTGTCATAGGTGGCTGTGTTTGCCAGTGGCGTTGATTCATCTGCCACTGAAACAAAAGGAACTGTATTGATTCACTCAGCTGATCAGGTAAATTAGGAGAATAATACACATTTTTGTTTTAGGCCCATCTCTATGGTGATAAGTAATTGGCATTAGGGGGTTTTCGTTGGTCAAATATGTCTAACCATGGAAGGTTTTCTCATCTCGCAGCTAGAGAATTATTCTAAAACTGAAGAAGCTAAGGTTGAGGAACTCATCAAAGCAGTTGCTGATTCTGGTGCCAAAGTTATTGTCAGTGGAGGAGCTGTTGGTGAAATGGCGTTACATTTCTGTGAACGTTACAAGTATATTAAGCTTCCTTTTTCACATTTTAAATTCTGCTATTTTCTTTCTTGTTTTGGACCACTTTGTTAAAGTTGGATATATGCATATTCAACATAGTTGATTGATGTGTATGATGTGTTGGTCTAGTTTTAGATTCATATATATTCTGCTTTGGAGCTTTTGCAGCCTTGTTTAACGTGTCTAGTTTGGAATCCTTTTCTTGCAGGTTAATGGTCTTGAAAATCAGCTCAAAATTTGAACTGAGGCGTTTTTGCCGCACTACGGGAACTTCTGCTCTTGTAAGCCTGTCTAGATTAGGTTAAAAGAAAAAAGGATCATATCTTTTGGTTTGTAATCAAATGAACCTTTGATTCTTTCGACAGTTAAAACTCAGCCAACCAAAGCCGGATGATTTGGGATTTGTTGATTCAATTTCGGTCGAGGAAATTGGTGGTTCTCGGGTATGTTTGAAGAGTTTGCTTTACTCATATCTGTTTCTTGTCCTTTTCTCATCTTATGCTGTATTATCTATTGATTGTAGGTCACTGTTGTGAGAAGTGAAGAAGGTGGTAACAAGATTGCCACTGTGGTTCTACGAGGAAGTACTGATAGTATATTGGATGATCTTGAAAGAGCTGTTGATGATGGAGTGAACACATATAAGGTGATTGTTGCCAAATATTTTCCTTGTTTCTATATACTTTTTCATGTATTGTAGTGTTCACCTTATTGAGTTCTGATTTTCTCACCTTCTGAGACAGTCTTTCTTGTTTGTTTTTAGATGTAAATTTCAAGAGAAGCATCATTATCACATTCTTAATGCCACCCTTTTTTTTGGTCAGGCAATGTGCAGGGACAGTCGAATGGTACCTGGAGCTGCAGCTACTGAAATTGAGTTGGCTAGAAGATTGAAAGAGTTCTCCTTCAAGGAAACAGGGTGATCTATTTTTTTTTCTACGTTTTACTTCCTTACTACAAAGTATCATCCTGCATATTGTGTGTTACACCTACATCCTTTATGTCGTTAACACACATTAGTCTTATATTTTTCATTTTTCATTTATGTTTCATCTCTCTGTTAGGGATCTAATATAATTCTTGAAATTTATAGTAGATTTGGATAAGTATTAGAAGAGGCTACTAGTTCTAAAATTGGATGTTATGCAGATTGGATCAGTATGCCATTGCCAAGTTTGCTGAAAGTTTTGAAATGGTACCAAGAACCCTAGCAGAGAATGCTGGTCTCAATCCAATGGATATCATATCTAAGCTGTATGAAAAACATGCATCCGGAAATACCAAAGTGGGTATTGACTTGGGGGGAGGTGACTCCGAGGATGGTGTTTGCAAAGATGTGTCAACCCTGAATATTTGGGATCTTTATGTCACCAAGTAAGTCGCTCTTTGTTCTTAACTTTTCTAGCTCATGAGTTCTTTGCGAAGGACCCAGTACACTAAAAATACAATCCTTATCTTATTTTCTCGTGTTTTTTCCCTTCTTCCCACAGGTTTTTCGCTCTCAAATATGCTGCTGATGCTGCCTGCACTGTTCTACGGGTTGATCAGGTAAATTAACTTGAAAGACGGAGCTAGAAAATATATTTGGGTTTCAAAAGTTTTCACTCGCCAAGCTTACTATTCTATTCCTTCAATTTTGTAGATTATAATGGCAAAACCAGCTGGAGGTCCTGGAAGGAGAGAGCAGCCTGCAGGAATGGATGAGGACTAAGTCTTCTGATCTGCAACATGATATGCCATTCCTTTCTTTTTTTCTCATCAGGGCTGGTTCGGACTTTGTTAGGCATCTTCGGAGATGCTAAAAACACTTTGAAACAAAGTTTTGCTTTTGTTTTGAAAATTGTTATGGTTCTGTGTTTTCTGTTTTGTGCTAATCAATTCTGTAATTTTTCCATCAGTAAATGTGATGAATGTTGCTTCCTTTGACAATTGACATTCTGTTAGATCCCGAGTTCTCATATTAATTTCATCATTTGCGCGAAATGATTCATGTTCAAAAGAAACATATATTTAGCTGAAAAACTGATAAATGGTCAATACAAACATTCTAGCTATCCTATTTTTTACTGTTGGGTATAGCACTGGAAACTTTTCAGCTTTTTTGACCCAAAAAGTATAGTACTTTTGTTGAGATGCGAAAGGTCCACTTTTTTATGCTTAGCTAAACTGAATCAGAAATTTTTATCATGAATTTTTGGTTTAGCTAAAATAAATCACAAGATTTCTTCCTGATATTTTGAAGATGTAAAAATTGGAATTGATTTATGTCTAATATATTGTATTTTATACACCGTGTTATGGTTTGCTTCTTACTAGTGTATAAATTTATCCACTATCTTATAGTAGTTTGGATGAAAAAAAATGAAGAAAAGTGGGGAAACCTTTGACAAAAAAGTTGAGATAGGAGAGAAGTGCAAAAATGTGAAAATCTAAGGCCGAAAAAGCATATCCAAACAAAACGGTTGCCAAAAGGATGAGCCTACCAGCTTAGTTACTCCACTGTTGTGTGGAAGCTAACAAGACTTTTCTTCCTTCAAACAATGGCTTCCCTTCTTTCTTTCTCTCTTCCAAAACCAAACATAATCAAAGCTGTTTCCGCTTCTTCTGCAACTCCTACTACAACTACCCTTCCCGCTCCAGAGGCTCTTGATGAAAAATTTGGTCGCAAAGGCATCAAATTCTCAGAGTCCAACAATGTCCCATTTGTTGAGCTGACAGTAAGAAATGGAAGCTCACTGAAACTAAGAATACCTGATGCTCATGTCACTTCTTACAAACCTAAAGTATATTGGAAAGACGACGGCTTAGAGGAGATCCTTTACACGGTTCCTGCTGCGGGAACAGACTCTACCAAGTTCAAAGGAGGGATTGGTCTGGTCATCAATGATGCAACTGAAAAAAGTTCAAAAGGGTCGGTTCTATCAGGTTATGACTGGACTGTAAAGGATGCTGATAATGATGCCATTGATGCTCTTCAGGTATTTTTCTCACTTGCAGATTTCAAGTTTATTCAGTTTAGAAGTCTTTTTGTACAATACCTTTTTTTAGAGCTGTAAATGAGCCGAGTTTGAGTGAATCCAGATTTGTTCATGATCGGTTCGTGTCCATATAATACATGAAAGTCTGATGCAAAACATTCTATAAATGCAGGCCTTGTATAAAATTTTTGAATGCTTTTTTTCCAGGTTGAGTTGAGCTGTACTGCTGGAACTCTAGATATCAGTTATGTCGTCTCCCTTTATCCAGTAAGCATAGCAACAGCAGTCATAGTAAGGAACAATGGCCGCAAAGATGTGAGTTTAACCAGTGCAATACTTAGCCATTTGAACTTCAAGAAAAGAAGTCGAACAGCAATTCATGGACTCAGAGGCTGCTCTTACTGCTCGCATCCGCCATTGTCTTCACCTTTCGAGCTCTTATCCCCATCTGAAGCAATGAAAACTGAATCTTCAGGATGGTTTGGTTCTGATAGTGAAGAGAAACCAGGTGTATGGACCAAACAAGATGTGCCAATCACCATATTGAAGGATAAGCTGAGTAGAGTGTATGCTGCTCCTCCATCAGAGAGATTGAAGCCAATTTTTGACACCCCACCTTCAAAATATGAAACTCTTGATCAGGTAAACTAAACCCTTTAAACTGTTTGATCTGTTACACACATGTACATATACAGACACTGAAGTTTCATCTATTTGTTGGTTATTTTTTGCAGGGTAGAGAACTGTCCTTCAGGGTAATAAGAATGGGGTTTCAAGATATATACTTATCAAGCCCTGGTTCATTAGCAGAGAAGTATGGGAAGGATTATTTTATCTGCACTGGACCGGCTTCAATGCTGGTGCCTGTTGTTATAAAACCTGGTGAAAATTGGAGAGGAGCTCAAGTCATTGAGCACGATAACTTGTAATTATATATAAATATATATATATATTCCATTTTAATTGTTCCCTTTTTCAATTAGCTGGTTTTTGGAAACCATTATTGTAGTCTATATTCTATGTAATGTTGCTGCAATTCATTGACTCATAGTGATCTATGCTTGCAATAATAAAGCAAATAGATAACAGTTTCTAAGTTTTGCACTGAAATTACTCCAACTTCGGAGTCTAGCAGCTGCTTAATTAATGAAAGTGTTAGAAGTAAAAGGAAAGAAAATTGACCCCCGACTAGGTTGGTTTGCTTTCTAAATGTTTGATTTTGAATTATATCAAAAGTGGGGCACACTAGGGAGTTAAGAACCAAGAAAACCAGAAATCAATCTAAAGGTACTAAGCTCATTTCCTACCATCAGAAAAAGATAAGGTTGGTTGCTGGTAAAAGTACCATGGAGGTCCTTGTACTAGAAGTTAGATTGCTTTTTGCCCCTTTACTCCAAAAATGAGCAAATTAGTCCCCATACGTTAAATAAAAGAGCAAACTAGTCCTTTTAGTTAAAATTTTCATCCATTTCTTTTGTTGAAATTTAGTGTGGTTGATGAAATAATCAGTCAGTTACATATGGCGTGCCACATGCATTTCATATCGACCCAGTTTGCTATTGGATCTATTGTACAGTAACTAATTTGCTTTTTTTTTAGTTGAGGCTTCTGTACTTTTACCGCTGGTTGCTTGACATAGGACTTAAGTAAATAGTAAAGTGGTGATTTCTGTCATAAGAAAACAAAGAGAAAGCGAAACGATAAATATCTTTCCAGCCTTCAATTAGAACCAACCAAAGATATTTGTTGAATTATCCTAACGGAAATCAAAGGATAAGGGACAACCCTCTTTCTCTCTTGTTATGAAAACAATGAAAATCCACACCTAGCTGCAACTGAGTCTTGTTTCAGTATGGCTTACAGTTCACTTTTCTCACCCAACTTCACTCATTTTTCATCTGCAAGACCAATTAACCATCACTTGTATTATCATCCTTACCTTTCTTCTACATCTCTGCAGTACAACAATATCAGGAAAGAGCTTTCATTTCCATATGTAGCTTCGGTTCCTTACCAACCAATCAATGTGGACTATCTAGAAGGAGAATTCAGTGGCCATGGAGTTACCTTTGAAGGTATTGGTGACAATTGTGTTGCCAAAATGGGACTGGATAATGGCAGCACAGCTACTCTAATGCTTCCAAGTGGTTTGATCACATCTTACAAGGCTCCAATGTGGCATGGCAGCACAGTTGAGCTACTGCACACATCGGTTTCGGAGGGAGACGATGGTGAGGCTGTCATACAAGGTGGGGTGTCTTTAGCCCTCAACTATGAAGATGATAATGAAGTTCCATGGTCTCCAAGTACTTGGGTTCTTCGTGATATTAGAGGCAATTCAAAGGACTCTATTAAGGTCAGTTTAATATATTGTTTTGTTAAACATATGGTATTTACATTTAGGAAACTATTCAGAAACAGCATGAAATAAATGCAGGTTGAACTGATAAGCAGTGATACAGACAATATGGTTGAAACAAGACATATTGTGACACTCGGAGAAGACATCTTAACCTCAGAGATTTCAGTCACAAACTCGAATTCATCACCATTACAATGGACAGGGTCTATTATAAGCCACTTAACTGTTAGCAGTCCAGAAGCAACATACGTACTCGGATTAGAAGGATCAAATTTTCATAATGTGCCACCATTTTTGTCCAATTTTGGTATAATTCCTTCAGATCTCGATGAGGAAAACGATTCCGAAATCGGCCAACTATGGAAACAAATGGGACTTAAAGGGTTTTTCAGTGGTTTGGGACAAAGAAATAAAAAAAATGCTAGTGAAGAAGAAATGGAAGGTGAAGAAGATGATGGGTATAAGCAATTGAATGAGCAAATGAGCAGGATATACACCTGTGCACCTAGGTTCTTTACACTCATTGACAGGGTAATTTTCATGGAAAACTCAAATGTTGCTCCCATTTTCACAGTTATCAAAAGTATGAGGCTGACACTCATTTTGCTTTGCTTCTTTTTTGTATGGAACAGGGTAGAAGAAACTCTGTTGTTGTAGGAAGAGATGGATTTGATGAAGTGTATATGTACAGCCCTGGTTCAAGCCATGAAATCTATGGAGAGTATTCTTTTATATGTGTAGGTCAGTCAACCATGCTTAAACCCATAATGTTAGGTCCAGGAGAAGTGTGGAGAGGTTCACAACATTTACACAACCCAAATATGTAAATCATCCTTACCATGCTTTTTATATGCATCAAATAAACTTTCATGGCTTTCATTCCTGTGAAAAAAGAAAGGTGTTAGTTACTGTTGAGTATTGAATGCAACAAAAACACATTTCCCCATTGTTCAAACTCTGAACAAATGAAGGAGATTAAAGTTAAAAGTTCCACATCAGTGCGGTGTTATCCATAAAGAAGATAAAAGAAAGTAGCTTACATTCTCCTTTGGGAAATATAAATGAGATACTATACTTTCAACTGAAACTGAAACTCCAGACTATAAAATCAATAATTCACCTAACAAGCCATATGGAAACCATTAATGAGCTCATAAGAATGGTAGCGGATCAGGTATATACATTTTTTGAATTATCCGGATCCGTATGTCACCCACAAATTATTTGAGTTTACTATCTAAATCCGAATTTGAATTAAATATTATTATCAATTGAATATCTAAACCCACGAAAAGAAAACAATTTCAAAATCAAAATTTAAATCTGCTAAAATTCGTTTTATATGTATATAATATCAAAATAGTCCGAATTTGCGATCCAAATAAACAATGCAGATTTATATAATAAATATCCGATATATCTATCTGCATTTAGGCTTCTTTTGGATTCAAACACAACACAATGAGTTGAAACGTCTCACCGTGCTAGAGCTGACTAGAGCTTTTAGCACAAGCAGAGATAAGGCTGTCCAGTGCAACAGAAACGTCTCACTGTGCTGGAAGCAAGACATCCAAACAGCCAAGCAATTCACTGTGGTGCAATGAGATTGAAAATCAAGGTAAAAATTTTCAATGCACTGTGTTGTGTTTGAATCCAAAGGAAGTCTTAGTCTGAATCTGAAGTATCTATTCGCAATATCTGAATCCGCAAAAATTAATAAGATATCATCTATGGATATCCAAATCCACAATCCGAATTTTCATCTCTATCAAGCTGGTGTCAAGCATTGCAGGTAGGTAAAGCAGCGTTTAACACCCACAATAGAAGAGAAGATTTGGTTGTTTTTGCTGACACATTCCCTTTTTTTCCTTTCTTTTTAACTATCAAAATAATGGAAAATGGTTAATCTCATAGGGGAGGCAGCAGATCAAGCTCTTGCAACATCTGATCGTATACAATCCATCAAAAGTTAGATTTCTGCACATTTACTTCAAAGAATCTGAAGTTTTGTCAAATTTAATGGTTCAAAGCTTTGTAACAACACCTATATCCCTTGATTGAATTACAGTTAACTACTTCCTAAACTCGGAAAAGGTTTGCTTAAACAGCACAATGTGCAATTTTACTTAAACATCCCAGATCATGCAATACATATATGTCTTTATTGGCATTGTGGAAGTGTCCTACAGGTCGGGCAGTACCACTTTCCCTTGAATCTTGTCTCCGGTGTCAGCCCAACACAAGCATAATGGAACCATTCACCTCCTTGGCACTGAAGGAATAGAAACGTTAAGTACCCACCAAATTGTTGATAGTTATAGTGTCAATCATGAGAATAAGTACATATCAAATTTTTGGGGTAACAGGGGAGGTTTGTAAACATCATTGTATTCCATCATGTGTTTGCGCTATTTATGCAAATTACTGCCACACCACATTATCCGTTAATTCATTTTCATAATCCATTATTTTGACACTCAGATATGAGAAATTTAATAACTAAAAGTGAAAATACATAGAAGCCAAGTAAATAAATACAAAAAACTACATTACTACTCATAAATGATAATATTTAAATTTTAAAAGAGAAAAGGGCAGAGAGGAAGGAACTCACATTTTCATTGTCACATGCAATCATATCTCCAAATGATACCTACATAATATAAAACAAGCCTTCAATTTTGAAGTAAAGCTTTAAAATCAAGAAGGCAGTGAAAAATTATTTAAATAAATAGTTATATCTACAAAAATAATGAGGCAGAACCTGATGGCAGACACAATAAGTAGGTTCATTTGGATCAATGGGTTGATCAACATCAATATGGGTAGCAAAATCTCTCTTATGGCTTCCTGGAGGAGGCATCAGTTCAAAATCCCTATCACGCTCTCGATCCCAATCTCTTTCCCTGTAATCCAGTCTCTTTGATTGAGGTGTTCCATAAAAGAACTTGCGTTTCTCAACCTTTGGAGGAACAATAGGTAGTGGAGGGAGAATGGCAGGCTCATCCGGTGGAATTTTTCCTTCTGATATATTGCAGGAAGAAAAAGCAGGGTGACAAATTGATAATCAAGCAGAAGTTCATCCCTAAACAATGCTCAATTTTGATTGCAATTACCATACCTTGCTTTAGATCCTCTGCAAAATAGGTCAAATCCTCATCAAGGCGTTTTACATGGCTATCTATCTGAAATAAGTTTCAGGCATCATCATTTTGTGAGCTTTAATTATAATATGATTCATGAAATGACAGAACTTCCTAAAGCTGAATATAAACACAAATCTGGACCTATAGTTTTAGTTTAGACTAAATTAAATCCATAAATGTGGTTGAACAAGATGCAAAAATTCTAATCTCTTTCTTACAAAGGGTAAGTAAACAAGAAAGCTATCATTGAATTAAATTGAGAACTATGCCTTTTCTTAGCTTGAACCAGATATCTATTGTTCTTCACTTTTCAATCAAACATTATAGTGATGGGAGTGCTCTGCCATGCAAACAACTGCTTGGAGCTTGTGACCTATAATCACTTGAATCCACACATGCTAGTTAAAAGCGGCGCAGAAAATTAGCAATTTCATAGCTTTCTACACAATCATGTCACAAAAAACCTCAATTACAACAAAATCAACAACAATGCAAGCTCAAATAAGGACACTAACAAACAAACAAACAAACAATCAAAACTCACTAAATCATAAGCTTGCCGCGCCAACAAAACCTTCTCAGTGCACAAACTCAGTGCATTTTCTTGACTGGCCTCTATATCCTTCCTCATTTTCTCAACGGTTTCCTCATCTTCATGACCATTATTCATATAACTATTTCCATTCCCTCTGTTCGCCGCAATTCCTAAACAATACTTAGTTTGCTGCCTCGTCTGATTAATCATAGCTTCCAAAGAAAATAACAAATGGTGTAATTTTAATCAAAATCCCCAATTCAAAACCCTAATTTTAGAATACCAAAAATATGATAAGCTTACATTGGGACCGTTCATCGAGTTCTCGAATTGTATTGAGGAGTCTTTGAAGCTCAGCTGGCAAGGTGCTTGAATCTATCGGAAATCAAAAAACAAAATTTCGAAACTTCAAATTAAACATGAAATTCAAGCTCGAAATCAATTATATAGAAAAAAAAATAATTTTTTTTTTAAATTTTAATGTGATAAAGTGGAGCAATTGGGGACTGTTACACTCCAAATAATCGTCGACGTAGACGCCCGTTCTCGCGATTGCCATGGTAGGGGATTTGAGGGTTTTAGGGGTTTTGATTTGAGAGATCAATGCGATTTTTGTTTTTCTAGGTTTGGGGATAGGGATTAAAAGAATAAGGAGAGAGGTAAACGAGGTCGTTTTAACACTGTAAATCGATGTGACCGTTGTGAAGGCGGGGGAGTTTCGGTCAATCGTATATCCCAATCGTTAACTCAACGAACACCTCAATAAATTTTTGGCGAAATGGTAAATTTAATCTTTAAAGTTTATATATTTTATCAATTAGACTTTTATTATTATTTTAGTTAAATTTGACAATATCCTTCGTCCGTTTTATACTTCACATCAACAAAAAATTTAAAATATATAGAGATATTAAAAAATCACAAAAATTCAAAAAATGGCATGAAATACATATAGATTGTCATGTAAGCTACCATGTTTAAAAGTTCAACATTTTAATCACTATTTTGTCAAAAACAAGAATTAAACTCTTTTGAAAGGTTGATGGTTCAATTCGATTTTCTTTTTAAGAGTTGAGGCCAAATTTAACTCAAAAAAGAATAAGGGTAAATTAATAAAATGTAAAATTTAAAGGCTATACTTGTCATCATATCATTTTAAATATATATTGATGTTTTAACTTTTATTTGATTCAATTTAACCTCTATCATAACTCTAAACCCTATTTAAAAATTTGATCAAATTTAAAACATGTTTATATCTATGGACAATATGGATATAATGTGTTAATAAATAAAAATAGACATTATTTTTAACACCGTAGACTAGACATGTGTTTAAATTTTGATCTACTTGTTTTAAATATGCTCTATGCCAAATTTGAGATGTCATTTAACTTTCAAGTTGACATTAGGACGATGGAAGCTGATACGGGGTTGCGCGCGGACCAAGATCAAGTTGCCAAGTCACGAGAAACTCCTACAAAACCCTAAACAATTAGATCCGAAACGAAACAAAAATTAAAAGATTAGATTTTGAATTTTCAGATCGAAATAAAATTCCCAAAACAAGAAAGAATCAAATTGAGAATAGAAATAAGTGTTAATAAGGAATCTTGAAACCCTAGAGGAGATTGCGATTACGCCTAATTGAACACCAAGATAGTTTTCCCAAATTTCGACAATCTGATTTCACCCAAAAGAGTATGGAAGAACCCTAGAAATTGGGGATTTTTTGGGTGATTCCTTAAGATAGAAAAAGGTGAAAACACAATAAAAACAGAAAATAAATTAGATAAAGATTCAAGACAAGCGAAATAAAGAAAGAATAGACAGAAGAAATTAAAAGATAAGTCCTAAGAAGCCTTGAAATCCCGAAAGATCTCACAACTCCTTCAAACGGCTCTAATCTCCCTCCAAAGAATATCAATGGCAAGAAGAAGGTTGAAGATGGCTCCACAATCAAAAAGATTGTTAAAACAACTTCTAAAGAAAACTCAAGAGAAAATTCTTGGAGAACTCAAAGAGAATTTTCACTCAAATCAAATCTGAAATTTTCAATGTAATTGTAATGTAATGTAGGGTGGTGGCCAAGCCATATAAATAGGCCTTTCAAATGTTTTCCTAATCTAATTAGAAAACTAAAAAAAACTCCTAATTATTTTAATATGGAAATTCGGCCAAGGGTCTTTTATTTGGGACTCTTGGACTGAATATAAAAATTTAAACTAAGTAAAATAAATAAATAAATAAAACTTTACAACTTGGGCCACTTTGACAATTTGGCCTGATTTTCAACTAAGTATGGGTGGATTTCTTGATTGGGCTTGGAATCTTCTTATTGGGCCTTGCCCTCAAGAATTTGGGTTGGGCCTCTGTGACTCGTATCATTCCCCCCTTCCTCAAAAAGATTCGTCCTCAAATCTTCGCTCATCGGGGGCATAGTGTAGTCGAAACTCCGTTGTTGAGTTAACCTTTGTCAAATGCAACTCAAACTTCATGTATAACCACAGAAACTGTTTAAGGCACGAATATAAATTGAAAACAAATTTGGCAAATTTCGTTACCTTATTCAAAAACCAAGTATCAAAACAATAGAAAGTATTTGCACACAATAGATGATGCTTGATTTTCCAACAAAATATACCAAAATAGATTCCAGGTTTAAAAACTTGATTTTGATTAGTCATGCGAAGTGTAACAAAGATTTCATTAAACCAATCAAGTTAAACCATGAGGGTTTTCGATACGTACCAACTTACATTCAAAACTTTTTTTATTCACCAAAATAGATTTGCACAAATTCGCAGATTTTACACAAGGCAAATCAAGAGAATAACAACTCACGCTTCCTTTCTTAGTTCGTGGCAATCCTAGAATAAAATCCATGGATAAGTCTACCCATGGTGAAGTAGGAATCGGCAAAGGAGTGTAAAGGCCATGAGGCATTACCTTAGATTTTGCTTGTTTACATTTGATGCACTTAGAACATACCTTTTCGACATCTTTCTTCATATGTGGCCAATGGAAGTGTTCTATCACACGTAAAGGTGGTAAACCTTTAGGGGACTCACTAAAAACATCCACATAATCCTGCAAAAGACATTGAAACACACTAGGCAAATATCCATTAATGTTAGATAGAGATAAATAGTTTTGCCTAAACCTCACAAGGATACAAGGCTGTTTATTGAGTAGGGCTCTCCGCACATCTTTTTTTGTTGCAATCAATTTTTTCTCTCTAATTTTGCCACTTGCGGATTCACTCACCTTTGGGCCATTTAAATTTTGACTTTTTCACTACTAGCCTCTTTTCTCTCTGTCTTTTTATTTTTCCTTTCTCCTCACCCCTCACAAAATTTCATCATTTTAATTGATCTTTATATACATCATTGGGATTTAAAGGAGCAAGAGTGAATTTTCGGCCTTTAAACACAAGAGAGTATCTATTGAGCTTGCCTTGGTGTGTAACATCACGATCAAATTGCCAAGGCCGTCCAAGGAGCAAGTGTGCCACATGCATTGGGACCACATCACACCATACCTCATCCTCGTAATTCCCGAGCTTAAAAGTGATCAATGACTGTTTTGTAACCTTAACTTCGAGCATTTATTAAGCCACTTTGAAGGTGATACTGCTTAGGGTGCTCGATACAAGGTAACTTTAAGGAATCCACCAAATAACGCTAACTACATTTGAACAACTCCACTATCAATCATAAGTGAACATAAGTTACCTTTTATAAAACACCTAGAATGGAAAATATTGGTCCTTTGGTTATCACAATCGTCTCCCATTTGGATGTTAAGGGTGCGGCGGAGCATCTTATTATTATTATTTTTTGGACTACCTGCAAAACAAACACTCAACACTCAAAAAGAAAAATTAGCAAACCTCACCGTTAATCACTCAAAAAGAAAAATTCAAATTCTCAATGAGGTAGAATTTAATCTTGTGAGTTCTTTATCGGAGTTTATATCAACCAATTAGAGAGTGTGAACCAAACTACCAAAGAATCCTAATTTGCACTAGGATGCCAAAAACTGACGAGACACCAATTGATTTGTGTTGCACCGAGGAAGGATTGTGCACACGTTTAAATCCTACTAACACAAGAAACAAGAAGGTGTTAGATATTATAAAGGGAGAATAAAAAGCAAACAAATAAAAACCTACAGCTAAGAATCAATAAAAATTGTTGAAAACAGAAAACCCGAAAAACTGCGGAGTAACTTGACAACTTCGTTCGAGGTGTTCCTGATCTCAAAAAAATCATGAAATTAAATCTGGAATGTCCTTAAATATTTAATTTTTGATCTGGAAATTTTGGGCACCAAATTCAACCCGCTGAATTTTTTTAAAATTTTTATTGAATTTCGTCTTTTTTTATTTTTTTGACTTTTTTGACTGAATTTTTTTGCGGGATTAATTTTTTATATTCAATCACAGTGCCACAAATATGTATGTAAAATTTCAGATCAATTGGACAACGTTTACCCACTTAAATAAATTTTTTTCGAACAATTTTTCTGGGTAAAACTGCTGTTTTTGCTTTAAAAAATTGAGATCAGTTTAGAAATCAACCAAGAACACCCAAAACACCCAAAATCTGATACCAAATGATACGGGGTTGCGCGCGGACCAAGATCAAGTTGCCAAGTCACGAGAAACTCCTACGAAAACCCTAAACAATTAGATCTGAAACGAAACAAAAAATTAAAAGATTAGATTTTTGAATTTTCAGATCTGAAATAAAATTCCCAAAACAGTAAAGAATCAAATTGAGAATAGAAATAAGTGTTAATAAGGAATCTTGAAACCCTAGAGGAGATTGCGATTCTGTCCAATTGAACACCAAGATAGTTTTCCCCAAATTTTGACAATCTGATTTCACCCAAAAAGAGTATGAAAGAACCCTAGAAATTGGGGATTTTTTTGGGCTGATTCCTTAAGATAGAAAAAGGCTGAAAACACAATAAAAACAGAAAATAAATTAGATAAAGATTCAGCACAAGCGAAATAAAGAAAGAATTGACAAGAAGAAATTAAAAGATAAGTCCTAAGAAGCCTTGAAATCGAAAGATCTCACAACTCCTTCAAACGGCTCTAATCTCCCTCCAAAGAATATCAATGGCAAGAAGAAGGTTGAAGATGGCTCCCACAATCAAAAAGATTGTTAAAACAACTTCTAAAGAAAACTCAAGAGAAAATTCTTGGAGAACTCAAAGAGAATTTTCACTCAAATCAAATCTGAAATTTTCAATGTAATTGTAATGTAATGTAGGGTGGCTGGCCAAGCCATATAAATAGGTCTTTCAAATGTTTTCCTAATCTAATTAGAAAACTAAAAAAAACTCCTAATTATTTTAATATGGAAATTCGGCCAAGGGTCTTTTATTTGGGACTCTTGGACTGAATATAAAAATTTAAACTAAGTAAAATAAATAAATAAATAAAACTTTACAACTTGGGCCACTTTGACAATTTGGCCTGATTTTCAACTAAGTATGGGTGGATTTCTTGATTGGGCTTGGAATCTTCTTATTGGGCCTTGCCCTCAAGAATTTGGGTTGGGCCTCTGTGACTCGTATCAGAAGCACTTGATTGGTAACCCTAATTTTAGAACCCAAGTCATAGTTTAAGGATGTTTGGTAACCCTAATTTAAATATGAACTTAAATATAAATTGTTATAGTTGCACCTCACATACCCAAGTCCAAGGCTTCGACCTATTTTGTGACTTTTCGAATCAACGCAAGAGCAATACGTTCAAGTGGCTCCCTACCTTGTAGGTTTGGCAACTAAATGAGCCTTTACTTTGAGGATTACCCTCTGACAAGCGTTGGGCATTTGTTATTCGTACATAGCTCTCTATCCACTGGGTGAACCATTATCAACTTATTGTTGCGAAAATGCCCAAAGACCAATCATATGGTGATTGTAATAGCATCCTTTTACCTAGTTTATTAACAAAGGCATTGTTATTATTGTTTTAGGTAATTATTTCTATGTTTAAATAAATCGTGTAATGATAATATCCAAAGCATGATATGATCATTCTTAAATGCCCTTAGTCAAGTATTGTTGTGGGTTTAGACAACAATAATGCATTGAGACTAATATGTGTTTGATTGATGACAATTGTTGTTATTAATATATATCAAATCAACACATAAGTATATATTAGAGAATAATATATTGGACTGACCCGTCATGAGAATGTTCCTTGGATTATTATGTAATAGCCACAACATTTCTCTTAGTGATAATTGTATGTATGATCCTTAGACTTGAGATTATTATTGTTCCAACATCGAGAGTCGTATGCTTTGACACAATCAAACGTCTTCCATAGATGGTTGGACTATAAAGATTGATGTTAGGTATGCCACAATCTATATAGTGAAATATAAGTGATCAAGATAGGATTTGTCCCTCCTATATAATGGGAGTAATATCTTAGACCTCTCGATCGAGTGAGATTAGAAATGCATGACCATGCTCCAATAAGTTGATATGAGATGTCACACTCATTTGTTTATCTTAATCTACTCGGGAAATCAAGAAACAAAAGATTGGGCTATACAAGGGTGACTGTTCCATGACTTGTGTTTAATCTAGATATTAAGGACAAAGGGATATACTACAAGATGACATTATCACAGAAAGGTTATGTCGAACCATGACTTCTTATATCTTGGGTAGATGTGATGCATTGCTAGATGGTATTGTTTGTAACATTAGAAATATTCTAATATTACCGCCAACATTGTAGGATCTTACAGGATCACACTTTATGGTTAAAACGATTGGAATACGTAGAAAGATAGAGTTAAATTTAACTTGATGCTTGAATAATATTAATTATAGAAATGTTCTCATAATTAATTTAATTCTATTAAGTTAGATATTAGACATGATGTGTGGGCATGCTTGATACACATACATAGATGATCCAATTAAAATAAATATGAAATGGGTTTCATATAATTTTTATTCGGTATATCTTTGTCGTAATTATTGAAAAGGGGTTTCAAATAATTTTGGTCAAAAGATATATTCAAGGGCGGAAATAAGCTGATATTTTTTTGAAAAAAGGATTACGTTTTATTCCAATCCCTTCTCTGGTCTAGCAGCGAGGGTTTTTCTAAAAATTCTTTGAAAATTTTAAAGGAGTTTTTCTATTGTTTTCACTAGGTAGATACCTTAGAGGTCGAAACTAAACATTGTAGTTGTGATTTGTTTTCTGCCTAGAATTGATTTTCCCTACTCAGATTAGGAAAGTATAATTTCAAGCCTTTTTTATAACTCGGATTCATTCCTCGGACATGGATCCATGGGTTGTGATCGTTGGAACTAATTTTCAGCTGCACCATAAGGTGTAGCGGCGTTCCAACACTGACATCATCTCAACATTGTATCAACAATTGGTATGGTTAGTGTGGACTCACTCCCGACCCCCATTGGTTTCCTTCCTATTGAAGATTGGGATGATTATGCCACCTTGGATTATAAGTGTTCAAATAGGGATTACCACCCTTATTGCCCATATAGTTAACATTGGCATAGGTTCCCTTTATATTACTACCCCAAACAACATTTTCATCTTCTCCGCTTTAATGGAATCCCACAAAATGATGCTGGTCGAGAATATGTGGTCTATTCGATCTGATTTTGAGGTTCTTAAACCTCTCGAGGATTTGTTGGAACTTATCCTCACCACTAACTACATTCTCAGTTGGTGGTTTAGCTCGATACTTGAATCGATCAGTTGGCCATATGTAAGAATTCATTGTTATGTCCTCAATGAGTTGGCAACCTTTAGTATATGTCTCAGACATGAACGCCCCTACGGACGCTCAATCTAAACTCAACCTTGAATTCTCATCCAAACCATTATAAAATGTTTGCAATTATAACCAATCTTGAAGACCGTGGTAAAGACACTTACGGAGTATAAGTTTGAAGCGTTCCTAAGCTTCGTAAAGTGATTCCTCTTGTAACTACCGAAAGTTGGTGATGTCTATTTGCAACTTCATCGTTTTGCGTGGTGGGAAATATTGTGCAAGTAATTAGTTGGCTAGCTTAACTACAATATCTTAAAAGATTAAAAAATTAATAATTATAAAATTAAGTTAGACTATAAAATTAAAACACAATAAAAACAATAGTAAAATTGTAAAAAGATGAAAAGAAACCTTAGAAGATGAACTCGATGCCACGTTTGAAGGAGACGTTGATAACAATAGTTGTTAATAACAGTAGTAAAAGAGGCTTATTTTTTACTAGTTAACAAATTAAATTTTAACCTAAATTATTCATATTTAATGTTAAATTAAAAAGTGGCGGACTATCATAAAAAAAGAAAGTTGTAATATATTATATAAATATTTAAAGCTAAAAATTTAACATATGTGATATGAAACGAAAAAAAGAAAACATTTTTTATTGTTCAAAGTTGGAAGGGGGCCAAAGAGCAACTCAAAGGGGGGCAAACTTTTTAAAAATTAAGGGGTTAACTAATAAATAAAATTTTTTATAATTTTAGGGGGGCCAGGGCCCCTACCAGTCCACCAGATTTGCCACTATTTGTAATTAAGTTCTGGCTTTTCACCTATTAATTATAATATTATTCAGTCATAAAGTCAATCTATTAAAATATTATGACTGGACTCTCTTATTATATACCATTGTGAAAGATACTCAATAAATGCTCGTCCAATGACCTTGTTATAAGTGTGTGACACCCATAAGATATCCTTAATCTCTTTGGGATAAATTTATTCTCCCAATATAATCCTATATCTCATGGACCATTACATTTTCCTTCAAGAAAAGTTAATTACAACCAAATAATAATTAAATCATTTATCACAAAGACAAATGATCTATGGATATGTTTGATTTTCATTTATCATATAATACCGATGAGAGGATATTATTTACTCTTTATTGGGCTATGAATTCCCTTGTTATGGAATGATGCTACAAATCGTAGAAGTCGTATACCCAACTTATCAGCTTTCGGTTCTTTATCTATTTGAACTCAGGCTTTCATTTACATCAAAGTATACAAGTCACGCATACATAGTCCATCATCTACTTAGGATTAAGGTATGTCATACTATGAACATCACGAGTGAATGAATCTATAAACGAATCTAGGATTTATTCATATTAGGTCCTGTTCCATTTACTGTTCGTCTTGTCGGTCACATCTATATCTCTATCTTTTAAGAGTTATCCGCTTTAATACTTAAGACAATGTATCTCCCCAATTGGACTTGATAGACGATATATCAATCTTTCAATCGATTTGTTCATTTTCGATTAAACTAAGGACGTGTTTAGATTATCCACTAATATATACTGTCTTTTTGTATTACGATCAAACCACGTAATACTGTTTAGTGTTATTTAAACGTTAGATAATCAATGAGTCAATATTTGTTTTCATTTTACTTTGCGTGCAAAACCCGTTGAGGACAATATACAAAGATATTAATGAAACCGATGGATATTTTATTAAACCAATTTGTCCAAACTATTGAGGACAATATACGCAGAGTGTTCCCAATGACCTTGAGGAGCCATGCTAAAAGCTGGTACTTTTTTCTTCTAGCATGATCCATAGAGTTTTATTGAGCTAAAGATATTATTCACTAGACATGTCAAGACAAAGCTTACCCCAATAACAACTTCCCTTTTCCTTCAATAAATAGGTTAATGGAGTCATCAACAAGACATGAGTACATAGGTTTCATGAACACCTTCTCCAACTATTACCAATTTCGAGTGAATACCAAATATCAATAAAATAACCTCATTTATCATAGAGGACATTCTATTACAAGGTTATGTCATTTGCTTTGAAAAACATAGGAAGAACTTATCAAAGATTGATGAACAAGGCTTTAAGAGAACATATTGGATACAATAGAAACTTATTTAAGTAAAGGCTTTGTTCATGTCCAACTTAAGCCCACCTAAAAAACTGAGTCGTTTTTCTTTTTCAATATTGTATGGAGAATATTAGAACCTATAATCATTGAAAGTTAGGAGTCCACTTTTGACAAAGGCATTTTGGTGAGTATAGGAGAATTTAAAGGGGCAAGAAGGGGCCTTGGTCCCTTAAAAAATAAAACTTATTCAATTTAGTCCCTCATTAAATAATGAAATTTTAAGTTAATATATGATAAAATTAAACTTTAACCCCCTAAAAAATCTATTTAATCTCTTTAAAAAGATAAAATCATAAACTAATATATCATAAAATTATATTTTAACTTGTAAAAAAAATTATAATTTAATTCCAACCCAACTAAAAAATTTATGATTTCACCTCATTTGTGAGGTGTGATAAGATCCTCAACAATAGGTTGGAATTTCAAGTTATCAAAGGCTACTTTAAATAATAATATTTCCCCCTCGTTTTTTAGGTGTGATAATATTCTCAATAATAGTTTGAAACTTCAAGTTAACACATGCTATTTTAATAGTAAAAAATTTTCACCCTTAGATAGGAGGATTAATGTGTTTCATTGTACTTGAACCCTACTTTGGCAATAATATCGATGTCAATCAAGCTAACACTTAGTCAACATGAATGTTGTTTAATTTAATTAATTAATATTTCAAAATAGTTTATATATTATGATTTTCATGGAGGTAAAATGATGCCATTTTGAAATTGGTTCATAACATTGAACTTTTAAAAGATGGGCAAATTACATTAGTCACACAACTATATTTTTTTTCTTTTTTTGGTCACTTAATTATGAAAAATTACAAAATAGTTATTCAACTATTAGTAAATCTAATTTTTGGTCATTCAACTATGAAAAGTTACAAAATAGTCACTCAATTAATCAATTGTCTTTTTTGGTCACCCAACTATCTTGAATTTTTGGGAGTTCCCACTTTTACGTAAGCTAGTTGGTAATAAAAAAAAAGATAAAATTGAATAGTTGGTGCTCGAAAAAGGAAAAAAGAAAGTAAAATTAAGTGACTACTAATGTAGTTTACGCTTAAAAAATAACTTCCCAACCTTGTATCACTATGGTAAAAGAAGTTAGGTACCAATTTGAAAAATAATCAAATTTTAGGGCCAACTAATATATTAAACATATAAATATTTATAAATGAAAAAAAATTGTATCTTTCGCCAAAAAAGGACTATATGTAAAGTAGGTATTCAAACTATGCAACCTCCTCCACTTAAGTACTTCAAGTTTTTCCCTACCCAAAGTATTAAAGTTTTATTTTATTATCACTTTATATACCAACTATTAACTCACTTAAAAAACTCTCCGAACCAAGTAAATTACGACATGCGATATTTTAATAAAAATTATTTAATAAAATGCTACATATTATACTTCAAATATTTTAATAATTTTAATAGAAGTTCACAATTGCTACAGTTTTTTAATAATTTTATTTTGTCACCACCATTAACTAAAGTAAAAAAAAAAACCCTTAGCACGTTTTTAATTAAATATTTTATTTAACAATAGTTTTTAATAGGTGAAAAAAATATATATATATATATAAAACTATTTTTCCTATAAAAAAACCACCCGGAAAAAAACTATCTTTTATCTAATGTTTTCCATTTTCTTTGGCGCCAGTCGATAGAGGAATAAAACCATCAGCAGCAATCCTTAAAACATATACCCAATTCCTTAAACTTGTTAAAATTTGATGCTCAATCCAATACTCAAAAACCAAACAACAATCCCATGTTTCTTAACCAAATTTCTCTTCATGGTTCCTCCACTTACTTCTTCTTTAATCACTTTCCTTTCCTTAAACTCAAACCCCACCAAATCACTCTCAAACACACCCAGAAGAACTTGCAAAAGGTTTGTTTTTTTTGGTAGCTTTTACTTTTGGATTACCTATACATTTACTTCTGTTATTTCCTCTCTTTTTTTTGTTTTATTATAATCTCTCATTTTCTGTTCGTTTTTTTTGGAAATTTTGCAGTATTTTAATAGGAACTGGAGCAGATTGAGATTAGATTGTTTTCATACTAATGCGGTTTCTCATTCATTTGATGAGCTTTCTATTGAAGGAAATGAAGGGAATTCCAAGGAAGTTGCTTTCTTGCATTGGATGGAAAATAGAGGGATTAAAGCCAATCATCAAACTTTTCTTTGGCTTTTAGAAGGTTGTTTGAATTCTGGGTCTATAGAGGAAGGAAAGAAGCTTCATGGGAAGATTTTGAAGATGGGCTTCAGTAATGAACACTTTTTATCTGAGAAGCTCATGGATATTTATATTGCTTTAGGTGATTTAGATGGTGCAATCAAGGTTTTCGATGATATGCCAAAAAGAAATGTTTTTTCTTGGAATAAAATGATTTCTGGATTTGCTTCAAAGAAAATGAATGATAAAGTACTGGGGTTTTATTCAAGGATGGTAGCTGAAAATGTGAATCCTAATGAGAGTACCTTTGCCAGCATTTTAAAGGCATGTACAGGTAGCAATGTTTGGTTTCAGTATGTTGAACAAATTCATGCTAGGATTATTCGTGATGGTTTTAGTTTTAGCTCCTTTGTTTGTAACCCATTGATTGATTTGTACATGAAAAATGGATTTATAGATTCAGCGAAGAAGTTATTTGATAAACTATATGTGAAGGATACTGTTTCTTGGTTGGCTATGATCTCGGGCTTGTCTCAAAATGGATATGAGGAGCAAGCTATTTTGTTGTTTTCTGAGATGCATATAGCAGGAATTTTACCTACACCGTATGTCTTTTCTAGTGTTTTAAGTGCTTGCACGAAAATAGAGTTCTTTAAGTTGGGAGAGCAGCTCCATAGCCTTGTTTTCAAACTGGGATTTTCTTCTGAGACTTATGTCTGCAATGCTTTAGTTACTTTATATTCACGCTCTGGGAATTTGGTATCTGCCGAACTAATTTTCATTAATACATTGCTACGGGATGGTGTTACTTATAACTCACTGATCTCTGGGTTAGCACAGTGTGGATATAGTGATAGAGCTCTAGAATTGTTTGAGAAAATGCAGCATGATTGCTTGAAACCGGACTGTGTTACAGTTGCCAGTCTTTTGGGTGCCTGTGCATCTCTTGGAGCTTCATTTACAGGTAAGCAACTTCATTCATATGCCATAAAAGCTGGGTTTTCTACGGACTTAATTGTTGAAGGGTCTCTGCTTGATCTTTATGTTAAATGCTCTGATATAGATACTGCATATGAGTTCTTTAGTACAACGGAGACTGTAAATGTAGTTTTGTGGAATGTGATGCTGGTTGCATATGGGCAGTTAGATAACCTTAGTGAGTCTTTTCATATATTTAGACAGATGCAGATTGAGGGATTGGTGCCTAACCAATTTACCTATCCAAGTATTTTAAGAACTTGCACCTCCGTCGGAGCATTCGACTTAGGAGAGCAGATTCATTCTCAAGTTATTAAAACTGGTTTCCAGTATGATGTTTATGTCTGTAGTGTATTAATTGACATGTATGCTAAGCTTGGAAAGTTAGAAACTGCCTTAGAAATTCTCAGAAGACTTCCTGAGGAGGATGTAGTTTCCTGGACAGCTATGATTGCAGGGTACACACAGCATGATATGTTTGATGAGGCTCTTAAACTTTTTGGAGACATGCTGAACCAAGGGATTCAATCTGATAACATAGGACTTTCGAGTGCAATCAGTGCATGTGCTGGTATTCAAGCACTCAGTCAAGGACGGCAAATTCATGCCCAATCTTTTCTTTCCGGTTTCTCAGATGATGTTTCAATTGGCAATGCGCTTGTTAGTCTTTATGCTAGATGTGGGCAGAGGCATGATGCATATACAGCATTCAAAAAAATTGATAAAAAAGATAATATATCATGGAATGCATTGATATCCGGACTCGCACAGAGTGGGTTCTGCGAGGAAGCATTGCAGGTTTTTTCTCAAATGAATGCAGCAGGAGTGGGAACTAATTTATATACTTTTATCTCCTCAGTTAGTGCTGCCGCTAATACTGCTAATTTAAAACAAGGAAAGCAGATCCATGCCAGGATAATAAAAAAGGGGTATGACTTAGAAACTGAGGTGTCTAATGCTTTGATCACATTGTATGCAAAGTGTGGGAGCATTGATGATGCAGAAAAGGAATTCTCAGAAATGCCTGAGAAAAATGAGATTTCTTGGAATGCCATTATCACAGGCTATTCTCAACACGGATCTGGTATCAAGGCAATAAATCTCTTTGAGAAGATGCAACAGGTTGGTGTAAGGCCAAATCATATAACTTTTGTGGGAGTTTTGTCAGCTTGTAGTCATGTGGGTTTGGTGGACGAGGGCCTTGGCTACTTTGACTCCATGAGCAAAGAACATGACTTAGTGCCTAAACCTGAACATTATAATTGTGTTGTCGATCTTCTCAGCCGAGCTGGTCTTTTGTGTCGTGCAAGAAAATTTATAGAGGATATGCCTATTGAACCAGATGCCATCATTTGGAGGACCCTCTTAAGTGCTTGTGCAGTTCATAAGAATGTAGACATCGGAGAATTTGCTGCTTATCACCTTCTTAAACTGGAACCTCAAGACTCAGCAAGTTATGTCCTTCTCTCTAATTTATATGCAGTGTCTAGGAAATGGGATTCCAGGGATTGTACAAGGCAAATGATGAAAGAAAGAGGTGTGAAAAAAGAGCCTGCTCAAAGCTGGATTGAGGTTAAGAGTTCAATTCATGCATTTTTTGTTGGTGACCGGCTCCATCCACTGGCTGAGAAGATATATGAGCACTTAGAAGATCTGAATCAACAAGCAGCTAAAATTGGTTATGTACAAGACCGTTATAGCCTTTTCAGTGATGTGGAACAAGGAGAAAAGGACCCGACTGTTTATATTCACAGTGAGAAGCTGGCTATTGCATTTGGGCTGCTTAGTTTGCCCAGTGCAATTCCAGTTCGTGTGATTAAGAATCTTCGTGTGTGTAAAGATTGCCATAATTGGATCAAGTTTGTGTCGAAGGTATCTAATCGGCCAATTATAGTCCGAGATGCATACCGGTTTCATCATTTTGAAGGTGGCTCTTGTTCATGCAAAGATTACTGGTAATTGGTAAATAGTAGATGATGTACTAAAGCGGCTTTGAAAATGCGCCTTGATTTTATCCCAGTGGGTGATTTCATACTTCATTTAGCGAACAATTGATTATGGTAGGATTCTGCCTTTATTGATTATCTTCATAAGACTCCAGTTATCTGATATTTGATAGTGCTGTTTTCTTCTGCAGAGATAACCAGTAAATTGGTGCTTATTCTGAGCCTCCTTCTGAAAGGCTTGTGAATAATATTTCAGTTTCTAATGATCGCCATTCACTTCATTTTTGTATCTTCATTTTGCTTTGCACGATGAAGCATCAACAGCACATTTGATGTGCTTATTCGATTGATCCTCGCTTCCCTTTTCTGCTTGTGGGTTGAAATTAGAAAAAGTTCAATGTGCAACAAGTTTGTCCTGTAGATCAGTTTATCTCACTTTTTGCTGTCTGTCTGCAATACCAGAAGCTATCTGCTCTGATGTTAGACAATAAGGTAACTTAATTTCCTCTTAAATGTCATGGTTGATGGTTCATGTTTTACATTTTCTTGAGATTACCAATATTGTAGCTTTATACAAATACCAATATCCAGATATGTGTCGAATATGAGTATTTCAAGAAAAATAAAAAGATGGAGTTACAGTTATTAAACTTAAAAATGAAATAGGGAGGGAAACAGCTTGTCTATCTTGATTATTATGCTAGTCCATATCTTTTGCAACCTCTTTCATCTAATTGTTTGAACATTATGGTATATCTATTTTTTTTTCTAATAAATAATGTTGTGCTTCCCTTATCATATATGTGTCATGGAGTACATGTACTCACTCGCCAAAGTGCCTTTTTTTGTTTGCTTTGTTTTATGGTGAATTTAGCGTTCCCATCTAAGACATGAAAGTCTACGATTTCTTTAATACTATAATAATAATTTGTTTTCCTCATTGCTGAAGTAACATATGTAAAATTTGTTACGTGTACTCAAATTGAATCTCTTTTTTAACGTTCAATGGTGGCAACTAGACTTTAGTTTTAATGCTTCTATTGTGTGGGACAAAGACTGAATTGTTTAACGTTTGTCTCCATTTTTGTTTCAACACTGGCAATATGGGCAGTTTGGAAACTATCACAGTAATGGGACAGTGCATTTTGCCATAAAATTAGAATCTGCTTTTCTCACTTCGAAGGCTTGACTTTGCTACATACAGATCTAAATATTGTTGGCATCCATCCATTTTCAAGTCCCCAACATATAAGTTCCATCCTTCCCAAACTCACTATTCCACCATTCTTGTGGCAGAAACAAGCATGGAAGTGTCGTCATCTTCACTTCCTCGTAAGGACTGAGTAGCAATAGTAACTGGTGGCTCTTTTGGAACCACTTTCATTCTCTCAGTGCAAGAGTTGCAATCAGTTATGCTTCAAATTCTAAACAAGCTGATCTTTTGACATCTGAGTTAAATGGCATCATATGTCTCTGATCATCCCTGAGCAGTTGCTATCAAAGTTGATGTTTCAGATCCTGAACAAATCAAGCTACTCTTTGATAGAACTGAGCAAGAATCTGCCTCCAAAAGATACCTCTTTGTCAACTCTGCAGGGATAAGGGATCAAAAGTACCCAACCTTGGAAATACCGCAGTGGAGGCTTGGGATATGACATTCAACATAAGCACTACAGGATCATTCCTTTGTAGTCACAAGGCAGCAAATCATTTGACACGCTATGGCTGAGGAAGTCATAATGATCTTGACATCTCTGGTGGGATCTCTCTTACCTGGATACCATCTTATGTTGCTTCCAAGCCAGCTGTTGAGGCAATGACAAAGATTTTAGCCAAGGAACTTAAAGGCATGAAGATAACTGCAAATTGTGTTGCACCATGGCCAGTAGCCACAGAGTTGTTCTTTGCTGGTAAAACTGAAGAAACTATCCAGAAATTTGTGGATGTTGTCCCCTTTGGTTGGTGAGCTGAGGATACAGCAGGAATTGTAGGCTTTTTAGCTGGAGATGCTGGAGAGTGGACCAAAGGGTGTGTCATGAGAGTCGATGGAGGAGTTGTTTGAACACTTAACAGCATCATGCTGCGATGTATCTTTCTTTAGTTTTTTCTCTTTGAATTTGATGATATGGTTAAACTGGAATTTGTAAATCTGTTCATAAAAATGTATCCAAAAAAATTTCTGATAATAAATTGGTTAAATGGTGCATCGATAAGGTGTAAATGAGATAGCTATGTTCCAAAGCTATGTGGACAATCTAGTTTCTTGGACAGCTATGATTGCAGGGTACACACAGTATGATATGTTTGATGAGGCTCTTTAACTTTTTGGAGACATGCTGAATCGATGGATCCAATCTGATAACATAGGACTTTTGAGTGCAATCAGTGCATGTGCTGGTATTCAAGCACTCAGTTAAGGACGACAAATTCGTGCCCAATATTTTCTTTCTGATATCAGTTGGCAATGTGCTTGTTATTCTTTATGCTAGATGTGGTCAGAGGTAAGATGCATATGCAGTATTCACAAAAATTGATGAAAAAGATAATATATCATGAAATGTGTTGATATCCGGACTCGCACAGAGTGGGTTCTGCAACGAAGTGTTGAAGGTTTTTTCTCAAATGAATACAGCTGGAGTGGGAGCTGATTTATTTCTTTTATCCCTCAGTTAGTGCTGCTGCTAATATTTGCTAATATAAAACAAGGAAAGTAGATCCATGCCATGATAATGAAAACAGGGGATGGATTAGAAATTGAGGTGTGTATTGTTTTGATCACATTGTATGCAAAGTGTGGTAGCATCAATGATGCAGAAAAGGAATTTTGGGACATGCCTGAGAAAAAAATAGATTTCGTGGAATGTCATTATCACAGGCTATTCTCAACATGGATGCGACATCGAGGCAATAAATCTCTTTGAGAAGAAGAAACAGGTTGGTGTCAGACCAAATCATGTCACTTTTGTGGGAGTTTTATCAGCTTGTGGTCATGTGGGTTTGGTGGACAAGGGCCTTGGCTACGGCTTAGTGCCTAAACCTGAGCATTATAATTGTGTTGTTGATCTTCTCAGCCGAGCTGGTCTTTCGTGTCGTGCTGGAAAATTTATAGAGGATATGCCTATTGAACCAAATGCCATCATTTGGAGGACACTCTTAAGTGCTCATGCAGTTCATAAGAATGTAGACATTGGAGAATTTGCTGCTTATCATCTTCTTAAACTGGAACCTCAAGACTCAGCAAGTTATGTCCTCACTAATTTATATGCAGCGTCTAGGAAATGGGATTCTAGGGATCCTACAAGGTGAATGATGAAAGAAAAGAGGTGTGAAAAAGGAGCCTTCTCAAAGCTGGATCAAGGTTAAGAGTTCAATTCATGCGTTTTTTGTTGGTGATCAGCTCCATCCACTGGCTGAGAAGACATATGAGCACTTAGAAGAGCTGAATCAACAAGCTGCTAAAATTGGTTACGTGCAAGACCGTTGTAGCCTTTTCAGTGATGTGGAACAAGGAGAGTGAGAAGCTGACTACTGCATTTGGGCTCTTTAGTTTGCCCAGTGCAATTCCTGTTTGTGTGATTAAGAATCTTCGTGTGTGTAACGGTTGCCTTAATTGGATTAAGTTCGTGTCCAAGGTATCTAATCGGTCGATTATAGTCAGAGATGCATATCATTTTGAAGGTGGCTCTTGTTCATGCAAAGATTACTGGTAAAAAAAATGAATGTACTAATGAGGCTTTAAAAATGCACCTTGATTTTATCCTATAGGATGATTTCATTCTTCATTTAGCAGACAATAGATTTTGGTATGATTCTACCTCTATTTATTTCTTTATTTTGATACAAAATTCTGCTTTTATCAATTATCTTCATGAGAGTCCGGTTATCTGATCATCATCTGATAGTGCTTTTCTTTTGCAGATGTGTTTATTCTGAGCCTCCTCGTGAAGGGCCTGTGAAGCATATTTCAGTTTCTAGTGACTGCAACTGCCTTTCACCTCATTTTCGTTTTATCTTTTTTTTGCTTTGCACCATGAAGCATCAACAGCACATTTGATATATCCTCGCTACCCTGTTTCCGCTTGTGGGTTGAAGTTGGAAAAAGTTTATCCAGCAGGTCTGTTTATCTTTCTTTCTGCAATACCGATGGCCATCCTCTCTGATGTAATATGATAAGGTAACTTAATTTCCTCTTAAATCTCATGGCTCATGTTCTTACATTTTCTTGAGATTACTGACATTGTAGCTTTAAACTATATTACTCGCATGCAAAGTTTAAATGGCAGATATGAATACCAATATCTGAATATTCGTCTGATATTTATAAAAATGAAAAGATAGAGTCAATGTTTTCTAAACCGGACTGGTGATCGAACCGATCAGGTCATCAGTTTGCCATTCCAATTAAAATTTATTAAAAATTCAAAAAAATTTAAAAAATTGAAAAACCCCAGTTCAATCGATTTCTCAGCCGGTTCAACCGGTTCCCGTTCTACCCAATTCAAAGCTGCTTTCCAAAAAGGTCCTGGCCGATTCGTGATCCAATCGGTTCGGTCTGGTTCAAACAGCACTGGATGGAGTAACAGTTATTAAACAACATGTGTATCTTAATCACTATGCCAGTCCATACCTTTTGAAAACCTCTTACATCTGCTTGTTTGAACATTATGGTATATATCTATTTATTATTAATAAAAAAAATGTTGTGCTTCCCCAGTCAAATATACGTCATGGAATACGTGTACTCACTCACCAAACTGCCTTTTCTTTTGCTTTTGTTTTATAGTGCATTTAAAGTTCCCAGCTAAGCCATGAAAGTGGGTGATTTCTTCAATACTATATTTAAAATATTCCTTTGCTGAAATAACATAATATGATATTCATTGCTTTTCTCGAGCTTGTTCAAAGGTGGCAACTGCACCTATTTTCAAGCTGAATTATTTAATGGTTTATGTCCTTTTCTGTTTCAACTCTGGCAATGGGAGAATGCATTTTGCCATAAAAATTAGAACCTACTCTTTTCTAGTCAGAGGCTTGACTTTGCCGTATGCAGATATAAATACTGTAGCGATCCATCCATTTTCAATACCCCAACACATCTCTTCAAGTTTCACCATTCTTGCAGCTGAAACAAGCATGGAAGTGTCACAATCTTTGCTACCACTTAAGGACCGGGTAGCAATAGTAACCGGTGGCTCTCGTGGAATCGGCCATGCCATTGTCAACCACCTTCATTCTCTAGGTGCAAGAGTGGCGATCAATTATGCTTCGAATTCAACACAAGCTGATCTTTTGGCATCGGAGTTAAACGCGTCGTGTACCACTGATCATCATCCCCGAGCAGTTGCCATCAAAGCCGATGTTTCAGACCCCGAGCAAGTCAAGCTTCTCTTCGATAAAACCGAGCAAGAATTTGACTCCAAAATACACATCCTAGTCAACTGTGCTGGGATAATGGATCAAAAATACCCAACCTTAGCAAACACAGCAGTAGAGGATTGGGATATGACATTCAACATCAACACCAAAGGATCGTTCCTTTGTTGTCGCGAGGCAGCACGTCGGTTGACACGCGACGGCGGAGGAAGAATCATAATGATCTCGACATCTTTGGTGGGATCCCTCTTACCTGGATATGCAGCTTATGTTGCTTCAAAAGCAGCTATTGAGTCGATGACAAAGATTTTGGCTAAGGAACTCAAAGGCACAAAGATAACAGCAAATTGTGTTGCACCAGGGCCAATAGCCACAGAACTGTTCTTTGCTGGTAAAACTGAAGAAACTATACAGAGATTTGTGGATGGTTGCCCTCTAGGTCGATTGGGTGAGCCAAAGGATATAGCAGGAATTGTAGGGTTTTTAGCCAGTGATGCTGGTGAGTGGACCAATGGGCAGGTTATTAGAGTCAATGGAGGAGTAGTTGTGTAAACCACCATACAGTCAAGAGGAGAGGGGTTCATAGGTTGGGTCGAATTTCAGCTTATGAAATTTTCAAATCCCTTATCCAATCTTACTTGGACTGGATTGAAGTAAAAACCACATTGTTCGACGTTAGTTTCAGTCTTATTGGATTTATTGGACCGGTTGAGTAATCAAATCCATGGACAAGTCTATTTGTTGTTGTCACTTTTTCTTTTCTTTTTTTCTTTTTGTTCTTGAGGATTTGGTTAAATTGTTATTTGTATATCTCATTGTAAAATGGTACTTAAAAAGATGTCTGATGATAAATTTAAGGCAGTAAAATTTGATTCAACTTTAAAAATTTCGAGTTTCGACTTTATCGAATCGAGTTGTTCGATTTATTTAATTAATTAGAATAAGTAATTTAATTTTTGAGTTCGAGTTTAGTTGAATTTTACAACTTGAATAACTCAAATAATTTGAATAATAAATTGGTGCAAATATCTCCTTGATCCTTTTAATTTCAAAAATAACAAATGATCTCTTTCTATAAAATTACGAAAATAATTAAAATAATTTTAAATTTTTTATAAAAATTTCATGAAAATATATTTAATAATTATAAATATTCAATAAAAATCTAAAAATTCTAAAGAATATATAAAATAAATAAAATATAAAAATCTAAAATAATAAATTTGAGGACAATAAATTATCGGTTCAAGTTTATCATATATATATAGTATTTTGAATTTATGTGCTCTAACTTGAAATTATTCATATTGTAACAATATTTTAAATTGACATTTTAATTTATTTAATTTAACTCGGATAATTTTACTCGATTTGAAAAAATTCAAATCAAAATTATAATGCTTAAATTTGATTCGAAAAAAACTTAAATCTAAATAGATTGCTATCTAGGATAATGACAAAAAAATCCTCCTATACTTTAACGAAATTTCTATCTGTGGATATGGCACCTCCCTCTAACGGTGTTATTTACTGAGTTTTTTACATGTGACCTAATCATAGTCTGCCATGTGGCACCGTAGGTCGAAGAAAAATTTAACCGGGCAAAAGAAAAGGACTAAAAAAAAAATTTCCCTCTTATTTTTAAGGCCAAAAGTAATAAAAACATAATTCAACTTGATTAAATTTTTTCTCTATTAAACTAAATTTTTATTCGGCTAAATGGGGGGATTGCCAACACGAAGAAGATATTAGGGAGTTTTTAGGATTAAAGGGATTTTTAAAAAATCCGAAAATTTAAACTCAAACATAATTTTTTATTTGATTTTAACAGGGAGAATAACATAAACTATTAAAACGTAATACTTTAAACAAAAATTATTAAAATATAACTCAAAATAAATAAAAGTGAGTATTAAATAATTTACCCAACACAACAATTGATTGTAAAGAAACTTAAAACACCACAATTCTAAGGATAAAAGAAGAGAATTTCACGCGAAATTCTCAAATCCATTTCTCTGACTCAGAATTCTAGAATGTCGACAACCATTATAACAAATTCAATGATAATTATGGATTGATTGAAAAAATTATGAAAAGAACCCATGTTTAAGTGCGTATTAAAACATTATTTGAAAAAATTTATGGGATTATCCCTGCACTGTTAGCTATATATATAGTGTCGAAATATCATGAATAAAAATGTCAGAAAGTGCTATTTTCTGTCTAGATTCCATGTCCATGGCTTCTGCAACCAGTACCAATCTCCCACTCAAAGACCGAGTTGCTATAGTAACTGGGTCATCTCGTGGTATTGGCCGAGTTATAGCCACTCACCTGGCCGGACTCGGTGCTAAACTCGTTATTAACTACACTTCCAGTGCAGACCAAGCCGATCTCGTAGCTACCCAGATCAATTCTCTGTATCCTGGTGACTCCCCGCGAGCTGTGACTGTCAAAGCCGATGTTTCGGACCCTGCCCAGGTCAAGCTTCTGTTTGATTCGGCCGAGCAGGCGTTTGGATCACCGATTCACATCCTGGTTAACTCTGCTGGAGTTCTGGATCCTAAGTATCCTAAAATTGCTGATACTGCCCTGGAGGACTTTGACCGTATTTTCAGGTACTGCTTTCACTTGTACTAAATATCATGGATGGAATTGATTGAAAAAAAATACAATATCTTTATTGATTATGTATGAAGAATTGTGACAGATTATTTTATAGTACCAAATAATTTTGTGGGTTGAAAATAGTATCTCTTTTGATTGGCAAGGCTGAAATAATAATTCAGATTATAAAATTAGAGGATTTTAATTTCTTTTTTTTTTAATTGAATAACTGGCAGGGGTAGGATTGTTACAAATCTTTTATCCTTCGACTTGTTTAATGCTTAGATGAACTCGTTGGTTTTAATTTTAGGGTTCATAATATATCTAATTTGGGTTGTTCATTAGCAATTACCAGAGATATTCCACACTGTTAATTTGGGTATTAAGCTCTTTGTATGAAGAACAAGTGGTATTGCTTTGGTGCAAATTGTAGCTTTTAGTAGCCTTTGAGTCACCTTTTGGGTTACTTGCAATTCAGTTATGGATGCAATTTTCATGAATTTCAGTATTTTCATCCTGAAAAAAATCAAATCCAAATGAAAATCCTGTAATTCAAGATGAAATGGCTGATGTGGCATAAAACTATCAGAAAGAAAATTGTGGTAAATATGGACGGTAAAGAGAGTCAAAATTGTAAAATAATGTTCTTAACATTGTGTTATGATTGTTATTCAAATCCATGGTTGTAACTTGTAAATGAACCACCCATGAAAGTTACCGAAAAGAGTCTACTGCTTAGAGAAGGTTTATGTAAAAATTTTCATGAAAAACTGTAAAAGTACCCAGTATTCTCTTTAATTCTCCATGGATTTTCTGTGTTATGAGAAAAAGTCATATGGTTGCATTTGGAAATTGGAATATATGCAACATGGAAGATTGAATTAGATAGATTCTACATATATTTGAAGCAGTTGCGTATGCTGAGATTCTTATTCGTGCTCGTATTCGAGGCCAAAACAAAACTGGAATTATTTTCTTGAGTACCCTGATTTAGTTCTAAACGTGTTGTTTCAGTGTAAACACAAGAGGGGCATTCTTGTGTGCCAAGGAAGCAGCAAACAGGCTGAAGCGTGGCGGTGGAGGTCGGATCATACTGCTGTCATCATCAATGGCTGCTGCACTGAGGCCAGGATTCGGGGCGTATGCAGCGTCGAAGGCAGCTGTAGAGGCAATGGTAAAAATACTAGCAAAGGAACTCAAAGGAACTGGTATCACTGCAAATTGTGTGGCACCAGGGCCGATTGCGACAGAGATGTTCTTTGCTGGGAAAAGTGAAGAAGCGGTGCAGAGATGTATTGATGAATCTCCACATAATCGACTTGGTCAGAGCGAAGATGTTGCACCCGTTGTCGGGTTCTTGGCCTCTGATGCTAGTGAGTGGGTTAATGGACAAACCATTCGCGTTAATGGCGGCTATGTTTGATAAATATAAATGTCACAAATTTTCAAAGAACAAGAGTATGCAGTTCAATACTGAATATGATGATTTTGTGTGGCACATTGTGTCATCCTTTGGGATATTGTTGGTTTACTTGCTTAATGGTTCCTTCTGTTAATAGGTCGAGAAAAATGAAATAATCACACTATTATAACTAGTTTGCAATTTATTTATATTTTAATGTAAAGATAATCCAATTTTAAATAAAGTAATTTTAAATATTAAATTGTTGATTTATCTCGTCTTAAAATGATAAAAAATATAAAACAAAATATAATTTTTTTAAATGACAGACAAAATGCTATTCTTTTACATCATTTCAAAACACAATAAATTAATATTTTTAGGGTTATTTTAGTGTTTAATCTTACTATTGTCTGCTAGTAGATTTTATTCACTTTAAAATCAAGGGCAAACTATTAAAATAGTCACTTTTATTTGTCTAAGGTTACATTTTGGTCACTTATATTTAAGATGTTACGTTATTGTATTGTAATATTTTAGTCACTAAGTATTAATTGTTGTTAAAAGAGATGGAGAAGGAAGGAAAACAGAGAGAAAAAAGAGAATGGAAAAATAACATAAAAGAAAAAAATTAAATTGCTCAAAATAAAAAAATATGGAGACTAATTGTATAATTTAACCAAAAATTTTTATTTAAAATGATGATTTAACGTGTTATATCACTTACCGTTACACGTTAACGAAAATTAATTGCTCAAGAACTAAAATGTTACAATATGTTAACGTAAGTGACTAAAATGTAACTTGAAGTAAATAAAAGTGACTATTTTAATAGTTTAACCTAAAATAAAATATAGCAAAGATTACCCTAAAAGAAAAAAAAGATTAATTTGCTTTGAAGTGTTGTATATTCAGAAAGACACATATTTAATGGGTTGATATTGTCTCTAAGTTTAATCGGAATTTATTTCTTGATTTTAATAAGAGTTTGAATTTTAAAAATATCTTACTCGGATATGGATTTATAGAGTGAGAGTATCTAGTTGGGAAGAACCATGAGTTGTTATACTCACTTATGTCATTTAAAGGCTTGGATTCAAACTATACTAGTGACAAATGACTATTATTTCTTTGGTAAGTGACTGTGCATCATGCACAGTCTTTCACAATTAACTGCTATCGGTTTGTGAATTTGTATATCGAGTAGCCTCTTTAGGCACTCAGACTTTAGCCAGAATTGAGAGACAAATTCTTAATTCAACTCGAAGATAATATCGACCTGTTTAGAGGTCATTGCTGTAACAGCCCAATTTTCAGTAGTGTCAGAACAGTGATTTGAGATCACTAAATCCGATAAAAAAAAGTTAGAAAAATTTATTAATTAATAAATATAAGTTAAGCGTGATTTTAGAAATATTTTTGAATTAGTGAATTTTGTGATTTAAAAGAAATTATTAGGTAAATTGGGTCGAAAACGAGGTATCGAGACCTCAATATTATAAATCGAGCCATAAATATTTTTATAAATATTTACGGAGTGTCATTAGGGTAGTATTAAAGTTTCGTTAAGAAATTTTAACATTTTAATGGTTAATTAATTAAATGGACAAAATTAAAAAAATGTATTCTGTGACTCTGTTCGGTAAATCGGACTCTTAAATATTTATTATAAATATTTACGAAGTTAGTTGTGTAGTTAATTAGGTAAATTTGACTTAATTAGGAGTTATTTTAAAAAGAACTAAATTGAAGTAAGGGTGAATGTTGAATAATAGATTAAAGAAAAGTTAAAAGGACTAAATAGGAAATATGCCAAGTTCCATAAATGAGGCGACTAAGTATGATAAAATCTTTGATTTTTATGTTTTAAATATATTAATATATTATTTAATTATAAATATATTATATTATAAAATATATTATTATATTATGTAAAATAAACCAAAATTATGACAAGTTGTGGTAGAAATAAATCCAAGTGTATAAATAAAATACATATATTTGTGACTATTATGTATTTACTTATTATTTAAGTAAAAGAATTATATTATTATTATTATGTTATTATTATTTAAATATAAAACATAATAGAAATAAAAGAATAGAACAGAATAGGCAAACGAAACAGAGAAAGGAAAGAAGGAAAAGAAAGAAAGAAAAGAAACAGGAAAATGGGGTTTTGAGCTTCAAGCTTAAATTGGTAAGTTAATTTAGTCTCTTTTCTCTTAGTTTTGATGTTTTGAAATCCTAGAACAAAATATTTTTGGATTTATGTTGAAATTTTGTAAGATATTAGATTTTTTTAGACATGGTTCATGTTTGGAAAGATGATGAATTGGAGGTTAAATTAATTTAATTTCAAGTTAGAAGTTAGTAAAGGATTTAATTGTAAAATAAAGTGTAAATTTTGAATAGTAGGGACTAAATTGAAAGAATCTAGAAATTATGGATTTATGGTGAAATTGAAGAGTTAAAATGAGTTTATAATAAGAATTAAGAGAGAATATGGAGTTAGATTGGGAAAATAAAATTAGTATTGATAAGGGATTAAATTAGAATTTAGTTAAAGTTTAGGTATAAATGGAAATATTTGATGAAATTGTGTATTAATGATTTTTAATTGTTTAATTACGTAGCTAATGTCGTGCAAGAGTCATTGTCCGAGAAAGGAAAGGAGAAGGTGAACAATGAGTGACTTGAGAGAAATTTCGGTTAGTATTACCATAATTCAAATTTAATTATTAATTGTTAAAATTTAAATTAATATACATGATAAGCAAATTGAGGTAAGTATCACAATTGAATTGAATGATAAATACGTATTGGTATTGAATTTATTAATTGCAATTGTTGAATTTTGAATAATATGTTTAGTAAATAAAATAAGATGAATATCGATATTGAATTAAATGATATTGAATTGTATGTGAATTGAATGAAATTGAAATGAAGTATGGATATGTATGAGCATTTAATGGTATATTGATTGAAAAGTGGAAAATGTATTGGTATTGAATTGTATATTGATTAGAAAGTGGAAAGTGAATTTGAATTGCATTGTGATTGAATCGAAAGTGAATTTAAAATAGAAAAATGATTTGAATACACTATTAACTAGTCGGGTTGAGTCAGATATAGTTGGCATGCCATAGGATTGGAAGTGTTCAGGGATACTTCGACCTTGAGTCAATGAGACACTGGGTGTCATACTGTTACTTTGGATAGATTCAATGAGGTAGTGGGTACCAACTTTCTTCAGCTCTGCCGATGAGACACTGGGTGTCACTTTATTGCTTCGAACTATCCGATGAGGCACTGGGTGCCATTCTGGTGTGTTTGGTTGGATCCGTGTATTCGCCAAGGTCCGAGTCTTGTTAATAGGGGTAAATAATTGAAATGAGAAATTTTGAATCAGTGTGATTGATTGAGCTATGGAAAGAAATGAGAAAGTGAAATTGCGAATTGATATGTGAATTGGAAATTGAGATATGAGATTTGAAGATATGAACCCAAAGTTCATGATGTGATTAAGAATAAATTTTTGTTATATGATATTAGTGAGTACAAATTGTAATAGAATTGATATTGAATATAGTGATAAATTGAATGAATTGTATATGAATTGAAATGAACTATTGGAATGAGATGTGAAAAATCCAATGGAATTGAGATAGTGGAATAAGGTATGAGTACAATTAAATACAGGATTTGAAATATTACTTATTGTTATTAATTATCAAGTTGATTTAAAGTATGAGATAATTAATGAATAATTGTAGACATAAATTAAATGTATATAATTTATCGATTAATGTTATTAATTTGAATTATGGTAATACCACTGAGTATACCTATACTCAGCGTACGGTTGTTTCCATGCGCAGGTTAGTAGAAAGCCAGTGTTCGGTCCAACATCCAGAGCAATTTCGACCTCAGAGAAATTTTAGTGATGTACCTTTCTTTTGATAATGTGGCATGTACCTAGGTGATGTATATGTTAAGTATAAGAGTTTTGTGATTACGGTTGTAGAATGATGTTTAAATTGGTTATAAGTATGAAATGGAACTAAAATGACATAATTTATACAAATATGAAATGAAAATGATTAAAGTATGCTATGTCCGTTATTTATTTGTGAATTAGTTATAAGTTATCCGATATATCTGGTAATGCTCCATAACCCTGTTCCGGTGACGGTTTGGCGTTAGGGGGTGTTACAATCGCTTTTGAAAAGACACATTTCGAAAACTTCTCTAGAAAGAATTGGCCACCCTACTTTCAATGATAACATACTAAATTATTAGTAAATTTACATTTTGATCACTCAACTTTAAAAATTTATAAAATAGTCAATGAACTATTTGAAAGTTTTCATTTAATTCACTAGATTGTTAAAATCATTGATATATGATCTTCTTTGTTCGCGTTGTCTACATCGAGAGTTCTCCTTCTCCTTACCCTTCTCTTTTACAGTTCGATTTTTTTTTTCATGAATCAACTTTGTACATTACAAATCTAGGAACCAAAATCTAAATATCTTTCTTATCTGATCTTTGATATTGGCTGTCAGATCGACTTGTATTTAAAGTATATTCTTTTACTTATTGATGGGTATTGATTCATCTATCGATCGTTGCTCAAACTTTAAAAACTAAAAAAATTAATAACTTTATGAGTTAAATAAAAATTTTTCGAATAATTTAATTATTATTTTATTAAAATTAAATCAACAAAACATAAACTTAGTTTACATTGTAGAGGATACTCAAATCCGAGTAGCAATTACATAAGCTGAGGTCAGATATTTTTTTTCCAACAAAACCGGCAAAAGCCGGTAACCAGCGTTTTTTAACCGGCCAATGAAGTCAATGTCTATAAATAGGAAGACGTAGAGTACAAAAGGCCAACCCGATTGAAACACGGCATCTCTCTCTGTCTTAAAAGCCAGACGCCCAAATTTCTCATCATCAAAACGAGACGCTCTCTACCCTCTCTAATCCAATCTTTTTCTCTCTTTTATCTTAAACCAAAATCTTCTCCTTTCTCTTATATATATAAAGAAGCTCTCGTTTTCAAACATTTTCCCTCCGATTTTACTAGTTATAAATATATCCTTTTAAATCCCCAATTTTTTTTCCGTTGGAAAGCATGTTGAATTTGCTTTGATTTGATTAAACTCGATCTTTCTTTTGTTTTGTGTATTTTTCTTCCATTTCCTCCGAAAATTGTAGACTATACCTTTTAAAAACATAAATTTTGGTTAACGGATTGAATTTGATTAAATTGTAGATTTAGCGTTTTGAAAACCTAATTTTTGGTCAACGGGTTGATTATACTTGGCAAATTCGATTGGGTTGCTTTGGTATTGTGTGTTTAGAAGAAAACCCATACGATTTTTTGGAAAATATTGGGGATTTTCTTTTGAATTTTTGGTGAGCAAAGAAGAGAATGGCGGAACAGGGTGGCTTGGAAGGGAGCCAGCCAGTGGATCTTTCCAAGCATCCATCTGGTATTGTTCCCACTCTTCAGTAAGTCCCTATTTTGCCTCTCTTGTCTTAGATTCTGACTGGTTTATGGTCGTAAGATTTTTCGATGGGGAGATCTTTTAGTTTTAGGTGTTATTGGAGATGGACTTTTAGGAGGAAAAAGAAAAGGTGATTTTGGCATATGGGTTGTAGAATTTTGGGTTGAATGGTATGTATGTTAATTTGCTGAACAGAGTTTTGTGGATAGGTATGATCTTTCGGTTATTGGACTGGTAGTCAATTACATCGCTGAAAAAAAAAATGGTTTTGGGAGTATATATATACACATGAATAAGCTGTGCTTTATAATTAAAAGAATGCAGCAATTCTCTACAGGTCAAGATGCAATTAGCACCACAGTTATACCAACCTGGTGGGATTTTACACGAATCTATATTTACCGAGTCAACAGCCACGTTTCTTGGTCCCATAACCTCATAGATATTGTTTTCTTGATTTTCTCCATAGTTGTTAGCTCTGCTTTGGGACAATAGTATCTGCTACCATACAGTACTTGAGTAGCTGCACCACAGAAGAACATGGTTCTTGTTTTTCTCTGTGAAGTCGGAATAAAAAATGCTCCTTCCTTGGCAGTCCCGTTGAGCTAGTATGCCCCTCGTTAGGAGTCTGTTTATTACTGGCACCCAGGAGATTACAACAGGCCTGGAGATGAGACCACTTGATATTGCTCTGCTTTGGCAGTATTTTTAGCCATGCAGTTGCGACCTCATGCTTGTCCCCTGGAAAAGGCCACACCTGATCCCCAGTCACCTGATTGATGGCATGCTGAGCTTTTTGCCTAAACTGCAGCGATTTTCTCCAATTCCAGTTTGGTGTCTTTTTGGATAGGGAATTGCCACACATCCCTATCTTATAGAATGGCCCATAGGGATCTGCCATGCATATATTAGTGCTTTATGTTTGCTGATGGTGAGAAGTTTGTCAGATGGGTTTTGATTAACTTGTGGGAAGGGGAAGAGGGAATTTAGGGATATGCTATGTGAGCTTGTGGTGTTTGCTTGCGTAGGTTGAAAAGAATTTTAGAGAAATGAGTTCTGTTAGTATGTGGCTTGAGTAGGCTTGTAGGAAATTCTAAGGGCACTTGAGTCTGTTTTTGTATCAAAATAGTGGAGAGTTTTAATAAGTTAACTTTGGATTAATACTTTTTTGTGTTCCATTTTATGTGCTCGGTATGGTACTAGAGTTCCTTAGATATAGATGGTGAGTAATTTTGATGGGACGAATAATAAATATATTATATAAAGTATTATTGAATAATTTTGATCCACTAGCCTGCTATCGAATAATGTACCATTTGAGGTATGCTACATATCACTGTTTAAGTCTTGTTCTTAAGAGGGATCAACTAGCCAAATAAGTTGAGGCGCTCGACTTATTTTAAACTCAAATGTCTCACTAACTGATACCGACAGGAAATTGGAACTGGTGGTCTTTGGAAAAATTTTCTTTTAGAAGTGAGGCATGGCTGAAGTTTCTTCATGTTTCTACGAACTTTTGGGTTTTGCTGTAGTTAACATCCCAGTATTACTCTTATTGTGTTTCTAGGAACATTGTCTCAACTGTAAACTTAGATTGCAAGTTGGATCTTAAGCAAATAGCACTGCAAGCTCGAAATGCAGAATACAATCCAAAGGTATGCTAGTGATGGTTAAATACTTGTTATTATATACTTTAGTTTGTGCAGCTTCTGATTCTGCTGCTGTTATCTGATTGCTAACCTTTTCTATAAAAATAACCTACAGCGTTTTGCTGCTGTCATTATGAGAATCAGGGAGCCAAAAACTACAGCTTTGATTTTCGCCTCTGGAAAGATGGTAATTCAATTCTTATTGGAAATCACAATTATATGCAGTTATTTGACTGTGTGCAAGTTTATAGTGGCAAAATCATTTTTGTAAAGAACTAGTGCTAGTGTATTAACATTGTTCAATTGTTGATTTACTAAACAACTTTCCTTGATTTGTCAGGTCTGCACTGGTGCTAAAAGTGAACAGCAGTCTAAACTGGCTGCAAGGAAGGTATTTTCCTTTGAGAGGCGTTCTAGTTTTGTTTTTGAACTATGTTAGTGGTCAGCTAGCTATGTCATAGTTATTCTTATCATTAGATAGATAAAATCATGAAATTGGCATTAACGGAGAATATTTTCTACTTTCAGTATGCCAGGATTATCCAAAAGCTTGGTTTTCCTGCTAAGTTTAAGGTATTGTAATGATTGATTTCTTTTAAATTCCTCCCATGCAAACAATGCTCATAAAGTCTCACGTATTGACTAAAATCTCATCCTTCAATAATGTTTTTCCCTGCTGCTCAGTTGGTTTTTTACATGGTTCTGTTGTGATTGGCAGGACTTCAAAATTCAGAACATTGTTGGGTCATGTGATGTCAAATTTCCTATCAGACTTGAAGGTCTTGCATACTCCCATGGTGCCTTTTCAAGTGTAAGTGGCAGCATCGTCCATTGGGTTGTTTCCTTGTGTATAAGAACATTGATATGCATGTTTTGTAGGTGGACATTTGGGAGATATGAGTGCAAGACTTCCTGTGCCTTTCTCTCTGTGTATGTTCATTTATAAAGTTAGTCTTTTCTGTGAGCCCCTTGGAGTTCACTTACCCTTATATCTGTTAAGTTCAGGGATGGTGGCCAACATTTTTGGTTAAGTTATTTTGAAACATTATATGCTATAAAGTTGACGCAGAGGTTTCATTTGTGTAGTAAACAACCCTTGGGATCATAAAGATAAGTTTAGGCTTGTCATGCTTTGATCCGTTTTTTCCTTGGTTCGAGTTCTAGATATTTAAAACAGTGCTTGTCACGACTTGTTTGTCATGATCAATGATTGGGACTTATCTTCATGTTCTTTTAATACAGTATGAACCAGAACTCTTTCCAGGTCTGATCTATCGTATGAAACAACCAAAGATTGTGCTTCTTATTTTTGTGTCAGGGAAGATTGTGATCACTGGAGCTAAGGTGTGATATCTTGGGCTTCTGTTCAACCTTCATGCATGCTGTTTATCATAGAGTTACTAATTTTCCTTCTTTGAGAGTTTCAGGTGAGAGACGAGACATACACAGCCTTTGAGAACATATATCCTGTACTTACAGAGTTCAGGAAAAACCAGCAATGGTAAGAAACTACACCCTCTCCTCTCACTAAAGTGATTGATTCATATTAATTTTTCTGTTCATCCCAGAAGAATTTTGTGGATCTTGCCTCTGTCTGATCTTTTAATTTGGTGGCAAATAATACCTTGGAATGGGAACTGCCTTTTCAGATATAATTTGGTGGCAAAACACAACCTTCCTCAACTCGTTTGTGGATATTAGGTTTTCCTCTGCCATGTTCAGGAGTTGGATTTCAAGTATGAATATACAATGAATAGAGATTGGCAAAGTAAAGGAGGGGAGTCGGATACATCGGATTGGTACCTGGCTTTTTGGCTGTGGTTGTCATATGGGGTTTCCTTTCCCTTAAAGTCAGTATGGTGCTTAAATGCTTGGCATATGCTGTAATTAGTAAATTCAGAAGGAAGAACTAACTGGAAACAAAAAAAAATGGAAGGAACAACTTGAAGATTATATGTTGGAGACATTTTGCTTTATATTAAAAGTAATAATAACTTAATTAAAGTTGTGGCCCCTAATAGTGCTTTTTTATTGCTCAAACTGTTGATGTCATGGCTTATATGGATTTGTAAATTGATGCTGTAAAATGCAGGGAAACTGTAACTGAGATCATCTTCCACAATTTCTGTGCATGCCATTTATCCTGAAGCTTGATTGACATATTGAACGTTTGGGATTCTTAAGTTAAAATATTTCATTTCCTTTCACTTGGAATATACCTCTCATTTCTGCGTGGACTTACTATCATCTAAATGGAAGTATATTTAGCCTGTTATTGACATGATATTTAATGGTTATGAAATATATGTGCAACTGTTTTCTGCTTGCAAAGAGGTTTTGCTGCTGCTATCTACGGTTGGACTGCCTTGTTGCTTTTGTTAGGGCTCGATTTTATTTTTAGGGCGGGGGGTAGGGGGTACATGCTGATGCTTTTTTTGTTAGTTCTGATCAGTCTGTCATTTTGAGTTTGTCATGTTATCGATTGATGTCTTTTGAGCCATGATACACGTACCTATTTTCTTAGGTCAAATAAAGGAACTAGTTACCATTAACTGAAATATAACTATAGAAAAATCATGTTGAAAATTGCTTCTTCAAAGTTGCGTTAAGGTATTTGCACATTTTGTAGCACTTATTTTTATTCCGAGTTGAGTAATGTTCAGGTCGCTTAGAGAGTCCCATCTCTCAAGGCCTATAATTTTACCTCAACATTGAAGGCTCTTGAGATATGTCAATAAACTTCAATTATCGAGTCTCGGATAACTCTTTTCTATTCACGGTTGGAGAAAGGATAAAGAACTCTACAATCGTAGTATTAACTCTATCAAGAACTCTATTTGGTTGTCCAAATTTTAAGAATAGGTCTAGCAATACATGAAGAGGAAATTGAACAGGTTTAGCAATTGCGCCAACAAATAATAGAAAGGCACATAAAGTAACAAATGAAAAATGAACTCATTATTAATCAAGTTATTAAATATTTTGAATAAATTTTGAAATTTGAAACTTCCCATTATGGAACTGATTAGTTACAAACCCTTTGACAAACGTTTGCCGTAGCAGGTCGTCCAACCAGGTGGGAGGGTCCTGGTCCAATTAAAATAGAAAATTTTTTATTTAATTTTTTTTGAAGTTTTTAAAATTTTAAATTAATAAAGATAAAATTACATTTTAGACCCCTTAAAAATAATAAAAATTTAATTTAATTCTTTAAAAATTGCAAAAATATAAACCATTTGAAAAATAAAATTATATTTTTACTATTGTAAAAATTATAATTTAATTTCAATCCCCTAACCCAAATTTTCTAGGCTCACTCTAATCCCTTCATTGAAGTATTGAGAGGTTACCAACGAGTCAGTCCTCCCAGTTGAGATCAGATGAAATGAACGAAGGGTCCATCTTGAAAAAAAATCAAAAGTTTAATAGTCAAGCACCCAAAGGATAAGGAAAGAAATCATCAGTTTCTTTGAGAATGGGCCTTTCTCCTTCTGCTTATAGTGAATGATGATATCATTGCATGCTATCAGTGGTTTTAGAACCAACATTCTGATCATTCCGTTTTATATCAGATGAGATTAAACGGGAGAAAATATTACGTGAAATATCCAAATAAAAAAGAATTATACGAAGGAAGGTGGGTAAATTGGTCATTTACCCGACTATGAATAAGATATGATCTCATGGGCAGCGGGAGCACATGCCAAAATATTTGTGGCAACGGTTTTTGCCGTGAAACTCAAGCCTTTCCTCTTTTCTTAGATTATATATAAACACTGTTCTTTGTCTCTTTCCTTGGTTGTTAAGTGCAACGCTGAAACTAAAACAACCCCTTAGAAGACAACATTAACTACTGTAATCCCACTTCTTTGAAACCTCAAAGCAAAATCTTTGTTTTAGTTAATGGCTCAATTCACCCCACAAGGACGTTTGAAGCTGCTCTTTCATGGTGATGGGGTGGAACCAAAGGACCCTTTTCATTACAAGCTTGTCAGCAATGTTTTTGGTGGTTCTGGTGGGCTAAAATCACTTCAAACTCATAAGGGCATGCTCAGATTCCTTGGTTCTACTACTAGAAGAAGCCACTTTTCTTCTTCTTTGAAGAAAGGCAGCAAATTTAATGCCACGGCAAGCCTGAATGTGAGTGATGAAGGACTTTATGATGAAGAGGATTATGATAGTGAGTTTGGGACTGATGAGTTGTCTTGTTTTAGAGGTCTTGTTTTGGATATCTCTTACAGGTAAGAAAAAAAAGCACTTTTTCAATTACCCATCTTTTCTTGTTTGATTTTTATGCTTTCTTTTGTTGTTTCATTTGGGTATTTGTTTTGGAACATTGTATAGCTTTTCTTCTGGTTAGCTTTCGTTCTTTGAGATTTGACTTTAGACTAATTTGTTGAAGAGACTGCATTTTTCCTTGTGTTCAATTTGCAACATGAGTTCTCTACCTTTGTAATGATTTGAACTGGTTTCCTTGCAATTTTTTTTGGATATGGGTCTGATCGTTGTCATCCCGACAGGCCAATCAATGTTGTTTGCTGGAAGCGTGCTATATGTTTGGAGTTCATGGAGAAGGTTGGATAGTGTGGCTCACCTTTTCATTTTAGATGTTTAGGTGGAAGCCATGTGAGGCTTTTAGTTTTTCTGCTTTTACACTTATTTAATTTTTTTTCTTAAAAATTATGAGCCAAAATGAGGAATGCTAGGCAATGTTGATTACCATTTTGTTTTATGATAGCATATGGTGGTAGGTTACCAAAAAGAACAAGAATCTCAAATTTTACAGTAGACAATTCATATGTAATACATGAAGTAATTTTTACCTTTTTTTTTAATAATTTTCTTGAACACATATGAAGCATTACCTCTTCATCTACTTCTTTGACTCTTCATATATGTGTTTGCTCAGGTCAGATGCAAGACTTATACTCACATTCATGAATGAAACATGCATGGAGAATTTATGTTGCTCTAGTTCTTCATTTTTTCCTTAAGTACTTGTGTCATACACATATTTGGACTTAGATATATAGGAATATGATCCTCCAAGGACCCTCCAAATACATGGAAAAACTTAGACAAAGTTGAACATACTCATGTCAACTCATAACCGTATATGACACACCTGAGTAGCATATTAGAGAATTCTTCTTTTCAACATTTAAGTTCCTTTTATCTTGTATTTATCCAGGCTGATGTTCTAGAGTATTATGATCAGACTGTGAACTCCCCAAGTGGGTCCTTCAACATACCAGCTGTCTTAAGGGTATGAAACCAAGGACCATTCATTATAAATTGTTAACCTCTAACATCTTTTTGTCAATTTCCCTGTTACTTTTTCATTACTTACCTCTTTAAGCCATTTTACTTTCTATTTTTAATGTTCCTCATCCTCATGTGACATACTCTACTTGAATTGACATTATTCTTTACCCTCCCAGATTCCCCATCTTCTGCAAGTTGTGAAGAGACGAAGAATCAACATCAATCTAAGCCGCAAAAATATTCTATTTAGAGACAAGTTCACTTGTCAGTAAGTTGTTTACTTTCACACTTACAATAATTCACAAGTGCTCATAAATAGTACTCTAAGCCAGTGAGCCTTTTATATCAACAAATAGATACAGTATCCTGTTTTATCTGACATAGTTTACCCTGTAAATCTCTGAGCATGAGAAACAGACCAAAAGATTTTATAATATTAACCGCTGAATAACATTACTCGTACCTTAACTCTATGTATATATGTTAAACTGTGCTAATTATGTTGCTAAAGTATATGAGTTTGCGGTAGAAAATGTTGGACTGACAAGATTCATTTGTTTCATAGAACTTTAGAAAATGGCTTTTTACCAATTTTTTAGTTTAAATATGGGAATGTACCTCTCTATGTTGGACTTGATCTTAGTTACAAATAGATATAGCATCCCTTTTTCACGTGTTACATTTCATTTGTTATCTTTGCATCCTCCAAATACATGGAAAAAACATAGATAGAAATGAACATACTTGTAATTGACAGTCATCCAAGTCTTAGTTTCCTACCTTTTGGTTCTCATTTTTTCCATTCATGATGTGCTATTGTTATTATAATCTCTAATTGTTCTCTAGTCTTCTTGTTCCCTCATATCTAAGAATAATCTCTCATCAATAAAGTTGAACAGAAATTTTCTGTTGCCTTCAAATATTCTTTCAATGGATGTTTTCTTTATCAACAGGTATTGTTCTGCTCGTGATAACTTGACCATAGACCATGTTCTTCCAGTTGCAAGAGGTGGTGAATGGAAATGGGAAAATCTGGTAAGACGGCTAATTAAACAGATAGACGACTCAATATTTGTGGATTAACTCCAATGGTTCTTGTTTGAGCTTGTAATTAGTGAATAGGAGTTAAATACCTTGCTGTTAATGTCTTCTTCTGTCATATGATCGAGGTCTATGCAGAAGTAATTATAAAAGAACAAATTATAGAAATGTTTTTTTCTCAGGAACATGTTAATGCTATGCAAAATTATCCTGTATGTGGCAATAAGTAATGCTGATTCATGCTTCAAAGTTTTCATCTTTCCTACTAATTATTTATTGAACATATAAGCAGGAGTGAGGACAAGGCTTCTTGGGGAATCTCTGGAAGATAGCTAGAGGTCTTAGAAGATCTATTATTTATCTTTCTTGAAGCTTTTTTTTTTTTTTTAAAGTTAAATACTGAAAATGATTGAAATTGAAAGATGAGTCGTATGGTTACTTGAGCTTGTCAAAAAGTGATAAATATATAGTCTATGCTCTTATATGCTTCCAATATGAATTTGCAGCATATCTGATTTTGAAATATTGTTCAGATGTGGCTTTATGAAAACCTTGATGAAGAGCTATGTTAGATTGTCTTTACTTTCAAACATTTCTGTCTAATTTGACAGTGGTGATATTATGTGTGTTTTACTATTTGGAACCATGGGAAACCTGATCAAACAACAGTTTATACTAATCACCATGGATTTACAGGTGTTTATAGTTTTTTCTTTCATCTGCTTGGCATAGGTCGCTGCTTGTGCCGAGTGCAATTCAAAGAAAGGTCGAAAAACTCTAGAGGAAGCAAATATGAAGCTGATTAAGGTCCCCAAGGTATTTCACCTACACTCCTGAAAGTTAAACCATGAAAGCTTCATTTTCTTATAATCATTTACTGAAAAATGGTTTTTTCAGCTATAGATAGCATTTGACAAATAATAATAATTAAAAGAAGGCCATAATGCACAGATTGCAGCACCTTTTCTCTCTTTTCTAGGTGTGAATGAACAAAGGGATGACATACAGCTGATCAAGAAAACTGGAAATCTTAAAGCTTTTTTCTGTATTAACTATTGAAAAACTATTAGCATGGCAACGCTTTACTAAGATACTTCCCCTCCTTTGATTTTTCAGGCCCCTAAGGATTATGACATACTTGCGATACCTCTAACAAGCGCCGCAATAATGATGTTGAGGAAGAGAAATGGTACACCAGAAGAATGGCGTCAATATCTCTCCTCTTCCATAGAGCCTTAGGCATCCATCTATGCAGCCTCTTGTACATTCTTATATTTTCCTACATATCAGATAAGTCCTCACTTCTAAATTGCATTCAAAACTAGTATCATATTTCGACTTCTAATTCACAAAATGAATGCATTCATTTAGAATTTTCTTTGGCAATGTTTTAAGGCCAAACGCTTGATCCCCTAAAACCAGTTAACTATAGCATTGTATCATGTTACCGACAATCATTCTGAGAAAGCTCTGTACTATTTTTACTTTTGTTTCTTTTTCATGTGTGAATGTGCTTCTTGGTCTTTGACTTGTAGAATTAGTCATTGATGAGATTTGCTAACACCTAGCTGTAAACCTATGTTGTTCCCAACCCTTCATTTTGTTTGAAGAACTTTTGTCTCGCACATATTTTTATCTGACACTCGTACCCAAGTCCAAGTAATATAAGCGCATAATAATTTGCATGCAGCGGCATTGTCCATACTTTCCATTTTTGGTTCCCTTGGAAAGAGGCTAGGGAAAGATAATTATATTTCTTAAGCCAAAAAATGATGGCACCTATATGCTTATGACCTTATTTTGCATACAGCTTAAGCTCAACTACATCTGTGGTCACTTCCCTTGGCTTAAAATATTTAAATGATTTCACATGGAAGATTCAAAGTTTGAACCCAACATCGTCATTTGTTCTAACAAGAAAATAAGAATCCTTTTTTTTTTTTTAATTTAATCAATCATACAATCATGTTATATGTATTTAAGGAATTCCAATCCCTTTCATATTGCTTTGGCCTTATCTTTATTATTTCTGATCTATAACCTTTAATCAAGGTTTAATTTTTCCACTTTCTTCACTTCAAATATTGTCCATATATTTAGTCACTAAGTTTATGGCATTTTCTACCTGTCCATTTCATGAGTTTGCAGTGATTAATGTAACACCAAACTCAACCTTTTTCCCTTTTTTTCTCAATGACCAAAATATGGAGTATACAACAAACCCTAATTCTCTTTTTGACCAACTGTTTTTCAGCTACAGTTATTACCTTCAGAATAGTTAGGAGCTTATATTAGATAGTTTATGCAACATTCAATTAATTCGATATTCAAATTTTTACATCTGTAACCTCTTCTATCTTCAATTTTCTTTATAAAAGAGAATATGATGTAGAAACCCAAAATTAGTGATTGTTGAAGATTAGGCAAGCTCACATGGAATCCATCCCAAGGAGTATATATTCAGCCTTCATTATAATGGAGAAAGGAATGAGGGGGTGGTGGTGTTGTCATGCTTGTGGACTTTTGAGCATATGGCAGGACAGAATCATATCCTTTAGGCACATATATATAAAATTTCCCTCTCCTTGCCTCATTATTATTATCAATTCAAAACTTTCTCACCCCTTTACTTTCCCCCTACAATTATTGTTTGCATTGTCCTATTTCTACCCATTGAGGGTAACAGTTGGGATGACTCTGTCCCTTTGCCAGACAGAAAATGAAGCCCTCCCTCACAAGTCCACTCAAAATTATGGAGTGCATAATTCATATTCGATCTCTAAATTTATTCGATATTACTTTTTAAAGGTGACTGAGCGAACGAATCGGAGTAAATCCTGAATTCAAAAAAAGAGAAATGGATACATCTATATGTGGCCAGAATAAGGCAAGACAAATAAGGAGATGGGTTAATGTGGGATGTTCAAAATTCCCCTAGTGTTTTCACATGGCTTGGTCATCAAAAGGTGGCCAGCATATTTGGTTGAACCGAATTACTATTCATTGACTCTGTAATTGATCCACCATTTGATGGGGCCATACATTAAGTTAGATAATGGCTGATGCAATGATGTGGGGTCCATCTATGTATAATTTTACTTCCATCATTTACATACATTTATTCATGTACGCGTATATACATCACAGAGTAATTATGCTGGTAGTGAAGAAGATTATGTAGAACCAACATCTCAAAGAGTTAGCAGTGCACTCTGCCAATAAGAACCAGACCAATATCAGAAACTATTCCTTTGCAATAACATTCATCTGTTTATATATATCAAATATGAACCACCAAGCATAAAGTTTCTGTGGATCCCATGTTTTAATTCCTAGAAACTTTGCTTTGCTTGATACATACTTAACCTAATCCCAAGGGTTCACATTTGAGTTATGAACCAACCCGAAAGAGTGAAGTGTCATTTTCAACCATTTTAACTGGTGGTTCAAGTTTTTATTTCCTATTGATTAGATTTATTATGGGCAGAGTCATGAAATCTGGTTTACAATGACAGCCTTATTGCTGGGATGTGAGGCCATTCATTAGAAGGGAACAGCTAGATTTTAAAGACATGATACTATATACCTTGTTATCATCTATGCTATTTGGATTCGAGTTTTTAATTCCATATCTTATCTAAATGTTGATACACAAATACCCTAACAAAAATGTGATCATTTGATGAAATGAACAATCATAGTGTAACATAAAAGGCTAGAGATCAATCAAAGTTGACATTGAAAATACTATTGGCTCCCTCAGCCTTCTGCAAAGATCAACATCACCTGATAAAAGCCTGGTTTAAAAGGAAGTTTAACCTTTTACTTAAGAATCTATCAGCCTAGCAGGTTATATATACTGTAGCAAGCTTGACACTGTTAATACATAGTACTTCGGCTTTCCTGGTCCCATCCCCATTAGCCCCCTCTTTCATTGTTTTTCTTTCTTTTTAAAGTTTTGGCCTTTTAGGGTCTTTTTTCAAAAACCAGAGCAGGCTTCAGAGTCCAAGCAGGCCTTGGATTTCTGACCCCACTGAACCTTCTCCACAGTTGCACTCAAACTCCTCCCTCCATTGCTCCCTCCATTGCCTCATCTAACCCAAATTTAAAACCATAAAGAGAACAAAATTCAAAATTTGTCCCCCCATCTTAGTTAATTTAATAACCCCAAGAATAATATGATAGATAAAAGAAAAACTGGTCTTATTCTTGTATATTATTATATAATATATATGTATATATGTTTAAGCAGTGAGAAAGAGATATGGGCAATTTTCTTTTTCTTTATTTTTTTTCTCCCTTTTCCCTAGTGATTCAATAAGTTTTGAATTTGATTGTTTTCTTTAGCTTTATCTGCCGACAGAGAACTAGGCCATAAAGAGGGGGCACAAATATTGAATACAGCAGAGCAAAGCCCCGTACTTCAACTCCTATAACCCTTATGCTCTAAACCAACATTTCTTCTTCATCTTCATCTTCTCTTTGTTTTATTTTCTCTGTACTTAGAAGGGTATTTTCAGTTTTCAGTTTTCAGTTTTCAGTTTTCACTTCAAGTTCCTACCTCTCACTTTCTTTTCTTGAAGCTTAACAACACAGTAGAAAAATTTTGTTTTGTTTTTTTGGCTATGGATTTTCTCAGGAATGTGTCAGTCTCGGGTGAATATCATCAACCAGAGCAAGTCCTTTCATCACCATGCTCTAAACTGGGCGCCTCTATTGATGACCTTTTCCCTACTCAAAATACGGTCAGTCTCTGTTCCTTTCTCTTTGTGCATGCCTCTTGTTTCAAAGTTGGGGTCTTTTTGCTTGAGTTTTAAAGTCTCTAACTTGGTATTTTTTGTACAAATTGCAGGAAGTGGATGTGAGTTTGGAGTGGTTGTCTATATTTGTAGAAGACTGTTTATCAAGCACTGGAAACTGCATCCCAGTTGCTGCCACAGCAGCTCCAAATGTTACCACAACTGCAACAACAACAACAAAGCCTACAAATTCTGCAAAGAAACCACATCAAATCACCCCACCTTCCTTGCAGAAAATTGTGGTTCCAGGCAAGGCTAGGAGCAAAAGAAAGAGGGTTTCCACAACATTATCCAAAACCAAAAACAACCCATTTTGCAGTTGGTATCAAAGCCTCCAATTGCCAAACTCTGACCCTCTTTTGCTTCAACAATCATGTTGGTTAGCTGACAGCGAACTCATTATGCCCAAAAAGGAAGATGACAGCAGCAGTGGCATGGTGGGGTATAGTGAGGTTGAGGAATCAACAAAGAGAGAGGGAATGGAGGAAGAGAAGGCGGCGGCGGCGGCGGTGAGTAAAGAGAGTATAGGAGATGGGAACAACAATGGGGTGAACCAGCAGCAGCCAAGGAGGTGCAGCCATTGCTTAGCACAAAGGACACCACAGTGGAGAGCAGGACCTTTGGGTCCAAAGACACTATGCAATGCATGTGGGGTGAGGTACAAGTCAGGGAGGTTGCTGCCAGAGTATAGGCCAGCAAAAAGCCCTACTTTTGTGAGCTATTTGCACTCCAATTCTCACAAGAAAGTGATGGAGATGAGGATGTCTTTGTTATCTTCAATTCCTAGTGAGCAGTGAGATGTTATGATATGATGACTCACTTCCCCTTTTTCTCTTTTATCCCCCCCAATGTAAATCAAAGTCTAGATAGGATCAAATTTGAAGAAATTCTTCACTGGTAGTAATGTAGTAATTCCCTTATTTGTTTACTGCCTATCATTATATTATATATACTTTTATGAACTCTATTATATATAATCACTATTTTATTTTTTAGAATTTTTAAATTATTATTTTACAGGAAAACAAAAATTCCCTCTATGCTCCTTCTTCAGTCATATGCATAATGAGAAATTTGGTTTATAAAAATATATAAAACCTCAAAAAATGTAAATCAAAGTTGTAAGGTTTAATGAAACAAGTGTAGTACCCTTGGAACATGGAAACTATATGACGTTGGTTAGCTCATCAAAATAACATGACCAAATGCGTTTAATATCAAAATGGACTCTTGGATTTTCTTTATATATATATATATATATATATATATATACCCACTTCTTAGCTAATTTTGAATTTCAAGGACATTGTCTTAAGTAGGACAATTTTGAAATTAAAAAAAATCAATTACAAATTTTAAAATTTTAATCCTCATCAAAATGTTTATATGGTTATATTTTTTTGTCAATTTGATCTTTTTTAGTTAAATTTGGTTTTAAACTTTTAAAAATATATACAATTTAATCATAAATTGTTAAAAATTCAAATTATTTTTAATAGAAATGATTACTAAAATATTAAATTTTAAATATCATAACTCACATGGCAATCTACATGCACCTTATACTTTTTTAATTGAAATATTTATGAAATTTTTATAATCTTTTGAATTTTGAATTTTTTATAAAGTTTGAATTATATATTCACAATACATATAAGACAAATATATGTCGGTATTGTTAAAAATTAAAATTTTAGTAAATATTTCTATTAAAAATAATTTAATCCTTTTGAAAAATTAATAATCAAATTAATAAAAAATATAAATATAAATATAAATATAAATATTTAAATTTATCATAATATCTATTAAAATTTAAAATGCTAATATTTATTACAAAATTTAAATTAAAACTTATTTGTGAATAACACAATTTAAATAAATAGATGAGATTAGATTGTGGATTCCAGCATGCAGCTCAACTTTTTATTTTATTTCATAATTATCCCTTTTAACCTTTTTAATTTATTTATTACTACCAATGGATTCTCATGAGAATGGGAAACAGTTTTCTTTTGAAACCAGATTCTTTTTTTTTTTTTCCTAAAATTTCCCTCCATTTTTTGGGAAATGAATTTTCCTTCTTCCATTTAGGGTTTAGGGAAAATGATAGAAAATAGTGTCACCACCCTATACGACGACACCAATATTTTTATATGAGAATATACGATCAGTGAAAAGGAAAAATTAGGAGGGAAATTAAAATTTTCGATTTTACCGTATAGGGTGGCGACACTAGCTAAAAATATATTTTTCTTCAACTGAAATTATTTAGTAACGATAAATGTACTTTTACGGATGATGTCACCTGGCAACATAATGACACTATCTTTTACTATTCAAAACGATTCATTTTCATAAATAATTATTATAATTAATTTTTTTTCGTATTATTAATATAAAAACCCTAAAATTTCATATGCGAATAAAACAAAACATATTAAACATGTGTTAAAATATTTTCAAAATGGGGTATATCATGTTTACTCTATTACTTTTGAATTTATTAAATACACTTTGCTTTTGTGTATATATATATATATTATTCATTCAAAATATTTCCCCATTTTCTCCACTATGGTTGTTGAATATTTGAAATTATGATTTTATAAGCAAATAATCTCTGCTAATTTTGACTAATTATTAAAAAATAAAAATGTCACTAAAAGGTATTATTATACATAAAAATTCCGTGAAATTAAATTGCCAAAGCTCAAATGTAGTCTTACATATTCTTAGCGGGATCCTACCACGCTTCCCATTAAATTAATTATTAATTATTTTTTAAGTTAATTTATATAGTAAATAACTGAATATTCAAACAGAGGTGAATCTAGGGGGGTTGGCAGAGGTCTCGGCCCCCTAAAATAAAAAATTACTATTTAGGTTATTTAAAAAAATTTAAAATTTTAAATTAGTAAAGGTAAAATTACACTTTGGTTCCCTTTAAAATTATAAAAATTCGATTTAATCCTTTAAAAATTATAAAAATATAGACTATAAAAAATTAAAATTTCATTCAGCCCCCCTAAAAATTATCCTGGCTTCGTTCCTGTATTCAAATACACTCCAAACCTTTCTACTTTTTCTATATTTGAAATTTAGTCTTCGTGCTTTTTTTTAAAGAAGTCAATCCTTCTATTTTTTTTAATTTTAAAATGCAGATCCAATTGTTAGCACCATTCAATTCTTTTGCTAAATTCGTTGGTGTGACATTTTGAAATTAAAAAATACTCGCTTAGAAGCCATATAACAACAAATGGCATTGCAATGGAATTGAACTTAACAAATAATTTTAAGTATTTGAGCTAATCAATGGCATTGTAAAAGAGGTACCAAATTATGTCAAAAAGTTGACGTATAAATATTAAATTTTAAATTTAAGTGTAGTATAGAGACCAAAATTGAAATTTGACCATTATTATATAATCTTAAATTTGAGTAATGCATAGGGACTAAACTTGAAATTTGAACAAAGGGCAAACCAGATTTCTTACATATAGATTTCAATACCATGAAGCTTAAATTAATTCCTTTCACTTCCTACAGTACCTACCAGTATTAATATTAGGATAATTTTATTTTGGTGAATTACAAGAACAGGATAAAACTCAAATAATAAGCACGATTTTTCTAGCATAAATTTAGTAATTTTCATACATTGTTATTATTTGTTTGAGTTAGTACGAAACTAATCTATTGAGCACTAAACTATGTATAATAAAATTATTAATTTTATAAGATTTTATGATAAAATTTTAGAAGATGAAAGGTAGGAATTTAGGAAATGATTGATTCCCCCTGAATTAGCAGTGTTATAACAAGCTTTAAAATAAATAATTTATTTATTTTAAATTATAATAATATTAATTATAGAAATTAAATATAATAATTGTTTAAGATTGAGCTCGGATGTTAAATCGATTTGTGAGTTAAAATATAGTCAAATATTTTCAAATACATCAATTCAACAAAATATACTCATAATTGTGAAGATCAATTCTTTTAAAAATACTGGTCAAAATGTTGATTGAGTTTAGCTCAATTGGTATGGATATTGTTATTAATACAGGAGGATATGGGTTCGAGTGCGTTGAAGCGCATTATACTCCTATTTATGAGTTAGGGAGGAGCTATGAATAATTCTAAGCACTGTATAAAAAAAAGCAAATATTGTTCAAAATAAAGTTTTTTTAAGCGGACCAAAAATGTAACATTAAAAAATTTTAAAAATTGAAATAAAATGTTTTGAAAAAGAAAACTTATCATGTGCCAATAAATGAACCCTTAGAGAATTTTCATTTAATATATTATAGATCTGTAAGCGTGTGGGTAAGCTATAAATTTCTCTAAATCTCTCATCATGTTTACTTCCAATACTAAACAACAGGTAAGGCATACTATTTCTACCATACTATACGTGGTGTCATGACACCCCTTAACCATGGGAGCTACTTGGGTCTATCATCTTTAATTTATTGGAAAAAAAAAGGAGGTCACGTTTATGTAGGAACGTTTGACAAAGCGTATCCTCAGTTGAAAGAATAGATTCTTTTCAATGGCAATGAAGGAAGTGGTGACTAAAACAGTGGTTTAGGCTATTCAGTGTATAGCATGAGTGTTTTTGCTTCCCTATAATTCTTGTGGTGATCTGCAAAAAATGATGAACTCTCTGAGGGTGGTTGGAGAGAATTCACTGAGTGTCTTGGGATAGGCTTTGCGTTCTAAAGAAGTTTGGTGGATTGGGCATCCGTCATCTGTATTATTTCAATTTGGTGTTGCTTCAAGTTCCTTACTTTGCCTGAGTCTCTTTCATGCAGGATTTTCAAAACTAAATATTTCCCAATGGAGGATTTTCTTGATTCGACGGAGGGTGCATCTCCCTCTTTCATTTGGAAGAGTATTCATAAGGTTAAAGTAGTGCTTCTTGAAGGTACTAGATGGCGGATTGTAAGAGGGAACACAATTAGTGTTTTTAATGATCATTGGATTAACGATGATGATTTTTTTTATAGACGCAGTCGGTGTTATTAATCGTAGGTTGTGGGTTTAGTCCCTATAATTTCATTTGGTCATTTTTAGTAATTGTACTTTTTGAATTTTAAAATTGTAATATTTACCAAATGGTAATTGTTAAATTCATTAAGTTAAGTTTCGTTATTTTCAAAATTTAACGTGGCAAACATATTACTCTATGTGGAATGTTATGTCAACTTGCTACTTCCACATATTATTCACAAAAATAAAGAAGTCAATTAATGGATATAACTACTGCCGTTTGCTTCAATACTAAAACTTCGAAATTCGAAAAATATAGGGACTAAGAATGATTCAATTGGAGAACATGAGTTAAATCTACAACTTTAAACACAATACAAGATTAATACTAACAAAATTTAACCATAGATTAAACTACTTCTATTTGGATCATGATTGAAATTTCAAATTTTAAACCGTATAGAGACTAAAATTGATCAATTTGAAAAATACAAGGACTAAGTTTTATCAAATTAAAGTACATGAACTAAATCCACAACTTACTCATAATACATGGACCAATAGTAAAATTTAACCTAGCTTTTGCTATGTTTTGTCTCGCCTTCCAAATGAAATAAGATTCTTATTTATGGAAATCCTTACACCCTTTGATACATACATACCTATCCAATAACTATCTATTTAAATAATCATATCTCTTAACGAGAGAAAAGATTGTATGAAACTGTGATTCCACGTCATCCTTATCCCTTTACCATAGGAGAATGAAAAATCAGATTTTTACTCCTGATTTTCAGCATTTTTAGTTAGATTTGAATTCTTTTCAGGAGGAAAAAGCTGAAAATCAGGAGGAAAAATCTGATTTGTCATTCTCTTATTGGAAAGGGATAAGAATGACGTGGAATAACAGTTTCATACAATTCCTTCTCCTCTTGACACATAACCTTTTATTAATAACCAAATGATATAACATTTAATAATTAAAAGACATAATTGATCGCTTTTAGTCCTTCAATTATAACTTTGAAATAATTTACTATCTATCACTTATAATTATTGACGCTATAAATATTTCAAAATTATTCTAACATAAGATTATAATAATATTATAAGATTTTCCATTATTGAAACTTAAAATGTTGAATTTTATAAATTAATATTTTGGGGAAAAATATAAATTTAAAAATAAAAATAATAATGAGATATTCCATTTTTCTTGCAAGAATAATCTGTTAGATGACCAAATTAAACATTGGATTACAGATGTAAAGAGACAAATCTTATTTTCCCCTTTTCCTTAAATATTTAAAATTCCTTAAGAATAATTAAAAAAATATTCTATTTGAAATTATAAGCCTAAGAAGTTAAAATTGAATAATGGAAGTGACAAGTCATTTGAATTTAGTTGATTGTTTGTTATGTGTTATACCACTCAACATCTTTGAATGGGTCCCTTTCCTATAGTGCCCATATTTGAAAACTACACCAATCCTATTATTTTCTTATATTTATATTTCACTTTTGTCATTAATACACAAAAAAATAAATTATTACACCTATCCTTTTCATCACCAACATGATTTATTATTTTTATGTCCTATTTCAATTTAAATCTTCTGAATTTTGGATTGAATCGTTATAATATATATTGTACATGTAGGTATGTATATATATGATAAATTATTTTATGAACTTTTCCTATCACATCATTTATGGTCTCTTTTTAATTATTTAATGCTATTTTAACAATTTTTTCCCATGTCATTTACACATAATTTTAGTAAATTTTTTTACCCTAAACCCAAACCTTGAGCTCTGAACCCTGATCTTTAAATCTTGAACCTCGAATTTTAAATTCTAAACCATAAACCCCAAACTCGAATCTCTGACTTATCTCAAACCCCAAATATAAATTTGAGTTTGGATTTAAGGTGAAAAAATTATTAAAATTATGTGTAAATGATATAAATTTTTTTTGCTGAAATGTCATTAAATAATTAAAAAGAGATCATATATAATATAATGGAAAAGGTGGATAAAATAATTTCAGGTACATATACATAAAACAAAACTTTTATCACAAAAACGTTTCATCAATATATTGATTGCCGACATTTATGATAATGCATTGATACATGAAAATGAGGAAGGAGTTAATTATAAATAATAATAATAATAAAAGTAGATGAAGGTTAATTGTCAATATCAATAAAAAGAAAATAAAAATAAAGGGAGAGAATTGTGTAAATAAATTTGAAAAGGAAATAATTTAAAGAAGGCCCAAAGACATGCTTGTTGATGGAGGGAGCTTCATCCATGTACCCAAATAATTCATTCATCAATTATTTGAATTTTTATTTTGATGACTTTAAAGAAAAAGAGTTATTATATTCATTATTTGTGAATTTACGGTCGGGTTTATTTATAATATTAATATTTATACACAGAAAACTTAATATATTTTTAAATGTTTATTATCATAAATATAATTTTTATATGATATGAATTATATAAAATATTTCAATATTAAAACCAGTAATGATAGTAACATCAACAGAAATAATCAAATAATTGAGCGACTATAAATATAATTTATTCAAATTAAAAAAAATCCATTAAATGAAATTAAAATAAAATTTAGAAAAGTAAAAAATAGTCAAAAAGATGAATGATATTAGATTCCCATGAATAGTGGGTGAAAACATGCATGGTTGAGGATGGTTTGGGTTGAAAGATTTAAAGGTGAGAAAAGAATATGCAAAATGCCAAAAGCATAGGGAAAAGGAATTTTAGTAAAACAAAGTTGTGGGTATCCAAATAATTCTTCTTCTTCTTCTTCTTCTTATTAGATTTCACATCCAAATGAGAGAAAGCACAGATGGGTTTGTTGTGTTGGTAGGGGTTTTTTAGGGTTCATGATTGTGAGAGAACCTCTCTTTCTGATTTATTGTTAATGTTTATTTGTCCACCTTTCTCAAAAAAAAAAATCAACTTTTATATGAGTGCAGTTGGGTTAAGTCAATTTTTATTTCCAAGAAGAATTTAAAAAATAATTATTCAAGGCCCAATTTATATGAAAAAAAAAATTCCCACTTCCACTTCCACTACTTAAACTTTATTTGTTAAATAATTTTTAATAAAAGGAGAATTTTACCCTTTTAATTAATTATTATTTTGTTTAAAAGTAATCAAAATGTAATTAGCTATCAAATAATTTAAATATTACCAAATTAAATTATAAATCATATTATATTCTAATATAATTATATGCTAGATACAGTGTATTTTTCAATTAACATATGTAATTTTTTAGAAATTATACGTACAGCTATAAATAGAATTAATTATTATAAAATATGATTAGATTGATAACTAGAATATATTTAAACCTAGATTATGGATATAAAAGGTCGATATACGGTGGAACATGAACCAAAATAAATATAGGCTGAGAACCTACATATGATTTACATAGGGTGAGACTCAATCTTGAGATTTTAAACTTCTCAAGACATTAACATTGCCATTAAACTATAGCCTCGTTGGTTGTAAATTTGTTTTTTAAATGAAAATGGTTAGCGATGATAATTATTTTTTATTTTTCTTTCTTTTTAATAATTTTAATCAATTTCTTTTCTATTAGAATCTTCTAAATAATGGTGACTAATTAATTTTATGTAAAATTTATTTAATAATTATATTAATATATAATAATCGAATAATATCTGAGTTTTAGATTAACTTTAAGCGAACATAAATAAATTTTTCATAAATATAAATGAATCAAATAAGCCTTTTTCATGTTCGGTTCAGCTAATAAACGGGCCTTAAAATTTTATTCATATTCATTTATTAAATTTGATAAACACTGAACAGTTGATGAAGCTATATTCATATTCATGCAACCTTAATGAGTAAAAGGTATTGGTGTTAAATAATTACTACTATTAGTGTGTTTTAAATGTAATATATAAATCATCTTCAACCTTATAATTTTGAAAATTTTGTCTGTCATTTAGGGTTATCTAAAACTTGGACTGTGGGAAGAAAATCCTAAAATAGTCAAATTTTCATTTAAATTCTTTAGAATTTAAGAAATTTTAAATTAATATAATGATAAAGTTGTATTTTAGCCTTCTAAAAATTTATAATTCAACTGTGGCCTCAGTGATGAAGTTAGAGAGCTGGTAGGGGCCTCAGTCCCACTAAAATGAAAAAAAAAATCATATAGACCGTTTTAGTAATGGTAAAAATTGCATTTTGACTCCCAAAAAATGATTAAAAAAAGTTTGATTTTATACTTTAAAAATTATAAGGATATAAACTATTAAAATGATGAAATTGTTCCAATTTAATTTCACCTCCTAAATTTTTCTTTTTTAAAAATTTTGCCCTTGCCTGACCACCCAAAAATAATATTTTAACTTTGTCGTTGAATATAATAAAATGAAAATTGTAAGGTAGGCACATTAAAATCTTGTGTATGGTAAGACTGAAGACTTAAATAGGCGCAATTACACTGGAAAATTTTCAAAACATTAACTCTTGCGAACACGTTCCTTAGGAATTCGTATTGTGTATCCTCTTTTCATAAAGCTTATTCATCCCTTATGAAACTTGGATTTTCGTTATAAATGCAAACCATGTGAGAAAATTTCTTTACATATACATACACAACAGGGACTAAGACTAGTTTGAATCACTATTTTATTTTTCCTTAATAGTGAAGAATTCATGTCCCAATTCGAATCGAATCTAGCTTGATCCTAAACATAATTAACAATGGCATGTGAAGGTGTGGTTAATGTCTCACGAAATTTAACAACTACATACGTTTCGCAGCGATGAAATGAACCATGGAGGACTAGTAAACCAAGGGATTTAGTTCTAGTAAAAAACCAATAAATCCATGGGATTTATTATTTGAAGTCAATCGATTCAAAAAATAACCCAAGAATCTGTGACATACAAAAGAGACTAGCAAAAATGAATTGAAAAGAAGAAGTAGAGAGCAACATCCCAGTTATCTACAGAATCAAGTTTATAGCAATACAGTTGCTATTACAGCAAAAAATGTCATTCCTATCAGTGAGGGACCAATAGCAAAAGAAGAAGACGCAATTTGAATGATAAAATTGCAAGTCCCTTGTGAAGGATTGTGTGTTATAACCGTGGCTAGACCTTGAAAATTACAGGCCATGTCATCCTGGTTTTGCACCTGGTAGTACATGTTAAATGCGTAGGATGCGTTCCCATTCGCATCCAGGATGTTACATGAAGATCCGTAGCCAAGTGCTGTGCAATCGGAGAAGGTGCAGGCATAGTTTATGTTGTCTGCAAGTTTGCTCAGGTCATTAGCATTTGGATTGAACACGCACCATTTCTGAGGAAGATATTCGACATTCTGAGCAGGGATGAGGAACCGGTTCTGATTCTGGCCTGAAAGATCGAGTGGGAATTTAGGCTGCCCGTCATACCTATAGATTCCCCAATGCCGCTCAAAGTTTCCCGGAGCAACACTCTTTACATCTTCATCTAGAAGGCCAAATAAGTACACTTCTAAATATCCTGGCCGCAAAGGTGTGCCGACGTTGCCTGCAAGTCTAGGCATGAGCCCGTTGTAAAATCTCTGAGCATTAGCTATATTGGCATTCTTGTCTCCGTCTGTGGGCCAACCGACCTCCCCAACAATAATGGTCATGTCCCCATGCCCTATAGCTCTCAAAGATGAAACCAATGTGTCAAAGTTGGCATCGAAAACGTTCGTGTACTGAATCCCGTTATCAACAATCGGGTTTCCTCCATCAAAGAAAGCATAGTTAAAGGGGAAGTCATCATTTCCATAGAGACTGAGGAAAGGGTAGATGTTTATGGTGAAAGGTGCACCGTTCTTGGCTAGAAATTCAACAATCTGTGTCATAAGTCCACTGATATCAGGCCGAAACCGACCAGCTGATGGAACAGGGTTGCTTTCTGGTGAGTTGTAGACATCTGCATTTGAAGGCACGGTTGCCTTTATCGAGTCCCCAACCCCAGCTTCGTTAAGTGCATTTTGAATATTTTCAAGCGCAGGGAACGTGATGTTTATGAACGAGCCGTTGTAAGTTGTGAGAAATGGCTCGTTGCCAACAGCTACATACCTGTTCGATGACATTAAGAAATCCCACAGATTTAATAACAAGATAAGCATATTCTTTCCTTCACCATTAACAAAACATAAAATCATTAGCATCTTTCAATCATCTTCGTGTGAAGTCACGCTTAGAATCTTCGAAACGTTAATCAAATGAACAATATGAACGTAACAATCCATTCGTTTAGTTACTATTTCATCCAAGGACAAGCTTCAAGGAAACCCTCATAAAAGCTTAAACCACGCATGTATTGAGAAATAATGTACATTGTATCAGATTCTAAAATGGTCCTTTGATGCTAAGAATAAAGGTGAAAAGGAACAGCAAATGTTGAAGGAATCTAAAGTCATCTCAGTCTGGAATATGTACCAAAGGGGATAACAAGTTGAATTTATGTGATAAGATTCCTGGAAAACTTTTCCAACAAGAGTTCACATCATCTGCCCCTTTTGCTTATTTTTCAAGTGGACAACATTTGATTTAAAATTTGAGAATAAATGTGCAAGAAAAAGTCATTCCCAGCTAAGGACGTTGAATGCATACCAAATAAATATGTTCTAATTGTAATCCAATTTAAGATCAATGATTAGGTCAAGTGATAAACTAATCCTTACTTGCTACCAAACAAGAACTAATTAAGTTTCCCAATCTTGGTTCCAACCTAAACAAGCTGTGAATTTCAATAGTTGGAGCATTGTGGATAGAAACAACAGCTCGCGGAGAGCTTGTTAGGGTCCAACCCGGCTCGACTCGGCTCTTGTGGCAAAGAACTATCGAATTCAAGCATAATATATTGATTCTTTCAAATATAAAGAAATCTAACACCGAATACTTCAACATTCAAATGCAAAGACTTTAGATTAAGAACCAAAATTCCATAATGCCAAACTCTTAACAATTTCCAAAACAAGCATCCAATTTATCAAAATCCTCAATAAAGAACACAACAATATTTTATCAGCAGCTTAAATAAATCCTAGAAACTGCCTCAGAAAACCCAACAGCATTAAAAGAGATAAATCAGTAAATAAAGACCAACCAACAGATATATGATTAATATAAAAGAAGTCAAAATTGGACTTACTTAATGTTAACACCTCCATCGAAATTATATCTTGTGACATTCCTCCTAACCCAATCTTTAGCACGTTTATAGCTGTTCATGGCAAGAAGTTGATCATTAGGAATAGCAACCATGACTTCGATATCACTTCCTGCAAGAGCATTCATAGTAGTTGAATCTGCATCAAAAAGCTTAACTTTCTTTATTCCATTGTCTTTTAACATCTGAACCACTGTTTTGGGGGGAAGTTTATGTGATGCCATGGTACCCCAATTCACACCAAGACCATGAACACCACCACCAAACAACTGAAGACACAGGGATATTGTTACCAATATTCCTAAAAAACAAGAATTTCCCATGCTTTCTCTTTAGCCTTTTTAATGAAAAATCTTGAAAGGAACAAATAAAAGGGGATGAAGGTTAAGGCTTAAAGGTGCTTGCTTAGAAAGAAGAAGCAAGGTCTTGGATATGGGGTTATGTAATAATGTTAAAAAGAAAAAGGTTGTTTATCTGCTGGATCAAAAGAAAATCAAAGAAATTTTTGTGACCATAGGAGAGAGAAAGAGAGAGAGAGAGCGAGAAGCAAAAAGTGAATCAAATAAATGAAACTGAAAGCTAAGAGAAAACCGAAAAAAGAAGCAAAAAAGAATATAAAATATGAGAAAGTTTATTATGTTTTCTTCTTCTTCTTCTCTTTTTTGTATATTTCTCTGATAGAAACCGTCAATTTTTTTTTCCTTCTTTTTTACAACAAAAACTTTATAGAAACAAAAAGATTGAAACTTTATATAAAATAGGAGATGGGTCTTGATGGAAATATCGAAACAGAAACCGAGCTTGAAGAACAGAGAAGAAACAGGGGAAGGGAAGAACTGGAGTGATGTTTTAGAAAAAAGGAATCTATCTTTTTGCAAACCAAAAACAATACTTTGAAAGAGAAATTCTTTTTCAAGTTGACAAATCAAACAAGATTAAAAGGGAAAATTATTAATCAACAATAGTAACCAAGTTGATGAAAACAAATCACAAAAAGAGAAATCTATGGATTTTAAGTGTTCTTTTTTTTTTTTTTGTGATGGAAAATTGGGAATGTTGAAAAAATGATTTTTGATTTTCTAAATTTATTTTTTGGATTTTGGTAGGAATTGTAACGGCTAATAAGTAAGAACCTTGTGCTTTGAAAAAGTTTCAATGGCTTAGGGTTGATAATCTCTAGAGAGAAAGGGAATATAATAATAAATAAAACTAAATAATACTTGTATAAAAATTATTCATTTATTATTTTTTGTTCGTACAATATTTTTAGTTTATAAAAAGTTGCTTTTCTTATGTAGATTTTAATAGTGCTTTTGTTTTTGTTTTTTTTTTTAAGTATATATATAGTGAAAGATTCAAAAACTCTCTTTTCTTAGGGTGGGTTTGGATTGGCGATTGGATGTGGTGCAGTGCGTTTAGTTTACTTTTTGTCTCACGCTACAGTATCGCTACAGTATATAATCACACCGCCACCGCTATTTTTACACTAATCGCAGGTAAACTCACCGCCCATCCAAACCCACTCTTAATTTTTTTTTTCTATTTTTCTTCTTAGATTTATTTCATTATGGGTGATGCATTTATCTGCTGTTAGTGTAAAAACCGAATTGAAGATAAACGTCTATCCAAAAAAACCCTGAAAGTAAAACTCCGAAACCAAAGATTAGATTAACCCAAGAACTAATAAATTTAAAATTTTATGATGTTGATTGAATATTTTATAATACTAAAGAAAATACATAATTTGTAATTAATATGTTATTTGATTATATTATTAATTTTTTTATAAAATTTTTTCTTAAATTGATAATTATTTTTATTACTTTGATGATAATTTCTTATAAAAACAGTCCTTACAATAAAAAGTTTTGATTAGTTTTATTTTTAGAGTTAGATTAATTTTATTAAATGTGTTCAATGTGTGCTCTTCAAGAAAAGATGAAAATTTTGAAGAAGAAAAAAATTAAAAAAAAAAAGAAAGAAAGAGAAAAGGGAAAATATCAATTCATGATAAAAACGGTGACGTTTAGCATAAATTGCTTAAAGTTCAGGTTGATGACGTGGACCACTGACAACCCACGTTTACTATGCACACCCTCCTATGTATAGTACCCAAACCAGCCGGTTATACAAGTTTTTTAGTTTCAAAAAGTTACGGTTAAAATGCATTTCAAGTCCTTATATTTTCTTGTAAATTTAAAATTTAGTCCGTTTAGATTTTATTTTAAAGAATTTAATCTTTGATTCACCTGTTAAATCCGGGTTCATTACAATATTATCTTTTGTTTCATAGTTAGCGAGTATTATCTTATTTCAAAATATCATATCAAAAATTTTAAAAATAATTTGTAACCAGAAATAGAAGGACAAAATTGATGAAAAAAGAAAAAAAGGACTAAATTTCAAATGCATGAAAAGTAGAAGAAGTTAAAGATATTTTAACCAAAAATGCTATTTTGTAAAAAAACAATAAAATTTTGGTTTGGAGATAAAGTTTTAATTTTTAAAACTTGAATTATGGGAAGGTCGGTCACCGACAGAGTTGCATCACACATAGTAAGATGGAGAGAGGTTGTCTCTTTTCGAGATTGCGAAAAGATAACGGGGAAGCTTTTTCGTAATTTGTGATTTTCTTTTGGTTTTTTAAAAGATAAATCGGTTTTATTTATTTTATTCATCATTTATATGTATTTTAAAGATGAAAATTTTAAACTCTAGAAATAAAACATATTTAATGAAAAAAATTATTTATTTTATTATATATGGATATAATTAATAATAATCTATTAAATATTATTATGGTTTTTCATATTTTTATATAAAATCTATAATAAAAACAACCAAAAATAAATTCACAATATCCAAACTTGTACTTAGGATATTAATTCACAAAGCTTTAATTTTCTTTTACATAATTTCACTCGCATCAGGAGTATGTCATAATCAAATCAGAATTTTTATAGACATGAAAAGAGTTACAAGAAAGCGTAGGCTTAAGCTCGTCTCAAAAAGGCTAGAAACACTATTCTTGAGCTAAAAGAGAAGCCGATTTTAATGATCCCTTCTCTATTGACCAACATGAAAGCAAAGGGAGGCTCGGATCGATAATCTTGTCGGACAATAATAAGGGATAAAGTCAGAAATTTTTGTGAGGCGGAATTAAATTATATATTTTTACGATGGTAAAAATATAATTTCATCATTTTAACAACATATATCTTTATATTTTACAATCAATAAAAGAAATTTGAGTAGAATTGTTTATGAGTTGAGTAATACCATAGGCCAATGCCTGTTTTTAGGTCAACTCGATCTGGTTTGTTGGTTTGTTTTACTTCTTAAAAATATTTAATATTTTTAAATATTAACATTTTAATGTTTTATAATTAATTAAAATTTAAAATATTTTTAATATCCAAAACTTTAAAACCATTGTCCAAACCTAACCCAAATCGGATCGGAGGCATTCGAGTCACCTGCCAAAATTTGAGTTTATTTTCAAAAATTAAAAAATAAGTAAAAATAATATAAAAATGAAGATCCAATCCTACAAGTTCAGGGTTATTGTTATTTTCTTATTAACCACATTTAGTGCCAATGCCTCAATAAAAGTAAGCAAGAAATGTGATAATTAATGCAAACTAAACTAATATAAATGGCTTCATTCACATAAATACCACATCCATAACTTATAATATTTATGATTCCTCAATAATCATATAAAACATTTAATATTATAATAATATTACAAAAGTTTTAAATATAACTAGACAATCAGTGGCGAAGTTACGGGCTGGCAGGACCCTGGCCCCCTTAAAATAGAAAATTTTTCATTTAGATCCTTTATAATTTTAAAAATTTTAAATTAGTAATGATAAAATTACATTTTAGCCCTTCCAAAAATGATAAAAAATTGATTTAATCTTTTAAAAATTATAAAGATATAAACTATTAAAATGGTGAAATTGTATTTTTACTATCGTAAAAGTATGCAATTTAATTTTGACCTCCCAATTTTTTTTTTTAGCTTTGCCCTAGTTTACAATGTGGGTAAAAGAAAATATTGTATGTTAAAAATATTTTATTTTAAGATTTATTTAATAATTAATATAAGCGGAGTAGTAATGAACTTGTAATTTAATACTATATATTGAACACATGTTTGATTTTTGAATTTGTAATTGTGTTATTTTAAGGTGATATAAAAATACAAAAAGACGAAGTGTGATCATAATAATATTAATTCTAATTTTAAAAATAAATATTTTGTAATTTCATAAGCGAAATTTGGTGACATCAACTCGATAAAATACTTACATATAATCTAGATATTTAATCAATGTATGATAATGCAATCATTAATTTTGAATAATGAAATGTCACATCATAAAAATAACATAAACATAACAAAAACTAGAAACTCTATGCGTGTGAAAACTACGTATTTAAAAGCAGAGAGGTTAGTTTAAAAATAGCATATAGTAAATAATGAAACGTAAGGTTTGAAACTAACTAATAATAACACATGAAATATGTACAATATTAAAATGAAATATAATAGATTAAATTGTGAGTAAAATAAAATTTAAACACGTCAAGACACCATATTAAAAATACTAAATGCATTACAGTTTTTCTATCGTGGTTGTGACACAAACTCAATCAACAATATTATCAATATATATACAATTGATGGGTAATAAAATATGCATAATACAATTAAAATGTGAATATCATGTTGAAATAAAGTTTTGGTTTAATAGTGAAGTTACTATTTTATTGATGTAAATAATACGGGTTCAAATCCAATTACTTGGAAATTTTTTATCGAGTTTTTTTTAACAATCTCATTATAGGTTTTGATCATTTATGCTCTTTTTGACACAATGCCTAGAACTACTCATAACTCCTCCTCAACCATAAATAGGAGAATAATGCGTTTCAACGCACTCGAACCTATATCCTCTTCTGTATTGACAATAATATCTATGTCGATCGAGTTAAGACTCACTCAGTTTTATTAAATATATATAAATATAAAAGAATAATAGTTTGAGATTGGATGGGATGGGATTGAAATGAAATGAAGAGTAAAGGGTTGGTAGTTAGTTGGCACAAATCATTGGCAGTTGCACTTATTCAATTTTGGATAATGACTTTTAGCAATTTTTGCACCCATTTTAACACCTACTTCCTATTCTACCCCCAAAACCATATACATATAAATTACATATGGTAACTATAAAAATTAATCAAATTAGTTGATTGAATATCAGTTCGATTGGTATGGTATTGTTGTTAATATAAAAGGATATGAGTTTGAGTGTGCTGAAACGTATTATCTTTCAATTTATGGGTTGTGGAAGAACTATGAATAATTTTAGTTATTTTATAAAAAAACAAATATGATCAAAACTTATACACAAAAATGAAAAATTATGAATAGTTTTTGAGTTATATAACAAAAAATATGTTAATACATTAAAATTTCGAAATATAAAATATTATAAGCATAAAAAATATATATAAATATGATACAATTATGTTAATTATTAATAAAAAATATTATTTTTTTGAGAAAATTCATAGGGGATGGGAGGCTTGTCTGCCCCCATTTATTTTCCTTTATGAAAGAAAAAGAAGCTTGGGGCTGCTTCTCCTTTTCAATCCTAGCCAGAGGCGAAAACCCAATAAGGTTTTAGTTTTAACTATAGTTAAGATTTTGACAACTTTAATCATATAGGTTATAATTTCGTATTGTGGAAACACTTATGTTTTTGGGTTTAGTTTAGTGGTTAAGAATTATTTACTCATATAATCTATTCGGGTTCGAGCTTTTAGGATAGCAAGTGATAGATTTTCAGTTAAATATAATTCTACATAGTGTGTGAGTCATGTACAGCTTTAAATTCCTAGGTTTAGTTTGGTGGCCAAGAATTGCTCCTCCATAAAATTCACTTGTGGTAGATATTTATTTGGACAGTTTGATGTAGTGTGTGTACGATATAAAAAAAAAACCATGAGTGAATTCATTTCATATTTATTTTTATTTAAATCCCATCATTTATGGGTTATGTTCGGAGATATTCTGATTACCTATTTGTTGTGCTTTATAATACTTATTTCGAACGTATATTAATTATATTTGCAAACACGAATATACTTATACTTATTATCTAAAACAATTTTTTTAAAATCAAAAAAAGAAATGCATAGATCCATCACATATCATTGTCATCCTCTCCTCTTTACATCTCACTCAACCTTTTCATTCCCAATTTTGATGTGGAGGTCCCTTATTCTTCACTGGCTAACCTTTGTTGAGCTTTTCAATTTATGTTGGCTAACTTTCAAATATCATAATTCTCACATTTTTTTTGATATGATATTAAGGAACAAAAGTAAAAAGAAAGGAACAAAAAAAAAAAAAAAAGGCAACATAAAATTTTTTTTGAATAATTTTATTATACGTTCTGATTATATCCGGCTCTTTTTAACACAATACTTAAAACTACCCATAATCCCTCTCCAACCAATAAATAGAAGAATAATGCGCTTCAACGCACTCAAACCCAATTAAGTAAAAGAAAAAAAGGGAAGGTTTTTGATAAGTTTTGGAAGGTGTGGATTATGTGGATCCACATCATTTTCCATGTTGAAATAAAATTGCTTGGATTATATTACTTTATTGGTCCAGAACCTTTCTAGTTTTCATTTCCAAATTATTCATTAATTTAACCTAATCATGATGCTTTCACATTGATTGCTTAAACAACACACCCCACCATAATGTCTTAAGAATAATCATGGTTATAAGTTAAATTTAATGGGTTCAATAAAAAGTTATAAGTCTAATTTTGTCTCCAGTCTCTGTACTTTTTAAAGTTTTGAAATTTGGTCCTCTGCTTTCAAGTTTAAGAATTTAGTCCCTTTATTTGTAATTGTAACAGAAGGTAAATAAGTAGATTAAAAACTTTAAAATTCTCAAAGTTGAGATAAATTTTATTTGATATAAGCTGTAGCAAAATTAAGAAATAGATTAAAGGTTTGATAAAACTAGTGACTATGTAAATATATGTATTATCACATACCTATTGTGATTTTTAAATGAAAGTGAATCATCTTGTTTACTCTCCTTCCGAGTTGATTTTATTTTTATTAATTTGATCCAAACAGAAAAATTAACCAATAAAAAATCAAATTAAATTTTGAGAAGAACAATAATTTTAATATTCCACCGTTGATGCTTGTGTCAGAAAACTGTCGTTTCTTCGTCTTTGTCGTCTTCAAAAACTCTGTCAATGCTTACTTGTCTGGAAAACGAAACAGTCTCGATCTTCTTCATTTTCTTAATATGGGGAAATAAACACTTCATTAACAAAATTCACATTCAAAAAAGTCCAATTTGTCTTCAATTGATCTCTACTACAATTCAAAAACTGGAAAAGAAAAGAAAAACTAAACAAAGCTTATAAATGTGAATCTAGTAAAAAGACAAAAACAAATCTATGGATTTAAGGGTTTTTAAGAAGAAATCATTTACTCGTGCTGTTATATTAATAAAAATAAATTTAGGATACTCATTTTGTCCCTTTATTCAATTTAATATAAGTATAGAATATAAATTTACATTAAATAAGAAATAATTTAAAATTTATAAGTAAATAAAGTAGTATTTTTAAAAGATCTAAATTACTCTTATTGAATTTTAATGTCTAAATTATCGCTCTTGATTTTTATACAACCTAAGATACCCTTACTAAGTTTTGATATTGATTTCGAATGCTGATTTTATATAATATATGGATTAATAACCTTGTTGTCAGATTTGTATTAAATTTACTATTAGTTGGATTTTCATTTTTAAATAGAAAATTCGAATATTAAAATTGAACGAGAATTTATTAACAGACTATTAGTACTAAATTCTTGAGAATAGAAACAAAGACTAAATAGCAAAAGTTCAAAGAATTTATGACGATGATATTTAAGTTTTACTCTTTTTAAAAGACGTATTATTTAATTTTAAAACCAATTGAAGATCTCAGCGGCATTTGAGTTTCTAAAAAAATTATTACCTCATATTAAATATGGAAAGAGGCTTATCGTTGAATCAATTAGTTAATTAGAATAAAGCAGCTTAAACGTGTGAGACTCAGCTTTGTCTTTCTTGTTTCTGTTTTTAAACATCAAACATACATCGGGCAACAAATGATGTGAAGAAAAACTTTATTGAAATGTTAACAAAAATCAATTGACCAAATGAGCATGCATAATAAACCTGCTACCACTTTACCTTTGTTTTATTACTTGGATAAGTTGATTAAAAGCATTATTTTTGGGAAAAGAAAAGGATAGAAAATACCCTGAAAAAGGGAATGAGTTGACATCTCGTTATAGCAAGTTGAAATCTTTTTAAGGATGAGTACATACTTTACACGTCAGCCCCTACTCTTTTATTTTTAATTTTAACTTCCAAACATACCCCAATGTTTAAAAGGTGAAGAAAGTAAGAATAAAACTACTACCATGGGATCTCAACATCATACATTACACAGCATAAAACCAAACATTTGTCAAATACATTGAAGAATATAGAGAGCTTTCTTGCAAGATATTTATCTACTTCTATTGAATAAGTATCTAAGAATTAAGGAATACTTTAGTCCTTGAATATAAATCAAAGAATAAGGATGTCTTTAGTTACAATGGTAGGCTTCCTTGAACAAAATAATACAACTTTCTGATTCAATTAAAACTGAACCTGAACAAATAGAAACAAAAACCAAATCTACATTCATATTCCAATGCATGAACATCTATATCTCTATATCTATATTTTAAACTCCAAGTATCCTCAAGCTAAAGTCCAATAATTTATCAACATCATACATACCGTACCCACTTGAGCTAGGGAATCAAATATAAACCGAAAGTTAAAACACATTCTATTTGGTCCCAAAGTTCTTCACTAATCCAAAGATTGATACCAATGTTCCCCATAAAATGTCTTTCATTTTTTTTTCTGTTTAAATGCAATATAACCCAAATGATGCCAATAGATTAACAAAGACTGCTGCCAATGTTCCCAATGTCTTTCATTGCAATGAATTGCAACAGAACTAATATCCAACAAAAAAGGCATAATTGGAAAATGAATCGTCTAATCAAAGCTTGACATCTCATCTCATCTTCGTCATGAGGCTTTTCCAAAAAGTTGCAATGAAATTTCAGGGGGTGACAGAAACACAACTTACATTACGTTTCAGCAAATAAGTTCATCTTCAAGATAGTTATACTCAAATGTGAACTCCGTCTTAATTCTCTGACACCTGAAAAACAGCATCACGCAACATTAGCATAAAAACAGAGAGTTTAACAACTGAAAATGTGATTCAGCCAGCCAGGTACTACGTTAGGACTTGGGTGTATCAGGTATGGGAATGTATCAGACACAAGTATAGTAAGATCTTTTAAGTTTTCCATATACTTGGAGAAACCTTGGAGGTCATATCTCCATATCCGTATTCAGAAATGAGTGTCGGACATGGATAATTCTATAAAATGAAGAATCCAAGCAACATAACACAGGTATATGATGCTTTTTGAAATAAATGAGAAGACTATACTTCCATGCCAACAACTTACCATCCATGTTGGTGGTCATCATTTGCTATGTGAAAATCAAAGTATACATACGTTCCCTGTTCAAATTCATCAGTGGCGATTTTTGGTTCCTCATGCCGCTGAAACCATGTGTTGTATTTTCTGTGGTATCTCCAAGACTGCTTCTTCAGTTCCTTTGCGGCCAGATATTGTTGGTAAGTATTCTGCACAAAATTTTACAAGACGGAGAGCTCAACTGTCACCAAGTTCTATTGCAATAAAACACACACACACAGGGCAAGAGATAGAATAACCTATTTACCTGCTGATAATAAAATGCAAAGAACAGTGTATCAGTGCCAGTGCCATACCCATCTAAGCTTATGCGTTCCCAGAAGGCAGGATTATTCACAATCGGTGCCTGAACTTGAGGGTAGCTAGCAGGTGTTGCAGCAGGGTGTTTCTGCAGAGTACAAACAGATAACAAATATAAGAACCTACACTTTTGTTGTTTCTTGGAAAGTAAAAAGAGAGAGATGATTATTGGAAATCCCATACTGGAGTGTAGCTCCTAGCACGTTCTGAGTCTTTAGGTTGGGGAATTTTATAGTATGAAGCCTCAAGCATCTGCAAATTGTATAGTTGATCATGCATTCCTCCAGTATTCATTGAGCCACTGAGGTTGTCACCAATGGCACCAAAATCAGTAACACTTCTCCAGCCAATAACGCCAAGTCCACTAGAAGAGTGGTTAGATTGTAAGGGTTGCCCAGGAAAAAGATCAACATCCCTAATAACTGGAGCAGGTTCTGTCAACGAGCCTGATACAGCAGCCTGCAGTGAAGAACCATTCACAGACCACTCAAGTCATCTTCATAACTAACAATTTATGCAACCAACATTCACCTAAACCCACAATCTATCTAGAAAACAAACAGTTTTTAAACCTAAAAGAAAATGAAATTATTACTACTACATAAATTCAGCCAAACATCACTGTTACTCTACCCAGTCAATCCCATGCACGTGTAGTTTTACAAAACAATGACATATGATAGAGGAAACACTCAATCAACTAACTGGACCATCTGGATTGCCAAATTAAGTGACAAAGTTACTGATGATTCTAACAGAAGATAGAACATGCTCGCACAAACAGTACCACACCAGCAATAATTCCTAAAGCATACGACCTTAAGAGGTATTCAACATACCGGAGAATCAATCGCATACTGAGTTTTCATCTCATCCTCGTTCATAAGATTCTTGGCAAGCCCAGAAGTTGGAACAGCTTCAGAACTTGAATCATCAGGTAAATTGTGCGGTTGTTGTTCCTCAACTTTTGCATTCCCAACATCTGCATATATACTAAGCTCTTAATCCAGAGAGAGAAGTATTATCACAGGTTGAATTACGTCTCTGGTCAAGACATGGTAAAAGAACACGAAACACTCAGCTTACAACAGTAAAGCAATCTGCTACTTTCCTCCATGAGATATATGGCCACTCTGATAACAAGTATTCTAATGATAGCTTCTTCTATTCAAATATGTTGGAAAAAATTAATCCATCCATTGCTCCATAAAACATTTTCTTGTAGGAAAAACAAAAGTTATTCTCCTTGAAAAAGCTTCCCTTGGAAATTGTTTTCAGAAAAGAACTGGATTTACTGTGAAACCAAACATACAATAGCAAAAGCACAAAAGAAAGAGATAGAGAAACCAGGAGCAGGAAGGAGTACATAATTGGGCAGCCTGCTACTCTATATACAACGATTTAGTTTTAATGAGCCTCCTTCATTGCATGCGCTCATAAAATTAGATATGAGATCCCTCACAAATCCCTCAAAGAGCTCATGCTTCAGAAAGAATAAGGTCCAAAAAGAAAATCAAGCAAACTGAATGTTACCCCCATCCTTTGGAACACTTGTTGCCAATGCCTGTTGACTAGACTGTTGTTGCATGGGATTTTGTTGCTGCTGTAAGCTGGCAGCTGTTACACTATTAAAACCAGGTGCTTGGCCACCAAGTCCTAGACCCGATTGGAGAGAGAGTGAAGAGCTTTGAGAATTGAACTGCCAAAATAAGATCATAAAAAGATTATTTACTATTTGCTTTCATGACAGAAAGCTAACCAGGTTCCCACAAGTTTGCAGTGCATAGATACGTCATTTGTGTGTAATATGCACAAGCAACAGAAACCTAGATTTGCATTGAACTTTGTAATAAGTTGAACAACTTGGTTCAGGAAAAGGAATTCATTTAAGAGACAGAACCTGCTGCATGAGTGGGGCTTGTTGTGCAGAAAACTGCTTAAGATTTCCTCCGGCGAGAGGCACACCAAGCAGGTTGCTATGGCCTTGTTGCTGCACTTGTTGGAGCCGTTGCAAATATTTTTCCCTCATATCAGGTGCTATCTCAGTTCTTCCACGAAACTGCCCCTGAACATACAAATGCATTAGCAACTATATCAAACATGAAGAATGTAGAGCATGGGTACAGTCACCTGACAGACTAGCATACCGGGTCATTTTGATTCTGAAAGGAGCTTCCAGGCCTCCACTGCATACCAGAAACCATTGAAGGGGAAAAAACTCTGCCGGGTATTCCAGCAGATTCACTAGGATTACTAGAATCAACAGATGCACTTCCATCATTAGCCTTGGCTGTCTGAGGCAACATCATTCTGTTACTAAGAGGGGATACCAAAGATTGCACCATGCTACTGTTTCCAGGTCTTTCATCAGTCCCCAAAATAGTTCTTTTTGCCATGTCAGAGACTGAAGGGACCGCACCAAGGGCTCCATTGCCAGAAGCCACACTTCCAGAAACAAGGGGAATACTAGATGAAGGCTGACCTGAGAGGCCTCCTCTAGCAATGCCTCGTACTCCAGTATCAGTAAGAGATGGAGAAGGCCTACGGCCAGGGAAGCTTGTGATATCTTCTTCTTTTGTAGCATTTGGCAAATTTACAGGAGATGACGGATTGGTGGTGCCTGTGTTTTCCAAAACACTTCGAGCAGAACTTGAACCCGGAAGAACAATTGGAGGCGTTGAAGCACCAGACAAACTATGAGGTGAAAGATTCAGTGGAGCAGGGATTGGATGGCTTCCACTCGGTGTTGCTGTAGCAGAAGTAATTGCGCAACTTTTTGAAGGTGGAGTCCTTGCTATATCAGAATTACTATCCTGGGAAGCTGAATCTTCTGCATGCTCCAGGGAGGAACTAACCTGCTGATTACATTTGAGTCATGATCATTTCTTGTACATCAATGTGAGCATCAAGCCAACAACTAATGACAGAGTAACTTATATAGGTCAACCAACATACTTTTATACATGTGACTACATCATTAAATATCCAACAGATGGAGAGAACAGAACACCTACCGGCCCTTGAGATGTTGATGATGCCAAAGATGGCTTCAATCCAAGAATCGGTGCAGCCTGCCAAACATTAAAATTTCATTTTCCAAGTTATTTTCCATGAAGAAGCCATTTCATTAATTTTCTGATAAAATATCACTTAAGAACCCATTTGTTACATTGAAATCAGTGAACACCATAACACAAGATAAAAAAGGCCTTTTTTTTGGTCAGTTAAAATATGGTTCAAGTACAACGTTAAAAAAAAAAAATGCAAGTAACAGCATGTCTCAGTAAATCACATTTTCACAAGAGAAAACTGATTTGAATTGGGTTATACAAGGCATGGTACTAGAATCTTCAAGCAGAACCAAAATGGGAAAAAAGAATACAAGATTTTACCTTGGAAAGAGGACCAATAGCAACCAGATCTTCAAGAGCATCCACCTTGTCTAAAGCTAAAGAGTTGTAGAGCTCATCAACATCACTAAATTCATCAAAGTCCTCCTACACAAATAATCAGGAAAGATAAGCATATTTAACAGCCAAAACCCACGAAAATGACCCAAGGAGATTATATTGCTGATGCTATTCTTATAAAAACAAATGATTTAGAATTAAATGGAAGATCCTTTCAACACCCAAAATTGAAGGAAAAAAAATCATAGAACAAAACCTGATTACGTTCAACATAATCGTCCAAGAAGTCTTTCACATCATTGACCTGCTCTGGACTCAATTCATCATTATCCAATAATCTCAAAATCAATTCTAACTTCATTATATGAGCTTTGTGCCGGGTAATTGATGTCTCCAAGTGTGTCTGAAGGGCAAAAACAACAAAAGGAAACAAAGTTACATCAAAACAACATATGTAGTCTCAAAATGTATCTTCTCGTTCAGTTCTACCAGTCTAGGTGGTTTTGTCTTCCCTTTCTTCACAGAAAGCCCTTCAATCTCAGCTTCAAAACTATCAATCTGGGATTCCAACTCTCCAACCTGCTCAGGGAAAGAGTTCACATTACATGCTAGTTTCGATTCACTAAGCATAAGTGCCTCCAAAACAACATTATATACAGAGAGAAGTTCCAGGCTAGTGGAAGTTAAAATGATTTTTTTTTTGAAAAAATACAACAGAAAGAAAATATTATGGGTATAACCAATGAGTTGCAGCATTTAAGACGCAAGCAAGAAAAGGGGGCAAAAAGGTTAGATTTCATACCACATTGTTCAACCAATCCCTTGTCTCTGATTTAGCCTTCTCCTTTGGATCCTACAATGAAATTGATGCATCACAGATAGTAAAGCAAAATGTACAATACCGAGACTGCATGCTTCCAATCAATATTAATATCATCAAGTGAGGTGGAAGGTTTCAAGATGTAAAGATTTATATAAAAAGCTGGCCAAGATGTAAGGAATACGTAGGGAAAAGAAAAAGGGGATCAATCTTGTATGTTTTACTACCAACACAAGCCCACAACTATTTTTGACTAAGATGGTTGAATATCAAACACCAACAAGGTCAAGTATAAAATTACACCAATTAGAGGTCTGTACTCCACTCTATCCCAGAATGAACCACTAGTTTTCTATTTTAGAACACTAACAGGTAATCATTTTGCCATGCGTGCAATGGCACAATATAAACCCGTACAGCAGACTCCATGTACAGACAAAAGGCTTAGTTATTCCTATGTTACCTAAAACACAGATCGGTCTGGTACGAGGAACGAAAATGGGAGCACAAATCGCTAATTGTTTGGAACATAATTCGATAAGGTAGTCTTCTTTGGTTCGTTTAGCAGGAACAAAATATGATTTTTTGGTTCGTTTATTAGGACCAAAATACAATTTATCAGTACATTAAAAGTTTTTATAATATATATTTCACCTTAATTAAAATAATATAAAAACATATTATATAAATAAAAAAATTAATTTTCATAAATTTATTGATAAAAAATTATAAAAACATTTTATATTTTTGAGAAATATAACAATAATTATAGCTTAACGCAACAAACAAACCATTTATCGACAATCTTTAAAGGAAATAGATTGATAGAAGCACAACAATTTTTAATACTTCGTTTAAAAAATAAATAAAGAAAGAAGACATTTATTATTCGGTGGCTTCTCTGGTTGAAGCCCTCTTCTGTAAGCTCGATTCATTGAATTGGATTGTAAACAATTGGGATCGGTCGATCAAATTTGAAAAATACAGCATGTAGAGTGATTAAGGTAACTCTGGTTTTTTCTTACAATTCATTAATAGATAATAAAACAATCAAGAGCTATGCATTGCATTGGTGCTTACAGTTTTAGGCTGTTGACCCAAGCCTTCTTTAGAGAATGCTTTTGTCTTAGTCTCTTTTTCACATATCTTAAATCTTTCCATTTCACGCTCAATTTGTTTCCGAGCATCCACCAGGGCCTGCTCATAAGATGCACTAACCTATGTTGACAGAAGTCAAAAGAAAAAAAGAACAATCATCAGTTTCAAATCAATAAGAACAATTATCGTAATAATAAAAATCTTAAGCATCACTAGAGGTAAAGGTGATTCACAGCACCACATAAACACAGTGTGAAAACAGTAACAACTAACAAATGCAATTACAATTACAAGTACAAGTACAAGAATTATTTGATGAAAACATAATGAATCAAAACAATCACTTAAAGAGACAAGGGATACAAGTAACGAACTTTTTTATCCTTGATCTCACTGGACTGAATCCATGTCTTGATCTGGTCCCTGTACCTTTGCAGCTTTTTGATTTCCTTCTTCAAGTCTGCCTCAAACTTTTCCTTCTGATTCGCATTATCAGTATCATAAACCTAACACAACATACAATCCAAAAAAAAAAAAAAACAATTTACTCAACAGTTCGAGTTGCGATTTTTCACTATAGATAAACTAAGAGTCGAACGAAAAAAAACATCATTCGATTCTTCGACACGTCTTTCTTCCTTTTTAAATTAAGAAAATGAATGGAAAACAATCTAATCATTAATCGAGAAAATCAATAAGCCAAATTTAAAATAGTTCAAGAACACTATAGTCACAGCAATGTTCGCTTCAATTTCACAGGAACTAAAACTAGAACTATCATTTAAGCGTCTACTTCCCAGCATTTCCTCGGAAACCAAACAGAACAGGTAAAACAAAAAAAAGAAAAAGGAAAATGAAAATGAAAAGGCATATTTGCATTCATGAAGCTTCAACGGCAACCTTGTTCCAGATGCTATCGAAGACATCAACGCCTTCCTGGACCTTCTTCAGAACACGATCGATTTCTCCTTGAAGCTTGCGACTCGCTCCCATTCCGGAATCGGAATGTTTCGAGGGCGAATTACAGAGAACTTATTTCAAAATGATAAAATGAAAAAACCCTAGCAATGATTGATTTTTCGATTTTACGCGTCGAGTGAGAATTTCCGTTACCCAGTAAGTTTTAAGAGCGTTTCAATCCTAAAACAATTAATAAGAAGAAGACGGTATATATATCGGGAATTCGGGATTCGGGAGTGGGAACAATGGAGTCCCATACGGCATCGTTTCAATACATAAAAGGTTAAAAATGGGCCGAACCGTTTTATTACAAAAAGCCCAAACACTTCTAACTTTTCTTTACTGTTACCAATGATTTAAAAGGAAATATATTTTTTTTAAAATTTTCTATTTATTTTAATTTCATAATTAACCTTGAGAAGACATATTTTACTCATTTAAATTTAATGAATGATTTTTTCCTAAAGCATTTACCGGAGCGAACCTAATCATTAATATTATGTATTTTATAAGCTTGTTAAGAGATGAATCGCCATAAATTTTAAAACTGTTTCATATCTAATATAAGGATTGAACCTTTAAAATAAGAGAAACATTACGATTAGAGAAATAAATTTAAGTTTTGGAATCAAATAATATTGATTTCCATCATCTCTCAAACAAAAAATAACATATTGATTTCATCAATTATATAATATATATTAGCATGTTAAATTAAAAAGTTATGATGTACAAACGAAAAGCAAAGTCTTTGAGCACTTAATAACACTAATGCTCAAATCAGATCAGTCCATCATGTTCCATTACATGAAAAACACAGTGATTAGCTGCTAATATCTATATGTTTTATGTAGTTGCTGCAAACTTTTATTCAATTAAAGATTGAATTGGGTTTTGGTTTTTTTCAAGTTGATCATAGATGAATCACAAAGTACAGCATTCTTCTCCGAGCCTCCGGTTCCGATGGAACTCCGGTCACTTTCTGTTTATCTACCTACGAAGATCGATTGATGGATCCCTTTTCAGTTCCAGCTGAGGCCATTCAAATCAAACTGTTTGCAGCTTGAAGCAGCATCAACTTCTTCATGGACATTTAAATCCAGCTTTGTTGCAAAATAAGGTAGTCTATTAACTGTTTGCAGCTTGAAACCTTCTTGATCTTCATTTCTGCCATTAAATTTCCCCTCAGAGAAGCTGCCATGCCCTTTCTCTCCTTGTAATCCTACACTCATGGATAAATCACTGGTACTTCTATCAGCAAAGAACATTCTTCTTTCTGCATCATTGCCTAGTTTCATGTCGGTGAACGGTTTCAGCTCGGTTTGTGGTACCAACCGATCTTCCGGGACATGATCTCTTTGCTCCATGAATGAAGTGCTGTTGTAAGTTCTTAAAAAAATCCCATTGTTGTGTATTTCTTGCTCTTTCTGAGATCCATCACATGATGTCAAGCAACTATCCATTGAACAATCAGTAGGTGGAGTTGCTTGTGTTTGTCCTTGCTGGGGACATAAACCTTGCAAGTCTTTCAAATCCGAAAAAGCGGAGTTCAGGCATTGGTTGGACACTTTGGACACTAATTCAGATAGCTGAACTTTGGCTGCTTCAAGTCCCATGTTACCCAAATTTTGTCTTCCAAGTGTCTCTTGAGCTTTCTCCAACACTGCCTGTAAATATTTCCCTTGAGCCTCAATACGAAGCTGTAAATGTCGCTGCACCTGGTTCGATATCGAACTTATCAGACCATGGCTTAACTCAACTACAATAAAAAGCATTACCAAAAGGAATGTTATGTACCTCAAGCTGTTCATGCAGCCTTCTCTGCACTTCGATTTGCATTTGCAACGCTTCGCCGATCTGTAATCCTCTGTAGTTCATCAACATCAAAGTCAATACATGAAGAAAAAGATGATTGAATGCAAAACTATATGTGAAATGATTATTAATCATTAATCATCTTACTTGTTTGTTTGAGGGCCAATACTTAAGTTATTCATGTGAGTTCCAGTTGCTTCAGACATTCTATCACCTGTCATTGCAACAGCACCTATGTCCATTGAGTTTAAATTGTTAATTATCAAAAAAAATGAAAAGCTCTAAACTCAAAATTAGCATTTGAAGTTTACTATATCCATTTTATAAGATGAAGGGGAACACAGTCATCTTACCTATCTTGTTGCTGCCATTATTAGCTTGTCCATGGAGATTCTTACTGAGTCTGTATTTCTGCAGCCAAAAGGAGAGATCTAATTAGCCCTTGTAAAATATAAACTAACTCGTCTGCACCGTGAAACCCGAGGTTTCACTGGATGATGTCGATAAATTACCTGCAGATGACTCTTGAGATGGTATAAGGTAAGGCCAGGAATCCCCATTAGTTTCATTACTGTTTTAGGAGTAGCCTCTGCAACACAAGTGAAAAGAAAAAGGTGCAATCATTTGTATTAGCCTAAGACAGTTTATGCATGGATTTAATCTGGGATTTGTTCAGATTTTGTGTACTCACTGTCAGCGCCTCCGAGCTGATTGACAGCCTCGATGAACCGCTCATGAAGATCGGGCGTCCACTTGAGTCTTGGCTTGGCGTCGGTTGAAAGAACAAGACCAGAATCTCCAGGGCCATTCCCTCCTTGAAGGAACAAATGCCTCTCAGGGTGGATGTTCTTCCCTTGATGTTGGTACATTTTTCTGTCTCCAAAAGAAAGTACTCAAACATGTAAGTTGTTAAGGCTTGTTGTTGAACCAGATACAACTAAATAACCATGCTCGGTACACGTATCGGCTTCGTTCTTTTACCTGATCCAGTCGCTTCGATCTTCTGTTCTTCAAGTTTTCCACAGACTGCTCTTACTTAATTACTTGTTTTATAACCAAGTCTTACAAGCCAAAGATGAACCCCCAAGCAGGGCTTTTTATAAAGCAAGATAAGAGAAGCATAGAATCTGGGACACAAGTAATGGAAAAACCTGACCGAATCCAATATTCACAGTGAGTGAAAAATCAACATTGCCCCTTCTACTTTGTTAACTGTGGGCCAAATCTACTTTCCATTCTAAGACAGTACAAGCCATTTGAATTCCTCAAAACACCTCAGGACTTGCACTAGGAATCGATCCACCAAATATAATATATGTATATGTATATATGTATGAATGTATGTATGTATGTATGTATGTATGTATGTACGTATTCGTCCCTACTGGCAAAGGCAAAGAATCATATTCCCAGATATTAGAGTTGGGGAGTCGGATTAGGGGAATCCACTATGTTGTGTTTGAGAGCTCTTCCATGGTCTCAATTTCAAAGAAGATTCTTCAACTCTTATACCTTTGTTCTTCACCTTGTTGTCGATTTTTTTTTTTTTTGCTTTCAGGTTGTCAATGTATGCACACAATGCAACTAATGAGAATATAAATAAGGTTTTTAGTTTCATGTTATCTGATATTAAAGGTTGCAGATGGAGACACAAACAAAGTTTTAACTGGTTTTTATGAAGAGAATTTAGAGAGAAGATTCTTTTTGACTGGTTCATCTAGAAATTTTGGAATTAGATACATACAAGAAATGAAAATAATTGTTAAATAAATAAAAATGGGGGAAGAAAATAAAAGATGCTCTTCTTTGGAAGAGATTGTTTGGGGGCAAGGAATGGAATATGGAATACATTCCCTTTTGTCTCCTTCAGTAAGTTTGGTACTTATCCAGCCCTTTCGAAACTCCTTAAATATCCGTATTCAATACATACCCGTATTCGATAATCGCAGTCTCTAATTGTTTAGAAGGAATGAAAGGGACCCAAATTACCTTTTGCGGTGTTTGAACAGGCAAAAGACAGCCGGCTCCTTGACGGTGAATCCTAAGCACCTTGAGACCTTAATTAAAGCAGGTAAATTGTACTTGCTTCCATACTTTGCCCATGGCCCTGTACATGACAACTTGCCCCTTGACTTTGTGCTTTTGTGTGTGTCCCGTGCTTTCCCTGATTCTCTTGCATGAATCTATACGCTCCTCTTTCTCTATTTCATCACTTTTCTTATCTTAATTAACCCCTTAGACAAGGCTCCTTATATTTACATATATGTATAAATCCATGCAAATTCTTCCTTTTTCCTCTCTTCCTGCATGAACCAGCACGTAAAAAAAACATGGAAATACGGACTATATAATCATGCAGGCCATCAACTCGTCATTTTTTTCCTCTTCAAGTGCTCGTATCGGACATCCGTTAGAGTGAGTTGCAGTTGGGAAAGCTAAAAACAAATGTGTCAACTGCAAGTTCATGATGCTTATGCTGTATTTTGTTAAAGCTAGTATGGGGGGATCGATCCAGTCTTTGGCAATAACCAGGAATTATGCTATACCTATTTAAAATAAATATATATAAAAGAATAATATCTTCATGATCAAAGAGTTATTGCAGAATAAATTCGTAATATTAAGTTATCAAAGACCAAATCTGTGCCAAAAATCATAAGAACCAAGAAATAAAAACTTGATGATATGATGGATACATATATCTCCGGTATATATATATAGGCAGATACGCCATTAAAACGAGTGTTTGAGAAATTTCAAAGTAAAACAAAAATTAGAACTCTTTTAACAGTTTTTGTTTTAAAGCAATTATAAATAAAATTCCAATACCTTGTGTAATGTTGTTAGAGTTGTGTGACCCAAATTTTAAGAGATTACTTGCAAGTCAAGTTAAATAAAAATATATTTTCTTTCTAGAAGATTTAGTATTTATTAGTATAATATATTTAGCATTTATTAGTATAGTTTATTTGACTTATTAATTTAGCCTATAAATAGGCTCTTTTACAATCTTAGAAAGATGACACTCATTAGATTAGAACTCATAACACATTCAGAGAATTTTGTGTTTACGTTTTGAGGGTTCTTTGTTTTTCGGGTTTTCGGGGTTTAGTTTTATCTCCATCTTTTGTACTCTTCATTCTTTTGCCATTATAGTAAAATTATCTTTGCCTGTGGTTTTTTTATCCTCTTTGGAGGGATTTTTCCGCGTTAAATTTGTGTGTTCATCTTCTCAATTTCTTCTGTTATTTTTACTTGTTTGTTGCTTAATCGGGACGATGCTAACAAATGTCTTCTCGTTAGTTTTCGGAAAAATCTATATATATACATACATACATATTATGCAGTTTGGGAGAATCTGATATCAATACCTTTACACAAAAGTAAAAAAAGGCAGAATCCCTAAATAGTTTGCTGGCATGTGGACCGGAATATATAAGGCATTGCTTCAGATATAAATGAGCTCACTTTTCGAGAAATGTTCAGATTCTTTTATTTTTTTTAAAGTATTCATGTAATACATATACGAGAGGAGAACATTGGTGGGTATGACTAACTGACTATGAATATGACAATTAATCCATGAATAAAACATGAATAATACTTTCTAGTTTTGAAATTAACCATGTTTTCAGTTTTCACCATAATTATTACAAAACAAATATATATAAATTTTCCCATTTTATCAGCCCTATTATGTTGACAGACAAAAGTAATTTTGCTTAGACAAAAAAACAGGTACTTTGAATTTCATGTTTCAAAAGTACATATACCTTAACCTACTTGCTAGTACTTTATTTCATGATCATTTCCAACATTAGTGTAATAAAAAAAATTCTCTACTTTTCCTCATGTTATCAAAATAATTCATTTGTTATGTTGAAAACTGCTTGAACGGTACAAAAGGAATGGTTTAACTTTTGCATGCTGTTACATGCAAACTGTCACCATATCTCCAAGGATGATATTCTTTCACTTTAAGAAGAGGGGAACATTGATATTTATTCTTCCTTGTACAGACATTGTTCCTTTTTATAAATTCTCTGCGGTAATCTAATTTTACTTTTATCAAGCTCTGAAAACATGCTAAGAATATCATATTTATCACTTGTTATATGTTGAATGCAATTCATTATATCTACAATCATAATAAATACGATAGGACAAAAAATAATCCATATTCATCGCTACTCCTTATATTTATAATCGCGATAAATATAATGTGATGAGGAGAACACGTTCACGATTATGATTGGCCGAAATGGAAAGTGAGAAATGACCACGGAATGCTATTCCCTTGTGGGGGGAAAAACAAAAAGTTAAAAAAAAAAATTCCCAAAGAATTGGAATCTAAGAATCTGAACTCAAACTAAAGCCAATGAGTCATATTCTCAAGTCAAGAATTTTTATTTTTTATTTTAAAATTTTTGTTTTTTTTGGGGGGGGGTTTATTTATTCTTCTCAACCCAAAGCCACAAAAAATGGGTTCTCTCTCCCTTTTAGCTTAATTTAGTTGGATGCGTTGGAGCATTCATAATTAATTCACAAACTACTGAGACCACTTTACCAGAATATTGCCTAGTTTAGAGATTGCTTATGTTTTATTTTGATATGTAGCTTGAGTATCGTCCCTTTGCGTTATTCTTTTAGCTTTCATTGGCTGACAGCAACAACGAACTCATCGTATCATCATCTTCGCCCCATTTTTTCTCCTATACGTACACACCCCAGTTTAAAAGTTTTCAAAGCTTTTCACCATTTGTTCTTTTACTTTCAATTATAATATATTATATATATGACTGTTGGTGTATGTATAGGTTGTGATAAGATTATCCCACTTCAGTTGAAAGCACTGATATTAATTTCATTGCATCTGATACATTTTTCGTCGCCAAAGAATATGATTCCATGGGCTGAACATAAAAATTTGAGGTTGGCTCATGAGTTTGAGATAATGCATGGCACCGCCATCCTCATTTATATTTAGACAAAAATACCGTTTCGGTCGCTCTGAGACGGATTGGATTTAGGGATGGATTCGGGTCATCTCTGGTTCTTGCAAGAAAAAGGTCAATTATGAGAGCATCAGTGCTTGTGTTCCAGGATGCCTTCTTAGTAAGAGAGAAAGGAAAGGATATATGATTGAAGAGTTAATTGCGTCAAATATCCTCAAACTATGACCCTCCTTCTAAATTAATCCTTAAACTTTAAAATGTTCTAATTACATTATTTATTATCGATGTTATATCAATCATATCTTTTCATTATTGAAACCGTTAATTTAACCATTGAATGACAAGTAAAATTTTATGTAACATAATTTAAAATAAAAACTTTAAAGAAAAATGAATATTGTAAAATTCTTAGTTTTGAGGTTTTCTAATCTTTTACAAAACCATCTTTCACATTCTCTTTTTTTTCAATTTTACTTTATTCTTAATTTTTCATTTTAAATTATGCCACATAAAATTTTACGTGTCATTTCATAGTTAAATGAACAATTTCAACAATGAAAAGATATGATTGATGTAATTAAAACTTTTTAAAGTGTGGGGATGTTTAAAGCAATTAAGTCATGATTGAAAGGTGATCCTATTGGGGAACTAATGCCTACACTTTATACTTAGTGCCCAAGGCTACTACTTATTGGCTGATGAATGCAGAGTGATTCCATATTGTACCAAATTGGAAGATGTAAAGTGGTCTCCATCATACTAATTATTGGACTAGTTGCTTGACAATCAAAACCTTCTTGTTATGATATAACAAATACGGGATATAATAATTTAAAAGTATATTTTTTTTAAAAATGTAACATATTTTGGTCTAACATTAATTTACCTTGGGTTTAAATAACATAGTGCATGGGTGAAATGGTAGTAATTGTTGTGTGAATATATGCATGATCGTCCAACACATGGAAGAAGAATATGTGAGTGTTTTTAGAATTTTCTTTTACATGACTTCTCTCTTTCTCTAATATTAATCATACATTGAAGAACCAAATCATAAAAGGGTGATTATATACAAATATGTAGATCCATTGAGTAGTCTTCATGCATAGTTGCAGATTGGGGGAATATTAGACCAATGGCAACTACATTTTGAAAGGAAGTTGAAATGATAAGTGTCCAAACACCATCCATGCCATCTTCTTCTCTTAGGGTCTGTTTGATTGCCAGTAAAATATTTTCTGTAAAATGATTTCGGGAAAATGTTATACTTTTCTGTAAAATGATTTACTGGAAAATATTTTCTGGTGTTTGATTGAATCTGTGTAAAATATTTTCATTTGTTTGGCATATTTCACGAAATATTTTTCAAAAATTGTTTTTACATATATTGATATATATTAATAAATTTTATATTTTAAATTATTTTTACATATATTGCAATGATTTATTTATAATAATACTCAATTATTAAGCTACAATATTAATCGTTATAAATTGAAAAAATTAATATCAAATAAATTATTTGTAATTGTGTTAAAAAAACAAGTATTGAATAATTAAAAAACAAGTTCTTGGAAAATCGATAAATAGAAGCAATTTTCTACCGGAAATGAAGGAAGGAATGAAGGAGGCGATAGAGAGGAAAGCACGGAAAATGTCTTACGGAAATTGAAAGGGTAAGACATTTTCCCTAAAATGTAACCCATTTTCCCTTGTTTTGGAGTTCATTTTCCAAATGGAAAATGTTTTCCGCCAATCAAACGCTGAAAAAGTTAGAAATGATTTTCCGAAAAATCAATTCCTTCAATCAAACAGATCAATAAACTAGGAGAAAGGGGGTGTAATGTTCCATAAAAAGGTCACCCTTCTCAAACACCATCCATGCCATCTTCTTCTCTTAAGTTCACATTCCTAAAATAGTTCCATGAAAGGTAGCAACATAAATAAAGCTTTAGTTTAATAGTATTATTAATATCCCTTTGCATATAGTTTAGTAGTATAGAGAGTCAAGGCTGTCCATTTCATGCATATATTCCCAAACCATTTTCATTGCTTGTGGCTATATGTATAATATATAAAAGGGTAGCTAGGTCCATGGAACTTAGGTATCCTGGTCCAACTGCATCTTTTGGTTTTTCCTACTTTTCTCCCTTCTAATCTTCACCTCGTTTCATTCCTTTTCACTTCAAAGAGATTTGTTTCAAAAACTTCCAAACAACACCCAAACATAGATTTTTTTTTTTTTTAAAGGCTAATGATAAGAAGGAGGAGGAGGAAGAGGAGGCAGCTTATGATCTTTACCATTTTATCTAGGCAAACTTCATACTATTATTATACTCGGATAGACTCTTACCTTATGTTTGAATAATTAATAATAAAAGAAAAGGAATGGAATGGAAGGCTAGAAAAGGTGAGGAATATATTTTCCTTGTCTAGATAGTTAAAATTAATAAAAGTAAAATAAAAAAATATTTTTTTTGGTTTGGTTAAGATGTAGAAAGTAAAATAAATTATTTGCTTAAGTAATTTTTCAAGTATAATCTTTCTTAAAAACATATATTAAATAAATTAAATTATAAAAATAAAATATCAATTTTCTTCATAAAAAATTAAACGAAAAGTATAAATTAATTTGATCTAAATTTAAAATGATAAAGACCCTAATAATTCAAAAAGTAGAAAATAATTTTGATAGTTTGTTAATTTAATTCACATATTAAAAGTAAAAAAAAGGTCATATTCTTAAGAATTATAATAATCCAATAAAGCAAAAGTTGATTATTTTAAAAATAGAACCATTTACAACAAAGTAAGAAATTGTTAAAATTTAAGGAAAATATATATATTCGGAAGCAAATATTCAAAATACAAAATCATATTAAAGTAAAAAAAAAAAAAGGTTTGCATTTAGTCTCAAAGAAAGATCATCTATGGCCCAAAGTTCTAAGATTCAACTATAAATGGGAGGGACTTCTACCTAATTGTTCTCTTAGTAAAAAAAATTTGATGATGCTACTTTTATTAAAGTAAAATAGAGTTATTACTTAATTAGAATTCTAAGTATCTTAATTATCACTTAATTAATATTAGATTTAATTAAAAAAATTAATAGAAATACCGGGCATGCTTTATTGAAAAACCAAAAGTAATAATAAAACTGATCACCCATAAATGTAACCCAAATAGAAAAATAAATTATAATTATAAACTATATATTCTCATCAAATTTAGTAAAATTTTTATTTTTAAATAGAAAAAATACGAATTAGTTTATACTTTTTTAAATAGCTTTAGTACTTTAGGTAAAATATATTTACTTTAATAATAAAAAAAGGGCTTTTATGAGTAAAAATCATAGATTAAGAGCTTATTTAACTACAAAAATAGGTTGAGGACTTGTTTATTAAATTAAAAAGTGAGTTGAAGGGGAATAAAAAGAAAATAATAAAAAAAGGAGGGCTTAGAAGGCAATTAGCCACGTTTCAACTTTAGTGCCGCCACACCCACAAGCGGCACCAATTCACTTTCAAAACTCAAAATGGTAAATTTGCATGTCATGTCCTTGAAACTGCATATCATTACATTTTAGTCCTGTGCCGCCTATGAGAAAGGCACCATCGGTGCTGCCTATCGAAAGGCACCTTTGGTGCCGCCTTTCCATTACCCTCCTTCAGCCTTTTTTTTGTATTATTTTGGTAAAAAAAAAAATTTTGTATATTATTTTGGTATTTTTTTTATTTCTTTTAGTATTATTTTAGTAAAAATCCCTAAGTTCATATGGTGTGGTTATATGTGATTATAATATATATATATATATATATATTATATTTAAATTATGAATTTGTGTTGCGTGAATATGATTTGAATTATTTACGATTTGGTATAAAAAAGTGAGATATGGACTAAACTATAAAGAAATTATTATATGTGCTAAATGTGCCCAAGTGAATGTAATAAAGGATAGGTGGCCACGTTTGCACGTGCGTATAAAACAAACAATTGTTATAAAATAATTTTAAAGCGCGATTTTATTGCAAGCATACTGGTCAGTTGTAATATTTGTAATGTTACAATGGAACACCAGAGTATTCCAATGATCGAACCCAAAGGAGATAGTGATTGAGTGATGGATAGCATAAACTATAGAGTCTAAGTGGCTACCGATATGATTTTATAGTATGGCAAATCATAACAAGAAAATTTTGTAAGAAAATTAAATATGTTAATCTAGGGACTAAATTGCAAAAAGTACAAACCTAAGAAATTAACCAGTAAATGAATAAAGGTGGTTGGTTGATTCTGATGTGGTTCGGCGATCCTCAAACGAGGGAATTAAATCTCTTAAATTACTAAGTGGCTCTGTTTTATCTTTCAATCTCAATTTTATCGACTTAGATGAATTAATTCGATTTATCTCTCGGTCTCAACGGTTAATCCGAGACTAATGAATGGGTGCACAAAAAGATTACCTCTCAGTCTCACTTGCCTAGATATTCCCTTAGGGGCGTCACTTCCTAATTTTTTAAATCTATTCGATTTAGTCCAATTTATTACGATTTAGTCCTTTATCTGAAAATCAACTTACCCACATCTCCATCAACCAACCCCCTTTTTAGGTTTAGCTACTCATGTTGAAAATAAAGAGAATGAACATGGAAATAAAAAGTAAGGAAGTCGTTAAAGTAAAACTTAAGAAAAATATAAAAGTTTGGATTTTTATACAATAAAACTTAAAAACATGAAACTAAAGACATTCAACAAGGAAATCTAAAACAATAAACATAAAAGGAACAAACTTTAGTTGATTGAAAGTAAAGGAAACTGAAATATATTAAACTAAAGCTAGAAATGTCTTACAACCAAGGTATAGGGACTGAAAGTGTAAATAAACCTAAGCTACAATGATAACTAACTTAACTAACACTAAGAACATCAAGAACAAGAAGTAAATGCAGAAAAATAAACTCTAAAGCTAAGAAAGAAGAAAAGAAAATGAAAACCCCATAAAAGTTGCAAAAAAACTAAGAGAAAACTAAGGCTAAAACTAAGCTAATGTGTGTCTAAGGCTAAAACTAAGCTAATGTGTGTCTCTCTCCTCCTCAGCCAAAATTGGTTGTTTTAGGTTGAATGCTGATGAATTTTTGTTACCAAAATTGTCTCTACACGAGCCTTGGGTGATTGGTGGATCGGATGAACAAAAACTGCCATTTTTTTTTCCAATTTTGTCCCCCTCACAATGTTGGTGACACGATACATAAAAGAGGATATCGCCATACCTCTGACAATGACGTGTTAATAAAATAGAAACAAGTTGGTAAAATTGATAACGATGCTAATAAAAATCATCCAAAATTTTGACGTGACGTGTATGTTAGCACAAATTTAACATGATACTGGCCATAATATCTAAAATATAATAAAATAATTATTTTAATATCACGTGGATTTTAATTACAAAAAAATACACTTATTGAATATTAATTTATTATAAAAGTTGAAATTAAAACTAATTTTTTTTACTTTACTTTACTAATTACTTTAGCAAATAAATAAAATTTAATTGGTTCTATTTAATAAAAATAAGCAAAAAAAAAGTGTAAAATAGATAACAATCGAGTCAAAGTTCTCAAAACAAAGAAACACTCCGCCGACCATTTTAGTCCCTTTAAAAATTTAAAATTAGAAGTTAGGATTCTAAAAATAAAAAAACTTTATTTAATCCATTTAAAATTAATGAAATTATAAATTCATATATAATAAAATTATAATTTCCCAAAATTTTGTTAAATTCGCCCTGTATGACTTAATATAGTTTTATATTTATATTTGCTAGCTATATTTTTCTACTTCATTTATTTGTTTTTGATCGATTTATTTCTACTTTTTGTTGGTTGGCTAGTAGTTTTATTACAAGTACTATTTAATATTATCTTTTAGTAATTAAAAGATAAAAGGCCATGAAAAGAATGTGTAAAATTAAATATAAAATAACTAATTTTTTTACCCATGTGAAGCACGAGTTTTTATTTATACAAATTATTTGGAATATAATATATTTGTAATATTGCGAATATATTATATGCGTAAATTTTACGCGAAAATATTAAATTTTAAATAGTATTAAAAACTATTTTACCGAGATAATTATGTGTATTAATTAAAATATACTTCATTTTTATTAATATTTTAATAAAAATATAAACATATATTAAACAAAATGATTTAATGGGAGACAAAACTATAATCATAATTTTATGTACAATAAAAATTAAGATAGTACCGTAAAAAAGTAATATTCTTTTAATTTTCATGTAAAATTTCTGAAAACACTAAAGTTTAAATATTATTAAATGCCTGTTTGTACTAATAATAAGTATAAGTTACAAAAATAAATAAATTTATTTATTTAAAGTTGAAGCAAAAATTAATTAATAAAAATTCTATATTAGAAAATTATCTAATTTCAACCAAATAATGCTTAAATAAATTAAAATGCTATATAAATATATAAAATTTAGACACTACAATGTTAAAATAATTCAGGCAACCATTGTTGTTTTTGATAAGCTTTTTTTCCAAATAATGTATATGCAAAACACTTATTTTATTAATATTTAAATAAATATAATTTATTTCTTCACTAATGTTGAAAACTGAATGATACAGGAAGATTGAAAAATTCTACTTGTGCGACATGGTCCGTATAAAAATTGCCACAGACTCCCTTATTTTGCCACTATAATTATTTCTTCAACAAGAAACGAGACTCGACTCACACAAACTCTAACAATTAATAAAAATATATATTTAAAAAACGAAACCCACTTTAAATATAATTAAAAAATAAATATTTTAAAACTCAAACAGCTATCCCAAAATTTAAAATTTTCATATAATTTTCATTTATATAATAATACACATATAACATGCATGTAAGATAATAACTAATGTACATATAAACAAAAACATATCATATCATAGCATATATGAATAATGCTTGTATGTAATTCTTTTCCCCATTTTCTTGATTGAAAAGAAATATTTTGATTTTTCTTTTATGTTTTATAAAGCACCATGTCAAGAATATTCATAAGGAAATTTCAAAGTTACAAGGACCACCATGATTGTGGATATATTAGGATATGAATTATTTTCCCTTTTTATCTCAATTTTTCATATATCAACATATAAAAAGTTCATTAATTATTTTAAGGAAGAGTATTTGATGCAATTTGTCGGCATATAGATCTCATGTACCATCGTTAATAATAAAATGATACATCGTTACCTATGTAAAACAAAAACTATTAAAGGGTTTGAACATTAATATAAATAACTTTATTTTTAAAATAAATATTAATTTATATTTATTAAACTTAAATAAATACAAAATATCAAATTCATGACACAAAACTCAAAATCCAAATTCAAAACCTAAAACTTGAAACTCGAAATTTGAAAAAAAATTGTTATTAACGGTACATGAGACTTATACACCAACTGTGCATATGATATTAATCATTAATCCTCATTTTAGTCTTATAACTCAAGGTTTTGTTTAATAGGAATGAAAATAAAGAGAATTTGTAATTCAGCCATTAAATTAACAAGTTATATATATATATAGACAAAAGATCTCAACAGTTTGTATCACTGAAATGATAAAATAAAATTACGTTGATATTAGCAAAGAAAAAAGATTGAAAGATCAATTTATTGAGATTAATTTCAATAAACATAAATTCTACTAAAAATGCAAACAATTATTACATAAATATGTATTTTAGATAGCTAAGTTGAAACCCAGATAGAAGCTAGAAAAGCCTCCAATTTTTGTGTTGGAATATGAAGATGGTAGACATATAACTATGGTGGTGGAGGTCCAAATCCAGGTGGTCCAGGTGGCCCTGGTGGACCCATTGGACCACCAAAACAGTCTCCAAGCAGCCAGCAGCAACACAGAAAGCTCAAACTGCAAAAATATACACAATTTCTTATGCTTCCTTCATATTTGGATATAAATACCAAAATATAATCTTTCAAACCCCTAATGAACTTACCAAGAACCAATGAAGTCACAAATGCCACCGGAAAAACCCGGTCCGGGAGGAGGACCGCCCCATCCCGGAGGTCCTCCTGGTCCACCTGGCCCCATTTTGATTTCTCCCTAGCAACAACTGGTGAACTTACACTTGACAATGGAGGGAAACCTGATAAGAAAAGCTTGAAACTTGTGTCACCAATCATGGAAGGTGGCTTTATAGGAATGAATTTGGTTTACTTAAACGAGAAGGATCCATCTGTCTATGAGCCACATTTTCTTTAACGTAATTTAATTCTGCAACTACCATTCTTATTAAACCTACCACTCTCGAAAGCTGGTTGATAGTCACAAAGCTGTTTTTTATAAAAGTTATAATGTCTCCCAGGGCAATCGGTTTTCCTCATACTTTCTCCTGTTTTGGCACCATCTATGCCAACCGACACACCTTCAATCTAGTATATGCTTTGTCGATTGAGTCTTAGTTCAATTAGTATGGACATTGATATCAATGTAAGAGAACATGGTTTGAGTGCGTTGAAACATATTATCCTCCTATCCATGGGTTGAGGAGCAATGGGTGAAGCCAGAATTTTTTTTTAGTTGGGCCGAAATATCAATTTCTTTTTTTCATTTTTTAGAGGGGTCAAAGTATAGTTTTACCTTTACGAATTTAAAATTTTAAAAATTCCATTTTAGGAGAGTCGAAGCCCTTGCCAACGCCCCCATTGAGGAGGGACTATGGATAGTTTTAGGCATTGTGTCAAAAAGAACAAATATGATCAGAATTTATAATGAGATTGTTAGATAGAGTTAATGACTGAAATTAGGAGGTATTAAACCCTAAAATCAAAATAATGTTTTATGTATGGTGAGTAAACATATGAATAGGCAATACTTCATCTTAACTCCCTTCCTTTTCTTAAAATGGTTACTCTAGCACCTCGGTCGGTTCTTCTATCTCTGTTTGTTGAATTGGTATAATTCTTGTTTAGTCCTTATTCTTAATAATTGATTTACATTTTAGTAAGATTCATTTTAGTTTAATTTAATCTTGAACACACAGATCCTAGCTTTTATATTCAATTTTTGTAACAAGGTGAACATATTGCTCTTTGCCATCATAATGTTATTTTTAAGGCAAAATATGATTTTTTTTTGATAATTGGGAGAGGGGAATGGGATTATTTGGGATTGAAAATATGAAACATTGACATCATAATTTTTTTTAATTCTAATTTGTTTTTCGTTTTGGTACTTATACTATGCTCAAATTTAAAATTTAATTTTTATATAATTTGATACTTGTACTATGCTCAGATTTACTCTCTTCTCTCTTTTTTAATCTGACCGATCGATGATTGGACACAATGATGACCGCGGCTAGAAGAGAAGAGAGAAAGAGGAGAAAAAAATGAAAACAAAATGATAAAAAAAAAGTAACCCACAAGGAAAATATTTTTTTGCTATAAAATATCTTATGTTTTCATTCAAATTTGGCATCGCTGGCCCCTTCGTTTATTTTAATTTTCTAAATGAAAAATGATTTAATTGCTCATAAGGGTCTCTACAGTCAACCTTCAAGTCAACAGCTTTAGCTAACGGAAGTAAAGTACAAGCGCCGCATGATAAAAAAGGTAACGCCGTTTGGGTCAGAGACCACTTTAGCTAACGGAAGTAAAGTACAGAGGGTTAATTGGATATTTTGAAAGAACAAACCCCAAAGTACAGGGGTCAATGGTGCCATTAACCCTTATGAATATGATGTAAAAAAAACAGACGCAAATCTAAAATAAATAGGAAGCCAAGCCACCTACTAGACCTGTATATGGGCCGGGCCGGGCCCAAAAAATTTCAGCCCGCTTCCTAGGCCCGGTCCCGGCCCGAAATATGGGCCTGAGATTTTGTCCAGACCCGGCCCGGGAAAAGAATATGGGGCCCAATCCCGGCCCAGCCTGTTTTAATTAAAATTAATTTTTTTTGATAAAATTAAAACTAATTGTTATTAAAATTAATTGTTAGTAAAATTATTAAATTATTAATTGTTAATTGTATTAATTGTTATAACAAAATCTAACATTTGATTAGTTTACATTTTTGTATTATCAAATATTTTTGTATTATCAAATATTTTTGTAAACAAATAAGTTTACATTTTTTTTATCTTAAAACCAACCAATATTAATACATGTGCAGGATATTTTGTTACATAAAAAAAAATATTTTTTAAAAACTTAAACATAAAAAATATATATATTTTTTAAACATAAAAAACTTAAAACATAAAAAACTTAAACTAGTATATTTTAAACATAAAAGTATATATTTAATATATTTTCAGGTCGGGCCAGGCCCGAGCCAAAAAAATTCTGCCCGAGGCCCGGCCCATTTTCTAAACGGGCCTCTTTTTTTGCCCAAACTCATATTTCAGGCCTATATTTTTACCCGAACCCTCTCATATTTCGGGCGGGCCGTCGGGCTGGGCCGGGCCGCCCGGCCTATAGACATGTCTACCACCTACCAATCTTTATTATTTTTAGATTATTGGGCATGCCACGTGTTTCTTTTCATTTATGGTTGTATAGATATGAAAAAAAAATACTAATTAAATATATGTACATTATATATAAAATAATTAATTAAATTAATACTACGAGTTAACAGTATTTTTATCTTTTTATATTTTTACATATTTAATTAAGACAATTAAAAAAATTATTTAAGATTTGAACACAATATAAAAGAATTTTTGCCACTTATATTTTTATAAAAATACTTTCTAATATAAAATAGTTTTTTAATTTATAGGTATCACTTAAGCAATGTCGATAGCCTCGGATTGATGTTTCTGCTTCCCCTTTGAATATACACACGCATGCTTCCTCTACGTTGAATTGCTTTGTCTTAATTTGTATAATTTAAAAGGCGATTAGAAAAAATATTTTTACTATGAAGTGAATTGAGTTTTAACTCGATTGATTTAGTATTGTTGTCAGTGTAGGAGGACATAGATTCGAGTGCAGTAAAGCGTATTATCCTCTTATTTAAAATTTTGGGAGGAGTTATGGGTTAGTTCTAGAGATTCTATAAAAAAGAGTAGATGTGAAAATAAATATCGTCGCAAAAGACCATAATTCTATCTAAAACTCATTATAATTGGATGCACCTAAGTTTGCAAGATTTTAAAATTGTCAATGGCATAATAATAACCATAAAAATAATAGTCATAATAAATAACTTATGTGATTAATATGGTATAAATATCATTGGTCACATACTTGATATACACCCAAACATTTCATTAAACTCTATCAAGATTCTATTAAACCGAAAGGAGATAATGCGGATATGAATCTAATTTATGATAAAATTGACACTGAATCAAATTTAGCATACAAAATGATAACTCTAATGGTTTGGATGATACTAACACATCTAGAAATAGAAGGCTTTTTCGGGATCATGATTAAAATATTTTATTCTATTAGAGATAAAAATAATTGAATTTACTGTATTATTTTATTTGTTTTCATTATTCAACATGTTTTTTTCTTTCTTACTTTAAAATAATGTTTATTTGCTGCATTTGTTCTTACATACTTAGCTTTTAGCTTTTAATAAAGGATATGAGAAATTATCAATGTTATATATATATATATATATATATATATATATATAATCGAATCACATGCATAGTATATTAAAAGTTTATTACTCCAATTACATTAGTCAATTCACATGATTGGTTAAATCAACTTGATCAACAATGATGCTCGAATAGAAGAGGCGTAATTGAGTCAAGCCAAACTTAAAATAGTATCAAGCTCAAACTCGAGCCCAACTCAAAATTTGGGATTCAATATTTAAACTTGAGTTTGTTTATCAATTTTCATACTCGAGCTCAGTTAAAATTGTTCATATCCAAACTCGAGCTTATTCATAATAAAAAATATTAAAATGAAAAGTCTAATTAAGCTTGTAAACCGTCCTAATTAAGTATTATGATACTTGAATTCTGGTTTTATTGCTTGAACTTGGGTCAATATAATCGAATTCGAATATTTTTCGAGTAAAACTCGACTATCTAACAAACACCCCAAGTAGCCTGGTGTCCACTGCAAATAAAGATAGTTTTGGGTAGGAAAAAGGTTAAAAATGTGTATCCCCCCATTCATATGTTGTCTAGTCTCCATTAAACTAAACAGTGTACAGTTTGAAACACAGAGAGCTTTAACAACTGAGAAATAAAAATATACATAACTTATAATCAAGGTTCCAACATATTGCAATTATTTTTCATCTAGGTTTTGTTTATTAGGAATGAATATTAACACAGTTTATAGTTCAGCCATTAAATACAACATTTTTTACTGATGTGATAAAAATTAAACTCATGCAAGAAAACCAAGATTTAAAGATCAATTTATTGAGAATGATTTTGTTATACAAATAATACACAACACGCTACGTAAGTCATGTTCGCCCCACGCGTGTGCTCCCCACTCGTCCTAGTTGGCGAGGCTGGTTAGCTCCCCAATAGTTCACCCATAATTTGGCAAGCCTTTGCTAGAGCATTTATCATGTAATTTATCTATGTTTAACACATCACATCAATGGACTGTGCCTTATATATTTATGGATGAATCGCAGACTGAAAAATAAGCGCTCAACAGATTTCATTCATATTAATTTCTACTACTAAAAAGCAAACAATTCTTACATAAATATTGTAATTAGATAGCAAGTTTAAACCCAGATAGGAGGTCTCTTTATGAAGGAGCAAGAAAGCATCTAACTATGGTGGTGGAGGTCCAGGTGGCCCAGGAGGACCCATTGGACCACCAAAACAGTCTCGAAACAGCCAGCAGCAGCACAGGAAGTTGACACTGCAAAAATAAACACAAAACCTTTCAGCATTCAAACAGATGCCCCATGCCCAACTAATCTTCTTATTTGGATATAAATACCAAAAATATGTGAATACGATTTCCCAAAAAAAAAAAAAACACAGTGTATTCATTTTCATATTCATATGCAACACTCATCTCAAATTAGAAAGCTTTACAACAATGTAGTAAAATATGAGCTTTTTGACACTCAGAACAACTAACCAAAATACCAGTTAAACGACTTGAAACAATTTTCATTCATAATTCAGATACAAAGTCCTAATTCACTTACCAAGCACCAATTACATCACAGAAGCCACCAAAAAACCCTGGTCCGACCGGAGGGCCGCCCCACCCCGGTGGTCCCCCTGGTCCGGGTGGAGGACCGCCCCACCCCGGTGGCCCTCCTGGTCCGGGTGGAGGACCGCCCCATCCCGGTGGCCCTCCTGGTCCGGGTGCAGGACCGCCCCATCCTGGAGGCCCTCCTGGTCCTCCTGGCCCTGGAGACCCTCCTGGTCCACCTGGCCCCGGTGGCCCTCCTGGCCCACCTGGTCCCATTTTCTCCCAAGCAACAATTAATGAACTTACAGAAGAATGGAGGGAAGGTAATAAGAAAGCTTGAAACTGGTGTCACGAATTGTTGGCAGTGATGGTGGGTAGTAGGGGTTTTTATAGTTAGTTAGCCTTAAACAAGGATGTATCTACCAAATCAGATTATGTGTGCCATATTTCTCCAACTGCCATTCTTAGACCTAACTTTCTCGAAAACTTAAAACTTGTTTTTTGGCATTTGATCTTGTTCCCCAGGAAGAGCAATCGATTTTCCTCATTTGACCAATTTTGACACGATATTAGGTAACCATGAAGTAAATGGGCATGTATCATCCACACTAGACCCAAGTCTCGAGAGGGGAAAAAATGACGATTTACTTTATAAAATTACAGTCTAAGCTTTGACTAGTTGATGCAACACAACTCACTCCTGTCGAGGATGTGAATTGTATTTTTACTGACACCTGATACGGATGTAGAATTAAAAGGTAAATTGGATAATTAATCGAATTAAATTACTATTAATTGAGTTATTTAATTATTTAATTGTTAATTGAATTGAAATTTTTTTAAAAAATTAATTAAATTAAAATATTTTGATTAGTTCAATCGAATAATTGAAATTTATATATTTTTATCTTTTGATTAAAATAAGTATAAAACTTATAAAAAAGTCACTTCGATAATATTTATTTATCTTGAAAGTTAACCAAAAATTTAAGTTAAGTTCTCAATTTCTAGCCAAATTAATCAATAATTAAAATATCAAAATACTATTAACTGAAATTTGATTTATTAATCGAATTAGATTAACTTAATCGATTAAGTTAATTTTAACTGAGGTTTTAACGAATCACTTCCCACAAACATCTATGCGTGTGAAATTTGTAAAACCATCATACTCTTTACCCTTATTCCCAAATCCCAAATCAGTTCCTATTTTCACCAAAAAACCGTGTCGTCACCGGTACCACCTCTACATGTCTAGCGCCATTGTCTGTAGACAGCCGTCTCTACTCCGGCGGCCAATCTGTCTCCCTTTTTCTCTGTCGCCGGCACCCATCACCTTTGCGTCGTCCCACTTGTTCTTCCATCAAAACACTATCGTCATTTCGGTCAAGGTGCTGCTTCCCCTGTCGTCGCCTTCTCCTCTCCAGCCTTCAACCGTTTCCGTCCCGCTGTGCCGCTGATCAATCTCATCCAATTCCGGATATCTTCTATTTCTATCTATACCAATTTCATTTCAAAATTTCGCCAAATGTGCTAACTATTGGAGTTTCTAGTGTTCCATAATCTATTAGAACAGCTTGTGTAACAAAAAGAACAGAAAAAAAAGTGTATTGGTTGGCATGTTTGACATAAATGGGCCTTGAATTATTCATTAAAAAACCAGCAAACACTAGGAGAGTTGAAGCCTAGCACACTAAAATAATGAGCACCTGCTGGAGTTGTTTGATGGAGTCATAAGTATTCCTTATTTTATATTTGAAATAAGTTTTAGGATACCTGATAATAAAGTAGTTTATAGGAATAATCCCAGGGTTAGGGTGTTCATCATTTCCACCTCAAGTGTGCACTGAATTCGGTGTTTCAACTCAGAGCTTCAAATTTAAGGGTTTGGAATTTGGTAAAGATTAAAAAGAAATTCAACATATAATAAATTTGTTCTCCATTTATTACTACTATTTTTTCCCCAAAATTTAACTTTGCTTTTCCTAATCTTAAAAAGCTAAAACCCCATTTCATCGATTCGGGAAACTGAAGTCACCAACAAAGTCCCAACAGCTCGCTTCATTCGAACAGCTCAGAGAGCATTTGTCTCTGCTGCTTCGAAAACCCTAACTAATGGCAGCCAATCACAAATCGCATCTGCATCTTCACTACTCCAATTTAACCCCCAAACCCACAAATCGCCTTTCACAGCCAACATCATCAGAATCCTAAGCAACGAGATCGAGTACCAGCACGACTACGCTCCTCCCCATCAGGTAACTATTTATTTCTATCAAAACGATTTGCACCCAAATTTTAATTTAATTCATTTACGGTCCAAGGCGGTAGAGAAGTGGATGAGAATGAGGGGAAAATACGGAGAATATGAAGTTGTGTTTTTGTTCCTAAGACTGGAGAAAATAGCAGTGGGGAGAATGTTGATATTTCCAAAGGTGAAGGTCATTCTGGAATGGAATTTTTGTGCTCAGCTTGGGCTGATCATTTAGCACGAGTATACGATGAATAAGAGTTATATAATATCTAAATAATATTAACCAAATAGTAACAATATAATATCGAAATGACAGCAAAGCAATAATAAAATAGTGACAAAACAGCAACAATTTTTTTTTACAAACTTGAGTTAGGTCAAGTCTAGCTAAAAAAACTTACACAAAGTCCGGTCCATTTAAAAATTGGGTTTTATTTTTTTGTTCAAATTTATTTTTTGAGTTTATATTTTTACTCAAATCTTTACACTTTTCGTGCGAACATTCGAGCTGACCCATGATCAGCTCTATTCCTAAACCATTTGGCCGGCTTCAAGCTCATTCTATAATAATGCCATGTGATTTTTTTTTTTTTTAATTTACTTTTATCTTCACTCAACACTTATTGTTGAGATTTTTGTCTGATTCATGTTCTGTTCGAAGGTATTATCTCTCTATTCCATGTGTTGTTTGAAACAGGTGGTGCTTTCAGTTTCTTGGGCTGAAAGGTTCTTATAGCATCTTTGACAAAACAATATTGTAGGCCACTGGAATGGTTATTTGGATATGGAGAACTTTACCTCTTTCATTATCTCCTTAAATGAATGGATTGTTGATCATGAGTAGTTTTATGGATAAGGATCAATGCTTTACCTTTACTAGATACTCTTGAATTTGAAGCTCCAATTCAGAAGGCTTATCAAGTTCATTTTATCTTGCGGATTGACTTTATACATGGAAGGCTCATTCATTTGGTGTGCTAGAAGATTGAATCATTCTTGTTCAAGTACTTATCTCTAGTTTTTATTTGCATTTTTGTGTTGAGATTTTCATATGCTCTTTAGTAATGAGAATTCTTGTATGTTGAACAAGAGAAGTGACATCGGGTGTATGTTAGTTGATTTATTCTTCTCTATTGGGACCGCATGAAGTCTACTTGTAAGGGAGTTGTTAGGATTTAGCCGATGAAAGACATGTATCAATTGGTTGATTGAATAAGATTATATTCTAAGTGAGACTTCGTAGATTGTAAGACTGTTGTGTTTGAATTACATTAACAAAATTTGATTTTATTGTTTTTTTTTCCATATTGCTTTTTAATTTTTCATGAGTCTGCGATTTCTATTCTATTTCACGTTGTAATGAACTTTAGTAAAGTTGAGTGTTCCGTTACCGCTTTTTAGAAGTGGTTTGAATAAAAAAAACACTTAGAGATTGCCTTTGTTTTCTTCAATCTAAAAATTGTTGAGGCGAGGTAATTGTTTTTTATTTCAAATTATTAGTTAGATACTCGAGTTTCTGAATTCATTGTTCTTGTTTTATTTGTATAGTTAGCTTAGCTTTGTAATTTCTAACAAGTTTTTTAAAGCTTATAACTTTTGTCTTGGTTTTTTTTTCTTTTAATTTTAAATATGATTTTGGAAATTGGTTTCAACAGATTGATGTTTTTCATATTGCTTTCTTTTATTTTAAAAATCTACTAATATTGGGGCTACTTTCACCATAATTCCCTTATTTTTTAATTTGATGAAATAAATATATACATAAGCAAAAAATAAAATGTATGATAAAAGTAGGAAAAAAATATTAAAAGTAGAATGGTACATTAATACATAACACTTACATACTAACACATGGTAAAATGAATAATATATAGCATCCCTCCTTTATATGACGCGTACCAGACATGAGCTATCTGTCCATGGCTGGTAGTGCCCATTGCCAATAAATATGGTTTGGGTGGGGATGTGGATGTTACACAGGCAAATATGTATCTGCAATTCTAAAGCATTCATTCACCAATGACATGAGTAGTAAGCATTGAAAAAATATCTGTAAAAAACATGAGAAAATCTCAAAAAATCTTTTTGCACCAACAAAATGAATGTAACATCATTCTTCACTGGTTTGAATGAACACGACAACAATCACCTATGGGATGAAATAAACACCAATATACTAGAAGGGAACAATTAACTTTAAACATAAATATCGGCTAAAGAAGAAATGGACTTGGAAGCATCTATTAGAGGTTTTTTTTCTTTCCTTCTTATGTTCTCCGGTCTCCATTAATCTAAACAGTGTACAGTTTGAAACACAACTTTTAAGAACTGAGAAATAAAGATATACATAACAGTGGAAACTTATACTCAAGGGTCCAACAAATTAGAGAGATTCTTTGGGGGCTAAAAAGAATAAAAAAGTAAAGGTAACAAAAAAATATATAGAAAAATTGATTTCAACCCTTTAACAAAACAATACATGCTTCTGTGACAAAAAACAAACAAGAACCTATTAAATATACTTGCATTAAGTAGCAGTAAGACTCCATGAAAACGATATCAGCAAATGCATTCAACCACTTTCATAAATCACTTTCTTACGTATGCACTGAGAGTTTAAAGTATGCTTTTCTTCCCTTTAACACGGGAGTCGCCACTTTTGTCCTTTTCGGATCCTGTAGGAGGTTTAGGTGGTTCGCGTGAATCGCCTGCAACATGCTTCTTTCGCCTTGGAGCACCCATGCTAGTAGAGTCTACCAATGGACCAGACCAAGTTTGAATCGGCTCTTTTGAATAAGTAAATGATGTAGAGCTGAAGGGGACATCTGGAGGAACAAATGAAGGATCAATGTGCTGTGATGCTCCTAAAGGAAAGCCGAGTGCTCCATCCTGGTGTGGTGGAGGAAACTTTTCGCTTTTGCTCTTTGCATTCGCATGGGTTATTAAGCGCCTTCTCTGCTTCACAAGGAAACCTCAAATTAATTAAAGATGCCATAAGACTTAAAAAGGGAACCAAATGCCAACTGCTGCTAAACCTAGAACCTCTTGGAGTAGACATCTTACTATATGAATTAATATTCGCAAATACTCTAAAGTAGATGTTACAAAAGGGGCAAGCAACTAGACATAGCTGCATTTATATATTAGACTAAAATTTAAGCCCAATTGAAATGGGACAAGATCTTACTAGGAAACTATGTTACTCGAACTCTAGTGTGAGTGCCAAGCACAAGCATGTGTCTTTCACTGTCTTTCACAGATATGTTCAAAATTTTCTTAGTTTTTGTAATGGGAGGGTCATATCCGCAAACCCATATTCAGATATGAACCGAATACAGGTAGCAAACATGGGAACTTCAAGAAAACAGAGGAGTCCGAGCAGCATAGCTACGAATAATGAAATACAAACTTGCAATGCCAAATCTCCATAAGTAATTGTGCATTCATTGTGTATTTAACTTCCTATCTACCAATAGAACCTGCAACAACTTCTGCTATCAAATCCTAGTCATCTATCTTTAGGGATTTTTTTTTCCCAATGTAGATATGCAACCAAATGCATCTAAGCCAACACGATAGTTGTTGCTAACAAAAGTAAATTATCACACATACATCAAGATTAGACTGAAGCTCAGCATTGGCTTCTGGAGCAGGAATTGCCCTTGCACGATCACGTGTCCTTGTCTTTCTTGCACCATCACCCTGAGCTTTATTAGCAGCTCTGAGCCTGCACAGTTACACCAGAAAGAGAAAGGGTTCATAGAAAATTAGTGGAAATATAATGGACAGGCACATGCCATGGTGCTTTCAAACGCACATTTAGAGTGTAGTCAAACTCAAATGGAACCAATGAAAAATGCAGAATGATGACTCAACTTTGAACACATGGCAGTAGCTCCACATTGAACAATCCAAATATTATTGCACATGGTTAACAACACTAGAGTATCTACCCCTACCAGAAAATTTAGGAATTCCTAGGGTTCTGACAAGCTTGACCATCTACATGTAGGGGAGAATCTTTAACACGTTCCAGAATAAGAAAACAACATCCATAAAACCTGAATATCTTTTCAAGCAAACCGCATTAGTTTGTACGCCTCTCTCCATTTCCGAAAGTATATGGGTAAGGGGTTTCCAAAAGGGAAGGTGCTTAAGGGTCCATATCATTCTTATGCATATGCATAGAAGTCAATATACCATAAATCCATCAAATTGAAACAAACAACATTAATCAGCCAGCACAGTTTTGTAGAAGAGCCAATGATTCAAGTCAACAGAAAGCAAAAGCAAAAGAATTGACCTTCGAGCTTCATCGTCTCGTCGTTTTGCATCCATCTCTTTGCTGGGTGGGTATTTTGGGAGGCTGGAAGGTTCACAAGCATAAGGTTCGGTCATAAAGAACTGCACAAGAACAATAAAACGGTGTTAAAGAAAAAGGAACACTTCTAGAAATGGTTATCTTCATAACAAACCAATCTTTAGATATAAAAGTTAAAAGATACCAACAGAAGGTAGAACCAGAGTGTTCACAGAAATCAAACAACTCACTTCACTTCGCAGTGCAGAAGTGGCAGTCAGACGTTCAGCTGGATCAATTGCAAGAAGAGTGTCAATGAGGGGCAGCGATGATGCTGGAAAATCTTTAAATGTCTCTTTTATGCATCTTTTATATGGCTCTCGAGGCTTAAATAAGGTTGCATTTGGCAACTTCGATTTTTTCCAGTATTCATCTGATGGTGAACCACATAGCTTGTATATTTTATGTAGTTGCTCTACCTAATCAAGCATAAATAATATACATATAGTTAGTAATAATAAGTGGTAGTACAACTACGTCGAATCACCTATTCACGTTCAACATTTGATACTGTAATTTCTTGGTTGCAATAAAGTAGCAATTTTCAAAAAGTTAGTGATGCCCAAACATCCTCCCCCTATAATCTTGCAGTCATGTGGACATAATCTAAAGAATGTTAAAATGAATAAACAGCAAATTAAGCAGAATATACCTCCGTTCGACCAGGCATAATGGGCTTGCCAGCCAAGAGCTCAGCTAAAATGCATCCAGCACTCCAGAGGTCCACACCAACACCATAATCTGTAGCTCCAAGAAGAAGCTCAGGGGCTCGATACCAAAGAGTAACCACCCGACTAGTCATTGGATGCTTGCGGTTTGGGTCAAAGAATGTCGCTAACCCAAAATCAGCAATCTTGAGTACTCCCCCATCATCAATAAGAAGATTTGAGCCCTTAATATCACGATGAAGCACTCCGCGGTTGTGACAGTGCTCAAGACCAGAGAGTAGTTGATGCATGTAGCATTTAACCTATAACATACATTATAACCATATTTCTTGAGTCACTACCTACCTAACCAAGCATGTAAACCATGGATTTTACTATAATAAATCACAAGTTGGAGCTTACCTGTGGTTCTGAAAACTTTACTATTGGGCTTGCCGCAAGCCCAGCCAAATCATGCTCCATGTACTGGAATACCAAATACAAACTACAAGACATCCTCGAAGTAACTAAACCTTCCAATTTTACAACATTGGGATGATCCAACCTCCGCAATATGAGAATCTCTCTAGCCATGAATTTTACACTCTCAGGTTCAAGATTATCAAACCGGACCTTCTTTAGAGCAACAATTTTTCCTGTTACCATATCTTTAGCTTTGTACACATTGCTATATGTTCCTGAGCCAATCTACCATCAACAAGGAATGGTAAGTATCCGAATCAACATACCAACTTCAAAAGTATCCAATAATGAAGAACAAGACCGACAATTAAACTGCATTTGAGATGATGTAACAAAAGGTAAAAGTTTCAATATGTCATAGATTAAACAAAGAACAAAACTACAAATCTAAAATAGAACAACAAGTTATATTCACTATTATTTCAAAACAAACTGAATTTTGCAACATCATTACTAAACAAGGATAAATAAACACAAAATATTGAACAAAAACAAAAACTGGCTACCTTATCAATCTTCTCAAATGTATCAGCCTTCCGTGGAATCCACCCATTAAGTGCCTCGCCACAGGCATCCGACAGCCACGAAGGCCATCCCGCTGCCACCTGCTCTCCACGCGAATGCTTGGGTAGGTTACTCAACCTGGGGTTTGGCTTTGACCTTCTTCTTTCCCCCTTTTGTTTCCTTTCCCCATCAGATTTTTCCTCCTTTTGGGTACCCTCATTTTCAACCCCTACAACACTAGCATCAGTCTTCGCAACCGTAACATGCTCTACTTTCCTATTAGATTCAAAGCTAGCATTCCTACTCGCTCTAGACTCTGAAACAATCCCAGAAGATACCTCTCTTCCGAAAACACACCCCATTTCTTAAATCTAAACCTCATTTCCCAACATATTCCAATCTGGGTCTTCCTCTAATGAACAATTAACCACCCACAAATCAAACAACTTCAAAAAAGAGTGATCAAGCTGATAAATCTGCAAAAAATAAAAATAAAAATAAAACCCAAATAAAACTAACAATCTAAGCTATTAATATCAGCTACAATTCAACTGAGCAATAATAATAATAAAACCCTACCGTTTGACTGCTAGATTTGAGAAGTTCAAGATTCAGCTAAAAATGAAAAAGCAAAAAACCTTGGGGTGGAGTAAAAAGGGTGGAAATTTGAGAGGTTTTAAAGAAGAAAGTTATGGAAGTCAAATCAAAAATGATCTGAAAGTGCACCAAAGAGAGAAAGTGGGAGAGTCAGAAGAAGGCTATTTCTTGGTGTTGTTATGCAAAGAGAGAAGAAAATTTGATACTTACTTTGGTTAAATCTGAAACAGAACAGAGATTTCTTTCATTTCTTTCATGTTTTCTATTGGTAAAATGGTTTTTTGCTCTCTTCGTTTTCTGCTGTTTTGGACTTTTCTTTTATTTTATACCAAATAAACAAAAATTGAGAGTAAGCGTAGATCTAATTATTGTTTTTTGCTCTTCTTTCCCTTCAATTATATTTTATTTTTTGGTTAAAATTTTAATTTTCGACTTTTATTATTTAAATTTTTTCTTGAGAAAAAAGTAATTTTATAATAAAAGTGAAATTCCAAACAAAAATTTAAGAGAAGAATAAAATTATTAAATATCTATTCTTTTGACATAATATTTAAAATTAAGCATAACATTTTTCCAACCAATAAATAGTAGGATAATGCAGTTCAGCGCAACTGAACTCATCTCCTCATGCACTGATAACAATACTCATGCCAATCGAATTAAGACTCAATGCTAAATTGAATGCTAATTAAGTATAAGTTACCAATATATATATATATATATATATAATTTTAAAAATAATAATGGTGTGGGTAATTATTTATGGTTGAGTATTTTATTAATGATAAAAAAGAGTAGAGTATTGTTGAAGTATTTGGGAGTATTTTAATTGGAATTGCATTAAATAAGGGAGGATAAGCTGAAAAAGGAGGTAAGGTGAAATCAGCAATTATTTTTAAAAGGGAGACCAGACATATTTAGTGGTTTGGTTACTTGACATCAAATGAAAGTTGTTTATTGGCTGTCAATGTTTGAGCTTCACCCAAGTAATTTTCTGTTTTCTTTATCCTTCAAGTCTTGGTTAATTTTATTTACGTTAAAATATGTTCTCAGTCCCCGTGATTTGATCAATTTTAAAATTTAATCCTTATGCTCTTTTTTATTTATTTAAAAATTTCAATCTAATCATTTAAATTTTAGAGTTTTTATCCGTTAAGACTTGATTTGGTTGTATTTATATTTGAATATGTGTTAGCTATAAATATTTTTAAATTTTAAAAATTCGAAAAGTATGTTTTATTTGTAACATTTTTCAAATTTATTATCCAAACTCAATTTTTAATTAATTAAATAATAATTCAACCCGTACGTTGAATCTATCTAACCGAATGGAATAATCCAATCTTTGAACAAATGTCTTCTTTTTTCTTTTCTTACTTTCTTTCTTATCAATTTCGTCCTTAATTTTGTCTCACATTTGCAATGCTAAGGTGCAATATATAAATATATATTATATAATATTTTAAGTATTAAAGCTATTAACATCTAGAAAAGATAATCCACCAAGGTTGCTTTTAAAAGAGAGAAAGATCCTAGTATAATTCATGTACTCAATAAAGCTTCTATTTTTAATTCCTAATATTACTACTTTATTTTTTTTTCATTTTTTTAGTAAAATATATGAAATAAAAGTACTATCAAATTCTCCAACACCTATTTTTTATTGTAGGGTGTATCTCGTATTTATCGGACAGTTTGCAGGCACTTAATAAAGACAGAGGCGAAATAGGCATGACGTTACAAGTCAGGATATCGTGACGAGTTCTCCAGTTGATGGAGAGGGCGATGTCGTGACGAACATGCATGATACGTCATGATGATACGACATATTCCTCAAATAATACAGTCGCGTTTTGACAGCCAAGCAGGACTTCTTCCAGTCGAACTCTGATTACTTCAGGCAGAGGCGAATCAGGGAGGACTGGCATGGGCCCCGGCCCCTCCTAAAATGGCAAATTTCTATTTAAGCCCTCTAATATTTTTAAAAAAATTTAAGTTAGTAAAGATAAAATTACACTTTGACCCCCCTAAAATTATAACAATTCGATTTAATCCTTTAAAATTTATAAAGATATAGACTATAAAAAATTAAAATTTCATTCGACCCCCTTAAAAAATTGTTCTGGCTTTGCCCTTGACTTCAAGGTTATTTTAGTCGTTTTAGCCCTTTAAACTCAGTTTATTTAAAGGGACCTTGTATCTCTGTTTCGATAAGGCAATTAAAGATGTAGTACTACAGGGATTTTCTTTTAGGGCGACAAGATGTAGTCATATATGAGCTTTGGTGAGAGTTTTCATGCTAACTATGAAGAGAATTTTGTACCCGTTTTGAGAGAGAATTGTATGAGAGTTATGTTTTATTTTCGGGGTTTGGGTTTGTACGCTTAGTATATTTAAGTTTATTTTCTCCATATTGTACTCTCGTTTGTTTGCTTATTTAGTGAAAAGTCGAAGTCTCTTTTTCCCGTGATTTTTATCCTCTTCGAAAGAGTTTTCCTCATAAAATTTGTGTTCTTAATTTTATATAAGTCGATGCCAACATTTATTATTTTATTTATTTTACAAGCAATATATATATATATATATATATATATATATATATATATATATGAAGTAGTGACCTATGCTTTTAAGGCAAGTCCTAAATTTTAAAAAGAAATTAAATTTTATTTATGTTAAAAGAAAAGGAAATAAATGAAGAGAGGAGAGAAAGAAAGAGAGACAAAACTCTTTTCTTTTGTATATAAAGAAGGGTTGGATTGTAATTACACTTTTACTTTATTTTCCTCCATTACAAAGTTAAAATGTGCTTTATGCAAGTGCTATTAATCTCTCTTTTATTTCTTATTTTCTACATAAATAATATAAACTTAAAGTCACTTATAGCTTTGGATAATAACTAGTTCCTATGTTATGCTAAGATAAATTTATAGAAGGATATAATTTATGAGTAGAAGGGTTTATAAGGTGGGTCGAAAATTAGTTATAAAAATATTTTAAGTTCGAGTTTAGCTCATTTAAATGGCTCGTTATACTATTCAAAGAATAAAAAAAACATTGTTTATTTAAATTGAATTATATAAATATTAGTATAAAAGTTTTTATATATTTTTATTATTTCTAAACAATAAAACGGATTGGATCGAGTCAAGTTGACAAAATATCAATTCAAGCTTAACTTAAAGCATGACGGCCCATCCATCCTATGAACACCTCTAATTTAGACCTACTCATGGGTCGGGTGACCCGGCCCGACCCGAAGGCCTATACGAAAAGTGAGAGGGTTTGGATAAAAATATAGGCCTGAAAAATGAGTTTGGGTAAAAAATAAGACTCGTTTAGAAAATAGGTCAAGCCTCGGGTAAGACTTTTTCAGCTTGGGCCCAACCCAAATATGTAAAATAAAAATTGCAGGTTTTTTTTTTGCTTTTTTTTACTGTTATTTTGTTGTTTTCTTCTTCTTCTTTTTCACTATTTTACTACCAGTTTACTATTATATTGCTACTATTTTGTTGTTATTGTATAACTTTTGTTTTATTGTTAATTTTGTTACTATTTTAAAGGTATTTGCTTGTTAAATTGCACATATCATAGTGTTATTTAAGTATACATATTTTTTAAAATTTATTTTCAGTTTGTTCGAAAACATTTATTTTAATGTTTTTAGTATTTGTGATGTATTATATTTTAGACCCATTTTCCAAATCCGAACCTAATAAACGGGCCCAAAATTTAATTAAACCCGACCTAATCCAGCCCATGAGCACCTCTACTCTAATTACAACAATATTAGATAGTTGGTAAAAGCTATTAACTTTTAAATTTATTTTCAAAACATTTCCATCTAATCAAACCTAAAAAAATTTATCAATAAAAACCATAATTAAGTTAAAAAAGTTTTAAAATTAATTTAAATAAAAATGTAATATATTAAATAAAAATAAAACTTCAACTTCCAATAAAAATATATTAAAAAATACTAATAATATTACAAAAATATTTTAATGTTTTCAATCAATCATCTTCATCATCAACAAAGATTTTTGTTTTTCAAATTACTTAATTTTTAATGCAATTAATTATACTATCACTTTTGTTCCTTCATTCAACTTCAGAAGAAAAAATCTTATTAATATCAAATAATAAAAGAATTATTAAATATCATATAATAATATAAGAATCAACATAAAATATTAAAAATCATACACATCAAATAACAATGAAAACCGAACATTTTTGGGTGATGAAAACAAAACCCATCAAGTAATACCATACGCACTTGTGATACGTGGGCCTCTAGTTTCATCATCTGCGTATATCTTATGTAAATTCTATCTGATTCTTTTCAGTTTGGTTTGATTCTTTGTCTATTATGCTTTATATTGGTTTAATTCTATGTTATAATTACTCGAACATATATCTGTACTTATGACTATATTTATAATACTAATGCTTTCGAAATAAATTGATTCTTTCGTAACGATAATTAAGTGAGATTTAATATCGACCCTAAGCTTAATTAAGTGAGAATAGCAGTAACATTGATAATAAAAAATATAATAAAAATGGTGTTATATTACATTTAAAACACTACTAAAATAAATAATTATAATTATTGTTTCCTATATCAATAATGTTTTATTATATTTATTTGAAATGAAATAATACATTAGATTACTTTTGTTATTATGATATATAATTAATAAGAGAAGTAAAATTTATATATAATTTATTTAAAATATAAAATTAGTAACATATTAATATATTATTATTTTAATATTAATTTAGTGATATAATTAATAATAAAAGTTGGTACAAGAATGGGGATGTGGGCTATAATATATGTATACTTTTGAGCCAAATAGAGACAGCTTTTTGGTACCCCTTACCCAATTTAATGATCTAAATTCTTTCATTATTTTTAAAATAATATTTTAAAATTTATTTCATTATTTAAAATATAATTTTCCTATTAATATTTATTTTTATAATTTACGAAAAATAGTATGATTGTAACTAAAAGAATCATCCCCAGACCCAACCTGATGCAGATGAAATCAGCCTGATTTAAGGGACCGGCCTATTTTGCATTCAAGTTAAAACATCGTAGCATAGGTACTTCAACGTCACTATCTGTATCCATTACAAGGAGGTTCCTCACCTACTTCCTCCGTCATTTATACAAGCTTTTTGTTTTCTTTTTCATGGAGATAAGCAGGAAACAACACAATCTGCCCAAGGGTTATTATAATTATAAGTTTGCCATTAAGTGCAAACCACTGTTGGAGGATTTTTGAAGGTCATATCATCGTATCTATATGTTAAATAAAGAATATTTTAAGAAGAATGAAGAGTACAAGGTGCATCACTTTGAAGTACCAATCCATATCCTCTGTCCATTAGATTTCATCTTAAATAGACACGGTAGAATCTCTCAGTTGTTCTTCATCACTCTTAACCATGTTCAAAAGCTTCAAATAATCACAACTTCTAGTACATACTAAAGATGTTTCCTCGCATAATAACCTGAAAAACAGAAAGATATAAGTTCAAAAAACATGTTTGTTTTTTTCCTGATGTCCCACAGAATTATCCCTTCAGCTTTCATGCTGCCTGGGAAACCATTGATGCTTTGCGTGGTACCAAATGAGCAAATGTAAATAGGAATTGCATGCTTTGTCTCAAATACAGACTATTTATGTTTCTTGAAATATTTGTGTGGAATACAATATATATATCCGTATTTGAAACTCGTTCTTGACTTTGGGTATCGTAGCTATTGGCATTTTCTGCTTCGAAAACAGAATACTGCTTCCAGGCTAAAACTAGCTTGGAGGATTCATCAAGCAGCAACGATGGGCAATGAGGCAAAGCACCATCTAACTGATCCCTGAGACAAATTTTAGATATTTGTTTGTTAGGGACAGAATCCCAAGCATTGACTTCAATCCCCGTGATATTATGTGAAAAAGTTAAAAAACAGTATAATTAAGACATCAAGAGGAGAGTAACAGGCATTACCATCATTATTGTCTCACATGTAACAACAAAGCGAATTATGCTAAATCTTATCACAAGATATGAAAATTATCAAACAAGATCCAATGCTTAGCATCCATTGTATCAGTCTCAGCACAGCTCCCACAACTTCTAAGTTTCAAGTGTTGTTAAACTTTGGGAAAAGTCATTCAGCACGCTGGTATTCCCATTGAATAATAATATACTTCATAACTAGTTGCTAACTAGGAAGTAAAAGTAGAGTAAATGCTTGAAGAGTAGCTGGGATTGGTTACCATTTCCATAAGAAAATGAACTTAAATTAAAAAGAAAAGTTGATATATCCTTGCAATTGTATCCATAAAGAAGCTGAAAATACATCTAAATTAGGTTTAATGAACACTACAAGATAATCAACATCTCAAAAAATACCGCATTTTACAAGCACAAGTGTCTAAAACCCTATATTACCCAAAACTTGTTAGGCAGCCAATCACCACAAACTTTATTGATTTCCCCACCTCAATCCTCACTTTTCTTCTTCTTCTTCTTTTTCTCTTTCTTGGTCTGCACTTCAGGTTCTTCTTCTTCTGCATGCTTTCTCTTCTTCTGTTTCTTTTCTTCTACTTCAACATTCTCCCCATCATCCTCAGCCTGACGTTTCTTTTTTTTCTTCTTTTCCTTTTCCTTTGGCGCAGGCTCTTCTTCGGGTTCATTTTCATTTGTTGGTAAAACTGCCTCCTGATCAGCTTTCTTTTGCTTTTTCTTCTTCTCTTTCTTCTCTTCATGGGCAGGCACATCCACTGCTTCCTCTGCCAGAGCAGGTTTGGCCTCAGCCTTTTTCTTCTTCTTTGGGACCGTGTCTTGCTCCTCTAGAGCAGTGGAGTTTGTTATTTGCCCAATAAGTGAATCTGCTGCAGGGTTGTAGGTCTGTATAGAAAAAATTGTATCACTAACCACTTAAAGGACTAAAAACACTAAACGTAATAACTGATGAATTCAGATGCACAGACCTTAGCAGGAGTTATCAACCCAGCCCCCTTCTTCCGATCCTTGTCATAGACTTCTATCTTCGGCTTGCCTTTAGCTGAACCAGCAGAACGCCCCAATTCTTTGCCTTCAAGTGCCCTTAATCTTGCTTCAAGCTAAAAAGTATAGCATGTAAGGCATTTATTTATTGGAAGGGATGAGGGGAAGAATAAGCCAAACACAAGTTTATAGTTTACCTTGGCTCGGTTCTCAAGTCCCATGGAATTATCTTGGTCATCTCCAAGAGCATCACATCGAATTGCCAGTGCAGCCTTCGCAGCAAGAGACCTGGAAATCTTCCCCTTGTGCTTAGGTGCTGCCTGACCAACCAAGGATGCATGGTAGATAAGCCCGTATTTCGGAGTAGAATGTTTCGTCTTAAGAGCTCTGAAGAGAGCCTTTTCAGCACCAAGAATCTGAACAGTACTTCCAGGTTGCTTTGCAAGATTCAACAAACTGCCACCGTGAGCAATAAGGCGAGCACCAACAAGTTCACCGACAAGAGCAGTCAAGTTTGGAGCAACAGTGTTCATCCTGCTCTTCAAATAATCATACAGTTGTGCTCTGTATTCAGCAAGATTTAGAACCTGATCACATAGTTCTTTGATATTAATAAGATCAAGGTCATTAATTTCAGTTCCCATGGATATAACTGCTGCCTCCTTCACTTCAGTTTCAACCTCTTCTGGTAATATCTATCAAAATTCAAGGAAAGAAAAAGAATAAGGAAACAGTTACTTTCAAGTACTTTATGTACAGTATTTTGCAAGCCAATCATAAGCTTCATATTAATGTATTGGAACAGTTGATAATAAAGCTCGGGAGATTAGCTTTCTGATTAATAAATTGAAAGTCTTACCTCTGAGAAGTCAAGCTTTGCAGCATTAGCACGGTCACCCATTAGCTTCACTGCCTTGGCGTATTGTATATTGTCCTGTATAATCTTAGTAAGCTCTGGAAAATGCCAACCATACCATTCACGAATCCTCATTGCATACGTGTTGAGCTCTTTATCAAGATCATCAAGCAACCCAATCGCTTGAACGATCATAGTATCAACCTAAAATGATACAGGTATACTGTCATGATAGCTCCAAAGAACTACATCTCATAATGTTATTGAAGTTCCTTAAAACAGAACAGATATCTGACAGCACAAAAATTCCACCTTATATATACCACCTATACATATTAACGCCTCTCCCAGATAACACCAACCAAATAAGAGAGATGCAACTAGTTTAGCAGAGATAAACTTTTACATAAATAGGACATCCTTTTTTAATGGAAGTTCTCAATCAGCATTAAAGGATTAGCTCTATGAAAACGGTTAACTCATTTTACATTTTTTAGTGCTTTCATTCAGTAATCAGTAGGTCATTAGCGTCAAATCAAACAAATGCTACGAACTAGTACACTGTAAAATGAATTTTTATCTCACTAAAGTTATCCCTCCTCTGATATTCCAAATCTTATACGAGCTTAATTACATATTTCTACCATTGGTAATTTTTTGACACAAACCCTCCCATTCAAAAAGAAAATAGATAATGTTTGATCAAGTTTGCAAGAAATTATCATAACATAAAAGTACCTTATCGGCGCTGAACTTCAGCTTGTATCTAGAGAGACTATGAGACAAACCAAGACTCATAGGAGCCAAATCTTGTGCACCTAGACCAGAGATGAGTTCTGTCAATTGAGTTCTCACCCCTCTAAGCAGCTCCATAACAGCATTATTGTGAACACAATCAATTTTCTGCATACAAGTAGTTCCACTTAAAATATGATTCAACTGAATGGAACAGCGGAAAATCACCACATGATCTGAAGAGTATTAACAGACCAGTTTTTCCTTAATTGCATTTCCAAGTTTTGAATCAGCCACTCCTAGTGTTTCACCATCACAATGAGCACGCAAGAACTTGCGCAAACCTTTGCTGGGCGTGCTTTCAAGTAGTTTCGTTGCAGCTTCCAATGCTTCTGCTGTGTTTTCGAACTTGGAAAAGGCTTGCAACGAGACAACCTAATAACATCATAAAAATTATCGGCCAGTTCCTAGGTAAAGAAGATCCACAGTAAAAAATGCTCTAAACCATAAATAATAACCTTTCTTGCTGAATCTGCAGCCAAGAATTCTTTCGACAAGTCCTACAACAACAAAAATTTCAATTTCAATTTCAATTCAAAATTGAAAAGTTCCATAAACTAAACTACAAAGCCATTAATTTCATTCAATCAAGACCTTTTTCACAGCTCAAAACTAAATTCTAGAAAAAATATTTCAACATAATGCTCAAAGATTTAAAGATCAAAATACCTCAACTTTGTTTAGCTTCCCTTCATCCAATACTTTGAAAAGGGCAAAGCCCGCGGGAGTCTCGAACAACACAAGCATTTCTCAACCTTCCCCCCCAAAAAACAGACCTAAAATCATCACAATGAACTTACGGTCAACAAACAATCAAACTTCAAACCCACTAAACTTAAAAGTCCCCAAACATGATCAAAAAGCAATCATTCTTCTTTTTCCAAATTTAAAAAAAAAAAAGTGCTAAAAAAAGCAACATTTAGGCTCTTCTAAATGATCCCATTAGAGTTGAAGTTACAGTAAACAAGACCTACCACCAAGAAAAAGAATTGCAAAGTAAAATCACAGGAACAAGCAGATGAACAGTGAGGAAAATAGAAACTAACTCAAGAAAACCCTAAATTTCTTTTACCTAAGTATTTTTGGACTGCTGCGTTATTGAGAGAGAGAGAAAGAAGGGTTTAGGGTTTTAAGTCGCCACTTATATTGCCGTATATTACGATTTCTGCAGTAGGGTTTCTTCTTTTTTTTTTTTTAGAACAATTTCTTTTTTTCTCTTTTATTTACTTTTTGTTTTGCAATTTTTGATGTTTGATGATGTAGGATATTCAAGCATTAATTTAAGTTATAAAATTTATCTATAATTAGATTTTTTTTTGATAAAAATAATATAATATAAAATAAAATATATCTCTATTAAGTAATAAATAGGTCCTATCTATTTATCACTTAATTGTGAGTTATCAAACATGATTAAAAAATTATGATGTTTGATAATTTGAAATTTTAAGTACTAAAAAATAAGTATTGAAAATTTAAGTTAAAATTAATTAGATTATTTGATAAATATAGATTTTAAATTATAAAAATAAAACTCTACATTTTATCATTAATTTTGAACATTTCACCTTAATTTAAACAAAACTCAATTTTTAAATAAATAAATTAAAATATTCTCCCAAGTGTTAGCAGCTCTTATCTACTCATTATTTTGGATTATCAAGCATGTATAAAAGAAATAAATCAATGAAAATGTTAATTTTCTCTATTAATTATAAAAAATTCTATCTCATAGTTTTCATGATGGATTATCAAACATGTTTAAAAAATTAAATTGCTAAAAATATCAAATAGGGCCTACGTATCAATTTAAATTATAAATTTTGTTTCATATATTAATTAAAATTAAATATGGAAAATAATTAGATTTTTGATAAATGATAAGATAATCTTAAATGAAATGTAATAAAATAAGAAACAATTGAATTTATTCTCTATTAAATGATAAGCAGTCCTTGTCATTTTTCACAACTTTTGTAGAAAAATTAAATTGTTGAAAATATTAATTTTCAATCGATTGAATTTTTTCAACATTGTATCAAAGAGGGCCTTAACACACAATTTGTTACACGAGTTTGACATTTTTTTCTAACATGGTACTTGTGTTGTTTTTTTATTCAATGCGGTACTTGTATTTGACAAAAGTCATACATTTTGGTATTTGAATGTATCTTTGTTAATTTTTTAGTGTTTAACTCGGGTTTTAAAGTTATTTTTGATAGAAATTCATAATTAACTAATAAAACTCAAATTAAATCACATCAGTCGAAATGCATTTGACAAACTAAACGTAAAATTAAACAAATTCATAACTAATATTAAATTTATTATATTAAAAATCAAGAAAATTCAAACCTAATAATATTAGCAATTAACTTTTATCAAATCAATCATAAAATCCAAATTAAACACTAAAGGATTAACATTTTTACCTTTAAATACCAACTAAAATATATAACTTTTATCATATATAAATATCAAATTAGAAAAAAACACAAATATCATATTTAAAAAATCTAACTCATGTAGCAAATAATATAAAGTATATCAAAAATATCTTGTGGCCTTAATATGATAGTTAATATGGTAAACAATAAATTATTTAAACAAAATAAAATTAGTTAAAAGCTTAAACCCAACTAGATTTAAACACATCTATAATATGTAAAGAAAAAAAATATAAAAATAAACAATAAAATTGAGGCTTTAAAGATTATGGTATATTTAGGTATTTTTATAAAAAAAAATGAACTTTGGATATTTTTCAATGATTGATTCATGACAATAATTTAATTAAAATTTTATTTTGTCAAATTAAATTATAATATATAATTAGATTTGTTTATGGGTTGGGTTATCTGCCTAGGCTCGAAGGTCTGTTTGAAATTTGGAAGAGTTTGGGCAAAAATATTAGACCCGAAAAATGGGATTAAGCAAGAAAATTAGACCCATTTAAAATATGGACTCGGGCTTGAACATTCAAGGCCCAAGCCTGGCTCAGTCCGGCCCGATCCGTTTAAGTTTATAATACTTTATAGTATTTTTTTTTTGAAATTTCAACTGAGATATAATAAAAGAGCCAAATAGGCTTAGTAGTCCAGTTAAGCAGACCTAAAACAAAACTAAGAAAAAACAGAACAGGCCTCCAACGTATTGGCCCATATTCAAAAAAACAAACTGAAAAAAGAAATGGCCCTAATAAAATAAGAAAATACAAATAAAGAAAATAATGCTTCTAGAAATCTCAGTTGATCAGAAACAGCTGGCCTCCATTATCTTTTCATTTCCCATCACCGACCCAACCATTAATAGTAGCAGATTTCCCCAAATCTTTTTTTCCGTTTGCTACTCCTTCCAACAGTCACCTTTTTGCTCTTAATCTTAATATCTTGGATTCATCCTCTCCACTGCTTGTCGGACAGTATTTGGAATCGCCCCAGCCAGGTAATGTTCTTCTCCCTTCTTTAAAGCTTCTATTGCAACCAAATGGGCAAAAATATTATCAGTTTCAGAATATAACAAAAACATATACTATTAAAATTGGTTTTAATCTCTTGAATATCTTTGATGATTGCTCCGATGACCGATCTGTCTTGTTCTGAACTTTGACACTTTTTGATAATCGTTTTCGAATTTCCCATTATTTGTAAATCTTTAAGCCCCATAGATCTTCCTAACTCTAAGGCTTGTAACCTTGCATGTGCTTCTGCCGCGAATGGAGTTGCAATGTTGGTATGGATAACTGACTTTGAGACTAAAATCTCCCCACCCTCGCCTCGAACAACAAGTCCCGAAGCAGATCTTGCATTTTGCTGATCAAAGGCCGCATCAAAGTAAACTGAGATTCTCGTACATCTCCCAACAGTTCGCGGAACACCATTTCCTGCCAAGTTAAGTTTCTTCTCCTCGATTCCTCTTAGCTCAGAGAGAAAATCTGAAATTTTATGAGAGATATCCCTGCTTGTTGTTTGTCTGTTTTCGTAAACAAATTTGTTCTTGCTTGTCCAGATGATCCAAAGCCCGCAACAGAAAAGTCGGCACTGTTCGTTTGTCCTGCGACTAAAAACCCATGTAAGCCAATTCCAAAAAGTATCTTGAGTATTAATAAGTATCCATGATAACTGTGTGAGTCTCCAAACTTCTTTTGTTATAGAGCATCCACGAAAAATATGATTATAGTCCTCCTCTTCCAGTTTGCATCGAGGACATCGAGCATCTACAACTGTTCGTTTGATCTTCAGATTTGCAAAAGTAGGAATGTAATTCCAATAGATTCCCCATATTGTAACTTTGATTTTCGGGGGAATTTGTAAATTCCATAGTTTTTTGTAAAAAAATTTAGTCTCGGTTTGTAAATTAATAGGATTTTGAGTACCCTCCTATAATAGTTTGTAGGCGCTCCGAACCAAAAAATTGCCAGAGGGTTCTCCTCTCCAGACTTGGAAATCTTCATTTGCTGTCGCTGCCAATGGAATTTGCAAGATCTTTTTAACAACTTCTGCATTGAAGGTAAAAGAAATTATATCAGCTTTCCACTCTCTTCTATCTACATCAATCAAACCCGAAACTAACTTAATATTTCCATCTCTCTGATGATTTTGCAATCTGTCGTCTTCATTGCCCGAAATCCAGAGGTCCTCCCAAACAGAAATACGATCCCCTTTGCCAACCCTCCAGCAGAGACCTTTTTCAAGAATACCTTTTGCCAACCAAATACTCTTCCAGGTGAGCGAAGGTAAATTTCCTAATTGAGCCGTTAGAAAACACGCATTCGGATACTATTTAGCTTTCAATACTCGGGCTAACAAAGAATCTGGAAAATTAAAAAGACTCCAACCCTGTTTAGCTAATAATGCGATATTAAATTTATCAAGTTTTCTAAAATCAAGGCCACCTGCTTCTTTCAAGACACACACATCCTTCCACGCACACCAATGGATCCCCTTCTTTCCCCGATTTTCCCCCACTAGAATCTGGCTATTATACCTTCCAACTCGTTACAAAGAGACTTAGGAAGTAAAAAACACGCCATAGAATAAGTTGGAATTGATTGTAATACTGCCTTAATAAAAACATCTTTTCCACCTTGAGAGAGGTATTTAACACTCCAGTTATCAATTCTTTGTTTTAATCTGTCCTTCAAGCTTTGAAAAGCTACTTTCTTTCTTCTGCCCACTAAATTTGGAAGTTCTAAATACCTTTCTGGATTATTCGATCTACGAACACTGAGCATTCGAACAATAACTCTTTTTTCTTCCTCTTGCGTATTTGTACTGAAGAAGATTGTGGATTTATTATAATTAACACATTGGCTAGAACTGAGCTCATATTCCTTTAAGATATTCTTCAAAACAGTAGCTCCTCTCTCTGTGGCTTCTCTAAACAGAATGCAATCATCCGCGAATAACAAGTGTGAAATCTGCGGACCATTTCTACTAACTTTCACTCCTTGAATTAAAATTCCTTCCGTTGCTTGCCTTAGAAGACTAGAAAGTCCTTCTCCACAAAACAGAAATAAAAATGGACTCAAAGGATCTCCTTGTCTAAGGCCTCTAGACGGGAAAAAACTTTCTCCATTGACGCCATTGAGAACCACTGAATATGATACTGTTGAAACACATTTCATCAACTTGTTAACCCATTCTGAATCAAACCCTAATTTCTTCATTATTTTTTCAACAAAGCACCATTCAACCCTGTCATATGCCTTACTCATGTCTAGTTTCACTGCCATAAGCCCTTTTTTTCCTATTCTTTTATTCTTCAAAGAGTGAAGAACTTCATAGGCTAATAAAAATTTATCGCTAATTAGTCTCTCAGGAACAAAAGCACTTTGAGCTAAATCAATACATCTATTCATCACGAGATGGTGACGGTTTGCAATAACTTTGGCCAACAATTTATAAAGCACATTACATAAACTGATTGGTCTAAAATTGATGATATTCACAGGATTAGGAATTTTAGGAATTAAAATTATATTCGTTTTGTTTATTGAGCTGACATCCATACCTCCATTCAGTAGATTAAGGCAGAACGATGAAACTTCCTCTCCGATAATAGACCAGCATTTTTGGTAGAATATTGCTGGGAATCCATCCTCTTCTGGTGCTTTTGTTGAGCCTAATTCTGAAAGTGCCTCACGGATCTCTTCTTTTGTGTACTTTGCCTTCAATTTCAGATTGTCCTCATCGAAGATACATTGCTTAATTCCTACCAGAATTCTGTTGTAATTTCCCCTCCTCCCAGTCGAGAACAGCTTTTGGAAATACAACCTGGTAATATCCTCCATTTCTGAAATATCTTCTGTTTCCTTACCATCATCTGATTCCATTCTGTTGATAAAATTTCTTTGACGTTTTTGGGTTGCCTGTTTATGAAAGAACGCTGTATTTTTGTCCCCAAATTTTAGCCAATTAACCCGCGCCCTTTGTTCCCAATAGTATTCATCTTTTTCAATTTCAAAATTAAGTTGAATTTTTGTGTCAATGAGCTCTATCAAATTTTCATCATTTCTTTCATTCTCCTCCAAACTACCCAGTTTTGAGATTAACATCATTTTCTTCCCTTTCCTGCTATTTTGTATCTTATCAACCCATTCTATAAGACCTCTCTTCAAACTTTCCATCTTGCTTAGCACATCACCTTTGGTCGTTCCCTAAAAATACTTTGAACTTAAGAAAAGAAACTGTCCTCCAGCACTCTAAAACCTCTATCAATTTTTTTCTTATCCTCTTGCTTGGTAGTAATGAGCAACGGACAATGATCTGAAAAAGAGTGAGACATATGTCTAATTTGAAATTCCGGGAACAAAGAAATCCATTCTTCCGTAGCCACTCCCCTATCTAATCGTTCTCGAATATTTGTTTCTGGCAGATTTCCTCTTTCCTAAGTGACCCATGTCCCTAAGATTGCAATCCTCTAAAACCGTTCTAAAAGCTTCCATTCTCCCTTCCTCTCGAGGTAAACCCCCCTTTTTTTCAAAGCCATATAAAATTTCATTAAAGTCACCACAAACCATCCAAGGCAACTCCCTTACATTACTCAATTGTCTCAGTAAGTTCCATGATTCTTCTTTATTCGAATAAGGAGAACCATAAAATCCTGTAAATCTCCAATTCTTTTCCCCCTCTACGTCCTCAATTAGCACATCAATATGACTTTTGGAATAGCTTTGAAGTCTGATACTGATATCCCCACGCCAAGCCATGCATAATTTACCTCAAGATCCTGTTGCGTCCACTTCAATTCCATTGAGGAAAGCACACCTTCTTCGAATTCGCTCCATTCTCCTTCTGTCAATCTTTGTCTCCATAAAGAATACTATATGGGGACTGTATAACCTCAGCCAATGCTGAAGTCTATGCACTGTCCGTGGGCTCCCCAAACCTCGGACATTTCAGCTTAAGATTTTCATTGTGACCGGTCGGCTTGCCTCTTGGCAGCCGCCGATATAACAATATTAGCATCTCCAACTCTTCGGTTCCTTAACTCCAAAGTGCTATTCTCTTCCTTGGCAAGAACGTCTTCAATCTCCCCCTTGCTCTCTTCTTCCCTTCCTCCATAGAAAACACCCTATCCTCTAAATCATGATCCATGAAAGTATACGAAGTTTTACCCTTTTTGAAGATCGATGATTGTCTTTCCAGATTAAATCCTAATATTGGATCTATATTTCTGTTTTGTCCCAAGCTTCTCCTTAAATCTCTTGTACTAGATCCTAATACTTGAATCTCTTCTTTATTTCCACCCAAATCTTCTTCCTCTTCTCGCAACCAAACGCTATTCATTGCTAGAGCTCTTCGAGATTGAGCTCTTAAAGATAGATCCCATCCCATCTCCCCAACTTCCACTCCTAATGCCATATTCGTTTCACAAAATGAGTCGCTATGTCCCAATCACCCACAATAGAAGCAAAAAAGAGATAGTCGTTCGTATCTAAATCTGACATATGAACATTTGCCAAAAAATAAGATCTGTTTCTTCCTTTTCAGAGGGTATCTTACATCAATTTGAACTCTGATTCTCATAAAATTTCGGTTTTCTTTCCCCAGATTTGATCCATCATACTCCATATGAGTGCCTATAAAGTTTCCCAATTGAATTGCCAGTCTTTTTGAAAAAAAACCTGCAGGAATATCATGAATAGAGGTGTTCATGGGTCGGTAGGGTCCTAGGCTCGGCCCACCCACTTACCAAATATGGGCCTAAAATTTTGCCCAGATCGCCCGGAAAAATCATAAGCCTGCCCTACCCATTTTTTAATAAATACCAAAAATTTATTTTAAAAATTAAAAAAAGTATTTTAAAAACATTTTAAAAATATTTTAAAATTAAAAAATAATAAAAAAATATTTTAAAAATATTTTAAAATTAAAAAAAATTAAAAAATAAATATATTTATTATATCAGGCCGGGCCCGGGCCAAAAAGTGGTGCCCGAGGCCCGACCCGTTTTCTAAACAAGCCTCGTTTTTTTGCCCAATCCCATATTTCGGGCCTATATTTTTACCCAAACCCTCCCATATTTCGGGCGGGCAGTCGGGCCGGGCCGGGCCGCCCGGCCCATGAGCACCTCTAATCATGAATTTGTACCCAAAAAGGGGTATAGATCAAAGGAACAATTAATGGATCCTCCGTCAGTTGCAACTTATGTAGAAGTAGTAGATGATTATTGAATGTCCACGGGGACCCTTTAAACACCCACTTTATGTCCATAACATGGAAAAACTGAAATAGATATCTTTTCCCTCCTAGATCTTGAATTTGCACCCCCCGAACTGATGCCATAGATTGGCCATTGTGCTCTTCATCGCTGGAAAGTGAATAGTGCTAGCAGTTAAAAAACATCCCACTAATTTAAAAGTCTCTACCTCTGTTTCTGTTCTTGGCTCAAATTGAAACTATAAGATTTCTTCTTCTTCCTCATTAATCTTCAGCCCAGCAAGCTCTGTCTCCATAATTGTAGATGTATGCGAACCAAAACACCAAATCACACCAAAAAGTGCTAACGAAAAAACCAGCTGCCGCCGCTAAATCAATAGACTGAAAAAACAATAAAACAAAACCCTACCAGAGAAGGCAGACAGAGACGTGCCAGAGAAGGTAGGCCTTATTATCTTATTAATACATACTTACTTCTCTTTTGTTTTTACTTTATAGTATGTTATCTTTATATATTATGTAATTTAGATCACATTAAAAAAACAAACCTTTACTAAATATATAATACAACTCTAATGTAAATATTAAAATAATGTTAAGATGACTATATATAAAATTTCAATAAAAAATATATAAAATTATTAAATATTAAAATAAAATAAAATAAAAAGTTTAAAAATTAAAAAATAATATGGACGAACTTAAAATGAGCTTAGGTTACTCTTTTGCAAATATGGGCAGATTTGTCAAAATTTTAGACCCAGATTTTGGGCCGGACCAGACTTAGGCAAGCCTAAAGTATGTTAATATCATGCTTAGACCCCGCCCAAACTCGGTCCGACCTAACTCATGAACACGTTCATATATAATATCTTAAATATAATTATAATATATAAAAGTAACATAAATATAATTCAAATCCATAACTAATTTTTTATAGATATTTATTGTTGTACTTTTAAGTTAAAGATATTATAAATATCTTAAGTAGATGTCCATCATGATCAAAATAAGTTTTGATCAACTTTAAATTCTAGAAGAAGATCTCTACTTTATTTATACTTTTATACCTATCTCGGAAAATCAAGAAAATACGCTCTCTCATCTTTATTTTCTCTGTATTTATTTTATAACAAAAGATAAAATTATCGCTATATTTTAGTTCTATTTTGAATTTTGCCACTTCACTTTTGTTTTATTTAATTTGTCACTAAAATTTGATTTTTATTGAATTTTACAATTCAATTTTAATTTAGTTATATTTAGATGAAAATTTTAATAAAAATTAAGATTATAATTTAATACTTAAAAATAATAAATTAATATAGCATCAAGCATTAATAAAACATTTACTTATAAAAATAAACTTAAATCTTTTTTATTTTTTATTTTACAAGTCTTTCTTTTATTAAATAAAAATTCTATGTTAATTTATTATATTTTAATATTTTATAAATTAATTTGTTAATTACTAAAATAAAATATTTGAAATAATATATATTTTTAAAACCTACTTTCAAATCATCAAAATCAATATTAATTGATAAGTTTTAATTAAAAAATCAAGATTAGTGGTAAAATTCAATAAAATTCAAGTTTAATAATAAAATTGAATCACATAAAAGTCGTGTGGCAAATTTAATTATATTTTTAATATATAATGGCAAATATTAATCAAAATAAAGTATAGTGACCAATTTCAATATTCATTGGTAGTGTAGTGACAAATTTACATTTTAACCCTCACTATTATAATAATTATTATAGTAATTAGAGCCAATCTTAAATTAAAAATATGAATTTTCAGTTTTATACAGATTTTAGCAAGCAACTATTTTATTTATTCTAACTACTTCAAGAAAAGATGAAACAGCTCTCCCTCTACATGCTAAGCTTATTGAGTTCCGAAGTTGCAGTTGAAACATCCTCTGAAACATTATCTTTCTTGTCTTTGTCCTGGTTGAAACTTGGTGTTTTTCGTGGTGGTGGAGCCGAGCACACTGGTACAACTGATCTTATTCTAACTGGTGGTGCCATGGAAGTGGGACGCATACCGCCAAGGTTCGTTCTTTCGAACCTGGGTCTGGTTGAAAATGGTGGAGCTCCTGTTCTCATTCTTGGTGGGACAGGCACTTGAGTTAATGTCGGCTTTTGAGTGTTCAGTCTCGTGGAAGAAACAGGGCTCATTGTTCTGATCAGCATAGGCACTGCTTCGGAGGATGGCGGTCGAGAATTTCTATAGTAACTTGCTCTTGAAGAACAGTGTGGTCTAAGATTAGATTCAACAGCATGTTGGGAACCAGCACCTGATTTCCTATGATCGTTTTCGACTTTGCTTTCCAACTTAACATACTTCTGCTTGCGAACATCCTGTTTCGTTTCTTCAACAGACGTTTCGACATTAGATTGACTGGGAACGACATCAGAAGGAGTGTATTTGGATGCTTCTTCTTTTATCTCCTCGTGTATCTCTTGAATGGTCACAGTAGATCTACCCATCAATGGTTGAGAAGTGGAGGGATTACAGAGGTAAAGAGGAGGGCATGAGGTAGCAATTCCTAGTCTGGGTGTAGTAACATTAGATTCTTGGTCTCGAACTTGAAAGGGCGGGTGACAACCTGGTTGTAAAATTGACTGCATATATGGAAGAATCTGAGGTCTTGGCAGAGGAACTGGAGGAACGGGGAATGTAAACAGGTGGTTTTGCAGCTGCATTAAATGTTCTTGCTGCCATATTTGGTATATAGGAACAGATATTTCAGGAGAGAAACGGTGAGGCCAACTTTGACTCTGCATTGAGTATAGGTTCGGGGTTGATTGGGTTAGGTCTATACATACAGGAATTGATCTAGACTTTCCATACTGGCAATCATATTGCAAACACTGCTTTGATTCTGATGGTTGTAATGATGAAAGAAAACGAGCAATGACAGTTTGCACTTGTTCTTCTCTTCCTCGAGACTCCAAGGAAGGTGGTGAAGATGAAGATGAACCATACCTAGACACTGCAACCACAATACTAGATTAAGTGACCAAGAAAAACTTCAAACCATAGAAAATAAATAAGAAAGTTTTTCAAATAACAACTAATATTAAAATGATCTTTCTTTAACCTTTGATTGAAACCTTTTTCAATGTGGGTGAATACAAAGAAACATACATTGTTTGCCTAGCTAAGTTCATATGTTTTCTTCATTGTCTAACCCCAAAAGCCTCCCGAGGGAAGGAATAAACAATGCAATTGTTTGATTCTAAATGAAGTAGGAGCCTTTTAATAAAAAGGAAAGGTATCATACACTTTCTCAAGGCAGACCATGCAGACATTGCCGCATTCTTCTGTGCTTTTTTCTTCGTCCTAGCTGGTTCCCCAGTAAAGCTCATCCCTCCGAGCTCAACCATGCATGAAAAGGTAGGAACATGGCCTGGTCCAGATCGAATAGTTGTGTAGACTGGAAGATTTAAACCAGCTCTATGAGCAGTCTCTTGAAGCAAATTCTTATAGACACCAGTTTCATCCTGTGCAGTAGAGATAAACTCTAAAGAGTTTAGCTTCTTTTTTTCCCGAAATGAATAATCAATAACTGCAAAGTCCAGCTCAAAGACAGATGCAAAACAATTGGTTGCCTAATGCAAATTTGAGTAGGAAAATGGCATCTAAGTAAGTCCAGCTCGATAGTAGATAAAATTTAAGTTGAACGCTTACCAAAATTCTAGCAGCCAATGCTTTGGAAGGGCCTCTGTTGGCAAGCGTATTTAGAGCTACTTCAGCTGCAGCATGTTCGGCTTGTCTCAAAGTAGAGCAAAATGTAGGGCTTTCGAAAGTCTCTCCATTAAAATTGACAGTAGCTTTAAACCGAGGAGCATGATCAGGTCCTTCTCGGATGCATGAATAAGACGGCAGATTAAAGCAACTTCTTTGAGCCAACTCTTGCAGTTGGTTCTTGTACATATCTACAAACATAACACATATTTGTTAAAGGATTGAAATTGAAACGAAAAATATACAATTTAACTTCACTTCCATACTAATACATTTGCAAAATACATAAGGAAGGTTAATAGTCAATTATCAAAATCATCAGGTAGTGCAAGATTTCACCAAATTCTCAAAAGTGCAACATTAGATTAACAGATAATCAGAACAGCTAAATTGCAAGACATTTAAATCAAAACTCACATCATTAATCTCAAAACAGAGTCCATACAATTACATAAGACTCATCAGAAAATGAAAATCTCAATCTAACTATTCCAAGAGGTGCTTTCTTCACTATTGTTCAAATGATCAATAGCCTCAAACTCGAAAAAGACCTTACATTTTCTTTCTGTTCTTTCACTTTCTAATCAACCAAACAGAAACTAAAGTTTCGATCACATGATCCAAACACCCAATTCCTATATAAAGCAAATTCCAAGTAAACAGATAAAAAAAAAAGTTGAACCTAAATCGATCTGGGTATAAACCAAAACAAACAAGAGGTTAACTGACCTTCTGGGTATGTAGGCTTTCTGGGTATTTCTTTATTGGTGAGTACTTAAAAAAACTCTAGGGAAAGTGATGGAAAAAAAATAATGGGTTTCAGTGTGAAAATGACACTAGTAAAGTTAGCACTAGCAGTAGCATTTCTCCCATTTTCTTTCAACACTTTAAAAAAAAAAAAATTGGAGTTTTGGCTTTTGACTGCATTCAAAATGTTAAAAATGACAGCTTTTTTATTTTCTTCTTCTTTTTCCTGTTGAAAACTTGAAATTTAGATTTCTCTCTGGCTTTAGCGATAATGACAAAAAGAAATTCTTCTTGCAAATTATGCACTTATTATTCGAAAACCCTCTATTAACTTAAAATTCTACACATTATGAAATTTGATTTAATTTCACTTTTCCTCCTCTATTTTAATATATTCCAAAATAGTCATTAATTTTGTAATCGCATATTACAAGTCTGAGATAGATTTATACTTAAAATTAGTTTTGTCACTTATTTCCACTTACTCCTATTAAACTGAAGTTTACTTTGAAATAGCATAATATACTTTAAATTATCTCAAAACTTATCATTTTCTTCGTAAGATGATTTTTCTCTCATTTTCGTAATTTGTCAAACCATATTAAATTTCTAGTGTTATTTATTGTTTTTATTTTGTGATATTAAAATACATTATATGAAGATTCTGTCTAAGAAATTAAATTTTAGGTGAAAACGTTTATAACGATTTTCTAACTATTCGCACCACAACTCATTGGTCCAACATATTAGCATTTAGCATCATGTAATGGAATTGTGACTTATCAACATAAAAAATTAGGAAGTGAATACACGACTACCTTTCCAAGAGCATGCCCCATCCAAACACCATCAATCCCTGCAATTGCACTATCCATGACAAATAGAAAACGAAATGAAGTTGTTATTACACACTATTAAAACATTAAAGGGGACAAAGAAACCAAACCGAAAAGCTAAAAACAGAAGACACAAAAGGGGGTAAAACACAATTGCCCATCATTCCGACTCCTACTCATACTCACAACTATTGTAAATCGTTAATACCCATTTTCAAGCACCAAAAACACAGCATTTAGACCCTTTATTCCCAACTAGCAATAATTCTGCTTCGTCCAAACAATCACACTTTTGTGCCAAAGAAATACCACAAAGTTAAGGGTCTTCCAAAAACATATACTATACTTCTAGAATTTCTTGCCGGAGAGACAAATAGCGAAATGAAGGCGGTTTTAGGTCCAACAATGTTTTCTCACAAACAACCATTTAACTATTCAAACGAATTTAGTAATTAATTTTTCGTATTTTATAGATTTATTAAAAAATATATATAATTGGATCTTTTGAAATTTAGATAATTGAGTTTAATAAAAAATATTTATATTTTTATATATATTTTTGATAATATATTCTGATTGTACACGTTGGTTGAAATCTAGTTAAGATAATTAAAAAATTTGAATTTGGAGAAATTAAAATAAAGAAAGTGTATGTAGATAATAGCAAATATATATATAAAAGGAGGAAATGTACAATGATTTATTTTGCTATCCAACTTAATAAAAATATATTTTAATTCTTCATTTAATTTTTCAGTTATTTTTATTCTTGAACTTGCATTTTTATCAAATCATACCAAAATTGATAGAAAAATTAATGTTTGTTAACTTTGTTGATGTTGTATAAATTTGGGTTGCTACATAAAGAGATGTCAACATTTAATTAATATTTTAAAATATTATATATTTATATATTTTAAATGATTTTAATGATTTTTAATTTTTAAAAATAATTTTTAGAATTTTTAACGATTAAATCTTAGCTCGATTGGTATGAACATTGTTGTCAATACAGGAGAATATGAGTTCGAGGGCGCTAAAGTGCATTTATCTTCCTATTTATGGGTTGGAGAGGGACTATGGGTAATTTTAGACTTTGTGTCAAAAAAGCAGATATGATTAGAGCCTATAATGATATTGTACAAACAATAATAATTTTTAAAATTTTTAAAAAAATAATGAAATACTGATGTGTCATCTAAGTGACAATTTATATGTATGTCATATCAATAAACTTAACAAATATGAATTTATTTATCTATTTTTAAATTATTTTATCAAAAACATAATTTTAAGGGTTAAAATTTTTTTTAAAGTGAAAAAAAGTAAACAAATCCTCATGCCAAAATAAAAATATTGTTTTGCGGAGGCTAAAATTTAGGGGGACGTAAACTTTGTGAAAGGCAATGGTGGAAAAAGTGCAGGGCATGGGTGCAGGCTGCCTTTGTTGTGGCCACTTGGCGATGGCTATGGGCAGTGGCAGTACGCTGTATAGTCTACCATTGAAGCAACCACTTACATTTGTGTGATTGATCATAATTCATAACTGATTTGAAGGGTTTTTTTCTTTTTATATTTTAGATTAGGATGGTGTTGTTAGTGATGGAAGCCAAATTCTCATGTCATAATATAAATATTTTTATCACTGTGTCGAGAGATTGTTGATTATTTGAATATGGAACATATATCTTTAATAAAAATTAAAAGGGTTAATATATATGAAAGTATTTAAACTTGACAATTTATATCTATTTAGTATTTAATTTTTATTTAATTGATACCTAAACTTAAAAATCATAAGTAAACTTGTTATTTTTTAGGTATCTAACTAACACTGTTAAAATACATTAATATTGAATTGACGACAAATAACATAGCAATACGTGGCAGCCTCACATTTTAACTCAAAAGAAAGGCTCAAATTGATAACATTGCTACCATCGATAAAATGATGATGCAGATTTTTCAATTAATAACTTTGTTATAGTTAAAATAATTTGGATAATTTTCTTGCGGTAAAATTCACATTATCACTTTAATAGAAACAAGTTAAAATGTTTATCAATTTTGACCTATTAAAAAATATAAAAGTAAAAAGATTAAATTATGTCAAATTAAAATAGAGGATTAAATCTCAAATTTTAATATAGTAAAGAGATTAAAACCAAAACAATACCGTTATTTTTATATTTATTAAACGTGAAAATTTAAGTAATTAGGATTGTAAATTAAGTTGATTAAAATTTAAGAATAAATGCTAAATTTGCACATGAACTTTGATCTAATATGTAATGCTATATGTGAATTAGAATTTTGTGCAATTTTTTATCTATGATTTTGATTCGATTCAATTTATCAGAGAAAAGAATCCTAACAAAAGAGATTAAAGATCGACGTGATTCTTTATCAAAGAAAAGGATCCTAGCTCCAAAGAAAAACGTGAAAACCACGAGATGATCGTGAATCTCATCTTCCACCATTTTAATAACTCAAATCCGTGATGAAAAAAAGAGAAGAATCTTAAAGCATATTTCAACTAATATAATAAATTAGGATTCGAATTTTGAACATCAACCTAAAGTTTTAACCATTTACTCTTTTAAATTGTTAATTGATGTACTAGGCTGCCCATTATTTAAGTATAATATATATTTAGTCTAAATTTCACCATTATTTAAGTATAATATATATTTTAATATATAGACCAAAATCATAATCTGACCATTATATCATATAAAAGCTTGTAAAAAAAATTATTCTATCTGTATCCAATAATTATATTAAGTTTCGATTAAATTTAAAGTCTCCGTCCACATAATTCAAACCTCAATACTATTTAAGGGATATTGAGCATTTTACTAACAGTCCAACCAACAAAGAAAGCTTTGTTAGATGAGATAGGTTGTATTATTATTGCGCGAATGGTTAAACTTAGAAAAAGGATGGAAACTTCAGCTTTCAGTGGGTTGGTCTGCTCTTTTCAATCTTCGTTGATTACATTTTGTTTATTCTATTTAAAAATACAAAAATTAATCTCTATACATTAGGTTAAAGAATAAACCGATCATTCTAATAAAAATTGTATCCATTCTTACTGTTAAAAATTGATTCTTATACGTTAAAATGAAATATATGTAACAGCGGCGAAACTAGGGGTTGGTAGGGGCCCTAACCCCCCTAAAATGGAAATTTTTTTATATGGCCCTTTAGAATTTTTAAAAATTTAAATTAATAAAGATAAAATTATATTTTGGCCTTTAAAAATATAAAATTTTGATTTAATCATTTAAAAATTATAAAGATATATTCTACTAAAATGGCGGAATTGCAATTTTTCTATCGTAAAAATCACAATTTAATTTCGCTCTCCTAACAAAATTTTCTGGTTTCGCCCCTAACATGTAGCATGTCACGTGCAACTATCTGATTATTCTGACAACCATGTCGAATTTTAACAATAAAATTAAAATTTTTTTTAACAAAAATAACTAATTTAATTTTTTAAAACAGTAAAACAGCAATCATGATACTTGTTTGAAAAGAGTAAGGAATTTTGGGTAGTGGGCCACTGTGTTGTTTTTGTTTGGGTCCCAATTATATACTGTAAGCTTAAAATAGGGATGGCAGCAATCGACACAGTAATCTAATGGAAAGTCATTGTCCCCTCATTTGTGCAAAAATGCCTAACTTAGACAACAATGATTTTAGTGAAACATTGATCCAATTAATAAATATTGAATGTAATAATTAATTGATGTAGTTTGGGGAAAAAATTGGAGTGTGAAATAATTTGTGTTGCTTAAATATATGTCTAGTTTTGATATTGTGTTCAAATTTTAGACCCTTACCCTAATAAAAAATATAATAATTAGTTTATATAAATATATATATATATATATATAATGCACGGATTAATTGTAAATATTAATGAAATTGTTCAAATTATTTTTATTAAAATTAAAATAGATATATATATTCTATTTGCGTGGAATGGTAATTAAAGTTTTTGTCATATATCTGCTTGATATGAGCTTAAATTCGATTATGCCCATCCTTTATCTCTTATATTTATTAAAAAAGTATTAAATATATTATTACCATCAAATTTTTATTTTTAATATGTTGTTTAAACTATGTATATCAAAATGTTTTTAATTTATTAAATTTATTATGGTGTAATTTAATTTTTAAATAATGATTTTAATTATGTCTTTATTATTTTGAATTAAATAATGGTTTTAATTCGATTTTTAATTACTATATTGCTTTGATAATATATTTAAATAAGTTTTACATTTTCAAACTTATGGAAGTTTTAGTATATTAAAACCATAATTTCTTCAAATATATATGTTTCAATCAAATTTATTGAATTTAATTTGTAAATAAATTATGAAAATATAATAAACTTACATCGTGAAAACGTGGGTTAACTTGCATATAATTAAAATTTCAAAGGACATAAAAATTGTGATGTAACACCTAATAAAATATCTAATCAAGATAACAGTATTAAAAATGATTGAAAGCGAAAATAAATTATTAATCTTTGATTCACCCAATTAAAGCTAACGAGAGGGACCAACTATTGAATAATTAAAATCTTGAAGGAATTATAAATAAAAAGATCCAATTTAATCCTATTGCATGATATATATTTCAACTCAGAATAAAAATAAATTTGTAATTGATTATACAAAATATAGTCAAATTAAATAAATCATACAGGACCTTATGTGATGGCCTGATAGTCAATGGTGTTCATTGCCCTAGGTGTGACCTGGGTTCGATTCGCGCTAGTCGCATTTGTTGTTCGGGCTTTACCCTATTATTGTAATTCACCAAAATAAATAAATAAATCATACAATAAATTAAATCTTTAGGCAAAGAATTTAACAAGTCAATAGCGAATCAAGGCAAAATTTTCCTTATCCAAGTCGATGGGGCCAAGAGCAAATCTTATCTATTTTTTTCAAGACTTAGATGTCATGGATGCCTATTTATCCGGCTTCCCTGAAATGAACATAAATGAAAAAGTCCCTCGTATGCATACGTAAACATGGTATAAGGTTAAATGAATTATAGCAAGTGGACGGTACCGAACGAATGTATGAAATTAAAGTCTATATATCTAGTAGATCCGTATAGGCGATCATATAAAGTGGATGATTTTAGATCGAAGCAACTGCCAATTTTCAAGCTAAAAAGCTAAGTCAAATTGTGACGAATTTTTGGATGAAATCCAGGAATTTATGGGCTTAGATGTCTGCATAGTGTTTGAATAACTGTCTCTTAGCTTCAAAACGCACTTTGAATCACCCAATTTCGAGTTTGAGAGCTCAAGTTATGACCGTTTTAGTGAAGACTGCATGAGCAGAATTTCTGGACGGGATTATTACGAAAATTACGAGTTTCAGGCTTTTTATTCGAGTTTAAATCATATTGGGTCGAGTTTCAGGCTTAAATTTTACTATATACGAGCCCAATATTGTATTTATTAAGTTTTATTATTTTATTATTTATTTATTCTGAATTTTGGTTAATTTTTAAGTATTTAAAGTTATTTAGGAGTTTTATGTCAATAAGAAAGTTTAGCTTAAAACTACTTGTTATTTATATTAACTAGAGCTTTAGTATACTTGAGAGTTTTATTTAGGTGTACTTAGCTAGCCTATATAAAGGCCTCTTTATTGTACACAACTGAATTATTTCATTCATTATTCACTTAATAAAATTATTTTTGAGTTTTCTTTTTAAAAATTTCTCTTAAGTTTTCTTTTAGAAGAGTTTTAACAATCTTTTCAAATTGTGGGATCATCTTCAAGCTTTTTCTAAGTTTTCTTTCTTGAAAGAGAAATTAGAGTCGTCTGAAGGGGGGTTGTAGATTCATTTGGTTTTTAAGGCTCCTTAGGACTTCTACACTCCACTTTCCTCCTTTCCATTTATCTTCTTTATTCTATCTTATTCTTGTTTAATTGTACAAATCTTTGATTTATTTAACTGTTTATTTTTTTCATCTTAATTATTTATTTTAATTGTTGTGTTTTTCATTCATAAATCTGACTTGGATTTGTTTGTGTTTCAAGTTGTGTCAAAATTCAAGTTTCTTTTCGATCATCTGGAGCACTAAGTCAAATCTGCAACTTGGACAAATTTACGATCTTATTTTATGCAAGCCTACTTATCATTGAAACCTCTTGAAAATAAAGGTGTAGAGGCAAGTAGAATCCCACTTCAAAGATATATAATGGAAAAAAGAAACTAGGGCTTCCATCAGGGTTGTGGGCTAGGTTGCTCAAGAAGATGTGTAACGACCTGATTTTCAGTTGTATCGGAAAATACGGTTTTGGGACTCTATTTTCGTAAATCTAGTTCGTAAATATTAAATAGGAATATTTACAGAGTTAATATAAAAATATATTGAAGAATGGTCGAGTAATTTCATCAATAAAATAGTTAACCAAAGCTCAAGGACTAAATTGTAAAAGTCTAATCGCTATTAAATTTTAATTAAGAAAAGGTTTGAGGACCTATGTAGCAATTATCCAAAGGGGATAAAATGGTTATTAAACCATTTTGAATTATAGGATTGTGGATGATGATGTTGTTTACCACTAACTTGATTAATGATAATTAAAATAAAAAAACCAAAGATTATGTTAATTAAGATTAATCATAGTATAAATAGAGAGTTAGTGGAAAAATGCCATCATCTTCCTCCTCCTTTACTGTCCATCATAGAAAAATATTGAAGAAAGCTTCAAAACCCTCCTAGCATTCGACCATTCATCTAGATCAAGAATTGGACCAAAGTGGAGCCAATAGAGGAAAATAAAAAATTGTGGAATAGTCTCTGAAGAATCTACTCGTTTTGTGTTTTGAAAAGGTAAGTTCATTTGAAACTTACTACATTTCCTTGTGTTATATGTATGCTTGTTTTTATTTCATTGTAATTATGCTTGAACATAATTTGATATGTTAATAGACGTTGGCATATATGATTATTAAAAAGAAATAGAATTTGAAATGAAATGAGATAAGTGGTTGCTATGTGATAGTACAATGTACAAGGTATGAAAATGCAAACGTGAAAAATTACAGGGTATGATATGTATGTGAATGAATATAGGGTATGAATATGCAAATATGAATAATTATAGGGTATGATAATGCAAATATGAATATTGATGCCTATGCGAACTTAGTAAAAGATTAGTATACGATTGGCATGCAATATGGTCATATGTGCACTTGTATAACATTTATTGCGAATCATTGAGTATTCATTGTCTCTACAGAGACTTTGGTGTGGTGGAGGGATGTAATAAAAAAATTTTAAACATTTGATGTCTATGGGCTTTGCACTTCGATGCCTTGGTGTGGTGTAGTTTAAGCTCATACGAGCTATCCTGATGTGGTGTAATTCACCTGTGTATCCGAGTCCGCTTTAATATGGTTCCATTGGGTGAAACATTGAAATTAAATCTGGAAATTGGAAAATGAAATGAATTGAACTCGATGAACTAATATGATCTGTAATTCATTTGAAATGGTATAAACTTTTGAATTGATGATAGTATATGAAATCGTTATGATTTTGCATTAATTGGTATGATTTGATGATGTTCTGGATATGTTATAATGCCTAACCTATTTGGATACCTATGTTGTTAGGCAACTAATTGTGACATTATGTAACATCCCTTGCCTGACTCGATTGTCGGATCTGAACTACAAGATGCTACATTAGTTGCTGGAGCAACAATAGTTAATTAGACAACATTTAAACATTCGTACATAAAATTAAGTGTCAATCATCTTCAAATTATGTTAAACAAACATTTTCGAGTATTATACGAGCTTACGAAAGCTCTTGTTAACCCAACTTGTATTAGAAACAGATTGTAAGGTTTTGAAAATTCAGGGTTGACGTTGCAACCTCACATCCTCCAAGTCGTGACATCGCCAACATAGTAAGTTATGTCGTGACTTTGAGCATATCAATGTCGGTTGTCTCTCACTGTTGGCACCACATTACGATGTTGTACAATCATGCTCATATTTTTGGTAAAAAAATGCCATTTTGAGTCCCAATTCAAAGTGAGCCAAACAACCTACAATATTTTTTTTTAACTTAGTACACCTAAAAACATCCCAAACTCATAACACTTCATACCAAAACAAGTCATTTAGCCATTTCTAATAAAAACCAATTCAATATGAGTTCAACCTATTACAAAACTATCCATTTCAATATATTCAATCAAATGCGAAATGAACCTATGTCAAAACACACTAAGGCATGCCATACAATCTTAATACCTACTTCACCTTACCTTAAAATAAACAAAATCAACCATACACCGACACATATCTCAAGTGTGACAATCAAACCTACCATTTTCAACTAGGCACCAACTTAACTATTTTACTTACCATATTCTTCCAATTATAACATACCGGGTTTAGATGGATTCATATTTCTCCTTTCCAAAAGCATTAAACATTGCCAAATCATGCATCAACCATATTACATGCCATGACCAACATTCAAAATCATCATATACCACATTCATCATAATTTTCAACTCATCAAGATACTTACATACATTAAGGATTACACCAAGATATTTATATACATGCCACAACCCTAGACTCAAAATGGTCGTATAACTATTGATTCAGTGATAGTGTGAGCTTCGAGACGATCCAACTTGACAAGTTCTGTAAGGTGATAATCTATAAGGAAAGGGAAAACAAACAACATAAACATATAAAATGCTTTGTAAGTTCTTATGTATAGTACAAGACTTACCTTATCTTTTATCTAGACATTACAAGTTACCTTAACTTGACATGACTTGGTTAGACATGACAAATCAAAACATCAACAAGGTAAGCATTAACTTATAATCAAAACCATATGATGCCACAATTACTTAACATGCCAATTCATGTCACTTTAGATAACCAATCTCAAAAAACCATTCAATAAAAGGATAATACAATCACATACATGTCAAATACATTACTCCAATCCATTTTTCATGCTCAATTCAATCAATATTTTTCCATTTGAACATGAAGTTCATTTCATCTCGTTTCAATTTCTCATTTCATATAAATTGTTTCACCCAGTAAACCCTAGCAAATGGACTTGGATACAAAGGTATCTTCATTAGACCAATTGCTCATCCGAACTGAATATATATATTTTAAGTTACTTGTCCGGGCTAAACCTTTATAATGACACATCAAATTACTCGTCCAAACTAAACTCGTGTCACATAACACTTGAGAGTCCATAACAAATGTTAGACCTTAGTAACATCTGCAATAAATCCCGTACAAGAGCACACAAGACCCTATTGGCATTCCAATTGTATCTTAACATTTACTAAGTTCACACATGCATCTTTTGTATCCTAACATTTACTAAGTTCACACATGCTTCTTTTATACATGTAAACATCGAGGTTTTACCCAAATATATTAAAAAAATTAAATACCGAAATAGGTTGTCAGATAGATTAATTATCGAAATGATATGTTTTTTTAATCGCGCCTATTTGACAGGCGCGAATCAATTTTTTATATTAATTTTTTTATATTAAATGATACAATTGTGCTCGTATTTTTGGTAAAAAAAATGCCATTTTGAGTCCCAGTGCAAAGTGAGCCAAACAACCTACAATATTTTTTTTAACTTAGTACACCTAAAAACATCCCAAACTCATAACACTTCACACCAAAACAAGTCATTTAGCCATTTCTAATAAAAACCAATTCAATATGAGTTCAACCTATACAAAACTATCCATTTCAATATATTCAATCAAATGCGAAATGAACCTATGTCAAAACACACTAAGGCATGCCATACAATCTTAATACCTACTTCACCTTACCTTAAAATAAACAAAATCAACCATACACCGACACATATCTCAAGCGTGACAATCAAACCTACCATTTTCAACTAGGCACCAACTTAACTATTTTACTTACCATATTCTTCCTATAATAACCAATTTTAAGCCCGAGCCTAAATAAATAAACATAAAATAATAAAATAATAAACGGTCCATGTATGTGGCCCAATTGTACTAACCCAAACCCAATACAGACCCACTAGCCTAAAACACAAAACAAGACACAGAAACCTTAAGCAGTTAGCAACAAACTAGCGCCGCAGCAACCGCCCCAACGTCGCAGCACGTCGCCCTCGTACAACGCACGTTCTCCTCCAGTGCACCTATAACAAACTACGAACAGCACTAGAATAAACAAAGAAAATAGCAAAAAATAGAGAGGAAAAACTAAATAATTTCTGTAATATTCGGCTATATAAAGCCGATTGTAGCATTTTGCATAGGGGGATTTTTTTGTTTTTTTGGGACGAAATCAATAGAAAAAGAAATCAAAATTTTTTTGAAAGAAGGTTCTTTTCTTCTTCTCTTCTTTATTTTTGCTTTTTTTTCTTTCTGTTTCTTTTTGTATTTCATTAGCTGCATATATATAAAAAAAAGAAAAAAGAACTATGGAGAAACGAGTACCTGCTGGTCGAACATTATTTCCTTCCGTCATAATCGGAGGTGGGCGAAGATCGGAGGCTTTGGAATGGCCCGGCTGCTGGCGGCGACTTAAGGAATATATTTTTGAAAACCCTAGCAGAGAAAGCTAGGGTTAATCTGTGTTTTTTTTAAATGTGACAGAAACTAATTTTGTTATAAAAATTTTTTGATTTTATAACAGGTATGAAACGGCGTCGTTTAGGGCCTGTTTCAGTGGCCCCAAAATGGCGCCGTATAAGGCCATACCCACGTGTGTGACCCGACTCGCCTAAGGATCCGCGTCTTTTCATTGGTGGGGGTATTTGTGCAATCGGTCCCTTTGTTTTTGAGTCACTTTTAATACAATTTTTCATATATTTTCTATTTTAGCCACATTTTTTATTTTTATTTCAATTTGGTCCCACACGAAAACGCTGCGTACAGTGGGGCCTGACATATTTGCTTGTTTGCTCCCTAATTTTTCCAGTGCATTGCGAATTAGTCCCCGTTTTTTTATTATTTCAAATGCTTACCTAGAAATTTCCTATAGTTTCAATTTGGGTCCTCTATTTGTTATTTTAAAATTTTTACTATTGTTCATATTATTATATAATATCATTACTATGGTATTATTATTATTATAACCATGTATTTGTGCATACTTTTTATAATATACGTCTATACACTTTATATTCTATATATATATATACATATACATTTTAAAATACATATACATTTTCCATATTTTATAATCCATATATACATATCCATACATTTTCTATAATATATGTATACGTGCACTTTTTAAAATTATTATAAATATATTTTTGCATTTTTATATACATATATATACTTATATATATACACGTATTTTAATACATACATATACATACTTTCATAATTTACTTATATATGTCATACTTATACATTTTTTATTTTTATTTTATAAATACATATACATATATCTTAACATACATACGTGCATACATTTTATGTTTTTCATCTTTATATGTTTTTTTACATATTTTATAATTTCAAAATATAAATACATGCATACATTTTATAATATATGTATATACGAATATTTTCTTTGATTGTCATAAATATTTATACATATACACACGCTTTTATCTATTCTTTTATACTTCATAATTTTATATACATCTATATACATAGGTACATATTTTAATTTACATACATATATATGTATATATACATTCTTACATATATTTTTATATTATTCTTCTTATTTTTATAATCTTGTGTATAGACATATGCATATATTTTATTGTTTTGTTGTTTCGTGTAATGTCTACCTTTATGCCCATTTAATTTCAAAAGCATTTTAATTCGACTCGTTTATTTACTGTTTCTATTTAATTTGTTTTTCTATTTATCTCTTATTTACTCGCACTCGTGTTGTTCATGTTGGTCATCGTATATCATTACTTGTCTTGCATGCCAACGATATAATCCATTTTCGCATTTTTTTACATCGTATTTCATTTTACTCGATATATCAAAATTTGTTTTAAATAAATAATATTTCGTATTTTGAGATTCGGAAAAGTCGTACCCTAACTTACGGGGTTTCGATTTCCTCGATAAATTCAAATACATGAATCTTTTCAAACATAAATTTTTTAAAAATAATTTCGGGAATTAACAAAAGATTGTGTTCTAACTTACGAAATATGGTCTTTTCTAAAACTCGAGATAATTGAATATCTTTTTAAATAAATTTTTCGGCATTCATTCTCGTATCGGGAATTTTAGACATTGCGTCCTAACTTACGGGATGTAACTTTCTTTCTCGATTAACGTGAAAATATGTCTTTGTCTCAAAAATTCTCAATGTTTTGACAAAGGATTACATTTTTTTAAAACTCTTCAAAATTTTCAATCTTCGACTCAAAGACACTAATTAATCAACTAGGTACCAATTTTGGGCGTTACGAGGGTGCTAATCCTTCCTCGTACGTAACCGACTCCCGAACTCATTTTCTAATTTTCATGGACCAAAATTGCTATTTTGATAAAATCAAACCGTCTATTAAAAATAACCATTTTTCGAGGTGGCCCGAGCACACCTCATCAAAAAGGATTGGTGGCGACTCCCATACTCGTTTTTATTTTCAAAATCCAAGTTAATCCCGTTTTATTAAAAATGATTTCAACACTTCCAATTATAACATACCAGGTTTAGATGGATTCATATTTCTCCTTTCCAAAAGCATCAAACATTGCCAAATCATGCATCAACCATATTACATGCCATGACCAACATTCAAAATCATCATATACCACATTCATCATAATTTTCAACTCATCAAGATACTTATATACATTAAGGATTACACCAAGATATTTATATACATGCCACAACCCTAGACTCAAAATGGTCGTATAACTATTGATTCGGTGATAGTGTGAGCTTCGAGACGATCCAACTTGACGAGTTCTGTAAGGTGATGATCTATAAGGAAAGGGAAAACAAACAACATAAACATATAAAATGCTTTGTAAGTTATTATGTATAGTACGAGACTTACCTTATCTTTTATCTAGACATTACAAGTTACCTTAACTTGACATGACTTGGTTAGACATGACAAATCAAAACATCAACAAGGTAAGCATTAACTTATAATCAAAACCATATGATTCCACGATTACTTAACATGCCAATTCATGTCACTTTAGATAACCAATCTCAAAAAACCATTCAATAAAAGGATAATACAATCACATACATGTCAAACACATTACTCCAATCCATTTTTCATGCTCAATTCAATCAATATTTTTCCATTTGAACATGAAGTTCATTTCATCTCGTTTCAATTTCTCATTTCATATAAATTGTTTCACCCAGTAAACCCTAGCAAATGGACTTGGATACAAAGGTATCTACATTAGACCAATTGCTCATCCGAACTTAATATATATATTTTAAGTTACTTGTCTGGGCTAAACCTTTATAATGACACATCAAATTACTCGTCCAAGCTAAACTCGTGTCACATAACACTTGAGAATCCATAACAAATGTTAGACCTCTATAACGTCTGTAATAAATCCCGTACAAGCACATACAAGACCCTATTGGCATTCCAATTGTATCCTAACATTTACTAAGCTCACACATGCATCTTTTATACATGTAAACATCACATTTCAATTTAGTCCAATTCTAACCTTTCCTACCAATTCACAATTAATTAATCCAAAATCAAACATACATATACAAATAAAATACATAAAAACCAAAGTAAATAAGTACCATATGAACTTACTTGATCAAAACGCCAAACAAGTTGATTCTTTAAGGACTAATAAACAAATTTAGCTTTTCCTCGATTATCTTCGCTTTGATCAGGTTCTACATCTAAACAATTATTTTATACAATCCATCAATGCCAAACATTTTCATATTATGCCATGACATGAATAAACCTATATAATCTCATTTTTTGATACCCCTAAAATTTACATTTTATTTAATTTAGCCCCTGAATTCGAAATAGCCATATCTTTCAATTTTTTTTAGTCTCGATTCAAACTCTAACTTCACATACATTCATTAGGGACCCTATAATTTCTATTTATGCTAAAATTTCTAAATATTTTTACATTTTATTCACTTTAGTCCCTATGTACAAAATTAACAATTAAATGTTACAATCGAGTCCTTCTCGTAATCTAAGCTTAAAATCTATCAATTTCACTCCAAATTCTTCAAGAAATCAATAATGAAAACTTTCAAAAACTTCAAAAATTTTACAAATTGGTACATGAGCTAGCTAATTCAAGCTCCCATGACCTCAAAAATATAAAATTACATGAAGTTGACTTGAAATTTTTACCAATTAAAGGTCGAATATTTTGAAATTTCGTAGGTTTTCTTCTTTTATTTATATAGAAATAGAGAATAGATGAAGAAGATGACTTTTTCATTCTTTAATTTAACTTACATAGTAGTTTTATTGATTAATTAATTTATTTTAATTATCTTGACATATTTTAATTAGCTTAATCTAACATTAGTTAATTTTAGTGGGTTTCACCATCATCATCAACTTTCTCCTATCCAAAAATGGTCTAATAACCATTTTTTCCCTTTAGATCAATTGCTATTTAAGTCCCCAAGCCTTTTGACAATTAAAACTCTATAGCGATTGGACTTTACAATTTAGTCCCTACACCAAAATTGACTATTTTATTGACAAAATTGATGGACCAAACATCAATATAATTTTATAACAACTCCATAAATATTTATATTTAATATTTATAGACTCATTTTACAGAAATTATATTTCGAAATCGCATTTTCTAACACTACTGAAAATCGAGCTATTGCACATTATGTGTCAAGTTTTTGCCAAATGTGTGCCAAAATTATGGTAGTTAGCATGCTCATCTATGAGCAAGGTAAGTGTTGCAATTTTCCATTTGAACTTACTAAGCATTTAAATGCTTACGGTCGTTGTTTCCCTACTTGTAGATCTCCAACTTGCGGAACTCATCAAGCCGTATCAGTACAAATCACATACTATCACTGAGATGGTAGAATTATGTTCATTTTGAGTCCTAATTTTGTGGCATGTATATAGGGTCTTTTGGCATGTGAATGGTCATCCTCAACTATGATTGCCAATGTTGTGTGATTGGCTAAGGTTATATTTGTTTGAAAAGCTCAAAATATGATCTAGTATAAGCCTAAATTGATCATATAAATGTCTTTGGAATCCTTGATTCTAAAGTTACATGGACCTTATATGTTTGAACTTGGAAATATGGTAACTTGGTATGTTAAGGAATATGAATGGCTTGAATAAGCTAGATTATGATTATGGGTGTTTTGTGCCATTTGAGCATTGATTGTATAAGTGTGATAAGTTTAATCTGGTTTGGATTGGTATGATATGATGTTGTGATGAAATTGGTATGAAAATTCATAGTAATGAATGCTATTTAAAGCCACAAAGGTTGTATACTATGTGATATGTTGAGATGAATCAAAAAAGGATTGAAATTGTTGTTTACTACCTATAGAGTCGCGACACTATCTCATGGATGTCATGGCATTAGTTGAAAAATGAAATGGACTTATAGTAGACTGTCCTTATGGTCGTGACACCACCTTATGGATGTCGCGACACAAACCTTTAATGTCTCGACATTGAAACCCAAGGTCGCGACGCTCACTCAGTGAAGTTTCGAAACTTTATAGTTTAGTCCCTAAGTTTATATGCCTGCCTACCATTTTGGAGGTCGTGACATTATACTCTGAAAGTTGTGACTCTAGTCCAAAATATTGTGAAACTTTGTTTTTTAGTACTCAAATGGTCTCAAGTTATCAAAAGAGCTTTCTAAGCTTGTATAAACCCTAGATCAGATTATACGTTATAATATAACGATGTAATAATTATATTTATGGATATATGTGTCGAATCAAAATAAATTATGTTGTAGTTAACTGTAGTTTCCCTGAAAATAAATGTGACATCCAATAGCTCGGACTCGACGATCGGTCGGGCAAAGGGTGTTACAAGATGAAACCCTGGGGACGAATGAATTCGAATCCATAGTTGTTGATGTGCAAACCGCAACATCATAACATCTCCAACTCCATTTTCTTGATGGTACACCTTAGCATCGAACCAATCACCACTACATCTTCCAATCTCTTTTGGTTAAAATCTGTGGGATTGTTGTCAATGAATTTGTGCCATCTTTGCCCCGACCAGTTTATTAGTAAATGTTAAATGAAGCAAAAATAAAGGAAAAGGTATTTTAAATTTACCCAAAAGTAAAAGTAACAACATTGTCCAAGGAAAACAATGGAAATTTTAAGTTAAAAAATGATGAAAGTGATACGAAAATTCAAGGGAAATAAGAAGAATTTGAAGAAAATGGTCGAAGTGTGGAAACCCGATACCAATGAACCTTTTTGTAAAGGCCTAAGAAACCAAACATGTCACAAAAGTTTCGCAACCACTCAATAATGCCCTAGGCATGTGGCAACATGTTTCCAAGTTTATCGCCCACCAAACCATTCAAAGAGTGACATGTGGCTCATCACCCAATAAAAACCTCCTCTCACATTAGTTATGCTAACATTTATTCAAAATTTCAAATATTTTTTAATTTCAAAACTCCTAAAATATCTACAAAAAAAATTTTGAAGTTCAAACACCTACACCATTTAAGGAATAAACACCTTGTAGTATCAAGTGCCTCGCAACAACACAAGTCACCTTGCTACATTTAAACATATCTTAACCATCCCAAATGAAAAATTGCAGAAACCTAAGGTCTTAGGGAAGGTCTGATACGAGTCACAAAGGCCTTAGATGCGTATACGAAGGAAAAAGAAAATCAAGATTCACTTTCTTGTTTTTAAGAAAATCAAGAAACCGAATCTTGGTCCAATTTTGCTGTTTTGAGTGATTTCAAGAATCAAAAAAATCAAGATTTCAAATCTTGGAAATCTTGGTCCAAGAAACCGAATCTTGAAACTAAGGCGCATTGGATCTCAGTTACGAGCATTAACAAGCCAATTTCGGGAGAAAATGGATTACAAGCCCAAGTTCTTGAAGATAAGGCCCAGTAAGATGTTCCAAGCCCAATCAAGAAATTTAAATTAAACTTAGTTGAAAATCAGGCTAAATTGTCAAAGTGGCCCAATTTGTTAAGTTTTAATTCTTTAAATACTTAGTTTTCATTTTTAGACTTTATGAATAAATTTCTATGTAAAAATTCAGTCCAAGAGGCCCATTTAAAGTCCTTGGCCGAATTTCTCCTTTAAAGTAAAAAAAAATTAGGTTTTTTTTTAGTTTTCCTATTAGGACTAGGAAAATAGTTAGAAAGCCTATATGTATGGCTTGACCAGCCACCCTTATACACATTATACTTGAATAATACATTGAAATCAAGTTTGCTTTGTTGAGTGAAAATTCTCTTTGAGTTCTCCAAGAATTTTCTCTTGAGTTTTCTTTAGAAGGAGTTTTAACAATCTTTTTGATTGTGGGAGCCATCTTTTTGAAGGGAGTTGTGAAATCTTTCGGGATTTCAAGGCTTCTTAGGACTTTCTTTATTTTCTTGCTGTTCTTTCCTCTTTATTAATTTCTGCTTGTGCTGATTTATTGATTAACTTGGGATTAATTGTTCTTGTTGCGTTTCAGCCATTCCAAAATTCAAGATCTGATTCGGATTCGTTCTTAGGCATCAAGAAATGTTCTTGATTCATAATTTTCCTCTTTCTTGCCGCACAAATCCTAGTTCTACTTCAATTTGGTTTTCTTGTTTTGTTAAGTTTAACTTGTTGTTTTGGTGTTTTCTTTGTCAGATTCAGCGTTGGAGTCTTCTTCGAAGTTAGATCTCGTTTTCTTTACTTCCAATCAACGCTATTAATAAGTGTTTTCAAGCTTGGCCGATTCTTTATTGTTTTGGGGTTTTTGTTTCAGATTTGGAATTATAAGATTTAATTTTTTCTGTTTCGTTTCAGATCTAAGCGTCTAAAGCATTCGTAGGAGTCTCCCGTGACTTGACAACTCGATCTTGGTCCGCTCACAACCCCCTATCATTTGGTATCAGATTTTGGGAGTTTTGGGTGTTCTTGGCTGATTTCTAAACTGATCTCCTTTTAAAAACATTAAACAACAATTTTTACCTAGAAAAATTTTTGGAAAAAAATTCATTTGAGTGGGTAAACGTTTTCCGATTAGTATAAAATTTTACATGCATATTTTTGGCACTGTAATAGAATATTAAAAAATATTTCCAGCAAAAAAAATCAGTAGAAAAAGTCAAAAAATTGAAAAATACGAAATCAAAAAAAAATTTAAAAATATTCAGCGGGTTGATTTTAGTGCCGAAACTTTCCATATCAAATATAAAATATTTAAGGACATTCCAGTTTAAATTTCATGATTTTTGGAGATAGGGAACACCTCGAACGAAGTTGTCAAGTTACTCTGCAGTTTTTCAGGTTTTTCAGGTTTCAGCAATTTTTATTGATTCTTAGCTGTAGGTTTTCATTTGTTTGCTTTTTGTTCTCCCTTTACAATATCTAACACCTTCTTGTTTCTTGTGTTAGTAGGATTTAAATGTGTGCACAATTCTTCCTCGGTGCAACACGAATCAATTGGTGTCTCGTCATTTTTTGGACTCCTAGTGCAAATTAGGATTCTTTGGTAGTTTCGGTTCATACACTTTCTAATTGATTGATATAGACTCTACTAAAGAACTCACAAGACTAAATTCTACCTCTTTGAGAATTTGATTTTCCTTTTTGAGTGATTAACGGTTCATACAACAGTCATTGTCCGCCTGAAAGTCCTTCTACGTCCATGGTGGTGCTGACTTTCGGATAAGAAGGAAGGTTAAAGATATTAGCTGCGTGGAAATAAAGAAAAAATTACGTCAATTATAGCGGGAAGCCCCACAAATTTTCCCTATGATTATGCCCTTAAACTTCTGTATGATATTTATAAGGCAACATCACAAGGTATCTGAAATGTCGAAACCATTTTTTTTGTAAAAGGGTTGACTTTAATTTTGAAAACGAAAAATGGAGTCGCCACCGATCATTTTTATGAGGTGTGATCGGGTCACCTCGTAACGGTTTAATTTATCAAAACAACAATTTTAATCTACGAAATCCAGAAAAACGGGTTTGGGAGTCGATTACGTTTGAGGAAGGATTAGCACCCTCGTAATGCCCAAAATTGGTACCTAGTTGATTAATTAGTGTCTTAGTGTCGAAAATTGAAAACTCGAAAAGAACTTAGAATACGATCCTTTTTTATTAATATTAATTAAAAATTACTCGGATAAATTGTAATATGTAAAATGCCTCCTTATCTCGAAGAAACTAAATGTCACATCCCGTAAGTTAGGACACAACACCTCGTATTTTCGAGAATAAGCTCGCCTTTGTTTTTATTTAAAACACATTTATTTTAGTTTTAAAAGGATTTTCGGTTATTTAGGTTCAACGCGAGAAAAATCGAAACCCAGTAAGTTAGGGCACAACTTCTCGAATTTCCAAATACGAAATATTTCCTTTATTTTTATTTAAAACACATTTATTTTAGTTTTAAAAGGATATTCGGTTATTTAGGTTCAACGCGAGAAAAATCGAAACCTAGTAAGTTAGGGCACAACTTCTCGAATTTTTAAATATGGAATATTGCCTTTATTTTCAAGATTTTCCTTTTTTACGAATTTGGGTAAAAATTAATGTAATAGTTAACAAGATACATGTTTAATTTATTCGAACATCGTGTGAAAGCGAACAAGTGTTTTTTTTAAACGTAATGTATAGTACAATAATAATAAAATAATATGAAATAACTATATGAGTAGAATATTTAAAGGGTAAATAATAAATAATGGAATACAACAATAATAATGATGAAATTATAATAATAACACCAAATAATAATAACAATAATAATTTTAAACTACTATTCTAATATTAAAATAATAAAAGTGAGTTAAACACTAATAATAATAATGAAATATATAAATAAAGGAATAAATAACAATATCAATTCTAAATACAAGAAAAGTAAAAAATATATATATAAATAAATAAATAAAACAAAACAACACACACAAAAAAAAAGCTTGAAACTAAACGAATAAGGACTAAATTGGAATTAAAATGAAATTTAGAACCTAAATTATAATAAAATAAATGAACAAACACAAAAAGCACTAGATTGAAACTCGTATGAAATTTATGGGGCATAAATTGGAATAAAAATGAGGTAAAGGACGGCATTGAAAAGCGTGAATAACATAGAGGGACTAAAAGGGAAAATATTCCCGCCCTCCAAAACGCAGCACTTTACGCGGGGTTAAAATGCAATAAAAGCAAAATCCTAGGGCAAAATCAAAAGAAAAAAGAACAAAAAAGATCTAATTGAAGCGGGCCGAAGAAGCGGAAGGACCGAAAGGGTAAATAACCCAATTATCAAAAACACGTAGATCTTCCTTGTGGGTCGGGTTAGTGCGAAGGTCTGGCCTTAAAACGACGTCGTTTTGGAGTCTGAGAGGCATGCCCAAAACGACGTCGTTTTTTATGCCTATTTAAATAAATTTTTTTGGAAAAAAAAATCATTTAACCTCTTTGTTAAAAAAAACTTTAAAAATCTTTCAAACTCTCTCCCCTCTTTCTAGAATTCGACCATGGCTTCGGTCACCGGATCACCGTGGAGGCCGCCGGTTGTCGGTGACAGCGTCGCCATCCACGGTGGCCTAAAAATCGAAAAGGCCATTTTTTGGCTTTTCAACTCCTCGATCCCAAAAATGTCATTTTTCATCGGAAACGACGAACCTCGGCCTCCCACGACGGTGTGAAATGTGAAAAAGGGTAAGCTTTCGGCTCTTTTCTTTTATTTTTTTGTTTCCTTCTTTAAAAAAATAAAATAAAATAAACGAAATAAAAAAAGAATAAAGAAACTACCTCTCAATAATTTTCTGTTTTGATTGCTGTGTGTTCTTTTTTTTTTTGTATTCGATTGTCTGTAAAAAAAATACATGGCTATTTTCGTGGCTTTTATAGCCACGATTACATTGCTATATCACTGTTCTTGTTGCAATTTGCTTTCGTTCTACTACTATTTCTGTTGCCATTCCTACGTTTGTCTCCTTTTTTGCCTTGTTTGCAGGTCTGTGGCGAGGTCAATCAGAGGAGTAGACTTACTGTTTTCGTGTAAGGGTCAGGCCTCGAGTGGTGGGCGTGCTGCGGAGGCACGTGGAGGCAGTGGCGTAAGGGATGGGGCTAGGGTTTTGTTTTACTGAAAATGTGTAAAGTTTTGGCCATTTGGGCCTTGTTATTTTGGGTTTTTAATTAATGTTGATTTTTGTTTGTAAATCGGGCCCGGGCTAAATTGGGCCTCTACATGGAAAGTTTGAGCTCATGCCCATATAACGACCATCAACTGGATCCCTTATTATACTTCGATCCATGACCTTATAATGATTATCGACCGAAACCTCTACGTAGACTTCCACCCGTGACCCTATAAGGCAAAATCACCCCAGAACCCGACTTCTAAAGGATAGGTTTCTGAGATAATGGTCTCATCTTAGAAAAATATATGAAATATGTGCGTCTTGAAGTGATATCGCATCACCGACGACTTAATAATACCTCAAATCAAAAATTTTATTAGCGAAATTTTTTTTAACACTGAAGCAGGGAAGAAAACCGAGAGAGAGAAATATTGTAAATTGGAGAGATAGAGGTTGAGAGAGATGATGGGTTTAGGGATGATAGAGTATGGAGGGGGAGCCCCCTTTTATAGGCATGGGGGAGGGGTGAGATTGCAAAGGAAAAAATTCTTGTGGTTAAAAACGCATCGCAGGACCAGCGTTTTCATCAAATATCTTCAAAACATGCTTTAGATTTTACCCGGGATTCTCAGGATCAGGGTATTTTTTTGGAAAACTTTAGTAGAAATGGTAAGAAAGCACGTCCAACTAGGTGTGCTTTCCTGCCATGTCAATAGGAAAGCTCACACAGCTGGATGAGCTTTCTTACCATTTCCACTAAAGTCTTTTAAAAAAAGTACCCTGATCCTGAGTAAAATTTGAAGCACGTTTTAAGGCATCGAATACCTTTTCAAGTACGCGTCTGATGAAATTATTTGATCCGTGAAATACGTTTTCGAGCACCAATGAGCATTTCATTATTATTATTCGACGAAAGTGCATATTCTGAAACGCATTTTGAAGCACACATTTCCTCTCTCATTGTTCTATTTTGCTATTAAAGTATTAATATATTCAGAACTTAGACACACAAAAAATTCATATCAAACATTGAAGAGTTTCACTGCGATTGTCGTCTGCATTTATTTAGATAACCATTTGAAGATTTTTTTGTTTTAAATATCTAATTCATTTTAAATTAAAATGAGTCGACGAGTGAAATCCGTCATTTACTACGACGATCAAATCTGTAATACGAAAGTTGGGGTCTTATTTGCTGGAGCCCAGTCCGTGGAATTGGCTTTTAACCGTAACATTCAATTGCGTGAGCTACAGACTAGAACCAATAGGAAAGTTTGGGGTTTGAGTCGGGGAAGAATTTCAAGCTTGCAATGTAGATATCTACATATTTTTTTTTTTGCATTTCAATTGTATTTGCCACCGTCTACTAACATCTATATAGTGAAAAAATTGCTACTTTAAACACTACTTCAAGTACCAATTACAATTTCTTTGGCGATTAAACTTTTACCCTTTTTACGAGTTAGTATTTGTACCTTTATTAATCATTAGTTCGATAAAGATACCTATTCAAAGTTACATATTTCATATCAAATATTATATATGGAAAATTATGTATAATTTACATTAGAATTTAACAAACACAAATATGTGTTGTGACAAAAATATAAAAAATTTTGATCGTTTTTTATTGATGTCATTTATATTTACATCACAATAAGCAAATCGAAAATACATCATCGACATTGTTGGGCCGAATGTGTGCCACAGGGCGGTGGTTGACGGGTGCGCGTAGGGTTTCTACATACAACTAGTGGTGCAGACTCCTTCTTATCGTGATCATCGTCATCATCTTCTTCATCTTCACCTCCACCCTCGTACTCATCTTCATCTCCACCCTAGTACTAATTTTCATCTCCACACTTGGCATCAACTTCATCTTTATCGCTTTCCTTCATGCTTAAGTGCGATGCCGTCCTAGCCTTCTATTGTGTCTCCTTCACTCCACGAGAAGGTGGTTGCGTCGATGACCCACCTCAATAAAACAGCGGTGTAGTGGGTGTTTGTGACACTATCGGGGAATAACCGCATAATTTCACAAAACCTAGATACGCCAGCATTGATGGTGGCATCGATGTCGACATCGGTGTCGGTACATGCGTCGATATATGTATCAGTATTTGTGTCAGCATCGACGTCGGTATGAGGGCGTAAAATACTGGGGAAGGATATGCCCTGAAAAACGTACACGCATGAGGTGTAGATGCAAGGTGTTGCGGTGGTGCATAGTGTGGTAGTTGTGAAAAAAATGAGTGGTTAGTGAAATGAATAGGAATAAGTAGAGTGAACTGACCGAGATGTGGTGTAGACATTGTGGCCCTTGTTGGGTTGGAGTCGGGGACGAACCCTCATGGCACCTCCTCTAGACCTACGTTGCTAGGGTGGTTGTCGTGGCCTCTTTTGACGAAGTTGCCTACTTTTCGCCTCCACTTATAGCAAATATGGCTTGTCGGAGGCTCTAAACCAGGGCATGCACTCTAAACAGGTCGCCATGTCCGATGAGAAAAAAGGTTTGCAGATGGGTAAGAATTTCATCTTACGATCCCAAATGTCGATGTACTCCTTGTGGTAATCTCGCCTATTTTCGTCGGTCCTCCCCCGTAGATCCAACTTGTGCAGTGCTTCCATGTCTCGCGGTGGCAGTGGAAATTTTTTGCCTCCACTCGAAGTGTCGCATCACTCGGTCCAATTCATGCATCTCCACCGTCGCTGTAACAACCCGTTTTTAGTGAAATCGAAATAATGGTTTCGGGACCACAAATCCGAGGTCAGAAGAAAATTTATTTGAATATTATTTTATGGTCTATATTATGATAGAACTATCCTATAAAAATTTTGTTAAGAAATTTTACCGATTACATGTCTAATTTGATGAAAAGGACCAAATTGCATAAAGTGTAAAAGTTGAATTCTAGTAGCTAAAGGTATCAAATAGCTACGAAATTTAAAATTGGAGGTCTTTATATGGAAAATAAACCATTTAGAGGAGTTAGTAGATAAGGATGATTATTTATCATTGGAATTTAGTAAATTTTAAGGTTAATTTTGGAAAGATGATAAATTAAATAAATAATTAAATTAATATAATTTTCATCATCTTTTCTAAAATAAAAGCATGGAAACCCTAGCCATGGAAGTTGAGTTCTAGCAAACTTATTTGGCTTAATTAGGTATGTATTCTTGTCATGTTTTTAATGATTTTTATGTTTCCGAGATCGTAATAGCTTAATCTAGCTATCTCAGGGATTAATTTTCAAAACTATTAAAGTATTAGGGTTTTTCCATGGATGAGTATAGTTGAATTATGAAGTTTTATTGTAGAAAATGAAAGGTTGTTGATAGATAAACAACTCTTGTAAAGAGAATTTTGATGAAATTATGATTTAAGGACTAAATTGAAAAGATGGAAAATTCATGGAGAAATTCTAAATTTTATGAAATACATGAGCTGCTATTGTTATATATAAAAATCAGTTAGGCTTGGAATAAGGATTAAATTGTATGAATTTTATTTTTCGAGCTTAGGGACAAAATCATAATTTATTAAAAGTATAGGGGCAAAATAGTAATTTTTCGAAAGATGTGTATTGGACTGAATTGTATTAAATTGAGCTAAATTCATTCGTATAGATTAGGATAGACCTAGTACGGAATTGGATCGAGGAAAAGAGAAAGTATCGAATTAGTAGCTTACAAATCTCCGTATAATTGTCGAGGTAAGTTCGTGTAACTAAATTGTATATTTGTATGATTTGAATTGAATATTTTTGTGTGTGTGATTTTTATAAAATTTCATGTATATTATTTATCACATATTCGACAAGTGCAAAATCCCGTTTGAGCCTTAGAAATTTGATGGATACAAATGACATGTCATTAAGGGTTCCCGATTGGTTGTTGTCCTGCATGTGTTGCGGACACACCACAGATCACAAGAGCATCCTGTTATTTAGCTCTTATGAACATCTTGTTATATGGCTCCCACGAGTTTCCCAATATTTGGCTCTCATGAGCTTCCAGATTAATTACTCTCTTGAGCTTCCTGTTTATGGCTTGTATGAGCTTCCCGTTACATGGCTCAGAAGAGCTTCTTAATTACATGCTCGTATGAGAATACCTGTAATGAATTGACGGATTACAGATTTGTACACTTCATGTGTACTACCTGTGTATCCAATGATATTTTAAACGGTTCAACGGGCAATGTTCTATTATAAAAAAATGTGAATCTGATATGAACTGTTATCAATATATACATGAAATTACATGATTTATTGAAATATGAGATGGATGATATATGTATGGAAATTGCTTGGTGACTATGTTCATCCATGTTTATGGGTTATTATATGTGTTTACATGGCTAACATGATACGGATATGTGTTTAGGCTTTTGGCCAAGTTGATTTGGATATTTCTTGTATGTTTACCTTATATATGAAATAGTGATAAGTTAGATTCCATGTTATACGAACTTACTAAGCATTAAATGCTTACTCTGTTTTATTTTCCCTGTTTTATACGAACTTACTAAGCATTAAATGTTTACTCTGTTTTATTTTCCCTATTTTGTAGTAATTCGGAAGCTCATTTTGGTTGGAAGCTGGTCAAAGCAACTTCACACTATCCATCGACCCATTTCGGTTTATATAGTAAATCAATTTTGGTTATAATGGCATGTATAGATTAATTTGGCCAATGTTGGAATATAAATATTTTGTTGGAACTAGCCATTTGAATGACTTGTATTGGATAAATATTTTGATGTGTGTTTGTAATGGTTAAATGATGGATAAATATTAGGTATATTGAAGGTTGGTTTGAATTAGTACATTTGATAAAATATGCATATATGTGAATTTGGTTAATTTGGTAAGTTTGGATAATTGTATATATGTGGTAATATGTCATGTTTAAGTATTGATTTTGGCTTAATTTGAATGCATTGTTATGACTTGTTGTTGGGTAAAAATGTTGAGTTAGGTTGATGACAAGTTGGGTGAGAAATGTGGTTTGGAAAATGGCTTATTTTCATCCTCACGGGCAGAGACACGGGCGTGTGTCTCAGTCGTGTGTGACACATGGCCAGGTGACATGGTCATGTGTCCTTTGTATCTTTTAATTAGTGCAAAATAGAATGCTCACACAGCCTAGCACACGGGCGTGTGGCTTGGCCGTGTGACCCCTGCATCTTATTAATGCAAGTCAGTATGCTCACATGGCCTAGAACTCGGGCGTGTGGCTTGACCGTGTGACCCAAGTCAGAGAGCTCATAAGTTTGGACACGAGCTAGGGCATGGTTCTGTGTCCTTATTTCGAATGTCCACACGGCCTGAGACACGGGTGTGTCTCTTGACCGTGTGAGACACACGGCCTGGCCATACGGGCTTGTGTCCCCTGCACCTTTGAAAAATTTTAATGTTTTCTAAAAGAATTCTCTGAGTACCCGGTAGTCCCGACTTATTTCTAACATGTATTTTGGGCCTCGAGGGCTCACATAAGGGACAATATGATGGATTTGATTAGTTTCTGATTGAGTGCTAAATGATATGAAATGTTTGTTATTTGATCTGTAAATTTCGGTAATACTCTCTAACCCTGTTTCGACGACGGATTCGGGTTAGGGGTGTTACAGTCGCGTACACTATCAATGGCACCTTCATGTCCTACATACTCCAAATGACCAAAATTTTTGGTGGGACACATTCTAAGATATCCGGATCGACGTATGACATCCATTCAAACTGCAGTGCATAATTGTAAATTATGTTATGTATAGAATTTTAAATTACAAATCTTTGCGTAGTTATTATAGGTTTGAAAAAATTAGTAACTTACCTCGGCTTTCGAGCATTGATCTAATAGCAACCGAATATCTTCGAGCTGCTTTGGTAGTCCCATGTAACTCGTCCCATGTTTCCACCTATTGAAGCGATATGTTAATTCAAACATATAATAAATAAACAACATTTACTATATTAACTGCATATTATTATCAAATGATTTTTACCTTGTCACCAATGGGAATATATAAGGGTCGTTCACTCAGGGACATAGAAATGGTAGCTGCCACCACGCCCATAACTGTAGCAGGAGCAGACAACCACCAATTGACATATTATCCGGTTCTATTGCCCGATAAAACTCCCAATACAATGTGGCCAACACGACTGATCCCTAACTTAGTCGTCTGCATTCTTTGAAGTCGACTAGGTGTAGTAGCCACCTTATGTATACCAAAATTTGAGATTTATCGGGCATTAGAATTCCTCCGATTTATCGGGCATTAGAATTCCTCCGATTAACCTCAGGATGAATGTTCGGGCGTATTGTTCTTTGACGATGTCGGACGCGTTCGAAGGAAGATCTTTGAAATTGGTTTCCAACCACTTCATATCTATCCGATCACCTTGAAACTTGTTCGACACCTTCCCCAAAAATGCCTTGCAAAGGTCATCTTTACTGTGAACGACCGCTGACCTCGTAACGACTGGCCCATCCACCGGTAAACTAAGTTGTAAAGCTACGTCTTGAGTGTGATTGTACACTCGCCGCATGGAAGATGGAAAGTGTGTCTTAGGCCTCTATCTTTCCAGCAACGTGCTGATGAGTGTAGGATCGAGTTTGCAGCCCTCGAGCATACGAGAGGCATGCAAGAATCCCATGTCTTGCATGTAACCACGCATTTCGGTGTCTAGACTCTTTGACAAGTTATGTATGAACCCCTCCAAAACACGATTATCCGCCTATTTATATCGACAAAATAAAATATTTTAAAATATTTTAAAAATTAAAAAACTTTAATTTTAACTTAATTGAAAATAATGATATTTAAAATTTCTTCTTATCATTATCGCTTGAGCGGCGAAAATATGCTTGTCGTCGAAACAAATCAAAGAGATTACCTTTCATGAAAATTTAATCGAAATGAGTATATGAAATAATTAAATAAAACTATAGTATTTTTAAATAGATTGCATAGGAAAGTTTCAAACAAAAATTGAGAAATTTGAGAGAACTGATAGAATTGAGAGTTTAGAGAGAATAGAGAAAGTTGAATTTGAGTGAAAAGAATGAAAAATGACTTGATATTTATGGAAAAAATATTACCATTAGCCCTTTAAAATAATTTTACTGTTGCCAATGTTTAAAAGGTCATTGGGGAAAACGACCGTTAGAGGAAAGCGTGTCCAGCTCTCTCAAAAAAGTCCTATTTTCCTAATTTAAAAAAACAGCTTAAAAAGCCAATTAAAAAAAACGACAAATAGCTGTTAACAAAAGATACTAATCAGTTCTTCCTTATACTTTTGACAACATCTACTAGGCTTATAAAAACCAATTTTAATTTAAAAGCATAAAAAAATTTAGTTCTCATTATTTATATTGTTATTTAAACTCTTGATTGAATTGGTATCACAAATCAATTGGATACCAATTCGATTAAGAAATTACAAGAATTCTTTTCCGTAATTAAAATAAGTAATATTATTCGAGGTGTTTTAATCTTTTCATTTTAAAAAACTAATAAAAATATGCATATATTGAGATTAGACCTGTCCATGGGCCGGGCGGCCCGGCCCGGCCCGACGGCCCACCCAAAATATGGGAGGGTTCGGGTAAAAATATAGGCCCGAAATATGGGCTTGGGCAAAAAAACGAGGCCCGTTTAAAAAATAGGCCGGGCTCGGGTTCAACTTTTTAGCCCGGGCCCGGCCCGGCCCGAATATAATAAATATATATTTTTATTTTTATTTTTTAATTTTAAAATACTTTAAAAATATTTTTATTTTTTATTTTTAAAATTTTTTTGTGTTTATTAAAAACCAGGCCGAGCTCGGGCTTATTATTTTTTTCCCGGGCCGGGCCTGGGCAAAATTTCAGGCCCATATTTCGGGCCGGGCCGGGCCCTGGCCTAAGAGTCGGGCCAAAATTTTTTCGGGCCCAGCCCGGCCCATGGACAGGTCTAATTGAGATTAAAACCCACACGAATTACATTAGTAAAATGTTTAATTTATCACTCAACTAAAGTTTTATTTTAATAGTTTTATTCATTTTAATTTTATTATGTACACTTTATTATCTCCATCAGTTGCATATATATATTAATAATGTATTTGATTGAGCCGATGTCAATACCATGATAAACAATTTAATCTATTTTTTAATTTTAATGACGATATATTCATATGTTATTATTAATTAGTTTGAAACCATGATATTTTTAAACACATTTGTGTTTTGAATTTATGATTTCCACACGTATATACATGTGATAAGATTTTTATATTAATAATGTTGTTGATTAAAATAATGTTGCAAATTAACTTGATACCAACTTAAGATTGATGACAACACCATGATAAATAATTGTGTTTATTTGGTAATCTTAATATGAGATATTCATGTGTTTAAATATCGTTTAACTTAAAAAATTAATCTCTTTTTATTTTAGTATCGTGCAAATTTAATGTATTATTATTAATTAGTTTCAGTATCCTAAGTAAATGGTTTATTTACTGAATTCAGAATATTAAGCGGCTTTGAACATCCAACAAAGAGTGACATATGAATTTAATGACCTTAGGAGATTCCGATATTTCTACTGCAAACCCCCTTCGTGATTTTGAAATTAGATCTGCTTACACAGGTGAATGAACTAACTCACCTATTACTTCTGCCTTCCACCATTCAATTTATAACAAAATAACAACACAACTCCTTAAACCACTTCGGCAAAATCAAATTACATGAATTCCTTAACATTTCATTTCTTGCCTCCGCAAACTACTCCAACATGCACAACCAATCATTGACAGGAAATTTTCAATGCAAAATTGATTGTTTTATTTCCAGGAAATAATAAACAAAAATATTCAACTTTATGACAACAGTTCTATGACTATGTCCTGTACCCCCACAATTTAAATATACAGAGCTTTCGACATCATATACCTTTTCTTTTTGTCCAAGAAAGTACCCGGTGTTCTTCTGGCTGATTGTCACTCGGAGTTGCAAACTGCTCCGCCACTTGCATGTCCGTCCTACAGCTTTTATCTGATGTATGGCTAATGCATGCACGTCTAACATTAACCACCATCCTCTCAACAGAGTAGAGAATGCCCCCGGTTTGAAAACCAGACGTCTTTCCAAATACACAAGGATCCACATCCACAGACACTTCTGATCATGATAGGCAACCTCAGAAAAATATGTCCTAACACTTGGCAAAAAGCATGAGATTTTCATTGGAAGACCAACCTGCAAGCCCAACAATATAAGAGGATGCAGTTCAAACTATTTAAAAAAAAAAAACTCAAATATGTTTGAAGTAAAAGCTGACTGTCTGATTCAATGCTAAATTGGCAGAAATATTGAGGAAAGAATTAAAATAATCGGATGTATCCTCTCCAACAGATAACCAACCTCCTTTTTTCTTTCAGGAACAGAACAAATCCAAGGGAATACAAGTTCCCTACTTTTATCACAAGAAAATATATTCCCCAAAGAATAACTTCAGAGGCAAAAGCCTCATTGCCAAAATTGTTTTGAAGTTCTCTACAATATATATTTATATGTATTTGAATACTAAATAAAGATAAATTGGCCCCCCAAAGGTATGTTTATATGTAGTGAACTACTATAGATTGGGAAAAAAGGAGGTTAAAATTGCATTTTTATTTTTATTTTTCCATTTTACTTACCATCATTATTCTTAAACTTTACAAATTAATTAATTAGTTTATAAGTTACAAACTTACAATAATGTGAACTTCAACTAACCCTTCTAAATACGATAATTTGTTTACAAGACTTTTAACTAAGGGTATTGAAAGTCACATATTCTTTGTCACCCCTATATTTGTTAACTTTTATTTTCATCTCCAAATTCGTAGCTTTTACTAGAACATATACATACTAGTTTTTCAATTTTTTATGTTTTATATGGTAATCCCTACCTTTGTATAGTTTTAAATCTCCAATGGATAACCTCTTTAATTTCTATGATATGAACATATATACTAGCCTGTTCAAATTTGATACATCTTAGCTAAAAGAAACTTGAAAGAACTTATTCAATGAAGATAGCAAAAATAGTATATATTATAATATTATACACACACATATATATGAGCTCATGAATTTACATTTTTCATGGGAATGAATTTTTTTTGAGCAATTTAATCTTGTAATTGGGCCCCTTAAAACTAAATGTCAAGATCCACCACTGAATAACTTCACATATGTGCTATTCTTTTAAAAGAAAATGCAGATAACTTAAAACATGAATAAGTTGTCACTCACCTGGCCCCAGAAGTCAACAATAATCACTTGCCTTGAATCATTCTATAATTAAGTACCAAATCCTCAGGTCTCTTCCATATGTAAGCCCGCACAGTGGCTAAGCTCATCTCCGGAGACAGTACCTGGAAGAATAGCAGCACATCAAATGACAGGTATTATAGTATGATTGAACAAGAACTAAACCACTTGGTCTAAAACTGCAAAGTTAGATTTATTAGCAGTACACCAGCATATAATGATTGAACTTGAACTGTACACCTTGGTATAAAACTATTTTACTACGTATATTATAGTAAGATTTATATTAGTACCATAAAACAATGAAAAAATCACAGCTTCGAGAAAGTGATCTTAGGCCCTTAACCAATCGCATAATAACATTTAACATAGGATTGACTTGCCTGATTATTGCATAAAATCTCAATAGAAGGCCGAAGCTTTTGCCAAGGCTTCAATCCAGACCGAAGAGATCCCTCTCCACCTGCTGAATGTTGCGGTTGTCCTCCAAGTCCAGCAGCATATGTCCCATCGATATTTAAACTATCAATTGGTTTGTCAAGCACCAGCTTTTCTATGACATAATTAACAACCTAGATACAGAACAACGGAGCGAATGTACTTATTTAAAGAAAACCAATAAAATATTAATCTACGAAAAAATTTATAACCAGCTTCCCATTAATATCAAGGTTAGTGTCCTTGAAAAAGATACTACATAAATCATCTTTAAATATGCCACCCACCAGCATCTCATGCCAGAATTAGTAACCTGAGAAGAAAAGAAGTCAAACAAACCACAAAGGCATCTCCCTCTAATATAGGTAGCAATAGCATGGCACTTTAAAAAAAGCTAATTCAAAAGATTATTTGTTCCAATTTGTTCCTATGTTGTTTTGCAACAACAAGGTTAAAGGTTCTGTCAATGCATATGTACCTTGAAATACATTTTCAGTAACCTAACTTTGCTTCTTTGCCCCTCAAGCAGTTCATGCTATAAATTGTGAAATAGATGCTAGACTATTAACCTAAGTGTTCTAAATATGTATACTAAAAACATATGCCTGTACAAATAAATGTCATGCAAAAGAAGTTGCCTTTTGCAAGTACTACAATGTATACCTTATGCATTCTCAATATGCGAGGAGCACTTAACTTTCCTTGTGTCAGTATCCGAACAGCTGAACCTTCACATGGATGAAGATAGAAGCTGCACCTGCAAAAAAGAAATATAAAAACTTCATCATAGGAGATGGAAAAAATGATGAAATGACTCTAATTAAGACCAGACAAGTAGAATAAATGATTATCCATGGTTCTGACTGTAGTGAAGCAGCATTAAGGAAGTACGTCTTTTTCTAAATAAAGAGAAATACATACTCACAAGAAATGAATATCAAAGAATTAAGGACTGAAGGCACAACAAAATAAAAGGCATGGCAAACTACTCTACTTAAACAGCAGTTCATTTAGTTCATACCCTTGTAGTAAGCGTATTGACAAAGGGGTTCACCAATAAGCACTTTCAAACATGAAAAGTTCCATGCAAATTTGTTTCCTTAAGTTAACTAAGTTGAAGGAAAGCTTAATGAGGTCACAGAAGTTACTTGGTTTTTTCTCTAGGTGGTAGCCGATTATTTAATACACAATCCAAAACCCACAAAGGGAAGTCCTTCTCATCCTCGGTTGCATCCAATTCAGTAATTTTCTTTCTCCAAGGACCTCCTTGGGAACCCTCGGTAATAATTGAGGGAGGGGAAACAGTAGAAAACTCGAAAGGAGGATAGACCAATGAGTCATTTTCAGCATTTCCATCTACCTCAATCCTTGAATGAGCAGAACTTCTGGCAGTCATATCTTTTCCTGATACAACATCTCCATTAGCAGAAGCCTGGGTGCCATGTCTTTGCCTTCTTTTGGCCAACCAATGAACCAAAAGACCTTTAAGGGTTTCACGAGCTAGATTAACCTGCCAAAGTCAAGTCATAACCGGATGCATATGATAATCACAAAGAATCCTTAAAGATTTTTCATAGAAATCATATCTTAAGATGCCCACAATAAAAAGAAAGTTTTATGACCTTATCATCCTCAGGCTTGCCAGTTATGTTCAGATCTACAGAATACATCTCTGCAGTAAAGCACTGGGGCGTGTCTAAATGAACAGACAAGCATCCAAGCCGGGTATCCGCAGTGAACCATGCAGGAATGCTTACCTATAATGGTTTTAAGCAAAGATCCAAAGTAAATTTCATAAACAAGATATATTATATTCAAACTTACATAATTTCAAATAAATAGTTGTCGCACCATCTCAAAAAGCTGTTCCTTTTTCTTGTCAAATGAAACCTGGACATTGAAATTTGAGAATGGATAAATAGATACAGCAAAAACATAACCCTGAATATACAAGTGTGTCTATTTGTTAACCAGTACATGAAAAGCAAAGTGCAAACCACTTCTACTCAAGGGGGGAAAAAAAGAAAAATGGCGTGAGAGAATCTTGTTCACCTGTCCATAATCCTCAATCACAACACCCCTGGTTATCTCCCAGAGCTTTACTGAACCAGCAGCATCCTGTTAAAGAATCATAAAAATCATACACTCTAAAAGCAATATCCCAAAATAAAATCTTCCAATAAAAGTCAACCAATTTTACCTTTGTCAATACATGCCTTCTGTTATTTAAAATTTCATGCTGAACAATTGCTGGAGTTCCAGGAATGGTAAAGATTGGTTCTTTATAAACAGGGGCCTATTAATAACCGACAACAACAGCACATCAGTGAAGGGAAGGGTATAGAAGATAAACAATTTCCAGACACAGCCAAACTTCAAAGAGATATCCATAACAAAGTGTCTATCATAAATAAAAAGAAAATGTAATATTTCATTTTTCTTGGGGTTGGATGAGCAAGGAACAAATGAAAGAAATTATTAACAATCTGATGAGTAGCACCAAATTCAGAACATTTCAAGTATATGAAGAAAATAAGTGTTAAACAGTGCAGATTTTATGTATTAATAATACAAGATGCAAATTAATAAAGAGAAAACAAGGATCTATCAGGTGATTTTCTGTAAGCAAAAACTGTACATACATGAATAAATATATACACACACGATACTTACTGGGGTAGACCCTTCTAATGAAACTCTTGCCCTCGAAAAAGACAAGTTTCCAGCCAAAAATGAACCACCTCTTTGGAAGACATTCTGAGGAGTCCGTCCCTCAGCAGGCCACCTACAAACTGAAGAATCTGTAGTTGCAACCCATATACTATCATCATGCAATGCCAACTGCAAAATTGGTTGTTCCTTGGTGCAAAGCAAAAGACTCTCTCTTGTTGTCAAGTCTGTCAGATATAACTGATGCATGCAGAAAAAGTTAACACAAGCTGAGAGTTAAAAGCTAGATATCAGAAGCAAGCAACAGACAAATATGTTAAGAATTGTGAAGATTACGTGCTGAGAAAAATTGGAGATATGGACTTTATTTGATGTTAGAAACATTCAGAAATTTATTTACTCTACAATAGAAATTATCAAGCCTTCACATTAAGTTTAATTGAATTGAAGTTGCAGGGTTTTAATTCATTCTCATTTTCCTTCATTTTAATATGCCAAACATATAATGCTTGTTTCAAAACCTACTGGAAATTGAAGAATTTGACACTAGGAATCATATTTACTCAAGTTTGTTGTATGTTTATAGGTTTCTATTCATTATTAATGGATTGAATCAAGTCATTTTAGGAAGTTTCCTACTTTTGGATCTGATAACTTTGTGGGAATATAATATTATTACCAGAACTCAGAAAATGAGCAAGACCTATTTCAGTTAGACAACTCAGCAACTGTTGTCCCAACCCTTCTCCAGTTGCAAAGTCTAAGGAATTATAGGTATGAAGCCTAGATCACCTATTCTTCTTCCTTAATCTCTAATCTCTGGCAATGGCTTCAATTTCAAATCAACCTTAAACCCTTCCAACAACCTCGACCTCACTTGCATAAATTCATTATCAAATTAAACCTGAAACCTTCGATTACCATTCACGAGTACTGTTAAGGTATCAGCACAGCCCAGGATTACTTTCAAAATCCTTCATTAATCACATCCAAGCCCAACCCATACAAAAATTAAACTACCTAGTTATTCTTGTAATTTCCTATACTTTATTGTCCTAGATCGGCAATAAATTTCTAGTTCAATTCTACATCAAAACATTTGGAAAAATTGATAAAGATGCTGGTTAAAATGATTTGGTATGGTGTGTACTTACAGAAAGATCTCTACCACCACTATAAACATGACTAAATGTTGGGGTGCTTGCAAGTGCCCAAACAGAATCTGTGTGCACAGCATATGAATGCACACAGCGTTGTTGACCAAGGTCCCACAGCCTGCAAAAGAAAATTAAGACCATTTAAAGGAAAGGTCTTAGATTCTTTACAGTTGAAAATTGCATCTGGTAATACAACCGCGAAACCTATGCACAGATTATGTACCTGATCATAGAATCCGAGGACCCTGACAAACAATATCTGAAAGAAAACAGTGACTGTGAAAACTTCACTCATAAAATAAGCAGTGGAACAAGAAAAAGAATTCAGTAGCAGTCAATCAAGGGAAGAACTCATCAACAATTAACCAACCTATTTATCTCACTGACACAGAAAAGTGCAGCAGTTGCAAGAGAAAAAAATCAGGTAAAAAATATGCATCTTATCATATAAAGCTCCATAACAGTAACACCTACAACTAACATCAAGATAATACTAATTTTCACTTAGAATAAAGCCTACAGAGCAGAACTCATTGTACTAGCCTGCCAGTAGAATCCAGAAGCAAAGCCCTAATGTTATCTGCATGCCCTCTTAGTTTCATATTCTTTGAACCAGTTCTTGGATCCCAAACTCGCACAACCTATATGGAAATGAGGCAGGAAATATAAATAGCTACTGAAATTGTTAAAAGATTAGATGACCAACAGAGGTAATGATAAGATCATCTATAGGAAGGTGTTGTGGGGGAAAAGAAAAACTTATTATCAGAAAATTTGAATAAACTAAGAAGCAAAAACTACCTTCTCAGTTCCACCAGAGACAAGAAGGGAGCCACTACCATTCATTGCCAATGCATAGACCGATTCTTTGTGACCTTTGACAGCAATGGGGACATATCCATGACACTGAGTTGCGTGCGTCCTAATGCTGTTACTTGAGCTAATTGTTCTCGGACTTGATATCGGTAACAAATTTGCCGAACCATTCATACTGTTGGAACAATCATCTTCCACTACATCACTGGATTTAGAGACTGGAGTTGCTGCAGCTTCAATATCCCACACAAAAACCTCCCCTCCAAGACCCCCAGAGGCAACCACATTGGTCTAAAATGCACAACACTAAAAATGATTTAGAAAGTGACCTCAATATTAATAACTACCATACCTTATAGGACGCATATGCTACCAAACTAAGCATGAAACTTAAATTGCAATCTAGCACTGCAGGAACATTTCACACATGCAGCTAATTAAATCAACTGAAAATTTTGACACAGAAATTACATTTTTTTCAGCTGCGGCTAGACATGTAACATAGTCAGAGTGTTGACGGAAAGTCCTGGTGCAAGTTCCTTCAGACAAGCAATTCCACGTCTGGTATTTCTCAAAGAACAAGCACATGTCAACACTTAACAGACATAGACAATAAGACACTAATAACACATTAATTAACAAAAAAACCTTCAATGTAGTGTCTGATGAGCATGAAACAAGTGTACTATCACCAGCAATAACAGTATCATTTACCTGCACAACAAGAAAATCACCTAATTCTCAATCATAACTTAAATAGTTACAGATACATCATATATTATATATGTAAGATATTTTGATGGTGAATTCCACAAACTGGGAAAAATAACAGATAACGGGCTTTAAACATTCAAGCTAAATATTGATATAAATGAAGTGCAAAGGACAATTCTTGCTCTAGATTTGCTTTTTGAGAGCCGGTTGCTTGGTTGGTTACTAAGCAATGATTCATATTTGATATCACATCAGGGATATGTCATTCTAGTGGACCAAATTAGAAAATAAATTAAAATTCCACACCCTCCAAACCACAAATTAACAACAAAAGATATAGGCTAAAGTATGAAGGTCATGCTCATTGTGAAAGTAAATTATCATGGATAGTAAGAAGGTACCCAATCAACATGAGACTCAAATGTAGCAGAGCATGTGGCAGCATTTTCACCAAGTGCCCATCTCTTAAGTGTGCCATCACGGCTACCAGTGAAAAGATAGTCGCACCCATCCGAGGCTGATGACTTTAGCACAGCCAAACAATTTATGCCTGCACAATGCTGCAAAACAACATATCAAAGTAGAGAAACATCAATGCCTAGTGTCTATACTCAAAATTAAATTATAAAAGGCTCAACCAGAATATAAGATAATGACAATTTTTATAATACAAAGCAAAGGATTAGCAGAATTATCCAATCTGATTGGGAACATGGTCCTAAATAAATGAAGGATGAGTGAATAATACAATGAATTAACACAAGCCATCATTTTCATTTAAGTTAAGTATACCATAAGTCCTAAGGATAAAAGGTGTTAAATAATGAAACTGGCACAACATTATCTTGGAGAAGGAAGTTAAGAATTGCCAACCAAGATAGATTTCAAATATGCCAAGTTTATCAATTTAGCAAATAGATAACAATCATTCTCACTGAACCTAATGAAGTAATATATATAACATGTACCATGGTGTTACAAATCTACACAAGGATACAACCAAAAATGAAAATATGCTCAAATCGTTATTATGTGAGTCATTCACCAATTGGAGTGCCCCCATATAAGAATACATATAAAAACAAAAACAAGCTTCTAGAATTTTTATTTTAGTTAAAAAAAAAACCAAAGATGCAGAAACAACAACAATCTAAAATGTGGCATTACAATGAAAAATACAGATACGCAAATTTCCATCCTAATGAAATCTGAACATGCAAATTCCACAAGACTGACAAATATCTATCAAGGAAGATGTCTTGTTCACTTGAAAGAGGAAAACAAGAAAGTAAAAAAAGAATTAAAAGAACATAAGCCACTTCACCTTTGTGTCGGCGGTATCATTCAGTACATATGTCAACCTTTTCTCTTTCCGTGGGCGGTTAGAATTGGTATTGTTCCCTGCACTGCCCACTCGGTGCATTGCAGTGACCCCTAAATAACCAGTTAAATGAAAATTAAAAGCTTTACCACCCCTATGCCTCAGTGCTTCTATACACTTAAATACAACCGCAGCATATTAAGTTAGAATAACCTGCATTCTGCAACAAAATATCACTAAAAAAAGGACAGAACTACTAGTATGCATCAGAGCCAAAATGGACCAGACCTATCTACTTTGAACAGATAATTAGAATTTTAAATATATATATATATATATATATATATATAAAAGAAATCCTTGTACATAATTCTACGGAAGACAGATACAATCAACGAACAAAACTATCATTAAAGCCAAATTCCCACTCAAATAAAATCAATAAAAATATAGTGGCCTTCAACAATGACTACAATAGCAACATTGCAATTAAATTAGATTTCTTTTTCATCTTAATTAAACATATAATATCTAAAATATTGATGAAATCGAAAATGCAAATCGTAATTGTCCAAAACTAGAAAACTAGTAAATTAATCTTATAAAAACACAAAGAGTTAATATATGTTCAAACACATTTGCCGCAAAAATATAGTCCAACTCTTGAAGTCCACTAAATAAAGACACAATAAATCAAAACATATGATCGCCGAAAGGTAGAAGTCGACGATCACAGAGATATTAAAGAAAAAAAAAAGGAGAAATGAAATGGAGAATGGCTTTGAACTTACCGGGACAGTTGTGACCAAAAAAGAAGGAACAGTGATGGAAATGAATTGTTGTAGAGAACGGTGAAATCAAACCCTAGAAATTTGATCCAAAATTTTGTTTTAATTTGTATTTTCTTCGATATTGAAAAGAGGGAAGAAAATGAAGATATAGATATGGTCATTAATAATAAAATAAACAAACAAACATATAAAAAACTCTTTTCAGGAAATAGATGAACAGGAAAGTGAAAACCGGAAAGTCAAGACATGGGGATAGGAGAAATTGGGAGACATCGGTCTTGTAAAAACAACCAGGACCACGACGTCGTTTTGAATAATAGGTTGGGGACTATAATGTGAAGACTCTGGAAATGAATTTTTTAAACTATAAAGAGGTTATCTTAAAATAGCATCATTATTATTTTAGTCATTTTAAAAAAATTGTTAATTTAATCATCACTGTTAGAAAAATTTACCAAAATGGGCACTCGATCGTTAAAATTTTGAGGGATTGTTAACTGGACCAGTAAAAAAAAGGAAAAATTATTTTTTAGTCCCTTTAAAAAATTTAAAGTGACCAAAATAGGAGCAACGCTATTTTAAGGTGAACTACAGTGTAGTTTACCCTTTTATTTATTATTTGACAAATATTTTATATTTTTTATTGGATAAACTCTACTATTAGTCCATGTATTTTGTAAAAGTTATGGATTTAATCCTATACTTTAATTTGGTCATTTTAGTTTTATACTTTTCAAATTTTAAAATTTCAATCCTCGACAAACAATACTAGTTAAATTCATTAAGTTAAGTTCTGTTATTTCCAAAATATGATGCGCCAAACATATTACTCACTAAAAATCCAATTGATAGATTAATGATTATTATTTATGACAAGAGTGAAATTTCATAATTTGAAAAGTATAGGGACTTAGAATGATCTAATTGTAGAATATGGACCAAATTTATAATTATACACATCATACAATACTAGTAATTGAATTTAACCAAATATAAAATTTTAAATTTCAAAAAGTATAGAGACTAAAAGTGACCAATTCAAAAGTACATGATAAAAATTAATCAAATTAAAGTACAATATAACACCATTTACCCAAGTAAACTCGAGCAACGAATGTTACATTAATCGCGGAACACTCTTTTACATTATCAAATATTTATAATTCGGACTTTTATTAATGAATTCAAGGTCTCATTACACTTTTGAGAACATAATTAGACTATTAATAAGGATTAATTTCATATAAAGTTTGTTTCGGGGCCCATTTAATTCAAATAAAAAATTTTAGTTGTAGGTCTGTATATTTCGAGACCAATACCAAATTGTCTTGAGACATTGCTTCAACACTATAGAAATTTAGCTTCAAAGTTTTTCTGTCTCGAGACACATGAGTATAGGTCTCAAGACAAATGGGCTTTTTTCTCAATTCATGACTAAGTTATTGTAGATTTTTAGCTTCAAAGTTATTTATGTCTTGAGACATATTTCGCATGTCTGGAGACCTAGGTGGGGACATGAAATTTTTGCTTTTAAACATTTATAAACCACACCAAATTGGTTCCTCTTATAAAGTACATCATAACCCAAAATTCGACTTGGCCTTGTGACTAAGAATCTGACCCAGTTACCCTTATAATCTTGCAAGGTAGACACCAACATGGCAACCTTTCGAGGTGTAACATTAGCACCTCATGAAGCGAAACATCAGTCCCTAATAAGGAAGACATGTGAACACACCTCACGAGGGACACACGAGCACGTATGATGATATTTGGGTGTGAATCCTATCAGAATGACATGTATAGGATACGCGTCGAACCTAAAGAGGGTACATGTCGTCCTAAGTTATATGCATGGTACCTAGATTCCTCTCTAGCATGTCACATTAAGGGAATTGTGTCTTATAAATAAGGAAGAACCACTCCCAAATTGGGGGGGGGCAGAAAACAAACCTCAATAGTTCTCAATCAATCCAAACATTAACCAAAACTCATGAACTATATAATACCATATATACTTCATCCAAAAGACAATTAACACAAGTATTACAACATCTAGGCACTCACTTACTTACTCTAGTGTTTCACTTATGTACATGTCATTTACTTAGATCAAAATAAAAGAGATTTCATACTTTTCTCCAAGCTCTTGAGATGTGATGAGATGTGAAGAGTTTGATTCTTGACAAATCCCCACTCCACGTCTTTACCTATGCATTAAAAAAATGATAAGCTTATGAAAACTTAGTAAGTACAACTAAAGTTAAACTTACCTTTTTAATTAAATAGATGTAACAAAGTAAAATAACATTATATTGAACACATTCAAAACATAATAGCATTAAAACTTACATACTATAACTTAATCATTATAATTCCATTCATTATCATTTCCCTAATAACTCAAGATCTTGTCATATTGATTATCGCTTTAATTTATCTTTTAATATTTAACAGAGACCCAATGTAGACTAAATAGAACACGTAGGATATACAGAAATAATATAGAGATGTATAGAAGTGCAATAACAAAACAGTGTTGCACCGAAGTGCAAAATCAGAACAGAATAATAGCAAAGTGGTACCAAAGTTCAATAACAGAACGAAGAGCGCGCTAAATGCTTTCTAATGGCATGCCATCTAAATCCTATTAATTCAAATATTGTCTACATGGGAAAATATAACATAATCAACTTAATTTTACATTTTAGAACACAATTTACATACTTTTGAATTCTTTACAATTTAACCCTCATCATAAAAATTCAATACACTAGAATAATATTTCTTTGACATATATAACACACTATATTATAATATTTCATATTCACTATCGAGGACTGTTATATTTCACATAACACTTTTACACATTTTACAATTTAGTCATTTCCTCGTTATTCTTTCATTTCACCATAACAATTTACTTAGTAAATGGAATTAAACCATTAATTCCATCTTTCTTAATTAATTACTTATTTATGCATAACCCAATATTTAGTAATTAAAACATATAAATATTAATGCATCTAATTAAAGATACTAATTAAAACTATTTAATCAAGTAAAATTCTAGTGTACTTACAACCAAGGTTTTAAAAAACTTTCTTCTTCTTATTCTTCTACTCTTTGGTTTTCCTCTCCCTTTCTCTCCAACTTGTTGATCACTTCAATTTTTCTTCATTTCCATATCAAAACATACAAGATTTGTTTATCAAAATTATTATCAAATAACATATCTATGTTCTTTAAATAAAACTAACATGAAATCCATGGAAAACATATCACACTTACCTTAATCTCTTATAATTAAACCTTAATTCTTATTTTCTCTCTCCTCCAAGACAACTATGGATGCACTTCTCATGAAACTAAGATAGCTATTGGGCTTCTCTATTGATTTCATCAAATATTCATGGAGAAAATTGGAGGAATTAAGTTTGGAAAGCTTAGAAATGATGAAAAAGGACTAAAATGAATAAAATCTAAAATTTGATTTGTTCATGGAGTGAGTGGCACGTAGGAGAGAAAAGATGAATGATTGAATGTCATCATCTTTTCTACATAATTCTAAAAAATATCTATTAATTTAATAATTAAAAATAAATAAATATTAAAATATTACCACAAATTATAACTTTACACCGATTTAATCCTTAATCATTAGCATATCATAATTATCTAAATTATAAATTGATCATTTAGTCCATCAACTTTCTCTACAGTTCCATTCATGAGTCATACTCTCTTTTGGTAAAATTTCACATCTAGTCTCCCCACGTTTTTCCTTCAATTCAATCTAATAATTTCATTTCTTAATTTTCTCACCTTTTCCTCACTATTTTCCACTTTCATACAATTTAGTCAATACCCCAGATTTATTTCTCACAATACACATGCCTTTTCAATTACCTTTGGTATCTATCTTCTCACTCTACTAACACTGATAATTTCTATTTTATAACCTTCACAAATTCTAACATATTTACTCTTGATTTAACATTGTTCACAACTCGGAAGATATTGGGGATGTTACATATAGAAACTAAATCCTTCGCAAGGTATAGAATTCAACCTTTTTATTTGATTATGGAGTGAATGCAATGATATATATATATATATATATATATTATATTTGACGTATAAACAATTTGTGCTTCCTATCCTTTATTTAAAAAAAGCTAAAGCCACTTGGTAACTGAATTTGAGTGTAACCACTTGTAATTACACATTATGTCATGTTTGGGAACCCATTATAATTAGTGAGTCCTACTAAATTGAGTGTAACCGGAGCACCCAATTACCATTTCCAATTATTAAGGGGAGGGTGAAAATATAGTAATTACAAACAATTACACTAGAATCCAATTACTCAATGACTTTCCAAACATACCCATACATGATTTAAGTTTTAAAAGTTATTTTTTTAAACAAGTTTTAAATTTTATTTTATACAATAATAATAGCATTTTAATTTTAGAATATATATTATATTTTCAAATATAATATATATTATTTTACTGATCTTATTTACATAATTTGAAAATTTTATTGACAAAAGATAATTTCCTATACATTTAGACCTACTAAATAATTAACTAAATTATATAGTATATATTATAAATTATTTATAATAAATTTAACTAAATTACATAGTATTTATTATTAATTATTTAAAATTGATCAATAAGCAATCAATGATAACAAAAAATATATGCTTAGAGAATAACCCAACAAATACGGATGCTATAGTAATTGGATAAAATGCATTGAATGTTTTTCTTATTAATTTTATTAGTAATTGTATTATTGAATACTTTCTTAGACAATGTATAACCTTAAATTTATACAATCAAACGACATAGGAAATTACAAGGTAATTACATTGTATCAATCAAACATGTCTAGGAAATTAGAATTCCTATAATTATAAGAGGGCATAATTACAATCCTAGTAATTACAAGAGAGTGTAATTACTACTTTCACCTTATTACTCTATAGTGTTCAAACGCATCCTAAATCTTTAAAAATTTAAATTTATTTATTTATTTATTTTGTTTTTATTTGATTATCACATTTTTATTTCTATAGTTGTATACTTGTATTTTTCTTTTTTTTTCTTTTTACAAATATTTATTTATATATTATATATATTAGGTAAATTACACTAGAGGTCACCCTAAAATAGTGTTATTCTTATTTTGGTCACTTTAATTTTTTTTGTTGATTTAGTCACCATCGTTAGAAAAATTAACCAAAATGGTCACCCAATTGTTAAACCTTAACGGATGACTGGACTTGCAAAAAAAGAAAAAAAATATTCTTTTAGTCCCTTTAAAAATTACAAAAATAATAAGCTAATCTCTTAAATCTCTATAAAAAAAACTCATTAAATAACATAAAAAATGCTAGGTCTAGCCTTTGATATGCTTACTCCACCGTCTTCCCCCACTATCTCCTTCGCTTCCTCCTCTGATCTTGACAATAAGGTAAATTCCTTAATTACCCATGTTTACCCCTTTATTTATTTTCCATATAAATAGTTTAGTTGCACTAGTTTTTCAAATGCACCATAATTATTCATGTTTTCTCATGTATTTATTTTCCAACCAAAGTCAACGGTGACATCAACGTTGGAGGAAAACGAAGGTATTGAATGATATCTTTTAAGGCCTAAGCATAAAAAATTAAAAACTTTGTAGGTATAGCAATGATGTTAACTAAAAATTTGTAATTTTTAAAGGGACTAAAGAATTCTGTTTCCTTTTGCAGGTCCAATTAGCAATTCATTAAGGTTTTAACGGTTGAGTGATCATTTTGGTCAATTTTTCTAACGGTAGTAACTAAATTGACAAAAAAAAAAAGAGTTAGAGTTATCAAAATAGGAATGGCGCTTTTTTAGAGTGACCTTTGGTGTAGTTTCCCCTATATATTATACATAATATTAGTTTGCATACCCGTGTGATGCACGAGTTTATTATATTTATTTGTTAAAATATATTAAATCTTTTATTTAAAATATATTTAAAATTGTAATGTTTGAAAAAAATATGTTTAAAATTAAATAATCATTGTTGAAATAATTTATTTTAGCATTGGTTCAAATTTCTTTATAATTTAATATAAATGAATCAATACATTATAGTTTTTAGGTATAATGACAAATTTAACTCTTATCATTTACATCTTTTCTCAATTTGACCCTTATGCTTTTTTTTTAATCTAAATTGGGCCTTCAAATTTTTAAAAGAGTCGAACTTGACCATCAATCTTTCCAAAAGAGTCGAATTATTATTTTTAATGAAAATACTAACTAAAATGTTAAAATTTTAAACATGACAGTAACATGGAAATAAAATGTACTTCATGCTAATTTTATGATTTTTGTCTTTTTGAATATTTTAAAATAATTTTTAATTTAGAATATAAGATAAATAGTGTTATGTCAACATTAAGTATATATGAACTGCCACAGGGTTACCATGTTAACATTGTTTAAAAATTAATGTTTTAGTTAGCATTTCCATTAAAAAATGATTTGACTTTTTTGAAAGATTAAGGGTCAAATTTAGCTCAAAAAAGAATAAAAGTCAAATTGACAAAGATGGAAATATTGAGGGCTAAAATTTTCATTATGTCTAGTTTTTATGATATATGTGCTGTATGTGAATCATTTAAAAAACATAAAATATTAATAAATAACAATTTTATGAAAAATAGTTTAGTTTGTAAAAAATAAATTAAAGTACGGAACTTGTAAAAATTAAGATCTAAACCACAAGGACCTAATTATAAAAATAAAATTAAACTTAGGTATTAGAGATAAAATAATTTAAGACTTCAAATTAGAGATAAAATTGAAGAAATGAAAATGTGTAGGAATTAAAACAAAATTAAACTAAATAAGTTAAAATTTTAAATAAGTGAAGTGATATTTTAAAATGGAATTACAATAAAATAAAAATAAACTTAAAAGTAAAATTAAATATAGAATCACCTAAAAATAAATATATGAAAGACAAAAATAGCTTATTTATATAATTCAAAAGGTGAAGACAAAAATAATTTATTTATATAATTCAAAAGGTGAAAATCATCTTTATCATGTAATATACCCGCGTTATAAAGGATCAAATAAAAAAAAGTATGATTGTCGATCGAGGTTTAGCTCGATTGGCATTGACATTGTTACCAGTGTAGGAGAATATGGGTTCGAGCATGCTGAGGTGCATTTATCATCCTATTTAAAGGTTGGGATGAGTTATGAGAAGTTCTAAGCTTTGTATAAAAAAATATGGTTACAAAAAAAGTAGCACACATAATTTCATAATAATAGGGTGTTAAGTGTCAATATTCAATATTCAATATATCATAAACACCTAAATATTATGATACATAATTAAATCTGAGCCTTAATTGAGCTTACAAAAGTTCTTTTGTTCAGCCGAGCATGAGTTAGGACAAAATGCAAAGTTTTCAAAGTTTCTAGATCAGGTATCGATGTCAAACATAAAGTACCAATACTTCTTTCAAGGTATCGATACCTTACCTTTGTATCAATACCATTTTGAGGTTTGGTATTTGAAAATTTTGAAAAAAAGACACTAAGTGCCGATACCTCTTAGCCAAAATGGTAAAAAATCACTTGTTGGTACCTTTTTCATACTAAAACAACTTTATTATCCAAATGGCGCTTAAAAGCACACTCAAACCTGCACAAAACATACTAATATACATGTTAAAAGATGACAATTCTAACTGCCCATTCCAACATGCCACACTTTGGCAGCAAATCAAGCCAATTCAATTTGATTAAACTTAATCTATCAATCATTTCCTTCAACCATTCCATACCACCATCTACCATATCAATTCATCAAGAAAATTTTGTCATTCAAATACCATATTTATAGCTTATTACCTTACCAACAAGGCACTAATCAATCATGTCGCAAAAGATATAAAACATGCATTCATTTATCACACTCAATCATATAGCAATTTCATGGATATGTATCATATCTTAGTAATTCATATGCAATCCATATATATATACCATTCTCTACTTCAAATATGCACTTCAATGTCTTAATCATATTATTCCTAAGAATTATTCAAGCTATCTAATTATGCATTTCATGCTAGTTTTACACATTAATATCATATCCCTAATTGGCTATCAACAATGCATCCATTCATAAATAAGAGCGTATAAGCAAGGATTTGTACAACATTATAGTCATTTGATCAAATATACATCTTAAAATACCAACTCCAAATGTCATATGAACTTAAAAGCAAACCAAAATTTGACTCATCTAGGTACGTGACACTTTAGATACAAAAAAGAAAAAAGCATACAAACTTTACTGATTCGGGGATCAATTTCTGGATGCTAGAACTTTGCTCGAAATATTAAGAATCTATTATACCTGCACATAGGAAAAACAAACTGCACGCTGAGCAATACGCTCAGTAGTAAATCTATAATTCAAGACAATTATAATAAGATTATGCAAATGCACACAATGAATAAATATTCAAATTCATGCATAGCATTATAAGTAATTCCGAGTCTTATAGTTTTTCTCAGTCGTAATCGCCCTTTTTAGGCTCGTTTTTCAATACATTTTGCATATACACTTTATAAGTATAACATTCTTCACATTCGTTGGACAATTTTTTTGTTTATAACTCTATTAACCAACACATCACAATTCAATAACTTATATAACATAGTTCAACACAACCCCATTCCAATTATCAAATATCAAGTAAATTCTAAATTTTGTACTTTATTCAATTTAGTCTTTGTCTCGAAAATCAATCTTAAATACACCAAATCAGTTCCAATAGTCATCAATTACTTACTTCAACAACATTTGATGTGAAATGACATGAAAATACAGTAATTAAATAGGTTTCGAATCATAGAAATACAAACTGAAAGCTCGCGTCAGTCGTCGTTGACTCTCACCTTTCTTTTCCCTTTCGACGATCCTGTGTCGTTTTTAGCAATGGAAGGACTAAAGTTGGAATGTTTCAAACCCTTTTATTTCTTCAAGTTTCGGCAATAGAGAAAAAGATGAAGAAAAATAAAGGTGACATCCTTAACTTTTGGTTTGTATACTTTTAATTAAAACATAATTAATCATAATTATTTAATTAACCTTTAATTAAGTAAAAATTAATTACCATTAATAAGCTAGTAGACTTTAATGTCATTCCATCACCGTTTGACATTTTAAAATGGGTTCAATTGCTTAATTGGTCCCCAGTTAATTAAAAATTCATAGTAATATGAAAACCTATTCAAGATTGAATACGTAGAATATGAGAGTATGTGATGTTTTCATGAGGGGGAGTAAATACGCATTGCACTCCTTTTCCCTTAACCGATGTTTTTTCCTATTAGGTATTCTTGGTATGGTTTTTAACGAGGTGACATATTATGCGTATTACAGATATATGTACTTTTTTTTTCCTTCACTATGAATTTTTTCCCCATAGGGTTTTTATCTTAGTAAGATTTTAGCGAGACACATTATTTACCAATGGACATCCAATGAGGAGTGTTATGAATATCTTATTAAGTGGATGTCTATCAAGATCTAGATAAGTATTGATATAGTTTAAATTCTAAAAGTCATTAGAAGTTGATCTCTATTTCATTTATACTTCTTATACCTATAAATATAGACTTTGGAGAAACATTCTAAATATACACTCTCTCTTCGCTCTCCTATTTTCTTTATTCTTTATTCTCTGTCTATTTATTTTATAACACTTATTAATATATAGCGTCAAATTTGGAATAAATTTTTTTCTTATTCATAACTAGAAAATAATAAACTAATTTTTGAATAAAAATTTGAAAAAGTATTTTATCAATTACATATTAAGATTGATTAGATTGGAAATTAAAATATTCCACTCGTTTTGTATAATAAAAATATTAGACTATATTTGATATAAAAATTTTATTATAGGAAAAAATCTAAATTATTTAAAAATTTGCAAGTTTAATAATTTAAATATATTAGATATTAGTGTAGTAAATTTGATTTGAATGTAAGTAATACTTTTAATATACCAACAAATTTGAAAAAAAGTTGCAGGGTAATACTATAAATATATGTAAGATTAATACATTAAATTTGATTTGAATTTTTAATTTTTTAAAGAATTAATATTATGTTGAAAATGAAATTATGATACTATCTAATAAAAGGGAAAATTTTAATTGATATATCAACTTTAAAAGTATTATTTTTTAACACAAAGCATAGTTTTTTTTTTAATTCTAGAACCCAACATTACATTGAATAACCATCCATATATCAAGGGTTTAATATGACAATAATCCCTACTATATTTGACATAAAAATTGATTATGGGAAAAAAATTCAAATTAGAAATTAAATTAATTTTATATGACAATAATCCATGCTAGATTTTGTTTAAATTAATTATTCTTATATGTCACGTTTCATATATATTATAAACAATCATATTTTTAGCTTTTAATTTTTACAATTATAGTGAAATCATCATAATTTTTTATTAAAATAGTAGTTATTGAAGAAAAAATTAATCATACTCTTTAAATCAATTTGGTTAATTATTTTCATCTTTAAATAAAATTGTTTCCCATGTAAAAAATTGACTAAATTAATTTTCATAAACCCATAAATTCAAATTATCTTTTTCCTTCCTTATAAGTGTGGAAATAATTAGATGTCCAAATTTACTTTTAAAAAATAAATTATAAAATATATATATTTAAAACTATTAAAAATATAATTTAATACAATTTCCTTCATTCTTAATCGCAGTAGTAAATTGTTACTAAAGATTAAAAAAAAATCTCTTGTAATTCGCAACATATAATGTACTAATACATGTCACCTTAAAAATGGTACTAGAAGAAATAGAGATAAAATTAATTTTTATTTTTTAAACAAAGAGAAAGAGAATTTATTATGTCTTAAAATTTATTTTTGTTAAAAAATTAGCAAGAATGAATTTACTGGTTTAGTGATAAGACCTTAACTTACCTTTAGGTCCCAAGTTTGAAACATTTTATGTGCTTTAGCTAAAATATTTTATTTCCTTATTTTAATCAAATCCTAGAATTTTTACCTAGCAAATTTTCAAGAAGAACACCCTCAAGCTCTTTTCTTCCCAAATCAATTTTCATGCAAAAATGAGTCAAGTTTTCAAAATCATCCCTCTCCCTCAAGTGGATCTTCAACCTCCTCTTCCAAACTAAGGTTTTTGTGTCTTCAAAATTAGGCGTGGGATCTAATTTAAAATAATTATGTATGATTAATTATGTTGAATCATTGAGAAATTAGGGTCAAAATACGTAAAGAATAAACATGCGAGCCCCTCTTTTGTAAGTAAACCTATAAACCCCCGTGTGATTTACTATACGAAGTATATGAATTATTAAGCGAACCCTAGGAGGAAATATATATATATATATATATATATTTTTATATATATACGAATCCTTAAAGAATTGCACGCAAACCCTTAAGTAGATGCTAGACGAGCCCTAACATATTCATGTGAACCCCCATGTTATATAGTACAGCGTAGTGTGCAAACCCCATGTTATATAGTATGACATAGTGCGAACCCTCATGTAACACTCTTCACCTATCTCCCTCATGTAACACTCATTACATTAATACCATAATGGAACATATTTACATGATCATTCTTGAATACAAATATTTAAATAGTTATGCATCATCATTTTAACATTAGATACATATTTTCGTAGCCCGTTAAACTTTAGTAACACATGACTCGGATACTCGGGTTCCCCAAAACACACTAGAGAGCATCAAAATGCTAACAGAGGTACTGAATGTTGGCTAAAAGGGGTTTGAAAAATGCAGCAGAAAATAAATTTAGGGAAAATAAAGTTTTAATGTTTTTTCCAAAACAAGATATTGGTTGTGATATCTAAAGTAATAAATACTTAACCAAGATTGTACATTTTCTATTTGTCTAGGATGAGCGCTTCGACCGAGTAGTCTTCTCCGCTATCCCCAAGCTCACGTCTGACTCGCTTTGAATTATAAAAATGTTGGCTAAAAGGGGTTTGAAAAATGCAGCAGAAAATAAATTTAGGGAAAATAAAGTTTTAATGTTTTTTCCAAAACAAGATATTGGTTGTGATATCTAAAGTAATAAATACTTAACCAAGATTGTACATTTTCTATTTGTCTAGGATGATCGCTTCGACCGAGTAGTCTTCTCCGCTATCCCCAAGCTCACGTCTGACTCGCTTTGAATTATAAAAATTTTCTCAAAAATTACCATTGGAGTAATTTTGTAATTTCTCTAAACTTTTGAGACAAGTTATAAATCAGAAAAATATCTCTAGAAATTTTCTAAAATAATCTCTTTAGAGAATTTTCTCTCTACAACTTTCTCTTGAATTCAAGTGTGTGTAAAATAATGACCCAAGACTCTCTTTATATAGGGAGAGTTTAAAGAGTTCAATTATAATTAAACTTAATCACTTTAATATTAAATCTCATTAAAATAATAGAATGTTTATCCGTAAGATAAGCATTAAATTAAATTAAATTTTAAGATAATTATTTTAATATTAAATTAATAAAATACTATTAAGATAAGTATTAAATTAAATTTAATATTAAATTATTAAAATAATATTATTTTTGGAATAGTTAATCTGAAATTAAATTATCTGGTAGAGTCCCAGTAGGAGTGTAACTCTTCCACTACTCAACTACCGAAGACCAACCACTGCTGGCCACTAGGACGCCACTGGCACTGTCATGTCTGGTGATACAGGTGCGACACCCTTATGACACCTCGAGCCGATTCTATCCAAGTCAATGACAACCCGACTAGTCTAGTCTAGCCATCGGTTGGACCGTCAGCCCAGTTTCACATATCGAGCCCGATTCGACCAGTTTTTGGGTCTCGATTTTGGGCTCCCAGCCTAATTTACAATCTTAGGTCCAATCTTCAAGTTCAATTATTCATTGGGCCAATTGTCTGACTTGAAATTAATTTCAAAAAATATCATATTAATTTTAATTAATTTGATTAATTTAATTTTACTTGATCAAAATTAATTTTCCCAAAAATCACTTAGGTTTTCCAAATTAATTTTCAAGAAAATTGTTTAATCAAATTCTCTAGTTAAAAAATTCTCACGACCACCTAATTTAATTTCACATAAAATAAATTGACTCAATTAAATTATTTCCAAAGTCGTAGAATTTTCTTTTGATTCAAATGCAGTCCGATCGAGTTTTTGTTGAGTTAGCGGAGGGACCAATAAGACATATATAATTAGACTCTAGTAATTGCAATTATATGCAGAAACATCATTCCAATTATTCACAATTACTTAATCATGGAGTCAATTCACAAGAAGTACCATAATTGAAAACTCTTTGATGTATACTCTTTACGGAAACAATTTATCAAACTATTTTGTCTAATGACCTCGTTATGTGTGTGTTGCCCTCATGTGATATCCTTGATTCTTTTGAGTTAAATCCGTTCACTCAATACAATTCTTATCTCATCGTCACCATTGTGTCTTCTTAATGATTAATATGATCACTGTTAACAAATGAATGTGATAAATTACTCATTCGAGAACAAGTAACCCGTGGCCATGTTCCATATTTATCAATCCGCACAATGCTAATTAGAGGATATCATTAACTCTTTAATTGAGCTATGAATTCCACTGTTGCTAGTAAAGCCATGCCATACACAAGTCATGTACCCAAAATACCGGCTATGAGCTCGATCATCTTTAGAGCATAAGCCTTCACTTATATCAAAGCACATGAGTTGCATAGGCATGATCAATTTCTAACTCAGGATTTAAGTAAATCATACTATGAATGTCACAAGTGAATTAATTCACAAATAGATTCAAAATTAATTCATCTTAGGTCCAATCCAATGTATCATTCTAACACTGAATACATCTATGTCTCTACCAGTGGAGTCAGCTGCTCCGTTAACCAAGACTAGCCATCTCCCCAATTAGAATTGTAGACGACATAATAATCCTTCTCAATATTTGAATCAAATGCTCATTTCGATTCTCTTATGGGATTACTGACTTATTTAGATTATCTATTGAAGTAAGTTGTCTTTCTGGCAATGTAAACGTTCTTAAAATGCCACTTATCTTTAGTTTGAACTTAGACAATCAAGGAGCTAATATTTGCTTGTCACAATTTCGCTATGCATGCAAAATATGAAATACAAAAAATACAAAAGACATAATAATGAAATGTGAAATTAACTTTATTTACTCATTCATCATTCAAATAAATAGAAAACAATTACATGTTTACTACAATATGGGCACATTTCCCAACACTGAAGTGCCATCCCGTACAAGCATACGTTCTAACCCTATTGGGATGCCAATCGTATCCTAATCGTTTACTACTTTTAAATGGGCATTTTAACATATTTTATCACATTTAAAATTTAGAGACATTTCCCGAAATATTCTTATACACATGTTATCAATCAGCTAAGTTCATTTCAATATCATATAACCATAATATCCCAAATATTCATCAACTATCGAATATCTATTTTCTCACATGTACTTAATTGTAAACATTTTATAATTTCAATTTAATGTCAAAATTCAACTCGAATACAATTTAACCAAATCATAGTATCATAAGTTATAAATATATATCGAAATATTCATCTATACTATGAACTTACCCAAGCTGTGTGTTAGGGCTCAGCTCATGTGGTGCAGAGACATGGCTGTGTAGCCAAACCTTTTAATAACCTATTCCCGTGTAATTCTGGGTCACATGGTAGTGTAACTCTCTGAGACCGTATGGACCTAAAATCACCAAAATTAAACAGAGCACACGATTGTGTCTTACAATCGTGTGAGGCACATGGCCATGTGACCCATGTTTTTAGTTTTTACCCTATTTTTATGTTTTGATTCTATTTAATCCCAGGTTGTTTTAAAATCATTTTTAATGCCTTGTAGGCTTGAATTAAGTCCCATTTATGTTTGAATGACATGTTTATTGAATGAAATTATTGATGATTGTTTTAAAAGTAAATTTTTGAATTGAAATATTCTATGTTTATTCTGTTATTTGTTGTAACTTCCTGTAACCCTATTCTAGTGATGGAGACAGGTGAGGGGTGTTACACCTCATGTTATATAATATGACATAGTGCGAACCCCCATGTTATATAGTATGACATTACATACAAACCCCTTTATAACTTGCGAAACCTCTATTGTATATGAACATCTTACAATATGCTAACCCCTTATGGTACGTGAAACCCCCTATAGTGGCAAGCCTTATGTAGTGTGCGAACCCTACAGATTTTTACATGTGAACCCCCTGCGACCCATGCTTGCGAACCCCTATAAAAACAATTATGTGTGCGAACTCATCTAGACTAGCTGTAGTAGATAGGTATGTGAACCCATATGCAAAACCATGTATGATTTAAAATGCGAACTCTTAGTAAACCCTTACGTAAGTTATTATATAAGAACTGTATATGTGAACTATAAAGTGTGAGCCCTATGTACGAGTCCATGTGCGAACCCCTCGCATATGTGTGAACCCATGTGCGAGCCCTTGTATGTGCGAACCATAAGAGCAAACCCTAAGTGCGTGAACCCACAAGTGCGAACCTAGATGTGTGAACCCATATATGTGAATCCTACATGTGTGAACCTTACATGTGCAAACTCTTTGAGTGAACCTATTTTGTATGAGTTAGCTGAATCAAGCATGTTAATCAGCATAAAGGCACTGTATATGTGAAACTATTTTTAATTCGCATAAATTAATTGTATATTGTGAAATTGATGAGAATGTATGCATGAATACATACCATTAAATGTTAGTATGAAATTTTGAATGTAACATCGACTGATGATAAATAGCATAATATGCTAAGTATATGTGCATAATGACATGAAAGTGGGTACGGAGGAAGGAGGATTTCCGTAGGAGATAGCGACAATTTAAGTCCACACAATAAGTCAGTACTGCACGAAGTAGGCGGCAATGTCATCAAAATCAGATAAAATGGGATGATAGTTATTGTAGTAAAAAGTCATCAAAACGGTAACAAGGATGGTAAGTTATTGTAGTAAAAGCCATCGTCACAGATGACAAGTGAATGACCATCTTCATTGGGAAATCTAGGATGGTTAGTTTCTGATATGTGCTTTGGTGTATCGAGTAATGCTCAAGGTGAGAACTCAAAACTATAATTGCATTTTATCATATATAATCTGTATATGCTTGATTTACTACATGTTCCATATATTACGTTTAATTTGTTATTATGTTATAAATTAAATGTTATATTGTTTGAATGATTATATATAATGGTTTAAAAATTAGACTTACACTGAGTTGTTGTAAGCTCACTCCCCCTTTCTTACCTCTCATGTAACGCAGAAAACTAGGTTTCAAAAAGGCATCGGAGGAGCCTCAGATTAGCAGCTTGTTTTTCATTATTACTATTCTAAAGTTTCCATTAAAGTTTCTTTAATCGTATTATTTTTGGGTTGTAATTATTAATTATTTCTCGTTTTATATCTTAGGATGAAGTTATTTAGCTTAATTATTTTAAGCATGTTACTTAGTTAATACTCTAATATTTGCATACTATTTGGTTTAGAAAACTATTATTTAAATAAATGCTTTCTGTTGCTTTTCAAAATACCTAAAAGTTTTGATAGATCTTCCTTAAAAATCCTAAGAGTTGTTTTCTCAAAAACCTCACATTAATAATAACTTAACTAATTGATAAAGAATTATGTAGATGAATGAGGAAGCGGATCGTAAAGTTTTCCAAAGTCGTAGATTTAACGTAAATCTCTAGACGAACGTAAACTAAAACGAGAAATAATGAAAATAGATTAGTTGTCAAAAAGGAGAGTCAAACGAAATTAAAAAAAAAGAAAGATGAAGTGGCTAGAAAAGAGTCCAAAAGAGAACGAATTAGGGTTTCTTGGATAAAAAGAAACCATCCTTGGACCTCAAGAAAATGCCTCAACTAGATCTGGAAAAAAATACAAATAGATTTGTTAAAAGTGATTTTAAAGACGAAAGCAAACTGTTTCATGCAAGAATGTTTAAAACAACAAGAAAACATTAAAACTCCTAATTTTGATGTGTTTGTTGATGGAACAAGATAGAAGAACGTCTTTCTTCAAGCAACGTTAACCTAGAATGAAAAATCAATAAAATCAGCAAGCCAAAACAACAAGAACTAACTTAAATAAGCAAGAAACGATATATTAAGGATAGAAAAGAGAAGATGACCTCCTAAGAAGCCTTAGAAACATTAAGAATCCACAAATCCTTTCAATGTCTCTAATTCCCCCTCCAAAAAAAAGATCTTGGCAATAAAAAGCTTGAAGATGATTCTCACAACCTGAAAGGTTGTTAAAACAGCTTCTAAAAGAAACTCAAGAGCAATTCTTGAAGAAAAACTCAAAGAGAATTATTATTAACTCAAAAAAACATAAATCCATTGTGTGTGTATAAGGGTGAATGTTCATGCTACTTATAGGCCCCCAAAATGGAATAACTAACATGACAACTCATCAAATAAAAAAAAATTCTAAGTGTGGACTTTTAATGGGAATTCAGCTAAATAAATTAAATGGGCTCCTTGGGCTGAATTTTTACATGATGATCCACCTATTAAAATAAAATTGGACCTATAGTTTAAATATTTTACGATTTGAGCCACATTGATAATTAGGCCTGATATTCAATTAAATTATTTTTCAAACTTCAGAATGGGCTTATAGACATCTTAATGGGCCATTTTTTTAAGAACTTGGTCTTGTGATCCGTTTGCTCTCGAAATTGGCTCATTCAAGCTCATACATGAAATCTAATGCATATTGGCTTCAAGATTCGGTTTCTTGGACCAAGATTTCCAAGATTTGAAATCTTGATTTTCTTGATTCTAGAAATTGTCCGAAACAACGAAATTGGACCAAGATTCAATTTCTTGATTTTCTTGAAAACCAGAAAGTGAATCTTGATTTTCTTTTTCAATCATGTGCACATCTAGGGCATTGGTAATGAAGTCTTGGATGGTCCAGTTCAATCTTGCTCGAATTTGCTTGGCTTTTGACCTTGTTATAAGGCCTTGAGGAAATTTGAGCCTATCATGTTCATGAGCCTTATTTTGGGCCTTGAGACTCACATCACTAATTAATATTTCTCTTAAAAATAAAAAGAACGGTTATCATACAAACCAACTCAAGTAAAAGAATAAGTTTACTAGGACCACTTCGACGATCGAATGTAACACCTTAGACTTAGCCAAAACTTCTAGGTTGGGTCGGGGGTGTTACAATACAAACCAAATTTAAATTATATTTTATAATCAATTATAATTAATACAAGACCCATAATTAACTATAATTTTTATTTGAGTTTCTACTTTTTGTTAGATATCATTTTATATAAAGCTTTTCGGTAGTGTTTGGAAAGCCACCTAGTAATTGGATTTGGATATAATTACTTGTAATTATACAGAGTAGCATATTTGGATAACAATTGTAATTGGTAGGTCCTACTGGATTGAGATTAATTGGAGCACCTAATTACACTTTCCAATTAAGGAAAGTGAGAATTGGAATAATTACGTAGGTAATTACACCCAAATTTAATTTTAAAATATTTTTATTCAAATTTAAGTTTAAATTTTTATATTGTGAGCATAAACGCTTATAATTGTTTGGGATGGTTGTGGCCAAATATTTATTATATTTATAAATCCTAAAAAATTATATTATAAAATAATTTACATGTATTTTATAAAGTTATATCTTTTATAAAAATAATATACTTGTTTGTAAAAAAATGTTATAGTTTTTTATCATAATTTATTTGTAAAAAATTCTAAAGTTATGAAAAATTTATGTTATTTATAAGAAATGTTATGAAAGTTATCGAACACTTCATAATTTTTTATAAAGATTATATATTATAATTTTATATATATATATATATATTTACCTAATTTACATGTTATAGAGAGGGTAATAGCCTAGCATAATTTTTTCTAGAAATTAAGTTTATATAAGTTTTGATGATTAAAGTTATAAATTATTTGCATCATGAACTCAAATATTATAGGGTAGATGTTAATTATGTAAATACAAAAGATTTTATTAATGCACCATATCCTGAGTTGTGATACCAATAGAGAGAATAGAGTTAGACATAAGCACAAAAAACAACTCACGAACTCTTTAACTTGAGACATTCAAGGTTTCAAAATATGGTTGAGAGGATATTTATTGTTCTATAAAAATATTTTTCATATTAACAACATCACCTCAGTATAGCATAAAAAAGACATAATGACTTATTTGGTCCTCCAACTTTACAAAAAAAGTCATTTTAGCATCTATTTAATTATTTGTCTTTTTAGCCATTGAACTTATGTTGTTTGTCAAATCACCTCAAAACGGATGGAAAATTTAATGTATGTTAACTTTGCTAACTTGGCACACACATAGAAGCCACGTAAACAATTAATTTTTTAAAATTTTTAAAAATATAATAATTATTAAAAAACTAGAAACTATTAAAATTATTTAAAAAGTATAATTTAAAAAAATATTTCTAATACTTTTAAATTTTTTTTAAAAATTAATTAACTAAGCATACATGTGGATTGTCACGTGGATGCCACATCTACAAATTTAACAGACTTTAACTTTTCCATTTATTTTGGGGTTATTTGACAAACAATACAAGTTCAAGGGCTAAAATAGATGAAAAATTAAATAGAGGGTTAAAATGACTTTATATATATAAAGTTGGAGGGTCAAATAAATCATTATGCCTAATGGTATCTGTCGAGGGTATCCGTGTGGACCCGAAAAAGATAAAGGCTATTTTTGAGTGGAAACAGCCTAAGAGTGTCTTAGAAATTCGGAGTTTTCTTAGCCTAGCAGGGTATTATCAGAGATTTGTGGAGGGGTTCTCGTTGATTGTAGCTCATTTGACTAAGTTATTGTGTAAGAATACTCCTTTCAAGTGGACAGATGATCAGCAGGTGAGCTTTGAAATGCTTAAGTCGATGTTGACTCAAACACCAGTTTTGATTCAGCCTGAGTTAGGAAAAGAGTATGTTGTGTACAGTGACGCGTCACACACCGGTCTTGGTTTTGTTCTGATGTAGGAAGGTAAAGTGGTGGTTTATGCTTTTAGGCAGCTCAAGTCGCATGAGTGTAATTTTTCGACACATGATCTGGAGCTAGTAGCAGTTATTTTAGCTTTGAAAAATTTGAGGCATTATTTGTACAGTGAGAAGTGTATTATTTACATTGATCACAAAAGCCTCAAGTATCTCCTCACTCAGAAGGAGTTGAATCTAAGGTAACAGAGATGGATTCAGTTGCTTAAGGACTACAACTGCACTATTGAGTTTCATCCATGTAAGACCAATGTGGTGGTCGATGCTCTTAGTAGGAGGTTGATGGCTGAGTTGAGAGTGATGTTTGCTCGGTTAAGTCTGTTTGAAGATGGTGGGTTATTGGCGGAGTTGTAGGTTAAGCCTACTTAGATTGATGAGATCAGAGAAAAACAACTTCTAGATGAGTCTCTGATTCTTCAAGTTAAGTAGATTAATGAGGGTAAGACTTCAAATTTCGGGTTTAATACTAAGGGTATTTTGTGTTTTCGAGGCCAACTTTGTGTACCAAATAATAGAGAGATGAGGCAGTTTATATTGCAGGAAGCGCATAGTAGCCTATATGTTATGCACTTCAGAGGGAATAATATGTACCGCGATCTACGAGAACTATACTGGTATCCTAGTTTGAAGCGGGAAGTAACTGATTTTGTAGCTCGGTGTCTTACATGCTAGTAGGTTAAGGCTGAGCATCAACTTCCTTCTGGTTTGTTGTAGCTTGTTAAGATTCCATAATGGAGATAAGGGCGGGTAACTATGGATTTCGTTAATGGGTTGCCTTTGACACCTACTAAGAAGGATTTGATTTTGGTCATTGTGGATCAGTTGACCAAATTCACTCATTTTCTTCCGGTCCAGACTGATTATTCTCTACAGATATTAGCTAAGTTGTACATTTTCGAGATTGTAAGATTTCATAGGGTTCTTGTATCGAATATCTCAGATCGAGACCCTCGTTTTATGTCACAGTTTTGGAAGAAATTGCATGAGGATTTGAATACTCGATTGGACTTCAGTACAACATTCCATTTACAGACTGATGGGCAGTCTGAGAAGGTTATTTAGGTTTTGGAGGATATGCTGAGAAGTTGTGTTCTTGATTTTCGTGGTAGTTAGAAGGAGTTTTGTCTCTGGCTGAGTTTGCCTATAATAATAGTTTTCAGTCTAACAATCAGATGGCACCTTATGAGGCTCTATATAGTCGTAAATGTTGTACCTCGTTGTGTTGGACCAAGTTGGGTGAAAGAAAAATTTTGGGTCTAGATCTGGTTCTTAAGAATGAGGGCAATGTTAGGTTGATTCAGGATCGATTAAAGGTGTATCAAATAGATAGAAATTGCATGCGAATTTAATGAGGAAAGATATTGAGTTCTGTGTGGGGGATCGAGTTTTTCTCAAGATGTCTCCATGGAAGAAGGTTTTAAGGTTTGGTCATAAGGGCAGTTTGAGCCTTAGGTTCATTGGGCCATATCAGATTTTGAGGCGAATAGAACCAGTTGCATATGAGTTGGAGTTACCTTCAAAGTTGGATTGCATCCATGATGTCTTCCATGTCTCTATGCTGAGACGGTATTGATCTAACCCATCTCATGTAGCGCTGATTGAGGAAATCGAGGTGAGGCCAAATTTGTCTTTTAAGGAGGAGTCGCTTCAGATTTTGGATCGTGAGGAGAAGGTTTTAAGAAGGAATAAGATTCATTTAATTAAGGTTCTATGGCGAAATCATGGTACCCAGGAAGCCACTTGAGAACCAGAAGAGTCGATGCATTAGCAATACCTTCATCTGTTCGAACCGTGTAAATTTCGAGGAAGAAATTTTTTTAAGGAGGGGAAAGTTGTTACGCCCCAAATTTCTTACTTTATTGGGTGTTATTTGTGTTAAGTAAATGGTATGGTTTAGTGGTTAAGTGTTTTAGTTGTGTGCTTGAGGTTCTATGTTCAATTCCCTTCCCTTAAAATTTTTATTATTTTTGCCCAAAATCTAGCTTATCACGCTTATCTTTTCCTTAGTGATCAGATGATTGGTAGCAAGTGTGAGGCATTGGCCTAGTGGTTAAATAATGTTGTAAGTGTATTGTGTACTAAGCTCAAATCTTATTATGCCCAAAGTAGAAATAATTTTTGTTTTCATTCCTATTGTGCCACCCAAGCTGTTGGAATGCTGGCAGAATTCAAACTCTAGCAACTAGATTGTAATAACTAAATCGGTTTAAAAAAGGGATATGATTAGATTTTATTTATTTCTTAAAATTTTTGAAGAATTGTCTCCTAAAACTTCTCTCTTTGTGTCATCCCTCTCTCCCCCTCACTCTCCATTTTTCTATTTTTTTTCATATTGTAACTGAACATTTTCTCTCTGTCGTCCCCCTCCTTTTGTCTCTTCTTTCTCTGTTTTCTTCATTTCTTTCAGCTTCACATAATTTCCTACTAGCAAGCTTTTTCTTTTTTCTTGTTTTTTTTCTCCCTTTTGCCATCTCTACCTTTATTGTGCCGCCATTCAGATTTTGATCTTTTTTGTGTCATCACCTCTACTGGTTTTAATTGCTAGCCATGTGTTTTGGTGAGTAGATTAAGTGTCGTTCATACTATTTTTTTAATGATTTTGTTTTGCTCTCTCTTTCACATGGAAGGAATGTGATTATCAAGTTGGCCAATGAGATTATAGTTGCTTGATCTAGATTGATTCAATCTTCAAATATTTTATACATGACAAGATATATATTCAAATATCGGCCAACACACATCCACAAAATCATCTAATTCATTGTCAACTGATTTTGATGAAAAGATTATCAACTTCAAATAGGACAAGTTATTTGACTCACATAGTCCTAAGAGCAGAGGATATTACGACTGATTTTGATGAAAAGATTACCAACTTCAAATAAGACAAGTTATGTGACTTACATAGTCCTAAGAGTAGAGGATAGCTTAACTACCTCAGCAATTATCTCTTTCAAGGTTAAATAGGGTTCCATATTTAGAGTATGAATCTAACTTCACAAAGTACCTTTTAATCCATCTTGATCTATCCAATTCTTATCAAATCGAATACCCTTAATATAATGATATAAAGGAATAAGATAAATCTTCATAAATGTGCACACCAATTTTGAGTTGGAAATTGACTTGAAAAACTTGGAGACAAATTTTATTATAAGCTTTGAAAAGAGTACAATCTTTGGATTTTTTTTACAAAGAAAATTCTTTTGATTCTTTTCTTCGGTTTGGCTTTAATCCAAGTGTCATCTAAACTTGATATTGGAAGGATGCAATTTGTTTCAAGTGTTATGATGACTTGCTTTTGAAATAGTTTTAGACATCTTTTCTTTAGCTAAATTAAATTGAAATGCGGCTTTCTTCAGAAACAACTTTTGAATCTCTCTCTACAGTTGAGCTAAATTGTAAAACGACTTTTCTTTAGAACCATATAACATTCGTTAGAATTTCTTCAAAGACTTCTACAAAGAATTCCTGGACTTCTTGAACTTGCGTATATGCAAAATGGCTTGGAGGTGATCCTTTTTTTTTATAGTGTTAATTAGGGGTGAGCAAGCTCCGATTCGATTCAAAAAACTTGACAAAAATTTTAAATTTTGAATTAAATAGTTTGAGTTATTTGAGTTAATCAAGTTATTCGGATCAACTCGAATAAAAAATTAAGTTTTTCGGTTTAACTAGAATATGACTTACATAATTTGAGTTATCCGAAAATCTGAATAAGAAAAGGTAAAACTACGTCGTTTTAATAAATGTTTACTTTTTAAAAGTTAAAATTTAAAATCATTAAGTTAAAAGGCAAAACTACGTCGTTTTGATAAATGTTTACCAATTAAGTTAAAAGGAAAATCATTATATTGTTTATGTAGTTAAATATTCTTGTACTTCATCTACTAGTTAAATAATCGGTCCATCTAAACGCAACATTGAGTACAAATAATAGGATTTGTTAACTGAACTCGACTTGACTCGAAATTTTTTGACTCGATTCTAATCGATTCGAAAAAAATTCAAATTGAGTTCGGTTGCTAAAATAGGATTCGTCAATTCGACTAACTCGAAATTTTTTGACTCGACTCGATCGAATACTCACCCCTAGTGTCAATTACTTGGATAAAAGAGAGTTCTTGCAAAATTTAACTTCTCTATTTTGAGTGTTATACATGAATTTAACTTTTTTTTATTTATTATTTATCTCTGATCTTATCTCCATTTGAGATTCAAGTTCGTGTTTCGAATTTTCTTATCTTGGTATTTATTCATTCCCGAATTTATAAGATAGGTGAAAATTGTCCCTTAATATTATTTTTCATGTCGATTCAAGAAAGGATCGTTGTCTGATATTTAAGGTAATACATAATTAATTAAGACACTTTAATTAGAGATAAAATGATCATTTATTATTATTGCCTAATTCTATTAATTTAATTAGTAATACTATATATTTTTATTATTTATCTCATAATGTCATATTTTTTACCCATGGTAGTTTCATCTTGATCCATGGGAATCTCGGTTTGGCACTTGACGTAATTGGTTCAAAAACTTCTTTGTCTACAATAAAGTCAACCCATATATATTCTTGGATAGCATATCTCGATATATAGGATAAGTAAATCACATTAAATCCTTGAAAGGTAATCTTACTTAATCCCATCTCTTTTCCAATAATAATCACGAAACTAACTGCATAGAATCTTCAAAAAAAATGTAAACAAATAACCAAAATATTTCGATCAAACATACTAATAAATAAATCAAATTATGCAACTTAAACAATATTAAGTGTCAAGAATAATTGTAACTGCTCATGAAAACTTGCTTCCAAAGAATGTCATTAGGAAGACTAAAAAGATAGTTTCTCTAATAATTCCGAAAGGTTAAAATAAAGTGTTAGGGATCGACCCGATTAAGCAACAAGTAACAAAAATAGTGGAATATATTGAGAAATTGAACATACAAATTTAACGTGGAAAAACTTCTCCAAAGAGGATAAAAAATCACGGGCAAAGATAATTTTATTATAATGGCAAAAGAACGAAGAGTACAAAAGATGGAAATAAAAACTAAACCCCGAAAACCCAAAAACAAAGAACTCTTAAAACGTAAACACAAAATTCTCTAAATGTGTTATGAGTTCTAATCTCTAATGGGTGTTTTTACTAAGGTTGTAAAAGAGCTTATTTATAAGCTAAATTTATATGTCAAATAATAATAAAATAATCTAAACTAATTAGTGTTTGACTGAAACAAATAAACAGAGTTAAACTAAAAGATTATTTCTCAAATTTGACTGAAAATAGGAGTCATACTTGACAAATCTCCACCTTGACTCATATTTTCACAACGCCATCTTTGCCAAAGCCCGCCACGAGCCTATCTTGAACTATGAAGGAAATTAACTAAGTCGAATCTGTGCTTAGAAACTGGAAGACTTCTAGCCTTCGACTTGTACACTGCCAAATCAACACTAACCCGGGTCTGGTTTTCACGAACACAGTGCCCTAACTTTTCAAAACCTGCATCCAAAAGAGAACCTCTCTTCAACGAAACGGTCATACATTTTTCCCTCCTATGACCAAGTTGCCTCCGCTCCAAACGAGTTGACTTCGACTCTGTAACAGATGAGGGACGTCTGATTTCACCGATCATTGTAGAACCTTCTAAAATATAAAGACTGCCAGTTCTTTTACCTTTTAACAAAACGAGAGCTCCACGAGATACTTTAATATCGCTCGACTCGATGTTGATTCTGCATCCTTTCAAGTCTATAATACTCAAGGAGATGAGATTCTTTCGTAAATCAGGTATATACCTAACATCTGAGAGTGTCCTAATTGTCCCATCGTGTGTCCTGATTTTAACAGTTCCAATACCAACTACCTTACTAGATGAATCATTTCCCATGCGCATAACTCCACCGTCAACCGAACTGTATGTAGAGAACTATTTTCTATTGGGACACATGTGGAAAGAACATCTCGAATCTAGGATCCACTTGGTCATGAGCTTGGAGTTATTGCTCGTTGACACTAACAAGAAATCATCACCACTTTCATCGGCCAAATTAGCACCAGCTACATCTTCCTCGTTACTCTCAGCAGCTCTTTTATTTCGCAGTTTATAACAATCTGCTTTGACGTGACCTAACTTTTTACAATAGCGACACCTTTTTTCTCGTTTCTTTGATGCTAGTAAAACGGAAGCTTGCTTATCTGCCTTGCTATCCAAATAAAGCTCATTGTCGAGTTTGTCTCTACTCAACAAATGACCATTCACATCTAAGAACGAGATTTTGTCTCTGCCATAAATCAGGGTCTCCTTGAAAGATTTGTATGAATGGGGTGAAGAGCACAATAATAACATAACTTGATCTTCATCATCAATATGAACCTCAACGTTCTTTAAATCATTTAAAAGAGTAATGAATTGACTGATGTGATATCTAAGAAGCTCACATTCATTCATGCGAAACGTAAATAGACGTTGTTTCAATACTAAACGGTTAGCTAGAGACTTAGTCGCATAAAGAGTTTCTAACCTTTTCCACAAGGCAGATGAGGTCTTCTCCATCAATACCTCCTGCAATACCGTATTCGTGAGGCACAATTGGATTACAGACAAGGCCTTTTCATCAAGCTCTTCCCATTCTGTTTTATTTAGATTCTCAGGTTTTTTCCTTGTAACAACCTTTTTCAAACAGGATTGAACTAGAATTGCCATCATCCGAACTTACCACAGATTGAATTTGTCTCACCATCGAACTTATCAATTTCAAACATTGTTTTTGCCATATCTGAATGGGCTAATCTATGAAAACTGAACTAGCTCTGATACCACTTGTTAGGGATCGACTCGATTAAGCAACAAGTAACAAAAATAGCGGAATAAATTGAGAAATTGAACACACAAATTTAACGTAGAAAAACTTCTCCAAAGAGGATAAAAAATTACGGGCAAAGATAATTTTATTATAATGGCAAAAGAACGAAGAGCACAAAAGATGGAGATAAAAACTAAATCCCGAAAATAAAGAACTCTCAAAACGTAAACACAAAATTCTCTAAATGTGTTATGAGTTCTAATCTCTAATGAGTGTTTTTACTAAGGTTGTAAAAGAGCCTATTTATAGGCTAAATTCATATGTCAAATAATAATAAAATAATCTAAACTAATCAATGTTTGATGAAACAAATAAATGAGTTAAACTAAAAGATTATTTCTCAAATTTGACTGAAAATAGGAGTCATACTTAACATAAAGCTATAGCAGTTAATTTGCAAAATAATAATAGTAATAATAATAAAATTATAGTTTCTTTAATAATTTGAAAGGTTAAAATAAATAGGTGAATAAAACTCGATTTGATTCAAATTTTTTTAAGTTAATCAATTCGAGTAACTATCTTTATTTTGCAAATTGTGTAAGCTTAAAAGTATAGCTTAAAATTTATTTTTAGCAAATTATTAGTATTTTGCTAACACTTAATAGTCCTTAATTCATCTTTATTTTGCTATAGTTTTAAGCAAAATAAAAAATATTGAAAAAAATGAATTAAGGACTAACACATGAATTTGCAAAATGAATTTTAAGCTATAGTTTCTCTAAAATCTATTTAATTTTCGAGTTTGAGTCTAGTTTAAATTTACAATTTGAATAGTAGACTGATGTAAACACTCTTTTGGTCTCTGTCAACTTTTAAAATGAGCAAATTAGTCTCTTTCAACAAAAATTATAAAATAATTCAAAATAAGTTTCAAAAATTCAAATTATTTATAAAATTTCAAAATTTATATATTTTTAAAAAATTTTAAAATATATAAAGAAAGTTAAAATTTTAAAATGTTCTAAAATAATAATTTTGCTTTGAAAAGTTTTCAAATATATATGGTTTCAAATTTATGTGTTATAACATAGATTTAGTTATATTGTAACAATATTTTAATTTGACATGTTTAGTTTTTTTAATTTAACTCAAACAATTTCATTCGATTTGATTCGATTCGATTCGACTCGACTCGAATTTCATTTCATTCAACTCAATTCGAAAAAAATTACAAATCAAGTTGGGATAATAAAATAAGAGTCGTAAACTCAATTAACTCAAAAAACTTTCACTCAATATAATCAGATTCGATCGAACGCTACCCCTAAAAATAAAGTTATAGTACTTAATTTGCAAAATAATAATAGTAATAATAAAAAATTTGTGTTGATGTTTCTTAAACATGAATTGACCATATGATTGCATTTCAAAGAGTTGGTAAGGCAAGTGATTTTGATAATGATGAAATCCTAAAAGTCTTAATGATTCACTATTTTTATGAACGAATTTTGAGAAGAAAAGTAAATTGGAAGATTAATTCATATATGATTTCAACAATCTCAAAAGTAGTACTCCGCCATTCTTACACCTTTACCGTTAACGGCAAGTTTTTAGGATCTCTGTATACCGTCAGAGAAAATAGTTGTTCAATCTCTCGCGTTACCAAACTTCCCCCCATCTTTTTGTAACCAAAAAAAAAAAAAACCTTCCCATCTTTAACCTTTGTCCAATCAAATTTGGCCACGTTGTAAGAACATAGTGACAGTTACAGACATGTTTGTGTCTTGTTCCAGTAGTTCGTATTTAATATATATTGCAGCGTAACAGACTTCAATTCAAAATGTTTTATATATTTTACCCAAAATAATTGTATAATTTGAAGTATTTTTCCATATTTAATAATTGTATAATATATATTTGAATTTTGAATTGCTTATATAAAATTCAAAATAATTTGAAGTCACAAAATGGAGATGAAAACATGTACACATAGTGGATTAGTTTTGTACCATCTTTGGTTAATATTATTAATGATTTAGAGTTAGCATTTATATCATAAAATTGGTGTCATAAGTTAATCGGTATAACTAATGATGATATATATATAAAACATAATCCAAAGTCTCGTTTAGTTTTAAAACACATTTTTGTAAATATATTGTTTACACCCACATCATAAATATGCTATAATTTAGTAATTAATATTCTAATACGACAATATTCATTTGTATCATATTTACATTACACTTAAAACTTCTAAATTATTATTTATTTATATAATATTTTAAGGAGAATCTATTTACACCGAGGTAGAACTAAAATGATTTTTCACTCTTTTGTATATTTTTGCACCATTAATATTTTAATTATATTGATCTAAAATACGTATATGTTAATAAATATAGAACGGTTAAAAGTTTTTACATAAACCATATAATTAGAAAATTTAGATTTGCGTCAAATTTGACATGTATGATCTATATAAAGAAATATAAAATATGACGATTGGATCATTAAAATATATTTTTTAAAGAAAAAAATATTCTAAAATCATTAAATTAGTGGATAGTTACATGTCATCAATTTTTTTTTACTTCATACTCTGACCGTGTAGGGATCCAATCCAAGTTCCTTCACTTTCAGTTCAGTCAAACTATTGAGATATAACTTATTATTCCAATTGTGCCCCTCCGCCCTGAAATGACAATAACTAAATAAATAAAATTACAGTTTTGATCTTTAGATCTGGACCAACCAATACTTAAAATATATTCTTTATTCTTACATTATAAATGTTTTAACATGTTCTTTTTTCGAGAAACAAGCTTAAAAAAGCTTCACTTAAATAATCAGACTCCAAATTCAATCATTTTATACTAACTGATGGTAAAACCAAAATTTCCTTTTTCCTTTTTCTGTGATTTCTCAAAATTTCCCCTTTGTGTGTGAAAATTCCAGCTCTCCCACTGTTGACTTTAAGCTCATCTTTCTTTTGCATGAAAGTCCAAGCCTTCATAATTACTACGGGCAACAGTTTTTTTCTTCCTGTTTTTGGGTTTGATTATTACAAGCTTTATTGATCTTTGGGTTTATCAGATTTTGTGCCATAGTCCAAACTTAGCTTTTTTAGGGTTGTTTTTAGACAAAAAAGATTCTGGGTTTCTTTTTAAAATTTTAATTTCTTCTACAACCTAAATATAGATCTTTAGCTGGTTTGAGTTGTTTCTCCTCCTTTTTTTGAGGCATTGAAAATCTAAGCTGTTTCTCTATTACTTTTTTGTACTTTTGCCCACTTAAGACGCTTCTTAAATAGAAAAAGTAGAACCTTTGAGTATTTACTTTTACTTTTTTTTATAGTTATTATTATCATTCATTTCCAGAAAATCTACTTGGTTGTTGCTGTGTTCTGAAGGCAAAAAAAAGTGTTGGTTTATAACTGCAAAAGGGGGTTGGATTGTTTGGTAAAAGAAAAATGTTGATTAGTAGTGAAACAGAGGAAATCACGTTGCCTTCAACTGAAGTTAAAGAGTGTTCGACATCATCTCCAGTAGGATCAAATCCTGATTCCCTTAATGGATTGCCCCCACCACCAGATTTGCCTGATTCTCCATCACTGTCCACCATTTTCTGTGATGTCAATGTGGTTCCTGAGCATGAAAAGAGCCAGCTTGAGCAGTCTATACACAAATTACAAGGTAAAATTTTAAGCTTTTTCATATTAAGGATTGAGGTTATTGTACTGGTTTCATTAACATATGCTTGTTTTAATTGTTTTTTTAGGAGAAATTGCTGAATTGAGGTTAATGCTAAGGTCAATAGATGAGAAAAGGAGGGAAACGTTGAATAAGATAATAGACATCAAAGGTAAATATCGTCTTGTTGTTATGTTAAGAACATGAGTTTGTGTGTTTATTCTGTTTGGTTTTAAGGATTGGTGTCAATTTGCAGGCAGCATTAGAGTGTTTTGTCGAGTTAGGCCTTTCCTTTGGACAGACAAGAGACGAACCCCGGAACCTATTTTGAGCGAACTTGATCGGGTTATCGTCACATCAAGTGGAAGTCGAAAAGAGTTTGGGTTCGATAAGATTTTCCATCAAGAAGCTAATCAAGGTTAGCTTCAGATTTTACTCGGTTTTCCCCAAATTCGGTAACATAATTAAGAGAGTTAATCAATTGACCTTGCTTGAAATTCTTGTAGACGATGTGTTTGTTGATGTTGAACCAATCCTCAGATCTGCACTTGACGGGCACAATGTATCCATTCTTGCCTATGGTCAAACCGGTACTGGGAAGACATTTACAATGGTCGGTAGTTGAGAATTTTGCTTGTGTCATTCTTGCATTTATGAGGATTAATCTGATGAAGGATTGGAATGACTGTTTAGGATGGCACGACGGTCCAGCCGGGAATCGTTCCTCGAGCTTTAAAAGAGCTTTTCCAGCAAGTGTCTTCAGACAAGTCATTTTCTTATACTTTTTCAATGAGCATGTTGGAGGTTTACATGGGCAATCTGAGAGATCTACTAGCTTCAAAGCCGGCATTACGAACAAATGAGACCGTGTCAAGATGGTAATCATCTTTTTTCTCTGAACATCCTAACTATAGATAGCAAATCGAAATTTCCAGGCCGTTGGTTAGACAGCATACTATGATTTGGCTAACTCCACTACAGTAATCTAAATATTCAAACAGATCCAAAGGGGTCAGTAGAAATTGAGGGTCTGACACAGGTTGAAATACCAGATTTTGCAAAAGCCAGATGGTGGTACACGAAGGGTAGGCGGGCTCGATCGACATCATGGACAAACGTGAATGAGGCGTCCAGCAGGTCACACTGGTGGGTTCTTTGTTGAGTTCAATGTTTAATTTTCTTCGAGGGTTAATTTGGTTTGACAATTAATATATCCGTTTTAGTTTGGTATGTATCTAGCTTAACAAGAATCGTCATTTCTCGACGTGGGGATACTCCGGAAGCTAAACCGAAAATAAGCAAATTATGGATGGTTGATCTTGGAGGGAGCGAACGGTTACTCAAAACCGGAGCAACTGGACAAACCCTTGATGAAGGAAGGGCTATAAATCTTTCCCTTTCTGCTTTAGGCGATGTTATTGCTGCTCTAAGAAGAAAAAAAGGCCATGTGCCATACAGGCAAGTTCTCGGTTTCAAATATGGTCATGTTTGTACCTTTATATTAAAAAGGCTTGGAATGTCTGTAAGAACTACTTAATTGCCTTAAAATATTGAAATATTCCTTCATACCTAATGCTTTTTTATTTCTTTTTGTTGCAGAAATAGCAAGTTGACACAAATCCTCAAAGATTCCCTAGGTAAATTATCACATGCATTGCCTTCATTCCCAATGCTTTAGACACATTGCATTGGCATAGGACAGAAAGGTTTTATATTGTGATGTTATGTTGAAAACTTTTTGTAACTTGTAAGCCCGTTTTGTTTAGGTGTTGGTTCGAAAGTTTTGATGCTCGTTCACATAAGCCCGTGTCAAGAAGATCTTGAGGAAACCATCTGTTCTTTGAGCTTTGCAAAGAGGGCAAAAGCAGTGGACTCTAGCAGAGGACTACCTGAGGTACCGTAATTGGATTTGCAAATAGTTTCCCTGATAGTACATTCATTTGATTGTTACTGATATATATGTATGATCATGTAGGACTTGAAGAAGCTAAGAGAAAAACGGATATCTGAGCTTGAAGAGAACATGAGGGAAGTTGAAGAAGAATGTCAGAAACTTGCAAATCAAATAAGTAAGGCCGAGTTCTTATTAAGTGAAAACCGAAAACTTTACTCAACTGCTTATGGGGTACCTGATGAGAGTGCGGAAAAGAATCCTGAAAACCATGAAGAAGATGCAAAAACTCATGTCATCGAAACACCTAGAGTAACTCAGAAACCAATTCAACAAAGCATTCATCGGTCTCTCCCTCGGTTCATGTCCTCTACCGTGGCTAGTCGAGAAAGGCAAAGCGCAGCCGAAAAAGATATCGTTACAAGGGCAAGAACCTTTAGACCAAGAGCCAGGAGTTCAACGCAGCTCTCAGGTTTCCAGTCCCTCAGCTTTTCAGACAACCGCTTTGGATCACTTTTGCGACACTCAGTGAAGAATTCCCGGTTCAAAGACACAAATGGTCCAGCCATAGAGAGCCCAAAGTGCAATGACTCATCCTCCTTGAAGACAACTTCCTTGTCAAGAAGCAAGGTGGTCACATCATCTGATCCAAACTTGAGAGTTAAACTTGGTCATCATAGAAGAAGGATGTCTGATTTTGTCTAACAATTAAGAGTTAAAACTGAAGTGTGTTGGATCCTATTTTTTCATTTTTGCTTAGTGTTTTCCTATGTTACTTGGGCTCGGGTAAGTGTCCATGTTTGGATATATGTCGGGCACGAGTACTATAAGAAAAATGAAAAATCTGAGTAACATATAAGTCATTTTTGTTTGGTGAGGTGTGCCATCATATATATTTTTATTGAGGGTGGTTTGCACGGTTGTGAGAGGGATCTGTAACTTAATAAAGTATTTTATTTACAAGATCCCCATATTGAAATGGTTTGTTTTAGGTTTTGGGCTTTAGTGTTAAACAATTCATTAACATTATTATTGTAAACACTAATGATGTTTTATACAAGAAAAACTAGCCTTGATTCCTGCCTTATTTTCAGCTTTATTTTAATCCATATCTGCATCTGCAATGGAAAACACCTCATTTACTTACTGTTCCCCTCCAAAAAGAGTTGCTTCCAGCAGTCACCGACAGGTTTAGAGAGGAAAATTATTGAGCCATGTGCCTAAGCAGTCTCACTCGCACTATGTTACTCGAATGCGTACTTAAATTTTGTTATATGTTTGAAGGATGATATTTTTATATGAGCAGACAAATGATACACTAATATGTATATATATATATAATATTTAAGTTACGAATGAAAGAGGTCCTCCTGAAAGCATAATCATTGCTCAAGTCCCACATTTCGGAGCACGCCACTGTTCACTTTAACTCCACTAATGATATTTTTGAACCATATGCTCTCAGTTTTCTCTCAAGTTTTCTCTCATATATATATTGCACTTCATTGGATTTTAAAAATTATTATTTTTCCAATGTCACCTTGGTTTAGTTAATTAGTCTACAGATAATTAACTTTACTTAACATTAGTTGTAATGGTAGTTAGAACAAAACAAACAAGGTAAAGAAAGAGCAGAAAAGAATTAGCACAATTGATAACGGTCTTATGTCTGCAGAGCCTCGCCCAGTGCAATCGTTCGGATAACCTATTGGCTTAAATTATTTACCTCTACACAAATAAGTAATTGTAGCCCCAATACTGACCCCAATTGTCACAAATCACTAACTCAAATATCTCACATACAATTAATAAACCTCTCCATATGCAAAATAACCAAAAGAACACAACAAAGACGTTGACAAAGACACTACAAAAATTGCTTTTGATGTGCGGCACAAAACAATAGGCCTCTTCAATTGGTCAATCAACAGTTTTTGATAGGTTTTAAACTCTTATTTAAAAGCTAAAGTTATCCCATTAATTATCTTGAGTATTTATCACATAAAAATTTTCATATATCAGTCTTCCAATTGCTCCAAAACTCTCTTGAATAAATCTGATATCTATCTCTAGAAAATAGTAGTTTAATAATAAGACTTTCATACTTATTCAATCACCTCAAACATTTCAGTTGAGATTCTTAGCATCCTAATCGATCCATGCTTCTAGTTTTGTCAAATATGCCACATTCAAGTAAACCAAACTTAATACAAATGAAACCTATTCAAGACCCAAGTCGATGGCCCAAGTAGAGAAACAATTTTATTATAACAAGATATGGAACGAGCAACAACTTTCCTAACAATATCCCCCTTGGTATTTTTAACAAAATCCTACAACAAATGTTTAGCCTACAATCCAAATAAGTCGCATAGTAAGGGAGTTAGAATATGTCTCCCCTTAAGAGGTAGAACCATGCTTGATTGCACACTCCCACTATCAATATGTTTGTTCATCACATAAGTAATTAAGCATGCACCAAAGTCATAAATATGCAGTAAAAAAAATCACCATCTCTTCTTTTGTCAAAGCAAAATGTAGCAGCCATATCCAAGAACATTTCATTTGATGCTACCATATCCTCCCATTTTTTGGCAAAGATGCCAAAAGTGCAACCATAAGTGAAATCAAAGTAGACAAAATCACTAAAATAGCATCATCATTCCCCCTTACTCTATTCATCACCTATCGACTTCCATCATGTTGTTTAGAGTGAATGAGATCAAATGTTATCTTTTTCACGAAACTTAGATGACGTTTCTCCAATCCTTGATAAATCTTTAACATGGTCATCAAGAGTTACAACATCATGTTTCATGCAAGCATCAATCAAATATTAATCTTCATTACTCAAATGTTTTTGATTCTTTCTTACCCAAATTTGCCTATGTTGTGGTTTTCTTGTTCCATTAATTGTTCTAACATGTTTTTTAGTAGAGTTGAACTTCTTTTAATCTCACATCATTCTATAACAGTGGGGTCTAATATGTTCATCTTTCCCACAATAATATCATACAATCTTTTAAAGTTTTTATTCTCTACCTCATGACGAAAACAAGAACTCACATATTTAGCTTTAACAAAAATTGGAGGAGCGATAAGTTTCTTACCTTTATTGATGTACCGAGTCCTCTGTGGCTTGGTTAAATTCTCCTTGAAGCCAAAATTTCATCAAGTTTCTCATTTGGGGCTCCGAACTTCTTCAAGACAGCTTTTGCATCTTCTAGATTAGTCTTGGTTACTTTCAAAGCATCATCTTTTTCTTGGACCATAATTTCAAGTTTTTCTTTTTCTCATTTAAGGCCAATAATTTCATCCCTCAATGAATCATTCAATTAGCACAATATCCCTCAATGTCCTCCAATGTCTGTTTCGCTATTGAGATAGTCTTTTGAGCATTGAACAATGTGTTCTTTGGCAAATTCATTTTGTCATGTTTTGCTTCCTCTATATTCAACTCAAAGGTTCGGAGTGAGCCTATTAACCCATCCAGCTTAAGAGTGGTAATATCTTTGTCCTCATCTATTGTTGTGACTTTAATGGTGAACCGTTCTCATAAAGACCTCAATATTTTGCGTACCAATTTATCATTAAAAAAATGCTCATGAAAACAAAAAAGCCTTATTAGAATTCTCACATAATCTTGCATAAAACTTGAAGATAGTTTCATTTTCAAACATTTTCAAATTTTCAAACCTAGTTGTTAAAATTTGAAGTTTTGACATGCGTATAACATCATTTCCTTCATGTTGGTTTTTCAAGATTGTCTATGCCTCCTTAGCAAATTCATATACAAAAATGACTTTAAGTTGCTCCAAGCCAACTCCACTGAAAATGACATTTAAGACTTGTGAATTTCCATGAGAAGCCTTTATTTTTGCATTAATATATTTGTTTATTTCTTTAGGGCGTGTGATGCCATCAACAACAGTTACAATGGGTCGAGTCCACCCATCTTCAATAGCTTTCCAAGCTACTTTGTTGACAGACATAATGAAAGCCCTTATACGAGCCTTCCAATAAGCATAGTTTGCTAAACTAAGTAACAACACGGGTCGAGTAATCGAACTACATTCCTTTATGGATTCCATGGTCATAAACCAAACAAAGGATCACCTTCAAATAACTTTTGAAGTCTGCTCTAATACCAATTGAAAAATAATTAGTCTGTAGATATGATAAATCAACTTTTCTTAACATTCATTGTAACGATAGTTAAAATGAAAATAGACATTCGGATCATCTATTGGCTTAAGCCTAATCTATCCTTACACAAAAAAAGTAATTGCAGCTCCAATATCGACCCCAATTATCAAAAATCACTTACCCGAATATCTCACAATACAATCAATAAATTTCTTCAAATAACATCTAAAAGAGTGTTACAAAATAACCACAAAACACTATAAAGTTGTTGACCAAGACATTTAAAAAATTGCTCTTGATGTGCGGCATAAAACAACATATTTATAGGCTTCTTCAAATGTTCAATCAATAGTGTCTTAATAGGCTTTAAACTATTATTTAAATGCTAAAGTTATCCATTAATTATCCCGAATATTTATCACATAAAAGTTTTCATATATCAGTCTTCATTCCAAAAATCTCTTAATTAAATATGATATTTATCTCTTTTAATAATAAGACTTTCATGCTTATTCAACCACCTCAAGCAATTCAATTGGCAATCTTAGCACCTTAGTTGATCCATACTTCTAGTTTTGTCAAATATTCCACATTCACATGAATCAAACTCAATATAAATGAAACATATTCAAGGCCCAAGTAGAGAAACAATTTCGTTATAACAGAATACGGAATAAGTAAAAACAGCTTTCCCAACAGATGGCTTTAGTATGGATTGTACCGATTATTATTCTAGATGTGTTGTAATGCTTTGTATCTACTTTGTGATTCTTTAGACAATCCATACTATAATAATTTAATACTTGTGATTTTTTAAATATATATCTCTTCGTACTTTGATTGTACTAGTAACACTTTCAAAGAAAAAAAATCAACTTATTATTATAGGTAAACTTTTGGCTAAACTATTAAAATATCCCTTTTACTCCTTTTTTTTTTCTTCATAAAAGAACATTCATTAAAAACTAAACAACGATTCAATACATCGGAGGTCTACCCATATCAGTGTTTTAAAATATATATATTTTCATATCCATTTTATAAATCCTATTTGGAATTGTTGGTTTTACTTAAAAAATTACCTATGTTTATAAAATAAAAAATATTTATTTTATTGTAATGATTATTACATGTAAAATTAACATTAGTAATCACAAATCAAACATAATTTACCTAAATCAAAATTAAATTAGATAAGGAAAATAGGTGGTCGAGATTTAAGTCAAAATTTCTGCTTATACCAAATGAGATTTAAATAGAACTTTTGTTCGAATGAAATATTGATTTATGTTAAAGTTTTAATTTAAAGATAAGTAGCTTATTTAACTACAAATCAAATATTAAATATTTATTTAAAACTAATTAAATATTAATTAAAATTAGAAATATATTTAAATATAATAAAAATATAAGCATTTATCTATATTATTATTTAAGTCATTGTTTCAGTTGATATCACGAGTCACCGAGCACCAACTCGTTTAGAAAAATTACGAAAATGTCTTTTCATAATTAAAATAAGTTATATTATTTGTGGGTACTTTAGTCTTTTAATTTTTTAAATCTAATAAAAATTGACATGCGGTGAGATTTAAACCGATGTTATTTACATGAATAAAATATTAATTTTACCATTAAACCAAAACTCTATTTTATTTAAGAAAACAATTATATTATTTGAAGGTACTTTAATCTTTTATTTTAAAAATAAATAATCGTAAGATTTGAACCTATGATATTTGCATGGATAAAACTTTAATATTACCTCTCAACCAATGTTTTATCTTATAATATTTTGTAATTTCAATTTTATTATGCATGCTTTATTACCTCCATCAATTGCGTACCTATACATACTATCATTTAAGCCCTTGACTGAGTTGGTGTCACAAGTCAATCAGACACCAACTTAATTGGAGAAATTAACAAAATGTCATTTCATAATTAAAATAAATTATATTATTCGAGAATATTTTAATCTTTCTATTTTTAGAAAATAAATAATTTATACGTGGTTAAATTTACACTTGTGCTATTTACATCAATAAAACATTAACTTTACCACTAAATCAAAATTTATCTTAACATAATATTTACATTTAAATTGTATTTTGCATAGTTTATTACCTCCATAAATTATATATATATTGATAATGTTGTTGATTAAGTTGGTGTCATAAGTCAACTCAAGACTAATTCAAGATTGATAGCAATACCATGATAAACAATTGTAGCGCATTTACTATTTTTAATACGATATATTTACGTGTTTAAATTTCAATTTAATCTATTTTTTCATTTTAATATCGTGCATATTTCTTGTGTTATTAGTAATTAGTTTTAAACATATATTTCATTATTTATTGTATATAGTCTTTAAACTAACATTTGTGTTTTAAGTACATATGTGACAAAATTTCTAGTTTTGATAATATTATTGATTGAGTTGGTGTCATAAGTCAACTCGACACAAACTCAAGATTGATGATAACACTATGATAAATAATTGTAATATATTTAGTATTCTTAATATGATGCATTTATGTGTTTAAATTTTATTTTACTTATAATTTAATCTAATTTTTTATTTTGGTACCGTACATATTTTATATGTTATTATTAATTAATTTTCAAACCACATGTTTTATTTTTATTGTAAACTAAATTATGTATTCTAAATACATAGTTGATAACCTAAATAAAATGGCAAAGTTGAAAAACATAAATTCTTTTCATAAGTATTATTATTCATCCAAAACAACAACTATTTGCTACAGAAAAATCCAACCAACTACAAAGAAACTGCTCAAATAGAAATATTTAGCTGCCATTTCTTGTATTAAGGAAAGGCTTAATTCTATTTTTGGCCCTCAAACTTTTTCAGAAAATCAATTAAGCTCCTGCAAACTTTTTGTACCCAATTAAACTTCTAAACTAGCAAATTAGAACAAATTAGGTAACCAATTGTATAATTTACTCTGAAAAGAAATTAAAAAACCCTAAAGTTTTCGATATATAAGGTAAGAAAAATGTAACAAATTTGCTATCAGTGTAGCGATAGTTTAACAGTAAGTTAGCAACTTAATTATGGTTTTTGATCTCTCTACTATTTTAAAATTAGAGATTTGAACATCGTGTGTTGGCCTGATAGCTAGGGTGTTCACAACCCTAGGTGTGGCCTAGGTTCGAGTCGCGCTAGTTACGTTACTGTTAGGGCTTTGCCCTCTTCTTATAATTCACCAAAAGAAAATTTCAGATTTAATTTCTTTCTTTTAATTTAATAAAGTATGATTCTTTTGCTTTTATATTTTTTTTGGTGAAAAAAAAAGGAAATTACAAAACAAAATTACACAAAGTTATTCTGAGGTAATTGAACCCTCTTATCCTGTTAGATTTGATGAAAGCTAAAGTCTCTTTCAGGGGAGAATCAAACACATGTAACTCTTCCTTATTGACCAAAGCCAATTTCGCGAAGTAGTCTGCAACCTGATTTTGTTATCTAGGAATACAGCGTAAAAGCCACTGACTTTCTTGTGCCAAAATGCGTTGTATTTATCTGATCAATGCTGAGTTCATAAAATTGGAGTAACTTCCTTGTATGGCTTTCACTACTTCCAAACTGTCAGATTGGATTAACACATTATCATGACCTCCACGTTGAGTGAGCTTAAGACCCTCAAAAATTTCCCAAATTTCTAAATAAAAAATCGAACACTTCCTTAGAAATTTGTTGTATCCAAAAACCCAAGTATCAGTTTCATCACGTATTATTCCCCCATCAGCTGCATTTTCAGAATGTAATGAGACAGCACCATCTGTATTTAACAAGAACCATTTCTCACATGTGGGCACTCCAACAATAGGCACAAAATGACTACCTAGATCGGTGTTGACATCAGAAAAATTTTGTTTAGCCCAACTTCTTGATACTTTATGTAACACCCCTAACCCTTATCTGTTGTTGGAATAGGGTTACGAGAAATTACCGAACCTTACGAAATAAATACAAAAATTTTATAATATTTAATAAACATATCTGAAACCAATCACTACTCATTCATATTGTCCCTTATATGGGCCCCCGAGACCCAAATTACACATTAAAAAGAAATTGGGACTAAATCGAAAATTCAGAGAATTTTTCGCAAAATTTCAAAATTTTTCCTAGCTGTAGGGGATACATGCCCGTGTGACACCCCCGTGTCTTAGGCTGTGTGGTATTTGAAGTAGGGCACATGGCCATGTCCCCAGCCCTTGTAACTCTCTAACTTGCAATACATTTAAGTGCAGGGGTCATACGGCCAAGTCACATGCTCGTGTACTAGGCTGTGTGCAAAAACCTGGGCATTTTGTTTAAAATTTTTAAGATGCAGGGGACACACGGAAAGACCACACACGCCCTTGTCTCTACTCGTATAGACGAAATTAGGCCATTTTATGGCCTTTTTTCTCACTCACTCTTGACTCTAACCTACACATCTCAAATTTCATACATATAGGCCATAACAAAATCTTCAAAACAACCAATCCTATCATTATTATGGTCATATTATCACATATACTCTAACAATCTAAACTAGAACGTAAATTAATTCACACATGCAACTACTATATTAACATGCTATACCAATTCATTCATTACCCATACCAACACTTATACCAAACATGATAAACCATACATATATAAGTTAATATGAAACATAGCCAAAATGCAATTTTAATATTTACACAACCATTTAAATTTCTATACATGCCATATAAAACATAGTATGTTTAGCAAAATCTACCGGCAAGTTAGATAATGTGATTCGATGTGTTGATCTGACCTCCTGACTACTTGAAAATCTACAAAGAACATTAAACAACACAAGTAAGCTAAATATATAGCTTAGTAAGTTCGTTGGCTTTAAACTTAAATATTACCGAATATACTATAATAACGCGTTTAATTAAATCGTTCATTACACATTTCCTGCCAATCACAACTTCAATTGATGATTTCACTTATTTCATCTCAAAGTCGATAATATCATTAAGTTTTCCAATAATACTCCATATGTCACTTACCAGCCTTTGTCAAATTGGAGAACGCCTTACAGATATGAGTACATCGTATACAGAAGCCCAAAGGCTGCACAGAAGCACATAAGTGCTAAACGGAAACCCATAAGGGTTAAATGGAAGCTCATAAGAGCTGAACGGAAACCCATAAGGGTTAAACTGAAGCTCAAAAGAGCTAAACTGAAACCTAGAAGAGTTAAATTGAAACTCATATAAGTTAACTGAAGCTCATAAGAGCTAAACTGTAAGAAAATACGAAAGTTAGCAACGACTGTTGAACCTTGATTTACTTGGGTAATTTGCCATCAATTCCTCCTTTGCACAGAACGAATGTACTCAATCCCGCGTTCCTTTCGCCTCGAACATTTAATTCAATTTTTATAACTTTAACAATAATTTTATTTTCAACAAATGATATGAATAATTACATAATACCAATCATCAATTTAACATTTAACATTAAAGTTTAACCATACGAACTTACCTGGGTTAAATTGTAAGTTTGTAGTAGTTCAAGGATTATTCTGTTAATTTTTTTTCTCGTTGATCTACGAGCTCTTGATCTAAAATATAAAATTATTCATGCATTAGCATATATTTCAGTTTTAATCCACTTTACAATCAGTCCCATTCAAAATTTGAAATTACACAATTTCCCCAACTTTTATAGTTTTTACAATTTAGTCCCTTACTAATTAGTCTACCAAAAGAACTAAATTTTCTCAATTAACAATTTATCTAAGTATTTTAGGCTATCTTACAGCCTTTGATACATAAAAATTTAATAGTAAACCCTAATTCTTAAATTCTTCACAATTTAGTCCTAAAATCAATATCTATCAAATTTACTTTATAAAATCATCATATAACAAAATTAAAGTCTTAAATCCATATTAATTCATCACAAACATCCATCACTCATCAATGGTAACTTTAAAATTACCCATAAAATAAAATAAAAAACTAATGAATTAGATAGTTGGACCTAATAACAAAAGTCTTAAAAACACAAAAAATTTAAGAAAAGAGCAAGAATTGAACTCACATGTAGAAAAATATGAAAACCAGCTTCTTAAGGGTTCTCCAATGGTGTTTTTGGCTGAGAATTATGAAGAAATGTCTAGATATTCAATCAAATCCTATTTTTAACTATTAAGTTTTATTTCATTTTCAATTTTACCCCTTGTTCACACTAGTTTAATGATTTTTCTACACTCATGCCGTCCAACCTCTTATTTTAGGCTTATTTACTTGTCAATTCCTTCCTCCTTTAACATTTAGGCTATTTTTATCATTCTGGTAAGTTTTGTACCTTTTTCAATTTAGTTCTTTTTAATTAATTAACTATCAAAACGTTAAAATTTTCTAGCGAAACTTTAATGCTAACTTAATGACACTCCGTAAATATTTATAAAAATATTTACGGCTCGGTTTATGAAATCGATGTCTCAACACCTCGTTTTCAGAACCACTTGACCTAATAAATTCTTTTAAAACACAATCACTAATTTCAAAAATCTTTCTAAAATCATACTTAAGTCATAAATAATAAATAATAAAATTTTCAAACTCACTCATCGTATTTAGTGGTCTTGAACCACTGTTTCTGACACCACTAAAATTTGGGTTGTTACACTTTAACTATTTCTTTCGGGCTCTAAGTTTTCCTTTGAAAAACAAACAGGTTACGATTCTTCCAGATGCTTCAAGCTAAAAGACCGAAAAGGCACAACCAACTGGATCTTTCCTCATGCGTCCTAGTAGTGTCTTGCACATTAAAATAGATCCAATTATATAAACTCTTCATAAAGAAATTTGTTAGATGACTTACCTGGATGACCTGTCTCCAAACCTCCTTAGCAGCTATGTAGTCTATAAGTATGTGCAAAGTATCTTCTGAAGAATGACCACAAATAGAAAAAGAAGGACTGGCTACCAATCGCTGCTTAACTCTTTCCACATTGCTAAGAACACTTTGTTTTAAAATTGTCCATAAAAATAACTGAACCCTTTGCGGACCTGAAAACTTCCACACCCACTTCCATTTATCATCTTCAGCACCCCAAAACTCCGTAAACACTTTTCATAGAGAAAGTCCCCGTTGAGGTATGTCGCCAAGCAATTTTTTCAGGCCTCTTAGAAGGATATGAAGGAGGAATTCCCATGATACAATGAACAACATTGTTCGATAGCCAAATTTTAAAAAGATCAAGGTTCCACACGCCTTCCTCAGTAACCATATCACTAAGAAGGCAACCAGAATCCGAATTGACATTGGTAGGGCTAAGATTATCCAAATGCCTCACTCCCAAAACCCAGTTATCTTTCCAACACCTAATTTTGTTCCCATTTCCTATAAACCAAACCAAGTTTTCCTGCAATAAATGCCATACATTTGTGAGGGATTTCCAAAGAAAGGAGCTGGTAGGATGAACAATACTATCTGGAACATAATCATTTAATCGATACTTTGACCTCATAACTCGGACCCATAAAGTTTCATTATCAGAAGCAATATTAAAACTAAGCTTCAGTAATAACGAAATATTTTGGTCCCAAAGTTTCCTTAGCCCTAGACCTCCACACTCTTTGGGTTGGCAGATGGAATCCCACCCAACTAAAGACATCTTGCTTTTACCATTAGAAGAGCCCCAAATGAACCTTTTAACCAAACTTTCGATTTCATCATAGATAGATTTAGGTACTAGCATGGATTGCATGAGGTAACTAGGAATGGAAAAAGGAATCGACTGTGCTAATGTAGCTTCACCAGCCGTGAAAAGTTGTCTAGAATCCTAACTCTGAAGTTTCTAACACACCTTTTTAACCACAAAGTTCATAGTACTATTCGTGACTCTCTTATGAAAGAGAGGCACTCCAAGGTAATGACCTAAGTTTTGCACTTTTTGGAACCCAAATGCATTGTTGATCACATCTATCATAGAATCTTCCACCCCTTTAGAGAGAAAAAATTAGTTTTGTGGGCACTAATCTTCTGACTGAAAACTTCACAGAAATCCCCTAGCAACTTCTTAAGTAACCTGCTATGCTCCAAATCAGCTTTACTAAAGATGACCAAGTTATCAGCAAAGAAGATGTGGGATAGAGCTGACCCTGATCTCAACAAACGACTGGGATTCCACAAATTATTAGAAATGGCTGACTTAAAAGAGTGACCGAGCCATTCCATATAGAGCACGAAAAGATAAGGAGATAGTGGATAACCTTAGCGAATACCCTTGGCAAGCCTGAACTTAGACAAAGGGGCTCTATTCCACAGAACCTGCATTGTGGAATTAGAAATATCTGACATAATCACATTTCCAAGGTAATCAGGAATACTTGCCGCCTGTAGAAATGCTCTAATAAAATCTCATCTAACTCAATCATAGGCCTTCTCCAAGTCAATCTTGATCGCCATCCACTTTCTCTTACTATTACTCCTCATGGAATGAATCACCTCTTGCGCAATGATTATATTATCAGTGATATTCCGTCCAGTAATAAAGCCTACCTATTTCTGTGCAATAATTTTAGGTAAAACACTTTTGAAACAGTTAGCAATGACTTTCATAATCAATTTATAAAGGATTGAACACAAACTTATAGGGCAAAACTGAGCGAAATTCTCTGAGTTAGAAACTTTGGGAATGAGGACCACCAAAGTGTTATTCAAATCAAAATCAATGTTCCTCCCATTAAAGACCGCTTTTACCCAAGAATAAACAACACCCTATGTAACACCCCTTACCCGTATCCAACACCGGAATAGGGTACGAGGCATTACTAAAACACATACACTTGTAAACGTATTTAACCGAGTTATAAAATTTCATCTAAATTAAAACTTTCAAAATAATTGACATGCTTCTATAACTTTTCACAATATATCCTCAAAATATTATAATCATAATAATTAGGGCCTACGAGACCCGATACATACTCATGCAATTCAACGCTTCATTTCTATTCCATTCAATTCGCAATTTCTCATGCTCACAATTTAAATCATATCACTAGCAATTTCCATTTAATTCACGTACAACTTAATGACATTAAGTTCAACACTAATACATACTTACCATTTAACTCAACGTTTATCGATTATACCATTCAATAACACATTTATGAAATTCTCAATTTTGCAATGAAAATGTCACTTTAAAATAACATCATCCTGGTATAAATACACTACCACTTAACCATTTACTTTGATTCTTTTGGGCCCATTTGTCACTTACCATCCTTGATCAAATTAGGGAACGGTTACGAAAAATTGAGTACTTCACTTCCACTTTGCCATAATATAACTATGGTCTTACGTATGATCACTTGTCACTTGTCCCTGATCAGATAAGTGTAGCTAGGCTACCACTTATCACTTTGTCACTTGATCAGATAAGTGTAGCTAAAGCTACCACTTATCACTTTTTCACTTGATCAGATAAGTGTAGCTAAAGCTACCACTTATCATTTTGCCACTTGATCAGATAAGTGTAGCTAAAGCTATCACTTATCACTTTGTCACTTGATCAGATAAGTGTAGCTAAAGCTATCACCTATCACTTTGTCACTTGATCAGATAAGTGTAGCTAAAGCTACCACTTATCACTTTGTCACTGATCAGAAGTACTCAAATCCGGCATTCCGCTCAATTTGATCATTTATTTGGTTTTCGCAATTTTATTTTATTCTCATTTCAACAATAAATATATCTCATCATACATTATATAATTCATGAAATTAACATTTAATCATTAATTTTCAGCCATATGAACTTACTATTTCATTACCTTTCCACACTCGTTTCCTATGCACATCACACAAGATATAAACATATCATTCAACCATAGTCGCAAGCTAGTACATTGAAACATAATTCTTTTTGGAAATAATCACATAATAAACCATTTCACTAAAGATTTCATAATTTAAACCTTACCACCCCTTTCATGATCACAATATTTATTCATATATCAAACTTTCCAACATGTGTTAATTCAATACCCATTCACGACATTACTTCATGTCAAATCATATACCAAAAATACAATACACACGTACTATAAACTTTATTTTCCTACATGAGCTTAAACCATGACCAATACTGCACAAATATATGCATCATTTCTATTTCATCGTTTATCAGTTATAATTAAGCATATGACCAATTATACACAAATCATTCATATATTTCCCAATTTTTCCTCCTCCTCATCTCCATTCCACATCCTTAATGTGTATAACACACTTAAACAACACTAGCTATAATTTCACTATTCACTCACATGTATATTCAAAGTTGTTTATCCGAGTCAGAGTCACTAAATTATTTTTATCCGGAGCTACAGAGCTCTAAATTAAGATCAGTTAATTTTCCATAAAACTAGACTCACATACCTTCTTACCATAAAATTTCCACAATTTTTGCTTCAGCAAAATAGTATAGTTTATTCTTTAAAGTTTCCCCTGTTTCGCTGTCTGACAGTTCCGACAACTCTTCACTAAAAATGAATTATCTAATTGTACAGAATTCAGATGATGTTTCCGTTTATTTCTTTGAAAATAGAATCATTAAGTATTCTAATCATATAAATTATAACTCATAATTATTTTTCTTAAATTTTTAATGATTTTCCAAAGTCAGAACAGGGGAACCCGAAATCATTCTGACATTGTCTCACAAAATTTATTATATCTCATGATTTACAATTCCATTGCTTACACTGTTTCTTCTATGAGAAACTAGACTCAATGAGCTTTACTTTCATATTTTATTCACCCTCTAATTCAATTCCCACAATTTTTGGTGATTTTTCAAATTTATACTACTGCTGCTGTCCAAAACTGCTTTAGTGCAAAATGTTGATTTCCTTTTTGCCCCAAATTTCACAGTTTATACAATTCGGTCCTTTCTCAATTAACCCCTCAATTAATTTAATTTTCTCAATTAATACTTTACCTAGACATTATAAGTTGTTTCACAACTATTGAAATTCAGAATTTCCACATATAACTCTATCTTCAAACTCTTTTACTATTAGGTCCCAAACATTCACTTTCTATTCAATTCTTTCAATAAAATCAGCATATGAACAATTTAAAGCTCTAATTCCGTACTAAATCATCATATACTTCTAGCATGTATTCATAGCAACTTTCAACTTCTTTCATAGAATCAAAAACTAATGAATACAATAAGTGGGCCTAGTTGTAAAAGTCACAAAAACACAAAATTTTCAAGAAATAATCAAGAATTGAACTTACCTGCAGTAAAAATAGGAAGAACCAGCTTAAGGAAACCCTTCTATGGTGTTTTTGCTGATGATAATGTAGAAAAATAAAGAGAAATCTAGATAATTCCACTTTGGTCCTAACTTTATTAAGTAAATTTTACAATATTCCAATTTTGCCCTTAATTCTCCTTACTTTGTTGCTGATTTCATGCCATTGCCGTCCAGCCCAAATAGACCTTAGGTCTATTTGCCTTTTAAGCCCTCTTCCTTTTATCATTTAAGCTATTTAATCATTTCCCATAATTTTGCATTTATTACAATTTAGTCCTTTTTGTTCAATTAATTATCGGAACTTTAAAATTTCTTAACGAAACTTTAATACTAACTTTTTAACACTACATAAATATTTATAAAAATATTTATGGCTCGGTTTAAAATCCCCGAGGTCTCGATACCTCATTTTTTATTCTAATTATTTTAATATTTATTTCTAGTGTACTATTCACTATTTCAAAAATTTTCCTAACTTCACATTTAACTTATACTCACTAAATTAATAATATTTTCTACCCATTTGTCGAATTTAGTGATCTCGAATCACCGTTCCGACACCTCTGAAAATTCAGGCCATTACATTTTTCCTCGTCGGATTTGTGGTCCCAAAACCACTGTTCCGACTAGACTTAAAATCAGGCTGTTACAACTCTCCCCCTTTAGGGATTTTCGTCCCCGAAAATCTTACCAGAAGAAGTTACTTCCAACTCTTATGAAACACTTTCACTAACTTTCCAGAATCACAAATCATTTTAGTCTCACATATCTCTTTTCAATAAATATATCTCTATATCATACTTTCTGAAATATAGATTTTTCATTCCGATTATCTGTCTTCATACTAGTGAATGCACAGAATTTATTCTCTTAGCTGAAGACATGCTTAAATACATATAACTCAAATCACATCTCGATAACTCAGTTCATTTTAATAAAACAACTGAATTGATTTCAATTATCAAACACTAACATGTCAAAATACTCATTTTCTTCATGCTGAGGATACAGCTCAAGCACACAATCTTTCAACATTTTTTTTAGCATGCGAATCAGAGATCCTTTAAATCGTATTAGTTCAAGGAATTAGATATTTTGATTGAACTCATTAACTTTATTCAAATTTACCTAAGGAAAAATTCCATCATACAATTTTGAGCTTATGCTCTCATTATTTATACCGTTGCTGATGATAATTCCTTACACAAAAAAAATCAGTGAAGTCTATATACCAGAATCACCACATTTCAGCTCTGGAATTTCATCATAGCAAAACAATACACTTTCTAAATATGCATGCAAAACAGGACAATAACCGGTCATAAACCAACTAGACCAAAAGGACTTTCGTCTAACATCTTAGCTAGCTAACATTCTCACAACATAAGAACTCTATCAGAACTGAACAATTATACACGTATCTCTAAGGATAAAAGAATATATAGAATATCTAGAAAAGATCATCGTGTTCATTTCGATTGTAATCGTCACACATAGGCATCTTTACCACTTAATTATCATTTCTCTAACTAATTCTGTTATCACAAACCTTACATTATCTATTCACTAACAAAAATCAATTTAGAAAAACTTGCAATTAATGCATACATTCTTTAGGTATCATACTTGAATATTTTGTCTCATCAAATTTAACTTTTTCTTTAACCGTGACGTTACATAATCCGTATAATCTTTAAAATAACCTGATATTTCTTTTAAAACTGAGTTCATTTGTTACACTATACTCAACTCTGTTTGCATTACTAATTATTTGACCACTGAACTCTTTAGTTCACATTTATGAGCTTATTCAACATGATTCTCGTATAAATTTCGTCATAACGCAATACTAATAAGGGGGTGATAGTAAGATCATAAAGCATTTAACTTATTCTCATAAATACATACATATATCTATAAGACTTAACATTCATCATCAATGTAATACCATCATAACCACCTAGTTCTTGCATATATTTTCTCACATATAGGGGTCACACGCCCGTGTGTCTACCCGTATGAAAAAAAATCAGGCTATTTTCCAAGCTTTATTTCTCACCCATTTGATCTTTTAACTTCACCATTTGTTCATTTTATAGTTATATCAATAATCATCATTTTCTTATATTTCAGATAAATACATATAACCATACATAAGCATGCAATTCACTATTCTTCCTGCCAATCACAATTTCAAATGATGAGATCACGTAATTGAGCTCAATTTCATTGTTCAATATGTTTTATCACATAAAATTTGCTTAACACTTACCACAATTTGTCAAATTAGAGAACGTCTAACGGAATTGAGTACTTCGTTTTGTTGATGCCATAGTCCAACTATGGTCTTACACATAATCACATAATACATACTGATGCCATAGCCCAGCTATGGTCTTACACTGTAGCACATATCACACTGATGCCATATCCCAGATATGGTATTATACGGAAATCACATGTCACATGTTGCCATGGTCAAATCATGGTCTTTTCTGTCAATTCATTACATATCACTGAACGAAAGTACTCATTCTTGCGTTCTACTCAATTTGACCTTTTAGTTCTTCTTTTTCTCTTTTTGTTTTCAACATTATCGAAATTAGCTTGGTTGAGAAAGCATTCATGTTTATGAGTAAAACAAAGTTCACCAGAGTCGAGAGGTATCACACTATCACAGGTTATATAATGGCATATATTTCCAAACTTCACATATGCTATGTTGGGCCCGAGAACCGACTAAACTATAGCTCTGATACCACTAAATGTAACACCCCTTACACGTATCCAACACCGGAATAGGGTACGAGGCATTACTAAAACACATACACTTGTAAACGTATTTAACCGAGTTATAAAATTTCATCTAAATTAAAACTTTCAAAATAATTAACATGCTTCTATAACTTTTCACAATATATCCTCAAAATATTATAATCATAATAATTAGGGCCTACGAGACCCGATACATACTCATGCAATTCAACGCTTCATTTCTATTCCATTCAATTCGCAGTTTCTCATGCTCACAATTTAAATCATATCACTAGCAATTTCCATTTAATTCACGTACAACTCAATGACATTAAGTTCAACACTAATACATACTTACCATTTAACTCAACGTTTGTTGATTATACCATTCAATAACACATTTATGAAATTCTCAATTTTGCAATGAAAATGTCACTTTAAAATAACATCATCCTGGTATAAGTACACTACCACTTAACCATTTACTTTAATTCTTTTGGGCCCATTTGTCACTTCACTTCCACTTTGCCATAGTATAACTATGGTCTTATGTATGATCACTTATCACTTATCTGATCAAGTGACAAAGTGATAAGTGGTAGCTTTAGCTACACTTATCTGATCAAGTGAAAAAGTGATAAGTGGTAGCTTTAGCTACACTTATCTGATCAAGTGACAAAGTGATAAGTGGTAGCCTAGCTACACTTATCTGATCAGGGACAAGTGATAAGTGATCATACGTAAGACCATAGTTATACTATGGCAAAGTGGAAGTGAAGTACTCAATTTTCCGTAACCGTTCCCTAATTTGATTAAGGATGGTAAGTGACAAATGAGCCCAAAAGAATTAAAGTAAATGGTTAAGTGGTAGTGTATTTATACCAGGATGATGTTATTTTAAAGTGACATTTTCATTGCAAAATTGAGAATTTCATAAATGTGTTATTGAATGGTATAATCGATAAACGTTGAGTTAAATGGTAAGTATGTATTAATGTTGAACTTAATGTCATTGAGTTGTACGTGAATTAAATGGAAATTGCTAGTGATATGATTTAAATTGTGAGCATGAGAAATTGTGAATTTAATGGAATAGAAATGAAGCATTGAATTGCATGAGTATGTATCGGGTCTCGTAGGCCCTAATTATTATGATTATAATATTTTGAGGATATATTGTGAAAAGTTATAGAAGCATGTTAATTATTTTGAAAGTTTTAATTTAGATGAAATTTTATAACTCGGTTAAATACGTTTACAAGTGTATGTGTTTTAGTAATACCTCGTACCCTATTCCGGTGTTGGATACGGGTAAGGGGTGTTACACCCTAACTGTGTCCCAATGCTTCTGAAAGAAAAGGGCATGAAAACCATCACTACCCGGAGCCTTAAAAAGAGTTATGTCAAAGAGAGTAGTCTTGATTTCATCATTTGATATTGACTTCCCCAAAAAATTAACATAAACAGAGTCTAACCGAGGGAATCTACTAACTGGTAACCTTCTCATAGGCCCAAGGTCCTCCCCATAAAGATTACAAAAGAAAACATTCGCCTCTAACTCTATGATCCCCGGGTCATAAATCCAATCACCACCAGAGTCACGAATAGTAGTTATGCAACTAGACTTCCTTCTTTGCAGAGTTTGGGCGTGATAAAATTTAGTATTGCGGTCACCCAGCTTAAGCTAATTGCATGTCGATTTTTGCTTTCAAAGGAGTTTTTCATGATGGAGAACATTTTTCAGCTCTAGTCGCACCTCCATTTCGATTTGAGCTAAGTGATTTGAGCCACTAAAATTCATATGCCATTGGATATCCGCTAACTTGGAAATCAAAATTTTCTTACGAGAGATGATATGACCATAAACTGATTTGTTCCAAACCTTAAGGTCAGAAGTAAACTCAGCTAAAGCATCAGCCATATTCCTTCTAAAGTTTTAGTTGGTACCCACGAAATAATCAAAATCTAGATGTTCAACCCACCCTGCCAGAAACCTAAATGATCTTCCTCTAGGCAATTTTAACTCAAGATTGAAAGACAATAAAAGGGGCCTATGATCCGACTTAATCTTCAGAAGATGAGTAACCATGCTATTAGGAAACTTTTGAACCCAGTGGACCTTTCCCAACACACGATCCAGTCTCAAATAGCCATCCTCTGTGCCAAGTAAAAGGAAGACCCCTGAAACCTAAATCATGAAGCTCAGCCATATCCACAAAATCACCAAACTGAGGACAACGTTTACCTCTAGACATACCCCCGATTTTATCATTAGGAGATAAAATGGCATTAAAATCTCCAATAGCAGCCCATGGAATGGGTCACAATGGAATCGTCATACTCAAATCCTTTTAGAGATCTTTCTGCTTTTGCCGATCAGGACTACCATAAACGAAAGAGACAAAAACTGGAACAATAGAGGGCGCAGACCAAATGCGAACTAAAATAAACTACAAATGACTATGAACCACCTCAAGATGAATGGAACCTTTCCAGCCCAACCAGATGCCCCCTGAATAACCGACCGCTTCAACTCGATGGGAGCATTAAAATCTCAGTTTAACAATAATGTTCTCTGTTTTGACCCCACTAACTCTCGATTCAATTAAGCTAATAATGTATGGCTTATAATCAATGTTATATTCCCAAAAATATCTTGGAAATTTAACATTAGCACATTCTTGACAATTCCATGAAAATGTCATAAAATTCATGATTAAAAAATTAAAAAATAAAAAGAAACACCTTTATTGCCGTTGAGAAGAACCCCTATCCAAATTTGGAAGTGCAACTACTTACACTTCTTTACCAGTGTCACCAGCCACGTGAGAAGACAATAAATCAACCACTGCCTCCACGGACTCAGATAAAGGGACTCGAGAGTTGCTAGAGGATTTAAACTGACTTTCCCTTCCTTTTAAGACATTATTCATTTTCCCACTCCTTCGGAATGTATTAAAATTACCCACTAATTTCTTATCCTTGCTAAAAGAGAGACGCCCACCTTTAGAAATATTGTTACGCCTACCATTAGAACCAGTCAATTTTTTATCAGCATCCTCCTTAAAAACCATGGCAAAATGCTTACTTGAGTCTAGGATGCCAGTAGTCAACAGGACGTCCTCTCCAACAGACCCCTCAAAAGTTTGGTTAATTCGTGTTTTAGCATCCTCAATTTCCCCATCTGGCTTAAGTACCTCTTTATCTGACATAAGTGTACTTGTACTAAAGGAAGATGAAATAGCATTATCATTATTAATAGGGCAAAAGTTAGAAAAAAACTGAAAACTGACCACTTTCCTCATTAATCTCTAGTCTCACAATTTGATTGCTAATCTTAAAGCCCAAGTTGTTCAAAACCCCTTCATTTACTTTTGATAATTCTTGGCCCAAGGTTTGAATAGCTTTATTCGGGAAACTGGGCCCAACATCCAAAACTCCACTATGCGAAATAGTATGTGAAGAACCTACAAATTTGGAAATATAATTAATAATAGTAGAGGGCAAAATAGAAGTTAAACCAACATCACAATTTGAAATAACTCCGGGCTCCTGGATAGGCCTCTTCCCTATTTATTTTCCTGAAACCCCTTGGCCCAAGACCGCATCTCCAGCATGGCTTGCTTCAAAAAGTTTAGCAGGCCCCATTTGAGTTTCACGGCCCAAGGCAGAGAAACCGCCTACACTTGAGCCAGCCCCTAAAGTCCCATCCATATTATCTTTAACCCTAGCCATCATATCCATCAAATTCCCATTTTCATCTTCCACAGCCGCAGCAGCCAATAACCCCCACCAGTTTCACTCTTCTTCAATTCCTTTTCTTCTTCCGAGATTAATTCTGATAAATTTGAACCATAAAATTCTTTCCCTATTTTCAATTGATCCTTCACATTTGCATCTCTTTGACCATGGCAGGATTTTTTTTCCACCACCATCCACAGCTTAAACGCCGTTTCCCCTGCACCTACACTTCCGGTATCGTTTTCACCAGAGTTATCGGCTTCCACCATCCTTTCACTACACCAAAACAGGCTTTTAGCGGCTTTTTTAAGTCTTTAGCGGTGCTTTCACTAGCGTCGCAAAAAAATGTTGCTATTAACAATGTCACTAACTTTAGTGGCGTTTATGTGAAAAAACGCCGCTAAAGATCATGGTCTTAGCGGTGCTTTTTTTACAAATGCCGCTAAAGATCATGGTCTTTAGAGGCGCTTTTCACACAAACGCTGCTAAAAATCATGACCTTTAGCGGCGCTTCTATTACAAACACCATTATAAAAATAACTTTTAGTGGCACTTTTTCACAAACGCCGCTAAAAACATGACTTTTAAAAAAATTAATTAAATAATATTTATTTCTATGGTAAATATTATATTATGTTTTATTTTTGAAATATAAACTTTAAACTATATAATTTTAAGGATAAAAAATATTAATTAAATTAAATTTTCTATTAAAATTTTAAATTTAAAGCTAAATATAAAAATAAATGAATTTAAAATTAAAATATTATGTTTAAATAAATGAGCAATCTACCTCACAGCTCATCTGATCTATATTAACTCGACCAAATATAAAAGAAGCTAAAAAACACGTAATAATTAACAATCATGGTTAAAGAAGCTAGTACACAAGGTAGCTACAAAACCCTGTTTCAATAACACCAAATTCAAGTTCCGATTAAGATAAACGACCATGGAATGCAACATTAAATAACACTCCACTTGAAGAAGTGCTAAGCCTTGGCTTTTCCAGCTTGAAGAGATTGAATCCTCTACTACACCTTCAATATCTAAAGGATGCAAAACCAAATGATCAGATAAACCCCAACAGCATAAAAGTTCAAGAACTCGAGCCCCAACAACATACCCTGCATCCTCTAGCCTGATCCATTTTTCATGAAAGATATTAGATTCAATGACAATAGAAGAGCCATTTACTGAACTAAGCATCATCCCAAATCCCAATATTAGCTTTATTGTGAAATAATCAGATCTCAAAATCAGTCAGCAATGATGAGATTCAACTATAAAACATTAAGAAAAAGTACCTTCTTTCTAATTCAGCAATGTTGTCAACCCGAGTTTGATTGTACTGAACAAGCTTAGAAAACAAAAATGCAAAGGCACTCAAGCTAACCTGAAATGGAAGCACAACATTCAACAGTTCAAATTTTGACTCCAAATTGATTTAAAACAAATCCCCAATAAAAGCTACTATTGATTTGGTTAGTTTTGGTTTATGTAAACACCTTTTCTATTTTCTAAAGTAATAAGATCTCAATGGATTTATTTTATTCTTATTTTGAGACTAATTTGCCTCATTTGATCATAATTTCTCGACTAGTTTAATGGATAAATCAAATAATTCAATGAGAAAATAAAACTTAAAGGAAACAAACTCAATAGATGTCAAATATTGCAACAAGAAGAAAAAGGTGAATTATTGAAACAATCTGAAACTCAGGTTGCTTGCTAAGAATACGAATTTACAGTTTAAATAAAATAAGGGAAAAGAAAAAGCAAGTCTCTAGTTTAAAATTTATCATTTTCTGATGCATTTCAGCATAACATTAGAGGAAGAGATATCAAGAGAGAGTGAAGGAACCTCTTGTTTGTCCCAGCATCTAACCTTGTCCCAGCATAATGTCGAGAACGTCTTGAAATGAAAGTTAAACAAAAATCCCTGCCAGAGACAGAAAGTTTCACCTGGACATCAAAGTTGGAAACAACAAACATTAGATCAAAACTTTAAACCATGCACCAAATGGAAACAAAAACTTCTAGTTAACTTGGATGAGAAAAATTTTGAGACAGAATCTAGTTCATCTTTAGTTACTACTTTTTAAGGTACCTAATGCTATAAAAGAAAACCTGGTAAATGGTCAATGATGCTTCTTAAGAATATTGACAAACAAACTCCATTCAATAAAATAAAACCAACGAAATTGTAAATATAATGGTTGGTCCAATAATATGGATTAAATTTAAAAAAAAACATTAGTCAATGCAAGACAACAAATAACATTCGACAGCTACTCCATAACCAGAAACAATTCTGCATCGCTGAAAATGGTAATAAAGTTCAGGGTTACCTAGATTTCTCTAAAGCAACATCTTTTAAGCAAAACCAGACATAGAAACTGAAAGAAACTAAAACAATTATCCGAACTTAACAATCTTCCAGCAAATATTACTTCCATTATCACTTATCACAAAAATAAATGAATAGGAAAAAGCCTAAAGTGTATCATACCTGCTTGAAAAAGCCATATACCAAAAATATTATATTAAAGATATTGAAATCTAATAAATTTGAACTCTAATATAGCACATGGATATCCCTTTAAAGATATTGAAACATCTTCCATCTCTGCAAAAGCTTCTTCTTTGTCTCCAACCTCGTATAAGGCCAATGCCCTACCAACTCTTGCATAGTCTAAGAATGAAAAATCTTTATAATTTTTAACCACCTGAAAGCAAGTGATGAAAATTTATTCACATACACTGCTGCATCACAACTTCAAAAGCTGGTCTAAGTTCATAGGCATCAGAGGTGCATTAAAAATAATACAAATTATTGTATATATGTAATATGCTATGGTCATAATAATCCTCTTGCAACAAAATAAGGTCTGAAAAGGGCAGAGACACATTATACCTTCATATTTTACGATATATTAGACAGTAGAATTCAAAATTCACAAGCAAATTGCTATAAATCCTGTTATACCTCCACCCCTTGGAGACAAATTTATGGCTAGTATTTCCTTCAACATCTGGTCCATCATCCTTCAAAAGAAAATCATTACTCAATATGTGATAAAGGCCCTCTGTGCCAGCACAGAGGCGAATCTTAGGACCTTTTGAAAATTTAATTACATTTATCTGATTGCTAGCTGACGGAATGAAGTGGATCCAAAAGAAAACAACAATGAGCCATTGCACTCATCCAAATTGTGGGAGAAAGAATTCAGGTCTTTTTCTTAAAAACAATTTTGATCAAATAAAATATTTTAAAAAGTTTCGATAGTATTATATTAGTTTCTAAGTAATACAAACCTCTGCTTCTTCAATAGCATCCTCTCCCATGCCCCATGAGATACCATCAGAAAGAGATGCTTTTGCTCTGGCTCGTCTAAGTGAAGCTTCCCGGTCTAACATCTCTTCTCAGATCTTAGCTTCTCTTATGACTTTCAAGTCTTTTTCCTAGAACACAAAAGCATGAAACAAATTACAGCAATCAAACACAAAAAGACGATTGTATATATGACAATTTTAATGACTGAAACAATAAAACAATAAAACAATGATGCATTTCTTTCTAGTTCTTCCAATAAAATAATACAATAGAACTAAATGTTAAAGTAGAAGTGAAGATCCTGATCCAGAACACAACCCAATAAAGTATTCTCTCATAACAATCTTTCGAAAGATGTCAAGTAATACAAGTATACTAACTGAAAAAGATACAACTAGATTCTAAATTGTTAATTTGCTGGACTACTTCTTTCAACACTTGGTTTGTATTTGATTTTATTTTATTTTATTTTCAAATTTAAAAAGAAGAATTGTTCCACACAAAAATGTGGCAAGAAATTCATCAATGTATAGGAAGCTCAGAGGTTTAAGAAAATTTAGCAAGCCATCCTAGCCACTGTGCTATGGTATTCAAAGAATATGAGATAAAAAATATTAAGCTGTTGGATGGTGCCTCATGATGTTTTAATTTCCCAACACTCAAAAATTAGATGGATATTTTAATAAAGAAAAGATCTGCAAGCAAAGAAAATAATTTAAGTGTAAAAAAAAGTAATTCTATCCGTTAAACACTTTACCCCTAAATCGAACTAAGATCAAATCAAAGAATCAATAACCAAAATAGGCTGCATAAAAGTCTTACTGGTGGCATCAACTCCGAAGGCCCTTGGAAAATATACAAACAAGTTGAGCTATGAATAAAAAGAAGAAAAAATTAATCCGAATCTGATATAACTTTTTTCTTCCAAAAGTAAACAAGCAAATAAGAGTGCAACATGGTAAAGGTGAGAGAAATGAAGCACTAAAACTTTTAGAAGTTTAGAACCTTTTGAAAATCATTACACTGGCATTGGGTATAAACAAAAGGGTGTTTTTTTGTTAAACGTTTGCGGCGAGGATAGCCATTGGAGAGCAGAAGAAGAAGGGGAAGTAGAGAAAACGATGAAGAATGAGTTCAAAACGTCGTCGTCTGGTAGTGAGATGGAAAGCTGGGTTCCTTTGATAGGGTCAGGTGAAGAGGAAAGAGAGAAAAGGGAGAGGGGAAAGGGTAATAGGAGAAAGGGAGAGCAGAGTGTTTGTTGGAGAGTGGCAACTGAGAAAATATTGTCAGCCATTGGAAATTAGAGATTTTAGGGGGGAAAATTTGGGGTAAAATGGCGCCATTTTTCAAAGTTAAATGATTTTTGCGGTGTTTTCTGTAAAAAAGCCGCTATTGCTTGCCTTTTGTAGTGTTTTTCATATAAATACCGCAAAAAATCATTTCATTTTGAGCAAAAATTATTTTATTTAAACTAATATTTAAATATATTTATTAATTCTATTTAAACTAATATTTAAATATTTAAATATATTTTATTTAAACTTAATTATTAATTCTATTTAAACTAATATTTAAATATATTTCATTTAAACTTATTTATTAATTCTATTTAAACTAATATTTAAATATATTTTATTTAAACTTATTTATTAATTCTATTTAAACTAATATTTAAATATATTTTATTTAAACTTATTTATTAATTATATTTAAATTATTATTTAAATCTATCAAATGGTTTAGATTAATTTTTTTAAATATAAAAGCATTAATTAATTGTATAAAATTTTATCATTTAACAAATATCAAGTAAACCTTAACCTTAAACTCTAAATTAACCATTCAATACTTTAAACTATACTCATAATTTCAATATATTTAATTTATTATTATCTCTTTTACAATTATATAAGAACATATTTAAAATATAAATTAAAAAATAATTAATCTAAACCCTAGATCCCTAACTCTTAACCCATAAAGTCTAACCCCTAAACCCTAACTTGACCCATGAATCCCTAAACCCTAAATCTCTAACTCTTAACCCATAAAGTCTAACCCCTAAACCCTAAACCGAATCTCTAACCCCTAAACTCTAACCCAAATCCCTAAACCAATTAAATAAGCTTATTTAATATATAAATTAAAAAACACTAATTAATCTAAACCCTAACCCCTAACCTGAATACCTAACCCCTAAACCTTATTTAATATAAATTAAAACATACTAGTTAATCTAAACCCTAAACCCTAACTTGACATCGAATTCATAAACCCTAAATCCCTAACTCTTAATCTCTAATCCCTAACCCCTAAATCACAGCCCTTAAACCAGAATCCCTAATCCATAATCCCTAATTCCATAATCTATAAACCTTAAAATTGTAACTTCTAAACCAGCTTTAAATCTTAAATTAACCATATACCCTAAACCATATACCCTAAACCATATATATTAAACCCTAAACTATAATGATAATTAATTAAATATTTTAAAATTAATACTATCGTATCTTTTACAATTATATATGAAATTATTTAATATATAAATTACAACTCAATCAGTCATGTACCCCAAAAATTTTAAAATTATTTTAAATAATATTATTTTAAATTTTCCATTTTTAACAAATATTTTCTATGTTTTTATTTCAAATTATTTCAAATTTATCCATTTTTAACAAATATTCAATTAAAAATAAATTTAATTTTAATTAATATAAATAAAAAAGTTAAATAGTAAATAGATAGGAAAAATATTTTTGAGCATTAGCGGCGCTTTTTCGAAAATGCCACTAAAGACCAGAGCATTAGCGGCGCTTTTTTAAAAACGCCGCTAAAGACCAGAGCATTAGCGGCGCTTTTTTAAAAACGCCACTAAAGTCCCGAGCATTAATGGCGCTTTTTCAAAACGCCGCTAAAGACCAGAGCATTAGCGGCGCTTTTTCAAAAACGCCGCTAAAGACTAGAGCATTAGTGGCGCTTTTTCAAAGACGCCGCTAAAGACCAGAGCATTAGCGGCGCTTTTTCAAAAACGCCGCAAAGTCCCGAGCATTAGTGGCGCTTTTTCAAAAACGCCGCTAAAGCCCCGAAAGGTCAAAAAACGACGCCGTTGGGCTTACGTTTTTTGCGGCGTTTTCTAGAAAAACGCCACTAATGCTCATTTTTAGCGGCACTTTCCTTAAAGCGCCACTATGCTCGATCTTTAGTGGCGTTTTATGTAAAGCGCCGCTAATGCTCGATTTTTAGCGGCGTTTTTTTATCCAAACGCCACTAAAAATGCCACGAAAAGCCTGTTTGGTGTAGTGTTTCACTCTCCTAGTCCCGATCAACAACCCTTAAGGTACACATTTCCTTCATGTGGTCATATTCCACACGTTGCACAGCTCCATCCACCATGACTTGCGAAACCAATGGCTTATCAAGGTTAAGGAAAACAACCATACGGGTAAAGTGACCCCTTTTTCCACTGTCTGTTTATAGATCTAATTTAACCACCGAGCCAATCAGACCCCCAATAGCTTCAATAATCTATTTCTTGTACATGAAACCCGGGAGGCCCGGTAGCCTGATCCAAACCATCACCAAACTTGGCTATGGTTGACTAGGATAGAAATTCGTAGTCCAGGGTTACACAGTCAGATACTGACCATAAATAATCCAAGGTCCCTTAGTTAAAACCCTGACGTAGTCTTCACCAGATTGAAACCTAGCCAAAAAATAACCATTGTTTATATCCATTAATTGAAAAGGCTCTTTTGGTTTCCAAATACTACTAACCTGATTGAAAAGCACAACATAACCAATGCAACACCTCAAAAGTTTCAGGACAACCGTCTTTTCCATATCTTTAATAAGGATTTGTTTAATACGATCTGAAAAGTCTATGGATGAGATGCCATTAACAAAATATCTTCTCACATCATCTTCCAAAAGTTCAAAATCCCCTTCACTTTCACTAGTAGAACCACCACTTATCTTACCAGGACTAGATGAATCAACACCCAAAAGTTTGTCCTTCTAGGGCGGGATCGGAGGCAAAGCCTGAGTCTGATCAAGATCCACTGCCAAGTCCGAAACCAACTCTCTAGAACTCTATTTAAACCTCACTTTTTTAGTATTCCAATCTTCAAGTGACCGGGATTATTCAATATCACCGACGGGAGCACTCATTCTTTAACCTAATTGTTTAATAATTTAAAAGTTTATAAGTTTATAATTTATTTAATAAGTCCAAACTAATAACATCAGTAAAAAAAATTATCATTTTAACAACAATAACTAATCATATTATCCATTTTGACTTATTAATAGCATTATAAAAATAAAAGACCAAATCATGTTAAATAAAGTAAAAGCATTGACTTTGAAATTTTAACAGAGGAACTAAAACCAAAACCAAAATTAGACCGCAGCTAATAAATATTTGTAAGAAAGTGACCATGACGAGGAGAATATTGTAATTTGAATGGGTTAAATTGTAGAGTCTCCCGCATCCTTGTATAAGGAACCAAGAACATCGAATCTTTGCACAACCCCGACAACAATATTTTCTTATAACAAATACTTCATCGAATATATGATTAGGCTTAATTCACTATTTAGCACTTGTAGTATACCTATTTTTCTATTTTGATATTTAAATTTTTTGTGTTTCAATTTGGTACTTGAAGTATTAATTTCCTTTATTTTTGGTCCATTTTGTAACGGCTATTAAAAAAAAATCTATTATGCCATGGAAAAGTACCATGTGGCTTGTTTTTGACCAATGAAAAAAAGTCACATGTCAATTAAATTTATTTAAATAAAATTATTAAATTAAAATTAAAATAGAAAATTAAAATATTAAATATTTAAATATTAAAAAATATTGTTGGCTTTGATTGATCGTTAATCAATGTTGACCAACCATTGACCAGCATTGACCAACCATTAATCGGGCATTGACCTACCACTTGACACTATTAGAATTATTAAATTAAAATTAAAATAGAATATTATAATATTAAATATTTAAATATTAAAAAATATTGTTGGCTTTGATAGATCGTTGATCAATGTTGACCAACCATTAATTGGGCGTTGACCTACACTTGGCACTATTAGAATATGTCAAATGTCTTTTTTTTTTAAATTTTAAAATTATATATTATATTGATTAAAATGCACAAGAATCATATATAATATATACTTTTTTAAAAAATATTAATTTTTATTAAATTCTAAAATATATAATTATAAATTTTAAAATTCAAAATAATATATAAAATTAAAATTGTTATAAAATTAAAATATTTAAATTTCAAGTAATTGAAAAATAATCCTTGAAATTTAAATACCTTTTAGAATTTTATAAAAATTATCTTTAAGCTTTTTTAAATATTTGTTTTATAATTTTATAAATTTTTTACATATTTTGTAATAATATTATTAATTTCAACTAATATTTTTCAATTATTGTATTTTTTTGTAAATTTTATTTTTATGTATAATTTTCTGAATTTTTATATATTTATTTTCATTTTCATATTTTTAATGTGTATATACATTTGATAAAACAAAATATTTATTTTTTACATAAAGCTATCCCATGGTGCTTTGTGATTAACTATCAAATTTTTTTAATGTCAATTAGAAAATGGACTCGAATATATAACGGATGCATACTTTAGGTACTAAATTGAGAAGTGATTAATATTTTAAGTACCAAATTGAGACAAAAAAGTTTAGATGTCAAAATGGAAAAGTGAATATACTTCAGGGGCCAAATCGTGAATTAAGCCATAGGATTGTTGTGAGAAGAATAAAAGGAAAGCAAAGGAGTTGGGAAAACGACGTCGATTTAACTTCACCATCAAAACGACACTGTCTTCGACCTCGACAACAACCGTCTTCCACTTTAAACAAATAAATTAAGGGGAAAAAAAATCTCCAATCTCCAGAAACTCTCAGCGGAGGAGAAATCACAAATGGCGTCATCGTCGCAAAAAGGAATAGTGATAACAATTCCAGTTCTAGTTCTCTCTGTCTCTGCCGCCGCTATCTTCTTATTTTTCCTCTTATCTTCCCTCTCTTCTTCTCCTTGCACTTGCCCTCCCTCGATCCCCGATTCCACCTTTACCACCACCGCCGCCGTCGTAACCGGTGGTACAGTGGTGGCGGAAGTTGTGGATCGGAGAATCTCAGTGAGCAGAGATGATATAGAGTGGGTGAAAGATCAGATCCGAGCTAATGGGTTACATATGCAAGATAATGTGCTTCGTAAAGGGATCAATCCTCGCACTCGGGCTCAGCAATTGGAAGATCTCAACAAGTAAATCTCGAACTGATTCATTTTCTTTTCAAGCTTCCGATTATCAATTGCTGTGTCTTTTATGTTTCTCTCTCTCAAAATAAGCTGAAATAGATAAAATAGATGGATTAACAAAGGATATTAACTGAAACAGTAGTGAATATAAATTTACTTCAAATACAGTTTAATTAATTTTTATTTGTTTAGATTGCAAAATGAATAACAATTAGAGAAATGAGAAAATCGACATTTTTACAGCAATGAAGTTCTGGTTCCTATTTTATTTACAAAGGTGTGGTTACTCAAATGTTTGCTTTTGGGAGTAGAAAGCAGTTCAAAATTTAGTTTAGCATTTTGTGAATAAAAAATTGCATGATTTTATTCTATTAATCGAACAGTTACTATATTTGGTTTTTAGTGTCTGTGTGCGTGTGTGTGCTTTTTCAAATTAGTGATCAAACTTTCTGCAATGTTCAGCTTTAAGGGCATTTCACACTATGAAGGATCTGAGGCTAACAACCACACTGCTCTTCCATGCCCGGGTGAGCTTCTTGTTGAGGAGCACCATAGTAATTATGGGGAGCCATGGGCTGGAGGTCGGGATGTCTTCGAGTTCCTTGCTGAATCTAGCCTTCTAACGGCTAATTCCCATGTACTTGAGATCGGCTGTGGAACACTTCGTGTGGGATTGCATTTTATCCGGTATCTTAAACCGGAGCATTTCCATTGTCTTGAAAGGGACGAGCTTTCCTTAATGGCTGCATTTAGGTATGAGCTTCCTTCACAAGGGCTTTTACATAAGCGACCTTTAATTGTTCGTGGGGAGGATATGGATTTCGCAAAGTTTGGATCCGATGTTATGTATGATTTGATATATGCTAGTGCTGTTTTTCTTCATATGCCGGATAAGCTTGTGTGGGTTGGACTTGAGAGGTTAGTGAGTAGGTTGAAGCCTTACGATGGGCGCATATTTGTTTCGCATAACATAAAATTTTGTTCGCGATTGGGAGGGGATGAATGCTCAAAAAGGCTTGGGAGTTTAGGGATTGAGTATCTTGGGAAGCATACACATGACAGTTTACTCTTTAATCACTATGAGATTTGGTTTGAGTTTAGGCGGTCTAAAGCTTAGATGGTCCGATATTATTTCTGGGATTTGTTATTTGTAATTCAAGAAGCCAGAAGTGAAGATACAGATGATGCATACGGGCTCATTGATCAATTCCACGATTCTCTTGGAAGGTTAAGGCTGTTGTACCATTGATCAATGGATATGAAAGTGAAGGGGGCTTTAATCACTAAGAGATTTTTGTTTGAATAGATGATCTGTTTGTGCAGTAACATTAATGTAGTTATTCAAGCTGAATAGAACAGTTCGAAAACTAAAGCTTTCTTGCACTTTAATGGCTGTCAATTGATGTAGTAGGTTAGCTAGTTGGAATTTGAACATTTGTTGCTAAGCAATTTGCTGTGTGAATTGATGCATAGTTTCCTATGGTAAACATTATTTGAACAATTTCATCAGTTTGTTCATTCATTCCAATATAACTATTTAAAAACAAATGAGGACCTCTCCATTTCTTGTCTTTTTTTTCTTTTCAATAATAGATATTCTCCTTCCTACCCAAATTTGGTCAATATTGTCAGATCCACTCTCCATTTTTGCACATCCTGATTATGAATTTAAAAAGAAAGTTGAGATTGAATTTTCTTATTATTTTTTAAATTCTAATCTAACTATTTCGATCATTAATATTTTCTGTTAATAATACACTTATATACAATCATAAATCATTATTGGCTCATTCCATGCACAAAGTCTGGGAGTTTTGATTTGTTGGGAGATTAGAAAGCAAGGAATCTAGCAACATGAGCTGAGTGGCTTTCATCAAATCAATTTAAAGGAAGGTTTGGGTTACCATTGTACGAGATCACTTGGAACGTGTAATAGGAGAGACCAATGCACTAGAGAATGCTAGCTCAATTCTAGTGGCTGAATAGTGAATACTTAGCGACTAGGCTTGGTTCTAAATTGATTGCGCAGAATGGTTGAGAGAAAGTCATCAAACGAATCGGATGATCGAAGCATCATTCACAATTTGGTTCTAACTTGTCTCATGGGATTACTCCATAATAACTCGAGAATGAAGTGATTATTCCAGATCTAACGATACAGAATGAGTTACATTAATGAATGAGATTAGTGTTTATCTATAAAATGAGAGTCTTAAAATATTTAAACTATATATATTTTTATCTTTAGCATTTACAATAATTATCCTAGTAAAAATGTAAGTTACAGAGGATATATTTTAACTAGGATCCAAGTAGACGAGTCTTGAGTTTCTTCTAAGTGATGAGTCAATTTTGTCAAGCCAAATGACCCTAAGAAAATATAAAGGGTCTAACATGTGTGCATCAATTGCAGACTCCTTTGCGCTGTTCATGACATTTGGACGAAAAATTTTAAAATTTTTGAGATTATTAAAATGTTAGTATTATAGAATTCATCAATTCTAGATGGAAGATTTGTAATTGTTTTGTTAGGATAAATAATTGATTTAGAACAGAAATAAAGTTAATGAAATTTTACAAATAAAAAAAATTATAAAAGAAGAATAATTATATTAATAATAAATAATATAAAAAGATTCAATATAGATATTATTATATTTGTAAAAAATTATAAATAGTTTTAATAAAATAAAATTTTAAATATATATTATATTAAATAAAAATATTTTTGAAGTTTAAATTTTTATCTTATCCTTTTAAAAAATTATGGTACCAAAAGGAACATTTTATAATTTTTCTATAACTTTTATTAATTTTTATTTTTATCATTTTTCACCACATGTAATGTTGTGTAACTTTAACGGTCAACAGTTAAAGTTAATGGTTAAAATGCTTTTTCCTTTTATCTATTTTATAATTATTTTTCAAATTTTTAATATTTTTAATGTTTTTCTATTAAAATTTAATAAATTTTTTTATTTTATTTTTATTTTTTATTTTTTGCCACAGGCCACGTCGTGGTTGTGACACATGATGACTTTAATTGAAAAAAATTAGTAACAATTAACTTTAACGGTCAGCTGTTAAAGTTAACGGTTAAAGGGTTTTTTTATGCATTTTGACAATTGAAGTACCCAATTGAATGTAAAAAAAAAAAAAAGGCAAGGGCTTAATTGCTTTGTTTGAAAAAATTTTGAGGGCTTTTTAATGCATTTTGAAAGTTCAAGTATCTAATTGAGTGAAAAAGAAGAGTAAGGGCTTAATTGCTTTTTTTGAAAAAGTTTGATGACTTTTTACACCCTTAAGCCTTTTTTAAAATTATATTTTTCAATTTTTTTTCAAAATATTTAATAAATTTAAATTTTAAAAATTCTATTTATTTTAAAATTTTCAAATTTCAAAAAATTGGAATTTTTTAGATTTTCATGATTTTTTAATTTTAACAATCTTAAGGAAATTACCAATTTCGCTACGTGAGCCTGATATGTCATGTGACAAAATTAATGGAAGTCAAGGGATTACATAGAAATTAATTTTCCCAGCCTTAATTGATTTCTTATGTTCGATTAATGGTTGAATTGAGTGTTATTTTTAATTGATGGTTCAATTGATTATAAAATTATTTTACAGGGACTTTTGATATATTAAACCTAAAAGAATTAAATTTCTTCAATTGATTATAAAATTATTTTACAGGGACTTTTTGATATATTAAACCTAAAAGAATTAAATTTCTAACTCTACTAAAGTAATCCAAAATTTATTTTATTCAGAACGCGGTGTTTTTCATTGATAAACCTGGGAAACTTAGCAGAACTTCCCATTTTTTCCAGAAACTATGCTTTCTTCTAGATTCGTAAACAGCATTTCCAAGAGAAGCTTCATTTCTTCTGGATACAGTTACCCCGAACGTCACTTGATTTTATCACAGCACCGTCCGATCTTCACCACGTCACCTGTCCACTCCTCATGGATGGCCTCGATCAAAGAGGTCTTCACCGGCAAGAAGACCTCTCCAGATGATCATGTAACTAGTGCCGAATCCTTCACTCTCCTCCGTGAGTCATCTTCTGACCAATACTTTCACTTTAGCTCATTTACCTGGGTTTCATTTAGTTGTAGTTCCGTTTTTTTTTTTTTACTACTATTAATTCACATTTTTGTTTTTGAAATTTTAAAATTAATTTGCTAATACTACTTAATGTTATTACTTTAGGATTTGCCGATGAACTGAAGAATGCTAGAAATGTAGGGAAATTTAAGCAATACATAGTTGGTAGAACCAGCGAGGCTACGTTTGAGGATGTTTTTGAGAAAAAATTAGCCATCGTTAGGTATCTTGGAGGTTGTGATCCGACCGGCGAGGTTGTTTTCTAGTTTTCCTCAAATTTATTTTTATGAATTTTCTTCTTTTTTTTTTGCTTTATTATATTATGTTAAATGTGTTCTCATTTGAGTGGCGAATTTGTTGGTTGTTATTGATGTTGATTTTATTTACGTTTATGGTTGGAGCCCTGCGGGTGAATTCGCTGATTGTGGATTTAGATTTTGACTTTTTTTTTTTTTTTTTTAGAATCTCCAACTGAGTCAAAAGAAAGAAGCTGCAAAACAGTGTGATTGTACCTTATTAGATGTTGAGAATGCGCTTGCGAAGTTCACATGGGCTAAAGAAGTTCATAAGAAGATGGTTAAGCTGAAAGAGGAAGGCAAACCGATGCCAAAGAACTTTGCTGAGGTAGGTTCACCACTGGTTTTTTTCAGTTATGTTTTTGCTGATCATATGTTGAATGATTAAAATGTATGAGCTAGTGTCTTTATGCTTATCGCTCAATTTGTCTGATCTTAAATTCTCTAAGTTAATGTATCTTTGTCTTTTGGCTGCTGCTCGGTGAATATGATGTTGAATGTAGGATGAGCTATTTGAAAGATAAGTAAGATATTTGTCTAAGAGGGTAGGGGAGTTAGTTATGCATATTATTTGAATCAAAATGATGATTGTATATCTTGTTGTTCAGACTATGGTTTGAGTGTCTGATATATATGTTTGACACGGGTGTGTTATGTTCATTTTTTGTCCAAGTTTTTTAATGTATTTGGAGGATTTTTAGAGGATTATATCCCTATATTCATTCTGGTCCCAGACTTGCATCAAACATGGATGCATAAAGGAAAAGAAAGAGTCGAACTAACATAGAGTTACAGATGTTGCTGATCTGCATTATGCTTTTTTGGTTCAATGCCAGATTGCTTAAAAGACTGAGATGGCCGCCTTCATTCATCTTCAGTTGCTGAAATTTTCATTTGAGTTCGGATGAATGTTTCTCCCACAGTTTAAAACATCAATGACAAGTATTAGTTTATGCATCTCTCTCTTTCTCCATTGGAAATGTCATTCGTTTTACTTTTTTCTCTTTTGCAGGTGCAAAAGCTAATGGGTTCAACACCATTGGATCTTGCCAAGTTTAACATGGCAAAGAGTGGAGAAATGAGCCGTAATGCTTCTTGTCCATGTGGTTCCAAGAAGAGATACAAAAGGTACTTTGGCACACTATTTCTTTCTCTTTTGGGCTATAAAATTTTAATCTCTAGGCTTTTATAATCAGGGTTTGTCAGATAAGTCACTTAAATCAGAATTATATAATTTATGTATATTTTCTGCTGCTATTTTGAACCTTACCTAGCCGTTTTCAAGCAAATTATATTTCATCGGAAGATGAATTTCTAAAACCTTTTGGATGTTCATTTTTGCTCTCTAGATATGTAAATTTGCCTTTTCCCAGTTAAGTTGTCTTCTCCTCCGCAGCCTTTCTCTTCCAGTCAAGAGGCTCATGTTCACAAATTCTTTCAAAGCAGACATTGTTAAGTGTTCTTTCCTACCAGAGATCAGGCTTTAAGTCTGAAATTTGTCTAGCTTTCTTCTTACTCAACAATGATATAAGGCCTAGCTGACTATAGCAACAACGGAGTAGGAAGTTTCAGCACCATATTAATAGTATTCTTCCTTATGCTCAAATTATGATCAGCCTGAGCAATGTCTTTTTCGATGGATTCTACCCTAACCTGTACCATATTTGTCTTGTCCTCCATCTTCTGAAGTTAGTATCCTCCATTAAGTTTCCATATCGGTATATCTACGGATCCGACTATCATTTTATCCTCCACCAGGACTATACTCAAACCTTCCCTGAGATACACTTATTTTTTATCCTAGCCGAACTCATGTGTATCCATATTTGAATGCAACACTCACCCTCAAGCTCTAGTAACATGGTTAATATCATCCAGATTCTGGAATACTTTGTATAAATTCTCACAACTTGTTCTTAAATCTTATTAACATGTGTACTTTCTGATTCTTTTTGTTATGAGAAGGTGCTGTGGTAAGGATCCGTAGATTCAAAGAGAAAAGGGATGAGAAGTGAACCATACACTAATCTTGGGCTTAGCTTTGCACAAATCCTCAATGAACTGGTATAAAGCATCTCCATGCAGTTGCGGATGACATTATTCTACGATTCACTTGGAAGTTAATGTTCTCAGTTGGATAACTTTGCCTTTGTAGAAAGATTTTGCATAGGGACAGGTGTTCAAATGTGTCTATAGGGTTGGCCGGGTCGAAGTTTGAATTTTTTGTTTGCTTATTCATGCTCGGTTGGGCTGTTTGTTTCACTGTTTTTGAAATATTAATATATTTATTTTATTTTTTTGTTACCTGATCAAGCAAGTTCTATAAAGAAATAATATCATTGCAAGTAGACTTAAGGGAAACTAAATATAAGCCTAAACTTGGAGGCTGCAATAGCCCAGCGATCTGTGTTGCTGTGAGTAGCTCATAACCTGGACGCAGTGCTTAAGAGATTTTATGTCCTCAACCACGGTATGTTTTTCCAGTGCCAGCGTTGTTCCCTTCAAGTAGCACAATTTGTCTATCTTCTTTCATACGAAGTTTCACTTTGTGAGCTAGTTTCGATTAGATACTTATATGTTGTCGGGGTCTACTTTAGTATCTAACTTTCTATTTTGACTATGAATTTAGATTCAGTCCAAATTTAATGATGTGACACAATCTTAAAGCGTTATGTCAATAAAATTTTATATATTTCAAGTTCAAGGATTAAAATACACCTAATTGTCAAGTTCAATTATTAAAGTGGACAAAAATATATAAGTACCAAAATAAACTTAATTGTCAAGTCCAGGTCAAGAAGTACACTAAACCTTTGGGGTAAATTTTAAAATTATACATGAACTTTGATTTAATGTGTAATTGTATCCATGAACTATAATTTGGTGCAATTATATATATGAAACTTTAATTGTGGTTCAAATGTATACTTGAAACTTTAATTTTAATTTAATCATACACATTTAAAGAAATAAATACATCAATTTATTTTTATATTAGATAAATATAATTATTTATGTATGCAACATATAAACATAAAATGATGTTATATCAATAAATGTGTTAATAATTTACAAGAACTGGATCAAATCAAAATTTCGTATATAAAATTGCACAAAATCAAAGTTTATGTATACAGATTACACATTAAACCATAGTTCATATATAGTTTTGAGACTTATCTCGAACCTTTCATTTAATATATTCTTAATTTTGTCTTTTAAAATTATCCATCACAAGTAGAGTTGAGCAAATAAAACTAAAAACCAAAAACGAATGGAGTCAGTGGTATTTGGGCCGTTTAGTTCACAAATTTTAAAAAAATTGTAATTACTTAAATTGAATTCTATTTTTATTTAATTTATGGTTAATTTTAATTGTTTTATAATGTAAAAATAAATATTTTATATATAAAATAGTGAAACTACCTTTTGAAAATATAATGTAAAATTTGTTTTTCAAACATACTGTATAAGAATTGTTGATTGTCTTATTTACTTAAAAATTAATTATATATTTTAGAAATATATATTTTTAAAACATTACCGTTCCATAATCATAAAATAAAGTTTAAAGGCAGAGGTGGGGCAATACCTGGAGCTTTTTAGCCCTACCACCTAGAGGTGCTCATGGGCCGGGCGGCCTGGCCCGACGGCCCGCCCGAAATATGGGAGGGTTTGGGTAAAAATATAGGCCCGAAATATAGGCTTGGGCAAAAAAACGAGGCCTGTTTAGAAAAGCGGGCAGACCTCGGGCACCACTTTTTGGCCGGCCCGCCCGCCCGATTTAATAAATATATTTATTTTTTAATTTTAAAATATTTTTACATACTTTTTAATTTTTTTAAATTTTAAAATATTTTAAAATACTTTTTTAATTTTTTAATTTTAAAATATTTTTAAAATATTTTTTTTTAAATTTTTGTTAATTTTAAAATATTTTAAAAATATTTTAAAAATACTTTTTTTAATTTTTTAAAAATTTTAAAATAAAAATGGGCCGGGCCGGGTCGGGCCCGGGCTTATGATTTTTTCCTGGGCCGGGCCTGAGCAAAATCTTAAGCCCATATTTCGGGCCGGGCCGGGCCCGGGAATAGGACCCGGGCCGAAATTTTTTATGAGTCCGGCCCGGCCCATGAGCACCTCTACTACCACCCTGATGGAAGGGTTTCTGACTGCTAGACAGGTGGAAGCCATCCTCAATGGCTTATGCAAACGAGGGTTGTTGACTGGATGGGGTGCTCAACTCAAAACTAAACCTCTATCTGTTTTGAATTCCAATGTTCACAAGGGGTCTAGTTACTCTCAACCATCGAATGTGGGGTCTGCACAAGTTAGTTCAGTTGGTGTTTTAGGACAGACTCGAGGAATACTTAAGTCTTTATCTTCTGCTGAGATTGAGGACAGAAGAAAGAAAGGGCTTTGCTATTGGTGTGGGGCCAAATATGGGGTTGGTCACAAGTGCATGAAGTCCAAGTTATACCAACTATTGCTGGAACCGGGTATAGAGGGTAGGGGTGTTCATTCGGTTAACCGACCCGAAATTATTATAACCGAATTAACCGACCTTCCAAAAATTTTAACCGTTAACCGAACCGATTTTTTTTTTAAAAAAATTAACCGAACCGAAATTTTTTAGGTTAATAAGGTCGATTAACCAATTAACCAAAATTATGTATTTTTATTTTGGTTAAAATTACCCAAATTACCCGAATTAACGAATTACCAAAAATACCCGAATTACGAATTTTTTATTTTTATTTTAAAATTTAAAAATTTATAAATTATTAAAGTAAATTGAGTTTTAGACTTTAGTAAATTGGGTTGTCTTTTAGTTTTAGTTTTATTGGATTGGGTAATTGGGTAAACTTTAGTTTTAGTTTTATTGGGTTGGGTAATTGGGTTGGGTAATTGAGTTTGGGTGGGTTGGATAATTTTATTTATTAATTTTTTCGTTAACCAAAATTTTCGATTAATCGATCGGTTTCGAACGGAATTAACTGTTAACCAAAAATCATAAAAAATTAATCGACCCGATCAAAAAAATTGATTAATCGACCGATTAACCAATTCGGTCGGTTAACCGAATTTTTTCGATTTTATCTGAATTATGCACACCCCTAACAGAGGGTGATACTGATGAGTTTCAAGAATGCAGTGAACAGTTGGAATATCTGAATTTAGGGGAGGAGTCTGCTCCTAGTACAATTTTATCTTTGCATGCTATCCAACGGTCTCAGGACATTCACACAATGAGAGTGGCAGCCAACATTGGCCATACCAGGGTCATTCTCCTAATAGATTATGTGCTAAGTTAGTCAAGCAGTTAGCACTACCAGTGAGTCCCATGAACAAACTGAAGGTTACTATGGCCAATGGAGCTATCTTAGTAACTGGTAGCATTTTTCGAGCTGTCCAATGAAAGGTGGAGTCTACTCACTTTTACACTGACTTTTATGTTCTGCCCCTTAAGGAATGTGACCTGGTTTTAAGAGTGCAATGATTATTTTCCTTAGGGACCATTAGTTGGCATTTTAGTTCCTTAACCATGAAGTTTGTGTATGAAGGACAGGTTTGCGTTTTTGTAATAGCCTGAATTTTTAGTAGTGTCGGAATGGTGATTCGAGATCACTAAATCTGACAAACGAGTAGAAAATATTATAAATTTAGTAAGTATAAGTTAAATGTGAAGTTAGGAAAATTTTTGAAATAGTGAATAGTGTACTAGGAATAAATATTAAAATAATTAAAATAAAAAGCGAGGTATCGAGACCTCGAAGATTTTAAACCGAGCCATAAATATTTTTAGAAATATTTATAGAGTGTCATTGAGTTGGTATTAAAGTTTCAGTTAGAAAATTTTAACGTTTGGATAGTTAATTAACTAAAAGGACTAAATTGGGAATAGTGTAAAATTTGTTAAATTGTGATTAAATAGCTTAAGTGACTAAAGTGGAGGGATTTAAAAGGCAATTAGGCCCAAATTATATGGGCTGGACGGTTGGGTAAGAAAAATCAGCAGAATGTAAGGAGAAACAGGGCAAAATTGGAAACTTAACAAATTAAACATTTAAAACAAAGACAAAAGTGAAAAATCTAGAGATCTCTTCACAATTTATCAGAAAAACGCCATAGGAGGTCTGGAATAAGCTGGTTTTTCATATTTTTGAATCATGTAAGTTTAATTCTTGATTATTTCTTCTAATTTTGTGATTTTGATACTTTTACAATTAGGTCCAACTAATTATTTCATTAGTTTTTATTCCATGGCTGATTTTGAAAGTTACCATTGATGAGTGTTGGATTTTTATGATGAATAAACATGGAATTGAAGCTTTAATTTTGTTATATGATGATTTTATTAAGTAATTTTGATAGAAATTGATTTTAGGGACCTAATTGTGAAAAAGTTGGGAATTAAGGTTTGGTGTTGCGGTTTTGAGTATGAAAGGCTATGTAGTAGTCTAAAATAGTTGGAAAAGGTGTTAATTGAGAAAAATTAGATCAATTGAGGGGTTAATTGAGTAGGGATCAAATTGTAAAAACTGTAAAGTTTGGGGTAAAAGTGTAATTTCGAAAATTAAAGGGCATAAATTGTGAAATGAATTAGAATTGAATTAAATGCTGATGAATGAATAAATTTACATTTTAGATCGAGAACCCGAAACAAGTCGAGGAAAAGAAAAAGTAGCCGATTAGTCCCTGAATTTTTACAAATTCTGCAAATCGATCCAGGTAAGTTCATATGGCTGAAATTTAATGATTAAATGTTAATTTCATGAATTATACAATGTATGATGAAATGTATTTATTGTTGAAATGAGAATAAAATAAAAATGTGAAAATCGAATAAATGATCAAATTAAGTGGAACGCCGGATTTGAGTACTTCTGATCAAGTGACAAAGTGATAAGTGGTAGTTTTAGCTACACTTATCTGATCAAAAAACAAAGTGATAAGTGGTTACACTTATCTGATCAAGAAACAAAGTGATAAGTGGCTACACTTATCTGATCAAGTGACAAAGTGATAAGTGGCTACACTTATCTGATCAAGTGATAAAGTGATAAGTGGTAGCTTCAGCTACACTTATCTGATCAAGTGGTAAAGTGATAAGTGGTAGCCTAGCTACACTTACCTGATCAAGGACAAGTGATAAGAGGTCATATGGCAAAGTGAAAGTGAAGTACTCAAATTTCCATAACCGTTCCTTAATTTTGATCAAGGATGGTAAGTGACAAATGGGCCCAAAGGAATTATGGTAAAAGAATAAGTAGTAGTGAGTTTATACCAAGGAACTCACCAAAGATTGTGGTTGACAGGTAAATTTAGTAATGGTGTATATTGTATAAGTGTACAAGTGTTTGGTAAGATTTATGTTTTATGCCTATGAACTTACTAAGCTTTTCTATAAGCTTACATGTGTGTGTTTATTGTTTTTGTAGATTAACGTATTTATACATTCGGAGGATCGGATCTACATCAAGAATCACACTATCCAGATATACTCCGGTAGTTTATGTTAAGCAACTTTTTGGATTTATATGGCATGTATAGGGAATTGAAGTAAAAAGTAAATTTGAATGTTATGGTTGCATTAGATATCGAAATATATACATGTTTTTAGTTTGAAATGGTTGATTGGTTGAACTTCATTAGTATTTAAATGAAGTAGATGAAATACTGGAATTGGTTGTGATTTGAAATTTGCAGGGAATGTTAGACAATTATAAAGGGGTTATATTGAATTTTTTTTTAAAAATTGCAATGGAGCAGTTCTTGGACAGCAACATTGATGTAACTTTTAAAAATCACCAAAAATAGTGGAAATAGAATTAGAAGTTGAGTGAGATATGAAATTAAAGCTGAAAGAGTCTACTTTCATAGGAAAGAAGTGGAGTAAGCAAAAGAATTATATACTTTTAGATATTTGAATTTTAGTGAAACAGGGCAAGAATGTTTTTGAAGTCCCCTATTCTGACTTTAGAAATTCATTAAAAATTGTACAGAAGGAATTTTGAGTTATAATTTATATTTATAGATTCCTTAATGAGTCTATTTTCAGTAGAAATAAGTTTAATCACCATATGAAGCCTTTAATAAGAGATAATTAAATTTTAGTGATGAGTGGTCAGGATAGTCGATTAGTGAAACAGGGGAGACTTCAACTAATAAACTGTACTAATTGGCTAAAGAAAAAATTCTGAAAATTTTATGGTGAATAGATATATGAGTCTAGTTTTAGGGAAAATTTACGGATCTAAATTTCAAGTTTCGTAGCTTGAATTATAATTATTTTAGTGACTGCTGTACAGGTGGACAGCTTTGTTATGAATGATGAAATTAAATTTGAAAGTAAATTTTTATGCCCCGAACTTTTAAGTTAAGTCAAGTAACGCCTCATGCTCGACTCCAGCCATGGTCTCGGGTAAGGGGTGTTACAGTTTTGAAAGGTATTCAACCTGGTAATGTTCAGTTGGTGGAAGGGTCTCATAGTTCTAAATGTTTCTCTTTGGCAGGGGGTCTTCTAGGTCCTTATGCTATTATGGAGTCTACTCTAACACAGGCTGTTCTGGGAGCCATGACAACATCCACTCTAGAGAATTTACAACACTTATGGGAGGAGTTCTCTGACATCTTTAAGGAACCTAAAGGGTTACCTCCACCTAGATTGCAAGATCATAAAATTCCCCTAAAAGATGAAACTGTTGTGGTAAAGTTAAGATCATATCGATATCCTGCCATACAAAAGACTGAAATGGAAAGGATAGTACAAGAGATGTTGCAAGCTGAGGTAATTAGGGACAACAATAGTTCTTTTGCTTCTCCCATAGTTATGGTGAAAAAAAAGATGGTGCATGGAGGTCATGTGTGGACTATAGGCACTTGAACCATCTAACCATCAAAGACAGATTCCCAATTCCAATTATTGAATAGTTTTTAGATGAATTAGGGAAGGCAGTGGTGTTTTCTAAGTTGGATCTACAGCCAAGTTACCATTAAATCAGGATGTAGGAACCTGACATTCACAAGATTGCCTTTAGGACACATAAAGGGTACTATGAGTTCCTTGTGATGCCCTTTGGGCTCACTAATGCCCCATCCAGGTTTCAGACTCTTATGAATTCCATTTTCAAGCCCTTGTTGAGGAAGTTTGTATTAGTTTTTTTCGATGTCATACTTGTTTACTCAGTGTCTTGGCAGGATCACATTGCCCATTTGCGGGAGGTGTTTACCATTTTAAGATCTCATTAACTAAATGCTAAAAAGAGCAAATTCTATTTTGTTGCTGATCAAATTGATTATTTAGGACATGTAATTTCATATGGAAGAGTTAGTATGGAGAGGTCCATAAAGGAATTAAGAGGGTTTTTAGGTCTGTTTAGATACTATAGAAGATTTATCAAGGGGTTCGGATCAATGGCTAAACCCCTAACTAATTTGTTGAGGAAAGGGAACTGGAGTTGGCCACCTCAAGCTAACAAAGCCTTTTTAGCATTAAAAAGTGCCCTGAGTTCAGCACCTGTCCTTGCCTTGCCAAATTTCAATGAGGCATTTTGCATTGACATGGATGCTAGTAGTACTGGTGTTGGGGCAGTCTTGCAACAGAAAGGACATCCAATTGCCTACTTTAGTAAGGTTTTGGGCATCAAGCATCAATCTCTTTTGATATATGAAAAGGAAATGTTAGCTACTCTTTTAGCTGTTAAAAAATGGCATCCATACCTGGTGGCGTGCCACTTTTGCATCAGAATTGATCACCAGAGTATGAAATTTCTTTCAGATCAGTAGGCCATTACACCTTTCCAGCAAAGATGGGTAGCAAAAATGCTAGGCTATGATTGTCAAGTGATTTATAGAAAGGGAAGGACCAATATGGTGACTGATGGGTTGTCCAGACAACAAATCATTGAGGAAGGATAGTATTGGCAAATGGGGAGTACTTCCATTGTTTCTAAATTATTGGGAAGAGTACAACAATCATGGAAATAGGATTTGAGGCTTAAGAAACTTTGTGATTCTTTGCAACTCCAGTCTTCCTCTCATCCAAAATATACATGGGATGGTCAGTTTTTGAAAAGGAAAGGAAAACTTGTAGTTGGTTCGAATTTGGCACTAAGAAGGGAGTTATTTACTTATTTCTATGAAGGGGTTGCTGGAGGACATTCGGGTACTCACGCAACTAGGCATAGAATGACTAGTGTGCTTTATTGGAAGGGAACCATTGATATCAAGAAATGGATCAAGGAATGCATAGTGTGCCAACGCTGTAAATACGACACTGCTGCTCAGCCTGGGCTTTTCCAACATTTGCCTATTCCATCAAGGGCTTTGTCTGAAATCACTATGGATTTTATTGAGGGCCTCCCTTTTCAAAAGGAAAGGATACTATTTTAGTGGTTATCGATCGACTGACTAAGTATAGCCATTTTATAACACTGGCCCCCTACACAGTTGCTTTAGTGGCCACAACATTCTTGGACAATGTTTACAAATTGCATGGTCTGCCTAATGTTATAGTATCTGATAGGGATAAGATATTTACTAGTTTATTCCGGTAAGAGATGTTTTGTAGGTTGGGGACCAAAATTAAGTTGTTAACAGCCTACCATCCAGAAAGTGATGGCCAAGCAGAAGTACTCAACCATTATTTAGAGGGATATCTGCGTTGCGTGACTGGTGAAAGACCTGAGGATTGGGTTCTTTGGCTATCGTTGGAAGGATGATGGTACAAATCAACTTTCCACTCTGCCGTTCAAACCAGTCCTTATGAAGCCTTGTATGGTCATCCACCTCTTCAACACCTTCCTTACCTAGCTGGCTCTTCGAAAGTTGACAATGTGGACCGTAGCTTACTATTACGAGAAGCTGCTCAACAATTACTCAGGTACCATCTTTAGTGTGCCCAAGACTGTATGAAGCATTATGCCGATAAGAAAAGAAGTGAAAGGAGTTTCCTAGTGGGTGATTGGGTATATTTAAAGCTTCAACCCTATAGGCAACACTCTTTGAGGAAAATAAAAAATCAGAAGCTCTCTCCTAGATTTTTTGGGCCGTTTTTTATTAAGGCTAAGGTGGGAAACGTTGCTTACACCTTGCAACTGCCTGCAGGTTCAAAGGTCCACCCTACTTTTCATGTTTCTCAACTCAAACGTCATGTGGGTCATCAGCCTATCGCTGCCACTTTGTCACCTATTGGACCTGAAGGAATCCTGCTGAATGAGCCATCTTGAATTTTAGATCGTCGGATTACTGTGACTGAGGTTTTGGTTGAGTGGGCTAATTCCTTTACAGAGGATGCAACATGGAAAATCTTGTCTGACCTTAAGCAGCACTATTTGACCTTTGCCTGTTGAGGTCAAGGATTTTCGATGAGGGGAGTATTGTTAAAGGAGTTTTAATAAGATTTAAAATTCTGTTATTCTGTTTTAATGTTCAACGCAACGTTTTGGGGAGGAGGTTTTAATGAAGCGAACCGTTTTGATTCATCTTTGTTAAACGCAATGTTTTGCTTTTGTTGAAACCGCTCTTGCTTTCTTATCCACGTGGAAATTCTTCTTCTTCTTCTTCAATATAACAGAATCGAGGAGAAAAGGAAGACATGTTTTTTGGCAATTGATTGAATCAATAAAAATTTCTCCTTTTTCTCTACTCTTTTCTTATCTGTCTCTATGTTTTCTGGAAACTATCTCTTAACAGAAACAAAACCCGCTACTTCAAAATCTCCAACCAAGCCCCAAACTTGAAGCTTCTCCGATCTTGGTATCCAGTCGTTAGGTCAGCCCAATTTTCTAGTATGTGGTTATCCTTATTGGTATCTCTCCTTTGATCGTTAGGATCAGCCAGCCAAGCATCAGAGCTACTCCAACTTCTTTTATTAATTCCGGCTTGTCTTTTTTTTCTTTTAACATTTTCTTTCTTAGTTCAAAGTGATTTTTTTTCCCTTTTTTTAGGATAGGATCAAAGGTTCTTTTCGAGCTTCACGACGACTTGACCTCAGTGGCCAATTCGCTGATCAACTTGGCCGATCACAGTGGTGGCTAAGGATGCTAGGGTTTTTGTGGCTTGTGGATTAATGGTGGGTTTGGATGGGCGATTGGATGCGGTGCGGTACGTTTAACTTACTTTTTGTCTCACGTTACAGTATTACTACAGTATTTAATCTCACCGCCACCGCTGTTTTTACACTAACCGCAGGTAAACGCACTGCCCATCCAAACTCACCCTAAGCCTACTTGTTTGGACTTAATTTTTTTAATATTTATATTGTAGTAAATATATTTTTATATGATATAAATTGATGCGGAAATCCCGGATCTAGACACAAGAGAAACAAAAATTAGAAATAAAACGAGAATAAATAAAATTAGTTAAATAATAATAATAATAATAATAATAATAATAATAAAAGGATATATTTGCCCTATGGAACCCTTGGTTAACTTGTAACAAAAAACACCAATGATTGAGCGGCTCCCTACGAAACCCCTAGAAGAAGAACCTCTAGAAACACCGATGAACGGGAAAAAATTTTGAATATTTGTAACTCCGAAATACCCTCGAAAGTAACAAACTCCAAACTAAATAGCAAGTGAAGAATCACTCCACTCTCAAAGATTTTCCTCACACAAATTTGGAAGAAAACAAATACTCTTTTTTTTTATCCCCCCAATGTGTAGAAAGCAAGCCTATTTATAGGCAAATTACAAGAGTAATTGAATCCTAATAAAACTCTTTAAAATTATCTAAGAAAATAAATAAATAATAATCTAACCAATAAAATTACTTAACTCATAAGTGATGTGTCCCAACCAATGAGAATTAAGTAAATAATAATAAGATACATAAAAGATTAATCCACCAATTCATGGGCTTTCACTATTCCAAGACTGGTCCAGTGAATTGCATTCTCGTATTTGTCAACGTCACGAACATGATGACTTAAATTTGTAGCAACAAAGTCTTGGACAAAAGCATTCATCTTTGATTTTAATTGTCGTGCCTTGCTTCGAGTGATTGGACCACTAGGAAAAACAACCCCTTGAGTGTCACCTCCTTGGCTCGTATCATTCTCCCCCTCTTCAAGAAGATTCGTCCTCGAATCTGAACCTACATCAAATTCAAAAGGAGAAAGACCAGAAACATTGAAAGTAGCACTAACACTATACTCACCAGGAAGATCAATGCGATAAGCATTGTCATTTATTTTCTCGAGTACTTGGAATGGTCCATCCCCTCGTGCATCAAGTTTATTCTTTCTCTTAGAAGGAAATTGTTCCTTCCTCATATGTACCCATACCCAATCTCCAGGTTCAAACAAGACTTGCTTTCGCCCTTTATTAGCTCAATGTGTATTGGACTCATTCTTTTTCTCAATGGCTTTACGAGTCTTCTCATGGATCTCTTTCACTAAATCAGCTTTCCTTTCACCATCTAAATTAGCAATCTCATTCAAAGGTAAAGGAAGCAAATCTAAAACAGTAAGTGGATTAAAGCCATATACAATCTCAAAAGGAGTAAAACCTGTGGAAGAATGAATAGAACGATTATAAGCAAACTCAACATAGGGTATCCATTCTTCCTAAGATTTAACATTTTTACCTATTATGGCTCTAAGCAAAGATCCCAAAACTTGATTTACCACCTCGGTTTGACCATCAGTTTGAGGGTGGCATGTAGTAGAGTAAAGTAGTTTAGTACCTAACTTACCCCATAACTCCTTCCAAAAGTGACTAAGAAATTTTGCATCTCTATTGGAAACGATAGTCCTTGGGATTCCATGTAATCTCACAACTTTACGGAAAAATAGATCGGCAACATGGGTTGCATCATCAGTCTTATGGCATGGAATGAAATGAGCCATTTTAGAAAATTGATCCACAACCACAAAGATGTGATCTCATCCAAGCTTTGTCCTTGGTAAACCTATTACAAAATCCACTGAAATGTCAGTCCAAGGTGAACTAGGAACAGGAAGAGGAGTATATAGATCATTAGGCATCACAGTGGATTTAGCTTATTTACAAGTAATGCAAGTAGAGCAAATTTTCTCAACAAGTTTTCGCATGTTAGGCCAATAAAAATGCTCATGTAAAACATCATAAGTCTTAGTGACTCCAAAATGACCCATAAGACCACCACTATGAGCCTCTCGAACCAACAATTCTCGCATTGAACACTTTGGTAAGCATAGTCTATTATTTCGAAAAAGATAGCCATCATGCTTATAAAATTTGTGAAATGCACCATGTTCACATGCGTCATAAATGCTTGCAAAATCAGAATCAGTGGCATATAAATATTTGAGATACTCAAAACCTAATAACTTAGTATGCAAAGTACTAAGTAAAGTATACCTCCTTGATAGAGCATCAGCCACAATATTATCTTTACCTTTCTTATACCTTATAACATAAGGAAAAGATTCAATGAATTCAACCCACCTCGCATGTCGCTTGTTCAACTTACCTTGTCCCTTTAAGTGCTTAAGTGATTCATGGTCAATGTGAATCACAAACTCCTTTGGTAAAAGATAATGTTGCCAAACTTCTAATGCCCTTACCAAGGCATACAACTCTTTATCATAGGTCGAATAGTTCAAATGTGTTCCACCAAGTTTCTCACTAAAGTAGGCTAGTGGTTTACTATCTTGCATGAGGACGGCACCTATACCTACACCAGAAGCATCACATTCAATCTCAAAGGTCTTTTCAAAATTAGGTAAAACAAGAATAGGAGCATTACACAATTTATCTTTAAGTTCATTAAATGCTAATTCTTGCTTATCTGTCCAATGAAAAGATACATCCTTTTTAATAAGTGCAGTCAAAGGCGAAGCAATTGTGGAAAAGTTACGAACAAACCTGCGGTAGAAACCGGCTAACCCAAGGAAAGACCTTACCTTAGAAACAATTTTAGGGATAGGCCATTCTTTAATTGCCTTTACCTTCTCCTCATCCATATGGATTCCTATATAACTTATCACAAAACCCCAAAAAACAAGCTTATCCATACAAAAGGTGCATTTTTCAAGATTAGCAAAGAGTCGTTCATGCCTTAACACATCTAATACTAATTTAACATGCCCAACATGATCATTCAAAGTTTTGCTATAAATCAGTATGTCATCAAAATACACAACGACGAATTTTCCTAAAAAGGGTCTAAGTATGTGGTTCATTAATCTCATGAATGTGCTAGGAGCATTAGTTAAGCCAAATGGCATGACTAACCACTCATACATGCCATACTTAGTTTTAAAAGCAGTTTTCCATTTATCACATTGTTTCATTCTTATTTGATGGTAACCACTTTTTAAGTCAATTTTAGAGAAAATGCATGCACCATTAAGCTCATCCAACATATCATCTAATCGAGGAATTGGATATCGATACTTTACCGTAATCTTGTTGACAGCATGACAATCAACACACATTCTCCAAGAACCATCTTTTTTGGGACGAGAAGTACAGGAACTGCACAAGGGCTTAGACTCTCACGAATCAACCCTTTCGTTAAGATATCTTTAACTTGCCTTTGCAACTCCTTAGTTTCTTCAGGATTGCTTCGATAGACTGGTCTATTCGGAATACTCGAACCAGGCACAAAGTCAATTTGATGTTCAATCCCTCGTAAAGGAGGTAATCCCTTAGGCATTTCAGAAGGAAATACATCCTCAAAATCCTGCAAAAGATCAACAAAACAACTAGGCAAATGTGTATTAGGGTTAGTCAAAACAAAGTTTTCCCTAAACCTAATAATTACAAATGTTTGTTTTGTACAAAGAGCAAATTTGATATCTCGAAACCTAGCGAATAAACTCACTTTCTCATCTCGTGACTTGTATGTGCAATCACTCACCAATGTTGGGCCTTTAAGTTGGCTTTTAACACTAAGGGCCTCTTTACCCTCAGTCCTTTTCAATGATTTTACCTCACTTCCCTTACCTATCTCACTAGCAAGTTTGAGTTGATCATTGTAGACTTCTTGAGGAGGAAGTGGAGCCAAAGTAAACTTCTTTCCAAGGAACACAAAGGTATATTGGTTAAGGAAACCATCATGATTTACTCGTCGATCAAACTGCCATGGCCGTCCAAGTAATATGTGCCCAGCTTGCATTGGAACAACATCACACAAAACTTTATCAGAGTATCTACCAATGGAAAATGAAACTAAGCATTGTTTAGATACTTTTACCTCCCCACTATCATTCAGCCATTGCAAGCGGTATGGCCTTGGATGCTTCACACAAGGTAGGCCAAGTTTCTCAACAAGGGAAGAACTTACCACATTAGTGCAACTTCCACTATCGATGATCAATGAACTAGGTTGTCCACTAATCAAACATCTCGTGTGGAAAATGTTATCTCTTTGTTTGCGCCATTCCTCTTTAAACTGGACATTTAAAGCCCTTCGAGCAACAAGTGCTTTCTCACCATACTCCAAGTATTCTTCATACTCATCATGAGTATGTACATCATCAGCATCTTCCAAAGGAGGCATCTCATCTTTGTTATCAGACTCAAAATCAACCTCGCCATCTTCTCGAATCACCAATGACTTTTTATTAGGGCATTCTCGAGCATAGTGACCCCTTCCTTGGCATTTGAAGCAGGTAATATCTTTTGGCTGCTTAATGGCTAGGAGAAGTAGAAGAAAAAGATGGAGCTCGATTAGTAGAAGTAGAACCTTTAAGTGAATTAGGCATACCTCTATCTTTGGAGTAAGTTCTAGGCTCATTTGGCTTGAACTGTGCATCTCTCCCATTCCACAATCTATCATCTTGATTTTGCCAATTTCCTCTCCAAGCAGGATTAGAAACTGAACTAACACCCCTCGTTGTACCTTTCTTTCGTAATTGCTTTTCAATGGTGAGTGCGGTTTGAAACATCTCTTCAACATCCATGTCGTGTTGTAACTCAACTCGATTTGCAATCTCAGGCTTTAGGCCGGCAAGGAATCTAGCCATAGTCACCTCAGCCTCTTCAACAAGATTGGCTTTAATCTGAATAGTCTCCATCTCTTTGTAGTAGTCATCCACAGATCTATCTCCTTGAACAAGATGTTGGAGTCTTTGATGGAGTTCTCGATAATAGTATGGTGGAACAAACCGTTTTCAAGATGCGCTTCATTTCAACCCAAGTAGTAACAGTTGCTCTCTATAAAGAATCCTCGCTTTTACATAATTGATTCCACCATGTTAGTGCATAATTAATGAACTCAATGACAACAGATGTTACCTTTTTCTCATCAGAGTAATTGTAACAAGCAAAGACTGCTTCCATCTTTTCCTCCAAATCAAGGTAAGCATCAGGATCATTCTTCCCTGAGAAAGAAGGAAATTTTGGTTTGGGGGTGTCATTGTTTTGTTCCAACCTTTCTCTAGGTACATACTCGGACTCAAAGTCATCATCAAAAACATGGTCCTCCCTTCGTTTAAAAGTTCGATCTCGCGAATTTGATCGGCTTATAAAGGCTTCATTCAATTTTTTTTTTGCTCATCCTTTTCATTTTTACTAGTTTGGGATCTAGTGAGCGGTATGGTTCTTCTTCTAGGGGTTTCGTAGGGAGCCGCTCAATCATTGGCGTTTTTGGTTACAAGTTAACCAAGGGTTCCATAGGGCAAATATATCCTTTTATTATTATTATTATTATTATTATTTAACTAATTTTATTTATTCTCGTTTTATTTCTAATTTTTGTTTCTCTTATGTCTAGATCTGGGATTTCCGCGGCTCGTATCATAAATTGCATAATACATAATAAATTTATTAAAAATTGGAAACGAATTCTATCTCATGAGTCTAATATTTTTTCTTTTGCTAAAACTTATTTTTCTAATCTAACATTTTTATTCTTATTTTCTAAACCTAATATTATTATGATTTGAGTCACTATTTAGCCCATGAATGATATTATTTTTCAGGCTTTGGCACTTAATTTGATTTACTCATCTTGCTACTTAAACTATTTCTCTTTATAAATTTCACTTCAAAGTTAACATCCAATCAATGAGAACGTGCCATATGTATATCTTTTTTATATATCATTGATGACACAAACATTGATTATGGATTTATTGTTGACTAGTCATTGATTGCTCGTTTATCCGTGTTGACGATCAATTTTTTTTGAATCTTTTAGAAATTATAAGTATCTTTATTTCTTTTTATTTTTTGAAAAAAATATTTTTTGAATTTTTGTCTTTTGTAATTTTCTAAAAGTTTAACTATTTTTAATATTTTAAATTTGTAAAGGTTTTAACATATATTTTTAAAATTTTAGAATTTATTTATATATTTATATATTTTAATTTTAATTTTAATTATTTTTCCTTTTCTTGAATTTTTTATATTTATATAATATTTTTATTTTATATCATATATATTATAAAAAACTTTTAAATATTTTTTGAATTTCTATATACTTTTTTAACTTATATTTTTAAAATTTTGAATTTTAGAAAAATGTTATGTATTCAATGACATGTATAAAAACGACACGTGGTGTGTTTTTATTGACTAGGTGTGCTATATGTTTCTTTTATTATCATTAACTTTTCGGCCATAATTAATCGATAGAAAATTTATTTACTAAAATGAGAAAAAAAATAGATACCAATGTAGAGAATAAAGGTAGGGTAAGTATTTGATTAAATTGCAAATTTGAATTAATAATTTTGCATCTTAATTCAATTTGAAATTTTTGAATCGAGTCGAATGAAATAAGATTTAAGTCGAGTAAAGTCGAATAATTTTTTGAATTAAATAAAAATAATTAAATAGATCAAATTAAAATATTATAGACAATCTGATTAAATTTCAAGATAGAGCACATAAATTTGAGATAATATATATTTGAAAATTTTTAAAGGTAAAATAAGAGAAAACAAGATACTCAATAAATTTAATTAATTAATTTAATTTGTTTAAGGTCATGAATTTATTATTTTGAAAAATAATTTTTTAAATTCAACATTTTATAGAATTTTTATTTTTATTTATAAAATCTTGGATTTTTGAATTTTTAAAGATTATTTTGAATTATTATGTATTTATTTGAGAAAGATCAATTTACTCATTTTTAAAATTGACATAGACTTAATACGTACTTACAACATTTTTTATTTGGTTTATTTGAGTTGTAAAAATTCATTTTGATTCAAACTCAAAAATAGGATTACTTATTCAAGTTTATTAAAAAATCAAATAACTCAAATCAGTTTAACTCGAAATTGATTTTTTCAAGTCAATTTGAGTTTTTCTCCTTTAAGCATTTTTAAAAAAAGCGAGGCTAGAAGAATTCTTTAATCGACAGGAAAAAAAATTCAAGTTAGTTGAGTTGAGGTGTCTTATTTTATCATCTTAATTTGATTTCAAATTTTTTCGAAATGATTCATGTAAAATTAAATTTGAATTGAGTCAAGTCAAATAATTTGTTCAAGTTAAATTAAAATCTTGTTGATGATATGAGTAAATTTAAAGCTAGAATGCATTTAAAATAAAAAAGAAGAAGCTAGAATACATTAAGTTTAGACAATATGTATATGAAAATTCTTTCAAAGCAAAATAAGAGAAAGACAAGATAATTTAGTATGAAAAAAAATTGATTTAATAATTTATTTATTTAAGACCTTAAATTTATAATTTTATTTTTAAAATTTTTATTTAACATACTGTTACAAATTTTAGAATTTTTTGGAATTTTCATTTTAATAAACTTTTTGTAAAGTTTTAATTTTTCATAAATATTTTGAAAATTTAAAGGTTGTTTTGATTTTGGGAGAAATCAATTTATTCAATTTTGAAATTGATAACAACCTAAAGAGAATTTGCATCAATTTGGTACTCAAGTTATTGTAATTTTACTTAACTTGACAAACCAAATAATGATACTAAAGTTGAATAACCTGAATCAATTATTTCAAAGTTAGTATTTGATATATTGATAATATATTTTTAATTTCACAAATAGTATTAAAAATTGACATGTATTTTTAATATTCTAATATATCTTTATAAATATTTATCAATCTCGATCCACACCTTATTAAGGTCTAAAAGATTTACTAGTAGAGACAATGTACTAAACATTATTCCTTATTTCAAAATTCAAATAAATATTTGATTTTCTAGAAACACTAGAAAGGAATTTTAGCTTTGGAATAAGAAAACCATAGGACAAAGAGGGCAAAATTACCTATGTATGCTGAAAAAAATCATCTAAGAAATTATGCTAAATTTTTGAAAATTTATTGATATATATTGTTTTTGGAGAGAAAGGAAAACGTATCCTACGGGGTGCGTTTTCGCTGACCTGCCAAAGAAAACGCTCCACATAGGACGCATTTTCTTCTCTTTCCTAAAAACGCGTCCTACGTAGAGTATTAAATGCTTGTAAATTTATCTTTTCCCATGTTCGAGATAAAAATTGTTATAGTTTTAAGGTATGTTTGAATTTACTATAGTGCAAACTTACAAATTTCATTTGGCATGTGAGCATGAAGGCATCAACTGAGAAGCTGGATGTGTTGCAACTTAAGGTCCCGATTGATGATAGTTATACGGTCTCCGGTTGAAGTGAAACTAGGGCTTCAATTTTACAAAGGTTATGCTATCAAGGGATAGAGCATAAATGGGGCCCTAGTTGACATTGGTTATCCGGGCACGACAATGAGTTTTTCATCATCAGGGCATGATGCTATTTACCAGAGAAACACAAATATGAGGAAGACAAACGTAGTGGTGTTTTAGTACAATAAGTAATTCGTTTTATCCATGTCCACTGAATTACTTGATTATACTAAAATACCACTGCATTTATCTTCCTCATATTTCTATGGTGAATAGCTTCATTCTTTGATGATGAAAAAAAACCATTGTTGTGCCCGCATAACCACCGCCAACTAGGGCCAAATTTATGCTCTGTCCCTTGGCAGCATAACCTTTGTAAATTTAAAGCCTTAGTTACACTTCAACCCGAGACGGTATAATCACTACCAACTAGGACCACGATTTGCAATGCGACCCCAACTGCTCGGGTGATGGCTCGATGCTTACACGATAAGTGAAATTTGACGGTCACTTGGCTACACGACATCTGTAACACCCCTAACCCGTATCCGTCACCAGAATAGGGTTTTAGAGCATTACCGATTAATTGTAATCTAATCATTCATTTCAAACATTTAAAAAATCATTAGAATGATTTATCATTAACATGCATAGAGTCCCTTATTAAGCCTTTGAGGGTTTGAAATCACTTTAGAAATGATTTGAGGCTAAATCGAAAACATTTGAAAATTTTAGGAAAAAGTTAGAAAAGTTTTAATTGCAGGGTTCACACGACTGTGTGGTCAGGTCGTGTGACTCACACGGCCAAGTCACACACCCATGTGTCTGGCCGTGTGGGCATTCGAAGTTGAGACATACGGTTGTGTCCCAGCCCGTGTCTGTGCCCGTGTATCTCTCTGACTTGGGTCACACAGCCAAACCACATGTCCGTGTGTCAGGCTGTGTACCCTTCGAAATGGCCTCGCACGCCCGTGTGCTAGTCGTGTGTCTCACACAGCCAAGTCACCTGCCCGTGTGGACCTAAAATATGTCTTAAACAACAAATTTACCATTTCCTACATGCTTGGGCATTAAACAACTCAAAAACCATTCGTTTAACTTGTTCAAAACATGATCAAACACATTCAAAACACGGCAAAACAATCATCCTAGGTGCCTAACCAATGTACCCTCATTGGTACCACATTTATATCATCAAAACATATCATCAATGCATCATTCAAATTAAAATTATAAACATGCCAAAATCCATCAATTAGGCCTAACTCATATCTACCTAAAACATTAACTTAAATTCACATGCACATACCAAGTTTTGGTTCAATTTACCATACCATACTATGACTTAAAACACAAACACATGTTTATATATATACCAAACTAGCATTACACTTATAACCTCATTTTCAATCCATCCAGAAAATAACTATCATATAGACATCCTAGGTACATGCCGACACAAAAGATAAACATCACCATATTTGAGTTCGGGATCGTTGTTAGATGTTGAATCGATAATCAAAACTGAAGTACCTAACCTGCTCACGGATAACAAAACCATACACTAAGTAAAACTCAGTGATATTTCTATAATCCGAATATTTAAAGGCAAGAGATTTCAAATGTATAATTGAAATATAAACACATATTAATATTAAAACTACCATATGCCATATGCCATATGCCAACCCTTTGAATTCATACAAAATAGCATATCATATTTCATTTGTTTAACAAATATCCCAATTCTCATACTTGCTATATAAATAGCTTTTCACATATCAAACCACATTTCATTTTAACAATTGCATTATCCATTCCATATCCACTTCATGAGTACATAACTCATGTATCTCATTTAATCACAATGTATCTCATTTTCATGTTTCAAATCACTATCCCATTTTCAGTTCTCATACAATATCATCCAATATCAATCCTAGAAACGTTTGATTTAATTATCCCTATTAACACGACTCGAATTCAGACGGATACACGGATCCAACCAACATACTGGTTTGGCACCTAATGCCTCATTGGATAAATCCGAAGTAGTAATTGCGCCCAGCGCTATATACATTGACACCCACTGTCTCATCGGTTAAACCAAAGTAAATTGGCACTTAGTGCCTCATCGACTCGAAGTCAAAGAAATCCCTAAACTCTTCCTATCCTATGGCATGCCATCTATATCCAACTCAACCCGATATAGTTAATAGGGTTCCAATTCACTTTCCAAATACAACCAATATCCAATTATCATATTTGCACATTATCACATTTACACATATATATATTCATTTCAATTCAAATAATCAATACATTTTGCACATTATCACATTTACATATATATATATATATATATATATATATATTCATTTCAATTCAAATAATCAATACATTCATAATATATATATATATATATATATATATATCAATTCAATCCATTTCAATAAACTTTAATTCAATTCAATATCGAAGTGCCAAATACTCACCTCAACCACTTACCAAATGCATTAAATCAAAATACAACAATCAGTAACTAGGTTAGGATTATAGAAATACAAAAACCGTGGATTCCGAGCTATTCGACGTGGATTTTATCCTTCCCCTTTTTAGTCGAGGATTCCGGTATAACGTTAGCCACGTAATTAAAACAATTAAAATTTATCAATACCATAAAATTCAATTTCATATTGAATATTTTTACTCAATATTTTCCTAAATTCCAATTTAGTCCCTAAATCGAGACTAATTTTTATTCTTTACAATTAATTCTATATTTTTATACAAATTTCACTTTAAACTAAATTTAACTCCTTATTTTCTCTTGAACCCCTAAATTTCAAAATTTTCACAATTTTTCCCTAATACTCAAAATTTGCAATTTATTCTAGAATTTAATCCTTTTTCATTTTTAGCTTAAAAATCTATCAATTTAATCCCTAATACTAAATCTATCCAACATTAACATCTTAACAATTGCTAAAATTTCGACATAGGTCGAGTAGCCCTAGGTACCGAGATTCCAAAAAATATACAAATTACAAGAAAAGGGACTAAATTGACTAACCAATTGAACTTTGAAAACTTTTAAACCTTAACTGTGCGTCTCCTTTCTTCTTTCTTTCTCTTTTTCTTTCTTAATTTTGTTTGGCTTTCTATTTCTTTTTCTTTTGCCTATTTGTTTTATTATACTTTAATTTATTATTATTATTATTATTATTATTATTATTATTATTACATTTGCTTAATTATTAAGATAACATATTTTATCTTTAATTATTATAATATATAAAATAAATTTACATATAATTTATATATATAATTCACTAACCGTCCCACTAAAAGTAACAATGGTGTAATTGCTTTTTTAGTCCCTTTAATTATTTTTAAATCAGAAATTAACTTTTACCTTATACACGATTTAGTCCTTATACTATAATAACTCTTAATTCATGCAAATTCACTTAACTGAAACCTAATTAACTACACGACTAGCTTTGTAAATATTTATTAAAAATATTTACGAGTCTGATTTACGAGAACAGAGTCCCGGTAATGCACTTTTTGACACCCCTAACTATAGAGTCATTACAACATCACCGTGAGCCCAAACATAAATTAAAACTAAGACTGCATCTCTCTTAAAGCGAAGGAAATAAATCTTCAAAGTCAAAAATTTCAAGATGCAGGAGAAAGAAGAAAACAATTTAGAGATGTGGGTGAGTAGGTTTAGGTTTAGTGCATTTATATAGGGAATGAGGTAGGGTATAATGGTTCACGCGTTGGCAAGTAATTGTACTTGTGCTGCCAAATTTCGATATGCTTCTTGTGGAATGTTGCCTAATCTTCGTCATGTTTCCCACGCATGTCGATCTTGTGCAAGTCATCGAGCTCCTGAGGTTGCGATGGAATACACTGCGTACACCTGAACTACAACATCACTCGATTGTATTCGTGCATCTCGACCATTGCAAACACGATCAATGACACTTTTACGTGCTAGATTCTATGGTTAGCCAAAACTTCATCTAGAATGCATTCTTGAATCCTCGGATCCGCGTATGGCATCCATACGAACTACAATACAAATTTATAAATTTCAGCAAGTGCCAAATATTTAATTTAAAATGTTTGAATAGAAAATAGATAACTTTGAAATTAATAAACTAACCTTCTCATTTGTTTGTTGGTCTAAAGCTAGTTGGATGTCCTCAGGCTCGGTTAGTATACAATTATGTCCGGAGGGGTTGTTTCACCTGTACAAAAAATATGTTATTTCAAAATTACAACAATGAAAATTCTGGTACGGTAACAATATTATCAAATGAATTTTACCATGTTACGAGTGAGGATTCGTGAGAGACTTACACTCGGAAGCGTGGAAATGGTAGTCGATACCACAGTGATGATTGAAGGAGCATGCAACCACTTATTTTAGCTTTTTTCGATATCGTCGCCAAACACATTTCTCGGTACAATGTCGCTAACACCGTCGATCCCTAGCTAAGTTGTCCCGCTTCTATCAAGTTGACTAGTAGTAGTAGCCACCTCAAGTGTACCAGTTTACGAGAGTTATCTGGCATTAGTAGATCCCCGATCAATCTCAAGATGAATACGTGCGCAAATTGCTCTTTTTCAATGTTGCTCGCTACAACGTCGATAGGTTGGCAGTTGTCCTTCAACCATCTCATCTCGATCCGGCTACCCCTAAACTTATTCGACACCTTCCCTAGCAATTGCTAGCATGTTGTACTCTAATTGACGCTAACAATCAACCTCATAATGGCATCCCCATCAACCAGTAGATCGAGTTGTAAACTGATGTCCTTGAGTGTAATTGTACACTCCCCGTAGGGGAGATGGAATGTGTGCGTCTCCGGTCTCCATCTCTTGACCAAAGTACTGATGAGTGGGGGATCCAATTTAGTCCCCCCGAGCATGCGAGCCACGTATAAAAAGCCTGCATCTCACAAGTTTCCATGAATGACTGCCGGTGCACCAACGCTTAAATTGTTTATGTACGTCTCCAAAATTGTATCTTCATCCTGAGTATATACACATAAACATTTAATAATCTGAACAACATAATAACTAACTATTTAAAATTAAATAATTTATTAATATTTTCTTAAAATCATAATAATTAAAAGAATAAAATTAAATAATTAAATAATATTTTCTTACCATTTCTAATTGAACGCCGAAGATGTGCTTCTCATTCAAATGAATAAGCTGATATACCATCGAAAATTGAATAAAATAAAACCAAAGGATTTAGACATTGGGAATTGGGAATTTAGAATAAAAAATCAAGAATTGACAATTGAGAATAAGAAATTGAACAATAAGTTGAGACTTGAGACTTGAGAGTTGAATTGAATAAAATGAGAATTGTAGGGTTTATATAGGAAGTTACCGTTAGGAAGTTACTGTTGGCTATTGGACTTCTGCCTATTGGGAAGTTACCATTGGCCAGAAAACGCGTCCTACAGGAGGCGTTTTCACTAATCTACTAGAGAAAACGCACCATGTAGAACGCTTTTTTAGGAAAGAGAAGAAAACTTTTCTTCATAGACCAAGAACTATGAGATCACCCCTTTTATTCTGGGGTGACGGAGGAATCGTACCATTTGAACCTTTTTTTTTTCATGCTTTTCTCAGAGGTCCAGAGAAAGCTACAATCAATAGGATTCTTCATTTTTGACTTAAAACAAATGCAAAATGCTAACGATTAATACAAAGCTATACAAGTTACATAAATATTTTGAAATCGTTGGATGTGGTGCTAAAATTGTGATATCTAAAATCATATTTTTCATTCATTTATTCATTTAATTAGTAAGAATTTTTTATAGATTTATAAAATCATAAAAAGAATGAGAAATGAATCATTAAAAATGAAAATGATAAAGAACCCTTTTTATTTTGTTGAATTTTATCTATGAATTGAAGTTACAACTAATTAGTTTAGTTACAATAAAGGAGTTCTCTTTAGATAAACACAAACTAAAAAATCTCTATTGACGACCTGGTTAAATAGAAAGGATAATTAAATAAATAAAATGACACAATAAATACTAAAGATTCCTTTTGAACCTTCAAATTGCTATTTCAACGAGTTTTTATTTATCAATAAAAATTAAATGCTTCTTAACAAATTTGACATTTTACATTGAATTGACCCCTTCACCTTCAATCTCGATGATTAACTAAAATATGGGTTATTATGATTTCTAGCAAGCCATTATGGTGAAATCGATAGACAGGCTACTCTTACGAACGGAAAAATCCATTAGATAATGAACTATTGATTCTAAGCCATCTCTGGCGATGAATCATAATTCAAAGTGGTTTTCTTGCGTATTCTTGATAAACCAGTGTTTATATATAAATGTAGGAGCATTTGTTTGGGAAGTAAGAAGCCCTTTTGACATCTCTTCATTTGCAAAGAATTCTTAGTGTCAAAACACAAAGACAAATGGCTGATCTTTGAATAGGAAAAAAGTGGATCCGCAAGATCCTAAATGAATTGACTTATTCGAAAAAAGCCTTGTTATTTGGAAGATCTATTTTGTGCCTGATATTGCATTATTCCACTCTGCAAGAACGCCAAATCATTCTCTTGAAGCTTATCTTTTTCATCATAAATGATCCGTTTGCCCACTTGATTGACTACCTCCATTATGTTGTTGCTAGTAAATACTACTATATTTGGTTTTGAATCTTCCAAATCATTCCCACAGGAGATCCGAACCCATTTTTTTCTGATCCTTCGATAAAAAGATCCATTTTCTTTATAAAAAAATAGGAGGTAGAGCCGATAAAGATTTCTTTTTCGAATCATCCCTGGAGTTGAATACCTCATTCAATAATTATTTTTGATCCAATCCGTAGGAATCAATAGAAAAGACAAATCCCTTGTAATACTTCAGATTTGGCTTGGTTATTGTTAGAGTGAATAGATTTGCCATTTCTTGAAATCTCTCTTTTGATTCAAGATCGTGGTGTAACGTGTATCCCCCCTGTTCTGGTCATGGAATAGATGAAATAAATCAAAAAATAGATTTTTGTTCAAGAATGAAATCTTATTAGAACTACCCAGTTCATCCTTCCGAACCATATCACATCTCAGATCTAATGAAATAGGATGAATTGAGACGGTATTTTGTAAATACATAATTATCTTAAATATATTAACTATTTATTTATTTTTCGATCGTCTGGAAGGGACAAAAGAAACTTCTTGTTCTTTCTTCAACAATTTCTAATCTCTAGTGATTCTCTCAGTAGGATTTGAACCCAGATGAAGTTTTGACCATCTATCAAAGAAAAAAGAACGTATGGATCTTTTAGGATTCCTAAGAAATTCTTAGATTTCTTCCAGAAGCATATGATTATTCAAGTCTAGAAGATCAACGAAAACGCACCCTATAGGATGTGTTTTCCTTTCTCTCTCCAAAAACAGTATAAATCGGTAAATTTTTACAAATTTAGCATAGTTTCTTAAATGATTTTTTCAGCATATATGGTAATTTTACTGACAAAGAGAAAAATATTGACTCTTCCTATGTTGATTCAAAGACCAAGAGTTCACTCATGTCATACCAAGTCATTAATCATTTCCACCGTACTCACATTGAACCTGACGTGTCTTAATATCATCGAATTTCACAATTCACTAGGTCCCATTTCTTACGAGACTAATAAGACAAACCTTACCAGTTACAGATAGTCTACTCGAGGGCCATCTGTAACAACCCGGTTTAGACCCTAGTCGGACAGTGGTTTTGGGACCATGAATCCGAGTCAGAAAAATATTTTAATATTATTTTTGGTGTCTACAGAATGTTAATTTATAAGTGTGAAAATTTCGTGTGAAAATTTTATCGTTTGTGTGCTCGATTTTATAAAAGGACTTAATAGCGTAAAATAAAAAAGTAGCATGCTTTTTGTTAAAGTGCTATATTGTTATGGCTTTTATAATGTGGGGTCCTAATGTTGATATTTGACCATTGAATAATAGCATGGATGGTATTGGGCTTATAATTGATGATTTTATAATGTTTAATTAATGGACAAAATGGTAAATGATATATTATTATGAATTAAATAAACAAAACATAAAATAGCCATGCATTCTCATCTTTTTTGGCTGAAAGCTAGGAGAAAAAGAAACCATGGTTGCTTAAATAGTTCGGCACACTTGGAAGCTTAAATTTGGTATGTAATTTGTTCGATTTTTGATAATTTTTACGTTTTTGAGATAATTGCTTTGTGTTTTATCAAGCTCATGCTTAAATTTTAGAATTTAATGATGAATTTGAGTTATTCCATTGTTTATTTTGTAAGCTTTGTGATGTTAAATGGTGAAATATGAAAGCTTGATGATAGATAAATATATTTTGTATTGTGATTTTTGATGAATTTGCTTAGTATGGACTAATTTGTGAAAATGAGAAATTGAAGGGTTAAAATGTGAAATAAATGAAAGATATGGGCTTATATGAACTATATGAATATTCGTCCAAGCATGGGAAATATGAAATTTTATGTATTTTGTGATTTTATGAAATAGGGACTAAAATGTTAAAAATGTGAATTTTAGGGGTTAAAGTACAAAATGCCCTAATTATGTGTTTGTGGTTTGAGTTGAATGAAATGTGTTATTAAATAGCCAAATTTGAATTTATATAGATCAAGAACAAATGAAAACGGAGTTAGATCGGGGGAAATCAAAAGTGGTCGAATAGCTGTTCTGGTCCGTTCGTCTTCGTCCGAGGTAAGTTCGTAAGTAAATAAATGTCGTTAAATTTGAATGTATATGTATTATAAATGTCAAATTGAATTTTAATAAATATATGTGTAAATGCCGAATTGTTTTTAAGTATGGGAAAATTGTTTACAAGCTTAATTCGATTGAATTACGATATTTAAAATCCCGTATGAACCATAGGATTCCGTTATGTGATATCGTGTAAGAGCACATCTGGGACGTTGGCATCGATTTGTGATTTACGTGTAAGACCATGTCTGGGACATTGGCATTGTATATGGTTACGTGTAAGACCCTGTCTGGGACAATGACATCGTTATTTGATTACATGTAAGACCACGTAAGGGACGTTGGCATTGTATGAGCTTTTTGAGTTATCTGAGTATCCTTATTGATTCCAAATGGTTCAACGGGCAGTGTTAAGTTAAGATCGAGTGTGAAATCAAGTTAAATGGCTCAGGTACGTGAGAAATTAAATGTTTATGAAAATAGGTAAGAATAATACTTGAGATGGTGATATGAATTATACATGTTAAAGGTGTGACTAATATGTGCATGAGTTTGTTCATGTTCGGCCATATTGATATAACTATGCTAATGTTCATTTGATAATTTATTTGCTTATAACTTACTAGGCAAAATATGCTTACTGTGTGTGTGTTTGTTCGTTTTTTTTTTAGATTTTTGGAAAGCTAGTTATGAGCTCGGGGGCTGTCAAGGAAGTCTGTCACACTATCGATCTCTATTTTGGTATTTTGAAAGCTTGAAACTTTGAACATAGGGCATGTATAGGCTAGCATTTGTTTTGGTTGGCTCGAAATTTGTATATATTTAGCCATGCGAAAATGGCTCAATCTTCATGTTAATGTTCTAATGTTTAAGTAATTTTGGTCATGATATATGCGTGTAGTAATCTTGTTATATAAATGTGTTTTGATTGTTAATGATGTTCATGTTAATGTATTTTCGGTCATGGTATAGATTATGTGGTGTGTTTAGAATTTGGTTGCAGTATGAAGCAATGATATACATATATGTGGCTTATGATTAGTTCACTTTGGTATTTGCTTATTACTTGAGCTTATTATGGAGAAATGTTCCATTATATATATGCTTGTGACATTTTGAAATATAATTCGGTATTGGATAATGAAAAGCTTAGTCTATAATCGGCTATGAAAGTAGCTCACTTTAAAGGTGTGTTTATGGTATATGAAACATAGGTTAAATAATGGTTATGTCATTATTTTTGGTTGATTATTTAGATGTGAATAGAGATAGTAAATTATGGTTATGTTTTATGGTAGTTTGGTTTGGTCATATGAGTTTGAATTTGAGAACTGAATATAAATAATGATTCGGTTGAACATAAGTTATTTGGTTGGTTTTAATTCATGTGAATTTGAGATACTATTGATATGATCATTTGTGGCTTAGTTAATTTGATTCGGTTTGTGGTGTCAAATATATATACATATATCATGTTTGAATGTTTAGTCATGTAAGTTCGGTTGTTAAATGATAAGTATTGAATATGTTTCATGATTGTTTTGGTAATTGTTTTGGTACAGATCTAAATGGTAAATGATGATTATGATTTAAATATGTTTTGGGTAGCTTAAATGGATAGTTTAATAAGTATCAAGATAATGTTAAATTTTAAAATAGGTATGCACATTATACATATATATATATACATCAATAATATGTTCGGCCAGGTTGCATTATTACTAAAGTTTTGTAACACCCCTAACCCATATCCGTCACCGAATTAGGGTTACGAGGCAACTCCGAACATATCAGAACATTTCGCGATCACTTCACAATCATAAGTCATACATCATCATCTCATAGTCAAACATCATCATAAAGTCCCTTTCTTAGGTCAACAAGACCTTAAACATGCATTAGGAAGAGGTCGGGACTAAACCGAACACATATAAAATTTTACCGAAATCTAACATTTTTTGAAGTTGCAAAGGTCACATGCCCGTGTGTCTAGGCCATGGCAAAACAGGGCATACATACTGACTTGATCACACGGCCAGTCACATGCTCGTGTGTCCAAGCCGTGTGGCACTTAGGCTTGGTTAAGCCACATTTCTTCTCCTACTCATGCATATCTAGTCCACATCATTTTGTACCATTTCATGCATACCTTATCCAAGTCATACACATAATCATATTTTCAACCAATAAACATGCCTCAAAGCCATTCAACATATACTTTATAAATACATAATTCGAATCATTTCACCTTAATGGAATTTGAATACCTAATAAAAAAATCGAACATTTTTCTTCATAATTCCATACATGCACATATTAAACCAAATAGATCATATCACATTGCTTTTTTTCCATTAGAATATGCAGCATTTACAACTTCACAAAATTGTTAAGTATAACCTTGTTTCAACATTATAACCTTATCGCATTTCACCATACCAAATCAATTACATAGCATTTGAATATCTCAATTATAATCAATCATATTTCATTTTAAATACCGAGCATATATCAAGATATCCATTTGTATACATCTATTTTATTAACTTAAGCATATTCGCATTTTAAGACAAAACAAACCATATTATACGGCCTAATATTCATCCAAACATAAAACCTTATCAAAAGAGCCAAATTTCATAAGTGAATAAACAACCACTTTTATAACATATTTTGAAATCAAGTCTTAATCCAACAACTTGACCTTTAAATACCGGACCACAAAACAACCATGTCATAGGCGTATGAATTTATTTTACCTATCATTAGCCAAATATAAATATACATCATATATCATAATTTATCTTACAAAATGACCTAAGAAATTTCCATCATTCACAAATTAATTTACAAGGCAATTTATACTTCAAAACATAGGTCGTTAATAAGCCACACCAAATAGCCAAATTCACATAGCATAGCATAATCATTACATAGCAATTATAAACACATACCAACATTATTATCTAACCGAATCATTAACCATATTAACATCACTTAATCTTTTAAGCTAAATATGCTATCTCATAACTTAACATCAAAACAATATATCACTTATAGTTATTCAAATGACCATCAAGCATACCCAAAATATAACCATCATTTTACCACATTAACAAGCCACATTATACCACTTTTTCATGCTTCCAAAATAAGTTAACTAATAAGCCGAATATACATCTTACTACCCTTCCTCATTGCCGAATCATATAACCAACATTAGCATCATGATCAAGCCATTTTCGCATGGCTATACACATACAAATTTTAAACCAAATATATCAAAACTAGCCTATACATGCCACATAACAAAAAACTCAAAGCTTTTATTTACCAAAGCGATAACCGGATAGTGTGATGAGATCTCCTACGACTTCCAATCCGAGCGAGTCTTCGAGACACTATAAACATTAAAAAGGAAATAAAGTAAGCTATAAAGCTTAGTAAGCTCGTATCTTAATAAACTTATCATAACATATAATTTCAATTCAATGTCATAAGCATGATATGCTATCTCACAGGCCAAACATAAACTTTTCTCAAATTTATAACATGTTCTCATTTCAACTTACCACCATTCAATAATATAATCACTTACATAACTAAATTTAGCTTCCTCAAATTTATTCAATTCAATTATCATATGACATTCATTTCATAACTTCATTTAGCCAAATGAGCACATTTTGGAAAATGACATATTTAAACACATATCTTTCTCATATAAATCAAATATCATCACTTATATTCATACTCACATTTCATTCTCAAGATACGTATAACATTTTTCACACCTAAATCGGATAACTCATTCACATAGCCATTTGCTTCTCGATATTGCCCGTTGAACCGTTCGGAATCAATAAGGATACTCGGAGAGATCGTAAAGCTCGTACAATGCCATATCCCAGATATGGTCTTACGTGTTATCAAATATCAATGTCATTGTCCCAGAGAGGGTCCTACACGAAATCATATATGATGTCGATATCCCAGACATGGTCTTACACGTAATCTCTAATCGATGCCAATGTCCCAGACATTGTCTTACACGATATCACATCTCGAAATCCTATTGTAATGACATTCATATCCTATACTATTCCTATGGTTCATACGGGGCTTTCGGACGTCACATCACTGTCAATACTTTCTCGTATTCATATATTCTGCTTCTCAAACAATTCAATATCATAATAACATATATAACTCAATCATAATAATTTTATTTGCATAACCATTTAGCATTAAATTCAATCATATAAATAATAAGCATTTATAATATAGTTTCATAACATTTATTAACATACGAACTTACCTCGTTCGCTGAAACGACAAATTATGTCGACTAATTCGAACTTTGATTTTCTCCTCGATCTAGATCCGAATTCCGCTTTTCTTGATCTAGATATATTAAAAATTAACTTATTTATTCAGCCATTCATTCAATTCAACTCACAAACACACATTTAAGTACTTTTACACTTTAGCCCCTAAAGTTTCACATTTATGCACTTTAGTCCTTATTGTATAAAAACACAAATTACAACAATTTCAATTAAATCCAAGCTTGGCCGAATTCCACATACATCAATAGCAGCCCATATTTTCACTTAATCACACATTTAATTACATAATTTCCACTTTTGTCAATTTAATCCCATTTTGATATTTTTATCAAAATTTCCTTAATAAAACTTGTTTAAACAACATCAAACATTAATAATCTATCAGTTTTGAAATCAAAGGTACGAGCTAGCTAGTACTCGATATAACGATCTCAAAAATGTAGAAATTATTAAAAACTGAGCAAAAATAGACTTACAAATAGATCATGAAGCTTGGCCGAACCTACACTTCTCCCGTGGCTTTTCTTTTGTTCATTTTCGGTGGAAAGAATTGAAGGAGAAAGATGATACAATGTTGATTCTTTTATTTAATTTAACATATAATTGCCTTTTTACTTATTTAACCTTTAATAACATTAATAATTACACCAAATGCCACTCCACTAAAATCCACTAACTCACAATTGGATTAATTATCACATAAGGACCTTTACTTTAATGTTCTATAGCTATTTGACACTTTTAGCTAATAGAACACAAGTTTTACGCTTTACGCGATTTAGTTCTTTTTATCAAATTAACCACTCAAACGGTAAAATTTCTTTACGAAATTTTCACACGAACATTCTATCATACTGTAAACATTAATAAATAATAAAATAATTATTTTGACCGCGGATTGTGGTCTCAAAACCACTATTCTGACTAACCTTAAAATCAGGCTGTTATAAGTTTCATATGTGATTGCATAATAATTATAGTCATTTAGTTCGAATGGCTTTATTGTATAATTGTACAGAAGTTACGAAATGTTATGTTTAATTTATCTAATGAATTATATGAATGCCATTAATATTAAAGTTATGTGGTTCGGACATCAAACTGTATTTAATTAACATGATTTGGTAGATGATTGATATTGGATTTAGAAGTTATATGGTATAGAAGTTGATATAACCATGTGTATAAAAATGATAAATGACTTATGTTGATTTGTGTTTTGTCATGTAATGTCTCGTAACCCTAATTCGGCGATGGATACGGGTTAGGGGTGTTACACCATCCATTTAGACTCGAAGGTTCACCCGAAAAATGAGAGGAATTGGATAAAAATACAAGATCTGAAAATGGGTTTGAGTAAAATTTAAGGTTCATTTTTTATACGAGCCTGGCTTTGGGCAAGATCTTTTTGGCCCGAGTTTAGCTCGACTTGAATATATTATGTTATAAAAATATTATATTAATTTATATGTTAAATAATAATTATATATATTTATAATTAAATTAAATCACTAATCCAACAACAATTAAATCTATTATCTAAAACCTAAAAATTTACTCAACTAGATAACTTAACACAAAATATAAAATATATATTTATTACAATAAAATATTTATTATATTTATGATAGTGTTTTTATATAAATATATTTTCATGTGTTAAAATTTTTTATTAGTGCTTTCAAGTTAAATCAAATTCAAACTTAAAAATTGACCTAAATATTATATATAGAATTAATCCAAACCCGATTTGAGTGTTTTAAGGTGAATAATAATAAAAAAATAATTAATAATAATAACAACTGTTTTCTTTTCCTTTTATTTTTAGAATAACTTCATTCCTAAGTAGTAATTGGAAAGGCAACAGTTTTCTTTTTCTTTAATTTTTTTTAAATAATCAATTTAGTGTTCTTCAACTCCGCAAGGCTAACCCTTTTCCAGATTTTCTCATCAAATTTCACTTCCCTACTCGAAATCTTCAAAACAGCAAATTTCTCACTCTAACTCTTAGTTTAAAGTGTTCCTCAGTAGAGTGGGTTTTCTTTCTTTCTTTGTTTTTTCAAATAAAGTCCCCGAATTTCTTCACTTCTTATTCCAACTTTGCTGTGTTTTTAATCAAAGGTGGGTACTTTACTACTTGTCAATTCGTTTTGTCTTATTTTTTATATGAATTATTTCATGTTTAATTGTCATTTCGTTTCGTTTTATTTTATATATGAATTACTTCATGTTTAATTCTCTTCTACTTATATTTTAATCCATTTTGTTTTGTCAAAAATAGATCTTTTGTCTTTTTAAATTTTTTTATCATTTTTAATTTTTTTAAAACATTTTTCCTTCTTGGGATGATTGTCTCTATTTTCTCATTTAGAATCTCGTTTTTCACTGATGAACCATACTGTGTTCAAACTTGGAATAATATGTACACCATTGAACTTGTTTGATCACTGTTTATGATGCATGAAAGCTGTGCAAATGCTAAACACCCTACTTGAATTAGATTAACAATCTACAATACTATGTCAATCCATTAGGAATTACTACAAATGCTGGTTAAATCAAGTTTAGATATAGGATTATGTATATGTATATATAGTTATTTCTTGGAAGTATAAATCTTTTCAATTGCTCACAGTATATCATGTTTCATTGGCCGAATTTTGTATACTTTAAAAGCGATTGCAGATTAATGTTTGTAATATAGAGTAATATTGGTAGTCTTGCATCGCGATAGGTAATGATCTTTGTTGTCTAGGGTACTTGGACCAGGTTATGGTTAAGTGGAAAATGTATTTTGTAATCTTGGATATTTTGATTGTTAATGGGGTTTACAATTCTTTAAGGTTTGATACTTCTCTGGATCTTTGATAGCATCAATATCCATTAACGATGAATTCGGGTTGGAACGATGGTTGGGGTGATGAATGCTCGGTCATAAGTGATAAAGGTGAGATTGGGTTTATTGACTTTGCTGATGATAAGTCCGTGCAAAGTTATGACATAAATGAAGAGGGGCCGGTTATTATCTCAGTTCCATTTCCTTTCTCTCAAGGGAAGCCTCAATCCGTTCTTGTTGGCCAAACTTCAAAGTGGCCGATTACGTTAGAGAACACTATTGACGAGCCTGTAGAACTTTGGGGAGTAAGGATTTTCTGCTCAAATCCGGAAGATTCGTTTACTTTGTCTCTCATGGAGCCACCTTCAGCTGATTCAAAGTCAGAACAAAGCCAAGGATTCTTAGAAGGATTATTCTCTCTTGAGGATCGAGTACTTCAATCCCGGGAAACTCTTACCATTTGGCTGTCTTGCAATCCGAAAGACATGGGTTTGCACACAACTGTAGTACACTTTGATGTAGATGATAATAGGATTGAACGAGTAGTGTTTCTATTGGCTGAAGATAATGTCTCCCAATCTCTCGCTTCTACTAAGCCTTACAGGAGAGCTCCAAGAAGAAGAAATCACTTTGCTGTTGACGAGTATGTGGTTTCCTCTCGCCCAGCTAAGCCAAAAACCCGTGGATACAAATCTAAGCTTGATGAATATCCAGTCCCGAAACATATCAGAGAGTTATTAGAGAATAAGCATGTGCCTGATATTCTTGCAGAAGGTTTGACGAAGGAGAACTATGCTGGTTTCTTCAGTACATTGCTTGTAATGGAAGAGCTGCATTTAGAGGTAGCTATTGATGATTGATGTGTGAAGATGTTAATATTTATATGGTCCTTGTTATGTTTGTTTATAACTCCATTCGTTTCATTTCAGGAAGAAATGAGGTCTCATAACATGGAATGTGTCATGATGAGGAGGAAAGGACCGCAATTCGTAGCTCTTGAAGTACCTGGATTAGCTGAGAAGAGGCCTTCACTTGTACATGGTGATCATATTTTTGCGAAGATTGCCTCCAATGGTTCAGATTCTCCAGTATATCAGGTATGCTCTTTCTTTCGAGAGAACTTTGATTGGTGATGTGTGCTGAAACCTGTTTGGGATGCTAAACAAATAACCATATTTGAGATTATAATTGATTGCCCTGGATGGTTTCTTTGAGAGCTGTAATAGCCAAGTCAACCAGATAAGTTCTGGGGGTATTCACTATTGTTGTTATTGCATTCTTTGATCTGAACTTTTGCGGATTGCTTTTTGGGATGTTTCAGGGCCACATCTATCGTGTTGAGGCTGATGAAGTACTCTTGAGATTTGCAAGCCAATTTCACACCCTTCACCGGGACGGAAACTTATACAATGTTCACTTCACATATAACCGGGTGAATATGAGGAGGTTGTATCAAGCTATTGAAGCTGCACAGACTTTACAAGACAATCTTCTGTTTCCATCAGAATCAACCAAACGGACATTGGTTAAAAATGCTCCGATTGTGCCTTGTACCGGCACACTGAATGTGGAACAGATACATTCTGTCGAGATGATACTTGCTTGCAAGGGAGCTCCTCCCTATGTGATTTATGGCCCTCCTGGCACCGGTAAAACCATGACTTTGGTGGAATCAATTCTACAGATATATATGACAAGAAAAAATGGTCGGATTCTAGTATGTGCGGCTTCAAATAGTGCTGCGGATCATATATTAGAGAGACTTATCAGTAATGAGAATGTGAAAGTTAAAGAGAGCGAAATATTTAGGCTAAACGCTACTAGTCGTCCCTATGAGGATGTTCTACTTGATCATATTCGCTTTTCCTACTTCGAGCTGTCTGTTTTCAAGTGTCCTCCTTTGGAAGCTCTCAACCGCTATAGAATTATCATATCAACTTATATGAGTTCAACTCTACTTTATGCAGAAGGTGTGAAGCGTGGCCATTTCTCCCACATTTTCCTTGACGAGGCTGGCCAAGCCTCGGAACCAGAAAGCATGGTTCCTATAGCTAACTTTTGCCGAAAGGAAACGGTTGTAGTCCTTGCTGGAGACCCAAAGCAGCTTGGTCCAGTTGTATTTTCAAAAGATGCGGAGTCTCTTGGATTGGGAAAATCTTATCTTGAAAGGCTTTTCCAGTGTGAATCATACTGCAACGAAGATGCTAATTTTGTAAAAAAGTTGGTTAGGAATTACCGTTGTCATCCAGCAATTCTCGATCTCCCTTCAAGGCTTTTCTACGAAGGTCAGCTGATTGCATGTAAAGATGATAAATCTTTGTCAATAATTTCAAATTTGGATTTCTTTCCAAATAAAGAATTTCCGGTCCTATTCTTCGGTATCCAGGGATGTGACGAGAGAGAAGGCAATAATCCGTCATGGTTTAACAGAATCGAAGTAAGCAAAGTTGTTGACATCATCAATAAGTTAAGAGGAAGCTCTGATCTAAACGAGTCAGATATTGGAGTAATAACACCATACCGCCAGCAGGTTCTCAAGATCAAGAAAGTGCTCGAAACCTGGGACTTGCTAGATGTAAAAGTTGGCAGTGTGGAACAATTTCAGGGCCAAGAAAGGGAAGTCATTATTGTGTCTACGGTAAGATCAACAGTCAAACACAATGAGTTCGACAGAACTTACTGTCTGGGATTTCTAAGCAATCCAAAAAGGTTTAATGTTGCGATTACCCGGGCCAAATCATTGCTCATCATTGTCGGAAATCCACACATCATTTGTAAGGTATAAATGCATATATGCCCTAATTCGAGTTCAGATTTTTACGGAGATCATCATTGAGCAGTTAAACATTTCAGAAATTGATGTGTTAATGTTGAAATTTGCAGGATCCTTACTGGGAAAAACTGTTGTGGCATTGTGATGAAAATAACTCATATCAGGGCTGCCCCCCACCAGAAAGGGTGAACCATGAGTTTGAAGAGTCATGTTCTGAGACTGGATTAAGTAACGAAGTAGAAGGTTCAGGTTGGAATGATGGGACATGGGATTGTTAATATGAAGCAAAAGCTGGTCTCGACTATGTTGCTTGGATTTTTTTTGTTCTAAAAATTTTTTCTTGAAATGTTTGCATACTAAACTTGTGTTCGACGTGTACCTGTACATGGAAAAGCTTAGAAAGTGAAATATCAAACGCAGTCGTATTTTGACATTCACGTTCATGTCCGAGTAATATAGCTTTTGGGTTGTAACTAATGATGATATTTAGAATAGTTTTTTATAGCAAATCATATTCATATTTGACAGGAGGCTTAGAGAGCAACATTAAAACCATGTTTACAACTGTTTGATATATATATCTAAAACTACCTATAGTTAGGAGGATCAATAGGAGGATAAATGCGTTTTAACGTGTTTAAACCCATATCTTTCTACATAGGAATAATGTCAATGTTAACGATCTAAGATTTAGTTGGTAAATTTACTCACTTTTTTGTTAGCAAAATTCATTTTATTGATCTTAAAAATGGTAAACTATGGTCGCAAAATAAAAACCACCATGTTAAATTTAGACAATCTCACTAATTTTAAAGACAAGCAAAAAAGATAACAATATCATGCTTTTAAATTTTCCTTTAAAATAAGCTTGAAAGTTTTTAATTGGAACAACAGAGGTAATGGCTTGAAGACGAATACAAAAAAGACTAATAAATGAAGTCATGAAGATATGGCAAGCGAAGGGATGAAGATGATGATAGAGTTGTGCAGTAATGGTGATGAGCTGCATGAGCCAAGGGGTAATGGGTGCACCATTGGATTGTACGAGAGATTATACCAAGTCTCGTAGTTCGGGAATTTGGAGTAATGTCAAGTGCTAATGGGAATGCATTCAATCTATTGGTGCTACCTTCTTTCATCCATCAACTCTAATAAGGCTACTATTCTTAATCCAGGTTGTTTGAAACTTTTTAATTGCATGAATTAAATTTAAAAAAAAAACACACACACACACACACATAAATTATTTATATTTTGAAATGTATATTTTAAAATATATTATTTGGATGAAAGTTTTCAAATTTTTTACATCACTTTCTCTTTCTCATCAGTTGATTGGATCAGAAAAGAAAAGAAAAGCTACTATCAAGTTCTGCTTCCCATATACAAATAGTTGTGGTTTATTAGATAGAGTGTTAGTATTATTGAATTGCATTAATTTGTTAGAATAGAATAATTAGATATTTGAGATATAGGCTAATTTCTAAACTGGTAAAATTAGTAGGGTCAATATCTAAATAGTGAGAAAATAGATTTAGTTCATATAAGGGGTTTAAAAGGTTATTAAGCCAAAGGTATCTTAGCAATTAGACCATAGGTTTGAAAATTGAGGAGGGGACAATTACTCCAAAATCATTTTCACGATACTTAAAATTTTCTACTCAAAATTTCTCTCAATTTCAACTTCAATTATTGATTTCAATCTTTCAATTCCAACAAGGTAAGCAATATTTTGATAATTTCTTTCATTTGGTCAAATGTTTTAAGTTTGATTCAACATTTCTCCTTTCAAAAATTACTTCCACGTCAATCTGGAGAGGTTTTGGGAATTTAATGATTCTTGATGAAAATTTATTTGAGATTTAATGTTTTGAGGTTCTGAAGATAATTTAAACTACTAGGAATCAATATTTTTTCAAGAAAATCAAGCATGTTCTCTTTTCCTTGTCAGTTAGGTTAGTTTTAAGCTAGAGAGAGAAAACTTTGATTTTGTGTTTTTGTGTAGTTTTCAAATTAAATTCATAGTGTTTTTAAGTTTCGAATGTTATTAGAACAAAGAATTTCAAATTCAATTAGAGTTCTAGTCAAGCTTTAGTGAGTTACTATTAATGAGTTCTACAGAGAGAAAATGAGAAGAGTAAGGTTCTTGATAATTTCTAGGTGAGTTTTGGTCTTTGGATTATAGTTAAACCAATAGAAATCAATTTTAGCAAGGTTAGGTTAAGTATAAAATAATTCTCTTATGAGATTTTTGGAAGCGACATGAGCCTCTCGGTTTTTCTTCGAATTGCATCACCTTAATAACTTTAGTGTTTAAATTGTTGATTAATGTTTTACAAACTTATTTTTATTGTTTTGGTATGAATTGAAGCTAAGGAGGTTGGCGAGGCCTCTAAAGCTTATGGGAATGAGAAAGTAGGAGAAGCGTGACAGTTTCGGTTTTTACTCTTTAATTTTTTATTTTACTTTGTATTATCTTAAGTTGAATGCTTAGGTTGTTGAATAAACTATATGATTAAGTTGATTTTTGGTTGAATAGAATTGGTTAAGATGCTTAATGAAATTATTAAATATGTTTTAATTGTTTAAACAATTTTGAAATGTATTCGGATATAGTTGACAGATATTGAGCTTTTTGATCTTGTGTGTATTGTCGGGTTTGTTTAATGTACCCAAGAGTTAGTATGTTTGGAGAATATATTGATGGAGACTTATGTATATTTTGGTGTGTTTAGAGGGTACATTGTTGTGCTTTGTATATTTTTGTAATGTGTTTGGTTGAAACGCATGAAATTTTGTTATTCTATATGGTGTGTCTAGATTTATCTTTGTATCTAGACAAAATTTTCATGTTTGATTAATAGAGACTATGCTCTAATGATGTTTAATGTTGTAAATGTTACTTAAATATGAAATGGCATATGATATTGCAAATAAGCGTTGACTTCATGATATTGATGAGATTTGCTTAATAATGAAATGATGGATATTGATGAAATGTTATGATGCTTTAACGTTAAGTTCATGTTATTAACTAATATGTTTTTGACTAATGTAATATATAAATTATTATTGGAAACTTTTAAAGCATCATTAAGCTTGATGGCAGATATTTGGTCTATGTGCAGGTTCCAATTAATGTTTTGTTTTTTGTCGGGGTCGAAAAATTTCGGTTTTGAGTCGGTTTTTTTTAATTGAATCGTTTCGTAAAATTAAATTAAAGAGTTTATGAGATAAATATGGAAATAGAGAGGAGAATCATTAATTAAATTATTAGTAAAGTTAGTAATTATTGCAAAAGGATTTAAGTGTGAAGGTAGCAAAATTTAAGGAACTTGAGAAGGGATTAAATGAAGACCTTGAATGTAATTTGGCCATTACTTAATTTAAGTTAGTGGATGGTGTTGTTATAAACCATAGATCTCCATTAGTTTTTCTTATGTTAAGTTTAACCCTTAGATATGGATGTGTATAAAATATAAGCCTTTATTCTAATAGAAATTTATGAAGGATGAAAGGACAAGTTTCTCCACTAAGCTCTTTCCCAAACGGTTCATGAAAGAAAGAAAGGAAAAAGGAAAATCCTCTATGCGTCTTCTCACTGCCGTGAGCTCCTCCACAAAAGATAAGAAATTCTTGCTTGAATTTAGTTAAATTAATGGCTTTAAATGATAGACTTGAACATAGAAATTGAAAGGAAAATGTTTAAATGGATGTTGTTGGATGCTTATAAAGTTTAGAGAGATAAAGCTTTGATAATGTGTTTTTAGACTTAATTATTGATAGAAAATAATTTAGTACAAGGTAAGTAAACTAAAAATGAAGTTAAAATCAAGCTTCGTTAAGGATTGTTTTTTTGTAGCACTCCGCACCTAATTTGATTATTGAATTCGAGTACGAGATATTGCATTACGTTGTTGGAGTAATTCAAACTACCTTGATTTATTTAATCAACTTTAAATGAAAAACATGACTTAATTTCATATTTTATATACCATTATGCATTTAATCATGATTAGTTGGGCCCACATGTAGTGACCTAGGGTCGTATAGGATCAATTGCAAAGTCAATATTCAAATCTAAACTCAAATTATCAAAATTGAAGAGTTTGTCTCGAGACACACTTTCCCTGTGTTTTTTTTCTTTGAAGTATGATGTCTCATAATAATAGGGTATATGTCTCGAGACAATAATTCTTATTTTTGGAGACTTGCCTCTTGCTATTTTGAATCCTTAACTTCGATATTTGTTATCTTAAGATAATAATTCTCATATCTCAAAACATGTTCAATATGTCTCAAAATCATTACTTAAAAATATACAAATTAATCATTTTTATTGTTGATATATCGTAACTAAACATTCCAACATTTTAATAACCTAACAAAGTTAAACGAGTAAACTAACATTTATCATGCATAACAAATTATAACTCAAACAATTGAAACTCGTGAAAGAGAACCTTATAGGTCCATTTCTAATTGAGCATACCAAATCGGCCAAACTGACATTTAATCACCAAAATTAGTCTGGGAACATCCATTAACTATAACGAAAGAGCACACACTTAGTACAAGCTTAAAGTATATTTATATATTTATATAAATTTTTACTCTTAACATACCATGTCTAGGTATAATATTAATTAAGGTTTTTCTAATCTCACACAAATTGTTATGAAAGCTGTCGCGGTCATTAAAATATTTATATCTCAATTTACATGATTCGAAAATTATGTTTCGTCTTTTGTTCTTGAAACTAAGCTCGATGAAGTTTCTACGATGAAATTTTTGGAATTTTTATTTAATCCAATTGACACAGTTTATTCTTTAAATCTTTCCCTGTTTTGTTGCTAGATAGCACTAATCCTTCTTCACTAAAAATCTATTATCTTTCAGTATAAGTCTCGTATTAAAATACTGTTTGTTTCTTTTGAAAATAGGCTCATTAATATTTTATCCATATAAATTTCATCTCCTAAACATTTTTGTACAATTTATAATGATTTTTCAAAATTAGAACAGGAAAACCCGAATCATTCTGACCTTGTGCCAAATAAATTATTATATCACACAATCTTCAATTCCGTTGCTTATAATGTTTCTTATATGTGAAACTAGGCTCAATACCAGTTAATTCCATATTTTATTTAACCTCTAATTCGAACTCTACAATTTTTGGTGAATTTTCAAATTGAAACCATTGCTTCTGTCCAAAACTGTTTAGTGCTAATATTTACTTTTTCAAGAATCTTTGCATTAATTTTCATTTTGTCACACATAACCATTATAATTTTAATTACCATCCAATTTAATATTTATATCTCACTTATCATCAACATATAGCTTTAAAATAACTTATCTTATTTCAATTATAAATTTCACAACTTTTACAATTTAATCCTTAGCATAATGAGAATTCATCATCTAATATAATTTCACTATAAAATCATTTTGTAACTAATTCACTAACACTTAACATTTCATTTTAAACTTTCTAACATAATACTATTTCTCACACAAACTTTTGTACACTTTACAATTTAATCATTTTCCTACTACTTCATCGTATTAATTTAAATTCATACATATTATTTGCACATTCACAATTAATTTTATCAATTTAGTATACTCTATACTTGGTTTAAATTAAATAAAATAGAAATATTGAAGTACTTAGCTCAATTGCTTGTATTCTTTACAATTCCTTATTTTCTCTCTCCTCTAAGACAACCATGGATGCTTACCTTATAGAATTGATATAGCTACTACTCTTTTCTATTAATTTCATCTTCTACTTATAGAGAAAATTTGAAGGTTGGAGCTCAGTTGGCTAAGAAATGGTAAAAAGAATTAAATTGAAAGAAAAACAAAACTTAAGTTAATAGCCATGGTGGGTAACGTGAGAACCATGGGGTGATGGCTGATTTATAGTCCTTTTTCCTTCATTTCTCTCAATTTCTCTAAACTTTTCTATATAAAAATCTAATCAAAATATTTTTAAATTAATTATTTACACTTTGACCCTCCAATCATGTTTTGCCACAAATTTTAATTCTCAATTATCCTCTCCAATAATTACCATTTTTACCCCTTCACTTTTCTACAATTCCATGGATGATTCATATTTTCTTTTGGTAAATTTCCTTTTCTAGTCCCTCATTCTTTTCCCTTCAATTCCATTTAATCATTTTAACTTTAAAATTTATCACTTTAGTCCCAGTACTTTTCACTCTCTTACAATTTACTCAATACCCCGTATGTATTTCTCTTAATATGCATATTTTTCCTGTTGCCTTCAATACTTGTCTTTAATGTCTCATAACATTGATAGTTCTTGTTTTCTAACTTTCTCAAATTTTGATGGTTTATCATTTATTTTTCATTGTTCCGTACTCCGAAAATTTTGGGGATGTTACATTATTTCTTCAATTGAACCAATAAATACACAAAACATAATAGTTTCATGGAAGAACCAAATTGATCATTTCTTCAATTGAACCAATAATGCAAAACATATCACCATGAACAATGAAGACACCAAAACAGATTTGTAAATCTTTTCTTGCTCTTGCTTCTTAGCGTGCAAAAATCAATGCATTCTTCAATCTTCCTTATATCAATAAATGCTCATATTCTAAATTGACAACCTCATCACGCAAATCATCTATATTGTTGTTAGAATTAAGTGACCCGAATCCTTATTCAAATCAAATACAGTGGTAAAATAAAATAAAAGTAAAATCCCTATAGAATTATACTTCTTTTATTTTATTTTTAGAATAAGGTTTTTTAAACCTTATTAAACTCCATCTATTTGATATTGATTAGAATAAGGTGTGTCAATCTTACTACACTCCTATTATAATATGGTTTTACAAGCCTATAAATAGACATAGTCTACTCCTCTTGTAATCATTCGAATTCGACATAGTGAATTTTCTTCTCCTCTGTCCGTGGCTTTTTTCCCGAAAAGGTTTTCACGTAAAATCTGTGTATTCTTTATTTTTATTTATTTTTATTTTGTGATATATTGTCATTACCGACATTCTATTTTTAACAAATTGGTATCCAAGCTTTCGGGTTGTTCATCTCAATCACGGTAATGGCATCTTTGAAGTATGAAATTTTACTGTTGGATCGCAACACCAGATTCGCGTTATGAAAAATAAAGATGTAGGCATTTCTTGCACAGATGGACTTAGAGGAAACCCTGCTAGGGGTAGATAAGATGCCTTCAACATTGACGGAGGAAGAGAAGAAGCATAAGGATTGAAAGGCGTTAACACAGTTACATTTGTATTTGTCTAATGAAATTTTGCAGGATGTGATGAAGGAGAAGACCGTTGCTAGATTATGGAGGAGGTTGGAACAAATATGTATGTCAAAAACTCTAACTAGTAAGCTGCATATGAAGCAATGTCTTTATGCTCATCGTTTGGAGGAAAGTGTGTCTGTGCACGAACACTTGACAGTGTTTAAAGAAATTCTCTCAAATTTGGAGGCCATGGAGGTTTAGTATGATAAGGAAGATCTAGGGTTGATTCTACTTTGTTCGTTGCCCCCGTCTTATTCAACCTTTAGAGATACAATTTTATATAGCCGCGAGTCTCTCACAGTTGATGAGGTTTATGATTCTTTAACCTCGTATGATAAGATGAAACATCTTGTGGTTAAAACTGACTCTCAAGAAGAGGGTCTCATTGTTCATGGGAGACAAGATCAAAATGCTGATGATGATCGTGGAAAGATACATAAATGAAATCCTCGCGATAAATTTAAAGGTAGATCAAAGTCTTCAAACAGAGATAAAACTTGTAACTTCTGCAAGAAGAAAGGGTACATTAAATCTAAGTGTTATATGCTACAGAACAAGATCAAAAGGGAGGCTGCGAATGAAAATGGAAAACAACCAGAAAATTTTGGTAAGGCTGATGTTGTAGAAGACTGCAGCGACGGTGAACTTCTAGTCGCTTCTGTCAACAATTTTAAAGTGAGCGAGGAATAGATCCTTGATTCGGGCTGCACCTTCCACATAAGTCCCAATTGGGATTGGTTTAAAACTTACGAAATAGTGTCTGAAGGTGTTGTTTTGATGGGAAATAATGCTTCATGTAGAATTGCAGGTGTTGGAACAATTAAAGTTAAGATGTTTGATGGAGTTGTTAGAACACTTAGTGACGTACGACATGTTCTTGAATTGAAGAGAAATTTAATTTCGTTGAGTACTATTGATTCAAAAGGGTACAAATACACAGCTGGAAGTGGGGTTTTGAAGATTTCTAAAGGTTCCCTCGTTGTGATGAAAGGGCAGAGAAAGACTACCAAGTTATATTATAACACCCCAAACTCGGCCTAGACGTTATGGTCGAATTTGGCATGTCACATTGAAGTGCCTTTCGAAAATTAGACTTGTTGGTATAAATTCATTTCTAAGTTTTAAAAACCCTTTTATTATTTAACAAATCATCTAGCCAAAACGTTTGCCTTGTTATCTGCTATTGTTATAATAGGTTGATCTAAAATTGCGGAAGCTTTTAAAACTCTACTATTTAAATTTTGTGTCTTTAAAAATAGTAATTATTTTAAAAATTCGTCTTCTCCTAAACTAGCAGTTTAAAATAAGTAAGCAAAAGCCCAATTAAAAATTTAAACAAACATAAATGGCCTTATTACATAACCAAAAACCAACACAAACTTTAAATTTAATTAAAAGCAAGTGTAAAACAGCAGCAGTTGTGTGGCCCCCTTTGAGTCCCTCGCAGCACCAAATTGCCTAAGGCTAAGGATTACCTGTACAGTTAAAAGGAAAGGGTGAGTTTACGAAAACTCAGTGTGTAATCCCCTATCAATCAAACAATATACAACATACAAGAATGAGCCAGTGCACGAGCCCTATTCAAGAATAAAGATAGTGTGGGCCTTATCCCAATCTGATAATATGTGGGCCTTAGCCTAATACAGTAATAGTACAATGCAATAATGCAACCCATCCTAATCCAGCTAACACACCACTCCGTACCACCAACACACCATGTGGGGATAAAATTGACCCACCCAGCCAATACACCAATATCGCAGCAAAGCTGCCAGTAACATTATACTACCTCCATAACAGTATCCCAACCCTATGCAATATGCAGAATGTCATACTCAATCATAGTCATACATATCATAGAGCAAATCAGTTATACATAACATAAGGCCATATCAGTCATTTTATCTCCTAGGGGTATAACAGTCATTTTACCTGATGGGGGTATTTCGGTCATTTATTGACCTTATGAAAGGTTTGCAGTCGCCTTGAGCGACTCAGGTAACCTTAATGCTCAAAATAGTGTAAATGGGCTCAAGGCCCATTACTCGGCCCAAGTGGGCCCACATGTTCGTGCGGCTCGCTCAGCCTAGAATTCGCAACAATTATGTGATCTATATCACCCAGTCCAGTATTTGCCACAATTCGTACATTTCATCCGTGTAGGTCCCATGAGCCTATTGAGCCCACACGGCCCATTTTGGCCTAAGCCCATGAAAAATGCTTATGGAGGCCTCTACAGTCTATCGCCCATGTTTCACAGGTTGGGCTTACCACACGAGTGATCGCACGCCTGTGTGGTCTCAAACGTCGTATTTTTGGCTTTTCGACTTTTTACCATTTTACGATTGCAATGGGGTGTTTACAGACCTGATTATGAAGATGCACTAAAATCTACGAGCACCAAAACCTATATTCATACAAAACTTCCCATTAGTCGCTAAACAAAAGGGTTAATCTCCCTTTTACACCTTAAATCAAAACACTTGCCTCGATTATCAAATGTCGCTTAGCCTACTAATATCACTGGCGAAGGTTGACTACAATCTCTTTCACGGATATCTGCATTGCAAACGGATTATTAAACAAGATTGTTTATTCATGTGGTTTAAATCCACTCATGAACTTACAGAAACACAGAAGGCACTCGGCCTACACTTAGAATGCTACCCTACATATCTGCCTTTGATCGAAAGATGAGAGAAAGGTTTTGACGACTTGATATTACTTGATAATCCTTCACTCCTCGAGAAGTTCAAACCATCAGAGAAGAGTTGTCAAGCCGAAAAAAAAATTGAAGAGATGAAAAGGGAGAGAAGGTAATATTCGACAAGCAATTGATCAAAAGAGGTAGAGGAAGAAGAGCAATTTGGACAAAAGATGCAACACGAACTACTTCAACACTATTTGGTCAAGGTATAGAAAAGTAGAGAAGTGAAAAGAAGCAACAAAGAGAAGAGGGGAAGAAAAATAAAAAGAGAATTCGGCAGAGGGAATCCAAAAAGCTATTCGGCCAACACAAAAAGGAATAAAAGGGATGAGCAAAAAGGGATATCAAATAAACCCGAGAGGTACACTAAGTGTTAGCAAAATTCGACACCAAAAGCCAAAAAGTGAAAAGATTACTGACCAATACCGAAGCAAACAGAGAGAAAACAACCCTCCAAAACCCCAAAATTGACTACCCTAGTACCTAATGACCAAATTCGGCACACACACTCCTCAATACCCTACTTCCATGATTTTCTCCTAAAATCCCTCCCTTTATCCCTTATTGAATCACTCCACCAATTTCTCTTCAACTCCCTCAACAAATCCATTCAAATTCCATTCAAACTCTCCTTAGCTGTGTTTCAGTCCCATTCCACTACCTACACAGCTCAAGTAGCAAAATAAATACTCCATTGCACAACCCAGGACTTGAACCTTAGACCTCACAGTTACAGAACACGCCACCTTGCCACTAGACCACAAGCTATTTTTGTGTCATAAAACAAACACTATTATTTATAAGGCCTATATGTCAGTGTCCAGATTCATTTGAAATCAAAACCAAAAATTCTACAGAAGCTAAGACTTGAACCCAGGCTTCTCAAACACTCCCATACACACCCAAATCACTTAGCCATTAAAGCAAACAAGCAACTTGTGTCATATCATGCAAAAATTAAAGACTTTAATTTTTGGGCCGTTACAACTCTTCCCCCTTTAATAAAATTTCGGCCTCAAAATTTACCTGGTCAGAATAGATGAGGGTATTATTGTTGCATCGCCTCTTCGGGTTCCCACGTGGCCTCTTCTGAACTATGATTACGCCAAAGTACTTTGACTAGTGGAATAGATTTCTTCCTCAGTACCTTAACCCCACGGTCCAATATCTGCACTGACTCCTCCTCGAAGGTCGGATCTTGCCTAACCTCGATCTCCTCGACTGGTACATATGTGTGGGATCAGAGCGATAATGCCTCAGCATAGAGACGTGGAACACATCATGAATCTAGTCTAATTCTGGAGGTAACTTAAGTTGATATGCGACCGGTCCTACACGCTTTAGTATACGGTAATGCGTAATGAACCTAGGGCTTAGCTTTACCCTTCCACCCAAACCTCAGTATCTTTTTTCATGAGGAGACCTTGAGAAACACAAAGTCCCCCACAGAATACTCAATCTCATGGTGTTTAAGATCCGCGTAAGACTTTTTCCTATCAGATGCTTCCTTCAATTGGTCTCAAATCAGTTTTACCTTATCTTCGATATCAGAAACTAACTCTGGCCCCAGAACTCACTGCTCGCCCAACTCAGTCCAACAGGTAGGAGTATGACACCTACGACCATATAACGCCTCGTACGGTGCCATTTGAATACTGGACTGGTAGCTATTATTATATGTGAACTTTGCTAGCGGTAATAGTCTTCCCAGTTGCCTCGGAAATCTATTACACAACACCTTAACATGTCCTCTAGTATTTGAATCACCCTTTCCGATTGAACATCTGTCTGGGATGAAACGCAGTACTAAAATCCACTCTTGTACCCAAAGCCTCGTGTAATTTTTTCCAAAAATGAGATGTAAATCGAGGATTTTTATCTGATATAATAGAAATCGGTACCTCATGTAGTCTTACTATCTCAGCCACATACAGTTTAGCAAATTTCTGCAAAAAGTAATCAATACAGACTGGTATGAAATGGGCAAATTTAGTCAATCAATATACAATAACCCATACCGAATCCTTCTTAGTAGGCATTAAGGGTAGCCCACTCACAAAATACATGGTTACTCTCTCTCACTTCCAAAGTGGAATTTTAATTGGCTATAGCAACCCTGAAGGTAACTGATGTTCAGCCTTCACTTGCTGGCAAGTTAAACACTTACTTACAAAATTAGTAACTTCATGCTTAAGACCAAGCCACCAATATAACTCACAAAGGTCACGGTACATTTTATTCCCGCCGGGATGCATAGCATAAGGACTACTATGCGCCTCTCATAGTATAGACTACCTCAAATCATTATCCTTCGGTACACAGACTCTCTAACGAAAGCACAGTACCCCTTCGCTATTCAGCCCAAAATCTGAAGTTTCCCTATGCTCAACCTGTCGAAAATGAGGAACCAGAGACTCATCCAACAACTGTTTGCCATTAATCTATTCAGTCCACGTCGGTCTAACTTGTAGCTCAGCCAACAGCTACCATCATAAAAGAAGCTAATACGAGCAAACATTGAAATCAGATACAACCCTGCGGCTTAGTACATTAGCTACCACGTTAGCCTTACCTGGGTGGTACTCAATTGAGCAATCATAATCCTTAAGCAGCTCTATCCATTTTCGCTACCTAAGATTTAGCTCCTTCTGAGTGAGGATATACTTAAGGCTCTTGTGATTTGTGTAGATAGTACATTTCTTACCGTATAGATAGTGCCTCCAAATTTTTAGTGTGAATACCACCGCGGCTAACTCCAAGTCATGAGTAGAGTAGTTTGCCTCATGAGGCTTAAGCTGACGAGAAGCATAAGCAACCATCTTACCCTTCTGCATCAGCACACAACCCAAACCAACGTGTGATGCATCACTATAGACAGTGAATTCCTTTCCAGACTCTGGCTGTATCAAGACAGGGGCCTAAGTCAGAACTTTCTTCAATTTCTTAAAACTTTATTGCTGCTTATCAGTCCAATTAAATGGTACCCCTTTACGCAACAACTTAGTCAGAGGTGCAGTAATGAAGGAAAACCCCTCAACAAAACGTCTGTAATACCCTACCAGACCCAGAAAACTTCGAATCTCAGACACAGTCTTAGGTGGTTTCCAATCCAGTACGACTTCAATTTTTCGAGGATCAACCCTAATCCCTTCAGCAGATACCACATGACCCAGAAATGTCACTTCTCGCAGCCAAAACTCACACTTGCTTAACTTAGCGTACAACTGTTTCTCCCTTAAAATCTGCAGAACAATTCAAAGATGAGCATCATGTTCATCCTCGGTTCTCGAATATGCCAAGATATCATCTATAAACACCACAACAAACCAATCTAGGTAAGGCTGGAATACTCAATTCATCAAGTTCATGAAGGCAGCTGGTGCATTCGTCAGTCCAAACGGTATCACTAGGAACTAGTAATGACTATAATGAGTCCTAAATGCAGTCTTATACACATCAGCCTCTTTAACTCTTAGTTGATAGTACCCAGAACAAAGATCTATTTTAGAGAAAACTGAAGCTCGTTGCAGCTGATCATATAAATAATCTATCCTCGGCAAAGGATGCTTATTCTTGATAGTCAGTTTATTCAGTTGTCGATAGTTGATGTAGATGCGCATGAACCCATCCTTATTCTTTACGAACAACACTGGTGCTCCCCACGGAGACACACTAGGTTGAATGAATCCTCGATCCAACAATTTTTAGATTTGAGCTTTTAACTCCACCAGCTCATTCAGTGCCATCCTATAAGGGGCAATGGACACTGGAGCTGCTCCTTGTAGGAGCTCAATACCAAATTCAACTTTGCGGCTCGGAGGCAACCCAAGAAGCTCATTAGGAAATACATCAAAAAAATCCTTAATTGTTCTAATATCTCCAACAGAAGGACCCTCTGAATCAGATACACCAATATAGGCTAGAAACGCCTCACAACCCTTGCGAACCAATTTTTCGGCCCTTAGTGCAGAGACACATTAGACGAAAAGTCCTTTCGCTCTCCAATCATAGCCACCTCCTCATCCTCAGTAGTCTTTAATACCATACACTTAGCAACACAATCTAAACTTGCACGATGTTTAAACAACCAATCCATCCCCAAGATTAGGTCGAATTCACCAAACGGTAGCTCCATAAAATCTACTGAAAATACAACTCCTTGAACCTCTAGGGGTACATCTCTGAACAACTTGTCTACTCTTACTGTCTGTCCCAGCAGATTTAACACAGTCATCTTATTACCAGTCCTCTCACAGATGATACCCAAGGTGCCAGACACAGTGCATGCAATGTATGAATGCGTAGACCCTATATCAATTAAAGCAGTGTAAGGTACATTATGAATTAGGAACGTACCGGTTATAACATTTGGAGCATCTCCATCCTCTTGACGACGAGCAGCATAGACTAGTGTTGGCTGCCTTGTCTCAATATTACCAGCACTTCTATCTGCCGCCCTATGACCTCGACTCACACCATTTCCACTTCTAGCCTGCCCACGAGCTCTCGGTGGCTACTGACCTCCTCTCACTAGTTGAACAAAACCCTGACTTGTAGCTTGCATCTAAATAGGCCTCTAAGGATAATTCTTGACTTGATGCTCCCTAGACCCACATCTGAAACATGCCCCAATCTTTTTCCAGCACTCACCCAGATAATGTCTCCCACAACTAGCACAAGGCTATCGTCTTACAACAGGAACCCTAACTCGAACTGGCCCATCAAGCCTGGCCATCTTTTTAGGCATTCCAAATTAACTCGAGGGCTCTGAATCCCTCTTATATCTGCCCCTATCCTTCTTATGGTTCTGGCGCTCAGAGCGCTTCACGTGCTCAGCGATTTTTGCCTTTTCTACTAGGACAGCAAAATCTCGCTCCCTCTGCAGAGCTATCAAGACTCGCAACTCATCTCAGAGGCCATCCTCGAATCGCACACAGTATTCATATTCAGTCGCCACTATCCCACAAGCATAGCGACTCAGTTGCAGGAACTTTGCCTCATATTCTGCCACAGTTTTATTCCCTTGGGTCAAGCTTTGAAATTCCCTTCTTCGGGCGTTCACATAACTTGTGCCCACATACTTTCCTTGGAATGCCACCTTAAAGAAATCCCACGTTAACCGGTCGACCTGAGTACCATTCTCTCACGGTAAGCCACCACTGATAGGCTTCATCTCGTAGTAAAAACACTGCACCTTTTAGTTTTTGCTCAGAAGTGTAGTCAAGGTCGTCCATTATTCTCTCTGTGGCTTCCAACCAGTATTCAACCACATTAGGGGCTACTCCAGAAATACCCCTAAAGATTTTTACTCCATTCGATCGGAGTCATTCTGAAATCGACCCACGGTCCACAATACCAGCACTGGTCCCTGTGACCCTTTCCAGAATACAGAGCATAGCTTGAGATAGTGCATCATCCCCAGCCGCTCGATCGTATGATCCCGACTCAGTCACCGGTGAAGCTGGTGCCTCCCTAGCCTCAACATTGGGCATGTGGCCTAATGCCGAAGACCTAGCCCTAGCACTTTCTCGGCCTCTATTGCGACCTCGTATACCCCTTCCGTGAGTACCTCTAGTGCTCATATAAAGTAATGTGTTATTTGTTTACGAAGTTTTATGCATTAGTTTGTAATTCCAGTAATTATCAACAGATGTCTTATGAAAAGCAGTAATTAGAGTTTTTTTTCGCAAATCAAAGTCTCTCTACAGTTTCCAGTTTCCTACAGTCTCAGTTTACTCTAAATGAAGAGTTTCAGTACAATCCTATTATCCATAGTAATCTCTCAGTGTATTTCAGTTAAAGTAGTCTACAATATAAAGAAAACTTACGGATTCGACGCTGGAGACTCGGTGTGCCACACTTGTAAACCTTCCAAAACACTTCAAAAATAATTTTCTAAAAATTTCAAATATTTTGAAAACCTATTCCACAGCCGAGTTTTGTAACCTGGCTCTGATACCACTAAATGTAACACTATAAACCCAGTCTAAACGTTATGGTCGAATCTGGCATGTCACATTGAAGTGCCTTTAAAAAAATAGACTTGTTGGTATAAATTCGTTTCTAATTTTTAAAAACCCCTTTATTATTATTTAACAAATCATCTAGCCAAAATATTTGCCTTGTTATCTACTATTGTTATAATAGGTTGATCTAAAATTGCGGAAGCTTTTGAAACTCTATTACTTAAATTTTGTGTCTTTGAAAATAATAATTATTTTGAAAATTCGTCTTCTCCTAAACTAGCAGTTTAAAATAAGTAAGCAAAAGCCCAATTAAAAATTTAAACAAACATAAATGACCTTATTACATAAACAAAACCCAGCACAAACTTTAAATTTAATTAAAAGTAAGTGTAAAACAACAGCAGTTGTGTGGCCACCTCCGAGTCCCTCGCAGCACCAAATTGCTTAAGGCTGAGGAATTACCTGTACAGTTAAAAGGAAATAGTGAGTTTACGAAAACTCAGTGTGTAAGCCCCTATCAGTCAAATAATATACAACATGCAGTAATAGTCTGGGCCTGAGCCCTATTCAGTAACAGTACAGTGACCCTTTGCAGATATCTAAACAAATCCTCGGACACAACATCATCTTCAGCTTACCAATTACCGCCCTAAAAAATGGGCGTGTGCCACACACGACCACCACACATGGTCTACATAAATCCCACAAAGTCGTGTGCCACACACAGCCTAGCACACAGCCGTGTGCCAGGCCGTGTAAAAACTGGGTAGTTTTGCAACAGCCTCTGTTTTACTATTTCAATCAAATTTCTAAGGGATTTTTGGGCATTTTCACACTTCTGATAGTTGAGGTGATAACCCGCACAATCAACACGCCCCAAAACCTATAATAACATTAAAACCAACTAAATAAATCACAAATTCAACTCGATTCCACATCAATAAACACCCATTTCTTATATCAAATAGTTTCAAAAATGAGTTCACTCACTTACTCACCACCAACAATGATTGAAGACAACGATTACCCCACCGGAGGGTCTTGATTCATAATTTCTTCGCCTAAGATATAAACCGAGTAAACACTTATTAGCGTATAATACGAAAATAAACATTATAAATCATTCCTAACTAAAATAAATGATGAGTAAACCATGAAAAAAATACAATGAACTTACCCAACGATAGCCTTACAATGAAACCAAAAGCTCTACCCAAAATCTACACAAAATTCGCAGTAAGAGAGTAAAACAAAACAACCTTCCCAAATTAAAAAAAAAACTAAAAGAAAAACAAAGAAAATTGGAAGAAGAAAAACAAAGGCAAGAAAAGAGGTTGAGGAAAATAACATGAAGAGCAAAAAAGGGGTGGGTTTTGGGCAGTTACAAAAGAAAAATAAATGTAATCTGATGAAATCCAAAAATAAAAATAAATAAGATAAAACAAATAAAAACCACTAGTTTGATCCCAATCCCAACTATCCAATTCTAACAGAATTTAAGTAGAACTCTAACATCCATACAAGCCCAAACAAAAATTATTCCACAATCACATACAATAAGATTCGAGCATAGGACCTCCAATTAGTCAAACACCTAAACATTGAACCACTAAGCTCATCATTATCATAACCCAACAAGGAAAATAATTTAAGCCCTAAAGCTTAAACTTACCTTAATGCTAAAATTTTATGGAAAAACCAAAACAAGGAAATTGAACTTAGGACTTAAAACTCACATCCAAGGTACTCAACCACCATACCAAATCAAATTATTTAACAAAAAATAGATTCAAAAAGTCCCAAAATTTGGGACGTAATATGTCCAATGCTGAAATGGAAATCAAATTTTGCCTAAAAGACGGTACAAAGTCTCATTCAAATTCAATTTAAATCTAATTTTTAACAACAAAAACAACAACAACAAAAACAACAACAACAACAACAACAACAACAACAACAACAATCTAAAAGTGTAACGCCCCAAAAATGTATATTTTTATTTTTGTAAAAATCTGACACAAATATCTTTCCGCTTCAGTGGTTAAGTGTTCTAGGTGTGTGTATGAGGTCCCAAGTTCAAGCCATGCCTTCGGCGAAAGTTTTGAATTTTTCTGAGTAAAGCCTCACTCTGTTTCAGTAGGCTTGTATTTGTTTGGTTGTAATAATATAAAAAAATGGGCCTGCTAGTCTGGTGGTTAGGTGGAGTGCTAATATGCTGGTGGTCTTGAGTTTGAATCCTCGTGCATGCAGGGGAGTTATTTTTTTGTTATCTGTTCCATGTGGGAGTTTGAAGGGAAGTAAAATACTGAAGTGTTTGAGTGAAGTTTGAATTCGGTTGTTGAGGGAATGTGGTGGACGGTTTTTGGGGAGTTTGAAAGATAGTGGGAGTGTGGTGGACTATTTGTAAGAGAAAAATAAGGGATTAAGGGTGGTTATCGAATATTCTGTTAGTCTTTTCTTTTTATTTTTTTCAAAAAAATATGCACGTTTTCCCTTCCATTCTCCCTGCCGAATTTTCCTCTGTCGTTTTTCTTTCTTTTTATGTTAGCAAATCCCTTTTTCTTCCTTTTATTGTTTTGACCAAGACGTGTCTCCTTGTTCGAGATTCTGTTTGATCGCTGCGTTTTTCCTCGTTTCGTAAGTGGCATAAGTTATTGTATTTTTGGCATTTGATTACCGACTGAAGGTTGTGATTTTCTATTTTGGATAGTAGACAATCGAGAAAAATGGAGTCTTCCTCGTGTCACCTTGTAATTGAAATCACTAAAGGTGTGGGGTAAGCATTGGTCGCTTAATTAAAGCTATGGTCGTTCGTATTCGCATTTTAAAAACTCGTTTAAAATTTGAATCTATGTTTGGGAATGTCAATTCTAGGTTCTGGGTGTCTTGAGAGTGTCTCCACGTCAAACCGAAACCAGGTGTCTACCCGAAACGCAGAAAATGAGATTCAACGAAAAGCAAAAATTACTTGCTGTTCGGACAGCAGAAGTAGGCTAACTTTGAAAAATCACCAGAAATTGTGAAAATCAAATTAGAAAATGAAAAAGTATGGAATTAAATCTTATTGAGTCTAGTTTCTCATAAAAGAAATGGTGTAAGTAATGGAATTGTAAATTGTGAGATATAATAAGTTTTGTAAGACAAGGTCAGAATGAATTCGGGTTCCTCTGTTCTGACTTTGGAGAATCATCAAAAATTGGAGAAAAATAATTAGGAGTTAAAATTTACATGTTTAAATTATTAATGAGTCTATTTTCAATAGAAACAAATGGTAATATTATCCAAATTTTGTACTAAGAGATAATTAATTTTTAGCAAAGAAAGGTCGAAGCTGTCAGACAGCAGAACAGAGGTAAGATTGAAGATTTTACTGTACTTATTGGCTGGACCAAAAATTCTAAAAATTTTATGGTAGAAAGGTATTTGAGTCTAGTTTCAAAGACATCAACCAGACCTTAATTTGGAATTCTGTAGCTTCAGATATAAATAATTTAGTAACAGTGACTCAAGTAGACAACTTTGAAGGAACATATAAGTAAATAGTGAAAACATATTTATATATTTAGCTTGCACGGATTACATTAAAAATAGCCATGCAGCCAAGGCCAATTTGGGCTGAGTGGGCCCACACAGGCAGACCACATAGGCGTGTGAGCCCATTTTCACTGAATTGATTGCTAAGGTTGCGCAAGTCGCCCAAGTCGACTGTGAACCTATTGTAGGGTACGAACTAACTGTTTGATTTATATATGTGTTGAGCATGATGATAGTATGCTTGTATACTGAACTGGTTATATGTACTGATGTCCTGAGATAGCATGTCATGACTTGTATGTTGCATTGCATGGGGTTGGGTTAATTATATTAGGAGGAAGTGTACTGAAAGGCTCTTAAGCGTAACATACTGGCAACTCAGCTGCAAATTACTGTTTTGTGCCACATTCGATATTACCTAGAGTGTAGGGATAGGTGGGTTGATTTGATCCCCACATGGAGTGTAGAGTTGGACAGAGATGGTGTGTAGAGGCTGGTTGGGTAGGACTTTGTTATTGAATAATGTATGACTGCTACTGATACTGTGATGGGATAAGGCCCTACTGCATATTTGATACTGTACTGAGATGGGCTATGGCCCAAACTGTTACTAATATTGCAAAAGGGCTTAGGCTGATGACTGTTTTAACTGTGCACTGTGATTTGCTATTGTTTGTTTTCTATGGGATTACACACTGAGTTTTCATAAACTCACCCATTTTATTTAAATGTGCACAGGTAATCCCCAAATCTAAACTGATCGGTGCGACGGAGGACTCGGCGGTGACCACGGTTTTAAACTTTCATGGTTTTAACCCATATTTACGATAATTGGTTTTATTTCTATTCTATTTTTGCTGGCTATGTTTTTGGGTTGTAATTGGACTTTCAGACTTTAGTTTTGGGTTTTAATTATCTTTACCTTATAGATTACAATTGCTAGTAGTAGAAAACCTCAGTTTTCAAAAGAAACAAATGTTTTTCCTAAACGCACGATTGTTTAATCTATTTTAAAAGCTTCCGCAAACGAATAACATTTTGAAACTATCGATTAAATGAGCAACATAATTTTGGAACTAATAAGATATTAAGATAACGCGACGACACGATTTTCAAACACCCTATCATGTGACATCGCTAGATCCGGCCTTAACGTCTGGGTCGGGTTTGGGGTGTTACATTTAGTGATATCAGAGCCAGGTTGCAAAACTTGGCTGTGGATTATGGGTTTTAAATTTAGTCTTTGAACAATTAGTTTTTTAAATAATTTGAAATAGTTCTACTGAGTATGTAGTGTACCGAGTCTCCGGCGTCGATCCTATAAGTGTTCTGAAACTGATATATGTTATGATATGCTGAAACTACTGTAGGTAGTATACTATGAAGGCACTCTAGATAGTGTATATTGAGACTGTAACAAAACTGATAGAGACCACGATTTATGAAAATCACTCTGAATTACTGAAATTGTTTACATAAAACATCTACTAGTAAATACTGAAACTAAAACTGATGCATAAAAATTCGTAATAAAGATAAATTCGAATATACATGAGCGCACAAGGTATTCGTGGACGTGGTACTCGAGGCCGAGGTAGAGGCCGTAGGGGGTTTAAAAATTTTGGGTAATTTAAAAAATTTGGACACGAGTGAAACGCTAGTGTCGCCTGCTACTGAGACTGAGTCTTATGATCACATGGCTGGGGATGACGCACTGTCTTAAGCTATGTTGAGCATATTAGAGAGGGTCACTGGGCCTAATACTGGATCTGGGTGTCGTGGGTCGGTTACGAAATGACTCCGGTTCAATGGAGTTGAGCTCTTTAGGAGTGTCACTGGGGTCGCCCCTAATATGGCCGAGTACTAAATTGAGGCCACGGAGAGGATAATGGATGATCTGGATTGCACCTCCGAGCAAAAATTTAAGAAGGGCACTCAGCCTGAACGTTTGACCTGGGAGTTCTTTAAGACTGCCTTCTAGGGGAAGTATGTGGAAGCTAGTTATGTGGACTCTTGTAGGAGGGAGTTCCTGAATCTAACACAGGGAGATCGACCAGTGGCTGAGTATGAGGTCGAATTCCTATGACTGAGTCGTTATGCAAGAGGTATGGTGGCGACTGAGTATGAGCATTGTGTCCACTTTGAGGATGACATTAGATATAATTTAAGAGTCCTGATAGCTCTGCAGAGGGAGCGTGATTTTTCTTCACTGGTTGAGAAGGTGAAGATCTTTGAGGAGGTTAAGCGCACTGAGCGCCAAAACCGCCATAGGGAGAGAGGTAAGAATAAGAGGGATTTGGAGCCCTCGAGTTCTGTGTAGAGGTCTAAGAAAAATGCCCGAGCTGATGGGACAGTTAGAGCTGGGCCCCTTGTTAATGGTACTAGACTGCGCCATGTGTCGACTATGGTAGACGCCATCAGAGCGAGTGTTGGAGAAGGACTGGGGCGTGTCTGAGGTGTGGATCATTGGATCATTGCATTAGGGAGTGTCCGTTAAGGACCGATCAGATGCAATCTCAGGGTACTGGTGCTGCACAACCAAAGAGGGTAGCACAGCAGCCACCTAGAAGCCGTGGTCAGGCTAGGGGTGGTAATGGCATGGGACGTGGGCAGAGAGCACCAAGCAGAAGTGCTAGACAGGCTGAGGCAAGACAGTTGGCCCTAGTTTATGCTACTTGTCGCCGAGAGGAGAAAGATGCTCTGGACACTGCATTGATATATATAATATCTACGCATTCCTATGTTTCCTGTTCTGTTCCCAAAAACCTAGGGATTTCGGTTGAGAGTACTTCTAGTGAAGTGACAGTGCTGAGCCCGTTGGGGCAATCAGTTAGAGTTAGCAAATTGTACAGGGATGTTCCTTTAGAAGTTTAAGGGACAGTATTTTTGGCTGATTTAATGGAGCTTCCATTTGGGGAGTTCGATATGATATTGGGGATGGACTGGTTGGTCAAGCATCGTGTCAGTTTGGATTGTGCGGTTAAGAGGGTCGTATTGAGAACTGAGGAGGGTAATAAAGTAGTTGTGATTGGAAAACATTAGAATTACTTGGCTAACGTGATCTCTGCACTAGCAGTTGAGAAACTGGTTCGCAAGGATGTGAGGCGTATTTGGCCTACATAAGTTTTTTCGCTTCTGGGAACTTTACTGTAAAGGACATCAGAACTGTGAGGGATTTTTCGGACGTCTTTCCTGATGAGCTATCGGGTTTACCTCTGAATCGAAAAGTGCAGTTTGGGATTGAGCTTTTTCCTGGTACAGCTTTGGTGCCTATCGCTCCCTACCAAATGGCACTGAAGGAGCTTACGGAGCTCAAGGCTCAAATTTAGGAGTTATTGGATCGTGGGTTCATCCGCCCTAGTGTGTCCCCGTGGGGAGCACCAGTACTGTTTGTTAAGAAAAATGATGGATTCATAAGGATGTGTATCGACTATCGACAACTAAATAAGTTGACTAATAAGAACAAGTATCCACTTCCGAGAATTGATGATTTGTTTAACCAGTTTCAATGGGAGTCTGTGTCATGTCCACAACTTTTGCAGTGTCGTGCCCACAACTTTCTTATTTTTCTTTATATACCTTATTGAAGTTAGATTTGTGAAGAACATACGAATTTTAACCTTTTCATTCTTGACAAACATTTTTTCAGTGTCGGTCATAATTTCATTACCCTTAATAATCTTATCAGACATAGTGACCCTAAATGTTTCAATATAGACAGTGATGTTGACAGGTATAATAGTAGTAGTACCAATTCAAAACAAGCTCACATAATATTTCAAATTTAAAATAAAATAGTTTGAATAAAGGTAAATCCCATCTCAAGATACCGTTCACTCCATTAATATTTCATCTCTAGATAAAATATTAACTTGTAAGTGATATCTTGGCGTAGGAATCAAAAATTGACAATAAGAACATTTCAAACAACAAGTGTTCCTTTGGGCTGATTTATTACTGACATGTAAAACTAAATAATTGTCACATGTTTATTACCATAATTGCATATGTAATTTTATTAAATATTAACCTTCCTTTAGGTCAATCAAGATTAACATAACTTAAGTTACATGCACACAACCTTTTATATTTTAGAATAAAATAATTTTCACAATAGAGGTAGTTTAATGATAAGATAAGTGATAACTATGCTAGGTAGTTTAATGTATGTTTTGACGTATTCATGTTATTTCCTTGTATTGGTATGTTTCCATTAGGTATGATAATTGTGTTTGAATTGAGAACTGTAGGGTTTATGGTAGGAATAAATGGAATAGACTTGTACATGGTTAAATGTTGACTAATTGGCTTGAATGGTCAATGTTTGGATAAGGAAATCTTAAACAATTGATTTAGGTGGAGATTAGTTGAAAAGATGTATGAAATGAAATAGGCATCATTTAAAGTAGCTACCAATGTGCATTTTGGAAAAAATAGGGGCAACATTGTCATTATAGAGAGTGACATCGTGATGAGCATAAGTGTGTCATCGTGATGTGACATACTATGATGGCCATGTCATGACGAGACATAGTCACGAAGTCAGTTTAGACATTTTAAAAACCTTACAAATTGGTCCTTCTAACCTCCCAAACCCAGACTAGATGTTATGGTCGGATCTTAAAGGTTACATTAGCCATTGAAATGGCCAAGTAGAAATGTCCGGTTTGAAAAATCACAATTTTGAACAATTTAAAAAAAAAACTTGTGTGGTTGCATTAGGTTTGCTAAAAAATCTGGTGTGTTAGGTCATTTATTGTTAAGTTTAATTAATTAAAAGGTCGTGTTGTTTGAGATAAATTTCAGTTGGTTTCATAAAAAAAATCTTTTAAAAAAGATTTCAGTTGATTTCTTCAAAAAAAAACCCTTTTAAAAAGCTTGGTTTTACTGCTACACGATGGAAAAAGTAATGCATTTTGATTTTCTTAGTAAGATCCGTATTTAAAGTCATATTTGGCCAGTTTCTAAATTTGTTCAGTTTTCATAAAAAACTCATTCATGCAAAATCCCAATTAAAAATATCATATACCATAGTCCATACTTAAATGAAAATTACAGTCCCAAAATAATACATGAATAAATAAAGTGAAATTCAAAACACTTTATTAGGTAAAAATCTGAGATGAGACCTCCATACCTGAATGCGACCCTAGTTCTAAGGGTAACCTTAAGGAGTAAATTAGGGGGATGAGCTTGAAAATCCCAATGTGAGTCTAAGCAAAAAGATGCATTCAACCAATCAATGTGTCACCCCCTAAAATTGGGCCTAAAAGTTTTAAGGGTAAATTAGTAACTTTGGGCTCAGATTAGGATAAAAAATTCTGAATTGGGGCAACCCGAAATTATTTTAGACTATAGCTTTTTAAAAATCAAATCAATTTTTGAAAATAAGGTTGAAAAGATCTTTAATTTTAAATTAAGGATTGTTTTGTAAAAAGGCTTGAATTAGGAGTACTATTAAGGTAAATATCCAAAAATTTTAAAAATACCTTATTTTCCCCCTTCATCTTTATAAAACCTACATTAGTCTCTTCTCTATACTTTTTTTTTCCCGTCCATTGCATTCCAAAGCTCCTCTCACTCAATTTTGATTCCTAAACTTTAATCTTTTGATTTCTATCATCACCCAAGCCATAAACCTCCATAGAATTTCAAGAAAAACACCCAAAACACCATTAATTTTGTCATCTCTCAACTTTGTGGATTTTTTGGGTTTTCAACCAAAAGCTTATTTTTCTTCCATAAAAGGTAACGATTTGATTCCTTATTAGTTTTTAATGTTATCTAGTCTTTTAAATAGAGTTTTTTTATCCATTAAATCGCATGTTGCAAATAAAAGAAAAAAATTGGGTTGTTAATGGTGGATTTTGGGGTTATGAATAAAAATGTGGTTTAAAAATGTTTTTTCAATTAGTCTTGATGTGATTAGCAGGTTTCTAAACTTACTTTAAATTTTCGTTAAAATTTTTTAAGGATTTAATGAATTTTCGTGAAAATTTTCGTAACATGTCGGAAAAATTTAAATACCATGAATTGGATAGTTTTGCATAGTTTAAAGGTTGAGAATTTGTTGTACGTAAATAATTAAAAGAATGAAATTTGTTTTAGGAAAAAAATATTAAGTATAGAATGAGATATTTGAATTTCAAGCTTGTTATGTCGAAGGTTTCGATGACAAGAGAATTTAGCTTAGGCTTGTGTTTTGATTGTTTGAAGTGAGTCTTTGGCTGATTGTTGATTGTGTTGTTCCATGACTTACCTTGTTGAAGCTTCGAAATAATTAGGACCTTCAACTAGTAATGATAAAGGTAATGAAAAGCTAGTTTAAGATTTCAACGATTAGGCAAAAACGCGATCGGTGAGTGTTTGGAATCGCTGCTAGTAGACACGATTCATAGTGCTAATTGGGAGTTTAGAAATAGCCTAAACCCCTATCCTAAGTTTTGAGTGTAAGCTTTCTATTCCCCTTGCTTTATTTTGGCAAATTATGTGATTATGTAAATAATTGTGGATCGATTATTATGATGCGATATTGTGATATGAGACATGTGTGATGACTATTGTGAATTGTGTTGTATTGTGGGCATGATATACGTGCCAAATGACAGTGATAATGATATGCTAATAATGCAAATATGTAGCGAAAGTGAGCATAATTTTGGTTAAGTACATATGTGTTGAATTGTGGAATGTGATATTATTATGATAGGTAATATGTGAGAATACTTGTATGTGATATATGATGTACTAATTTTAATGCACACATATGTGGTCGGATATGTGATGGCTCAATGAACATTTTTGTGGCACTTAAAGTGCAATTAAATGTGAATCTGATAAGTGCGCATTGTGTATGAGTTTGTGATATGAATTGATGAATATGAACAAAGATTATGTGTATTAAAATAGTAATTAAATGTGTGTAATTGCGAATATTTTGGCCTTGTGATATCTTGAAACCGTTGGAGATAGTTAGCATGCCATAGGATTGTGAGTACTCACCTTTGTGTTTTGTGATTTGGGCATTGAGGCCCGGGATAGCTTGGAGAGATAAGGGAATGTGAGCCAAGCTCCATTCACTGGGATATGTTGGTGTATTGAAGAGTGTTAGCTAAATGCTATACTTTTGGGATATGTTTGACTCTACGAGTCATTTGGTGTGTTGGAGATCTGTGTACTCGATATGTGATGATAGAACCCACTTTTATGTTTCATAGCTCAGGTGTCAAATTATCGTTTAAATGTGATCTTATATATTGGGAATAATATGATGAGAGATGGATGCTTAAAATTGTGAATATTATTCTAAATGAGTTGATTTAAGTTTCACGAATATGTTAGAATGTTCTTATAGTACATTGCGTATGTAATTGTAGTTTAGGTTGTTATCATTTGACTTGTGAACACATGTGAATATATAAGTTAGAGTTGTGAGATATTAAAGCATGTATACATTGTTTAGTCTTGATGAATTATTTTAAAATAAATTATTCGTATATGAGTTGAGTGTAGCCATACATGAGAGTATATGCTAATTTTATGATTTAATGATGTGTGAATATGTTATTTGACTTGGTTAGAATATGGTTGAGATTGTGTTGTAGTGTGCTCTTGTTAAACCTTTGATGTTGTGTGTGCTTTGTGGTTATTCCGACATTCATTGAGCTTGTTTAAGCTCACCCATTCTCTCTAACCTTTGCAGATATTTAGCATTTGCGGTGTGAGCGGTGTGGAAATTCCAAGGAAGCAATCTAAGTTAGGCTTTAGTTTTTGAATAGGTGATATTGTTATTATTCTTTGAACTGTGGGAATAAGGAAATGTGATAGACTTTTTTTCTAGTTTTTGCCATGACATTTAGGATGTTTCCATGACTTTATTGCTTTAGAAATTGTGGATATTGTTCTTGTTATATCGTTTGGTTGCTCAGACATTTCTACGATTGTTTGAATTATTAATATAGATGTTTTGATGTTCTTTTGATAATGTAATAGTTGCCTGTTGAATTGGTATAAGTTAGAATGATCTAAATGCTTAAATATGTTGTATTTTTATGGTTTGGAGTAGAGGTATCGATATTTGGGTTTTAAAAACGATACCTCCATGATTTTTGAAAGTGTAGGAAGTCAGTAACGTAATTTGGTATCGATACCATATCACGAGTATCGATACTCGGGGTAAAATAATCGATACTTTTTTAAATGTGCCAATATTTTCATGTGTTTCGATTTTAAGGGAGAAGCATAATATTGATTTGGTACCGATTTTTTTCAAGCAGTATTGATACCATATAAGGAAATTATCAATACCTCAATTTCAGTATCGATACCTATGTGTTTATTTTTGAAATTTTGTTAAGTGATTCTAATGCATGTTTAATTCATGTTTCAAGTTCCTTTAAATAATGTTTAGCATGTTTTAATGATGACTGGAATATGTATGACTGTAATTACTACAAAAGGGTAAGATGGAAGATGTTTTCTTAATAACGAGACCATTAGTAATGTATATGATGTGCGACGATAGTGTGACATCCTAATATTTGGGCTCGGCGACCGAGCCGGGTATAAGGTGTTACACAATGAGGTGTACAATTACAACAACAATTCATACAATTTATCATGGCATATCAACCTCTAATATATGACCTACCCATCCATTCCCTACACGCCACAAGTTCCTCAGAACTTGTCATCTGAATTGCAAAACAGTAAGAGCCTAAGCTTAATGTGGTTAAAACCACCAATGTGATGGCGATTAAAAGTGCCAAGAAATACACTCTTCGATACGATACGATAAATCGCCGGTACACCATAATACTCTAAGGTATAGTATACTGACTAACCAATGTTGTGGATTAACCACCGATACTCCTATAGAACTCCTCCGTCATCCAACAAAACCCATCCCCATGTAATGCAAGGCATATCAATCACGCAAATCGATAAAAATAACAATGTCAATGGCATGCTAAACTTGATTTCTGTTTTACAATCTCAGTGGCATGCTTTGTATGCATCCAATAAACACAGTGATATACATTGGCATGCTTTAATCATGAATTCAATAAAAAATATTATGTCATACCATTTAGAGAGAATACAATCAATGGTTTCCATGCATATTCATTTAATCACAATAAAGCCTTTAGATAGTCGGCCTGAACTGTTAGAACTTACCTTAATCGAAAACTTATAATCCCACTCATAACCATTTGACCATGCACAAATATGCACAAAACATTAATTCAATAGACAGTAAAACACTCAATAGTAAGACCCACACCTGATTACGCAAAACTAATCTTTATCTCTTTTCTGCAACTCTTATGCTTGAGATATAATCAGTTCCAACTTAGATCTGTACCTAACAAGGTTTAATCATTAAAAACCAACCCCCTAACACATATATAAGGTTCTGTCAAAGCAACAATTTTAACCAAAATTTCAGATATGAAGTTGTAACCTAACACTTACCCTATTTGGCTTATAGTGGAGTTGCAAATAGTTCACCAGAGCTATAGTTAATACGAGGGGTTCATTTTTGATATTTTAATCATAATTACACTCGAATTAGTAAGAAAAAATTGACTATACCACTAGCATCACACGAACCCTAACAAAAATAGAGAAAATAAAATATCAGCATTAGACCTGATACTAGATCTGGGATGGGTGTTGATCACAGAATCGAAAAACCCCAAACAAAGAGCAAGGAGGGTGGAAACATAAAAATATACACATTTTTTCATGCTCTTTTTAACTCAAATTCATGCAGTTTCGATAAAATTCGTGTCGAAAAATAAATAATATTTATAAATTACTTAAATTGTACCAAAATTATGAACATGTTGACTTTTAATTAATTTTATATCAAATTTTGATTATTTTTGACAGATTTGCGCAAAGGGAGAAAAATGGCTAGGCAAATATTGCTAGAAGCGCAAAACCGAGAAACAATTTTAAAGCATCAAGGCGACTTCATTTTTTAGCCTAGGATAGTCCAAATTATGTGCATTAATTCATAATATAATAAATTTTAATTTTAATCCAATTTAATTTGGGTGAAAAAATTATTGTTAATTAACTATAAAAAGGGGCCCAGTTGAGTTGAACCGAGAAAACCGATCCAATTGAGCACTCAGCAGCCCAAAATCGTCCCACATGCTGACCCAATCAGCTTTCTTGGCTGATTATTTTGCTTGCAAAATGGCCCTTGAAGACTCTTTCAAATTGCATTCAAACCTCTCCACTATTTATGCCTTTCTAGATTTTCTCCTACCTTAAAATAGCATGTTTGAAATCTTCAAACATTCCACATGTGTGGCCGGCCATGGGGGGAGTCTTTGGCTACTGATTTTTGCTATTTTTAGTAGCCTTCTCGACCTATAAATACCCCTTGGCTGCTCACTTCAAACACATCTCAACCCTTCTCATCTCTTCACTTCTCTTTCATTTTTCTCTCTCATTCCCTTCCATTGTTCTTCACTTTCTTCCCCTATTCCCTTGACGATTTCACCTCTTGAAAAAGATTCAATCAACCACCATTTGGAGCAGCATTCAAGTGTTCTTAGAAGCCTCAGTTCGACAAGAACAAATGGAGTAGGAGGAGTGGAGCAAACTAGTCAAGCCACGGAGAAAGCACCAAATTTGATTCTTGTTCCCTATCCTTTTAATTTTTTTGTTGTTATGATGAACATGTCTATGAATATTTGTGATGTTGATATGATTAATTTAATTAATATGTCTTAACTTTAATTCGTGTTAGGTTGATTGCATTTCGTCTACTTAATTTATTAAAATTGTGTTTGTGTTGTTATAGGCCTCGTAAGATGCTTGATTAAGTAAAACCATGACTAAGTTATCCTTGCATTACAATTGTAAGGTAACTAAAGAATTAATTATTTAAACGAATTGAAATTGTAATTAATTGACACAATACTTAATCAATGCATGTTTAATCATCTAAGGTAGTGAGGGTTAAATTAGTAATGGTATCTAATGATACATTAGCCTTGCATAACTTGCAAGATTATTGTGATTAAACTATTTCAAGGTAGAAATACATTGTTACCTCACATAATCTTTTATGTGCTTATGAGATTGAGTTGATTGTTTGAATTGGCATAGAGATATGTACAAGAGATTATTTTAATTTCATAAGTATGTATGTGCATTAACACATTTGCTTATTAAAATTTGTTTAATCGGTTGAATTGGTGTAGAGATATGGTCAAGAGATAAATGGATTTTGGTAGGTAAGTATGTTCATAAGTTAGCAAATTACCAAGTTGCCATGAATTTATTCATAACAACATGAACATGAGTTTAATAATTCTAAGTTAAGAAATGAAAATTAATCTAACACAATTATGTCATCTTGATTAAAATCATCTTTTGAAATCGTGCATTGGAACTTTTATTTTATTTTTATTTATTTTACTTTGTTAAATCCTAGTTTTTAATCACTTCTTCAAATCAAAATATTTTTCTTCACCAAAGTGTTTTAAAAATTGCATTCATAAATAATTCTTTTCACAGTTCTTGTGGGTACGATAACTCAACATTTACTTGTCACTTTATTACTTGTTGCGATTATGTACACTTGCACATTTCTGTCGTTCCAGGTTTTTGGCGCTGTTGTCGAGGACTGCTTTAAAAAGTCATTATTTGTGAATTTGTTAATTTTGCATTTTGGTTTATTTTCCTGTTCAATTTTAGCTTATTTAATTTTTTATGTTTATTTCAGGTGTTTATGTGTATTGACCGAAATATCGATTTACTCCCTATAGATTCTAAGATTGAAAGAAATTTTTGATAGCGAAGAAGACAAGCAAGTCAAAGAAGGAAAGAAGAGATGAACTTCAAAAATCTGAATCAAGGAAACAGAGCAAACCCTGCTCAAAATCCTATCCTTATTGTTGATGGTAGAGATAGAGATCTAAGACAGTATGTCGTGCCAGTGTTTCATGATCTTAATCTGGGTATTAGGAGACTCGAAATCGAGGCACAACAGTTTGAGCTGAAGCCAGTCATGTTCCAAATGCTTCAGATAGTGGGCCAATTCAGTGGAATGCCTACTGAAGGTCCTCACCTGCACTTAAGACTGCTCATAGAGGTGAGCAATTCTTTCAAGTTAGCCGGGGTACCCGAAGATGCACTACGATTGAAGCTGTCCCCATATTCGCTAAAGGATAGAGCTCGAGCCTGGTTGAACTCATTGCCACCAAATTCAATTTCCACATGGAAAGAGTTTGCAGAAAGATTCCTCATAAAGTATGTCCCGCCTAGCAAGAATGCTAAGTTAAGGAACGAGATCACTGTTTTCCAACAAATGGATGATGAGTCCTTGTATGAGGCATGGGAAAGGTACAAAGAATTATTACGTAAGTACCCTCATCACAGAATCCCTCATTGCATCCAACTTGAGACGTTTTATAATGGTCTAAATGCTCACACGAGGATGGTAGTGGACGCTTCTGCTAATGGTGTTCTCCTTTCTAAGTCTTACAATGAGCTTATGAAATCATCGAGGGGATTTCCAGTAACAATTATCAATGGTCAACCAATCGAGCAGCGTCAGGCAAGTCGCTTGAATACATGAAGTAGACGCTCTTACTTCACTCACATCTCAGGTATCCTCAATATCCTCAATGCTTAAAAATTTTACCACTAATGGGTTTAATAATTTTGCAACTTAGCCACCGAATCAATTTGAAAATGTAGCCTATGTCTAGTGCAGGGAAAGACATCTGTTCAAAGAATGTTCATAAAACCAAGAATTCGTGTATTATATGGGTAACCAGAACCAAAACCGAGAAAGGTAAGGACTAAAATCCAATTTCTATAACCCATTGTGGTAAAACCAACCTAATTTCTCCTAAAGTAACCAAGGGGCTGGACCCTGTAACACATACACCCAACCTAAACCAACTCAGCCACCTATTTTTACCCAATAAGTTTAGAAACAACCTCAAGCTGAACCATCCAATGGCTTAGAAAACTTGTTTAAGGCATACATAGCCAATAATGATGCCTTAGCCCAAAGCTACAAATTACATTGAAAAACCTGGAAATTCAAATGGGTCAGCTTGCAATTGAACTTAAAAATAAACCACAAGGTGCTTTACCTAGTGATACGGAGAATCTAAGGAATCCAAGAAAGGAGCATTCTAAAGCATTGACATTAAGGAGCGGAAAGATATTAGAGCCCAACATAGTAGAAGTTGAAAAAAAGCCAGCTGATGCTCAAGACTCAGAGGAAGTTCAACCGAGTGTTGAAATTTTAGTTTCACCGAAACCTGAATCTGTAAAATCCGATAAGGTAATTTCTGAACTAATTAATTCTAATAAACTAACAAATTTGTTAGATATAGAATTTCCACAGAAGACAAATCAACCAGTTCCATTAAAGAAGCCTCCACCACCCTACCCTTAAAGACTTCAGAAGTAGAAGCAGGAAGTTCAATTCGAGAAGTTCCTAGACGTACTCAAGCAACTTCATATTAGCATCCTGTTGGTTGAAGCACTCGAACAAATGCCGAGCTACGTCAAATTCATGAAGGATATCCTGTCAAAAAAATGAAGACTTTGAGCATTTGAGATGGTAGCCCTGGCAAAAGAATGCAGTGCATATGTTCAAGACAAACTACCCCTAAAGTTGAAAGATCCTGGATGTTTTACCATACCTTGCAACATTGGAGCAACATATTGTGGTAAGCCACTATGTGATCTGGGTACAAGTATCAACCTGATGCCCATGTCAATATTTAGGAAGTTGGGGATAGGTGAAGTTAGACCTACTACGGTTACACTTCAATTAGCAGATCGATCTTTAGCACATCCAAAAGGAAAAATAGAGGATGTATTGGTACATGTGGAAAAATTTATTTTTCCTACTGACTTTGTTATTCTAGACTTTGAAGTAGACAAAGAAATGTCAATCATCCTAGGAAGACCTTTCCTAGCAACCGGAAGGACCCTTATTGATGTACAGAAGGGAGAGCTTACTATGCGTGTTTAGGACGATCAGGTAACATTTAATTTTTTTTTAAGTCTATGCGATTTCCTGACACAATTGATGATTGTTCTGTAGTGTCCGATTTAGAGGAATTAATCATGGAAAAGGACTCAACTATGTTTAGGACCCATTGGAACAAATTTTGACATTTGCCCCTCCAAATGATGAAGAGGATGATGAATACTTAGTTTTGCTAGAAGCTAATCAAAGGGGATTTAATCCGCAATCCCATTTTGAATCTTTGGAGTTAGAGAATAGGGATTATGCCCGACCAAAAGCATCAATCGAGGGGCCACCTAAATTAGAATTGAAGGTACTTCGCTCACATTTAAAAGATGTTTATTTAGGTAACGCTTCTACTTTGCCTGTGATTGTTTCTGCGGAATTAACCGTTGAGCAAGAAGAGAAACTTGTCTTAGTATTGAAACAATTCAAGAAGGCTATCGGATGGACCATAGCCGATATTCGCGGCATTAGTCCGTCTGTATGCATGCACAAGATCATCTTGGAAGATGGTGAGAAAGGGACGATTGATGGACAACGAACACTGAGCCCCATCATGAAGGACGTGGTAAAGAAATAAATCATCAAGTGGTTAGATGCAGGTATAATTTACCCCATCTCAGACAGTTCATGGGTACGTCTGGTCAAGTGCGTGCCAAAGAAAAGAGGTATTACGGGCATTAAAAATGAGAATAACGAGTTGATACTGACTAGAACGGTTGCGGGATGGAGAATTTGCATCGATTATCCAAATTTGAACAAGGCGACTAGGGAAGATCACTTTTCTTTGTCATTTTTGGACCAGATGCTGGATAGGCTTGCGGGGAGGGACTATTACTATTTTCTCGATGGATACTCGGGGTATAATCAGATTACAGTAGCACTGGAAAATTAACACAAGACAACATTCACCTGCCCGTACGGTACATTCGCATTTAGACACTTTCCATTTGGTTTATGTAATTCATCAACATTTCAAAGATGCATGATGTTTATTTTTACTGATATGGTTGAGAAATACTTGAAGTCTTTATGGATGATTTTTCAGTATTCGGAGATACATATGATGATTGTCTAGCCAATCTAGCCAGGGTACTAAGGCGATGCGAAGAAACAAACCTCATACTCAACTGGGAAAAGTGTCATTTTATGGTACGAGAAAGTATTATTCTAGGGCATCGAGTAACGAGACATGGAATTGAGAGAGATAAAGAAAAGGTAGACATTATTGAGAAACTCTCACCTCCAACATCTGTAAAGAGTGTTGGAGCTTTTTGGGCCACATCGGTTTCTATCGGAGATTTATCAAGGACTTCTCTAAAATTGCTAAATCCTTATGCAAATTATTGGAGAAGGACATGACGTTCAAATTTGATGAGGAGTTCTTAAGAGCTTTCAAACATTTGAAGAGTTGGTTAGTTTCGACACCCATAATCGTCACACCAAGCTGGGATTTGCCATTTGAATTGATGTGTGATGCAAGTGACTTCGCAATAGAAGCTGTCATGGGCCGGCGAAGGAACAAAGTTTTTTATCCCATCTACTACGCAAGTCAGACTCTGACAGGAGCTCAAATGAATTATACAGTAACAAAGAAAGAGTTACTTGCTATTGTGTTTGCTTTTGACAAGTTTCGATCTTATCTTGTAGGTACCAAAGTGACTGTCTATACAAACCATTCAGCAATTAAGTATTTACTTGCAAAGAAAGACGATAAGCTGAGATTGATCCGATGGTTTCTTCTACTTCAAGAGTTCGATCTAGAAATTCATGATCGAAAGGAGGTAGAAAACCAAGTAGCAGACCACTTGACCAGATTAGAGCCGCAAAAAGGGTATTCTCCACTTATATTCATTTAGGAGACATTTTAAGATGAACACATACTGAAGGTAAATCATGTCCATAATACCCTTTGGTTTACTGATATTGCTAACTATTTAGCTTGTGGTTTGATGCCGATTGATAAGACGTATCATCAAAAGAAAAAGTTTTTTCATGATGTGAAGTACTATTTTTGGGAAGAACCATACTTGTTTAAAAAGTGTGCAAATCAAATGATCAGGACATGCGTGGCAGAAGATAAAGTACATAAGATTATTTATCATTGCCAATCAGCTCTGAGTGGGGGACACTTCGGAGGTACACGGGCTGCGGCCAAAGTATTGCAAGCTAGATTCTTTTAGCCAACATTATTTAAAGGCGCGTATGCTTACATAAGGAGTTGTGATCGATGTCAAAGGGTTAGAAACGTCACAAATAGCAATGAGATGCCTCAAACAAACATCATTGAGGTAGAATTATTCGATGTTTAGGGTATTGACTTTCTCAGTCCTTTCCCTCCGTCTTTTGGTCACAAGTACATTTTGGTAGCAGTAGACTACGTGTCTAAGTGGGTTGAGGCTGAGGCATATTTGACGAACGATGCTAAGGTTGTGATGAAGTTTTTGCAGAAGCATGAAGCATGTGTTCACAAGGTTTGGAACCCCAAGAACCATCATCAGTGATGAAGGGTCCCATTTTGTGAACAAGTGGTTGAAATGGTTACTCGACAAGCATTGAGTGAAGCACAAGGTTGCCATAGCTTACCATCCGCAGACAAATGGGCAAGTTGAACTGACAAACAAAGAAATCAAAGGCATACTCAAGAAGGTAGTTCACCTAAAACTGACGAGATTGGTCCAAAAGATTGGACGATGCTTTATGGGCCTACAGGACAACATACAAGACACCTTTAGAGATGTCACTCTATAGGTTGGTCTTTGGGAAAGCCTGTCATCTGCCCGTGGAGTTAGAACACAAAGCTTACTGGGCTCTCCAACATCTCAACTTGGATCTTAAGCTTGCAAAAGAGAAACGGATGCTCCAACTCAATGGGTTAGAAGAGTTCTGAATGTTCTTATACGAGAATGCTAAATTACTCAAGGAAAGACTTAAGAGATGGCATGACAAACACATTCGGGTTCAAGAATTTGAAGCAGGTCAGCAAGTCTTGTTATTTAATTCTAGATTAAGGTTCTTTCCAAGTAAGTTAAAATCACGTTGGTCCAGTCCATTTACGATTCACCAGGTTTATCCATATGGAGTTGTCGAACTTCAACGTAACGGAGGTAATTTTCGAGTCAATGCCCAGCGCTTAAAACATTACTAGGAAGATAAAATTGAACAGGGTCAAACCTTGTTCATTTTATCGAATATTTATTTTTTCTTGTCTTTCTTTTTTTTAATAAATGATTTAGGGTATATTTTGGGGATTAGCATGTTTAAATAAATTTTGTCTAGGAGATTGGAACTTAAGCAAGACCGCTTGTGACCCCTCCAATCTTTCCTGGGAATTGATTTTAACATAATCTTCCGAGAAATTATTCCCTAAATGGCAAAATAAATTTTTAAGTTTTCAAATAAAAGGGTCAATTTTGATCCAAGTTTTAAATTGCAACTCAATTTAAATTTTTCTTTAAGTCCAGGTACTTAATTGAACTATTTTTAAAATTTGGTTGCTCTTTTTGTAAATGCTAAAATTAGATGTCTCTTCTTGTAAATATTTTCAAAAGACATCTAGAATAAATGTTTTAATTTAATTTAATAAATAAGATGACAATCATTAATATATAATTATATCTATTATAATATATATTAATTATTATCAACTTTGTATAGAATTAGGATTAGTTTAAATTTGATCATATTTTATTTAATAAGTATTTATTTTTAATTTTAATAGGAAATAATAATTTAATATGAATTATATTAATTATTAATTGTTGTTAACTTTATGTAGAATTAGAACTTGGAATATCTTAATTATTAATTTGTTCTAAGAATTCTTGAGGAACTTACAGTTCCAGGTTCTAAGTGGACTATGTCAAAGTAAGGAATTCACACTTGTCGCTGAGAATATTTGACACCACTAGCGAAGGTATGGTTTTATTTCATTCGATTCAGCCTTATGCTCATTTCACATGGGACTACAATTTCATTAGAGTGAATGGTCATATTATACTCTATTTTTGGAAAGACCATTGATGTGGGGAAAAAACAACTTGAGAGAATTGCGGAATTGTGTCGCTAGACGTTCTGGCCCAGCTTACTTTCCCTTTACGATAACAATTTTGTGCTTGAAAGCTAAAATTCTTACAAACGTAAATAAGACAGGTTATAGCCAGGGCACAATCACAGATTGGGACCTCTACCGAATAGCTGGGACTCTGTTCTACAACAATGAGTTGAAGAGAGCGAGGATCTTGAAGAAGAAGAAGAAGAAGATCCCACAAAGATCGAACCAAGGCAGTCAGCTGAAATCCCTGACAAGGCAAAACCAATGGAACCAATAACCAAACCTGACGTCACAACTTCAATGTTCAGGACTCAACCGCCTCGCCCAGATCTTCGAAATGAGCTGTCAAAATTGATGGACATCATGCAACATATGCAGTGGCAGCACCAAGCTTACTGGAGATATTCAAAAATACGGGATGACTCAATGAGAAGCGCTCTTACGAAAATATACAATGACCCAGTTATTTTTGTACCTGAGTTTCCAGATTTCATATTTGAACCATGGAGTCTACTATCGAAGAGGGATCGAAGTGATTCATGCCAAAACAAAGACAATGGAGCAAAAGATGAGTCAAATTCGAAGGGATCTACAAATAAATAAAAAAGAGGATCTTGACTTTATTTTATTTCTGTTCTTAGGTTATTTAATTGGATTATGTTTTATTAGGAATTTTTATTTTTGCATAATAAAACAAGAGGTGGAAATCATAAATAAAAATGAACAAGTTGCAAAGTATAAAGTGTGGAAATAGATATTTACATGTCTAGGATTGGATCTAGAGAGAGCTTGGTACTTAAACAGTCAAATTGACTCATTTCCTCTTTTTTCGAATCCTACCTGGTATGTAGTATCTATTCACTTTTAAGAAAGAGGATATTGTTCATCTTAAGTAGAGGGGCCGAAAAATTGAAATTATTTCCACTCAGAATAAAATTTTCTTTCAGTTATGATTAGTTTGTATTTTCTTCAAAAATTTGAAATTTTGTTAAGTATGCTAAACTTCAGTATGAATAAAGTTCGATTATTTCAATAATTGTTGTGTTAACTGAAATATGACATAAATGTATTTTTTAATAAAGCATGCAAATCATATCATAAAATTTTTAGTTCCTTAGGAAAGTTAGGCATGCATGAAGGTTTAAGTCTCTAGAATTGACTTACTACTTTCTTGAGGTGAAATCCTAGGAAGCATGGAATGTTGAAAATGATTTAGACAACTTTTGTTTGGACCGTTTGAGCCTTTCAAGCCAAGCTTGATGAATTTTTATCCTTTGAAACACAACTTTGAGACTATATGGCCTAATTTTATATGAACCTTTGCAATATTTAGCCATCACTTTTCTTTTAGTTATATTTAAATTGTCCCAACCACTAGACTCAGTACTATTTAGAATATTCTTTTAAACAAGTTTGGGGGAGTTGAAAAGAAGTATCAAATGCTCAAAAAATTTTAGTACATACAGCAAAATGCTCGTGAAAAAAGAAAAGAGAGAGCATATGTATTCGAAAGAAATAGATGTATAAAAGAGCATGTGAAAGCAAAATAAGTTGGTGTATTGAAGTTAATTATTTCAAAGGTCCAATTCAAGCTGAGTCTAGAGTTTTTAGCCTAAATTTATCTATCTTTTACCTGCCCCTAGCCTAGCCACGTTACAACCTGTTTAAAAGACCTATTGATTCAAGTTTCTGTGCTACCTACATTAGTGGAGAGAAATTGCTATGTTCAACATATGAAGGCATAAATTAAACTTAATGATTACAGCTTAATCTTAAATAAGGGAATAAAATCAAATTGGTAGGGATATACATGTTTTTATTGAGAAAGCATTTAGTCTATTTTTGCTATAATAATAGTTGTTGAGATTAATTTGAATGATATGTGTACTTAAGTAGTATAATTATCAAATTTCTTGTTTTTGAGCATAAGTATACTAAAATCATAATTTTGGAAAGAATGTTGTTCTGAACTAATTTTTCAAAGGTGTTTCCGAGAAATTCTTTTCAAATTTGTGCATTACTCGGGACGAGAAAATAATTAAGTTTGGGGGTGTGGAAACATGAAAATATACACACTTTTTCATTCTCTTTTTATCTCAAATTCATGTAGTTTGGGTAAAATTCGTGTAGAAAAATAAATAATATTTATAAAAAAATTAAATTGCACAAAAATTATGAACATGTTGAATTTTAATTAATTTTATATCAAATTTTGATTATTTTTGATTATTTTCGACAAATTTGCGCAAAGGGTGAAAAATGGCTTGACAAACACTGCTAGAAGCGCAAAACCGAGAAGCAATTTTGAAGCATCAAGGAGACTTAATTTTTCAGCCTAAGACAATCCAAATTATTTGTATTAATTTATAATATAATTAATTTTTATTTTAATCCAATTTAATTTTGGGTTAAATAAATTATTGTTAATTAATTATGACAAGAGGCCCAGATGAGTTGAACCGAGAAAACAGATCCAACTAAGCACTGGGCAGCCCAAAACTGTCCCACATGCTGACCCAATCAGCTTGCTTGGCTGTTTATTTGGCATGCAAAATGGCCCTTGAAGATTCCTTCAAATTGCATTCAAACCCCTCCACTATTTATATCTTTCTAGATTTGTCCCTACCTTAAAATACCATGTTTGAAACCTTCAAACATGCCACGTGTGTGGCCGGCCATGGGGGGAGTCTTTGGCTACTGATTTTGGCTATTTTTAGCAGTATTCTCAATCTATAAACACCCCCTTGGCTGCTCACTTCAAACACACCTCTTCACTTCTCTCTCATTTTTCTCTCTTTATTCCCTTACATTGTTCTTCATTTTCTTCCCCTATTCCCTCGCCGATTTCACCTCTTGAAAAAAGTCAATCAACCACCATTTGGAGTAGCATTCAAGTGTTCATAGAAGCCTCGGCTCAATAATAACAAGCGGAGAAGGAGGAGTGGAGCAAACTAGTCAAGCCACAGAGAAAACACCGGATTTGATTCTTATTCCCTATCCTTTTAATTTTGTTGTTGTTATGATGACCATGTCTATGAATATTTGTGATGCTGATATGTTTAATTTAATTAATATGGCTTAAATTTAATCCGTATTAGGTTGATTGCATTTCGTCTACTTAATTTATTAAAATTGTGTTTGTGCTGTTATAGTCCTCGGCAAGATGTTTGATTAAGTAAAACCATGACTAAGTTATCCTTGCATTACAAGTGTAAGGTAACTAAAGAATTAATTATTTAAACGGATTGAAATTGTAATTAATTGACACAATACTTAATCAGTGCATGTTTAATCATCTAAGGTAGCTGAGGGTTAAATTAGCAACGGTATCTAATGATACATTAGCCTTGCATAACTTGTAAGGTTATTGTGATTAAACTGTTTCAAGGTAGAAATACATTGTTACCTCACGTAATCTTTTATGTGCTTATGAGATTGAATTAATTGTTTGAATTGGCATAGAGATATGTACAAGAGATTATTTTAATTTCATAAGTATGTATGTGCATTAACACATTTGCTTATTAAAATTTGTTTGATCGGTTGAATTGATGTAGAGATATGGTCAAAAGATAAATGGATTTTGGTAGGTAAGTATGTTCATAAGTTAGCAAATTATCGAGTTACCGTGAATTTATTCGTAACAACATGAACATGAGTTTAATAATTTTGTCGTTCCAGAGGTTTCAACCAAAAAGCGTATCAAATTACCAATGTTATGCATAATCATATTTTGACATTCACATCTATGTCTGAGAAATATAACTTTGTGGTATTAACTAATTTGATTTAAATAGATTCTTATAGCAAATAATATTCTAATTATAACATTTAGTACATATTTTTAGAGCAAATCATTTTCTTATTTGACACTTACAACAAATTTTGATCTTTTGTAGATGGTTAAAGATAAACAAAGCAACATTGAAACCATGTTTCTAATTTTTTAATCATTTAGTACAATTTTGCTCACTTATTTCTCAACAAAGTTTGTTATGTTGATCTTAAAATGGAAAAATATGGGTACAAAATAAGAACCACCATGTTAAATTTATACAACTTCACCAAATTTTAAAAGACAGTTTAAATGACAATAGAAAGATCAACAAAACCATGCCTTTAAATTTTCCATTTTAATTAATAAACTTGAAAATTTTTCATAATAGGGACAACACATCCAATAGCTTTAAGAATAAGACAAAAAGATAAGAAAGAAGGGTTATTAATAAAGGAAGATATAGGAAGATATGGCAAGTGTAGGGATGAAGACGATGATGATAATATGGTGTGCAATAATGGTGATGAGCTACACGGTGCCAGGGGTAATGGGTGTACCATTCGATTGTATGAGTGATTGCACTGAGTCCTGTGGATCAGGATTTTTCTGTCATGTCAAATGTGAATTTCAATGCATTAAATCTAATGGTGTTGGCTTTTTTCACCCCGTCATCAGAAATAAGGCTACTAAGAATAGTCGCGGTAGATTTATTTATATTATTATATCTGATTGTATGGAACTTTTTAATTGCATGAACCAATTTACAAAAAGAATCCCAAATTTAGTTATATTTTGAAATGCATATTCTAAAATACATTATTTCAATGTAGGTTCTTCGGCTTCTCTTTCGGCATTGTCCTCTCCTTCTTGTCAACCAAAAGGATCAGAAAAGAAAATAAAGCCTTCCATTAAGTAAAAAATAAGTTTAAAACTTATTAGTGTATATGAAAGATAAATGTAAAATAATTGTTTTTATGTAAGAAGAATTTGAGGATGGAGTGTGTGTGAAGTGCTATGTACAACATACTCAATTTTCTCGAAAATCTAATAAAAATGACACATTGCGTCAAAATTAAGATTCGTTGTCTAGATTAGTATTTTTATACCATCTTTGGTAATAATATAGGGAAAAAAAAGAGGAAGGCTTATATAACAAATCTCGTACACCAAAAACATCAAAAGAGTATGCAAACCATATGCTAGAGACATTAAAATGAAATATTAGTACTTGATTGGTTTGTACCAAAATCCAGAAATAAAATTAACAGTCTTTAATGAAAGGTTTTTTTCGCAAATTATTATTTAAATATCAAAATACAATATTTCTGTGTATTATAATAGCCTAGTAGACTTGGTGAGATTATGGTTGGAAAAGAAGGTCATCTTTTGTAATTTGATATGTCAAATTAGGCTCTCTAATACTCTTAAAGAGCTTATTCTCAAGAAAATTAAGTTTCTTTTCTATACTTTTGTTGAATTTCAGCTTTCACCATTAATAAATGTTTTTGGCTTAATTTTACCCCTTTTGAGACCCAAAGTGGCAACACAGTGCCATGGGGGGACCTAATGAGGTGTTTGAATTGGTGTAGGAAGATGAAAATGACCTAACCTCAAAGAAAACATCATTTAGAGTGTCTGTCACAACACTAATGGTATTGATGTCGCGACATCGAACCCTTTTCACCTTAAGGATGAAAAACTTCAACACAAAATCAACATGGAGCTTACTATCGAGTGATGTGGCAACACCGAGCCAACATCGTGATACTGAGCCTCAAAAGTCATGATATCCCTAGAGGTGTTGAAACGAAGAAATTGGAGCCAACACCAGTGATGTCGCGACACCAGGGGTAGGATGTCGTGACACCGAGTGTAACACCTCAAAACCCGACCTAGACGTTATGACCGGATCTTGAAGGTTACATTGACTACATGGACTATCGAAATGGCCAAATAAAATCGTTCTTTGAAAATAATCTTTTTTGTTAAGATTTATATAACTCGTCATCTTTATTAAAACATCAAGTTTTAAGGTCGTCTTTATAATTATAGTTAATTTACTTAGTAATGACATTTTGGAAAAGAAAAAAATGTAGTCAAGTCACAAAACAATTATATTTTCAAAATCGATTTCTTTACAATGCAGTGGAAAATCATAATTTTTACTTAAGCCCAATATCATGCAATTATCGGTTGTTAGGTCAATTCATTGCAATAAAAACCATGCATGCAATTAAACCCAAATAATGCATCCCAAAATCCACAGTCCCCAAAATAAAAAATAAATACAATTCCAACCAATATTATTTTAAAATTAAAATTAAATTTTAAATAAGTCTAGTGCCCGAGACGAGAATTCTGAAAGCCCAAATCCAGTCCTAAGCTCATGGGTTACCTGAAAAGTTTAAACTAAGGGGGTTGAGCTTCAAGAGCTCAGCGTCAGTTTAAACAAGGCAACCAGAGAATACTCACAATTTCAAACAATAAGACAATTAATCATCAGGTAGAAATTGTACCAAAAATCTATGGCATCAAGTCAAAAAATTTCTCAAATGTCATGTTCATAACACAATTTATGCAACAATGCAAGTCCAACCCATACTATGCGCTAGACACTATGACTTCCCAGAACTTGTCATTTGAACACCAAACAATTGGAATCGAAGCTCAGTATGGTTGAACCACCAATATCAATCTTGCAGTTAAAACTGCCAACTAAGTTGCTAATAAATGCCAATATCAACTGTAGACAAGTTGTCAATCTCCCGAATACTCCGATGTAGTATACTGACTAACTAATGATAGCGGGTATACCGTCAATACTCTTCGAAACTCCTCCATCATCCACAAAAACCAATGTAACGCCTTGATTTATTTAACTTTGTTTTTATGAATTTTATCATAACTGAGTATCTACTTCAATTGTTAAGTGATATGGGCATGTGTTTGAGTGGGGTCTTGGGTTTAAGTCCCACTGTTAGAAATTTTGCTATTTTTTGTTCCTAGTCTTATCCTTATTGGTTCGACTTATATTATATTTTCGATCAACTCAAATTAGAATAAGCTTGTTGATTCAAGTGGTAAGGCGTTAACTTGCCCTAAAGTCTCGTGTTCAAATCCCCGTGTAAGCAAAGGATGTTAATTTTGCTTCCATGAGTGGGTATCGGTGTTGTAGTAGAGGTTCAGTGGAATTGAAAGTCTGTGGTAGTGGATGAGATTTAGTGGGTCAGTTTTAGAGGGATTTATTAGTTAATGGGATAATCGAGAGTTAGAATATTCTTTTTTATTTAATTTTAATTTTATTTTTTTCTCTTTCCCCAAAATTTCTGTTCAACAAATCAATTATTCTAATAGTTGGGATTTGGTGTTCTGGTTGATTTTCGTTCGTCTTAGTAAGTCTGTAAGTGTGTTTGGTTTGGATTTTTCCTTTTGAATTGGCGTATTGGTGTTGTAGTTAGGGAATTCAATTCCTGTGAATGAGTTGCGTAGGAGAACATTGCGAAGCAAGGGATTTTGCTCCAATGGCCTAGTTCGTGCGTGTGATTGTGTTCATTGGCGGTAAGTCTGTGTGTGTAGTCTGATTTAGTCGAGTGTGTTGAATTCATAAATTGATTGCTAAAATAGTTGTTGGGATACTGTTTTTAGGTTTCGAAAGCCTTGGGATTGCTTTCACACCAAAATCAAGCCGGGTGTGTAACAAAAACACTAGAAAACGTCGATTGATGAAAACTAAAAATTTAGCTTGTCAACGCTAGACACACAGTCGTGTGACACACCACCTAGGCCATTTTGGGCATGTGGGCCACATGGGCATGTGGGTATTTTAACAAAGACGGCAAAACCGATGAAACACTATGTTTTTGAAAAATTAAAAACTCTAAAGTATTTTTTTTCTACTACAAAGTTTTGAAATCGAAAAGGTTGTTTCACGAATAGAGTTAAAACGAATGTGCTTGTTTTTAAATAATTAATAAAACAATATTTTCATCAAAGAGCATTCATACCAAATTTCGATTGTTTCTCGTTAATTTAATTTAATTTAATTACTTTTGACTTAAACTTAAGTTTGCACGAAAATAAACGGTCGAGGTTTTATGTATCGATGTAACCTTTATAATTCAGCCGTAACATCTAGGTTGGGTTTAGGGGTTTTACAACTATTTTTTTCCTTTCATTTGGCTTTTAAGGTTTCACCAACTTCCTTAGGTTCAATTTCATACCAAAACAATAAATCAAGTTAGTAAACATCAAACAAAAATTAAAACACCTATATCTAATGAAATGATGCAATTCAATAAAGCAAGCAACTATGTCACTTCCTCAAAACTCTCAAGAACACTTAAGAAAACTCTACTCTAATCCCTCTTAATTAAAATCCATTGATTTACTAGGAATTATGAACTAATAACACTAAAAATATCTTCTAAATCAACTAAGAAACTCAAGATTAGCCAATTCAAGTTTCTCTTTCTAGAACTCACCTGAACCCAACTAAAGCTTTAAGAACTTACTCAACTCTAAACCAAAACTGAAAATTTTCATTCTAATGATCTGCTAAACATAAGAATACTTAAAATCTAACCTAAAAATTACAAGAAAACACAAAATTGAATCTCTTTATTGATCTACCTAACTTGAGATTGACTAAAAATGGTGATAGAGAAAAAATGTATGATTTCTTGAAAAACCTCTCTTATCAGTTTAGAATGATTTTAAAACTTGGAAAACATTAAATCTCTACTCAAATTCCCTAAAAATCATTAAAAAAACTTATCCTTCAAGGATATTAACGGGAACGACAATATTAATGAGAAAAATGTGAAATCAAGCTTAAAAGATTTAAAATATGAAAGGAATGATTGAAGGCCTAATAACCACTTAAACCCCTCATATGATCTAAAACTAATTTCACACTATTTTGACATTTACCCTACTAATTTGATGATTGGAACTTTATCACCCTTACAAGTTAGTCCAATCATCAAATTTCTAACTCCCTAATACTATCTAATTAATGCAATATTTAATAATATATATATCAAGATTGCTTTTAAGGAACCATCTTGAAACATCTCATTTAACTTCTTAAAATGACTCAATTTTCAATTTCGACATGAAAATAGATTTTTCTAACACAAAAAAATTTCAAATTATTGAAATTTTTCTTTATGGTGTTCTGATTTAGTACTTGGATTTGTGTTTGGAACAATTCCTACTAGTCATGCGATCGATGAGTTAAAGAATAGTGGAGAAGATTCATGCCAAAATTAAGGAATGAAGTTATATGAGAATCCAAAACTAATCTCATATGATTCTATAAGTTCAACTTCATCTAGACTTTTGGGATGTTCTGACTAGCTTTTTGCGTGATTCTAGTGCTTAAATTGTTGAGCTTCGATCTAGAGTTGTCCATGGGTCAAGCCGAGCCGGGTTCGGGTCAGGCCCTAACAAAATTTTAGGCCCGATTGCTAGGCTCGGGATCGACCCAGCCCGTATTAATTTTATTATTTTATTTCTTTATATAAAAAATTAAAAAAATATAATACACCAAATACACTAAAAATATTAAAATAAATGCCCAACAAATTGAAAATAAATTTAAGAAAGTCTTTATACTTAAATAACACTAAGATAAGTGCAACTTAACAAGCAAATGCCACTAAAATAGTAGCAAAATTAACAATAAAACAAGTGTTATACAATATCCAAAAATTAACAACAAAATAGTAGCAACATAGTAGTCAAATGATGGGAAAATAACAGCAAAACATTGGGGGAAATAGCAGCAAAAATAGTAAGGTTTTTTTATTGAAAATTCGGGTTGGGTAAGGTTTTTTTATTGAAAATTCGGGTTGGGTCGAGCCCAGGCCAAAAAACCTTACCCAAGGCCTAACCCATTTTCTAAACAGACCTTGCTTTTTTGCCCTAGCCCCTTTTTTGGGCCTATATTTTTGCCCAAACCCTCTCATTTTTCAGGCAACCTAGCCTCTGGACAACTCTACTTCAATCTATCTTCAAAAAAATTTTGGATCACTTGATTATGTGGCTTGAATCCTGAGGTATGGTCATTTTTGTAAAGCAATGCAATTCTATAACACCCCTCACCCAATCTGGTCGACGAACCCAAGTTATGGAATGCTACTACTATTTTCGGAATAGTTCACATTTAAAACTCATCATAAATTCCTTTAATCATTGATTCTTAATGTTAATGCTTGCACAACACACAATATAAGCAAAATCAAAATTCAAACGAGCTTACGAAAGCTTCAAAGTTGATCCGAGCATGAGTAAGGACCAAACTATAATCTTTTCAAAAATTGAGCATAGGTATCGGTACCCAGGTCAAATACCATTACCGTTAATAGCTTTGATGTTTCAAAAATTAGTTTAAAAATCACAAGTATCGATACTATTTTAGAATTTTGCCAATCTTATTTTTAAAACGAACCAATTTTTTTATCAATATCTTCAAAAAGTATCGATACTTATGTGGGTATCGATACTAGTTTGGCATTCTGTTAGTTTGAGAAAAACTATTCAAATGGTCATGTATCGATACTTATGCCAGGGTACCGATACTTTTTTACTAAAATAGTCAAAATTTTTCTTTTTCAAAACCATTTCATGCCCAAACATAATAGCCTTAAAATGGTGTCTTAAGACACCTCGAAACCTGACAATAACTCATACATTCTAGCATAGAACATAACATTTCATTCTCAATTATAAGTTAATCACTTCATAACCAAAACATACACTAAAGCAATCATTTATCAAATCCTAATGACAACCTAACCAATATGCCACAAATTGGCACCATTTCACAAACAAAACATGACCAATGTCATTTCTCAAGGTATATACATTCAATTCCATATCAAACATACCATGAAAATTAAACATTAACCATTTCATTTATTTCTTCCAACTAAACACAATACCACATAAACTAAATGTTAACCACTTACTAAAGCACATATTAACAAATTCAAACATACATAGACAACCTAAATTTCAAAACCTAAATTTCAAAATGACATCCTTAGGTACATGTCAATTTATTCAGGAAGAGGAGCACAAACTTTAAGGAGTCTGGGATCTTAGTTGGATGCTAAAGTGAAACTCAAAACGTAACTATAAACCTATCCTGAACAAAAAAGTGAATTACACGATGAATAGATACTTCAACGTACTTCCTCTTTAAATCAAGATAGCATAGAGAAATCAATTTAATCTATATTTACTTAAAATTCATGTCATTATGTTTCAAACATGAATTCATCACCTGGTTATACACTTCCCTATTTAAGAACACCATTTTGTATTATACTACTGATAAAATTTTGGACTTGTAAGCTCATTTCAACTCATTTTAAATTTGTCATCGCGGATTGCCCGGCAACAATGACCTACCACCCTGGATTGCCTAGCGACGATGTTTTACCATCCCGGATTGCCCAACAACGATGGTCTCTTAGTTCATTTATGTCATCCCGGGTTGCCCAATGATGATGACCTGTCACCCCGGATTGGTCGGAGATGATGACTTACCATCTCGAATTGCCTGACAGTAATGGTTTATCAAATTTAGCCCACTGGCACATCGATCACCTCTACCTCTTATCGTATGGCTAAAAGTCAATACGTTTTTAAATCTCGATTACTATACTCAATATGCTTCTGTACAATTTCATACCTAATACCAGATATAATTCAATCTCATAATTATAAATCCATTCATTTTGGTACCTATCTTGGTATTCAATTTCTAATGTTCCAAATCCTTTCAATTCACCACAAAAGTTTACTATAGTAATGAACAATGTATAATATCGTGAAAAAATAGAAATTAAATAAGTGTTAAATTGTAGAAACACTTATCAAAACTTGAGTTACTCGTCGTCGGTTCTTGCTTTCCCCTTTCCTTTTGAGGCTCTTGTGTCGTCTTTAGCTACGAATATTAATAAAATAATGCATAACATTAATTTCCAGCTCAATTCATAATCATTCACAAAGTCACACATATTTTTTAATTTATTCAATTTAGTCCCTAAAACCGAAATCAGAATAACTTTTAAATTAAAACTCCAAATTTCAATCTATTTTCACTATAGTCCATTAGGGACCTCCTATTTCTCATTTCTACGTCAAATTTTATAGTTTATACATTTTAGTCCCTATTGTACAAAACTATAAATTAACTTCACAATTTAGTTATTTTTCATCTCTAAGCTTAAAATCTATCAATTTAATACTTAAAACTTCAATAATCCATCAACGATAACTTTTTAAAACTTTAACAGTTTCAGAAATTAACGCACGAGATCAGCTAGATTGAGCTCCCGGGATTTCTAAAACATAAAAATTACAAGCACTAACCAATTGAAGGCTTAAACTTTGAAACCCCTTTTTTCAAATGTTCTTTCTTTTCTTCTCCTAGCTTCGATTTTGCATATAAAAGATAGAGAAATGTGTTTGTTTATTTTCCACTTGCTCTCTACTATTATGTTTTTTCAATTATGTTATTTTTTTATTTTATAACCTATACATATATTTTAGTCATTACCGTCCACTTTAAATTCCAATGTGGTATATAATTATCACATTGGTCATTAATCTAAGTTTCCAATTAAAAATCTATAGTAGCTTAACTTTTACCACTTTTACAGGTTAGTCTTTGTACCTTAATTAAATACTAATTCAACAAAAGTGGCTATCCAAAATTCAATTCACTTATAAAGTAACTCCATAAATATTTAATAAAAATATTTATAGTCTAAGTTTGCGGAAATGGGGTCCCGAAACGGATTTTCCAACACCACTAACTTTTGGGTTGTTACAAATTCCCTATGAGAAGTTTAAGATTAATAGCTAGGTTTCACAAAGGTAAATTCTACTAGACTTTCCAAGACCTTCCGCCGTCTTTGTGGGCAATACTTGTTCTCAAATCATAGGTCTATGAGTCCTCTTTGCAACAATTTTTTAATCACAAGATTTGCAATCCTACAACCCAAGACATTGTCGTTTCCATAAATTAGTGCAGTTCCCTAGGAGAAATTTGAGATTATTTGCAAATCAACTTCTCCTACTTGTGAAGAAGGTCATAACACATCTAGGTACTATATTATCGATGATTTATTGTTCTTAATTATTCAAGTTGATTCTCGATGTATTAAAATTTTTAAAGTTCTATCGCGTGCACCTTCAATGCTTTTCCAACAATTTGATGGTAACCCACTCTTCCTTATCTTTTTCATTCTCTCTAAAAGTTTTACGTAAATTATTAAAGGTTCTAATGAACCTAAACATCCATTTGTCTAAGTTCATTTTACTTATATTTCTAGTATGTATATTTTTAATATTTTTAAAATTTAAAAAATTATATTTTCATAATTTTATAATTTTTAATAATTTTATAATATTTTGAATCAAGACAAATGGTTATCCAAATTTAAATGAACCTAAAAATCTATTTGTCCAGATTTAGTTTGATCAAGTTCATTTTAATCAGTGCGATCAATATCAATCAATGAAAATTAGTATTGATCAACAATCAAGTAATTGATCAATAGCCACATCAAAGATGGTATAGAAAAAAAAAAACCAAACATGTGACACATTCTCACTGGTTGAGTATGCCACGGATTTTTTAAACACTAACTTTTTAAATAAAAAATTATAACAGAATAAACTATTGTTCGTGTTCTATTTTGGTCACTAAACTTTTAGTTTTTTCAATTTACTCACCAACTTATTTGAAATCAATTTTTTGGTCATCAAACATTGACCGCCATTTAAAATTTGATGGAAATGCTAACATGGGCTTCTTTTATTGGTCTAATAACAAATTTAACCCTCAATGTTTACAAAATTTTTCATTTTAGTTTAAATTCTAAAAAATTCAATAAATTTAGTCCTTAACATTTATAAAAAGAAAACTTTTAATTTTTAAAAATTTGGTAAATTTAATTAATAACTAACACCGAAACCTCTATTTATCCAACCTTCATCTGTAATAACATGTTGATTCTCCAAAAACTCAACAACCAATCTCTTTATCCCAAATCTATCCTCCACTTCTTCATGCACTTCTCTTCTGTGCTGGCCCATTCGACACGACGTGCGCACATCGGTCGACTATGACAAGCAAGTTCAGAAAGTCGACCAAAACAGGTATATGGAAACGGTAGGCTAACTCGTTAAAACCTTATCTTCATCACCAATATGAAATCCTCTCTCTCGATCCTTGACCCTTAGATTCAAACCTTATCTCATCTAGACAAAGACCTCACGCGCAAGCACGCATTCGATTTGTTCATTGCACGTCTTTGCAATATCAAGAGGATTGAGGAGTCACTGTGCGTGGTTCAAACTATGATGAGAAACAGTGGGTTGAACTCCACCTTTCATTCAATTGTGAATGTGTTGATGGAGAAGAAGATGGAGGAGGTGTGGCTGGTGGTGGATTTGATTTTAATTGTCAAAATTTCACTAGACACGAAAACATATAATATTTTTTATTAATGGCGTACTATTAGGAGTGTAAGTTGATAAAGGTGAGCACAATGGGGAAATAGAGGTTTGGTATTGGGTTTTTATTTTTAATTTACAAAAAAATTAAAAATTATATTGTCATTTTATAAATATCGAGGTTTAAATTTATTAAACATTTTAGAATTTGAATTAAAATGACAAATTTTGTAAATATTGAGAGTTAAATTTGTTAATTTTTATATTTAAGATCAAATTAATAAAACGTGTAAACATTAGAAGGCTAAATTTGTTATTAGACCAGTAAAAAACCACCTCAACATTCCTCAGCTTTCAGTGACCAAAATTTTGAAAATTTTGATTTTGAATAATTTAGTGACTAAATAAAAATATTAAAAATTCAATGACTAAAATAGAATGCAGGCAATAATTTAGTGACAATTTTTGTACTTTACCTAAAAAATTAAGTAACAATGTGAGATACCGGATATAATTCGGAAGTCAAATAATGACATAAGCCATTAGCATTTGAAAATCATTATAATAGGAATTCTACCCCGGGGCGGGGGGAGGGCTTACTTTACCAAACCAAATGCACCAAAAATAACAAATGTGTACATATGAAAATAAAACAACCGTTATTCATAAATATATATATATATATATATATATAACAGAAAAATTAAGACAAACACTAATATTCTCTAAAAACACTATTTAACAGCTTCGCCTTCTTCTGCTGCAGCTTCAAAGGTCTCACCAGGTACAAGATCTGGTACCTCCTCGTCCTCCTCTTCTTGAGTGGTGGTTACGCCAGTACCAATACCGGTAGCAGCAGGCGCCTGCTTCTGGAATTGCTCTGCCAATTTTCTTAAGTTGTCCAAATTATCTGGCCCTACATCAAGTTTTAGAACAAGGGTCAACAGCTGCCAATATCAATTTACAATCACAAAAAAGGAGTGTACATACCCAACTGGTTGATGATTCCAGGGAGAATATCCTGCAATTCTGGAATATGGGAAAAACACAGGTCAAATAGACCAACAAAGCTAAAAATCAGCAGAAATGTCTTTAATGGCTTTGGAGTTAAAAGTAACAAATCTTCAAAGGGTAAATAGCAATAAGATTATATCAACTATGAGAGGGTTTAAAGTTAAGAGATGCAGCATACTCTTTGTCTGAGGAGAACCACTAACAACCCAGGTGTTGGCAGCGATAGAAGCTTGAACTGATATAAAGACAGACCATCACAAAGCTAGTTTATTATGCAATGTGAAACCTTTGAGAAAAGTATAGGTAATAAGTCCACTACAATAAAAGCCTACTACCTTTTGGATTAAGAAACTGGATAACAGCATCATCCTTGAATATGTTGACTTCCTCAATTGCAGGAATCGCATTCACTCCTATTCTCTTGAGGGTGCTCTGTAACCGTTTGTCATCAGTCGTAGTTGTCTTGTGGACAGCCTTTTTCTTCCTGTTATTAACATAAATCAAAATAACAAAATAATAACCAATATGCAAACTACATATTAGAGGCATCAAAATCAAATATTAGAATATGGGAATATTTAAAAGTTTTAGGACACGACAATGAGAAATTGTAAAATTGATACTTCTCAATCAAATATTAACACGCAAATGATTTTTGAAATTTTCTAAAATCAATTTATAATAAAAAAACTTTGAACCTTGAAAAATTTGTACTTGAGATGTATTGCACAATTAGGGGTCCATTTGGATCTCATTTAGAAGGCAACTCAGGTGAGATGGTGGAGGTTTCTTCCGAAGGCAGATTCAAATGGACCCTAGAAAAGTATAATTGAGATAGAATATCTTCACATAAGAATAAAAAAAGTTCACTATATTCTCTATGACTAAACTGTGAAATGCTGGATTGAGCTGAGCATTCACATTTATGCAATTTGAAGTAGTATCTCTGAAGCCAAGACAGAAATGTCTTCTCTGAGTCTAAATTTTTATATCGATATTAGCACTGACATAAAAATGCATCATGGACTCAACAACCAGTTAACCTTTGGCCCAAACCAATCAATGCTGAATCACACTGATCTAAATCGCTAAAGATTCTCTTCTTCTCTATCAAATCACATCATTAAATCTAATGCAATGCCAGTTAATCTTGTACAATCCCAGACAGGGTTCATTGCACATGCCGTGGAAGGCTTGGTCTCCACTCCGAAAACTCCTACTTCTGAACATTCCCAAGACAAACCTAAACATAATATAGCTAGCCTATCCAGGGAAATTTCAAACCAAGAACATACCTTCTCATGCTACCCTTCCCACCAGTGCGGACTGCACCAGCCATTTTCTGGAGCCTCTCCACATTCATCTGCCCAAAGAAGTAAACAGCAAGTCAATAAAAAAAGTATATGATAAATCGAGACCCAAGATACACGCAACCAAAACAAAGATAAAAACATAAGCGCTAAAACAAACAAAACACACACATACACATACACCACAAATAAAGCATGTGAAACAATCATGCACTATACAACCGGCAAGGAAACACAAAAGAAATAAAGTATCTGACCAAAATAAATAAATAAACTCCTAACTCGCGCCTTATCAACGCATCAGAAAAAGAAAACGGTAAAAAAGCCCTTTACTCACTATCTTGTCGAAAAAGGGGAAACCACGGAGGGGAATTTGCGAAAGTAAAGACAGGGAATGCAAAATCAAATATAATAACAATATAAACTTGATATGAGTCGCCCTAATTTACCTACTGTAATTGTATTTATGTGTTAAAAGCATAAAGCATAAGCTAAGCTAGATATCAAAAGAAACATAAACTGAGGTAGCTGAAAGGAGTGACAAGCAGAGGCCTTTCTAGAGTTAATAATTTCCCCAAAATATACGAACAGAAAGAATCATCCAAAACCAAAACAATCTAAAGAGAAAAGAAATCAGTCATTGATTGAAATTAAAATGACAGAAACAGAAGAAAGCAAATACCAATGATAAAAGAGAAACAGAGAATGAAGTGTACCTTAACAATGCGTATCGGATTGCAGTACTAAGAGGAGAGAATGTTAAGCAAGGGAATCCAGAAAACTTTTTCTTCTTTGGATAAATATAATATTTTTCAGTAAGTAAAGAGGGGTTTTTCTATTTTAATTACTTTACACGAGAAGTAATTTTTCTTTTTGGGCAAAAATAGTGGGTAAAATACCAAAAAAAAGCCCTATATTTTTAAAATTTACTGAAATGGGCCCGGTATTTTATTATTTACCGGAATGGGCCATTTTCCCCGAAACCGCGTCCACGTCAGCGCGATGTCAGGGGACGTGTCAGAGCATCGCGTCCACGTAAGCGCGCTTTGCTTACGTTGACACAAATCGTGCCTACGAGAACGCGATTTGCTGACGTGGATGAACAATTTATATTTTTTAGCTTGGAAAACTTTGAAAGGCCATAACTTTTCGCTCGGTTGTCCGATTGAGACGATTTTTTTTATTTCGAATAAATTTTAGAGATCTACGCTACGACAAATAGTAGAAGGCGGTTTGTCATGATTTTAAATCAAAAAGATCCTTTTTTGCCCCTAAATTTTGATTTTTTCAGTTTAAAATTGAATTTTGAAACATTCAAATCATTATTTTCCTTATTTATTTGAATTAAACACCGGATTTTTTTACAAAATTGTTGTATTATTTTTTCTGATTTGACATATGTATGGAATAGGTCCGATAAATCGTTAGAACGTAAGTAATATAATTAAGATAATAACAGTATTTCTATAATATGTCAATTAATTAGTTTAGCTTAGATGGTTAAGATGCTTGCTCTTTTCCTTTAGTACTTTGGTTCAAATCTTGTTGGTAATAATTTTGAATCTTTTTTGTACTTGTTGCTATTGATGTAATATTGAAGAGTTAATTGATTAAAAAATAAATACAAGTACAAAAGATTCAAAATTTATTTTTCAAAATACCAAAAAAGCCCTATATTTTTAAAATTTATCGAAATGGGCCCGGTATTTTATTTTTTTGACCGTTGGGTACTGTTCACGCGCGGGCCGAAATCGCGTCCACGTCAGAGCGAGATGTTGACGTGGAAGGAAATCACGTCCTTGAGAGCGCGATTTCCTTCCACGTCAGCATCTCGCACTGACGTGGACGCGATTTCCTGACGCGTACCCTGACATCGCATTGTCATGGACGCGATTTCCCGGAAAAAGGACCATTCCGGTAAATAATTAAAAAATTGGTCCATTTCGGTATTTTTTTTTAAAAAATGGCTTTTATTGGTAAATTGCCCAAAAATAGTGGTATATGGCACTTCGAAAAAAAAAAAACTAGAGATTAGTCCTTCAAAGACTTTTTTTAAGGTAAACTATAAAAATAGTCGTTTATGTATGGTGTAAATTACATTTTAGCCACCAAACTTTAGTTTGTTACAAAATGATCACTAATGGATAAATCATCTTAGACAAAATTTTAGGTTCAATTGCACATATAGTCCTTATACTTTTTCTTTTGAGAAATTTAATTCTATTTCTTTTCTTTTTTTTATTCTTTTCATTTTACTCCACTTTTTCTTTACAAAAGATTTGAGAAGCAAATGAGATAAATTTAGTTTGTTGGTTGATGTTATTTTATTTTAACCCATACATAACTTATAATAAATTAATGGAGCTCAATCAATAAAATTAAACCCAATTAAAATTTCTAAAATTAAAACCCAAAACAAAATTTAATTCATCTAAAATTAAAATTTTAAACGAATTAAAAGCATATACATTTTATACACAGAAAAATATCTTGTTCTCTTCTCACATTTTACCAATTCCTATTATCTGGTCCTTTCTTTTTTTTTTTGGTTCCACTTTTGTCTTAAGTCTCATCTCTTACAAAGTAATTCAACCCTTGCAATTAGTTGTAAGTTCTTTTGCTCACAGGTGACGAGCAAGTAGACAACCGAAGTCGGGGAAAGTTGAAGGTGATGAGATGTTACCGACTTGTGTTGGGTTAACTAGTTCTATTCAAGCCTATTTAAGTTAGGTAGTTAAAAAAGCAAGAATGAGAGAGCACAACAATTAAAATTTCATGATCTGATTTAGGTTTTATTTTTAATTTGTTTAAATTTTTAATTTTTAGATGAATTAAATTTTTTGGGTTTTAATTTTTAAAAATTGCATTTGGGTTTAATTTTATTGATAGGTTTGAATAATTTACTATAATTCATGTAAAGCTTAAAATACAATGTCCTTTGTTTCTCAAATCTTTCTTAAAGAAAAGAGAAGGAAAATAAAGAAATAAAAGGAAAAGAAAAAGAAAATTAATTGAGCTCCTCAAAAGAAAAATTATAGGGATTGGATGTACAGTATAACTTACTTTTTTTTTGTCTAAAATAATTATTTAACATGGCAGTTAAGGCAAAATAATCAGAATGTTGCAAATCGATAATGTTAGTGATCATTTTGTGATAAATTAAAGTTTAATGATCAAATCGTAATTTCAACTATACCTAAGTGCCTATTTATATAGTTTGCCCTTTTTATAGCTCATAGCTATTTTATGGTCCGTTTCAACAATGTTATCTCCAAGTTTTAAACTTACATCTTCTTATAAGAGTGCAATCTACCTTATCATTACACCTAACGTATTTGGTCCCTTAAAAATAATTTTGGTACTTAGGTTGGTTTTGTCAATTAAACACATGATGGGGTAAAAACGTATCCTATATAACGCATTTTTCCTTTCCAAATGGTTAAATACTTGTGTCTTTCATTCATGCTATCCAAGTTTGAATCTTATCTCAAGTTTCTTTTTAATTCATGTTGCTTTCAAGTTTTTTTCATTAATATTTTTATTTATATAGATAAAATAATAAATATGTAATTATATAATTAAAATATTATATATATTGTTAAATATACTTTGTTTCCAAATAATCAACTAATTTTTATTATAGATTTTCCTTTATATATAATATTTTATAGATAAATATTATTTTCTACTTATATTGTGGGTATGGTAAATTTTAATATTATAAAAATTAATTTATTATCTCAAATATCATTATCTTTTATATGTGAATTATTTCAATAAATATACAAAAATATATAATACTAAAATTTGTCACACCCATGACATGGATGGAAAAATAAAGATTTCACATGTAAAATTTATATTTACTAAAAATAATTATATTTAAAATAATTATTTAATTTTATAATATTATAATTTATCATACCCACAAAAAAATGAAAAAATATATATTTGAAATGAGTATTTCAAATATCATTATTTTATATGTGAAATATTTTAAATAATTATTTGATTTTATAATATTAAAATCTACCATACTAACAATGTAGATAGAAAAATAAATATTTGACATATAAAAATATATACAAGAAAAACTATATCAAAATTAGTTGATATTTTTAAAAAATAAAATACATTTGACGTAATGGTTTACATCAAAATATTTTTATATAATTACATTTTATTATTCCTCATATATAAATAAATAAATTAAAATTAAAAACAAGAAATAAAAAAAAAACCTTGAAAACAACATATGTATTAATTAAAATTTTGAAAAGACACTTGAAAGCAACATGAATTAAAAAGAAAACACAAAAGCTTTGGGTCATATAAATGAAAAACAAAAGCATTTAATCATTTAGCCAAAAATATTGACATGTTAAGAAAAAGCTTATTTCGTATAAAGTGTTTTTCAAAAACACAATCTTACAGAATACGCTTTTACCAGGCTAATCCCTTAATTTTTTTTTAAATAATGGCATATGCCACTAATTTTGTCTAATGAAGAGACCAAAAAATTCAAGTTGAAAGCAACCAAAACACATCTTATCAAGAAATCAACCAACACTAAAAAATAATTTAAAACATACAAATCTTAACTCAAACTTACCATTCATAACCATGAATCATTGAAAAACATCTTGGAAAGATTTTGAGATTTCCATAACATATCTAAAATAAGTTTAACAAACATTGATTTGCTAGATCAAAACCAAAACAACAAAGAGAAAGTATGCATAGACAAAGGTTCATACAAAACCAAAGTTAAAGTAAATTAAATGAGCCTCTAACTCAACAATTTAATATTTAATATTTAATTTTTCAAAATACTTATGACATATGAAACTCTTATTATATATATATATATATATATATATATATATATTAATTTCATACCCTCAAAGATCTTGTAATAGTGAGATGACTCATAATTAAATTGGACTTCAAAATTTAAAAATAAGTTTTACGTGAAAAGATAATAATACGTAAAAATATTAGTAAATTCAATTGAAATTCATCATACTTATCTTACCTTCAAGGAAAACATACCAACAAAAATATATACATTTCAACCATAAATATGTAATAATAAGAGTATAAATATGATAAGGTTAAATCGTAATTGTTAGAATTAAGTGACTCAAATCCTTATTTAAATAAAATATGTGGTAAAATAAAATAAAAGTAAAATCCCTATAGAATTATACTTCTTTTATTTTATTTTAGAATAAGGTTTTTTTAAACATTATTAAACTCCATCTATTTGATATTATTAGAATAAGGAGTTTCACTCCTATTAGAATAAGGTTTACAAGCCTATAAATAGGCATAGTTTACTCCTCTTGTAAAAAAATTCGAATTTGACATAGTGAATTTTCTTCTCCTCTGCCCGTGGTATTTTTCCCAAAAGGGTTTCCACGTAAAATCTGTGTGTTCTTTATTTTTCTATTTCTATTTTTTTGATATATTGTCATTACTGACATTATATTTTTCACAAATTGGTATCAGAGCTTCTGATTTGTTCATCTCAATCACGGTAATGACGTCTTTGAAGTATGAAATTCCGCTGTTGGATCGCAACACCAGATTTGCGTTGTGGCAGATAAAGATTCAGGCGGTTCTTGCACAGATAGACTTAGAGGAAGCCCTGTTAGGGGTAGATAAGATGCCTTCAACATTGATGGAGGAAGAGAAGAAGCGCAAGGATTGAAAGGCGTTAACACAGTTACATCTGCATTTGTCTAACGAAATTTTGCAGGACGTGATGAAAGAGAAGACCGCCGTTGAATTATGGAAGAGGTTGGAATAAATATGTTTGTCGAAAACTCTAACTAGCAAGCTGCATATGAAGCAGCGTCTTTATGCTCATCGTTTGGAGGAAGATGCATTTGTGCACGAACACTAAACAGTGTTTAAAGAAATTCTCTCAAACTTGGAGGCCATGGAGGTTCAATATGATAAGGAAGATCTAGGGTTGATTCTGTAACACCCCTTAACCGTATCCAACACCGGAATAGGGTACGAGGCATTACCAAAACACATACACTTGTAAACGTATTTAACCGAGTTATAAAATTTCATCAAAATTAAAACTTTCAAAATAATTAACATGTTTCTATAACTTTTCACAATATATCCTCAAAATATTATAATCATAATAATTAGGGCTCATGAGACCCGATACATACTCATGCAATTTAATGCTTCATTTACATTTCATTCAATTCGCAATTTCTCATGCTCATAATTTAAATCATATCACTAGCAATTTCCATTTAAATCACTTACAATTCAATGACATCAAATTCAAAACTAATACGTATTTACCATTTAACTCAATGTTTATTGATTATACCATTCAATAACACATTTATGAAATTCTCAATTTAGCAATGAAAATATCACTTTAGTTTGAATAACAACATCGTCCTGATATAAATACACTACCACTTATCCATTTACTTTAATTCTTTCGGGCCCATTTGTCACTTACCATCCTTAATCAAATTAGGGAACGGTCACGGAAAATTGAGTACTTCACTTTCACTTTGCCATAGTATAACTATGGTCTTACGTATGATCACTTATCACTTGTCCCGATCGATAAGTGTAGCCACCTATCACTTTGTTTCGATCGATAAGTGTAGCCACTTATCACTTTGTTTCTTGATCGATAAGTGTAGCCACTTATCACTTTGTTTCTTGATCGATAAGTGTAGCCACTTATCACTTTGTCTCTTGATCGAAGTACTCAAATCCGCGTTCCGCTCAATTTGATCATTTATTCATATATCGGGCTTACCAACATGTGTTAATTCATAAACCATTCATGGTATTATTTCATGCCAAATCATATACTGAATATACCATACACACATACTATGAAACTTTATTTTCACACATGAGCTTAAACCATGACCAATAATGCACAAAATAAGCATCATTCATATTTCATCGTTTATGAGTTATAATCAAACATATGACCATTTATACACGAATCATTCATATATTTCCCAATTTTCCTCCTCCTCCTCTCCATTCCACATCCTTAATGTGTATAACACACTTAAACAACATTAACCATAATTTCAATATTCACTAACATGTATATTCAAAGCTGTTTATCCGAGTCAGAGTCACTAAATTATTTTTATCCGGAGCTACAGAGCTCCAAATTAAGATCCGTTAATTTTCCCTGAAACTAGACTCACATATCTTCATACCATAAAATTTTCATAATTTTTGGTTCAGCCAAATAGTACAGTTTATTCTTTAAAGTTTCCCCTGTTTCGCTGTCTGACAGTTCCGACCACTCTTCACTAAAAATTAATTATCTCATTGTACAGAATTCGGATGATGTTTTAGCTTGTTTCTTCTAAAAATAGACTCATTAAGGATTCTAACCATATAAACTATAACTCATAATCATTTTTTTACAATTTTTAATGATTTTCCAAAGTCAGAACAGGGGAACCCGAATTCATTCTGACCTTGTCTCACAAAATCTATTATATCTCATGATTTACAATTCCATTGCTTACATCATTTCTTTTATAAGAAACTAGACTCAATAAGCTTTAGTTTCATATTTTATTCATCCTCTAATTCAATCTCTACAATTTTTGGTGATTTTTCAAAGTTACACTACTGCTGCTGTCCAAAACTGCTTTAGTGCAAAATGTTGATTTCCATTTTGCCCCAAATTTCACAGTTTATACAATTCGGTCCTTTCTCAATTAACCCTCAATTAATCTAATTTTCTCAATTAGTACTTTACTAGACATTATAAGTTGTTACACAACTATTGAAATTCAGAATTTTCACATATAACTCTATCTTCAAACTCTTTTACTATTAGGTCCCAAACATTCACTTTCTATTCAATTCTTTCAATAAAATCAGCATATGAACAATTTAAAGCTCTAATTTCATGCTAAATCATCATATACTTCCAGCACATATTCATATCAACTTTCAACTTCTTTCATAAAATCAAAAACTAATGAATTTAACAAGTGGGCCTAGTTGTAAAAGTCATAAAAATACAAAATTTCAAGAAATAGTCAAGAATTGAACTTACTTGTAATAAAAATATGAAGAACCAGCTTGAAGAAGCCCTTCCATGGTGTTTTAGCTGATGAGAATTCAGAAAATGAAGAGAAATCTAGATAATTCCACTTGGGTCCTAACTTTATTAAGCAAATTTTGCAATTTTCCAATTTTGCCCTTAATTCTCCTTACTTTCTTGCTGATTTCATGCCTCTGTTGTCCAGCCCAAATAGACCTTGGGTCTATTTGTCTTTTAAGCCCTCTTCCTTTTATCATTTAAGCTATTTAATCATTTCCCAAAATTTTGCATTTGTTACAATTTAGTCCTTTTGTTCAATTAATTATCGGAACTTTAAAATTTCCTAACGAAACTTTAATACTAACTTTTAACACTCCATAAATATTTATAAAATATTTATGGCTCAGTTTAAAATCCCGAGGTCTTGATACCTCATTTCGATTCTAATTATTTTAATATTTATTTCTAGTGCACTATTCACTATTTCAAAAATTTTCCTAACTTCATATTTAACTTATACTTACTAAATTAATAATATTTTCTACCCATTTGTCGAATTTAGTGATCTCGAATCACCGTTCCGACACCTCTGAAAATTCAAGCCATTACATTTTTTTTCGTCGGATTTGTGGTCCCGAAACCACTGTTCCGACTAAGCCTAAAATCGGGCTATTACAGATTCTACTTTGTTTGTTGCCCCCGTCTTATTCAACCTTTAGAGATACAATTTTATATAGCCGTGAGTCTCTCACAGTTGATGAGGTTTATGATTATTTAATCTCGTATGATAAGATGAAGCATCTTGTGGTTAAAACTGACTCTCAGGGAGAGGGTCTTATTGTTTGTGGGAGATAAGATCAAAATGTTGATGATGATAATGGAAGGACACATGAACGGAATCCTCGCAGTAAATCTAAGGGTAGATCGAAGTCTTCAAATAGAGGTAAAACTTGTAACTTCTGCATGAAGAATGGGCACATTAAATCTGAGTGCTATAAACTATAGAATAAGATCAAAAGAGAGGCTGCGAATCAAAATGGAATACAACTAGAAAATTCCGGTAAAGCTGATGTTGTAGAAGACTACAGCGATGGTGAACTTCTAGTCGCTTCTGTCAACAATTCTAAAGCGAACGAGGAGTGGATCCTTGATTCAGGCTGCACCTTCCACATGAGTCCCAATCGAGATTGGTTTACAACTTACAAAACAGTGTCTGAAGGTATTATTTTGATAGGAAATAATGCTTCATGTAGAATTGCAGGTGTTGGAACAATTAGAGTTAAGATGTTTGATGGAGTTCTCAAAACACTCAACGACGTACGACATGCTCCAGAATTAAAGAGAAATTTAATTTCGTTGAGTACTCTTGATTCAAAAGGGTACAAATACACAGTTGAAAGTGGGGCTTTGAAGATTTCCAAAGGTTCCCTCATTGTGATGAAAGGGCAGAGAAAGATTGCCAAGTTATATGTTTTGTAGGGTTCTACTGTTACTGGTGATGCAGCTGTCTCATCCTTTTCCTTGTCAGATGATGATATTACTAAACTTTGGCATATGCCCCTAGGGCATATGAGTGAGAATGGCATGGCAGAATTGAGCAAAAGAGGACTTCTTGATAGGCAAGGAATTTGCAAACTGAAGTTCTGTGAGCACTGCATTTTTGGAAAGCAAAAGAGAGTTTGATTCACCAGAGGAATCCATAACACGAAGAGAACGTTGGAGTATATTCATTCTGATCTGTGGGGGCCATCCAGAGTGCCTTCGAGAGGTGGAGCTAATTATATGCTAACTTTTATTGATGATTTTTCCAAAAAAGTGTGGCGTTCTTCCTGAAGCAGAAAAGTGATTTGTTTTCCGCATTTAAGTCTTGGAAAACCATGATTGAAAAATAGACGGGAAAGCAAATAAAATACCTCCGCACAGACAATGGCTTAGAGTTATGTTCTAATGAGTTTAATAAATTGTGTAAGTCAGAAGGGATCGTGAGACACTTGACAGTTCGTCATACTCCACAGCAAAACGGTGTTGTAGAACGAATGAATAGAACGATCATGGAGAAGGTTCGATGTATGTTGTCAAATGCCAACTTACCAAAGTCATTTTAGGCCAAAGCAGCCTCTACTGCATGTTTTTTATCAACAAATCTCCATCCGTTGCCATTGAGAAAAAGACTCTACAAGAGGTATGGTCTGGTAATCTTGCTGACTATTCTGATTTAAAGATTTTTGGTTGTCCTACGTATGCTCATGTTGATAATGGAAAATTGGAACCGAGATCTATTAAAAGTGTTTTTCTTAGTTGTAAAGCTGGTGTAAAAGGGTATAAGTTATGGTGTCCTGAAAATAGAAAAGTTGTGATTAGCAGAGATGTTGTTTTTGATGAAACTGCTATGCTACCTAACTTATCTTTTAAAGACTCTTACAATAAAGAAAATCAAAAGCAGTTAGAGCATCAGATTAATCTAGAATCTACAACAGAGTCGACTACTAAAGCCAATACAAAAATTCAAAATAGAGTTGCTTCTTCACCATAATACTCTATCGCCAAAAATAGAACTAGAAGAGAAATTAAACCTCTAAAGAAGTATGCCGAGGCTGATCTAGTTACTTATGCTTTAAATGTAGTTGAAGATATAGATGCAAACCAAGAGCCATCTAATTATTCTGAGGCGGTTAGTTGTGAAGACTCAGAAAAGTGGATGTTTGCTATGCAAGAGAAGATGGAATGACTACACAAAAATAAAACATGGGATCTTGTGAAACTTCCTAAAGATAAAAAGGTTGTTTGTTGTAAATGGGTGTTTAAGAAGAAAGAAGGGACTCCAAGAGTTGAAGAACCCAGATATAAAGCAAGGCTTGCTGCAAAGGGTTACAGTCAAATTCCAAGAGTGGACTTCACAGATGTGTTATCTCCAGTTGTGAAACATAGTTCAATTCGAGCTTTGCTTGGTATTGTGGCCATGCATGATTTGGAGCTTCAGCAGTTAGATGTAAAAACTGTATTTTTGCATAGAAAACTTGAGGATGATATTTACATGCAACAAACAGAGGGTTTTATAGTCTCAGAAAAAGAGGACTATGTTTGCTTGCTGAAAAAGTCCCTTTTACGGTTTGAAACAGTCACCAAGACAGTGGTATAAGAGGTTTGATTCCTTTATGACTTCTCATGATTTTAAAAGAAGTAGCTTTGACAGTTGTGTTTACTTTAAGAAAAATAGCGATGGTTCTTTTGTGTATCTACTCCTTTATGTTGATGACATGTTGATAGCAGCGAAAGATAAATGAGAGATAAGAAAGGTCAAAGCCCAACTAAATGAAGAATTTGAGATGAAAGACTTGGGACCAGCAAAGAAGATACTTGGTATGGAGATTCTTAGAGATAGAAAAGAAAGTAAATTGCTCCTAAGTTAGAAGGGGTACATTGAGAAAGTTCTTTGTTGATTCAATATGCAGAATGCTAAGCCTGTTAGTACTCCTTTAGCAGCCCATTCAGACTTTCATCGGTTTTGTCTCCACAATCAGATGATGAGATTGAGTACATGTCACATGTTCCATACTCTAGTGCAGTAGGATCTCTCATGTATGCCATGGTTTATTCACGTCCAGATTTAACATATGCAGTTAGTGCAATTAGCAGATACATGGTGAATCTCGGTAAAGAACATTGGAAAGCAGTTCAGTGGGTTTTAAGATACTTACGAGGTACTACTGATGTTTGCTTACAGTTTGGAAGAACTAGGGATGGAGTCATTGGGTATGTTGATGCTGATTTTGCTGGAGACCTCGATAGAAGAAGATCTCTCACAGGTTATGTCTTTACAATCAGAGGTTGTGCAATCAGTTGGAAAGCCACTTTGCAAACTACAGTCGCTTTGTCTACCACTGAAGCTGAGTACATGGCGATTACTGAGGCTTGTAAAGAAGCTATTTGGTTGAAGGGACTCTTTAGTGAACTCAATGAAGACCTTCAAATCAATACAGTATTTTGTGACAGTCAGAGTACCATCTTCCTTACAAAAGATCAAATGTTTCATGAGAGAACAAAACACATTGATGTTCGGTATCATTTTGTTCGTGATATTATTGCTCGTGGTGATATTGTTGTGAGCAAAATTAGTACTCATGAAAATCCTGTAGATATGATGACTAAGTCACTTCCTATAACCAAGTTTGAGCACTGCTTAGACTTGGTTGGTGTTCATTGTTGAAGATAAACCCTTAAGGGGTTTTATGGAAGAGGTGGAGAAACTTGTTCGTTGAGAGTTCGCGATGAAGAACTTGTTCATTAAGAATTTGTGTCAAGGTGGAGATTGTTAGAATTAAGTGACCCAAATCCTTATTTAAATAAAATACTGTGGTAAAATAAAATAAAAGTAAAATCCCTATAGAATTATACTTCTTTTATTTTATTTTAGAATAAGGTTTTTTAAACCTTATTAAACTCCATCTATTTGATATTATTAGAATAAGGAGTTTCACTCCTATTAGAATAAGGTTTACAAGCCTATAAATGGGTATAGTCTACTCCTCTTGTAAAAAAATTCGAATTCGACATAGTGAATTTTCTTCTCCTCTGCCCGTGGTTTTTTTCCCAAAAGGGTTTCCACGTAAAATCTGTGTGTTCTTTATTTTTCTATTTCTATTTTTTTTGATATATTGTCATTACCGACATTATATTTTTCACAGTAATAAACACAACTAATATAAAAAAATTCTCATAATTTCAAAGAACATAATAAATAACATGCTCATTTGTTCATAACACAAGATTTTTAACATATTTTACTTTCAAATTCAGAATAGTGGCATATTTATAAGAGAGTTACAAAGGTCACATGTACCATAACCATATGTCATTTTTATTAGTAAGTTATTATCAGAGTTATAAAATTTCATCCAATATAACATTAGTAAAACAAGACTTGGATATACAAGTTTTTATCGAAACACACCAAAATAAAAAATAACTTGTGAGAGCATTATGATAAAACACACCATAAAATAATAGCACAATACATGCAACCATCCAAACACATTGAGAGAATCTTCGAAGAGATAATATATATCCAATGATCTACATAATATGCCCAACCGAGGGATGACACAACAGAACTCTATTTTCACACCAAACCTATACAGAAATTAGCATATGTGGTGCAACCTCTGTTTTCAAGGTCTAGGGATCAAATAGAACTCCCCTCCAGTGTAGACTTATAAAGGCACTGTGCGGTTTACACCAAGTTCTACTGAATTGGTTGCCAGACTTGAAATTTTCTTATGTCAAGTTCCAAAGTTGATTCGCAATACATTGGGTTCACTATTGTTTGCCATGACAAAGTCACCTTAAAAGGACAAACACTTGGTGTGTGGACATTTAAAATTTTAAAGTGTTTCATAATTCATATTATAATTTATTTAATACAAATATTTCAGAAAAAAAAATGAATAATGTCAGTAAATAGATTTTTTTTAAAGAGCATGAGATATTCATTTATTGTGTTTAACTTTTATCTAGATTTTTCCAAAATAATATATAATATTATACCAATAAAATTAAAATCATAAAATATATAATTTTCAAATTTTAAGATTACAATTATCAAATAAACTCAATTATATTCAATACTTAATTTTTACTATTACATCAACTAATTTTTAATATAAATTTAATATTAAATATTTAATTCTTAATTTTTTAAATTTTTTTAAATTTATTCAACAACACCTTAATTGTTTTATTAGTGTTTTTTTTTCAACGATTGTTTTATTATTGTTCAAAGTCCAAAAAAGTGAGTGATGGCAATCATCTTGAGTCAGCCCAAGTACGTAGAGCATCTTCTGCAAAGAGTAAATGTGTTAAATGCAAATCCATATCAAGCTCCCATGGCCTCCACTTCAAAACTTACTGAGTTTAGTGGGTTCCTAGAGGATGCTAAGACATATAGAAGTATCCTGGGAGCACTGCATCATACTCTGCACATCTCATTTACGCTTTTGTCTGATAGGGTAGATAAAAAATTCGAAAGATAGGTAATTAAAAGAGTAGAAAAATAAAAAGATGGAAAATGTAATTTTGGTCTTTGTTAGTATGCTTGGAAGAAAAGATTGAAAATTTAAAAGGAATGGTAATTTTGTTTCCATTCGTGGTTTAGTAGAGTTGAAAAGTAAGAAGAAATAAAACCTTTGAAAATGAAAATTTTGAACTAACATACATGTATCTCTTATTTTCTCTTCTCTTATAATTCTAATTTGAAATAATTTATTTTTATACATTAGGATAGAAAATAAGCATCTCTCATTTATTTCCTCCCTTTTTTTTTCTACCAAATGCATTTGAAATTTATTTTCTTTTTATTTTTCAAGTCTCTCCTTCCATCATTTGCCCTTCCACTAAACCAAGCACACATTTAATGTTAATAAGACAACTTAGATTATGTCATATCCATTAATCAATTGGGCCGCCTTGAAAAGAATTTAACAGTATTTCAGGGGACATTACACTAGACCTGATCATGTGCTGGGTTACCCGTTCAGATTTGAAGGCCCACCTGAAAAGTGGAAGGATTTGAGCAAAAATATAAGACCAAAAAATGAACTTGGACAAAAAAATAAGACCCACTTTCTAAACGGGTTAGGTCGCGGGCAAATTTTTTGCCCGGGACTAACTCGGCCCAAATCACATGCCTATACTTTTTTTTGTATTTTCAATTTACTGGGAAATATTTTTAATATTTACAATTTATTTGATGTATTATATTCTTAATTTATTTTTATATAAAAATATAACCTGAAAAATTTATTATAGTCGAGCCGGGTCGAGTTCGGATTTAACATTTTTTAGGTCAAACCCAAATTTAAAAAACAGACCTAAAACCTAACCCAACCCATTATCAAGTCTAATTACAACATGTCTTGATATTTGAGGCTACCAAAGTCTTGACCTTAAGCACCTTTGCTAATGTGGATTTGGGAGTGACTAATAATTGTAGGTCAACATCAAGATATAGTGTGTATCTATGAAAGAGTGTGATTTCATGGAGTTGGAGAAAGAGAAAGAGAAAAACAATGCCTCATTCAATGCAGAGTGTAACACGCCTATACCCAATCCGACTGTATGAACCCGGTATAATACTATTACATTTGGTGCCAAAGCGGTTTTGGCTAGATATTGTATAATTCAATCATTCATATATGTGTATTAACTTGCTTAATCCAAAAATTATTAATATAAACATCCGGGGTTATTAACGGATGTTCGTTTGCGTTTGAAAATGATTCAAAAATTGTTTTTACTCAAAACAACGGAAAAATATTGATACTTAAACAAAAGGTATCGATATTTTATGAAATGTATTTATACCATTGCACAAAATCCAAAAATTCAAGTTTTGATGAAGGTATTGATACCTTAGGCCTAGGTATCGATACCTACACTTATATCGATACCCTCCTCAAAAACGATACCAAAATTGCTCTCTATTTCTCAAAAAAGTTGATTTTTGGGTCAAAGTATCGATACATTTTTCTCAGGTATCGATACCTTGAGTTATGATGACACAAAAACTGTTGGAAAATTTTGCTAAAAAGCCCCCTACACTAATTCAAAACATTCAAACACTTCCGAACCAATTCAATGACCCTCAAACTCATTAAAATTCACCACAAAATCTACATAATATCATCATATATGCATGCATATGTTAAGCTATTATGAATCCCTTTCAAAAGCTAACAAAATATGCCATTAGATCACCAAAATAACAAGGTTTCCAAAGTTTGCATTTTAGTTCATCTAACATTCACCTAGACCAATAACCTATGTACATGTCATACTAACCCTAAAATTCATACATACAACCTCGCTTCTTGGAATGGTGATGAGATGGGATGTAAGCGACCTCGATATTAGCCCAACAGGATCTACTTCACCTATGCGTTACAAAAATAACGCGGTAAGTTTGTGAAGACTTAGTAAGTACCTCAAAATTTTTAAAATTTACTAATAATAATATAAAATAAAATTATATTCATTTTATAGACATAAAATTTACATCAAATTAGTCCCTAAATTGTAATATTTATTTTTAGAAATCACACTTATCATGACTTACCGTAACCCATTAATTGATAATAGTCGAATTACGACACTATAGCCTAATGTAGACTAGTTGAACACTTAAGATATATGGAAATAAATCGATAATGCATTGTTAATGCATATGGTATATCACTAAGCACAAATTACAAATAACGATAAGCACCGAAGTGCAAAATAATTACGATAAGCACCAAAGTTCAAATTTTACAACAATAAGCACCGAAGTGCGAAATAATACGATAAGCATGCTAATTTTTCCTTAATGGTATGCCATCAATATCCCAATAGTTCGGGACTTATCTACATGGGCTTTTCTTATTATTCATTCTTTTATTCATTCTCTTGACAGAAAATAATATAACTTTGTATTTTTCACGATTTAGTCCTTATCACAATAATAACACTAAAACTTGTAAATTCTCTTCATTTTTACCACATACAACACTATAATTTATACATCACTTCATTTAAACTTACTTTTCATATACTCATAATATCATAGCATATTTTAATTTCTTTCAATTTAGTCCTTTTCATTATCACCACAATACATCATATAATGGGACACTAAAGTCAAAGTTCATAACATTTACATTACTTACCCTACTAAATATTTATTATGATATCATTAATTTAGTAATTAAACTACTTAATTAACATAATTATTTAACTAACATAACCTAAAAAAATTACTACTTGAAGTACTTACAACCAAAATTTGGATGACGAGTTTTTCTTCTCTTCTACTCCTTGGCCACTTCTTTTCCTTTCCCTTCACTTTTGTCCTCAAACTTTTTCTCTTTTTCTTCAATTTCATAACAACATATAATATTTATAAGTTAAAACTAAAATCAAATAACTTTTCTATGCTAGATTATGAAAATAAACATGTATGTTATGAAAATTTCCATCATTCTTACCTTAACCTTTTTGAAAACCCAAAACCCTAACTCATCTCACTTTTTTTTATTAAATGGTCAATTTGCTAATAAGTCCTCAAGCCATCCATCTTTATGCTTTTACCCATCATCATTACTCCTTAAAATATCTACTTAGCTATTTACCATTTTATTCCAATTCATATTTTATAATTCCTAGGATGATTCATACTTCACTTGGTTAAATTTATTTTAAATCATTCATTCATTTCTACTACCACTATGTATCTCCTAACTTTCTAAATTCCTATTTACACCACAATAATTTTTATACTCTTTCAATTTAGTCTAAGCTTCTATTTAAATCTTTTTTATCTCGAAAATATTTTCTAATCTCCTATTTGGTCTAAATACTTTCTAATTTAATACTAAAAATCCCTATTTAGTAAATTTCAAAATTTCTCCATCATTTCCCAACCCGGTCCATCACTATGCCTAGCTCTAAATCAAAACATGGTTGTTACACGAAGGTAGGGCATTATGGTCTTACTGATGCTACATCTGAAATGATATCGCTAAAATCATTGAATTAGGTGTAAAAATAGATGAACTATCTATGATTTGGAGTGACAATACCACTACAGTTGACTTGGCAGCAAATTCGGTGTTGCATGCAAAGACGGAACACGTTGATATGAGTTTGCATTTCCTGATGGAGAAAATACTTAATCATAGATATAGGTCAATGTGTTCAACTCAAAATCAAGTTGCAGTACACTCACGAAACCACTGTTAGTTGACTCTTTCAAGAAGGAAGTATGTCTTCCAAGAAGGAAAAGTATGGAGAATATTGAAGGTCAATCACCAAGTGATTAAAAGAAATCCAAATGTCCCTTTTTTTCTCAAATTTGAACCAAATTTAAGTTTTGAATTTTAATCAAATGTCATCTCCGAATAAGATGACAGTTAAAAACAGTTGTTAGTAGACTTTTCCAAAAGCTTAGTAGCCCATCCAACCCAGTAGGCCCGGTGTGACTTGGGTCAAGCTTGGACAAAGATTTTTATACTTCGAGTTGACTGACCGAGCCGAACTTTAATTTATATAATAAAAAATATTTTTAAAAATTTAAATTTAATTATAAAAATATAATTTTTTTTAATACTAAAATGTGCTTTTTGAGTGAAACGGGACTCAACATAAAAAATTTTTTGAAACCAGTCATCGATCCGACCTAATTGAGCCCATGGCCAACTCTAGGTAATATCATGATTAATGGTTCCTTAAATTTTCATAAAATTTATTTTTATTTTTATTTTTAAAATGGTGTATTTAATAAAATTGTTAAAATTATTTTTATTTTTTTAAAATGATGTATTTAATAAAATTGTTAGGATATCGTAATTTACAAATTGATTCTACACAAAATCTACTTAGGAAAAAAATAAAAAATACTTATTAATTATTTTTAATTTTGCATATTCAAGTATTTTATTTTATTTTATTTTATTTTTAAATGACATTTAAAAGGTTAGCATACATATTAACTCATCTTAAAATATGTAACTCATGAGTCTTAAAATATGTATTAGATTTCAGTCAATTTCGATCCATTAGCTTGTGTTTTGTTCTTTATAAGTTGGTGATGAAAGTGATTGTAAACCGATTTAAGGTGATTTTTCCTAAACTGATCTCTCAAGAACAAGCTGGATTTATAGATGGTCGGAACATATCTGATAACATTATTTTAGCGCAAGAAGTCATTCATTCTATGCGGTGCAATCGGAAGGGGAGAAACTGGATGGCTATTAAGTTGGATTTGGAGAAAGCATACGAAAAAGTTAGTTGGGACTTTATATGTGCTTCCTTGAATGTAGCTGGGATCCCTATTTTTTTACAAACAGTGATTATGTCAGCTATATCTTCCTCTTCTATGCAAATTCTTTGGAATGGCATGCCTACTCAGAAGTTTAAACCGATTAGAGGAATCCGTCAGGGATGTCCTTTATCGCCTTATCTCTTTGTGATTTGCATGGAATGGTTGGGGCATATTATTCGGGCTGAAATGGATATTGGTAAATGGGAACCAATTCAACTATCCCGCACTGGCCCTGTAGTCTCACATTTGTTTTTTGCTGATGACTTGGTGATCTTTTGCAAAGCTCAGCTTGATCAAGCGCAATTATTGGATAACATTCTTAATCAGTTCTATGAGTTTTCGGGGCACAGAATTCAATGTTAGGAAGAGCAATATCTTCTTTTCCAAGGTTATTGGAATTGATGTCCGTAATCAAATTACTCAAATGTTCGGATTCTAGGAAGCTCAGAATCTTGGCACTTATTTCGGTGTACATTTTCTTCACAATAGGGTAACCAACAAAACTTTGAGTTTTGTTGTTGATAAGGTAAGGTGGAAGTTGCAGAATTGGGATGCGAGGAAGTTATCTAATGCAGGAAAAATCACCTTGGCTCAATCGGTGCTTCTCTCTATTCCTAATTATTTTATGCAATCTTTGATGATTCCGAGAGATGTTTGCTCTAATATTGAAAGATTGGTTAGACAATTTATTTGGGGATGTGCAGATAGTCACCCTAAAATGTCTTTAGTAGGGTGGGACTCTATATGTCAGCCATGGGCTCGGGGAGGGCTTGGTTTTAGGCACTTGAGTGACCAAAATACGTCATTTCTTATGAAGATTGGTTTCAGCCTTATTTCTAAGAGCAATATGCTTTGGGTTCGTGTCCTTCGCTCTAAGTATGGATGGAAAGAGCAGTTTCCAGACTCTATTAGCAGGAACCAGTGCTCCCATTTATGGAGGTCACTTTCTAAGATATGGTCGCTACTCCGTGAGAATTTAATTTGGTCTATTGGAGATGGCGTTAGTGCTCGTTGTTGGAAATATCCTTGGATTCCAAGTATGGACTTAATCTAAAAAATTTCATCTTTTGCAAACTTTAATTTGGATTGTTGTGTTAGGGAGTCGGTCAATTCAGATGGAAGCTGGAACTTGGACTTGCTTCATGTTTGGCTACTTGAAGATGTGATTAGTAGGATTACTAGTATCCCTCATCCACATCTCGATTATGGTTCGGATAGAGTGATATGGGCTCGATCAGCGTTAGGGGTCTTCTCAGTTCGTAGTGCTTATTGGACTTTAAAGGAGGACACTTGGAATTCTCAAGAGGAGTATTGGAAGTCTATTTGGAAATATCTGGGACCACAGAGAGTAAGAGTCTCTCTTTGGTTAGCTTTTAAGCAAAGACTTCTTACTAACTCGGAGCGTACAAGACAGGGAATCGATCACAGCAACTCTTGCACTTTGTGTGGTCATGACTTTGAGGATTTGGGGCATGTTCTTCGAGATTGTCCTTCCGCGAAAGATATGTGGATGCTTGTGCGTCCAGAACAGCTTACACAAAGGTTCTTCTCTGCCTCATTTCAGGATTGGCTTTTACTTAACCTTTGTTTTCATGAAAGATTGCAAGGTAGTGGACTCACTTGGTCATGTCTATTTGGATTAATCGCTTGGCGCATCTGAAAGAATAGAAATCTATTTATCTTTCAGAATATTTCCTGGGCAGCAACTAAAGTAGTGAAAGTCTCTAGTTGTTGGGCTCGACAATATGAATCACATATTGGTGGCTGCAAAAGTAATATTCCCAATTTGAATTTCGCGAATAATTCGGATGATACATATGTATATTTATCCACTGATGGGGCTGTGGTCAGAGAATCTGGATACGCTATAACAGGAGGTGTGGTTCGGGACCATGATGGAAATTGGATAGTGGGATTCACTCGCTTCTTAGGTGTATGCTCTCCGTTTGAGGCTGAAGTCTGGAGCATCCTAAATGGGATCCTTATTATGCTAAATAAGGGTTGAAGATGGGTCATTATCTTGACTGATAACCTTGAAGTCGCCCAAAACTTGATTGATTTGAATTTGAAAGCTTTAGGTATTATTGTGCTTAGAAGGACTCAGCGCATCATGAGGTCGAAAAGGATGTGGAAGGTTAAGCATGTTCCAAGAAATCGGAACTTGGTAGCGGATCGTATAGCTAAACTTAGCTTGAGCTGGAAATCAAGCTTACAAGTCCTTAATGAGGCTCCTAAGGAAATAATAGACTTATTACAAAAAGATAAAGACAATAGTTGTTTTATGCAATTGATGTAATTCATATTTTCTTCTTACAAAAAATATATATATGTATTAAACTCGAAAAAGAAAACGTAAAATATTGTTTATTTTATTTTATTTTTAAATGACATATTTAAAAGGTTAACATACATATTAACTCATGAGCCTTAAATAGTTCACAAATCTATTTAAAACTTTATTAACTATTTTTATTTTAATTCTAAAATGAGTATTTAAGATAATCAATTTACAAGCATTTTTAATTTTATTTAAAGCTTTGCTTAATAATTTGGCAAGAAAATTAAAATTGAAAAATTGAAATTATAAAAATAGAAAATATATTCTTACCATAAGAAAGGTTAATTTTTTTTTAAAATCCATTCATTACTTGATAAAGTTACAAAAAATGAAAGAACAAAGACAATTTTAAAAATTGTATAATTTTGAACCAATATTTATCCTCTCATTGTCTCTCATTTTCAACATTCTAACTTAAAAGTCATTTTCAACCTTCTGACTTGAAAAGATTGATTTTCATGCATTGATATTTTTTTCTACCAAGCACTCAAATTTTATTTTATTTTATTTTTCCACTCACTTCTTTCATCCTTCTCAATTAAGCACCCTCCTAAATGAATGATTAAAACTATCAACATTTAAAAGAACTGATCTGCATGCGCACTCAAAAGGCCGATTTAAATCCTCAATCTATCTATTATGAAAAGAATTATGATTTTTAAATAATATATCCACAAAATGACCATTCAGATTTCGTACTTTATACTAAATTTTCTTAAATTTAATGTTAATAATTCATATCAATATTAATATTATTATGATAAAAATTAAAATAAAATATTTAATTAAAAGTTTTTGAAACCCAGCAAAGGCGGTATAACAATTCTAGTTTATAATAACAATTTTCCCTTTGCTTTAAAGAGTACTCATATATTCATTACAAAGTTGTTCTTTTGACAAAATTATGAACATGCACACTTCAAAAATGCAGCTTTTCTTTTAGAATTTAAATACAGTAATTACCTCATTGAAGTGAAGGGAAAGGAACATACAGCGAACTTTTCTTCTTATTCACAATTGAGGAGCTGAGTATTTTGATTTCAGGGTGTAGAATTTACTGAAATCCCTTGTGGCATAGGGGAGCTTGATTGATCTTGATGCAATGGGATAACAAGCCGCTGTAAGGGTTTTAAAGCTACCGTAAGGTCCGCAAAGGATGGACGCAAACTCGGATCACTGGAAACAGAAGCATAAATAGGTTACACTGGAACCAAAATAGCAAAATAAGGGGTTAAAAAGTTCAAGTTTCTGTTTACTAACGTCTGCCAGCATTGCCAAATTATTCTTGCAACCAAAGGATCAAGTTCCTTGGGAATGTCGAGGCGTCGATTCTGGAAACCTACTGCACCTACAACTTGCATCGGATTCATTCCGCTCCAAGGTAATCTCAAAGTAGCGAGCTCCCAGAGAATGATTCCAAAGCTATAAACATCACATCTATAAATCCAACAAAAGATGTATTTAATTTTAAGCTTTGTTGTTTTACAAATATGGGAGATCTAATTTTACACTTTGTTGTTTTACCGATTCGGCAGATTAAAATCCAAGAAGAGAATACAGGCAGCGTTACTTTCTAACTCTAATAACCGATTAGAATTAGCAGCAGCTAGAAAAACAATTCAAGTAATTTAACATTATATGCACAAAAAAGGTTATAGAGATACGTAATTATAACATTTTCTTATTTTCACCATATTCTCAGAAATCCAACAAAATGTAATGGATTGAGCGATCGGCAAGGGATAAAAAAAAACAAAGATGAAATGATATTGAATATTAAATGAAGAGGAACAACTCACTTCTCATTTGAGGGCTCATTGCGAAGAACTTCCGGTGCCATCCACTCGGGCTGAAACATAGCAGGCAACTTGATCAGAGACACAAAAAATTTATATAACTGAAGCTACATATTCTATCTATATCTCAAGAATCTATAATATATTGCACAGCAAGCCAAGATACTGACTGTTCCAGCAGTTGATTTAGATGACAGGAAGGTATTATGCTTCAAGCGTGACAACCCAAAATCAGCGACCTGCATGGTTCAGTTTTATAATCAATCAGAGGGAGCATTGTAATCACTTTAGATGATAGGAAGGTATTATGCTTACATTGTAATCCTAGACCTGCTGTAATCAATCAGTTTTCCAATGATTACGGCAAGGTCAAAGAGCATTCAGAAAGTAATTCTTAAAACCGGTAAGCGAGGAAAACTAAAACATAGAAACATCATTTACCTTCACAGTCCAGTTTTTATCAACTAAAAGATTAGGAGACTTCAAATCACGGTGAACAATGGTAGGTATGCTGGTGTGTAGGCAATTCATTCCCCTCGCCTGCAATATGGAAACAGATATGAAAATGGTTCTCACATCCTAAGTATAAAAAAAGGCAAAAGGTATTAATTCCATACCACATCAAGAGCCATCTTAATTCTGCGCTTCTCATCTATTTGAGGATGAGGGCGATGAAGAATCTTATATAAGCTTCCTCTGGAAAACCAAATAACATTTGCAAAAATTTAGAATACCAAAGATCATCCACATGTGTCACAAATACACATGCATGCTGGTAGCCATAGATTGCCAATCTCAGATTGCATCTACAGTACTTTGCATAAAGTTCAAATAATTAAAAGATAAGCAGAGAAGATGCAGGAACACTTGTACCTAGGAAGAAATTCGGTAATTATAGAGAGGTTCGGAGGGCGAGTAACAGCACCCATAAAAAGAACAACATTTGGATGACGTAGTCTACGCATTATTCGTACCTAAAACAAAGAGAAACATAATTTAGGATCAATGATTTGGACTTATTTAACTAATGTGACCTTAGGCATGGATATTTCCCAATTAGAAATGAATAAACTAAAATATCTACTTTCATTTTGAGACAGCAATATGAATGCCTTAAATTTGCTTACTTCTCTTTTGAACTCAGCCAAAGCAGCACCAGAAAAATCCTGGTCTAGGAACTTCTTCACGGCAACCTCCTGTAGTCCAATAACCATTACAACCCACAAATTTAGAAACTACTTGTTCTTTCAATTTTGCAAACTCTTAAACAGACTGGTGCAAAACATCATCCAGAAAAAGTATAAATATAGTTCAATTCAAACAGAGCTAATAGTTCTGAATATGATGCCTTCAGCAAATAACTAACTAGAAAACTCAAAACCTAATTCCTTTAACACTACAGAAGGGCTAAAGTGAAATACAAGGTGAAAAATGTGATCAACTGAGTATGAAAAGAGTAAACTAACCGTGCCATTCCAATCAGCATGGTAGACCTCTCCATAGGAACCTACACGCAAGAAAACAAGATTTAACAGGAATTAGAGAACTTCCAAAAGGGAAAAGTAAAAGTTCTAGCAAAGCTAGCATCACAATAACTTATTCTATTTAAACTCTTATGGTTTTCATGATGAATGAGAAGAGCTCTGGAATAGCAAAAAGGGGAACAATTTCCAAAATAACGAACAAAACTATACAAATATGACAAACTGAGTCAAGATTTAATTTATAAAACATTGACCCTTGCATAACAAAAGTTGTCACATGTAATGAACTTTAAAGAGCCAAACCCATTACCTAGTCCAATTCTTTCACCAATATCCAAGTCTTCCCAAGGAATTTCACATTCACCTACATCTACATCGTCAAATAGTTGATGATCCAACTGAATAGGGGTCACTCTGTTAGATAATCCATAAGAACCTACTCCAGAATCAAGGGATGAGCTAGGACTTTCGGGATCCTTCAATTTGAGATTATTTCCCGCGTATCTATCCTGGGTATTCTTTCTACAATTGTGCGAACCAATCTCATTATCTTGCTCTTTAGCTAAATCCCCCGTGTTATTCTGTAAATCATGTTCATTCCTGAGATAATCCTCCTTAAATTTAGTGCTTGCATCCTCAGCCAGTTGTGAGCTACTGAACTGAGTGGCAGGGGATGCCAAAGATGAGCTAGTATCAGACAAAGAATTCCAGATTTTATTATCTCTATTCAACATATCGAAGTCACCAGGAGACCTGTAACCATGATAATAGACCTTTTCAGGTTTATTAGAGCTGGTGGAAGCTGCTGATGACTGATTAAAATCATTAGATTCACGATTGATTTTTGGAAAGTGACCCTCCATATAGTTGTACTTTTTCTGGGGAACCTCATTATAAACAGGCCGATTCTTCCACATCAATGGTACAGGAGGTCGCCCCACTACATTATTTGGTTGTCTCTGAAACTCATCGACTTTGTTCTCTGTAGATTTATTCTGCAGGGAAGTTTTACCTGCCCCTTTTATCTGGAATGGATTAAGATCTGCAAAAAGATTTTTTGGGTCATCTTGACTACTCTGACCATATGGCACTACATTAACATTCATCCTCAGGCCGTCACCAACTACATTGGCACCACGACTCCCCTTATAGACTAAAGTTCCAATAGCAGTCGAAGGAAGATGGTCTAACTGATTAGGGGTCACTCTGTTGGATAATCCAGAAGAACCAACACCAGAATCACGACTTTGGCCTGATAATGAAGGCAACGGTTCAGCACCTGTAGAAGTTGAACCCCAGTCAACGGGCATACTGCTATCGATCATAGGATGTTGACTGCTACCTTCACCTTTAAGTGGCTTTTCTCTTGCATAAACATCATCAGATGACTGAAGAGTTGGTATATTGTTACTTATCGGATTGTATGACTTAAAAGTAGTATCTTTTGCACTTAAAATGTCAGCAGGTATAAGTGTACCAGGAGCTGCCATTAGATCAACCAAAAATTCCCTAGAGATACAAAAGTACAACATTAGACTTAAATACCAGTAAAAATTGTAAGTTAAGAAATAAGCACAAACTATAACCTTTCCTCCTCCAGCTTCACTATATTTACAGCATCATCCTCTACACCAGTAAAATGACTGCCTTTTACCAGTTTACAAGGTAATTTTATGCTATCTGCCAACACCTACATTAAAAGGACGCAGAAATTAAATATAAACCTTGCAGATAGCGCTATTCAAAAGTACAAGTACTTGGAACGACCATGAAAAAAAATGAAGTTAAATCATCCAGGGGATAATAGTTAGTTCAGAGCTTTAGAGGCAGGCAGTTTCTGCTTTCAGGACTGAAGTCACTCTCGAAGTAAAAAACTCACCTTGAAGAGTAAAGCACGATGTCGAGAGAGGCCTGTATTTAAGGATCCAATAGGCAACACACTTGTATGAAGAGATGTTCTGAGCTCAGTGCTTCTTTCCATCCACTTGGACAAAATTATATTAGCATCTTTAACAGGTCCACCCATATGTCCTGTTACAAGTTCAGCAAGCCTTTGCACTAAGATACCAACATTAGTAGAAGGGCAATCTAATGCAATACAGTGCGCAATTTGAAACAACTCTTCTAGGGCTGGGTCAATTGTTCGATTGACAATTACAACTTCAAAGCTAGAATTTCCAAGACTTGCTTCTAGATCAGTAAGAGATGGCATTTTTCCTTGGGTTCCTGATTCACTGGAGAGCCCATATACATCATAGAAACCATCCACCACTCTTTCCTCATAATCAAGCACATCATATTCCTGGTGAACCAAAACACCCCAATCAATCAGTCCTAATTAAATAACTCAAGAAATAGCAAGACATGACAGGAATGGAAGACTCATTCAGTCCAAAATCCAAATGACCATATTCACGTTCCAAAGAGTTCTACAAGAAAAGGGGGGGGGGTTCCAAAAAGTAAGTTGCTAAGGCTTAGCATCAATCCAAATCTAGTTATAGAAGCAGTCAAAATTTATTTGGATTTTTTTAAAAGAAATCATTGATTCAAGCATTAGAAAAAGTTGCAAGTCAGCATGAGTATAGGCCAGACAACAAACATCAACTAAAGCAAAACAAGACATGTAAAAAGGCCATGACTAAGAGCACATAGAAACATGCTATCAAAGACAATTTAAACGGATTCTCTTCGGCTTATAAAATGATTTCTGCTAACATTAAAATCCTTCAAGGTCTCCAAGCTTCTGATTAAATCCTGAAATTTGTAACACTGACCATTACAAAAAAAATCTAAGTGATAGCTGCTTCACCAGCTTACCCTACACGGTTTAGCAAGAAGCAAAACTCTTACAGTAACTGGCCTAATATGACCAATTCCAAACTGTAACACCAGCAAAGTCAAATGCTAACCGTAAAAACTAAAGCTCATTCACAAGAACGCACCATGGTTCAGTTTCCAGGTACTTCATTCCTAGTTAGCAAACCATTCAAGCTCAAATTTTGATTAAAAAAAATACGATAAAATGTATATAAACTACCATAATTCTTGTGGAAACACATATTAGTTCAAGCTTTTTCACGAAAATTCACCATATATGAGAATCCAAAATAAAGCTCAAACCATAGCTTGCGCTAATCAATCAATCCAAAAACGAATCAATAGCAGAAACTAAACGCCCCTGATCCAAGCCACTCACTTTAATTAGATTTACCAAAATTTCAGTTCAACCCTCAAAAAAGTATCAAGCAAAAGAAGACATAAAACTCCTAGAAACCATCAAAACCTAAAGGTAGACGCTCTTCCCAGCTTATCCACCACAATTCACAAGAAGCAAGAGTCCAGAGTAACCTACTTCATGATCAGATACAAAACAGTTAAAGTAAAAACAATTCACTATTAACTTCCATTTCTCCAGTAAAAGCACAATTAATTCGAGCTTTTCCACATAAATTCAATACAGTAACTAGCCCTAATTAAATAGTCCGAAACTTAGCCAGCTGAACCAATTACAACAAGCAAAATTCTAGCTCATTCAGTCCAATTCGATCTACCAAAATTCCAATTCAACCTTCAAAATTCTTGAAAAACACAAAAAACAAAAAAAAAAACAAAAACAAAAACAAAACACTTACCCAATACTGCCTGGCTAAGACCTCGGCTGCCACATCATCCTTATCCCTCCCTACCCCCAAATCCATCCGATGATGACTCCCTAAACTCAAAATAGCCGTTTCTCGGATCTGATCCTTCTTCGGATCCTCCGAATTCGAAGCGCTTATAGCTAGGGCTAACTGAACCTGAAACTCTTCCTCCGATAACATATAATCAGACGCTCGATTCGTCGCAGTCACCGTTGATGACGACGTAATCAAACCCGTGCTCGATGTTACAGGCACAGTCGTTGCGGTCACCGGGGACGATGATGCACTAGTTGTAGTAGGAGGACTCGCCGGAGAGTTCTCGGACGCGGCGCGTTGATTATCAGCGGTATCGTTACTGCTTCCTATGTGCAGCTTCTTAAAAATGTGCTTCATTTTTTCTCGTTTCTTCATCTTCTTCACTTTCTCAGTTTCCTCGCTTTCTCGCATTTTCTCTCTCACTTTCTTTTCTTTACTTTTTTTTTTTTGGAAGGGTCAACGTAATGTCGGGAACAATAGGAGGGAAACTTAGAGGAATGGTATTGCTGTATGTATATATAGTAGTCTTGGTGGGTAATAATACGGCTTGTCTTTGAGAAATATCTACGAAATTGCCATTCATGATCTTTTCCTACACGCGCATTCGTTTGACGATGTTCAAGTGAAGGAAACCAATGGAAATATGACACGCTGGCATTGAGTTTTGCATACGTGGAGTGGAGGACCATAATGTTTTTTAAATTGGATAGGTGATAAATCCAATTGATTCAATCGGTTTAATTAGTTCAATTAAAAAATTGTTAGAAATTTAAAAATTTTAAATAATTTCAATTTAATCAATTTAACCACCAATTCAATCAATTTGATTATAAATTTTATCGACTTTTAATCAATTTAATCGGTTTGTATCCAATTTCGATTTAATCAATTCAAAAATACTTTTCGATTCAATCCGGTTCAACTAACATTAGGGTGGCTGTTGTTTATGGGTCCATAAACTTTATAAGACATTGTTTGACAAAATTATATAAGTTAGAATTTGATAACACCAAGTTAAAATTTTGGTCAAATTTTGTTCTTGGTCTCTAATATGTATAAGTTGTAAATTTATTTGTTATATTTTAATTTGATATTTTAATTTTTATACTTTTGAATTTTAAAATTTTAGACTTGACCAAAATAATAATTATTTAATTCATCAAGTTAAATGTTGTTATTTTAAAAACCTTATGCAACAAATATATTATCATAGGTGTAATGTCATGCCACTTACTATTTTCATATAATGCTTATAAAAAGTTGCGTTATTTTATTAATGGACTTAAAAGGCTATTGTTTTAGTCAATATTGGAATTTCAAAATTCAAAAAGTATAGGGGCTAAAACTATCAAATTAGAAAATATGGATTAAATCCACAAATTACACATAGTATGAGACTAATAGTAGATTTAACCTAATAAATTTAACAATTACCTTTTGAGTCAAGATTAAAATTTTTAATTTAAAAATACATGGACTAAAATTGTCCAAATAAGATACATAGACCAAATCTGTAATTTACATATAGTACAAGGATTATTATCATAATTTGACCTAGAAATAATACATAAATTTTGATTTTTTTTTTTTTTTAAGATTTAGGGCTTGTTGCTAACTCATTGAAAAATTAAATCAACTTAAAATTAATATTTTCAATGATTTTTCAAGCACTTTGATAATCCATAAAAAAACAAAATATAGAACTTTTCAAAGAAAAATGTATAAAATGATAAGGAGATAATGAGTCACTTATCACTTAATGTATTTTTTCAATTATTTTTATTTTATTTTATTTTATTTCTTTAAACATTATCCAAATACTTTGTTTTTAAATTTTTAAAATTTTATTTTATTTCTTTAAACATTATCCAAATACTTTGTTTTTAATTTTTAAAATTTTATTTATCAAATAGTCTAATTATATTCCGTAATATACCAAACATAATTTAAGGGTGTGTTCGGACATTACAAAGAAATTGAAGTAACTACATTCTCTTGTAATTATAAAAATTTTAATTTCTTAGAAGTCTTTAGCTAATAAAATGTAATTACATTATAATTCCTATGTCATATTTGGTAGTTCAAATTGTAATTATATAATTAAATAGTCTTACATGCTAAAATATATATTAATTATTATAAAAATTATCAATAATACTTGAGAAGAAAATTCTTTAAAAATTAACAAAACTTAAAAATCAAATCATATTTTATGTAATATGTTAGTTTAAGAAAATATCCTAAATATGATTTCTAATAAAAATTTTAAAGAAGAAAATTTTATGCGATTAATCTAATTACTTTAAGATTTCATATTTTTGGGGCTATTTTTTATCTAACATTAAATCTATGCTCTTTGTCATCATAAATTGATCCTTAACTAAGTATATATAATTAAATAATAAATACTATATAATTTAATTAAAATTAGTATAATAATTAATAAAAATAGTTCCATGTAATATAATAAAACACTTGGTAGTTTAAAATATATGAGAAATTATATTTTGTCAAGAAATTTTTAGATTGTTTATCATTGAACTTTTATTTTCTATAAAAAATTAAATTATATAAGTGAGATTTATAACATAACATATAATTATATTTTAAAATTAAAATATATGTACTAAAATTAAAATATTCTAATATTATTGTATAAAAATAATTTCAAACATGTATAAGGGTGTTTGGAAAGCCATAAGGTAATGAGATTTGATTGTAACACCCCATTCTCGACAAGATTGCTAGATTCGAGATATAAGGTGTCACATTCGTTGCCGAAGTAACTACAAACAAACCGCAATCTAATTCACAATATTAAACATTCAAATATAAGTAAAACAAGAATATACAACTATATGTAATCATTTCCAGGTCTTATACGAGCTTACAAAAACTCTATTGCTAACCCGAGGTTGAATTAGGACAAAACTGTAATGTTTTCAAAATTTCAGGTTGACATCGCGGTGTCAAGGGTTCCTCGTCGCGACACAAGATACAGACTTGGCCTCATTGCAATGACCCATGCTTGATGTCATGTCATGACATGGTGGCCTGATCTCGACGCAACGACAATTACTTGATGTTGCGACGTGACATACTGTTTCTGCATGTTACTAAATGGACATCAACCTACAATTACAAACCATATCACATTTTTCAGCCAAACTCATATCTCCAATAGGTTCAATTTCAAATAATAAAACCTTTCAAACATATATACAATATCATTCATTTCATCCTTTTCATCCAAATATCTAAACTACTTCACTAAACTAACCATTAAACTACTTGTCATAAGAATACATGCATATATACATACATCACCATTTACAATAGTAGTCATATCACATTTTATACATTAGTCAATATTGTGACAACCTAAATTGCACAAATCAAACATATAGTCACTTTCAAAATACCAATTCCAACTCCAAAAGTTTATAAGTACCATATTATGCCAAAAATTGACTCAATCTAGGTACATGTCATGTATAAAACAAAATAGGATTATACAAACTCTGCTAAGTTAGGGAATTTTTCCCTGGATGTTGGATCTACTGCACGAACACTAGGGATCAACTATACCTACGTACAAATAAAACAAACTGTACGCTACGCAAAAACGCCCAATGGTATTTAAATGACTTAAGTTAATATAACATATGCATTAGTAATTTGTCACGGTAAATAATATCAATGACTATTCAAACTGTATTCTATGATGTCCAACAATTCTATTAACATATTCACATTTAAGCATAACATAACAATAATAATAAGCAATTCAAGTTACTTTTCAAATACCTATATTTAAACCATTCCCTAAACCAATACTATTCATAGATGATACATATATAACCTTGACATCATACCATTCAATTTCATTTTCATTTAACATCGATATATCGTTTAACCCATCATTCAATCGCTTTTTGGAGTATATTGACTTATTCGTATTCGTTCGGCCCCAAGGGAACATTATCAACTGGTTCATATAGTAGTTTATACACCATATCTATCCTAACACACATATAAGTACAATATACCAATTCATCGACATTCTATAACTTCTCATACTACTCTTGTCATCCCGAGTGGCCCGACAACAATGAATTTTGCTATCTATACTCATTATACCATCCCGAGTGACCCAACAATAATGGTTCACACTATTCAATATATTACCATCTAGGGTGGCTCAAGAATGATGGTTATTCTATTTCAATATTCTACCATCTCGGATGGTGCAGCAATGATGACTCTCTATTCTAGTATTCTACCATCCCGAAGGCCTGACAACAATGGCTTTCACATCCTTACATTTTACCATCCCGGATGGCCCGACAACGATGGTTTTCACAATTTATTTATCCTACCATCTCGAATAGCCTAGCAACGATGGCATTCAACATATGAACATTTTACCATCCCTGATAGTCCGACAACGATGGTTTTCAACCTAAGGCATGCCAACTAATTCGACGGTACTCGGTACTATTATTAGCGTAACATCGAATCAATATACATTGTAACCATATATCCCATTTTAATCTCATCATCAATTTATTTCATACATTGCATACCATTCAACATTCTGTCTCGTACTTGTTTTTCCCATATTCAACCAATACACAGTTTCAGCATTCAATACTGTCACACAATTCAACTCAATACATTTTCTTAATCATATTCCCATTCACAAACACAATCCAATTCATTACCCAAACTCATATATTCATGTCATGCACAATTTCACACCAATGATCATACATCAACTAATTCATGAAATTTCTATTCTATTCAATTTAATCATTATCTCGATATTCAATCTCAATCATAGTAATTCAATTCAAATAGCCATTGCCAACTCATCTCAATACCATATAATGCAAAATGGTATGAATATGCAATAAATAATTTGGTCTTCAATCATAGAAATACAAATCGAGGTCCCGCATCACTCGTCGACAACTCTCGTTTTTACTTTCTCTCTCGATGGCCCAGTGTCAATGTTAGCTACGTATAATCATAATACATATATATTATCAAATTCACATCCAACTCACATTCGGCTACAAAGGAAAATATATTTTGTAATTTATTCAATTTAGTCCCTAAACCTAAGACAAGTATAAGTTTCAATCTAGAGCTTCGGATTGAAATCCAATATCATATTTACTCATTAGGGACCTCTTACTTTATATTCCTACAAAAATTTCATGACATCTTTTCATTTTATTCAATTTTTATAATCTAAGCTTAATTTCTATCAATTTCACACCTAATTCATCCAATTCTCAACAATGGAAACTTTCAAAAACTTTAACAATTTTACAAATTAGTACGTCGTCTAGCTAAATCAAGCTCCCATGACCTCGAATTTATAAAAATTACAATAAAATGACTTGAATTTACCTTTCAAATTATGGTCAAATGGTTTTAAGCTTTCTTTAGGTTTTTCTTCTTCAAGGACGACAAATAGATGAAGATGATGGATTTTTCATGTTTTCCCACTAACTTGGTTTATATAGTTTTATTAAGGTTTAAGGAAACCAATTTAATTAACATAATTATGGTTTATTTAATTTAATCTAACTTTAATCAACCTTGGTGGATTTTACCATCATCATTCACTTTCTCCTATTTAAAGAGTGGTCCAATTTCCATTTAGGACCTTTAGCAAATTGCTATGTTAATCCTGAAGCCTTTTGTTAACTAAAAATATGTAACGATTGAAATTTTACAATTTAGTCCCTATGCCTCAATTAATCACAATTTTGGCTAAATTGTCTAACCAAATTTCAATTCATCAATATAATAACTTTATAAATATCCCTATTTAATTATATTGTAACAGCCCTTGCTCAAATTCGTCATCAAGTTCGAGCTACAAGACGTTACAGGTAATACCGGAGCAAATACAACCATTTAACATTCAATCTAAAACATTATGCATGACAACATGTAATAAATATGTTATGCAATCTTTCTCAGGTATTACACGAGCCTACGAATGTTCTAAAGTTAACCCGAGATTGAATAAGGACTAATTTGTAACAATTACAAAAACTTCATATTGATGTCACAACGTGAGGGGGTTTGTAACGCCCTCAACCCGACTCGATTCACTCGGTCTGGATCTCGAGTTTTACTAAACAATACAAAACATCTAACAAAAACAGTTTACATTTTCTCATTTAATTTAAACATATTATTAGAAATTCCAAACGAAAACTTAACATTTGGAAATTTAAAATAAAATATATGAAAAATAACTTATTACATCAGATTTGATATAGATCTTTACAAGATAGAAAAGTATTCTAAGATAGAATCGAATGGCGTATTCAAGACTGCGCCACGAATACACTGTATGCATAATAGCCCACTCCGCCACCATCTTAGCGCACTCCTAGCGTTGTCCCTCCAAGCGAAACCTCTTCAAGAACAACTTTGAAAAGTAATAACAAACCTTGTAAGTACAATAGTACTTAGTGAATCCCACTATAACCATACCTTTATAGATACTTTGCAATCTTATATAAATTTCTATGAGCCAACCATAGTTTGCGCCATTTACTTTGATTAATATCGTCACCATGTTATCATTCTTTTATACGTCAATTATCATGCCCTTATCATACTTAATCTTCCATATATTGTTAACTGAGGAATCTTTCCAATCAATTCATGAATCTTTTGTCCTGTAATACTTACCTAACAAAAATACCCTTAGAAACTACTTCTCATACTCCTCACCTTAACCTATGCTCTTATTTCAAACAACTACACACTAACATTATCTTGGGTAGATACATATATATGGAGAATACTTACATGGAGTTTCATTCCATTGGTTCACACTTAGATATACATTGATCTAGTTCTGTACACATATCCATAATGATAATTCATAGCGTATAACATCCAATTGAACTTCATATCATGCTATAATAGAATCTTATAATTCACAATAACATTGACTTAGATTTAGAATAAATTTAGAAGATGTGATACCCTTACTTTTCATATTGACAAATTATCATAACAGATACCCTTCTTGACATACAGATACACATATCTTTTTCATGGAAAACCCTTAAGACTTTATTCAACTATTATTCTAAAGTATATCAATACCTTATCTTGGTTATACTTATTACAAAACTACTAGAACTTTCTCATCTTACTATAGAGACATACATTCAGATTTATATCTTACTAGATATTTCTAACAATTCACGCCCCATAGAGTTAACAAAATATACCATATAGGTAATCAGATAGAACACACCACTAAGGCTATCCACTCAGAATTTGCCACAAAGTATCCCTTTCCAAGTTCACCACAAAAGCTATTATTAGCTGTCGTGTTTACGATATAGATGTGCCTAAACTCGCACTACGTGAGGTTTGTCCATCAACGTCCTTGGACACGCAAAGAAGCCCATTGGTTAATCACCATTCTTTAGTTCTTTTTTAGAGGATGCTATGGCCATGGAATTTTCCTTCAGATTTTATGTTTTCAGTCCTGACAGACTCCATTAGATGCCACCGAGGTGAAGAGACATAGACTCTCTTAACAGACTCTTCATGCATTAACACAATCTAAATTTAACCTATTACTTTACTAGCATACACCCAAAAAAAACACACATCTCATATCATACATTCAAACATATACGTACTCAGCCACACTTTAATGTTTCAATATTCGTACACCAATCATCACATACTATACTTTTCATGATTTAGGATCCAGAGTTCAATAAATTTCTTATAGACATACTTCGACATGAACAGTATACATGCAAGAGTCAAAGTAAAGACTCACCTGATTCTTACCGACTGCAGTTCAAAGCTCTAGATCTAGATATCTATCACGAACCAACAACAATCACTGCTTAGAAACATAATTTCACCATTAATACTCTCGTACATACAAATTACTTATCATTTCAATCTCTGGCCATCTCATGCAGAAACCTTATACTTATAATCTCGTTGTTCAATTACCATATATAGATTTACTCATTCAATACTTAACATGCAGAGCTGAAATATTTACCTTGATGCGAAGCAACTATTGATCAGAAAAGAACCTTAGCCTCTAGATCATCGAGGTAGGATACATTCAGATTTAAGAAAAGTTTCAGTATATACCACTTAAGGTAAATAAAGAAGAAGGAACAATCCCCCTTTTAGAATACACTCTCACATATAAATATGATTTATCTTGCTTAATAGAATTTAACAAGTGTCATGCGTATCAGAACTTGCCTTATTATTGGCCTACAGTTTCCGAGAAAATTATAAATAAGTTCTCTTCATCAAGCTTATCAGGCTAAACTATACAGTTGGTTTCTCACTAGATTACTTCAAATCTAACTAGCACAATATTTCATACAATCTGGGGGTATTATACCTCTGGCAAATACTCATCCCATATTTCTCTTTTATCCCCTAACACGAATGTCTCATTAATACATAGTAAAACATTAGAAAATCAAATTCTTACTCACTCTTGTGGTGGATATTACACGCTTACACATATACACTAAAACAATCTTTGGACAAATAACACTACGCCAGACAGACTATTTACTACAAAGCGTTGAAACTTTGGATCCTCCAGATCTGGGGTGTTACAGGGTTTCTTGTCACAATGTAACATACTATTTCAGCCTTGTCACAATGACAGGGTTCCTCATTGCGCCGTGGCCTGGAGTCTGGATTTCGTCACGACAACCATTGCTTGACGTCGCAACGTAACATACTGGTTTGGTAAAAATAAACCAAATAGTACTTGTGTAGCACCCACGGGTGAAGGGTGTTACAACCCGTCACACCCAAATATCTTTAAGGACTCGAATTTAGAGAAGTTTTGGGACTTAATTTAACAAAGTAGAGAATTGGTGGACTCTTCCATGAATTTTGGAGAAAATGTGAACTGTTGAGTAAATAGTTGAGTTCTAATTCTAGTTTAGTTAGGATGAGATCAACTAGTTCCATAGCGGGAGACATAATGATTGCCAGTGATTGGCTAAGGGGGTTTGGGAGATAGTGCATAAGAGATATATAAATAGGTGAAAATGGACATTCTGCCAAGGAAAAAGAAAAATCCCGTTTAATTCAGTATGTAAATTTATTTTTACTTGCTTTGCCTTCTTTGGTTGCTCTAGAGATGAAGAGAACTTAGGAGAGCTTTGTATAGAGTAGAAGTCATGAGGATTTGAGTTTGGAAGTAGAGAGATTTTAAAACTGGTAAGTTTTCTAACTATCTACGTTCGAGAATTTGATAAAAAATTAGGGCAAAGGCTTCTAATAAGTTTCTGTTAAGTAAATTATGGGTTAAGGTTTGTCCAGGATGAAGGAGGCTCTGGTGTAGGGACAAGCTAAGTTGACAAGAAGAAAGGATTTAAGGTGAGTATATGTACTTCAGTTTTGGGTGATTGATGATGTCATATCTTTTACTTGAACTATACTTACATTTGTTTTGATTTATGACTAGAACCTTGGTTGTTTATAGATATGGAAATTGTATAATTGGTGTATGAATGATATGCTGAGTATGTACTCTTGGAAATCTAGTTGCTAAAAGATATTAGTTGTATCTTGATAAATGAATGAATTGCGTATTGTTTATGATAATATTTAGCAAAATGAAATATATGATAGAACTTGTTAATATTATGTGCGAAGTACGGAGGAATTATAACTTTACTAGGTAGATGAATTTAGGAATAAGTGGTGAAATAGAAGAATAGGCGGATTGTTAAAGGGATACAATAGAGTATGGTTGTCCCGTAGAGTGGTATCGACTGGCTCGCTAGAATAAAATCGTGACAACGGTTATCGACTGGTCCTTCGGGGTGACATGGCATTGTCAACCAATATAGTCCATTGGGACGATAAATACGGGGTAGTCCACCAAGACGGTAAACATGGGGATATACTGTGTAAGACTATAGCTTGGCTATGGCGGCAAATCAAGTCTGTGAGAATGACGAATCAAGGAAAAGTTAAGGCAAGAAAAAGGGAAGTCGCATTAAGAATCGTGCAACAAATAATATGATAAGAGGAGACGATGCACCCAAGAACGTAATTAAATAGGCTAGTAAAGGAGTCCACCAAAGTATTACAAAAAAGAAGGATTTCGTCTATGCAGCCTTAACAGGGCTGAGGTAATAGATAAGATACCCTTTTCGAGGTATGTGGTAACTGTCATTTTTAGTTCACTAGTGGTTGGATGGAAATATAACCTCAGGTATAATAAAAGGGCTAATGAAGTAGGTTTTTAGTCAAACGGTCTAAGCGGTAAGTCCGTTAGTGAAAAAAAGAGGATGACAAGTTAAGATCTTATAACATGGGAAAAACCACAGGGACTACTGACCAAGGAAGTCTGTAGGGGATTATTTTGAGTAAGGGTCTATCAAGACCATATGGCATAGAGAATACCGTGTGGGTCTTCTAAACTTATAAAATTTACTAATTGGATGTAGGGCAAATAAAGACTTGGAAGTTAAGTGGAGAGACCAAGCCAGTTTCCGCCAAAATGAAGAGTCAGGTGTGACAGCTGACTTGTGTATATAGAGGGGCACCTTTTGAGGCCATGCCTTAGGGTTTAAAATGATTGCGTCTGTAATTTGATCATTGATTTAAATCTTGTAAATAACGATCATGTTTACTTAAGGAACCAAAGCTATAAGAATTTAATTTAGATGAATTGAGTCTTAGTCGTAGCTAGTTGTTGTGAAAGTTGGGTTGTCTAACTACACGATAAAGTAAGATAGAAATTTTGTTAAAATATTTGGGTTGTTGTGACATTCAATACCCAGACCTGGCGATCGGGTCGGGTATAAGGTGTTACAGTACCTATTTCAAAAACTTTCAAACAACCTATTCAATGACCAATCAACTTTCCAAATTCAGGTTAAAACATATACATAATCCCACCAAAACATACCAAATCATTCTAATTTCAACACCTATATAATATACATTCAGTCAACTATAGCTATTAAACATTAACATAACTGATCATCAACAAAAACTAGACCATATAATACAACATATTCCAAAGTACATATGTTAAAATACATTTCAACTCATTCACTTATTTATCAAGCTATCAAGACCTATCTTTCAATTTCAATCTTAACATTTCTCAACCATGATCACTTTCATGCTATTAACATTTCATATGCATACCTCAAACATGCCACTCAAGCATTTCCATTTCCACCAATTACCAAACATTTCAAATTCATGCATTTATCTAATTTCATGCTATAAACTCATTCAAGTCATCATATGCCAAGATCATCACAAGTTATCAAAACTCAACATGGCATTTACTTTTTATACATATACCAAAACACTTATATACATTAGAATCACATTAAGGTGTCTTATATATACATGCCATAACTTTAGGTTCAAAATGACCAAAAAGCTATCGATTTGGTGATAGGATAGTGTGATCTTCCAATCGATCTGGCTTGACGAGTTTTGCAAGGTGATCTACAAGGGAAAGGAAAAAAAATAGTGTAAGCATTACGATGTTTAGTAAGTTCATAGGCATTAAACAAAAACTTACCTCATTTTACACTTAAACACAATAAACTATTTAGCTTGAAAAGTTTGCCTAAACATAGCAAATCATATATCAATAATGTGAGTTTAACATATAACTACTTAATATGGTAACTCAAACATATAGCAATCCAATTCACATAAAATCAACATTTCAATATCATCCTCATAATCCAATCAACATTTAACAATTTAGGTACCAAACTCATATCAAATTATTTCCATTTTTCACTTTTCATTAACCATTTAGCCCGATGAACTCTAGCGAACAAATTTGGATACACAAGTAACTACACCACACCAGATTGCTCATCCGAGTAAGAACTACACCACACCAGGGCACCGAAGTGCAAAGCTCGTAGGCACTCATATAAATAATAGTATAATAATACTTCCTCTACCACATCAGGGTCTCCATAGAAACGTATAATACTCAGTGATCTGCAGCAAATGCTGGATCCCGATATACAGTGTAATGATCTCCATACAATCACATATCTCGTACAATCACATTTCCTTAATAAGCGCGCATATAGCCCTATTAACATGTCAATCATATCCTAACCTTTACTAAGTTAACCTAGGCATTTTTAACACATATATCCATTTCTTTACAATTTAGTCAATATCTCACATTTTGTACCAACTTACAAAATATTCAAATTACAACCAAACTCAAACATATTTATAATTCAAATACATAACAATTTAAAATAAAATCATACCATATGAACTTACCTGGCAAAACAATAAGCAACTGTACCTTTAAAGACTATTCCACAATTTTGCTTTTTCCTTGGTTATCCTCAATTTGGTTTAATTCTCGATCTATACAATTATTCAATTTGATTGATCAATACCAAACATTTTTATAACATCCCATAATATCCATGAACCAGTTTAATTTCATTTTCTAGATGCTCCTAAAATTTTGCATTTAATTCAATTTATTTCCTGAAACCAAAATAACAATACTTTCGAATTTGAGCTTCAGTTTCAAAAACGATTTCAATTACATCCTTCTAAGACCCTTTACCATATATTATTACGTAAATTTCACATCAATTTTATAATTTATAAATTTTAATCCTTTTGAAAAAAACTAACAATTAAACTTTACAATCTAGTCATCTAAGCCTAAAATTTAATCAATTTAACACCAATTTCTTCAAGAAATGAACAATGAAAACTTTAACAGTTTTACAAATTAGTACATGGGCTAGCTAAATCAAGCTCCCATTACCTAAAAACATAAAAATTTAAAAAAAAAAGACTTAATAACTTACCAATTTGAGGGTCCGAATGTTTTGAAGCTTTAAACCTATAATAGGCCAATTTAGCCCGGGCTCACAAAAAAATAATAAACTCAAAATAATAAAACAAAGTCCAAGTCCAGTCCAAAATTTTATTATTTGGCCCGATCGAAATGGCCTATTACTTGAAAAGGTTGAAGATCCATCTACAAGCTTGACGCATATGGAAACATAATCTTCAAGGATATCCAATCTTAGATATAAAATACAATTTTAAAAGATATGATTTTGTAATCTTAGAGATTTAATTTATAGATACCCTTTAATCTTAACCGTTGATGTAATTGATCTATACCGTTGGATTTGGGGAGGCTCAACTATAAATAGAGGCCTTCCCTTCATTGTAAAACAGTGGAGTTTGGAGCAATAATAATTCTTAAGAGTATTCACTCAAATTTCTCCCTCTCTTCGTTCTTATTTTCTGTGTTTTTGTTCTTATTTTGTTCTTCGTTCATCTTCGTTTCTTTTTATGTTGCTTTCAATTGAGTTGAATTTTGGTGGAGGAATTTCGTTGAATCTTCATATTATGAGAGTTAGGCTGACTTAAGCATTTTTTTAACATTTTTTATTTATCCATTTAATTGTTTAATCATTAATTATTCTTTTACTTTTATTCGCTTATTTATCCATCAACTTTCTTATTTACATATTGTTCATTCATTTAACCATACTTATCATTCTTTTATTTTCTTCCATTAATTATATACTTTATTTGTTTTTAATATTATGTCACACATGTTGTTTATTTTTAAAACTCGTGTTATAAATCACCCATTTTAAATTGTTTGATTATTTGCTTTAAATTTTTTTCCATATATTATCAATTGCAAATTTTTTTATACTATCTATTTTATATACCATTTATTTTAAGATGCTTTGTGTATAACTTGTTCTAAATTCCTTATTACACAATATTTATTTTAAACTCATTTATATATTATTACTTTATATATTACTTCTTTTTATTTTTTATATATTATTTATTCCAAACTTATACATATATTACCTACTTTTTATATATAATTTATTTATTGATTTGTATATTGTTGATTTCAAATTTCTTTTTCCCTTATTATTCATTTTCAAATTCATTATTTTTAAATTTGTTTACATTTTATTTGCCTTATATTTTTTATTTTATACTCTTCATTTACATTTTATATATTTTTAAATTCATTTTCAAATTCATGTTTTATAAATTGTCTATTTGTATTTTCATATTGTCATTTTTTTATCAAAATTTTTACGCATCGTTTTAATATTGCGTCAATTTTTCCCAATTTTAAAAAAGAAAGCTTTTCAAAATAAGGCAATATTCAGTACTTTGGAGCTTTGAGAAAATCGTGCCCTAACTTACTGGGTTTCGATTTTTTTATCCAAATAACCGAATATCCTTTTTAAACTTTAATGCATGAGACAAGCTTAGTTTCGAGGGTTAAAATGTCGTATCTTACCTTACTGGATGTGACATCTTATTACTTTGGGACAAGGAGATCTTATTATCAAATTTGATTTATTCAGGTTTTTAAAGAGGATCGTATTTTAAAATCCTTTCAAATTTTTGACATTAGGACGATAATTAATCAATTAGGTACCAATTTTTGGGTGTTACGAGGGAGTTAATCCTTCCTCGTGCGTAACCGACTCCCAACCCCATTTTCTCGAATTTTGTAAACCAAAATCATTATTTTAATAAATCAAAATGTTTTATTAAAATGATTAATTTCAAGGTGACCCGATCATACCTCGAAAAAAGATTGGTGGCGACTCCATTTTCGTTTTAAAAGTCGACCCTGTTTTTCAAAATAAAAATGGTTTCGACAGCTTGGCGACTCCACTGGGGACCATAAGAGAGTCAAGCCGTAAATTGATTAATTTTTGTCTTTTTGTCTTTTTGTCGAAAGTTGAAATTTTGGTTTTTAACATATGATCCTCTCATTGCATTTCATCTGTTTTGAGTTATAGTTTTCATCGTGTTTTGTATTTTAAATTTTTATATCTCCACACATTGCATTGCATGACCGTTGGTCACACCCTTTTAAGTGGGAGTGAGAAGCTATTCCGTCGTGAGGTTTTCACCTTCGTGCAGGATAGTGGATTGCTTCCGGGATACATCCGTACCTATGTCTTCGTGAGCTTTTCGTCTCCGTACAGCCATAGGAAAATGTATTCTCCTGAATTGAACTCGATCCATATGAGCCTATAACGGGTGAGGATCGAGGAATCTGTTGGTTCAACTACCCTTGCCTTAGAACCGAACCGCATATAGAGAGCCCTAAGAACCTACCCTAGGTAAAGCCGCGCCAAACCCTAGTGGTCACCCAAATAGGTGTTCTATTCTGTTGTTTATTTCTTCTGTACTGACGTATTTTGTTTTGTTTTGTTTATGATTTCTTTGCATTTTCATCATAAAAAAGAGGTGTTGATTCAAATTTGATTGTTAAATAGAAAAGCTTGTCATGGAAAATGAATTTTCTGATAAAGTGGAATATAATGCGACTGCCCGAATATAGTCTGATTAAACACAATGAGAGAAGGCTAGAAGTTCGTGGAGGAATATACGACTATGCTTCGCTGCTTGAGGATTCAAACTGACAAAGATTATTTGAGAACTGTCACGTCTCAAAGAAATTAAAGAGCATCGCGGGGTGAGCAATGGGTCATGGCTCGGATCAAACAAAAAGGAGATAGTAGAGACAGATTTTGGGAAATTCATAAGATTTGATCCTAGCATTCAGATATGAAGAAAAAGATCGATGTCTTCGCCAGGAATATAAGGGCAAAGCCGCATATGTAATCCGTTTTATGTAAAGAAATTTGTTTTCTAGAAAAGTTGTTCTATTGGAATTGAATTTAGAATCAATGCCTCTTTCTTTTTGCATTCATTCCATGCATCTGCATTACATTACATCATATGCATTAGATTTTCACAAAAGGACCCTAATTAGGTAAAATTATTTCAGTTAACCTGGGAACCCAAAAAAAGTCTATCGACTAAGCATCATTACGATACTCGCGCAAGAACAAAAGTAATGGACCAAAGATTGGAAAGCTTAGAACATATTCAAAGAGAAATGCAAGACCAGTTGCAAAAGCAAATGCAGGAGCAATTGACCAAAATTTAGCAAGATATAAGGGACCAGATGTTAGAGTCTCAAAAGAATATGATGGATCAATTAAGCCAATTGTTAACCGCGGGGCTAGAAAAAGGGAAAAGCCCTATGGTCAATTGTGGAGATGATAATGACGAACCTCCGGGTTTCACCCCGATAAATGCTCAAACACAACCCGTGGTGTGCCCATGAGGATCATTTGTTATAATCAGGCCTCAACAATATTAGCCCGGTACCTCTATACGCTCAGTTTTTAATCCAGGAAGTAACCCAACTAATCCAGTTGTCCCTGATCTCGATGAGGTGGCAAAAATAGAAAAGGCAAGCGTAGATCTGCCGAAACAACTTAAGAACCGATGCAGATGGCTAGAAGAAAATTTTAAAGTAATGGAAAATGCTGACTACCATTGCGGGGTTGACACTAAGGACTTGAGCCTGGTCCCAGATCTAGTACTCCCGCCAAAGTTCAAAACTCTAGAGTTTGAAAAGTACAACGGGACTAGTTATTCTGAAGCTCACATTACGATGTTCTGTCAAAGGATGATAGGGTATGTTAATAATGACCAGTTATTAATACATTTCTTCCAAGACAGTGTGATCGGGTCAGCAGTAAAATGGTACAACCAATTGAGCCGTACTAAAATCAATTCATGGAAAGACTTAGCACAAGCTTTTATGAAGTAGTATAATCATGAAACAGACATGACACCAGACAAAATTACTTTACAGAATATGGAAAAGAAGCAAAGTGAGAGCTTCAGGCAATATGCCCAAAGATGGAGAAAGGTAGCAACACAAGTCTAGCCACCACTTTTGGAGAAAGAAATGACGATACTTTTCATCAATACTCTAAAAGCCCCGTTCATCAACCACATGTTGGGAAGCGCTACCATGAGCTTTTCAGATATGGTAATGTTCGGCGAGATAATAAAAAATACGATAAGGAGTGAGAATATAGACACAAGAGAAAACACCAAAAAATTAACCCCGAGAAACAGGGAAAATGAAGTGAATAACTTGAGCACCAAGCATTCCAAATCAGTCACTGTAGGTTAGCCGAGGACCGTAACCACTAGCTATCAAGGCTCTTCAAGGCAAGAATCTAAATACAGAAAGGCTCTAGTACACCCATCCTGATGAGATATAAGGAGCTGTATCAGAATCTTTTTTATGTGCATGTGGTGTCTCTGTCCTACTCAAAACCCGTACAACCTTCGTTCCCAAAATGGTATAATGAGAATGCCCAATGTGAGTACCACGTGGGAATAATAGGTCACTCAATCGAAAACTGCATTACGTTGAAAAAGTTGGTCGAAAGGTTCATTAAAATGGGAATTGTGAAGTTTGACGTTTCATCAGAACCTAATCACTTTGAGGAGGTAGTAAATGCAATAACTGAAGGAGGAGGCAAGAAAGTTGTGACTCCTTCAATAAGTCAAAAGCCCATAGCGAATATCGGAGAATCTGAACATTAATGATGTATCCGAAGAGGGAACTGGGGAATAAAGTTTCCAAGCCCTTGCATACTTGGTAGTGTTTTGAACAATGGGACTGTGGAGGAGATCCTTGTATTTTTAGAGATAATCTAGAGTAATATTCAAAATACACTTGTTGCTTTAAAGCCTCGAGGCAATAAGAATCCTTTTGTGAAATAGGCTTGTGTCCAAAATCTTTATTTCAATAGAATGTATCTTTTTCAGCAAACATTCTTTCATTCTTTTCATTTATAGATTCTTTTGTTCTTTGAACTCTCTTTTAAATATTATTTTATTCTTCATTCATACAAATAATTGTCCTTAGATTTATTTATTCTTTGGAATCCACCTTTGTACCTACAATAGGTCTTCAGATATCAACGACATGAGCAATGTTGCTACTAACTCAGAATCTCCTTTTGAGTAAGATATGTGTCTAGGGGGATCTCAGGACTTTGAATATGACTGAGATTGTAACCTATCTCATGATTTGTTAAGAATGGTAGAACAAGATGAAAAAATAGATCCTACCTTACAAAAGTCAGTGGACAGTGAGCCTAGGAAAAGAGAAAGAGATTGGAGCTTGTCTTACCATCGAAACAAAGTGAAACGTTATTAAATTATTCCAAGAATTCAAAGATTTTTTTGCAAGATGATATCAAGAAATGTCTGGCTTACTAAGACCTGTGGATGTTCTTAAGGTTAAAAGGTCCATAAGTGTGTCAAAAGGACACATACTAATGGTTTTATGATAGCCAAGTTAATCACGAGGTTTCAGTACTGTTGGTCCACCATGGAAGGGGATTACATCAGCTATGCTGTAAATACCAATTTGAGGAAGATAAAACCTATGTGCCTTATCCATTTCTTCACAAATTTTCCATATGTGGGGCATGGATGTGATAGGGCCAATCTTGTTAAAATCTTTTAGCCAATATCAATTCATCTTTGTGGTCTTCGATTACTTCACTAAAAGGGTGGAAATAGCTTCATATGCCAATGTTACAAGTTCGAAGTCATTAAATTCCAATTTCAAAAAAAAAAGATCAGACACCGATAAAGAATGCCAAAAAGGACAATGTCAAAAGTTTGTATTATGTTCAAAGATTAGACGTCATAGGCAACCAAAAAAGAAAAAATAAAACAAGGATCGTGGGAAAGATGACTGAGACTTGTAAAGATTGGCATAAAAAAGTTACCATTTACCCTCTATGCTCATCAAACATCGGCCAGGACCTTTGCCGGGGCAATACCTGGCCCATTGGTTTATGGAATGTTGAACCCAATCAAAGAAAAAAGGGGTTAAAAGCTACTGTCACGGTCAGATGATGCGAGCTTACGACCAAGAGGTTCATCCTAGAGAATTCCAGGAGGGGGACCTGATGTTGAAAAAGATCTTTCTTATACAAAAGGATTTTAAAAGAAAGTGGATGCTAAATTGGGAAGGACCTTATGTTGTAAAGAAGGCCTATTCTGGAGGAGCATTGATATTGACCGAGATGGATGACAAAGACTTGCCCAATCCGGTGAATTCAGATTCAGTCAAGAAGTATTTTACCAGAAAGGGGAGAGGCCAAGGTGAAAACCGCAAAGGGCGCCTTGAGAAAAAATTTAAAAAATAAAAAAAAGAATGAAAAAGAGGAGAGGCTAAGGCAAAAACCCGCAAATGGTGATTTGAGACCAAAGGGATTTTAAGTTGAAAACCTGAAAAGGACGGCTCAAATTTTGATCGAAAGTGGGGCATGTGGTAGTCTTGCTATGCCTGAATTAACAATGAGGAAGTATGCTACAACTTAGGGTATTGAAAAAGTACTCCAGATCCCCTAAACACATATTAAGCTTAAAATGGTCCTCAAGAAGTTCGTACAGAGAAGCTCAGGCTGCGATATCTGGGGCAGCTAGTTTTCCATCTTACCCATTTTTAAATTTTCTATCTTTGATTACCTTATTTTTTTCAAGATACGCCCCAATCAATTTTCTTTTATTGCCATGGCTATCTTTGATTAGTTTAATTGTTTCGAGCTATGCTCCTAATTAATTTTCTTCTTGTCCATTGTTATGATCTTTTTCAAGCATATCGAAATAATGATTAATAGACTAACAATACTTTTATAAAAGGAGTTTCGCATATTACTCTGGAAGCTTTTAAATAATACGAGAATCTGAAACAGGACTATTGTTTAGAACTCACCAAGCCTAAGGGTTGGAAATATTAAAAGAGATACCATCTCGACAAATAACGAGCAATGTCAACCCAAGTGTAAAAGGGGATCATTCTCGAGAAAAAAAATGATACTCTGCATTGATGCAAATTTCAGGCATATATCTGGTCATTACACCCAGGGAATGGTGTAACAGATCAAATTGATTGAAGATGATACAAATTCTATACCTCTGAGTGGTAGCAGGATGGATGGAAAAAACCAAATGCTATTCCCTTGAAGTTGTAGTGGGAGGTACAAACTTTATGTCCCAGACGGTATAGTGGAAGGGACTCCGAAATTACAAAGCGGCAAGCTTGCTGAGCAAGATGTGATTGTTTTTTCGAGTTTTCTGTTGGAAAATTCCAGCCGAACAAGACAACTCTATAACACATCAGTGATGAAATCTTAACGAACAATGAGTAATGATAACTCAAACATTAAAAAAGGGGATCATCCTCATTCTCCATTCATTCATAACATCTAGTTAGTAAATTTTGACTCATTTTGATCATAACATCCTAATCATTAGGCATAAATAGGTCCATGCAATGGATTCTACAGGTCATGCTCCCAATAGAACAGATTGGTGAAACTACAAATCGTATACCACTGAAGTTGCAATGGAATAGATTGAAGAAGATGACAAATCTTATCTCCCTGAAGTTGTAGTGGAGTAGATTAAAACCAATAATCCTATCTCTCTGAAGTTGCAGTGGAGCGGATTGAAGTGAAGTCTTATCTCTCTGAAGTTGCAGTGGAGCAGACTGAAGATAGAAAATCTTATTTCCCTAAATTGCAGTGGAACAGATTAAAGCTATAAATTACTGATCTTATCTCTTTGAAGTTGCAGTAGAGCAAATCATGACGAATCTAATCTCCCTAAAGATGCAGTGGAGGAGATTAAAGCCAATAATCTTATCTCTCTGAAGTTGTAGTGGAGTAGATTGAAGTTACAAGTCTTATCTCCTTGAAGTTGCAGTGGAGCAAACTGAAGATAGCGAATCTTATCTCCATGAAGTTGCAGTAGAGCAGATTGAAGCTACAAATCCTTGCCTCCCTGAGTTTGCAGCGGAACTGACTGAAGATAACAGATCTTGTCTTCCTATATTGGCAGCGAAGCAGATCAAAGACACCAGCCTTTCCTCCCTGAGTTTGCAGCAGAGCAGATTGAAGATAGCAGATCTTGTCTTTCTGTATTGACAGCGAAGCAGATCGAAGACACCAGCCTTACCTCTCTGAGTTTGCAGCGAAACAGACTAAAGATAGCATATCTTGTCTTCCTGTATTGGCAGCGAAGCAGATCGAAGACACTAGCCTTGCCTCCTTGAGTTTGCAGCAGAACAAACTGAAAACAACAGATCTTGTCTTCCTGTACTGGTAGTGAAGCAGATCGAAAACACTAGTCTTGCCTCTCTGAGTTTGCAGTGGAGTAGGTTGAAGATTGTAGATTTTGTCTCCCTAAGCAGTAGTGGAGCAAATCAAATATGGTGAATCTTATCTTTTCAAGGTAGTAGGGAAGCAGATTTAAGCCACCAGTCCTATCTCCCTGAGCAGCAGTGGAGTAGGTTGAAGATTCTAGATCCTGTCTCCCTAAGCAGTAGTGGAGCAGATCGAAAATGGTGAATCTTATCTTCCCGAGATAGTAGGAAGCAGATTTAAGCCACCAGTCCTATCTCCCTGAGCAGTAGTGGAATAGGTTGAAGATTATATATCTTGTCTCCCAAAGCAGTAGTGGAGCAGATCAAAGACGGTGAGTCTTATCTTCCCGAGGTAGTAGGGAAGCAGATTTAAGCCACCAGCCTTATCTCCCTGAAGTTGCAGTGGAACAGGTTGAAATTACCAATTCCTACCTCCTTGAAGTTCTAGCGGAGAAGATCGAAGCTAGAAATCTCTTCTCCCTGAAATCACATTGGAGCAGATAGAAACACTAATTCCTATGCCCTTAAAAATGCTGTGGGATGGAATGAGACTACTTAAAGAAGACGAGCACTCAAAGAAGCCAGAACCCGACAAGACTGAGTAAAATTGGCCCTTTTATAGTCTTTGCTCCATTCTCATTACACAACAATGAGCAAAGAGGGGCAGCTGTAATAGGCCAATTTAGCTCGGGCTCACAAAAAGACAATAAACCCAAAATAATAAAACAAAGTCCAAGTCCAGTCCAAAATTTTATCATTTGTCCTGATCAGAATGACCCATTACTTAAAAAGGTTGAAGATCCATCTACAAGCTTGACGCATATGGAAACATAATCTTCAAGGATATGCAATCTTAGATATGATATGCAATCTTAGAAGATATAATTTTGTAATCTTAGAGATTTAATTTATAGATACCCTTTAATCTTTGCCGTTGATGTAATTGATCTATACCGTTGGATTTAGGGAGGCTCAACTATGAATAGATGCCTCTCCCTTCATTGTAAAACAGTGGAGTTTGGAGCAATAATAATTCTTAAGAGCATTCACTTAAAATTCTCCCTCTCTTGCGTTCTTATTTTCTGTGGGTTGTTCTCATTTTGTTCTTCGTTCATCTTCGTTTCTTTTTAAGTTGCTTTCATTTGAGTTGAATTTTGGTGGAGGAATTTCGTTGAATCTTCATATTATGAGAGTTAGGCTGACTTAATCATTTTTCTAACCTTTTTTATTTATCCATTTAATTGTTTAATCATTAATTATTCTTTTACTTTTATTCATTTATTTATCCATCAACTTTCTTATTTACATATTATTCATTCATTTAACCATTCTTATCATTCTTTTATTTTCTTCTATTAATTATATATTTTTATTTATTTTTAATATTATGTCACACTTGTTGTTTATTTTTAAAACTCGTGTTATAAATCATCCATTTTAAATTGTTTGATTATTTGCTTTAAAATTTTTTCATATATTATCAATTGCAATTTTTTTATACTATCTATTTTATATACCAATTATTTTTAAGATGCTTTGTGTATAACTTGTTCTAAATTCCTTATTACACAATATTTATTTTAAACTCATTTATATATTATTATTTTATATATTACTTCTTTTATTTTTTATATATTATTTATTCCAAACTTATACATATATTACCTACTTTTTTATATATAATTTATTTATTGATTTGCATATTGTTGATTTCAAATTTCTTTTTCCCTTATTATTCATTTTCAAATTTGGGCAAAATACCAAAAAAAGCCCATTTTTTTAAATTTACCGAAATGGGCCCGGTATTTTATTATTTATTGGAATGGACCCCTTTTCCCGAAAACGCATCCTCGTCAGCTCGATGTCAGGGGACATGTCAGCAAAACACGTCTCTGGGGACGCGCTTTGCTTATGTGGACACAAAGCGCACTTACGAGGATGAGCTTTGTTGCCACGTAGGCAAAAGCTAGCCCCCGGGGACGTGTTTTGTTGCCACGTAGCGCGCCCCTGGGGACGTGTTTTCCCCGCGCATGAACAGTGCAATGGTAATTTTTTTTACTATTGCCCCCCCTAACGGTAACAAAAACAACAACCTATAAACCCCCCACCCTTTCATTTTTTTCACAAACTAATACTCTCTCAATTATTTTCTCAATTTCCTCTCAATTTGCTCTCAATTTGCTCTCAATTTCCTTTCAAATTTCTCTCAAATCCATATTTAATTTTATTTTGCTCTCCATTTCCTCTTAAATTTCTCTTAAATCCTTATTTTTAATTATTTTAAAAAAATTAATATTTTTAAATTTTTTTAAATCGTAAAAATTTGTACGAATTTAGCAATGGCTGGAGAATTGATTCGTCTTGATAACCAGCACATATCCGTCGAACAAATGAAAATGGTAAGTATTAAATTTATTTTTTAAATATTATTTAAGATTTTTTATTTATGCATTTTAAGATAATTATTAATTTATTATTTGTTATAAAAGTCTGTAGATCGGATATTGGAATGCTATATCCGGAATATGCATGGTTCTCCATCACTGATGATAGAGAATTACCTGCGGGAAGCGGGTTTTTGGCACGTGGCGACGGTAGGCCGGGGATGCAAGTTGGACTCAAAACTTATCAGTGCGTTGATCGAGAGGCGGAGACCTGAGACGCACACATTCCATCTTCCATGTGGAGAGTGCACTATCACTTTGGAAGATGTAAATCTGCAATTGGGATTGCCGGTGGACGGGTACCCAATCACTAGGTCTGTTCAATCTGGCGATTGGGGAGCGGTGTGCTACGAGCTTTTGGGCGCTATTTCGGAGAAAATTAACGCAAGTCGGATCGAGATGGGCTGCCTACGAGACACATTACCAGAGCCGGATGATGATTCAACTGAAGTAGAAAGAATTCGATATGCTCCAGCATACATTCTTCAGATAATTGGAGGTTATCTGATGCCGGACTTGTCACGAAACCTCGTACATCTAAGATGGCTACTGAAACTCGTTGATTTTAGAGCAGCTGGTGAATTGAGTTGGGGGCCTGCCATCTTGGCAACATTATATCGGGAGATGTGCGGGGCGATGCAATTGAGTAAAGCGAAAATCGGAGGTTGTCTGTCACTGCTGTAGTCATGGGCACGGTTTCGTTTTCCATTTCTACGTCCTCGAGTGGACCACCCATATACATTCCCACTTATAACGAGGTAAATTTTATATTAGATTTTTTACAGTTATTATGTAGGTTTTTAAAAATAATAGTATGCTAAAAAAAATTTTAATTAGGTGGAACCATCCGGCAAGTTATGCTCGATTACCTACCTCTCTTGAAGATATACGGCTTCTATTAGACCAACAGTTGGAAGCACATGTAAGTATTAAATAAAATTTATATTTCCATCATGAGCTAGTCGATTGGTATTTAGTATTTAGTATTATCTATATAACTAATATTTCTATCATGTTCATATAGTTTCAATGGACACCATACGAGGATCTGGCAATTCGGGTAGTAATTCCTGATGAGTTCTTCCAAAATCGAAATGCTTGGCACACGAAAGTCGCGTTGATCAGCTATGCGACCGTGAAGATGCACCAGTCAGACAGAGTGTTACGGCAATTTGGATGTAGACAATTGATTCCCGTGGCACCTGAGATGTTTGGTGATCACCACAAAATCGACCTACGGTAATTACATACGGATTGGCCGAGATTCTAGTCCCACTACATCCAAATGTGGGAAGATCGGTATGATTATATACTTATTCTGGAACCGATCATCGTTCTGGAGTTAGCGTGCGTGCCGGAATACATGCCATGGTTTAGGATCCATGGCAAGCCATATTTACTATCGGTAGAGGAGAAGCAGCGGCAATTACGTGTCGAAAGGGAATGACGTGGGCCTTTAAATCCAAGACGAAGGGACGACGATACAAGCCCATCAACGAGGCCCAGGCATTCACCCGGCCCATCATCAGCGGCCATTCAATCACCAGGCCCAACGAGAGCACCGACAAAGTCACCCGACCCAATAGTTCAAGGAACGATACCCACGGTACAGCCTTTTTTGATGATGCCAGGTGCGTATCCTAGCCTTTTTATGTATCCTAACCCTTATATGTTTCCTTTTTCGAGTCCTATGGCAGGTTGGAGCCAATATCCCGGTTCATCTCCATTTTTTGTTATGCTGAGTGGACCACCGATGTATAGGCTAGTGTCACACGAGGGATCACAAGAGGGGCCATCGGGGAGCTCTTCTTTTTACCAATCCCCTTCACCGTATGGGTTTCAAACACCGTCGCCGTTGGTGATGCAAACACCTCCACATTCACTATTCTATCAAGGTGGCTCATCGTCCCAACTCCAACAACCAGATGCCCTACCGGAGGAACCAGAATCCTCGCTGGAACAATCACAACCTCCGCCGAAAGCTGGACAAAGGAGGAATCTAGCGCAGAATCGTTTACTGCACCATGTGGCAATTGAATCAAGCAGCACGGAGATTGATTTGTATTTTAATATATTTGTACAAACATTTTGAATATTTTGATATTATTTAATGTAATAAAATAGAAATTTATTTGAGGTACTACTTAAAAACCCTAAACTAATTTATTAAAAATTTATAAATTTATAGTTTATAACTAAATTTATAAATTGACAAACCCTAACAAAAACCCTAACCCTAACCCTAACCCTTAACTTAAAAACCCTAAACTAATTTATTAAAAATTTAAAAATTTATAATTTATAATTAAATTTATAATTTAAACCCTAAACCCTAACAAAAATCCTAACCCTAACCCTAACCCTTAACTTAAAAACCCTAACCTTAACCTAAAAACCCTAACCCTTAACTTAAAAACCCTAAACTAATTTAATAAAAATTTATAAATTTATAATTTATAATTAAATTTATAATTTAATTGACAAACCCTAACAAAAACCCTAACCCTAACCTTAACACTTAACTTAAAAACCCTAACTCTTAACTTAAAAACCCTAACCCTTAACGTAAAAACCCTAAACCCTTAACATAAAAACCCTAAACCCTTAACTTAAAAACCCTAACCATTAAATTAAAAACCCTAACCCTTAACTTAAAAACCCTAACTCTTAACTTAAAAACCCTAACCCTTAACTTAAAAACCTTAATATATTAAAAATTTATAAATTTATAATTTATAATTAAATTTATAATTTAATTGACAAACCCTAACAAAAACCCTAACTCTAACCCTTAACTTAAAAACCCTAAACCCTTAACTTAAAAACCCTAAACATTTAACTTAAATACCCTAACCTTTAACTTAAAAACTCTAACCCTTAACTTAAAAACCCTAAACCCTTAACTTAAAAACCCTAACCATTAACTTAAAAATCCTAACCCTTAACTTAAAAACCATAACCCTTAACTTAAAAACCCCAACTCTTAACTTAAAACCCTAAAACCCTACTCTAAACCCTAAAACCCTAACCCTAAACCTAACCCTAATATGATATAATTTGATAAATTTACTAACAATTAATACAATTAATAATTAATAATTTTACTAAAAAAATGTTAGATTTTACAAAATGTTTTGATTGGTAGAAAAAAATATAATTTTTTTACAATGACATTCAACTATTGCGATTTGGGCATGATCGACTTGTATGGCCTGGATTCCAACACCATCCGCACAACTTCTGTTGACTGGCTATTTCTCGGATATCCATATTGTTATGTATTCTAGTCAAGCAAGGTCGACCCTTTAGTTTGCAACGCATTTCTCTATCCGGTAACAGCTTAAAAGGAGCAAGAGATACTAGCAGCCACTTACGTTCATCTAGGACTGGTGGAAAAACGTGTCTCCAGATGTTGTGCATGTTTTATAATTTGTACACTTCGTCCACATAGCTCATCAGATCCAAATGGAGATTCTGACAAGCTGCAATAATATGAGCGCATGGATAACGAAGTGCATCAAACATCCCAAAGTCGCAAGTCTTGTTTCGCAAGTGTACACGATATCGCCCGCCAACAACACCTTGGTGCGGTCTGTCAAACTCTGTGTGCATGGTGTTCGCTCGCGCCTTGGCCTTGTTAATTTCTTGTACTACCTTACAACACCATACATGGCCTCCCTAAATCTGGCCTGCATAACTCGCTGCTCGCTTTGAAAATAGCGCCACCAAACGAAAATAAGTCTCTCGCACAACCGATGTTATCGGTAGATGGCGCGTTCCTTTTAGAACAGAATTTATGCATTCAACCAGGTTTGAGTTCATATGACCATATCATAGGCCGCCGTCGTATGCTTGTGCCCACTGTTCGAAACGTATGTTACAAAGGTAGTCCAACCCTTCTCCGTTAATTGAACATAAAATTGCCAACATCTCGTGAAAACGGTCTTTATTTATTTCATACCCTGCCAATATAAGTTCATAGGGAATATTACATATCATTTCTTCATTTACAACTAATTCAAATTAATAAACGAAATAACACAGATAGAGACTAAATACCCATGTTGCTCACTTGTCAACGTTCGCTCTTAGATGGATATTGCTTGTAGTAGTTGGAAACAACGTGCCTTAGGCAATATCGATGGTGTGTGCGCTGCCATAAGCTTCCCTGTCGATCAAATGTAGCTGGTATACCTGTACTCCGATCTGAAATAACACAGATATCAGGTTGGGGGCACACATGCCTCCTTAACCTAGATAGAAAGAAATCTCAATCATCAGATGACTCCCTCGGTGTTATTGCAAATGCAATTGGAAGAATTCTCCCACCGCCATCCTGTGCCACTGCAACCAATAGCCGATGAGTATACCTACCAAACATAAAGGTACCGTCAATTTGTACCAATGGCTTGCAGTACGGAAATGCGTCTCGGTATTGCTTAAAGGTCCAAAACAGGCGTTTGAACACTTGGCATCCACGTAGCAATCGGCCGTTGTAGTACGCATGTTCCGTTTCAAGGTCTATGATGGCACCTAAGACGTATATCTCTAGCACTTGACACCATTACCATATTTCATTATATAAGGCGTCCCACCCACTATGCATCTTCTCTAACGCCTTCTACTTAGCTATCCAAGCCTTGCGGTAAGAGGGCGTGTACCCTATTTGGCTACGAATATTGGCAATTAACAACGGCACTGAAGTCCTAGGATCTGCTTTCACCGTGGGCAGTATCAAGCTAGCTAACATAGCTGAATCCATATTGGGATGATCTTGTGAAACACCTATAAACGGAGTACATTAAATAATGCAATATTACATAATAACAGTATTATTCAGAAACCGTCAATATTGTACTTGCAGCACATGTATATGGACCTTTATACTTTTTTATCTCCCACAACCCTGTCCTTTTCCTCAACGAGGCGTAGATTTTCCATAAACATGTGTTGTCTTGCACGGCACACTTCGCCTCAAACTTATCAGATTTGGATTTAATGACGTGGCAGTTAACACCGTTTTTGATGCTATGTTGTTTCAAAGCACCAATAAAACTATCCTTGTTGGAAAACTGATTACCAACTTCAAATTCACCCAAATCTAGCCCCGAACTTGTACGAACACGCAACCGGTGTAGTAGATCAAGAAACTCCAACGCATCATCAGCAGACAGATCGACATTATGCATGTGGGCTGGAGGTGAGTATGCTCTGAATCGTGGATTTTCTTCTTCATCTAAACTCCTTTCAGCATCTTCAGGTTCTGTTGGAATAGGCTCTGGTTCAGAAAATAAGCCAACTTCTGCACCATCGGGCCCGGGCTCTCTAGTTGGATCCACATCGGAGTCATCTTCTAACCCACCATCATCTGCAGCGTACGAGGTCCCCTCACCGGTGGACGTCGTAGGGAGTACATCATCCCTTATTCTAGGTATTTCATAACGTCCCCAATTGGATGTAGATTGCCAACCACTAGAACTTGATGTTATTTCCCAGTACACATTTCCAGCATCAAACATCGAGCCACCGACGTACATGTCCCATCCACCGACAGAGTGTCTTGCAGGGGATGTGCATTCACACTGCTACCAAACATGGGTTGTTCTGTGTTTTGTAACCCGCTAACCAAGTGTCGGCCAGGGGTCATGTATACATCTCGAACACCGCTCACAAGTACATCATTTAGCGACGTAAATTGTACATATAACTTAATATAATGTGCTCCACTAGCAAGATGAGTCTGCACCATTGCCTCTAAGCTACGACCACCTTTTATGTCGAGCGAGTCATATGTCACCGGATCAATAGAAGAACAAAATCAATACGTAATAGACAGAACTTTCATTGGCGTCGTTCTGAAAATTTTACGCCTAATTCTTTTAAGAAGTTCTGTCAAATCTATGTTCTGGTTAAAAACCAGTCGCATCGTATTCTCCGAAAAAAAACAACACCGTTCTCGGTGTGGCAAACCTCACCATCATAGTAAACAACATCACTAATACGTTCACTCATATTTAATTTCTAAGCTTCTTAGCCTCTCTAAATTTTTTTACTCTGTAACTTATGCAATCTAAGAACATTTTTTGCCTCATTTATAGCCTCACCCCAAACATGCTACTGTAGCAAAAGCGCGTCCACGAGGGCGCGATTTCATAAATTCTTCTGATGAAGCATCCTGCTTGAAGTATTTTTTTATACTATTCGCTCAGAAACGTCAACTCGAAATTATTTTTTCAGGACCTACTGTAGCAAGAGTGCGTCTACGTGGGCGCGATTTCAGAAATTCTTCTGATAAAGCATCCTGCTTGAAGCATTTTTTATACTATTCGCTCAGAAATGTCAACTCGAAATTATTTTTTCAGGACCAACTCTTACAAAAGCGAGTCCACGTGGGCGCGATTTTAGAAATTCTTCTGATAAAGCATCCTGCTTGATGCGTTTTTTATACTATTTTCTCAAAAACATCATCTCAAAATTATTTTTTCAGGACCAACTGTAGCACAAGCGCGTCCACGTGGGCGCGAGTTCAGAAATTCTTCTAATAAAGCATCCAAAACCCTAAACCTAATCCCTTATTTGTTTATTTTTTCTTTAAAACCTTAAAAACCTTAAACCCTAACCCTAAAAATCCAAAACCTAACGGTGGAGAAAAGATAAAAACGCGTCCCTAGGGCCGCGCTTTGCCTACGTGGCAGAAAAGCTCGTCCTCGTAAGCACGCTTTGTGTCCACGTAAGCAAAGTGCGCCCCCAAGGACGCGTTTTGCTGACACGTCCCCTGACATCGCGCTGACTGGGAGGCGTTTTTGAGAAAAATGGCCCATTCCAGTAAATAATACAATACCGGCCCATTTCGGTAAATTTAAAAAAAAGGGCTTTTTTTGGTATTTTGCCGTTCAAATTCATTATTTTAAATTTGTTTACATTTTATTTTACCTTATATTTTTTATTTTATACTATTCGTTTACATTTTATATTTTTTAAATTCATTTTCAAATTCATGTTTTATAAATTGTTTATTTGTATTTTCATATTGTCGTTTTTTATCAAAATTTTTACGCATAGTTTTAATATTGCGTCAATTTTCCCCAATTTTAAAAAAACTTTTAAAAATAAAGCAATGTTCGGTACTTTGGAGCTTTGAGAAAATCGTGCCCTAACTTACAGGGTTTCGATCTTTTTTATCCAAATAACCGAATATCCTTTTTAAACTTTAATGCATGAGACAAGCTTAGTTTCGAGGGTTAAAATGTCGTATCCTACCTTACTGGATATGACATCTTATTACTTCGGGACAAGGAGGTCTTAACATCAAATTCGATTTATTCAGGTTTTTAAAGAGGATCGTATTTTAAAATCTTTTCAAATTTTCGACATTATGGCTTTAATTAATCAATTAGGTACCAATTTTTTGGCGTTACGAGGGTGCTAATCCTTCCTCATGCGTAACCGACTCCCGAGCCCATTTTCTCGAATTTTGTAGACCAAAATCATTATTTTAATAAATCAAAATGTTTTATTAAAATGATTAATCTCAAGGTGACCCGATCACACCTCGAAAAAAGATTGATGGCGACTCCATTTTCGTTTTAAAAGTCGACCCCGTTTTTCAAAATAAAAATGGTTCTGACAAAACCATTTCTTTCTCTCTCTTTTTTTCGGTGAAGAAGATGGATAAAAAGAAAAAAAATGGCCTTTGTTTCTTTTTAATTTGTCTTATATAATTTAATTAAAATATTAATTATTTAATGAATTTAACCTTAATTAATAAAAAATTACGCTAAATTGACAAAAGATAGTGGATTTTATCAACATCCACCATCGGTTGACCATTTAAAATTAGTCTAATTATTCATCTTGTCTTTTGGCTATTTAAAAATCTATAGCGATAAACTTTTACAATTTATTCTTTATACCTTAATTAACTATCAATTCGGACTTTAATATATATATATCTATATTAACCTTGTAATTATTAAATATTCATATTTACGGACTCGGGCTACGGAGATGGAGTTCTGAAACCGCCATTTTCGACGCCACTGAAAATTGAGCTATTACAAATGAGATACTGAAATCTTATTTTTCGACATCATTGGAACCAATTCATTACAAATAAGAATTGAAGAGTATAATTGTGGTGCTCCAATTATACTCAATTCAATGGAACTCACAAACATGTGTAAAATTATAAACAATTACATCCAAATTCAATTATTAGGTGAATTTATAAATACACTTTATACACTGTCAAAGTGAATTAGGATATATTTTTTGTATTTTAAGAATTTTAAGAATATAAATTATTTACTTCACGTTAGGTTAATTATTTTTGGGCTAAATTATGGGGTGAAAATTTAAAGGTTACAATATGTCCTGTGTTCTTGTACTCTTTGTATATTTGAAATTGAGTTTTCGTATTTTTATTTTTAAGAATTTAGTCACTCTACTTTTTGAGTTTAAAATTTTAAGTCTAGTTGTTAGCATTGTTAAATTTTTTTGTTAAATTCACTAGCATGATATTTTCAAATAAAAAATCACTCACTTAGTAGCCATGTAATAAAAATAAAATTGTAATCAATCTGAATTTAACAAACAATTTTAACAAGTGTTAATAATTCTTAAAATTCACGTAAACATTTTAGTTAGAATAAAATATTTAGACTAACTAATGGCACTATATTGTTGGAAATAATATTTTAACAGTGTTAATAATCCTAAAATAATATTTTTAGGCATAGTGGAAGCTTAATTTTTTCTTAAAACCGAGCCTTTGTTATATTTATAGTAATAAACTTTGAACTGAAATCATACATGAGCTTCGTATGAAGGCAATCTAGGTAATTTCTCGGCTTTCAATCGATCAATCTTCTCCTCTATCCTCGAACCTCAAATTGCTTTGAGTGTGGGCTCAAACAAACTAAACTAACGCACAAAATGAAAATTTTACTTAACTTTTGGTAAGAAAGTTAATTCTCTTTATAAACCAAAACTATGAATATTTTCCCAAAAAATAGAATTTATTCTTTAAAATAAATTGTCACTATTTTTTGACAAAATATTGATGCTCAAAAGCTGTGTTTATAGGTTAACTTATAGTTCCTATTTATAGAGAAACGGTACAAGTGTTTTGTTCGAATAAGGTCTAACTAAATAATAATATTTGAATAGAAAATATAGTATTCTACAAGAAGTAGAATACAGAGGGGGATGGCACACCCTTACTAGGATTAGGGTTTGTCGCCCCTCACTAGACCTGATCATGGATCGGGCCGGGTTTAGGTTGATGTAGAATTTTAAGCCCATTTTCTAGGCCAGGTCTCGACCCAAAAAATTAGCCTAAAATTCTACCCAAGCCCGACCCATATTTAAAATGCTAAACCTAAGCCTGACTCGGCCCACCCGTATTAATTTTTTTATATAAAAAAATTTAAAAACATAATACATCAAATGCACACAAAAAATTAACATAAATATTTCCTAACAAATTGAAAATGCATTAAAAAGTTTTTATACTTAAATAACATTAAGATAGTTGTAACTTAGCAAACAAATGCCTCTAAAATAGTAACAAAATTAACATAAAACAAGTTATGCAATACCCAAACAATAACAACAAAATAGTGGCAATATAATAACGAAATGGTAGTAACACAACAGTGAAATGGTAGTAAAACAACAGTAAAATAACAGCAAAACAACTTATTCGGTTGAGCCTGGGCCAAAAAAATCCTACCCGAGGCCCAGCCCATTTAAAAAACGAGCCTTTTTTTTGTCCAAGCCGATTTTTCAGCCTATATTTTTACCAAAACCCTTACACTTTTCAAGCTAGCCTACAGGAATAGGTGGGTGGCTTGGCCCATGATCAGGTCTATCCCTCACATATGGGATTGGACTTTCAAACTCGTCTCATGTACTAAGTATAATTATATGTGTTATCCGGACTTTTATCCAACACTAATAATTTATCAAACTCAATAGCTATTTTCCATTATTCAAAATATTAATTAATTAATTTTTCAATTGAATTATTTTCTCAACCAAGTTATAATTTTGTCAAAGTCATGGCAATATTACCTATTACAATCCACGAGGAAATTAATTTAATTGCCTTATTCGATAAATCTATGATAACTTAATTAATTTAAATCTCTCTTTGAACTTTAATTATTTAATAACAATCTATTAAATAATACTTCAAAAAAATTAAATTAATTTCTAAGTCTTCTTTTGTACTTAGCGAGAAAATGCATTCCCTGCAGATAGTGATACATGTGATTTATTTCTCTTACTTTTCATTTTCATTCATTCCACATGTAACGCCCCTAACCCCTCTCTGTCGTCAGATTAGGGTCACAAGCATTACTAACAAATCAAAAAATTAATTCAATCATAATCAACATATAAACTAACTAATAACATTATAATATCCAGGGGTAGGTCACAACAATCTAATACTTTCATGCTAGATTCTTGTACATTTGAATAATAAATTATGCGTTGTATTTCTAAACTTGGTCTTCCACTATCTACACTCTTATCACTATTTATCCCTTCTAGAATGTCAGAATTCGGATACATACAAGACTATTCCAATTATTAGTATCAGAGTATTAGCCCATACTCCATCTATGATTATCTTTTTGATTTATTTTTGATGATGTTAGTGGAATGCACTTAATTTAGGTTTGCTAATCCACCACAATTTAGAGTAAAAGTTATTCTTACAGCCTCTATTACGAATCTACGGGACCCTAAAAGTAGTTTAAAAATAGGTAAGGACTAATTTGAAGCAATTCTGGAAGTTTAGAAAATAACTACAAAAATTTTGATTTCAGGGGTCATACACCCATGTGGCCAGGCTATGTGCCTCATACGCCCGTGTGGCCAAGGCCGTGTGCACCCAAAAGTACCTTAAAACTCAAGTTTACCATTTCCTATTCACTTGGGCACTAAGCAAATCAATTACCAATCATTTAACCTATTCAAAACACGATTAAACTTGCCCAAAATAAGCCAAATTCATCACCTAATATGCCTAACCAATGTACCCTCATTGGTACCACATTTTATATGTTCAAATACATAAACAACACATCAAACATTCAAGACTTTCGTTCATATCACACTTACCATATTTGAACTAACTTTCAAACTTATAAAATTACCAAATATGAAGCTAAGCACATACCAAGCATTATGCTAAGCTACTAAACTTTAAAATATCACATACCAAAATATAAACTAGGCTAGCATACCAACATAGCCTCAACCACAACCATATACACATTTAACCATCATTTCACTAGCAACTAAGTTAACAACATCTTATAAACGATATCAATAAAAGTCTCCCTAGGTACATGCCATTACAAAATAAAATATCACCACACTTGAGATCAGGATTTGTGATTTAGTGCTGAGTCGACAATAATTCGAACAATACCTAGCCTGCGCACAGAAAATAAAATCACACGCTGAGTAAAACTCAGTGGTATTTCCATAATCTAGATAACATAAACTGCATATAAGTATTTAAAATGCAAAATGCAACAAGTAAGTTATGTTCATGTGCTTCAATTCAATAGTATAATTTTTGCTCATTCCTTATTCACATCTACTAAGATTTTCACATGTTCAAATATATAAGTATATATATCAATGACATTTCATTTAACATTTGAATACATCATCTCATGCAATGGCATGATTCATATCTTTGATCAATACTTGAATTCATTCAAGTTTCACATCTCAATTCATCATTTCATATATCATTTCTCATCTCATAATCCTTTCTCATATTTTCCATTTTAATATTTTCTCATCTTATATTTATTTCTCTTATTTGTCATTTCAATATCAATCACATAAATTATTATTTTGTTTTCCCCTATTAACACGATATGGACTCAGACGGATACATGGATCCAACCAACACACCAGTTTGACACCCAGTGCCTCATCAGATAAATCCAAAGTAATAACTGCGCTCAGTGCTATATAAATTGACACCCAGTGACTCATCGGTTAAACCGAAGAAAATTGGCACCCAGTGCCTCATCGACTCGAGGTCGAAATAATCCCTAAACTTTTCCTATCCTATGGCATGCCATCTATATCCGACTCAACCCGATACAGTTAATAGGGATTCATTTTACTTTTCAATACAACCAATGTCTCAGTTTCATGAATATATATCATCACATATAGACATATATTCAATTTGATAATAATCACATTTTTCTCAATACATATATATTCATAATCAATATATTTCATAATATCCAAAACCAGTCCATTTCATTTCAATTATGAATTTAATTCAATACTCAAGTACCAAAGCACTCACCTCAATTGCTTACCATATGCAAACAATTATATATGCAATAATCTACTATTTAATTCGGATTATAGAAACACAAACCGTGATTTTCGAGCTATTCAACGTCGATTTTATCCTTCTCATTTTTATTCAAGGATTCTTGTACGACGTTAGCTAAGGAATAAAATAATTAAATCACATTAATATTACACATTTCAATTTCACATTAAATTTAAATTTTCACACTATATTTTGCTTATTTTTCAATTTAGTCCATATATCGAGACTAATTTTAATCTTCACAATTAACTTCATATTTTTATACTAATTTCACTCTAGACCACATTTAGCTTCCTCTTTTCCAATTCGAGCTCATAATTTCAAATTGTTCACAATTTAGTCCTTGTTGTTCAAAACCAACAATTTATTCAACAATTTAGTCCTTTTCCATTTCTAACTTAAAAATATGTCTATTTAATCCCTAATACTTAAACTATTTAACAATGTCAACATCTAAAATCTTGAACAATAGTAAAAATTACAACATGGGTCGGGTAACCCTAAGTACAGGGATTCAGAAAACATAAAAATTACAAGTATAGGGACTAAATTGCATTAATCAATTTAGATTTTAATTTCAAACCCCCTTAAGCCGTGTGCTTCTTCTCCTTTTCTTTCTTTCTTTCTTTCTTTCTTTACTTTGTTTAATTTGCATGTCTCCACTTTCTTTTCTTTTATTATTTCTTTCATTTTAATTATTATAATAATATATATACATTAAAGTTAACATATATTAAATATTTTTTTTTCATGCATTTTGCTAAGCCAATGGCCGGCCACCTATTTATCATCATTAATTAAGTGGCATAATTGCTACTTTAGCCCTTTTATTTTATTTCAATCTATAATTCAACTTTTATCTTTTACGCGATTTAATCCCTGTACATTAATAACTCCTAATTTCACGAAATTTACTAATCCAAAAATTAATTAGCTATTAAGTTAGCCACGTAAATATTTAATAAAAAATTTTATGGGTCCGGTTTACGATTACAGAGTCTCGGGAATACACTTTTCGACACCCCTGACTATCAGGTCGTTACACCACAATTTATCAATTCTATACACAATTCGTTTTGGATTATCTCAAGCTATTGGAGGGATTGATCAAACATATATAAATAGGGCTCAAATAATTTGTAATTAAGTTCTGTCTCTTCTCCTATTAATTACAACTTATTTATTCATAGCATCATTCCACTATAGTACCATAATTGTATTATCCCTTATTATATATATACATATATTCTATTATGAAAGTTACTTCATTAAGTGTTCGTCTAATGACCTTGTCATAAGTGTGTTACCCTCATAGAATATCATTAATCTCTTTGGAATAAAATTCGTTCTCCTAATATAATCTTATTTTATCTAATGGTTTCCATTACATATTTTGATATGAAAATTTTAATTACTAACACATAGTAATTAAATCATTTATCTTATGATAAATGACTTATGGCCACGTTCATTTTTCATCAACCATTTAATGCCAATGAGAGGATTTCATTTACCCATTATTGGGTTATGAATTCCGCTGTTGTGGAATGATGCTACATCTTGTAGAAATTGTATACCCAACGCACTAGTTTTTGATTCCTTATCTATTTGAACTCAGACTTTCATTTTTTTGCTTAATCCTCAGGTTTTCATTTACATCAAAGTATACGAGTCACGCATACATAGTCCATCATCCACTCATGATTAAAGTATGCTACACTATGAATGTCAAAAATAAATGAATCCATAAATGGATCTAAGATAGATTCAACTTGGGTCATGTCCGATGTATTTTCAGTTCAAATAGTGATATATATGTCTCTATCTTTTAAGAGTCATCTACTTCGATACCCAAGACAAGATATCTCTCCAATTGGACTTGATAAATAACATAACAACCTTTCAATCGATTTGCTCAATTTCGATTAGAATACAGACTATTTAGATTATCTACTAATATAAGTTGTCTTCTTGCATTATGATCTGACCACATAATGCAACTTAATATTAGTTAAACATTAGATAATCAACGAGTCATTATTTGTTTACATTTTACTTTGCATACAAAAATCGTTGATGACATATACAAATGATATTAATGTATAATGGAATTTTATTTAAACTAATCTGCTCAAAAATTACAAGTATTGTAATGACCGATTTTCAATCGTGTCGAAAAAATTGGTTTTGGATCGAATTTATTGAATCGAGTTAGTAGAGAATTAAAATAGAATAATTATGTGATGAGTATGAAATGGAAAGGTCAAATTATTAGGTATTATTTAATTAAATCTATTATTAAAAATAGTATAGAGACTAAATTGCAAAAGTGTGATCACTATTAAGTTTTAAATTAGAAAATAAAAGGAAGTTAGAAATTAAACTAGGGACTAAAGAATAAATAGACCAAGTTAATATTAAGTTAGTCGAATAAAATGATTAAATTCATTCATCATTTTTAATATGATTTACATTAAATAATCATTTTATATTAATTAATATAGATTAATTAAGCTTAATCATTTTCTTAATCTAAGTTTATAAGTGTGAAAGTGGAATGAAAGAGAAAGTTATTTTGCTTCTTCCATGTTCGGTTAAGACAGTCAAAGTAAGAGAAAAAAGAAAATTTTCTTTCAAGCCTCCACCATTACCTTAGCCCTCAACCAAGGATAGGTAAGATATTCTTAGAAATTTGATAAGGAATAGTAGATATTGAAAGGCCACTTGTTAGATTAATCAATTGGTGAAGTTTTGTTTCACTTTCCATTGTTAATAGTTTTAAGTACTTAGTTGAAAAACTTTAGAAAATTTTATTCTAATAGCTCAAACTCATGCGTGAATGATGTTAAGTTAGGTGATGGAAAAACATGTTAGAAATGTAATAGGAATATTAAATTAAGTTTGAATAATTTGATTAATTATGTGTTGTCAAGGACTTAATTGTAAGAGATAAAAATTGAGGTTTGATAATAAATGATGGTTATGAGAGATCTCTGTACTATATTTATAAAGTCAGATTTAAATTCGATCTGGTGAATTGCGAGATACAAGCGTTTCAGATATTAAGAAATTGAAGGATCAATTTGTAAGAAATGTATTCAATTTAAATAATGATGATATACAATACTTTTTTGATAATATACAATTATTAATAATGAGATTTGCCTTATTAACATTGTCAAATAGAGATATGGGTATAGTTGGCATGCCATAAGGCCTGTTTTGATAAGTAGGAGATTCAACACTATGCCATAAGGCCTGTTTCGAGGTTTAGTTTTATCTCCATCTTTTGTACTCTTTGTTTTTTCCATTTTAGTAAAATTATCTTTACCCGTGATTTTTTATCCTATTCGGAAAGGTTTTTCCACGTAAAATATTTGTGTTCAATCTTTTCAATTTCTTTGTTAGTTTACTTGTTCAGGTTTATCCCTAACAAACCGGTATCAAAACTAGTTGATTTTCGCAATCAACCCGTTTAGATATAGCAGCAACAAGGTTGATAAGTTCGATGGCATCACAAATTTCAATCTATGGCAAGTTTGAATTATGATAATTTTGATTCAAGGCAATCTTGAGAAGGTCCTTACAGAGAAGAAACCTGCAGACATGGATAAATCAGAATGAGATAGGTTGGATAAAAAGTCTCTATCCATAATTCAATTATGTCTAACAAATAGTGTGTTGCTGGAGGTTTTGATAGAGAAAACGACATTTACCTTATAGAAAAGGTTAGAAACCCTTTAAGCGACAAAGTCTCTAGCCAACTGATTAGTGCTGAAACAACAGTTGTACACGTTCTGCATGAACGAATATGAGCACATTGGAGATCACATCCACCAATTTATTACTCTTTTAAATAATTTAAAGAATGTTGAGGTTCAGATTAACGATAAAGATCAAACTATGCTATTATGATGCTCTTTATCCCCTTCATACAAGTTTTTCAGGGAAACCCTAATTTATGGCAGAGATAACCTCTCATTCGAGGATGTGAAGGGTCATCTATTAAGCAAAGACAAGCTCAACAATGAGTTTGGTTCGAATAGCAAGTCAAATAGGCAAGCCTCAATTTTGGTAACATCAAGGAAGCAAGGTAGATGTCGCTATTGTAAGAACTTAGGTCACATCAAGGTACATTGTTACAAACTACGAAATAAAAAGGCTGCTGAGAGCAACGGGAAAGATTTAGCTGGTGCTAATTTGGCCAATGAAAAGGGTTATAATTTCTTGTTGGTGTCAACAAGTGAAAACTCCGAGCTTACATCAGAGTGGATCTTGTATTTGGGGTGTTATTTCCACATGTGTCCCAACAGGGGCTGGTTCTCCACATATAGTTCGTTTCAATGTGGAGTTGTGTGCATGGGGAATGGTTCACCCAATAAGGTAACTAATATTGGTGCTGTTCAGATCAGGATGCACGACAAGACAATTAGGACACTTCCAGATGTCAAGCATATGCCTGACTTAAAGAAAAATCTCATCTCCTTAGAAATTTTAAACTCGAAGAGTTGTAGAATTAATATCAAGTCAAACATCATTAATGTATCTCGTGGGGGTCTCGTTTTGATAAAAGGTAAAAATATTGGTAGCCTTTATTTCTCGAAAGATCAAGACGTCCCTCGTATATTAAGAAGTCGAAGTTGACTCATTTGAAGCAGAGATAACCTGATCGTAGAAGGGAAAAAGGTATGACTGTTTCGTATAAGAGAGGTTCTCTTTTGGATGCAGGTTTTGAAAAGATAGGGTATTGCGTTCATGAAAATAAGATTCGAGTCAGTTTTGATTTGGCAATGTACAAGGTGAAGACTAGAAGACTTCTGGCTTCTAAACACAACTTCAACTCAATTAATATCCTGCATAGTTCGAGATAAGTCCGTGGTGGGCTTTAGCAAAGAAGGTGTTGTGAAAATACGAGTCAAGGTGGAGATTTCTGGAGTTATGCCTTGTATTTTTTTTTTACTTTTCTTCTCCCAGTTAAACTTTATTTTTTAGTTTCTCACTTAAACTCTGATTAGTATAGGTTATTTTAATATTATTTGACCTACAAATTTAGCCTATAAGTAGCCTATTTTCCCACCCTAGAAAAATAACCCAATACACATTTAGGTATTAGCTTTTACAAGCTTTTAGAGAATTTTGTGTCTACTTTTTAAGGGTTCTTATTTTGGGTTTCAGGGTTTAGTTTTATCTCTATCTTTTGTAATCTTCGTTTTTGTCGTTTTAGTGAAATTATCTTTGCCTGTGGTTTTTTATCCTCTTCAAATGGGTTTTTCCACGTAAAATATTTGTGTCCGATCTTTTCAATTTCTTCATTATTTTACTTGTTCGAGTTTATCCCCAACACTACTTGTTGAATATATGTGAAACTGAAAGAGATAATAAAGTTAATGTGATACATGATTCTGATATGGTAAACTAGATGCAAATACCCTAAGAATGCATCAGAATTTATATTGTTGTAAACGGGCAAACCATTGATATGAATAAGATAGAATGGTAAATGATTATGAAACTTCTAAAGGTTTAATAATGTTCAGGTCTATATGTATCAACGATGTTAATGTTGAAATAGTTGTTGATTAACTTGATTAATCTTACTACTTAACTGTTTATTTGATTTTGTTATGCTTGTAATTGAATTCAGATTATGTTATCACCACCGAGTATACAATACTTAGAGTAGGATTATTTGTATCTGTATGCAGGTTTCAAACGAGAGACATACCAGATCAAAGGTCATAAAACACTTAACTCGACAGCTCAGCTAAAAAATCAACTTGTTACCTTTTTTGCATGTATATATGTGTGTTGATAAAATGGCATGTACCTAGATTTGTCTGGGCTTGTTGTTTAAGATAAGGTTTTGGTTCTTTTGGTGACCTATAAGGCTTTCATGATTGAATTTTATCTTTTGATTATTAGCTATTTATGCTTGTTTATATAGGTTTGAATGTGCAAATTAGTAAACTAAGTATTGAAGGATTGAATGTCATGATCCAGTGTGTCAAATTGATTATGTTCAATTTATATGAACTTTAGGTAATTTTAGGCTCAAAAAGTATGGGATTGAATACTTGGAAATGTGCACTTTAAGCCATTTAGATCATTTAGTGATTGAGTCTCGAGATAACAAGAGCATACCTCGAGATCGTTAGAATAAATTTTATCATATTATTCATTTAGATGCTTAATGTCTCGAGACTTGTCAAGCTTGTCTCAAGACAACCACACTTAAGGCTCGAGATAAGTGGCATTTGTCTCAAGACAAGGGCACATCGAAGGAAAATAAATTTTGCCCACCTCTAGGTCTCGAGACAAGAACCCCTTATCTTAAGGCATCCAAGCATTGAAGCTAAAATAGGTAAATAGGGGAGGATTGTCTCAAAACCAAGTCTCGAGATTTGAGAACCTTTGTCTCGACACATGAACTTTATTGTCAAGACATGTTGACATCAAAGAAAAAATATCAAATTATAAATAAGGCCTATCTCGAGACATCATATTAAAATTTGATTAAAAGAGTTTGGAATCGAATTCTAACTTAAACCCCATTTAACCCCTAATTCATTACATCATGTTTAATATGTTTTTATGTGATTCACTACACCAAAACTGGTCTTTAGTGGTGTTTTTTAGGCCTTTAGCGGCGCTTTATAACGCCACTAAAGTTATTTGCGGCGCTTTAAAGTTATTTGCGGCGCTTCCTAAAGCGCCGCAAAAAAGGCCGCTAACGAAACGTCGCAAATGTTTGCAGCGTTTACAACCAAAAACGCTGCTAAAGAACATATTCCTTAGCGGCGCTTTGAGAAAAACGCCACTGAAGAACATTGTCTTTAGCGGCGTTTTTATATAAGCGCCGCTAAAGAACATGGTCTTTAGCGGCGTTTTTTTCTAAGCACCGCTGAAGAACATGTTCTTTAGCGGCGCTTTTGTACAAAAACGCCACTATTTTTGGGATTTTTTATATTAAACTTTTCATTTTTTCAGCCCTCCTGTAGCAACAAATCAAAAGCTATCAGATCTAAACCAGCCAAAAGCAATAAATTTATATAATATTTCAAATTAAACGAATAAAATAATATTAATATCAATAAATAAAAGTGAATTCATATTATTTTTGCAAAATGTTAAAAGTTAAAATGATAAAATATTTATGCAATACACTATGACGGCGGAGTTGCGATCAAACATCTTCATCATACTCAAGCTGCTTTGAGTTCGTCAGATTTCTTCGCTTCTGCTCGCTTCTCGATGCCGCATTAGCTTGAAGTCGAATGGAGTTCTTCATATTTCTTTTGAACCTTTGCTTCTCTCGCTGCAGCCTCTCTTCTTCTCGTTCTGACCTCTGCTTCCCTCGCTGTCGCGTCTGCTTTAAGTTGTAGCTGGAGTTCTTCATATTTCCTTTGAACCTCAGCTGTGGTCACTTGCATCTGAGTCATCTGGTCTTTTAACCTCGAACTTGACTTGAGCTCGACTCCCGAAGCCATGTATTGTCATGAAATGAATCCAAAATATTGGGTTGGGCTAACGAAAGATCCTTGAAATCGAACCCGACCATACCTTTCAAGACCCAAAACTTCAGTAATAATTCGGTTATCAATGTCTTCAAGATGAACAGAACTATCACTAGAAGCAATCGCTTCGTACTCCGCCTTTTTATCCTTTAGTTTTTCCTAATAAATAAATCACATAATTACTGACGCATATATATATTAAAAACATATGCAACATAACAACAATGCATTACAAGCAATGAATTAAACCATTAAAAATAAACACTATAAATAACTAAAACAAGTCAAATCGTATTAAGTAAACTTACCATTATTTCACCACTTGAGAGTCATGGAGATCCATCTTTCTTCCTATGTGTAATTTCAAAAGTTGAAGGCGTCCAACTTTTGACCGGACGACGATTCCTACAATATAGTAGTAAAATATTATTTAATCCAAAGTTATACATATTTGACAATACTAAAAATTAAAATACCTCCTTTGAGCTACACATGCAAAACTTCTCGACCCGGCTGTGTGGGTGAATTGTTGTTTCATCACTGCTGCTTTTTCCAACTTGTTCACGATCGTACGTTATGAATTTTTAGTACGTAAATAGAAAATACTATAAACCAAAATAATTACAATAGTTTGAAGTATCGTCATACCTCGCCTTTCTTCGATTGCCAAAATCTAACCGCATCTTCCCATTGGTACCTCAACATACCCGGCGGGACATTTTGCAATTTCTCATCGAGGGTTGTTTTTGTCTTATAATAATTTTTCTTCAAAGTACTTTTATTGTCTCTCCATCTTTTTCCCAATGCCTTCTTTACATAAGCATCCGAGACCTCTAAAGCAAACCTCGCCTACAAAAAACAAAAACACAAGTTAATAAAGTAAATATAAATGAAACTATGTCTCAAGCATTACAGATGACATTAACATTTTGTTACCTTAATATTATCGAGGGCTTGGTTTTTGTTGCTATCCGGCATTTGATGCCATGACTCGTAGTTGATAGGCAACATATTCGGATTTCGTGCTAAAATGCTCATGTATCCTGCTAAAAGTCGAGCTTCTGATCCAACAGGCTGACCAAAACTATTTCGTACAACTTTGACACACTCGACTGGATCTAACTCGTATAACTCTCTAAGTAGCGTACGTCCTCGACCTCTGCGCGTCCCACCATTTTTAGCTACAAATGGTATATTATAACATAAGAATTTGAAAAATAAATCAACTATAAGTCAACACGCATATAAATTAAATGTAAAATTACTTTGAACTTCTATAGGATCCTCAGTTGTAATCGGAACATTCGAAGATCCAATTGTTGTCTGTTGTTCAGTAATATTTGTTTCTATCGAGTTTGGATCATTTTGAACAATGCTTTCCCTTAGAATTTTTCTTCTAGGCATTTTATCTACAATACACATAAAATAGTTGAAAACTTAATAACTAATTACAACAATAACAGCACATATAAAATAGTTGAAATATATAATAAGACCAAGATTTAAATTATGATATTACATATAATTAAACAATCGTAAAATCTTACTACATCATTATTCGTAAATATCTTCATCCGTATCCTGATGAACCCATTGAAATTGTGCACTAGTACTAGGGATATTATCGTTTAAGTTTTGTTCTGGAAAGGGCAAACTTTCTGATCTGTCGTCGATGTTATCTCTACTTCCACTGCCCATGTCAAACAAGTCTCTAAGGATGTTATGGAGTACAATGTACCAACCCTCATCAGTTGGATCTTTTGAGTAAAAAACTTGTTTGACTTTAGATGAGAATACATACGGCTTTAACTTCATCGTTTACATTCTTCCCACTCCAAACCTATTGAATGGAAAGTAAACTGAGTAATTAAAAATATTATGAGAAAACATTATTATTTGTAAGAGGAAGCTCCAACTGCATACCGTTTGGTTTAACCATTCATAAAAAGATTCTGTAAACAACTTATTAATATCTCGATGTTGTGTTCTTGGGGAGCGCGGACGAGATCTCAATATTTGTTTGTACTCGCTATGTTAAAAAAATGTTCACTTTGTTAGAAGATAAACAGTTTTTAGTTTGATAAATATTTATCAAATTTGTAGAACTTACTTCCGTAAAGGTTCCAATGATTCGTGGTGAAACAGAACATATCGATGTGCTTGTACCCACGATAAATGATCTAATTCTGCAATTTCAATTTTGCCGATTGGTTCTCCAAAACTTTGGAACAAATAAGTATCGGCTAAGTTATGGTCCGCGAGTCCAGCATTCCTATTTGGTCTGTTCAACCATGTTTCAACATCTTCCAAATATCTTGAACAGAAGGTCATACATTCCTCTGCCAAGTAGCCTTCAGCAATCGATCCTTCTGGATATCGCTTGTTGCGGCAGTAAGACTTTAATTTGGATAGGAACCTAAACACAATATACAACATTATCAAAAGTTGTAGCTAAAGGCATAGAGGTGAATGAAGGAAAATTTTAAAAATTTTAATTAACACCTTTCTATGGGATACATCCATCGATAGAAAACGGATCCACCAAGAATTGCTTCGTGCGGGAGATGGATTATCAAGTGAACCATAATGGTGAAGAAGGAAGGTGGGAAGATTTTCTCCATGTTGCATAAAGTCAAAGTGACTCGATCCTGTACCTTCTGAAGTTCTTGAACATCCAAAACTTTGCCACAAATGGCTTTCATTATGTTGGATAGTTTAATGATACAAGACGTCACCTTCTTGGGCATACAACATCGTAGAGCAACTGGCAGTAAATCTTGCATCAAGATGTGATAGTCATGTGATTTTAGCGAATATAATATTCGATCTTTAACACCAACACATCGAGATATGTTTGATGCATACGCATCTAGAACCTTTGTATCCTTCAACACCATGCAAAATAGTTCTTTCTCCGTCTTGGACATTGAGAAAATAGAAGGCGGCAATCGATATTTCCCATTCGGAAGTGGATTGGGATGAAGATCAGGCCGAATTCCCATTTGGACTAAATCAAGTCAACTCTGAAGATTGTCTTTTGATTTTTCGTCGACATTCAAAATTGTACCCACAATGTTCTCGCAGACATTTTTCTCAATGTGCATAACATCAAGATTGTGTCGTAAAAGGTGATGCTCCCAATAAGGCAACTCAAAAAAAATACTTCTTTTTTTCCACAAGTCCGCCTAATTAGGATCATCCTCTTCATGAAAGTCATCATCAGCTTCATCATTTGATCTTCTATTTCTTTGCGTGCTTGGCGGTTGGTTCATCTTCCCATAAATGAAATTCATATCTTCCAACATGAATAAGATTTCAGAGCCACTGGTCTGTGAAGAAGCTTCTCTGAACTCTTCATGATCACAAATATGTAACTCAAATCTAAATCTATGATTTTTCGGTAACCACCGACGATGCCCCATGTAAGAGAACTTCTTCCCATTGTACAACCATTGCGAACATGTTTGTGCAGCACAACAAGGACACGCATAACGACCCTTGGTACTCCAACCGGATAAATTGGCATAAGCGGGGAAGTCATTAACGATCCACTTCAAAGCTGCACGTAAATTAAAGTTCTCCTTTCTCAGCACATCGTATGTCTCGACACCTGCCAATAATTGTTTTAACTCTTCAATAAGTGGCTGTAAATAAAGGTCGATATCATTCTCGGGCCCTTTCTCTCCAGGGATAATCATAGATAACATAAGGGAAGATTGCTTCATGCAAATCCACGGAGGCAGATTGTAAGGAACAAGCACTACTGGCCAAGTACTATAGGCAGTGCTCATGATCTTGAAAGGATTAAATCCATCAGATGCTAGCCCAAGCCTCACACTCCTAGGATCACTTGCAAAGCTTGGAAATTTATTGTCAAATGATTTCCAAGCTAAAGAATCTATCGGATGCCTTAGTAATCCATCATCGATCCATCCATCATGGTGCCACGTCATTGACTCTGATGTCTTCGACGACATGAAAAGCCTTTGAAGCCTTGGTATCAACGAAAAATACCGCAAAATCTTGACTGGCTTCTTCCTTGACTGTGCATCATTTTCATTGTCGTTCCCATCTTCTGTGTTTCTACTTATCCAATGGGAGTGGCCGAAAACATGACAGCACTGTTGGTTTCTCCAATCGCCCCAATATAACATGCAGTCATTCGGGCAACTATGGATTTTAGTGTACCCAAGACCTAAATCTTTTATCATTTTCTTCATATCTTTGCATGATTGAGGGATTTTTGCAAACGGAAACATCTCTCTCAAAAACTCTAATAGCATTGTCAAAGAGTTCCCGGTCCACCCTCCCAAACATTTTAACTGAAAAAGACAAATACAGAAAGACAATTTTGAGAATTTTGATCCCTCATACAGTTCTTCGTTCATGTCATTAAGTAGCGCGTAGAACTTCGCCGCTTCTCCATTCGGCTCTTCATGAAGTACACTTCTTTCGGGTTCGGTAAAAGCATTTCCACCGAGATTACAATCATCAGATGCCACAAAATCTTGAGGAAACAACTCCAAACCATGATTGTGAATATTAAATGCTTCCCGCAACATCCCTTCTATGTCATCCCCTCTAACAGGCCGATGGTAAGCAGTACTATCATAAGATATGTCCACCCTCGAAGAGGAGGTACTAGGCGAGCATTCTTCATGAAAGAACCATTGTTTATAACCCCGAACAAACCCATCAACAATTAGATGCTCGTATACAACTTCACGATAATGCCAGTTTATGTTGACACACTTCTTACACGGGCAAAGAATCATGTTCTCTTGGCTTGTATATTGAAATGCAAAATTTAGAAAAGTCTATACTCCATTTCGATAACCGTCGCTTACCCTTGACAAATTCATCCAAGACCGGTCCATTTCTTATTTCTTTAAGTCTGATCTTCACCAGAAATTACTTCAATAAGTTGTTCTGTGGTAAGTATAAATGAGTTATGTAAGGAAATTATATGATATATATTTATGTATTAAGTAAATTATGTAAGTTAGGTACGTGTATAAGTTATGTAAGTTATGTATTAAGTAAGCTATGTAAGTTGTGTATTATATAAGTTGTGTCGATATTTAAGTTATGTAAGTTTTTGTACTATGTAAGTTATGCTATGTTATTACGTAAGTTATGCAAGTTATGCTTATAACGAGTTATGTAAGCTATGTAAGTTATGTAAGTTATTTAAGTGGTGTATTAAGTTATGGAAGTTGTTATTAAGTTATGCAAGATTATAATATAAGTTATGTATTATGTTATTATGTATTATGTAATGTATTATCGATTATATATAAGTTATGGAAGTTATTATGTAAGTTATACAAGCTTATATATAAGTTATGTATTATGTTATTATGTATTATGTAATTTATTATGTTATTATATATAAGTTATGGAAGTTATTATGTAAGTTATGCAAGCTTATATACCAATTATGTATTGTGTTATTATGTATTAAGTAAGCAAATGATTTTCAAAGAGTTATGTATGATGTAAAATTATTTATAAGTTATCGTATGATTGTTAAATTTGAGTTATTTTGGTTATGTATATTAAAACAATATATATTTTATATAAATAAAATATTTAAATTTTAAAAAATATAATTATTTACAAAACTTGTAAAATTGATACTTATAAATTTTATTAATAATAAATCTAGAACACTTTTTAGAAAACTTATAAATTTAATACTACTAAATTTTTATACTAATAAATTTAGAAAATTATTTAGAAAACTTATAAATTTAGAAAACTTATATAGAAAATAAAACAATATTTATAATTATTGGTTTTAATAGATATTAAATTATCATTTACAAGCTTTTTAAAATTTAAAATGTTATTATTATGTCAAAATTTAAATACAGAGTTACATATCCATATTAATATATGTAATATGTAAAAGAATATAAATTATCACATTTATGATATAATATTTCCGTCCAAAATTTTTATGTTACTTGCACAAATGATTGCGTTTTTGCACGAACATATTACATATTCCTTTCTAAGTTGTCTTTGGAAAATATTAACATGGAAAATAAAACCTAACACATGAGGTACATCTTGCGATTTAAGCAAATCAGTAAGCGGACTGATTATGAATCACTTACAAACCATAAATCGAAAGTTTAAAACGGAATTACTAGTTTACAAACCACAAAATGAAATCAGAACCCAACATTATATTCTAACACACATTATTAAATTAATAAATAGTCATAGTAAGTAATCGAGAAAACATATGAAAATAGACAATTAAGTAAAATATTAAAATCATATTAGAGGTTGGATTTAATCCATATGAAAATTAAGATAAAAAACCGTCATAATCACTCAAAACAATAATTCAAAATTATGCGTTTCATGCTGGCCTAATTTTTTTTAAACATGTTAAATCAACACAATGGGATACAATATAATACAAACATAGTATGGATGGATTACAATTTAAAACAAGAATAGGTAGTAAATCATAACACCGATTCTAGAACACAATATATATTTTCATTCGCAAATTAAACTATACTTAGAGAGAAATGGGTTCGGTGAGACGATCTATATAATTTCAAAACGTCGTTCATGCAGATAAGATAAAATTATCAATCACATGAGAAGAACATGTTTGGCATGATATTCCTCAATTATGCTTCTATCCAACCCTGGTTTATTATTTCATTTGTGTGAGTTAAATGTCATAAGCAAATGTTAATTGCCTCTAAATCCCCGCCCTTACCAATTAATATGAAAATTTAGTCTCGGAATTCCACAAAATTTCCTTCCATTTAGTTTCTTTACTAATGTATCACTTTGATCTTATCTCATTTCGTCACTTATATATATATATATATATATATATATATATATGTATAAGAAGGTAAATGACAGTTCCCAATCCAATGTACTATATATATATATATTCCAACAGTACAATAAGAAAATGGATGAAACACAAGTATAACAAACAAACAGAAACTGTTGTACATCGAACACTACTGTTTCATCATACTAAAAAACAACATGGCCTAAAAAAATTTAACTTAAAAATCCAATTCATTACCTGGGAATGTAATCGGCTGCATCACATTTAACAGAACATTTTTATAATTTATTAACAAAAACACTAAAGTAGACATCAAAATTTCATACTAAAAAAATAGCACCAAATTATTTCACCGAAACCAACAGAGAAGAAATGGAATATTGACATTTAGTCCAACCCTTTTAACCCGTTACACTGATAATGAAAGCATCTCAAATAAATAAAGCATGAGTTCTGTACCTTCAGCAGGATGAAGAAAAGTGAAACCGTTGAAGACTGATGAAACCAATGAAACCCTAAACAAAAACAACTTCAAATCAGTTCGTAACCAATGAAACCGTTCACAAAATAAATGAACAATCGAAGCAGTAATGTACCTCCAGGAAGATGAACGAAACAGTCGAAGACCGAAAGCCCTAAACACGAAAAATACAATTTTTTAAATTCCAGTATCCCCAAACAATAAAAAAGCAAAATCAAAGTAAAAAATATGACAAAACCCAATATATAAATACGCAGAATCAGACTTTCGAACCTTAAATGATGTTCCTCCACGTTCTCCCTCCTCTTTGCCGCAAATAATGTTAAATGATTTCAACAAATACGATGTAATGACCCTTTTTAATGGTTTTTTTTGCTAGGAATCGAAACTTAATAACAGAAGTGTGAAAGAGATGAAGAAAGGATGAGGAGAAATCAGAGATGCTACGTAGAAAGACTTAGGGATTTGGCTGAAAAGGGATTTGGGGCTGGCTGCGGGGGTATACCCCAAATCTGATATCCCCTCAAAACGACACCGTTTTAATTAATTTTTTTGTGGCGCTTAAAAAAAACGCCACTAATCTTACGGATTTGAGGCGCGTTGAGCAAAAATGCCACTGAACCCTAAACGCGTCAGTCAAAAGGCCACATGTCGTTCAATATTTAATTACCATTTGCGGCGTTTTAGTTAAAAACGCCACTAAATATTCACCTTATTTTTAAGCATTTTGAATTTTAATTGATTTTTAAATTGGTTAAATGTTTGGACATTCTTTTAAATTGAAACATTAATATGAAATTATTAATTTTTTTCAATACTATTATTTTAAAATATGGCACATATTTAATACATTTTTCAATTATACATATTTAATAAATATTCAAATTTATAAATACTCTCAATTTAAATACTATCAATATTAAAATCGATAAATAAGTTTGCGCGTTTTATCGAAAACGCCAAGAAGGAATATAGTGAAAGCGAACGAAGCCGTTTTGCAAATTTATTTATGTGTTTTTAAAAGAAACGCCGCTAAAGCCTACCTATTGCGGCGTTTTGAGTGAAAACGCCACTAATTATTCAATTTTAATAATATTTTATATGTCTATATTTATAACTATTTCTTTTTTTAATGGATTTTAAAATTGGATAAATGTTATGACATTATTTTAAATTGATGCATTAATATGAAATTATTAATTTCGTTTCAATTAAAATAGTTTAAAATTATGACTCAGATTTAACATATTCTTTTTTTTTGTACAAATTTAAAAAAATTCCATTTTATATATGTAAGTATATATGTATGATTTAAATACTATCAACATTCCAATTTATAAATTATTGACATCATTCCAATAATGTCTTACAATTTTAATTTTATGCTCTAAGTTATGCAAATCTTGATAACGTATGCTACCTCGTACACAATATTAAACTGTTTCATCATACATGATATCGTGCCATGCATATATATATGTTTCCCTAAACTCTATCGGTTCTGAACCTAATAATGACATAATAAGAAGTAAAAAACATGGTATTCGAATTTTTTTTGACTTTTGTATCAAAATAGTAAAAACCCTAAAACTGCCACAATATTAAACCCTAAACTGTAAATCGTACAAACCCTAAATCTAAAACGCAAGAATCAACATCATAACCCATAAATAATTAACGCTAAATCATAAACCATAAACATGAAGCCCTAAAACATTAAATTTCATTATCTTATAAGCCGTAAATTGCCTAACCTGATATTAACACTGAAATGTAAACTCTAAACCTTGAACACAAATCCCCGAGCTGTAAACCTAAAGTCTAAACCCATATCGTCAAAACTGTAATCCTAAAATAATAAACATTGTGTAACGGACCCTAAAACCCCAAACCACATACAATTATTTATAAATATTAATCCGGAAATCGCAATATATTATTTCTTTTTTGCGGCGCTTTTTCAAAAAACGCCGCTAATACCACTAGATCCAATCAAAAGCGGCGTCGTTTTATCATCGTATTGCAGACATATTTGCGGCGTTTTATCAGAAAACGCCAGTAAAGGAATATAGTGAAAGCAGAACGAAGCCGTTTTGCAAATTTATTTGCGGCGTTTTTAAAAGAAAAGCCGCTAAAGCCTACCTATTGCGGCGTTTTGAGTTAAAACGCCACTAGTTATTCAATTTTAATAATATTTTATATGTCTATATTTATAACTATTTCTTTTTTTAGTGGATTTTCAAATTGGATAAATGTTATGACATTATTTTAAATTGATGCATTAATATGAAATTATTAATTTCATTTCAATTAAAATAGTTTAAAATTATGACACAGATCTAACTTTTTTTTGTACAAATCTTAAAAAAAATTCCATTTTATATATGTAAGTATATATGTATTATTTAACTACTATCGGCATTCCAATTTATAAATTATTGACACTATTCCAATAATGTCTTACAATTTTAATTTTATGCTCTAAGTTATACATAGAAAAATTTTAGTACCCTTGAGATGTCCGAAAATCAATACATTACTAATTATGCGTTGTTTTTACTTTGAATATTATAAATTCAATTCAATATCCAATCGATCCCGAAATTTTTCGAATATTAAACCAAATTTTAAAACTCAAAAATATAAATTATAACTTTATAGTCGAAGAAAAAGGCAAATTGCATTTACTCAGGTTTGAAAGGGCGTTTCAACGGAAATAATGATAAACGACATTGTATCCATTGATTTTAGCAACAATCACCTTAATTATTAATTTTAATGTTGAAATATTGTCTCCTGCAGTTGAAATTTAGTGAAATTGAATTTCATGCGCCTGCTTCTTTTAAACTATGATCAAATAGGAGAATAGTAGTGATAGCGCATATATATATTAAACTCGTATAAACCATAAACCCGAAACGCTAAAACTTTGCATCGTAACCCTTAAATCATTAACGCTAAACCTTATACGATAAAACTTAAATATTAAACCGTAAAACCTAAAATTTTAATTGGCTATTTTTGCGGTGTTTTTGCCAAAAACGCCACTAATACCAATACAGAAAATCAAAAGTGGCGTCGTTTTAACGAACATTCCACCAAACAAGAAAAGCATCTTGCCGAAATATTTGCGGCGTTTTCGGTAAAGCGCCGCTAATTTCGAACCTATTACGGTGTTTATTTCCAAGCGCCACTAAAGCAATATAATGAAACAAAACGAAGCCGTTTTGCTTATTTTTGTTCCGGCGTTTGTAAAGGAAACGCCGCAAATTAGTTACTTATAGTGGAATTCGTTAACAACAGCCGCGAAATCCGTATCTTTTGTGGCGTTTTTTACTAAGTGCCACTAAAGCAATAATAGGAAAAAATAAAACGGTACAGTTTTGCTAAAATTTTTTCCTCAGATTACTTACCTCTACCGGCGTTTCTCTCAAAACGTCGCTATATCCCAATATTTTGCGGCGTTTTTTAATAAGCGCCACTAACTCTAATCTACCTCAAGACCAAACGGTGCGTTTTGGTTAAGATCTTTGCGGCGCTTTTTGTAATACGCCGCTAATACTGTTCTTTAGCGGCGTTTTTTCGTAAACGCCACTAATTCTAATATACCTCAAAACCAAACGCTGCGTTTTGGTTAAGGTATTTTACGGCGCTTACAAATAAACGCCACTAATGATGTTCTTTTACGGCGTTTTTTAAAAAACGCCACTAGATGTTCGGGTTTTTGCGGCGTTTGAAGGTTAGCGCCGCTAATGCTCGATTTTTAGCAGCATTTGTTTATCAAACGCGACAAAAGATGCCGCTAAAAGCCTGTTTTGGTGTAGTGGTTTAATTACATAATGTATTAAGTATGCTTTATATGAGTTACTTTAGAAAGGTAATGTGATGTCACACATTTGGACCCCACAACCGAGTCGAGTGTAAGTGTCACAAGTATAAATTGATAAATATACCAGATTTAGGACACTAAATCCTAGCATATATAAGTTAGAGTTTAAATTATGTTAAGATAATCCTAAAAAGTCACTTTTAGGCATCTAATAAAAATGTGACAGTTCATTTTTAAAAGAATTTTTAATTAATATCATATATTTTCTATCACTAGATCGATTATTTTTAATAATATTTTAACCCTAATTAGTGTTGATTAAATAAATCAAATTAATGTAAAATTTTAAATAAAATTAACAAATAATGATAGTAACGCAAGGTTTATGAGTTTTTTGTTCAACTAAATTTATGATTTATGGTATGGTAGGTTAGAATTTAGAATTTTAAGGTTTACAAGTTTAAGGAAATGATTAGATTAGGATTTAGGGTTTAAAGAAGTCTATGGATTTAGATTTTAAGGTTTAGAGTTTAAGTTTTAAATTTGATAAAAAATATATTTATTTTATTAATTTTAGAGTTAAAATTATAAGAAGAGTTAATTTTATGTTTGTTGATATATTATATTATTCATGCACTTTAAATAAATTAAAGCCTATAAGTCAATATATAAAAAAATTAAAATATAGTTATTAAATTAAGAGTTGAGCTATCTTAAATTCAATTATTAACATCTGAACTGAAAATTAACCATGGTAATAAAAAAGTCATATATAGTTTTTAGATAATGTACAGTTTTATTGGAATACTTTTTAATTACGTATCCCTACGCCATCACCCTATCTTCACCCACCTCCCATAACTTGGTACATGAGCATGCACCACAAACATCATATAGTATCCCGGTGGAGCAATCTCAGCCGTCGATGGTCCAGCGACGACTAAATTATACGTAGAAGGTGCAATATCAGTAACACCGGCAATCTTCAACAACACCATCCTTTGATTCATCGAGAAAGAATGGGTTGCAAAGGACGGTGCAACAATAGTCACCGACAAAACATTAGCTGTTAAATAAGCTTGTACTTGAAAACTTAGCCAAAAGAGCTTTCCCCCATAACCCATTTTCTCATCTGCAGATAAAATCCGAGGCCTTATTGGATCATATTCCGGGGACAAATATGGCGGGGAAAAGGATTCCATGCTTAAATCTGTAGGGTATTCGACGTTTGTGAAGTTGTAATATACGTGAGGATTGCTGCCGCTTACGAGAATCCGTCCATCGGTTAATAATATGGCTGATGAATGGTACATTCTTGGCCTTGGAGATGGTGACATTACTGAGAAACGCCAATTCGACACATCATCCGACGGGCGGTAAATTATCGGCCTAGTGACCGGACCACGACCTAGTTCCCATCCAGCAGTACCCAATTCCGCGCCATTGATTATAAGCACGTCCCCGGTCGGCAAAAGTATCATGTCGCCCATGACTCTAGCCATCGGCATGTCTTCCATGTTCCAACTAGGGTTTGGAACCGAAACCTTGAGCCTCCCACAAGTTGATATTGCACGTATGAAGTTCCCTTGCATGGCTTGAATAAATGAGTCCCTTGGTGCACCACCACACACCATGATTTCAGGTTCAATAATGGCGTCATTTTCATCTAAAGGAAGCAAAATAGATGACCCAGAGCTCGGATAATTCCTAGGATCGTCACCAGGGATCTTAGGAAACTCTTTTAAAACCATGTTTTGATTATAATCCAACAATATCGATCTCGTATTAGCGAAAATAAACAAGTTACCATCTGGTAAAAGGTGCAAAAATGGATACAAATTATTCTCCAAGCCTTGATCGTTAGTCTCCATCAAGAAATCCAGAAAAATAACACCATTCCAACTCGAAGGGTAAAATTCATAATTGAACTGTCGTCTTCCACCGACAATTATAATTCGACCATCGGGTAAAACTTGATTCGAAGCATACCATCTTCGTTGTATTAAAGACTGTGGGAACTCGATCCAATTGCAGTACTCGTCGTCGCTACAAGGCGTGAAGCTTCGAATATTTCGCTCTCCGTCATTGTATCCACCGGTTTGAACGAGAGTTCCGTTGGGGAGAACTGCACCAGATGAGCACCAAGTATCGGTTTGAATCATCAAGGGACGAAATCCATTGGTGACAATATCATAGAGGATTGAGTGAGCCGTGCAATCAGTTTGAAGCATGGTATCGGAGCTATCGACTCGGCAAATACCGTTGGGGAGTGAAAGATTGGAAGGGCCGAAATCGGTTCGGTCAAAGATGATGACCTTGTTATTATGTAGGAGTTGCATATGCATGGCGGATATACCCACACTTTCATGTAAGAGCTGCCATTCGCCATTGCGACCCGAGTACGAGGGAAGAGCTTGGGATGCAACAATGGAGAAGACATGGGAAAATGATAGTGAAAAAAGAAGGAATTTGATCATGTTGATGGCTCTTAATTGGTAGTTTAAGGAAAAGAGATGTTTTGGTTGGAGTTGAAGGTTTGAGAGGAGATAATTTGGTGTGGGAGTGAAAGTTGATCAATAGATTAACTACATGCCAACTGATTTTGATGATATATAATAAGATTATGTTAGATGATGTATATTTAACATGGATATGTTTAAATTTGTAGTGGAGCACGATCAGAATATGAACAAAAAGATAGGAGTTAGGAAGGGAGATAATGTTGGGTAAGGAGCACTTCTTGAGTTCAGTTTAAGTACTGCAAGAAACATAACTGGTATGAGGCTAAGATGGGGCTCATTTCATCAGCAAGTTGAGAAAATGTAGATGAATGGATTTGCTGCAATATTGAAGCCAACTAACCTCATTTTTATCTACCGCCAAGGAATCGGAATCAATATAAATATATATTTATTTTAAAAAATTAAATATATTTAGTTGAATAAAACTACGAAAAGAAAAGGGTTAGAAGGAAACCCAAAAAGTGAGATGAATGAGATGATGTCTGTTTTTTCCTTCTTTAACTCTTGCAAAGTTTCAATACTAAAATCCAAGTGACAATACAAATAAATGTCACCTCCGCAAAATTACAAACGTTAACTAAACCATGCAATACATCATCAAATGATTACATATTATTAGAAAATTTTAAAACTAAATCCACTCAACTTCAATTTTAATTTTATATATCATCTTATTCGTCAAAAAGGAGGATAGAGATGCAGTTTAGTGAAGGGCTTTGAGCGCAGCTCTTCTAGTGAGCTTATTTCCTTTAGAGCATGAAATTTAAGTTGATAAGCGGGAACATAGAGAGGATTAGGGAGAAGAGAAAAGCTAAGGGTTGTTAGACACTTGAGAAAAAAGAAGAATCGAAGTCTCCAAATTCAAGGGCAGCGAAAGCCTAGTGGGGTAGTGGTAACCGTCAATTGGAGTTTGTTGTACCAGCAGGGGCGGCAAGGGGTATAATCACCCATGGTGCATATGTGGTGACTTTAATGTGGTTAGGTCTGTTTCGGAAAGGATTGGTGCGTCATGGTTATGGAATGCTTTTACAAGTTGGTGGATGACCTCCCAATGAATGACATTATGACAGCCTCATTTAGCAGGGATCTCATGATTTGTTGCCTCGGCTTGTGAACGTGTGCCAATGTCCCTCGACCAGTATAAACTTAATTTTTTTTTCATTAAAACAGTAACTTACCATTAAACCAAAAAATTATCTTTGACAAAAGAGTAGAGGGGTTCAAGATTAAAAATAGGGCACTTTTAAATAAGTGGCTATGAGGGAAGAAAATAGTTTACGAAAGAAAGCTATCATGGTTAAATATGATTTTGATATTTGTATATCAACACCAAACTGCCCTAAATCACAGATATAAAAGAACATTGTGGAGCCACCTTATAAGCCGATTGATGAAGATATATTTAGAACCGAAACTGTGATGACAATAAGCAAATTAAATTCTGGTCGGATGTGTTTGATAAGGGATGCTGCACTTAAATGTAGACTACCTAGAGAGTCTTTGCTTTCACTATTAACAAAGAGAGGGAAACAGTGGAATTTGGGAGCATAATAAATGGGCATAGGACTTGGAAGATAGATTTAAGAAAGCAATTATTTGGCTTCATGCAAATGAGTAATATTTTAGAGTTATTTCTCTTTTATTCTAGAAAAAAATTTAAGATTTTAGGTTACTTTGTCGGTTAGTTTTAGTAAATTTTAGGAATTTTTTAAATTATATTTAATTTTTGTTTTTAATTTATTATTTATTGTTAGTGTTAATTCAAATTAGACCAGTCCATGGGTTGAGCTCCGCGCTCAGGTCTGAAGGTTCATCTGAAATTTGGGAGGGTTTAGACAAAAATATTAGGTTTGGAAAATGAGCTTGGGTGAAAAAATTTGACCTATTTAAAATATAAGTCGAGCTTAAGCTTAAACATTCAAGGCCTGATCCCAGCCCGACCTAGCTAGCTCACTTTTAACTTAGTAAAATTTTATATTATATTATTTTTATATATGTAGGAGTATTCAAACAATTGATTCGATTAATATCCAAACCGAACTACCATTAACTGAAATTTTGAAACCCTTAACCGAACTGAAATTCTTTTGAAACCTATTAATCTATCGAATTAACTTTAGTTAATTTGAGTAGTTAACTAATTCAAAATTTATATATATATATATATATATATATATATATATATATATATATTTCTTTTAAATAACAACAAATAACACAATAACACAATAACAACACTATATTAAAAATATAATAACAAACATTGCTTTAAAATATATTTTTTACTTTTATTTATTCATTTTTACTTGTTTTAGTTTAATTATAGTTTTTTTTCATTTTCATAATACTTATTTAAGCCCATTTTAAGAATATTTATAAATCTATTAATTTTATATATTGAACTTACATATCTGCTCTATAATATTATTAATAATTTTGGTTAATTTTTAATTCAGCTAAGTAATTAACCAATAATCAAAAATTTTAAAAACTTTTAACCAACCTTGACTAAACTAGATTTTGTGACTGATTGATTAACTAAACTAATTCGATTCGGTTAATTAATTCAGTTAAAACCAAAAAGTGCACACCCCTAGCTAATTATATTATATAATTTATAACATTTATATTAAAATTAAACCTATAGTAATATAGCCGATTGAGTCTTAACTCGATTGACATGGGCATTGTTGCCAATGCAGGATGACGTGGGTTTGAGTATGTTCAAGCACATTATCCTCTTATTTATGGGTTGGGGAGGGGCTATGGGTACTTTTAAACATGGTGTCAAAAAGAATATATATGACCAGAACCAATAATAAGATTGTTAAAAAAAATCTATAGTAATATATAATGTTACTATAATGTAAACATTAAGATGGTTATATATAAAATACTAATATATAAAATTATTAAAATTATTAAATATTAAATTAAAAATAATATAAGTATACTTTTTAAAAGTTAAAAAAAACAATTGGTGTAAGTCTAAAATGGGTTGGCTTAGTCATTTACAAATATGAACGAGTCGAGGCAAAATTTTAGGCCCATATTTTGGGTAAGGTTGGGCTTGAGCAAAAATAAAATGTGTTAATATCATGTATAGACCCGACCCAAACTTGGCCCGCCTCATCAAGACCTCTAATTCGAACTCATTTTTAAGTGTTTCTTACACAATGTAAGTTCAATATAACATTGAAATAAAACACTATTACCAATGAATTAAAACATCCACTGTGAAAATTAATTAGTGAATATTTTTAAAATTTTAAATAAACAAATTTCCTAAGTTCCTTATTTGCAAATATTAACCTTGTGAAAATTGATAAATATTAATAATTATCAATATAATTGTAAACTATATTCTTAGTATGTAAATTAGTGATAATTATGTCACACTCTGAATAAATTTGTCAAGTAGTATATTTCAATTAATATAAAGTTGCATAAGAAATCATTTTACACAAGTAAATTAAAAATAAATTAAGAGTACATAAATATTCAAGGATGAATGGGTTCAATTGAAAATTTCTCGCGACAATGTTGATTTTTGTAGATTCATGGTGAAGTTCTGTTTTTTTATATTTAATTTAAACTTTGGAGGTGAAAATGAAAATGGGAGAATGAAGACTACTGATATCTTGGCACCCCTATTAGGTTTGAGAGCATGTGGCAAATGGAGTAATTTTTGAGCAAGTATGGTTAAATATGTCATTCCACATATCTCATTCCCAATCAGCTATTGAAAAAAGTTGTTCATCCGAACATTTTTTATTTTGAAAGTTTTAACTCAACAAATTCTTGCAAAACTCTATTCACCAAACCTCGCAATTAAAGGGTTTGACTACCCAATCCTCAATTTGTATCCAAATCAACTAAAAAAAACCTAAAACTCATATCAAACATTACCAAACACTCCCGTAAACCTTAAGATGGAGTTTGGATGGGCGGTTGGGGGTTGGGGGTTGGGTGTAGTGCGGTGCGTTTAGTTTAGTTTATTTTTTATCTCACGTTATGGTATTATTATAATATTTAATCTCACAATCACCACTATTTTCATATTAACTGATAAACGTGTCGTACATCCAAACTAAGCCTAAGTATAGGGCGGGAAATACAATTGTAATTGGAGGTGTTTTTCTTTTTAACCTGAGCAAAATACGACGGTGACACTGCTCCAATAAGATTGGATGACTTCACTTGAATAAAAACATTACCATCCAAAGGTACAACTGTGAAGAGTTTGATATCGAATTCTGTGCAAACACATTTCCAAAGGAAGCCAACTCTAGCTGCCTATACTCACCAATCAGTCAAAAAAAATGGAAACAGAACCAGGAACAAAACATGCACTAAGAAGCAACAGTTAAGCTAAGAACAATTTGAGAGAATCAATACTTGTGTTCCTTCTGCAAACCGATCTGCTGCAAGCCAGCTCCACCTTCAAGCTCTTCCTTCAAGTAGTACCCTTGCTCAGCTGCAAACACCTTGCCATGAAGACCACACAGTCACACACCTAACTTGTCTCTCCGTTTACGGAAAGCTACACCGATTCTTTTTTTCTCTTGTTAACCTAGAAGCTGATATAAAACCCATTGACTATGAGCAAAGTCCTTAACCAGAGAAGAGAAGAAAGAAGAGAAGAAGAAAGAAATGGAGGTGCCCAATGTCTTTCCCGTTTGCTGCTGCGGTTTACTTGCGGAAAGAAGAACTTCATCAATTTCTTGTGAAAATATCAAAACCCAAATCACGATCACGACCACGACCACGATCAGGAGAAGGCGACGGTGTAAAGTAAGGAGGTCCGGAAACAGCGTCTCCACGTCACGGTCGATTCGGTCCCGCCCGAGAAACAGTCCCTCAGACAAGCTCGCTTCTCGGTTTTCGCTTCGCTCTGATCAGCGAAGTTCTCGACGTTGTCGTTTCCTTCTCTTTCCTATTATTTTATTGTATATAACACCCTCGATTGCCCGTACATCGTCTGCCACTTCGCCAACCCATCGTCATCCTCTGTCGCGGCTGCCTCCGAACCCTACACGGTGGCAACCTCCGTTGGCGCCGGAGACACCACCCTAGAGGAAGGTTCCACACGAGCTGGTTGATTTTTCCAGCAGAAGAAGTAGAGAAGTTACTTAGAGGAAGCAGCAGAGTAAAAAGGTGAATTCGAAAACTCAGAATCAATAGAACGTGCGTCGCCATGACGACGCTGAATTGACGGAAACTTCATTTACGCCAAAGGATGTAAACCACTTCGACAAAATCAGCTAAAAGACATGTTGCAAAGATAACGATGAGGGTGGTCGGAGCGTCCATGGCGAGTCAAAGTTTCAACAGTATGATAAATTGTAAGAAACTATCAAATAAGAAGAAAACTAGCTAGAGTGTACTTCTTTAATCTTTGTTACTGTTAATATCATGTGTTTAAGATTGCTGCCATTTAATTTTTTCTGTTACTAAATTTGAATAATTTTCCTTGACTTTAGGAGATTAGATTTTTTATTTGTTTGCTATTTTGTTACCAGATTTTTTGCAGTTTTTTAGAACTTTTTTTTTCTATTTTTAGCTTGAACTTTTGTATTTAAATAGTTGAGGTGCAAATCAATTATTTATTTCAGTCTTCAATTATTTTTCTACTTAAAACTTCTCGTCTCTTCTTTCTGCTTCAAATCTCTCGATCAACCATCAAAGTTTGACTAAACACCAACAAATTGGTATCAGAGTTGTTTTCTTGAAGGATCTGTGAGGTTATTTGCGTGTTAAAATGGAAGGAGGGTCCAATTTTTCAGTTGTTGCACCACCAGTCTTCAATGGAGACAATTACCAGATGTGGGCAGTTAGCATGGAGACTTACCTGGAGGCTTTGGATCTTTGGGAACCTGTAGAAGAGGATTACGAGGTCCCATCTCTTCCAAAGAAATCCTCTTGTAGGCAGATTAAAGCACAAAAGGAAAAGAAGACAAGGAAATCAAAGGCAAAAGCTTGCTTATTTGCAGCTGTGTCTCAAATGATTTTCACACAAATAATGTCTCTGAAATCAGCAAAGGAAATCTAGGATTACCTCAAGGCTGAGTATGAAGGAGATGAGAGGATTCGTGGAATGAAAGTCCTGAATCTAATCAGGGATTTCGAGTTGCAGAAGATGAAGGAGTCTGAGTCAGTGAAAGAATATTCTGACAGACTTCTCAGCATTGCCAACAAGGTGAGATTGCTTGGTTCTGAGTTGAACGACTCTAGAATCGTAGAAAAGCTGCTGGTCACTGTTCTAGAAAAGTTTGAAGCCACCATTACTACTCTGGAGAACACCAAGGACCTGTCAAAAATCTCTCTTGCAGAGCTTTTGAATGCTTTACAAGCACAAGAGCAAAGAAGATCCATGAGGCAAGACGGAGTGATAGAAGGGGCCTTACCTGTCAAGCATCAAGACAACAACAGGTATAAAAAGAAGAAAAATTTTAAGAACCAGTCGACGAGTGGAGAAAATTCATCAGGCAATTATCAGAAGAGCAAAAGAGGAGGTGTCAAGAAATCCTACCCACCTTGTCGTCATTGTGAGAAGAAAGGTCATCCACCATTCAAATGTTGGAAAAGACCTGACGCCAAATGCTCCAAATGCAATCAACTTGGACATGAAGCAGTGATTTACAAGGTCAAAGGCCAGGTGCAAGAAGTAGATGCACAGGTAGCTGATCAAGAAGAAGAAGATCAATTGTTCGTGGTTACTTGTTTCTCAGGCAGAGAATCAAGTGAGAGCTGGTTGATTGATAGTGGGTGCACAAATCACATGACATATGACAAGGAGCTCTTCGAGGAATTGAGAAACACTGAAGTTAAAAGAGTGAGGATGGGAAATGGTGAGTACTTGGAAGTGAAGGGAAAAGCCACAGTAGCTATTACAAGCTATGAAGGTACAAAATTCGTTTCAGATGTTTTGTTTGTACCTAAAATTGATCAAAATCTCTTAAGTGTTGGTCAGTTGCTAGATAAAGGCTATAAAGTGCTATTTGAGAATAAGCAGTGCTTGATCAGAGATGCTAATGGCAGAGACTTGTTCAATGTCAAAATGAAGGGAAAAAATTTTGCTCTTAATCCAATGGAAAAGGAGTAAATGGCTTTTAAATCCAGAGTCAGTGCTACTGAGACTTGGCACAAGAGACTTAGGCACTTTCACCATCGAGGATTGCTTCAAATGCAGTCGAAGAAGCTGGTGGAAGGACTTACAGACATTGATGATGATCTACCTCATAGTCGAGCTTGCAAATTTGGGAAACAACATAGACAACCATTTTCCTAAACAAGCCTGGAGAGCCTCAAAGAAGTTACAACTTGTTCATTCTGATCTTTGTGGTCCTCAGAGAACGCCTTCGTTAAATGGTAACCTCTATTACATAGCCTTTATCGATGATCTAACAAGAATGTGTTGGATTTTTTTGTTGAAGCAAAAATCAAAAGTTACTGGTGTGTTCTGGAAATTCAAAGCTAGAGTTGAGAATGAAAGTGGATACATGATTCAAATTTTAAGATCTGATAATGGCAAGGAGTACACTTCAGAAACTTTTAATAGGTTTTGTGAAAAGGTTGGAATTGAGCATCAGTTGACGGCGCCATACACTCCACAACAAAATGGAGTCAATGAAAGGAGGAACAGATTCATAATGGAGATGACTCGATGTATGCTTCATGAGAAGAATCTTCCAAAAGGCTTTTGGGGAAAAGCTGCAAACACTGCTGTGTTCTTGCAAAATTGGATTTCAACAAAAGCTGTGAAGGATCAGACGCCAATTGAAGCTTGGTATGGTTACAAACCCTCTTTAAAGTTTCTTAGAGTGTTTGGCTGCCTGTGTTTCACTTACATTCCACAGGTCAAGCGTGATAAGCTAGACAAAAAGGCAGAAGCTGGCATTTTTGTTGGGTATAGCACTGTATCTAAAGCTTACAGAGTATTTCAACCGCACACTGGACGTGTTATTGTGAGCAGAGATGTTTATTTTGTTGAAAATGAGCAATGGAATTGGGAAGACTCGACCAAGACGAACCAAACTTATAGTGCACCAAATCGTTTTACCATTGGCAGCATGTTAGAAGAGAAGATGAAGGGCAAGATGTTTTGGCTGATGACGCACTTGTTAGAGGTACAAGGCTGCTCTCCGACATTTACCAAAGATGTAACATGGCTATTTGTGAGCCTGCAGGGTATCATGATGCAAAAAAACAGTCAACATTGGATGGCTGCAATGAAGGAGGAGCTTGCAATGATCGAAAAAAACAAAACTTGGGAGTTGGTTGATCGACCTCTAGACAGAAAGATAATTGGAGTTTGCAGCATCTAAACAAGGAGGAGTGTTAAGATCATGTGTTTAAGATTGCTTCCATTTAATTTTTTCTGTTACTAAATTTTAATAATTCTCATTGACTTTAGGAGATTAGATTTTTTATTTGTTTGCTATTTTGTTACCAGATTTTTAGCAGTTTTTTAGAACTTTTTTTTTTCTATTTTTAGCTTGAACTTTTGTATTTAAATAGTTGAAGTGTAAATCAATTATTTATTTCAGTCTTCAATTATTTTTCTACTTAAAACTTCCCGTCTCTTCTTTCTACTTCAAATCTCTCGATCAACCATCAAAGTTCGAGTTCTAAACACCAACAGTTACTTATCTTTGTTACTTACTCTGGAATGAATACATTGATGAGTTTATATACATGTGAACAATAGCTTTATAAGAATAAAAGATCCTAACTACTTAACAGATTGAATAATCAACTAACCACCTTAACAATACAACTCTTATTGTTTAACATTCACCTAACTAACCACCTTAACAATACAATTGTTATTGTTTAACATTCACCTAACTTCTCAACAGGTGTGACCCTAAGTGAATTTCGTAAATGATTGAACAAAGAGACAGATAGTGGTTTAGTAAGAATATCAACAACTTGATCACAAACAAGCACCTCACCAACACCAAGAGATCCATTAGTCACTTTCTCACGGACAAAACATAAGTCAAACTCAACATGTTTGAATTTGGAGCGCCATACTGGATTAGCTATAACCGCGACCGCACTTGAATTGTCACACCAAATTGTAGGAGGATCAGGTGAACTGATTCGTAATTCTTGTAACAGAGACACGAACCACGCAATATCACTAGTAGCTACAGCCAAACTTCTATACTCAACCTCTGCCGTCGAGCGAGACACCACTTGTTGTTTCTTGGAACACCATGAGACAGACGTATGACCAAAATATATACAAAAACTTGTTGTAGACCGACGATCATCAAAATCAATACCCCAGTTGGCATCAGCATAGCCAACCAAAGACAGTTTACCGGATCGGCGAAATACCAGCCCATGAGTAATAGTACCACGTAAATATCTCAGGATATGTTTTAAACCTATCAAATGAACTGTAGTAGGTGCATGCATGAATTGACAGATATGATTAACAGCATATGCAATATCTAGTCGAGTTAGAACCACATACTGTACTCAGTAGGATCAACAAGTCTATCACCGTCATCCTTGGACAAAGTTGACGAATTAACCATTGGTGTATGAACACTCTTTGCAATCATGAGACGATGAAGACGATGATAGACTTGTTGTCTGAGAAGCAGACATGAGATTTTTCTGAATACTTGGTACATACAGAACATTAGAAAGATGTAACAACTTCGTCTTTGTTGGTATATTAGTATCCCCAATAGATGAAATTTTAGTGGGAGCCCCATTTCCCATTAGAAGTGAAGAATCACCTATATATGGAGTAGAGGTATTCAAATCAAACACATTCCAACAAACATGATGAGTGGCCCCTGAATCTGGATACCATGACAAGGTTCCTATCAGCACGAGAGCACATAAGTTAGTATTATCAAAATTTGAATCATATTGTGTGGCATCTGAAAAATCAAATGCATGAAAATCAGAAAGTCATGGTAGCCCCACACACTATGGAGAATCAAAATTAAAAACACATGCTCGGGGTTTAGTCTGCCACGGAACTTAAGAATTATTATGGAGCACGGGGCCTTCAAAATCAACAAAATTAGCACTAGGCACAAGTAAATGTTTACGCGTACGGAGGTCAAAATGCTGACTAGCATTGATTGGTCTATTGCTCGGCCCATGATGCTGGTCACTAATTGCCTCAACACCTGCATGTAGCCCAATTTTTGATCCACTATTTTGGCCATTAATAGGCTCAAAACACTGACCTGTATTTGGCCCAAGATTCAACCCATTTGAATGCTCAAAATTCAAACCTGTTGGTCCAAAATATGGCCCATACGAAGACCCAAAATTCAGACCTGTCGTTGGTCCTGCACGCATCGGCCTGTGTCTCACAATAGCTGGCCTAGCTTGCCTAGCAAAATGCTGACCCAAAACATGGTCAACTCCACCCTACGCATAGTGTCTAGCAGCCAAGCCAAATGGGACACTATTAAACCCAAATCCAACATCATAATCTATCATATTAGGGTAACTATTAGGGTAACCATAAAGGGTCCTGGCTTGCGGCGGACACAAAGGTTGATTTTGAAATTATCCAAAGCAACTTTCTCTAGAAGCCGACTGACCATAATCACCACTGCGAAGCCCTTGACCACTGTATGTCGATGAAGTCTTATTGAAATTATCCGGTCCATTGTAAGTACGATTGAACCGATAGAAACCTTTTTTAGCCAAATGTCTGAACTGATTACAAATCTGACACTACACTCACGATCGAAAACCACGGCCATGCGAACGTCCACCACTCACATCACGCGTCGAACCGGAGTTAGCCACTGCAGCAACCAAGGGTGAGTCAATAAGATGGGCTTGCATCAGAACCTCACGCATCTCACGCGCCACCCTCATCTGTCGATTCTCAAGTTCCAAAAGAACATCGACCAACCGTTGGAAAGAGAGCCTCTGTCGAGAACACGGCTAAGGTCAGCACACCATCAAACTCTGACGAAAGACCGACCAAAACAACCTCGACTTTTTCAGCTTCTGACACCGCCGATCCAGAGGTTGCAAGCAACGCACGCAGGTTTTCTATTTTTGCAACAGAATCTCGGACAGTTAACTCACCTTTCTTTAACGAATGCAAATCATGCTTAACGTAAGAAATTTTCGCACCAGTAGAAGCGGTAAAAAGGTGATTTACAGGCCAAATCTCGCATGCAGACTTAGCAGAGGTAAAATATGATAGAATCGACAAACTTATAGTGGAAAGAAGCCAAGATGCTAACAATTTATCCTGTTGATTAAACAGAGATGCATCCGAATTTGGAAGAAGCGTACCTTCTGAAGATGCGACAAAACGAGGTGGAGCAGCCACTGTACCGTCCAAGAACCCTTGCAGCTCATATCCTTCTATTATGAGCCGGGCATGTTACTACCACTAAACAAAGCTTCCCTCCTCTAACTTTACCGTGTCATGATGAGGGAACGATTAAACTAACCGAACACTTGATCCTGACGAACTCACAGGATCAGTAGATTCAGAACCAGTGGATGGCACCATACCGCGAAGAACGGAAGCATGTACCAGGACTTAGGTGACTGATACCATGTAAGAAACTATCAAATGAGAAGAAAACTAGCTATAGTGTAATTCTTTAATCTTTGCTACTTAGTCTGGAATGAATACATTGATGAGTTTATATACATGTGAACAATAGCTTTATGAGAATAACAGCTCCTAACTACTTAACAGATTGAATAACCAACTAACCACCTTAACAATACAACTCTTATTGTTTAACATAAATGAAAAAGAGTCAAGTGAGGATTTGTGGTAGGGGAAGGAAAAAGATGAAATTTGTTTTCACTTTTTTTTGTTATTATTTTCTTAGGGAAAGAACGTTTCTTACATGGAAATGATGTGGAAATTAAAAATATATATTTTCACTTAACTAACACATCAACTTCCATTTCTCTTTTAACAAAAATTTCTTTTATCTATTTAAAAAATCATAATCGAATAATTAAAACAATGGATTCTTAATTAAATGATTTACCGATATAATTTATCCAATTTTTTAATAAATAAAGAGAGATAACAAAATTTGTCATCTTCCTCGTTGTGGTGCCATCCACCATGAAACATGAGGGGAGTTCTCTTTTGTTCTTTCATCTTTTTCTTTGAAACTAGGACAAAATTTTGATTTTTCACCTTGATTTCTTTATATACAAGTAGGAAAACTCTATTTAAGCTTGAATCTTTTATCAATCTCGTCATCTCAAGATCTAGAGTTTATGAGTTTAGTAAAAAAAACATAGAGAAAGAAAACTTTAAATAAGGTAAGAAAAAGGATTTCTACTCTATATTTGAGATTTGAAATGTTAGCATGAGAAAGTCGTTGGAACATATGTCATAATATTTTTGTTTATATTTTGGTGAAGAGAAATGTGGATTTGATGGAGAATATTACTTTGAGTGGATGTATGAGTGGATTTAAGTGTTGATTGAAGAAGCTTTATTTTGAAACTTTGCTATTAATATGGTAAGTGCTATAGATTTTCCTAACCCTCACTTATTGAAATAGTTATGGAAATTATTGTAGTGGTAAAATAGAAAAAAACATATAGTGATTATGCATGTTAAAATTTTGATCATGAGCACTAATATGAAGGAAATAATGATTTAGTAAGTTATGATATATGGTAGAAATAAAATGAAAATTATGAAAATTGGTTTGTTGCATTAACTTCAACTAGTCAAGTGTTATAAAAATTGTTTTCTTGGTATAATGTGCTAAAAGTGAAAATTTGATACAACGAAATAAAACATTGTAAAAGGGTTATTAACGAATAGGATTTACATGAATGTGAATAATAAATGGTAACATAGTTACCCAATTAATAAGGGTAATATGGAATGCATAAAATTGCAAAATGTTCATATGTGTATGTAAAAACCATGTTGAGAGCATTTTGTACTTGAATAGCTCTACTAATAAGCTTATGAACTAAATTGAAGTGTTAATTGAAATTACTCAACAAGCCTAAAATGATGATTAATTGATTGTATAGGATGCTATAAGCAATATGTGATATGATGTGAAATTGAAAAAAATAAACATGAGATATTGGATGGATGCACTAAGAGCTCAAATTATATGATTTGATATGCATTGTGTATAACTATAATATGATGTACATCTATATATGTCGATACGAGAACTAAGTTCTAAACGCTTTAAATGTCAAAATACGTACATTGCCCTAGTAAGCTTAGCAGAATGGTTAGGATATATATGACATGTCATAGGGATTAGTGTGCACGCAATTTGAATGGAAATATGTTTTTAAACGAATATATTTTGCCTTACGGCATAGTACTTCAGTGCACTTGGGCCCTATCTATGGTGTGTTTAAGTTGGATGCACATATAGTGCAATATATGAGGCATAACTGATTAGAATCCCAAGTATCTGTGTCTAATTCCTCTAGAGTTTACTAAAGGCAAAATGAATCTAAATTTTGATAATAAGACTTGTTAATGGACATAAATATTATAAGTGTAGCGAAAGTGATATGTGTTAAGGGCGGACTTAATAAGAAATGAAAAGTGAATCAAACACTTGGCTAATGAGAAAATGAAATGAAAGCTTAATCTTTGTTAACTTTGTTATAATTTGAAACAAGAATCTTGTAATGGAAAACACTAGAGTTAAGTGACTAAATTATGAAAAATTATGAATGATCTAGATATATGTGTTGTCATTATAAAGTTATGAATGAAAATCACTTTAAAAGTAAGAACTTCATAAGTGGAATCACTCTAATTGTGTAATGGAAATGAATGAAAAGAACTAGTCTTATATGGCTTGAGTAATAATGATGCTATAATAAGAGGTATGGAATAAAGATTCATTAACATATGGTTAAATGAATTTATTTATAAAATTCATAAATTACTCAAGCTACTAATGAATTATGGTTGGCTAGGATAATCCTTGTTATTTACTAAGCTTTATTAGCTTAACACATTAGTTGTTTAAATGCGTAGGTAAATAACGTTTTAAGAAGATTGTGTTGGATTCGGTGCCCTAGGTATAGTATGTTCGTCTATGTATACTTGTAATTTTTTCAAACAGATTGGTTAATAAAATAATTCATGGATTACATTAATATAGTTTTTATAATGTTCTCATGTGGTTTTTGCATGCAAAGTAAAATAGAAGCAAATATTGGTTCACCGGTTGTCTAATGTTTAAACTAATACTAAGTGGTATTACGTTGTTGGATCGTAATATGAAAAGACAACTTATATTAGTAGACGAACCTAAACATGTTCGTAGTCTAATCGGAAATAAGAAAATCAATTGAAAGATTAATATGGCGTCTATCAAATCCAATTGGAGAGATGACTTTTCTTAGGCATCAGAGTGGATGACTCTCAGAAGATAGATACATAGATGTGACTGGCAGGACATTGGACTAGACCCAAGAAGAATAGATCCTGAATCCACTTATAGGTTTATTCACTTGTGATGTTCAAAGTGTGGCATACATTAATCCTGAGTGGATGACAGACTATGTATACATGACTCGTATATTTTGATGTAAGTAAAAGCTTGAGTTCAAATAGATAATGAACTAAAAGCCGGTGCGTTGGTTATACAACTTTTGTAGTATGTAATGTCATTCACAATAGTGGAATTCATAACCCAAGATATGGGTAAATGATATCCTCTCATTGGTATTATATGATAGATGAAAAGTAAGCATGATCCCTAGTCGTTCGTATTTGTGATGAATGACTTGATTACTATTTGATAGTAATTGACTTTTCATGAAGGAAAATGTAATAGTTACCATGAGATAAAATGTGACCATATTGGGAGAGTAGATTTATCACAAAGAGATTAAAGATATCCTACGAGGGTAACACACTTAGGACAAGGTCATTAGACAAGTATTGATCGAGTTACTTTCGTAATAGTATATCATTAAAGAGAGCTCAATCACGATACTATAGTGGAACGACTTCGTGACTAAATGAGTTTATAATTAATAGGCGAAAAACTGGAACTTAATTATAAATCATTTGAGCTCTAATCGCATATGTCCAATCAATCTCTCTGCTAGCTCGTTGAAACCAGAAATGAGTTACATGTTTAATCAAATGAATAAAAATGGATAGAAATAGTAAACTTAGAGAAATGAGAAACATTTGAAAATAAATGTGATTTTCTCTAAATTTAATTGATTAATTAAATAATTGAAGTTTGAAAATATAATTGAATCAATTGGTCATTCTGAATCTATTGAATGTAGAAATATTAAATATATTTTCATAGATTCTTTTACGGTAAAGTTGTCATAATTTTAACAGAACTAGAATCAAGTTGAAAAAATTATTTAATTAAGAAATTTATTTATTTATTTATTTAAATTAATTTATAATGTTTATTTTAGGAAATAAAAAAAACAAGTATTGAGTTGAATTGAATTATAAAGTATCGAGTTAAAAGTCTAGAAAGTATTATAATTGGACCCGATATGGGAGCGGCCCAAAATCTCCTCATATTAATGCTAGAGGCAGCAAACCTAGTGCATTTCACTAGGGTTGTCGCCCCCTAATCCAAGTAAGACTAGGAGTTAGTTTTTCTATTAAAATAGGCTTCTACTAATTCAATAAGATTTTCACTTTTTCTTCCTATAAATAAATGGCACCGGAATAATAATTCTGCTTGAAAATAATAAGAATTTATTTTCTAAGTAGAAATTCTATTAATAAATTCTATTTTTCGGAATAATAATTCTTTCAGATTCTATTAAAAAGAGATTTACTTTCCCACTAAAAGTAAAGTAAAGAATTTATGGTTCTGTATTTGATTTGAATTCGTTGGAGCCCACATTCGAAGTGGTTCATGGTTCGAGAATAGCGGAGAAGGTCGTTCAGTTGAAAGCTGGGAACGACAATGATCCACTTAGCCAAAAACACAGGTGCGATTTCAGTAAAGAGTTTGTTGTTATAAATATCACAAATCGACTCGGTTTTCAAAATTTTAATTTTCCGCTGTGCAAGAAAACCATTTTCGAACTAATTTTTTTCCAACAAACTGAACTAGTGACTTGGGGCATCGCATCACCACTCAATGAATAAAAGGATTAACCTATGATGATTTAATGGAGTTTTTTAGTAATGACATGTACATAAGGACTTAAACATTTCTAAGAGACGTATTTATGATATTTTCGGTTTAAAGTAAAAAAAATGTATTTGATTTTATTATTTATGAGCTATACTATAATTCTTGAAATTGTTGAGCATGCTCTTAGGAATGAATGTGAGGCTTTGAGTCATTTGAATGTGATTTAAATTGATTTGAAACTTATTGGTTCTACAAGTTATGCTATAGTCCTTTACATGTATGCCTATGCGTATTGGACAGAAGATTTGATTGACGTGTCTCACCACGAGGTGTTGCTCGCACTTATGTTGGTCTTCCAAAATGCAACAAGGAATAGCTTGATCATCTTTTGAGGTGAAGTACAAAGCTATAGCAAGTGCTATATATGGCTGAATCATTTTGGGTTCTTAGTTTACTTCAGCAACTGCATATTTCAATCCCAAGAATACCGACTATCTTTTTTCACAATGTTGGTGTCAATTATTTGAGTAAAAAATCTAGTATATTATAATTGTATGAAGTGTGACACCCCAAACCTAGTCGGGACGGTTCAATCAAAATTTTGAATGTCACATTAGCCACCGATGTGACTCTCCATTTAAAACTTTACGAACCACACTAACCAACCATACACACCACACAATTGCAGAATATTTCATATAGTAATTAGTCCTAAGTGCATGTTTTTCTAAATTAAGTAATTCATTCACACAATTAGAAGATATAGGGCGTACCTTAATACGCGGAGGTCTCCATTGGCTGCAAAAAAATCGTTAGTTCATTTGATTATCATCACATTAAACTAGTAATAAAATCATCCAGACAAGCAATCAAACAAACAATTAAAACGTTCAAAATTCCCAAAAAAAATTTAAACGGTCCGAAATGTCCGCTTACAACCCGTTAAAAAATTTATTTAAAATGTCTAAGTCTAATTCTAGTACTAAACCTTTGGAACGACCCACATTGCCTTCACTTTGGAGTTTAAAAGCTCAACACACATACTCTTAAAAAAATACCTTGCGATGATAGATCACCGATTTGCCACCCTCCCCACTAACCCGTGAACTATTTATCTATAAGATAAAGTAAGGAGTGTGAGCTTGGTAAAGCTCAGTGAGTGCATAAAGATTTGCCACAATTAGACATAAAATCCGTAGTTAAAAGAAAACATACTAAATCATGCAACCATGGCATAGCATCAAACATATGACAAAGCAAACACAATGATATATTGGCATAATGTGACATGGAACATATATATAATCAGTAATGCATTGGATAATCAGATCTTCAAACACTCCTCATGACTCATAAAGTTGTACGCTATCTCCATATAAGTGTAGCACGAATGCTCACACTCTCCAAACAAACCACGCTATCTACAGTGAATGGAGTTATACTCGACATTCCCTTATCTCTCCAATGCTATCTCCGGGCCAGAATGCCTTAACACATAATAAAAATGGCGAGTACTCACAATCCTATGGCATGCCAATGATATCCAATGGTTCCAAATAATCACAATGCCAACATATCCACTTGTACACATATTCACTCACCGTTTTATACAAACTTTCACTTGTTAACAATACTTTCTCAATCACTTTCTCAACACTTTTAATGCACTCTCAAATGCTATCACAATTGCTCAAAAGATCCATAATCATATTAAATTATTTATGTAACACCCCTTACCCGAGACCATGGCCGGAGTCGAGCATGAGGCGTTACTTGACTTAACTTAAAAGTTCGGGGCATAAAAATTTACTTTCAAATTTAATTTCATCATTCATAATAAAGCTGTCCTCCTGTACAGAAGTCACTAAAATAATTATAATTCAAGCTACGAAACTTGAAATTTAGATCCGTAAATTTTCCATAAAACTAGACTCATATATCTATTCACCATAAATTTTTCAGAATTTTTTCTTTAGCCAATTAGTACAGTTTATTAGTTGAAGTCTCCCCTGTTTCACTAATCGACTATCCTAACCACTCATCACTAAAATTTAATTATCTCTTATTAAAGGCTTCATATGGTGATTAAACTTATTTCTACTGAAAATAGACTCATTAAGGAGTCTATACATATAAATTATAACTCAAAATTCCTTCTGTACAATTTTTAATGAATTTCTAAAGTCAGAACAGGGGACTTCAAAAACATTCTTGCCCTGTTTCACTAAAATTCAAATATCTAAAAGTATATAATTCTTTTGCTTACTCCACTTCTTTCCTATGAAAGTAGACTCTTTCAGCTTTAATTTCATATCTCACTCAACTTCTAATTCTATTTCCACTATTTTTGGTGATTTTTAAAAGTTACATCAATGCTGCTGTCCAAGAACTGCTCCATTGCAATTTTTAAAAAAAATTCAATATAACCCCTTTATAATTGTCTAACCTTCCCTGCAAATTTCAAATCACAACCAATTCCAGTATTTCATCTACTTCATTTAAATACTAATGAAGTTCAACCAATCAACCATTTCAAACTAAAAACATGTATATATTTCGATATCTAACGCAACCATAACATTCAAATTTACTTTTTACTTCAATTCCCTATACATGCCATATAAATCCAAAAAGTTGCTTAACATAAACTACCGGAGTATATCTGGGTAGTGTGATTCTTGATGTAGATCCGATCCTCCGAATGTATAAATACGTTAATCTACAAAAACAATAAACACACACATGTAAGCTTATAGAAAAGCTTAGTAAGTTCATAGGCATAAAACATAAATCTTACCAAACACTTGTACACTTATACAATATACACCATTACTAAATTTACCTGTCAACCACAATCTTTGGTGAGTTCCTTGGTATAAACTCACTACTACTTATTCTTTTACCATAATTCCTTTGGGCCCATTTGTCACTTACCATCCTTGATCAAAATTAAGGAACGGTTATGGAAATTTGAGTACTTCACTTTCACTTTGCCATATGACCTCTTATCACTTGTCCTTGATCGATAAGTGTAGCTAGGCTACCACTTATCACTTTACCATTGATCGATAAGTGTAGTGAAGCTACCACTTATCACTTTATCACTTGATCGATAAGTGTAGCCACTTATCACTTTGTTTCTTGATCGATAAGTGTAACCACTTATCACTTTGTTTCTTGATCAGATAAGTGTAGCTAAAACTACCACTTATCACTTTGTCACTTGATCGAAGTACTCAAATCCGACGCTCCACTTAATTTGATCATTTATTCGATTTTCACATTTTATTTTATTCTCATTTCAACAATAAATACATTTCACCATACATTGTATAATTCATGAAATTAACATTTAATCATTAAATTTCAGCCATATGAACTTACCGGATCGATTTGCGAATTTGTAAAAGTTCGTGGACTAATCGGCTACTTTTTCTTTTCCTCGACTTGTTTGTGTTCTCGATCTAAAATGCAAATTTATTCATTCATCAGCATTTAATTCAATTCTAATTCATTTCACAATTTATGCCCTTTAATTTTCGAAGTTACACTTTTACCCCAAACTTTATAGTTTTTACAATTTGATCCCTACTCAATTAACCCCTCAATTGATCTAATTTTTCTCAATTAACACCTTTTCCAACTATTTTAGACTACTACATAGCCTTTCATACTCAAAACCGCAACACCAAACCTTAATTCCCAACTTTTTCACAATTAGGTCCCTAAAATCAATTTCTATCAAAATTACTTAATAAAATCATCATATAACAAAATTAAAGCTTCAATTCCATGTTTATTCATCATAAAAATCCAACACTAATCAATGGTAACTTTCAAAATCAGCCATGGAATCAAAAACTAATGAAATAATTAGTTGGACCTAATTGTAAAAGTATCAAAATCACAAAATTAGAAGAAATAATCAAGAATTAAACTTACATGATTCAAAAATATGAAAAACCAGCTTATTCCAGACCTCCTATGGCGTTTTTGCTGATAAATTGTGAAGAGATCTCTAGATTTTTCACTTTTGTCTTTGTTTTAAATGTTTAATTTGTTAAGTTTCCAATTTTGCCCTGTTTCTCCTTACATTCTGCTGATTTTTCTTACCCAACCGTCCAGCCCATATAATTTGGGCCTAATAGCCTTTAAATCCCTCCACTTTAGTCACTTAAGCTATTTAATCACAATTTAACAAATTTTACACTATTCCCAATTTAGTCCTTTTAGTTAATTAACTATCCAAACGTTAAAATTTTCTAACGAAACTTTAATACCAACTCAATGACACTCTATAAATATTTCTAAAAATATTTATGGCTCGGTTTAAAATCTTCGAGGTCTTGATACCTCGTTTTTTTTTTAATTATTTTAATATTTATTCCTAGTACACTATTCACTATTTCAAAAATTTTCCTAACTTCACATTTAACTTATACTTACTAAATTTATAATATTTTCTACTCGTTTGTCAGATTTAGTGATCTCGAATCACCATTCCGACACCACTAAAAATTCAGGCTATTACAATTTAGGTGCGCATAAAACCAACAAGCACTTATCAATCATTGTCATTTACACATAACACATGCTTAATATTTCACATGATTCGCATATCATAATAAACAAGCATTGAATTTAATAGTATGTAGATCAAGTAAGAATAGTTACTCTCGAAGGTTAGATTAGGTGTTTAGACCATCCTAAGCTCCTATTCAACCTTAGGAATCGTGCCTAAGAGCCGCAATTCCAATCACTCACCTAGTCGATGCCTCGTGCACAACAATCTCAAACGAGCTTTCCTTTCTCTTTCGCCTTGCTCGTAGAAGCTCTCAACAAGTCCGGCACTTTGCATTCACATTAATTATTATCAACCTTTAACTAAAAAAAATAGCAACAAAATCACCACTCTAAGCTCACTTTTCTTATAACGAAAATCAACTCATTTTGCCGAAATTTGAGGTTTCCTCACTCGATTTTTGTTCCTAAACCTTAATTAAGTTTTTAAACATCCTATTTAACATATTATTACTAATATAAACCTTTAATTTTACCTAACCTCACGAATTTAAAATTTTCAAAAAATCAAGTTGTTTGAACATACAAAAGGGGGAATTCAAAATTCATTAAAATTGGATACCGATCTATCAAATAGTTCAAATACCTTCTATTTAGCTAAAACAGATTAGAAATAAATCAAAAACAGTAAGTATACTCGTTATTTTGGATTTCATCATTGTTGAATCTAAATTTGATTAAAAAGCTTTAAATCTTAAAAACTCTCAACACACTCAGTTAAATTCCGAATTAGAAAAACAAAAACCTTAATCTAATCATAATAAGTAAAGACATTACCTCAATTTGAAGAAAACAACAAGTTGTGGAGCTAATTTAAACTTGAACATGAGAAGAACAATGACGAATTTGATGAGGATTTAATGATTTTTCTTTAAAATTAGAAGGTATTGAGGTGTTTGGATAGCTAGGAAATCAGCAAGTATGAGTTAATTTTGACAGAAAATATCATATTTGAATTTGAGAATTTTTTTTGAATGAGAAGCTAAACGGGAGGAAAGGGACGTGATGGGTCTTTAAAGGGAGAAGATGAGCAATTTTTCTTTTTTTAAAAGGAAAATTTTCCTTTTAAAAACTCCCAATTTTCCCTTTTTTTCAAATCCTAATTTTCACCGCTTAATCCTAATTTTCACCACCTAATTTTAGACCCAATAATTATTTTAATTTTTATTATTACCATTATTATTTAATTAATTATTTTATCCTATTTTAATTTTTATGATATTAAACTCGATATTTCTCTCGAGCCCATAACTTAATACTCAATTCTACCAACCCGATTTTCAGGATGTGATCTATCCTTTGTTTGAAATCATGTTCAAACTCAGCTAAGGCTTTGTTAATCACGTTCATGTTGCAAATCAACTTGCTGTACATTAACCAAGCCACCTCTTAAGCAAGCATTTACCCGATGCCCGGTGAAGGGGTGTATTAATGTGTCTCTTGGGTAGTATCCATTTGGTGTTTTGAATAAGTCTCCCTGATGTATGGAAGTACTTCTTGGGGTTACTAGTTTTAGTTGGTTATTTATTTATGTACCTAAAGCAGGAAATCCTTCAATAAGAAATGCAACAATTATTCTCTTTTTCATTGAGACTTCACAAAATGTACCATTACTACTTTTTTTGTGGTGTTAGGATTGGAATTTTACCTTCTCTTCTTTCGGACACTCTTTTTTGAACTCAAATAATAGTTTGTACGAACTTCAATAGCTAAAATTTTAAAGCACTTTTTCAACCAAAATAAATAAAAAGTCAATAATTTTGCATGTGACATACTCATTACGGAAAAAAGTGAATATCCTCAGCTCACACTACTTTGAATACAACAAAACCTGGCCTTTGTCCTATAATATACAAACAAACTAATATACCAAAATAACAATGATAATAATAGAAAATCAGAGGATTAACCTATTCCAACCTCTCAAATTAACAAGCATGTAAAAGAATATGACTCGGTAGTACATTTTTTATCCCAAAAAAAGAAAAAAGAGCAAAACGTTTGTGTATCAACAGCCTGTGTTAACTTTCTCTAAAGTCAGTTCCTTTGCAATGAGTTTGAGCAAATCTTTTACCAGCTCTCTTACTCTACCTTCCCTGCCCATCCAAATGCATTATAGTTCGGTTTAGTCAGAATTACGGATAAAGAAATTGTTAAATGGAGAAGTGAATTCCATTAAAATAAAAACAATGTAATCGTAAACAATGTCTAATTTTAGTATAGATCTACTTATTACTCTCACCTCGATACAACTAGTTCGGAGAGGGAGGGAAAAAGAACAAGCAGATGTGGTTGCTTGCCAGAACTTCCCTCTGCTAGGGTACTTCTTAAATGGGGATTCAGAGGAAGAACTGATGCAGTGTCAGAATGAATCACGAGACGAGCTAGTTCCTGAAGGACAAAGATTACTTCTTCAAGCCTTACTGTTGGTAGAGGACGATCACCTGTAGGCAGATTAAAGTTCAGGGTTTCATACATTGGGTCAGTAAGTGAACCTAAGCAAAAGAAGTTAACATTTTAAGAATTGGATTACAAAAAGAAACTATACTTACCAACATCCTTTTCATCAGCTAAAAATCTATTTAAGATGCATTCACATCTCATCATGAGTACCATGATCACTAGTTTGCTGACCTCAGATCTCGTCAAACTCCAATTACCCTCTTCATCACTAAAGCTGTGAGAATGTTGTGACAAGATCAAAAGATTGAAATAAAGCAGACATCAAAGGCTATATAATCCATTCCAGAGATAAGGAGATGCTCACAGCAAGAATAGAAACAAGATGAATTCTATGCTGCTATGACTCTTCAAGTTTTTGAAATACCATGTCCAACATATATCCAGACATGGTATGTAAATATGAACTTACAAGGATCCTCTAAATACATCAAAAAACTAGGAGAAAATCAAGTCTACCCAAATTCTTGTTACTAAAAGGAAATGAAAAAGGTTATTGGAATGCTACATATGGACATTTTTCTAGTTTGACAAGAAAGCATTTTAATACAACTAGACTTTCTATAGGTTAAGTCTACAATGTGCACCATTTTGCTAATGCAACTGTGATCAGGCTTTATAATATCAGTTATAACATATGAAAGTTACCATAGGACATGGGACAAAATATAATACTAAATTGTCTTTTATTACCTGCTCAGGGAAAATAATGTCTGTAAGCATTTCAAGGAAAACCTACTACAATGGAGAGGCATAAGTTCCACAGTCTCAACAGGTAAAGAGCATGTACGAGATGCACAGCGGTCCAAGGTAGAAACAAGTCGTTGCAGAATCTGTTAACATAAACAAAAGAATTAGGACTTTGAACTAACACATCTTTAATCAAAAAGTAGAACCGATTTTAGGTGGTAAAAAGCAAAATAAAAAAACTAGAACTTGAGCTAACGATGCTTTATAAGGGGATTGCTTACCTCAATAGGGGCATCAATTGGGGACTTAAGAATCTGCTCACCCAGAATGTCTACAATGGTCATCTCAAGGGACTCATCATCCTTGAGTGTGGCAGGTGAGAGGGAATTGGAAGGAAGAGCACGCCCGCAATAACCCACAAGAAATATTTCATAGACATCAGCAACTTTTTTCCATATACGCAACCTTGCAGGCTTACTAAATTTTGAATCTGGTCCACTGTCCACGGTTGTTTCGCTGATATCACCAACAAGCATACGATTAAAGCCCTTAACAGCTAATCTCCAAAGTGAATCATCGGGATTGTCTCTTCTCGTTGTCATTGACCTAACAAAATTAACAATTATAGAAGCAATTAAAAAATAATTACTTCAGTCCCTATAACAAACTCAAGAAACAGATATAAAGGAGTATATTTGTTCTTTGGGCAGATACCAAAATCAGATTCTATCAATTAAACGGACACAAATATCGGTTACCTACCGCTTGCAGATATTAAAACCTAGAAAATAGACTGTAAAAATAGTCACAGTAGAAAATATTACGCATCAGCAAATGCAGTATCATATACCTCCCAAGGCTATGTATAACTTCCGGAAAAATGATATACTTTTCAACTGCTGGAGCTTGTAGAATGAGATCTACCAGAACGGGAATAAGTTTTTCTGCCAACAAATAACTGGGGATATTAACTGTTGCTTCTTGAGCAGAACTGGAGGTCGGAGATGGAAGTTCAGCCTTCTGCACAGAGGCGGAGGCAGTATCATTGGGCGTCTCACACTTCATTTTCACATTAACATCTGCAGAAATAATACATAAAATCTGAGCTTCTCGTTTATCAAGGTATAGTCAAAGATTTCTGATTAACTGCAGTGAAGCCTTTTCTGTACCTGGAATATGATCACTAGTGCTAACTTCTCCTGCCTCCTCTTCCTCACCCTGCGGAGGAGAATCTTGGCCTGGAAGATATTGTAAGAGTTCTCGTAGAAGAATGAGCCACATTGAAGAAAGGTGCTCAGCTGGGCGTAACATTGGCAAGACTTCCAGCACAGTTCGTAACAAATGAGGAACATGTCCCTGCAAAAGTGCAGCATAAATTCATGCAAATGAATGCTACAAAATATTCAAAGCAGCTTTTGGGTTTGGGATTATTTGCCTTGTAAATACTCTGTGATTTAGTGGGCCACCTCCCTTCGACCCATTTGTATAAGGGGGTGGCACTACCAATTAGGCTCTAAGGCTACAACTAACACAGTAACTGTTATGGTCAATTCAAAGCCACAGCCAGTCCTCATAGAAAAAAGAATCCATAATTTGCCAAAAATGCATGGAAATATTGGAAGTTCACAACAAGAACAAAGGATTACTTAAATAACTTCTTCAAACAATGAACCCAGGCCAGCCCATAAAATATCAAGGTTAAGATGAGGAAAGGGAAGATTTAGCTGGTGTCAAACCCAGTAAGCGCACATAATTGTTGATCTTTGCTACATCTAGTAGTTGATTTTGACATTTCAAACTCCTATCTTATTTTCAAGAACCAAAAGAGATATTGAACTATAAAATAAGCTTTGTTCATAAAAACACTTACAGGCTCAGCTTCACAGTTGTCACTTTTTGTCACAGTCTGCTTGATTGCCAAACCAATGATTGCAAGCAACCGTTTGTACATTTGATCATCAAACATCCTTTGTGCTTGCACATACAGTTCTCCTATCAAGTTTGAAGAAATTATAAAATACATAAGCATATCCAAAACATGGTTCTTCATTTTGGAGTTGGAAATAATGTAACAATTATCTGTCTTGTAAATCAATTTGTTAACTTAAGAGGTGAATGATTCGTATAATTGTGCATGCATTTTACTTTATTTTTGCAAATAAATTCAACTAAGATAAAAATAGAAGATTACCAAGACCGAGCAAAACCTCCTGCTTCACCTTGATAGTTGTACTACCATTGTAGTTTGGTGATTTTTGAAGAAAAACCTCATAGACATCTAGTACTGAGACAAGGTAAGGCGTTGGAAAGTTCCCCTAAAAAGAAAGTATTTACTTTATGGCTTAAGTGAGTATTTTAACAGGGTTTTGAAGAGGTTGAATGAAATTAGCTAACTTCAAAGCATGAATTTCCACTATAGATGATAAAGTTTTAGAAGCACCTTGCTGCAATGACCAAGCACGGTTGTCTGTAAACAATTTATTGCTGCAAGAGAAACCTCTTTACTACCATTGAAAATGCTATTTTTTACAAAGAGAAGCAAAGATTCCCACCCTGCAAAAAAAAAGTGAATTTTCTGGGAAATCTTAGCAGCAAGGAAAAGAAAGGGGGGGGTGGCAGCGCTGGAAAGATAAAACTATAGATTCATCAAAGGAACCAAATTATGGTCATACCCGACCAGAAATTGTTTAAGCTTCTGAGGAAAGGAAAGAAAGAACGCAACAATCGTGCTATTCCACTGAAGACTAGTACAAGTGTTTCATCCCATTGTTTCTGAGCTGTGTTCCGACTACATTTATTTTTTTAAGGATCAGAAAGTCATATAGCAAGAGAAATGACTGTCTATAATTATGATAAAATAATGTAAACTGACTACATATGAATAGATACATGCAGCCAGAATTATTTTATTACCTATGATGAATAAGCATGTGAACTGCTTTTCCTCCTCGAATTCCAAGTTCTTTCCCTTGCCATTCATCCTTTGATGAAGTTGCTGCCTGCAAGCAAAATCCTTGAAGCCTATTTACAAAGTTAAGTAAAAGTCTTTTTGTGTCCTTGACAGCTGATTACCCTACCATATGGGAAACACGATCTAATGTTGGGAAAACATAATTCCAGAGACAGTCCTCCCACATGCTTTCTGAAAGTTTTTGCCCATGACCTCCAAGAATTTGAAAGAGTGTCCTGATAGCTGAATTTCTAACCTACATTATACGTTAAATTTAACATAATTAAAGGATTTAAATATCCAATGGCAATCAAATCACAGCTTGAATCCAAATAAAGCCCAACAGGAGGATTTCAAAAGGTTTGAATATGACAATAGAAGGTAACGAGAAGGTTAACTATAACAAGAATTAAAAATGTCGAGGAGAATAAATTTTCTTGTCTAACAGATCTTGTCAAGCGTCCATTGTTAACTAGCATCACTAAAGCCTGTTACTTGAATACATCAAACTTCAAGTTAAGCATACGAAGCTAGTCAATTCTTGAATGAGATACACATCTTTGAAAAACCAACATCTTACAGAGAAACTGAACCTGTTAAGAAACTACCAGCTTCAAAGCACAGGTACTAAGCATTTACGTTTAAATAAAAATATTAGCATTTTTATGCAAGGTCTCCTCTCCAAGAAAAGACTTTCCAACAGCCACATATCTAATGTGGACCATCAAACATATCTCACCATGAGCAACACAGACATAGATATTACCCAATCTCAATATTTTCATTCATCTGTTTATTTCCTGGTTGCTAGGATTTTAGGAAATTCTTTAGCACCTAGCACCAGTTGATTTGTAGAATGAGAATGGCAGAAACAGAAATAAAACATAAACACCATTATAACAGGAAAGTTAATCGTACCTCTGGCCTTTCATCAGCTCCAAGTTTTTGAAGCAATGAGAAAACAGAGACTATCAACTTATCTCGGTCCACCATATTGGCTGAGGGAGAATGGCTGTTCATGTCAACAGATATATTGTCTGTCTGCTCTTCCCCATTTTGACCATCCATTTTATTTGAAACAGAAATAACCTCCATAATTTCTGTAGTTGTTTCCTGAGTGTAAATTAATACCACTCACAAGAACATGCACTCAAACAATGATGAGATAAAAATATAATGGCACTTTACCCGTTTCCTTCTCTTCTACAGACTCATGTGACAATCCCTTCACAATAAAGTCCGTTGTAGTCCATAATAGCCCAATTGCAGTCAAGCTTATATTCAACTCGGTTTTTTGAGCACCATATGCTCCAGTAACATCAATACATCTGCAATTTTCAGATGCATATTTTGTTACCCTCTAGTATTGCACGTGTCCTTCCAATGGTCAAAATAATCTTGTAAAAATAAACCAATAAAACAATTAAAAATTTAATCACCCGGGATCTTACACATTGAGATAGTCTGGAGGTATGGATGAAAGTCCATCATTCATAATCACACGCAGGCTCTATATAGTAAAAGAAAAAGTTAGGTCGAACTTACTTTATAGAACCAACCATAATATCAGCATGTATGTGCTTGTGTAACGAAGGAAAGACGATTTCAGAAGATTAATATGAATTTCCCCAACATTTCTCAGGCAAAGATTCACAAACCTGGAAACCCAGAGTGACAAGATCCTTTTCAGATGCATCTGCAACTGACCTAAATGAGAGAAAAAGCAGAGATGACTGACAAAACAGAACCAGATAAAATGAAGTAAATTATCAGAAATCTCAGAATGCCTAACAACACCCCCCCCCCAAACGACAAAAAATAAAGTGGAAGTAAACAGCAGAGAAGAAGGCAAACCTCAACAATTCAAGTATATCAGGCCAACAGTATCGCAATTTTTCTCCGCACCTCTGGGAAAGCATTTGTAATTAAAAACAAAATGAGCATAGTTGACATGTAATTAACTTAAGCTTCAATCAGTTTCCCTGCTGTAGCATATACCTCCAAGACATGCAGAAGAATTTTCAATGACCCAGCACGGACATCAATGCTTTGAGAAGAAGAAAATAGGACCCTCAGAGGAGATATGACAGCAGATTCAAGCAGCCTTAGTTCTGTTTCATTACTTTCTAACTACACACACACACACAGAGAAGAGTAACTATAAGCAGCATGAATATACATACACACACAAATATGTCCTCAAATTATATAGTTAATCCAGTCATAAAAAAGAAGTTCTCACATCCTGAGAATTGTCATCAGATCTGGACAATGCATGATCTTCATTTTCAGAACCTAAAACAGCACAAATTGATTGATCCAACGCATCAAGTGCCATGTTTCTCAAATGCTGATTAGAATTGTCAGCAAGCTGCAGCATTTCTTTTTGTCATGAAAGATCTAAACTCTAAATAATGCTAGCATTACTCATTGAATGAGAAGTATAAGTTATGATCACCTCAAGAAAGTGCCCAACAACTTGATCCCACAATGGTAAAACACCTATACCAGGAAAAAATCGATAAAAATTTAAGCCAAATTATTCTTCATATTGCTGAAGGTTTTGGTAGTTACGCTCTTTATAATAAGTTAATAACAAACATAAGCATGAAGAGCAGATAAATCTGCAAAAATTCAAACATGGGAAGATTTGTGAATATTGATGTGAGGCATGAACCTATGATAATGTCATCTATTATGATTATGAAACTTCAAGAAACATCAGCAAAACCATACTACTTACGGTGAAGATTGTTGACAAGGATGGATATCATTCTTTCAACTGAAAAATTGATACTCCCAATTTTCTGACTTGTTGATGGTCCAAAACCACTTGAAGTGTCAAGCATGCATTGATGTGACAATTGACAAAGTGCAGAAAGAAGTGACTTAACAGCAGATATGTGCATAAGTGCTGAGCTCTCGAACAGCTTTCAAGAAAAAAACAGAAGGTTAGATAATGCACCTTATTATTAGTTATTTACAAGATAGAAAGGGTAGTGGAAACTAGAAGGAAAAAAAATGGAAGAAAAACATAAAACAGGTAGTTCTAAATATTCTGGAACACCATCCACTTTTTACAATGGATTTTTGAAAATCCTCAAAGTTTGGCCATTGACTACATAAGAGAATATGGACAAAAGGAACAGTCAAGGTCAAAACTTTCCATTAGAGTTCCCCAAGCCTTTATCAGCTATCATACCACTACCAAAAAGTACTAGTTTCTAATACCTGAGAATTTAAAGAGGAGAGAATACTGAAATCACTGTATTGACCAGATGATGCTCTTGTAACTCTTGGCACAGATGTGGAAACTTCCTGTAGTTACAAAAAATAAGAGATTTTTACAGTTTAATGAGTGTATTGATATAAACTCTGTTCAAATGCCAGAACTGAATGAATGGGTTAACAATTTAAAAATTCATTTTCAGAACACCAAGACGTAATTGAGCTGTCTCAAGGGAAAACAAGGCATCAGCAATAGGGAAACTATTGCTTATTCCAGTATAATGCTGTTGAAACTACTAACTTTATTTTATTGAATGACAACAAGATGGATACGGGATGCTGCTGAAAAAATTACACCTAAAAATGCTTCCCAAATTACCTGTGTGGCGGCATGTGGCGAATGGATTGCTCTGTCCAGTGCAGACAAAGTTTCCAACACCTACATTTATATATCATAAACAATCATAATTTTGAACTCTCACCAAGTTCAGAAAGATATAAAAACCAGACCAACATACCAATACCCAAGAGGGGCCCAACACATTATGTAGTCTATGAGCAATGTTGAAGAGAGTCCTCAAAGCCTGGGTCATGAGTGCAATTAGAACCAAGTATCTTTTTCGAGAGTGTTTAATCTGTTATATGATATGGAAAATTAAGTGAATATACCATACTCACGAAACCATTCATGATACCTGCACGTTCTTTGGTGTAAGGACAATGTTATCTCTCTGGTCAGAATTTATATCAGAACGTTTTGATGCAGGAGAGAGTAATACGCCACTGAAATCTCAATTTTAAGCATTGTCAGAATGCTAGTACAACCTTTAAGAGGATACACTAAAAATATTTCTACAACAAATTATGCATGTATCACCTTTAAAAAGAACACTTAAGCATGCTAAACAATTGCATAAAATGTTTAAAGAGAAAATACCAAACAATGTACATTAGATTAAATGTGCCAATAGTTAATACCAAGCTTATTTTGAAGAGCAACCCAAACGTCAACATTTGTAAAAAAGTGCAAGAGCATAAAAACGAAACCATCATGAGAGTTGTCTTAAGATATTAACATCATGATCTTAGATTTATAAAAGCCCCACACCATCACAATTGTATTCGGAAGCTTTATCGTGACTTATTGATGGACTCATGAGGAACTTTGCTTGTAGCTTCTCTTTTACAAGGAATCAATCGGTCTCTTCTAGTGAAGTTATTGGTTACATCTTTCACTTCAAGCTACCTAATTTTCTATATTTTAATGCTGGCAATCCTGCTTTTTATATTTATGCTTCAAACAATTTCCAAAGGCATTGTGCCATTTGCTAGACTAGTAGCTTAATCTTCCAGATTTTGCTAAATCCCCATATTGGGTCTCTTCCATTCCATGGCTTTGTTACTAGTCACCTTGATAGCAGTGGCTATGATTTCAAAAAACCTTAAAAGCAAATGGGGTCACTCTTAAGCAACAATGAGAATAAATAGATTTCTCTTATTGATATTCTTTTCGGTGTTTTTGTTGCAAGAAACGAAGGACAAATTTAATAACACTATTTTGTCAAAAAACTGATTAAGAACACCTTAAAAAGGGGGATTCAGGGAGGATGGAGACAGAGTATTACTTTTGAAACCAAAGTAACCTGTACACTAGACCCCAAACCTCCGTAGGAAAAAAAGGGAAACAACCTTTTCAGAAATCAGAAACCACTGTAATCATTAAGCCATACCTTCTTCTTTCCACTTCGTTTGGGAAATTGATCGTAAATTTGCAAAGTGATGCTAAGAAAGAATTTAAAGGCTCTATGGCATGAAGTACTCCACATGCCTGCAGAATATTCAAAAAGGGTCAGCAGAAATGATCATCTTGCATTGGAACACCCATATCTAAATAAATAGAGTCCATTAGAAAATTTAGGCCTCTACTGCAGTGAACAAATATTAATAGTTACCCGGTGGCTACGAGTGAAAACAACTATAAGTTGCTTTTGAAAGAACTAAAACACAAATTATCCAACCCATAGGTATTAAGGCTTAGTTGAATTGATAGAAATAGCAGTCAAAATTAGCAGACAATTTATAATTTATTATGCAATATAGGGTTACCTGAGTAAATGCCTGATACCCCTTTAATATTTCCAACACAATAGCCTCTCCTTGAGACCTTCAAATTGAACTAGAATTAGAATGCATACACACCTGGTTTTGCTTGAGAGAAACAGAAACACAAACTCAGAGAAAAAAATTCACCCAACCTTGCTAAAATAAGGGACAGAGCATCAAGAATAGTCAACCACAATGAATCAACCATTGAAATACAGAGAACTGCAGTTTTTCCCGTACATTTTGCTGAAGGTACATAATCACATCTAGGAGATTCAAGCTGCTTGCATCAAGAGAATAGAAAATTTGGTAAAAAACGAAAAGCATACAACATTATATAAGACAGGACACATTCCCACTTACCTCCCCAGCATCCACAGCTTCATCAGTCAGTGAAGCTACAGTAAAGACAACACCCAGCAAACCTTCAATTGCCACAGAAATAGCATGTGCCTCGCTAGCAACCAGGACTGCAGCATTTGATGCATCATTGTCAAGACTCCACTCAATTCCTGCCAATCACAAACCAACATCACAGTAATAAAGTTATTAAGCAAGAAACTATGGAATAGTTGTAAGTCTAGATACCAATGTACTGTTAATGGAGGGGATGCATCTGATACATCAATCCATTTAACTAAGAGAAGGACATCTCTAAAGTCTAAAAACTAACTATCTGCATATATATTGAGCTATGAGCTGTGTGCGATGAAACCAATATGACCTAGGAAATTTCTATTGTATTTCAAAGATTTGGCCACCATTGATACTCATTTACAGATTTTTCAACAGGATCATTCTTTTTACAGATGTATTTTTACAGATAAGTAACTAAATGTAGCAGTTAAGAACACTACAGGGTGGCACTGCTGAAGAATTTCAGTTCTAGTAATAACAATCCGTCGCTACTTATGCAAAATAAAACAAAAAAGCCACTACCACATTTGCAATCACTGTAATACTCAGTTCTATGAAATTATTTCCTTTCATTCTTCCAGACAGGAAGATGGACACATTTCATATTTTCAATCTTCTACATTCTAGCAGTTTGAATTCCAAGTAATTGCAAATGTCAAAAAGAAACCATGTCATCTTTGGAAAACAGTGGCAACGCATTTTTTTTTCTTAATTCCAAAGTTGCTGGATCAAATGAAACAAAAATACAAGTCTTTAAAAGAAGAATAGGGTTTGCCATGGTGAAACAAATTATGAAATAAAGAACATCTTCAATTTCTCATTTTATCAGCAGATACTAAGGATAAACATAGCCAACGATAGCAAAGCACATTGGACAAGATGAACTACAAATCCAAAATTTAAAACAAGAAAGAAAGCATATCACCTTTAGCTTTGCTACTGAACATCCCTGCAACTGCAGCCAGGCTCTCTTCACTTGTCTCAAGAAACTAACAGATAGAAAATGATGTTAGAGAAGGGTTTAATGTGTCCTCAGGTATCTCACCTGTACTAAAATAAACTCCCCAAGTTGAAAGTGTCTAAATGTAAAAACTCACAATGAACAAGAAAATAGTCCAGTTATCATAAGTTAATAGACAAACAGTTGATGAAGTCACGGCAGAGCCAACAGATGATAGAGAACAAAAATTGAGAAAGAAATATGGCAGGGTTGAAGTGAAGGAAAATCTCGAAATTTTAATCTTACAGAAAGCTAAAATTTATTCAACCTCACAAAAATTGAAAAAACTCAGAGGAAAAATATTCTGTGTTTTTCTACTGCTTTAGTTTACAGATTATAAAGAGAGGAATAATTATTTTAAAGGAAACAATTCCTAATTTCCTAAGAATCAGTAACTGAGATTAGTTTCTATTTACAAGGGAACTACTAGTAATAAGGTAAGGTTTCTATCCTTAATTATAGGGATTCCAACACTCCCCCTCAAGCTGGAGTGTAGATGTTAATCAAACCCAGCTTGCCAATAAGTTCTTCAAACATGTTTCTGTTCAAACTTTTAGTTAACATGTCTGCAACTTGTTGTCTAGTAGGTAGGTAGGTGACGCATACTTCTCCTGAGTGTATTTTTTCTTTTATAAAGTGACGATCTATTTCCACATGTTTGGTCCGATCATGATGCACAGGATTATGTGCTATGCTGACAGCAGCTTGGTTGACACAGTACATCTTCATAGGTCTGGTATAAGGCACTTTTAGTTCTCCCATAAGTCTTTGTATCCAAATTCCTTCGCATATACCATGAGATAGTGCTCGATACTCTGCCTCTGCACTGCTGTGTGCTACCACAGACTATTTTTTGCTCCTCCACTTCACGAGATTACCCCAAACATAACTACAATAGCCGCTTGTAGAGCGTCTATCATTAACAGAACCTGCCCAATCTGCATCAGTGTAGACTTCCACGCTTCGGTTGACAGTCTTCTTGAAGTACAGACCTTTACCAGGAGTTCCTTTTAGATATCTTAGTATTCTATATGCAGCTTCCAAGTGCTTCTCCCTCGGGGCATGCATATACTGACTAATAACACTCACACTGAAGGCTATGTCTGGACGGGTGTGAGACAAGTAGATGAGCCTTCCTACTAGACGTTGATATCTCCTCCTGCCGATTTCTTCTCCATCCTCATTAGTTCCCAATTTAAGGTTAAACTCCATAGGAGTTTCGGCTGGTTTGCTGCCCATCAAACCAACTTCCGACAATAGATCAAGAACATATTTCCTTTGGGAAATGAAGATACCTTTTTTCGACCTTGCTACCTCTATACCAAGAAAATATTTAAGACTCCCCAAGTCTTTAAGTTCAAACTCTGTACCAAGAAATTCTTTCAATCTCAAAATTTCGCTCGAGTCATTTCCTGTTAATATTATATCGTCGACATAAACGATAAGGATGCAGTATTTACCCTCTTCCGAGTGCTTGTAGAACATGGTGTGGTCTGCCTGTCCTTGAATGTAATTTTTGCTAGTCATAGCTTTTGCAAATTGGCTGAACCACGCTCGTGGAGATTGTTTCAGCCCATACAAGGATTTCTTCAACTTACACACTTGGTCCTTGTTTTCTTCAAACCCGGGTGGGAAATACATGTACACCTCCTTATTTAATTCCTCGTCGAGAAAAGCATTTTTTACATCCAATTGAGTCAAGTGCCAATCAAGGTTGGCAGCAAGAGATAGCAGAACCCGAACGGTGTTTAGTTTGGCAACCGGTGCAAATGTCTCATTGTAGTCAAGACCATAAGTTTGGGTGAATCCCTCAGCCACAAGTCGAGCTTTGTATCGGTCAATACGGCCATCAGGTTTAAATATCGTAGTGAAAATCCATTTGCACCCTACGGTTTTTTTCCCTTTAGGTAGATCCGAGACTTCCCATGTTTCATTGTTTTTGAGGGCCTTCATTTCTTCCATCACGGCTTGTCTCCACTCAGCTGATTCAAGAGCCTCTTCTATATTTTTTGGAGATTTTACAGAATCAACATTAGTCACAAAAGCTTTGTAAGACTTAGATAATTTCCATAGGATACAAACCGAGAAATAGGATGTTGAGTGCAGCTCATTGTACCCTTTCGAACTGCAATTGGAAGATAAATGGATGGTGACGGAGGTGGGACTTCTGTTTCAAAACAGTCCTTGGTTGGAGATGTAATTGGCACTGCTGTATCAGTTTCAGGAGAACGATTCCGTCAGGAGTAAACCTGTATTTTTTGTTTTCCTTGATCAGGTGGCTGTTGTACTTCGGTGGAGGTATTGTTATAGGGAAGGACGGTGTTAAATTCTTGCTACGCAGGGGAAACAGCAACTAAATCTGGGATAGGTTTGTTTGTGATAGTAGTAGTAGGATCAGGAGGTATAATGAGGAGAGTATTAAGGGTCTCATCTTCATTAAAAGTCTCCCCCTGAAGATGAGATGCTGCAAAGTATAGTTCATTTTCAAAGAAGGTAACATCCAGAGACAAACATTCAAATAAATGTTGGTGAGTAACACTTATAGCCTTTTTGTGTAGGGGAATATCCAATGAAGATGCAGGTGTGGGCTCGAGGATCAAGTTTGGATTGATTTGGTTGATAGTTATGGGCAAAATCTTTACAGCCGAATATTTTGGCTGGAAGATTAGGAACATGAAATAGAGGGAAGGCCTTTAAAAGAGTATTTAAAGGTGTTTGGAAATTGAGGATCTTTGATGGCATTCGGTTTATGAGATAACAGGCAGTGAGGGCAGCTTCTCCCCACAAGTATTTTGGAACATTCATGGTGAACATTATGGCTCGAGCCACATCAAGGAGATGACGATTTTTTCTCTCAGAGATCCCATTTTGTTGAGGAGTGTCAGGACAAGAGCTTTGGTGTATAATGCCTTAGTCAGAAAGGTATGGACTTAAGACAGAGTTAAAGTATTCTCTCCCATTGTCAGTACAGAGGGTATGTACGGTAGAGTTGAATTGGGTTCGAATCATTGAGTGAAAATTTTGGAATACTTTGGGTGTTTCAGATTTCTCTTTGAGTAGATAGACCCAACAGACCCTAGTATGATCATCAATGAAGGTTATAAACCATCTAGCCCCTGTAATATTTTTCACTCGGCTGGCTCCCCATAGGTCACTGTGGATTAATGAAAAAGGTTGGGACTGAATATGTGGTTTTAATGGGTATGGCACACGGGTATGTTTAGATAATTGACAAATTTTACACTTCAAGGAATTAATACTTTATTTCGAAATAACAGCGAAAGATGTTTTTTCAAATACACAAAGTTTGGATGTCCTAACCTACGATGCCATAACATAATAGTGTCCTCTTTTGAAGTGGATAAAGCCAATCCCCCTTGTGTACTGTTTTTATTCCAAATATATAGTCCATCATCAACTTTAGCAATGCCAATCATCCTCCCCGATTTCTGTTCTTGTATCACACAATCAATTGCAGAAAATTCAGCAAGAACTTTTTCATCCTTAGTAAGTTTACTAATTGAAAGTAAATTACAGGACAAGTTTGGGACATGTAGGACTTTATCAAGAGAAAAACTCTCTGTCATTTGTACTTCTCCTATTCCAGCCATAGGTGAGTAAGAACCTCAGCTATGCGGATTCGAGATTTGTTATGACAAGGAATGTAGGTGTGAAACAACGTGGAGTCACCTGTCATGTGATCAGAGGCACCCGAATTGAGTATCCAAGGAGATTGATTATTAGATTCAAAAGCAATGTTGAGGGCAGTACCTTGAGTGGCTAGAGATCCATGAGTAGTGGGAGTACCAAGTATCTTATGGAGAGTCTCAAGCTGTGTTTTGGTTAAGCGAACATCAAGAACATCATCTGCAGTAGTGGAGGATAACATGGCAGTCTTATTATCCTTTTGGTTTTTTTCAGGATAGCCATGGAGTTTGAAGCATTTTTCTTTTGTATGACCAACACGATTGCAGTGACTACACCATGGTCTTATTGATCCAGAATCATTTCCAGCACGTTGTTTTTGTGGCTGTGGACCTTTGGAGATGAGAGCAGAGGATTCAATAGGACGGTTAGAAATCGGGGTCATAGGTTTAGGTTCCTTTGAATCTCCCATCATGACAAGACTCTTTTCTTCTGTTCTAACTTCTGCAAATGCTTCACCGATCATTGGGAGAGGTGATCTGCCCAGAATTCGGCCACGGACCTCATCTAACTCACGGTTCAATCCTGCTAAAAACTCATAAAGGCGTTCATTGTTGAGATAGGTCATAAACCTGTTGTGTTCTAAGCCTTCACCCCAATCTGCCTCATGGTACATATCCAGTTTTTGCCACAAAATTTTCAGATTGTTGTAGTAGTGAGTTACCTCGAGTGTTCCTTGTCGGATATCCTTTAACTTAAGCTTGATCTCAAATACTTGGGAGGCGTTTCCAAAATCTGAGTAGTTTTCTTTGACTGCATCCTACATGTCTTTTGCAGTTTTAAAAAAAAGATAGGTGCGGCTTATATGGCCTTCCATCGAATTGATTAGCCAAGCCATTACAATTGAATTGTTGAGTTCCCAAGTGGCATAAGTAGGATCAGCTATGGTTGGTCGTGGAATTTCTCCATTGATGTATCCTAAATTTGCCACGACCACGAATCACCATAAGAACTGATTGAGACCATTGCAGGAAGTTCTTCCCATTTAGCCAATGATTAGTGATTATAAGGGATGAATTAACTTCACCTTGAGTGATTCCCTGATTGATATTCTGAGTCATTTATGATGTCTCAGTTTCAGAGAAATTTTCACTGATATCACCCATTGGAGGACTAAATCGAAGGAATTTTTAGTAAGGGAAATTAGAGAAAAAAATAGGATCGAATGAATCCTAAAGCTCTGATGCCATGAAAAAACTCAGAGGAAAAATATTCTGTGTTTTTCTGCTGCTTTTGTTTACAGATTATAAAGAGAGGAATAATTATTTTAAAGGAAATAATTCCTAATTTCCTAAGAATCAGTAAATGAGATTAGTTTCTATTTACAAGGGAACTACTAGTAATAAGGTAAGGTTTCTATCCTTAATTATAGGGATTCCAACAAAAATCAAACAGTGAAACAAAGACAAACTATAGATTTTCAAATAAATACACCTAGAGACAATCAAATCCTTGTGAACAGGAAACTAAGAAAAACTGACATGATTGAAACTTATTGAACAATATTTCACCTGTACACTTGAAACAACTCGAGCAAGAGCTTTAACCATACCCTCCACGACATTTGTGTTCTTTGGATGCCTGAAAGAGCGCATTCATGAGATTACTCTTATTTTCCAAAAATTAACCAACTAGTGAAGAAGGGGCGGAGGGAAGAAACAAAAACAAACTTTGATATCTGAAATTGAGTAACAAATGACTAATTGAATTTTGAATTTAATCAAACCAACATATGCACTGACATGAGAAAAATTATAAAATTGGACATTAAGAATGATGTTTTGATCAAATTCACATCAAATTTTGGCTAATGGCACAACTGCAGCATTGGCCTCTTGAGACATGGACTGGGCAAAGGAATGCCACAACTTTGACCTAACTTCATAAAAGATACATCTACCATCCTGAGGATTAGTGGTGGCAGATAAGGACTGAGTCACCAATGACACGAAATTACAGTCCACGAAGAGTAGATTATGTTCAAAGCGCAAATAAATAAATAAAAGAAGAGGAAACAACATCAGCACTTAGCAGAGTTAAGAAACATGTATGCAACCAGACAGAGAAAAAAGGTGGATGGTACCAAGCTTACATATCAAAGTTTTGGAAAAGGATGCGTAATGTCCGTGCTTCCACACAAAAGCCCTGACAAATCCCATATATAAGTTTAGACAAATTTCAAATTTTAAACAATTTGTAAATAAATCATAAAGGAAAATATGGCACATCTAAGTTGTTGATTTTACTCTTAGGATCTCGAGAACAAGAATTCGATGCCATAATGGCAGATCAAGAAAAGTTAATTTGATCAGCATGCTAAGGAAAACCTGCATACCACAAGAACTGGCAGAATTAGGAGTGCAAATACACAAAGGTGAACTGAGTGAAAATAATGTTGAAAAAAGGGTCTTAATTTTATCATAAACAGAAGGTATTAAACCAAAATGAAATTTACAAAAACTTAATACTAAAGGGTATGATACTATTAGTACATTAACTTAGTTATAGAGCCTTTTTACTAGTTGCCCTAACTTCCACTACCCAGTTACTTAATCCTCAGCTCTGAAGAAATGCCAAAATTAACTTTCTCATCCACATTGAATCATTAGACTCTACTTAGCATTTCCCACCTATCTAAACTCTAGAACCACAGCCTGTTCCCCAGCACTTTCTAAATTGTTGACAAGTTTTACTTTTTACCTTTATTTTATCTACTACATCAGCATATAATTTCAAGAATGTAAAAAACCATAAATACAGCATACCTCACATTCCGTAATAAGAGATGAACTGTAAAGCTTGATAATATGAGCAACAGATCGTAAGACCAAGCGACGGAAATATGGCTCTCCAACTTCTCCTTCAAGCTGAAAGCACATTCACAAAAATAAAACTGAAGAATGCCCAAATAAATTCAAGAAAGCCCTTAAAAGGGGAAAAGCTCTAGTAGGCAAGAGATGGATTTTGTCACAAGAGACCAGAGAAGTTACCTCATAGTTGGTTCGGAGTGAAGTCATTAAAAGTGAACAAATTTGGTGCTGCAAGACCTGTTAAAGTACCACACAAACTTTACAACTATAAAAGTCTTACTAGCATGCTTAGACAAAATAAGAAGAATATTTTCAGTCAGATAATTCCGTTATTACCTGTTCATAAGGAACCAAAATCTTGAACATTGCCACGTAATTGGATAGGATGAACCTGCAAAACAAAAGCATTAAGTGCAAATGTCCAGAAGAGACTAGAAGTTAAAGCACATAAATATGAAGAGGCAGAGACAGATATCTCACTCAAGTATATCAAGTGCAAATGTCCGTTGAAGAGAGCTAACATGCAACCAACAAGCCTACAAGGCAGAACCAAAAAGCAATCCATATAAGAAGCTCTGTTCTAATTTGTCATTGTTATCAATGAAATGCAGTCAGTTCAAGGAATCATTAATAGAGTAAAAAATTCCTAAAACCCACTAGTAATCAATTCTAGAGAAGCAATCTGGTTATTAAAAAAAAAAACAATCTAACATTTTAAAATTAACACATACAGATCCACCTGCAGCAAGAGCTGTCAGGTCTTCAAGCAAACGAAGCCCTAGCTTCCCAGAACTAGTTGCGGTCTCCTTCATCAATGATGACTTTCTAGAAACAAAGTTGTTGTCCAACCTGTCAATGCATTGGTTAGTTTAGATGTTGACATGAACAAGAGTAAACCTTAGGCATTAAAAAAAAAACTACATAAAAAAATAAGAATCAAACAATATCTAGTTGGATGAGCATAGATACAAACAAAATGGTACTAATTGACATATGCACACCCACAAAGGATACCAGATATTAACAATTGCAGGACAAATATAAATATGGGAGAAGATAACAAAATGGTTTTGGTAAAGCATGAAATCCACAAAAACAACATACTCTGAATTATTCATACTGCGATTAACATCACCAGTAACTGAGCTTGTTCGAGATATGTAACTTCCAGAACCAAACTTTTCAGCTGGAAGAGACTCAACAAGGACAACATGTTCAAAAACCAAAGCTACCGCCTGCCTGAAGGTAGCAGCAGCAGTGCTGAAAATAAAAGGATTTTAGATGAAAAGGGAAAGTTAGTAAAAAATGAGGGAAGCATTGCTGCAAAATACAGAAGCCTATGAGGGGAAGGTTGCTAATGGAAACCTCTTGACCTATAGAACAACTTACTTCCGAACACTGTCAGAAGATCGATTGTTTTCAAGAAGTTGAAGACAAATGCCAAGAGCTTTAGCCATATTCTCCTGATAATTATGCAATAGACAAAACAGAACGTTAAGAAAACTGAACTTAATAATTAATTAATACAGCCATTTCTGAAGCCTCACAGCTTTCAATGATTCCAATGTGTAATTACTGTTTACATGCAAAACATTTATATTCTAAATTCATATTTATGTAGTTTATCTGGTGTTTCCAACTGCAATAAACGGATTCCTACTCAGGCTAGCCAATAGATACCTATGGGAAGTATACTCGATAAATTCCCAATAGAAACCTATGGGAAGTATGCTCAATATATTCTCACTACCAACATACCTTAAGATTATGCGCATAAATCCTATACAAGAATTAGTAATTCAATACAAATGCATCAAGTTATTGGCAAAATACTAAAAGTCTTGCTTATTCTTCAGTTAAGGAAATTTGTTTAACGAAATTCAGTCTGCCCATTTGCTGACTTCAGTTTAACCAGAACACATAGCATAAACCAGTCAGACAATGAAAACATGCGTGTAACCACAGTTCACCTCACTTTCAGGATGCAACCGTGACTGAAATATTATTAATATAGTCTGTAGAGTCTTTAATTGAACACTCTCATCTGGCATTTCAGCATGCTGCAAGAAGAGCAACACAAATGCAAGATTTCAGTGGAACAAATTAACCATCCATAACTAAGTTTATGTTGAACATATAGCACAAAACAAATACAAGCATAAACTTACATCTTTTAATGTAGGAAGTATCTCATTGAGAACTGATGGGGCCACCGCATCATGAGATATGAGCTTTTGTAGACATGAAAGGCCAATAACACTAAGCTTGACAGTTTTAACCTCACATGCCATCAAAAAAATCCGTACTATATCCTCATTAAGAGAAATTTCACTGGGACTTGACAATGTCCGAAGCTGCAAAACAGATAAGTTTCAAACTCAGCTGCTACCAGCTACAGTCAGACAAATCAGTGTAGCAAAACATCTCCTCTAATTCTACTATTTCCACGTTATGCATAGGATTTACAGAGTGCTTCATAGAATTTGATAACTACAGGGTAATATCAATTTCCAAAGTTAAAGTGCCACTAACAGCATTATCTCCAAAAGAAAACCCTTCATTCAACGTCTGAACTTAGCTTAATTTTACTTTCAAAAAGATGATAAAGAGTCTAGAATCTAACCAAAACTTGCATATCAAAACTTATGGGAACTTAGAGTCGAATTTCATGTTTCGAAACAAAACAAAAAGCTCCACGGAATCAAATTAAAGCGAAATTGTAATATTGTAATAACTAGTAAGTTTTCATTGCTTTTGTCTTCTAACCTTTTTCGCTTCTTCTGAGCAAACAAAAGACGCATTAAATAATCATTTCAAGCTTAAAACATCAGACTTGAAAATGTGACAAAATAAACTAACATATACAAGCAATTCTACTAAACAGCTGCATATAAATGTGAATTATGACCTTTAATATGGCGTGTTCAGCAGCGTCCTTGACGGCGGGGTGGCGGCGTCGTGCTTCGGCGGAGAGAGCGCGGAGATCGGATTCAAGAACAGCCATGAAAGCCATCTCCTCAGAGCGCTCTCTGTCTCTCTCTCTTTCTAATTCTTGAATATGAATGAATTGCTAACCACTCAAATTTTAACGATGATAGAAATATACAAATTAATTGATCGAAATCGAAGAGCTCGGTCGCAGAAAAAAATGAAGAAAGTGAGCTTTGTAGATCTTGTTGTTCGAGTGAGAGATCTGTTGAGGAATGAGACTGTTCTCGCACGTGCGAATGTCACGTGTGGGATTGTTGAAAGAGAGAATCTGTTTGCCCGAATTAAAGTAGAGCCCGCCCAAATTTTGGTTGGGTTTTTCCGGGCTTTGTCAACAAAATTTACAAGCCCAATTAACAATTTCACGTTAAAATTTTCTTGAAATAATAATAATAAGCTTTTTATTCAACTAGAATTGGCGGTGAGTGGAAATAAAAATATATTAAAAATAAATAAAATATAAAGATGGTTAAGAAATAAGTTGTTAGATTAATATGGATTCTTTTTTAAATGTTAAACTTTTTTAAAAAAATAAGTACAAATTGTTTTTTATATTGTTAGGATTCCAATTTCCAACTAAGAATCCAACATCTTACAAATAAACATAAAAATTATTTTAAATACGAAAATGTTTTTTGTAATTTTCTTAATTCACACCAACTCACTCCGAGCTTAAATAATAGTACAGATATATATTTTGTTAAAACATGCTTCATGTACTCTTTATATATTTAAAATTTAGTCTCTTTACTTTTATTTTTAGGAATTTAGTCTCTTCATTTTTCAAATCTAAAATTCAAATTCAATTATTAATGCCGTTAAAATTATTTTATTAGATTTGTTGGTGTGACATTTGAAATAATAAAATGCTCACCTAGTAGCCGCGTAATAAAAGAAGTAGTGTTGTAATGGACTTTAATTTAAGAGAATAAATTTAATTTTTTAAATCTAAAAAGTTGAGGGACTAAATTATAAATGTTTGAAGAGTACAGAGACTTGGAGCAATTTTAACCATTTTCTTTTCTTATGTGAATTAAGAAGAAGGCGAAAATGAAGTTCCCCACTGGTAGGGCTCAACGAGGAGACCCTGTAGTTAAAATGATTTGAACAGGTTAGGAAGTTTGTATAGAAACATGTATGGAAGGAAGGCCACGTTTATAAATGTTCAATTAAAGCCAAATAAAAATTGCCCAAAGTTTTAACATTGTCTAACCAGGCATCCATGTTCAAAAAGCATTCATCAACGTTGAACTGCCTCAGTGCAAAAAGCAACAGATGACTGAGAAAATTAGGGTGAGTATTTAAAACCAAAGAAAATTGCTCAAAGTCTATACATTCTCTAACCATCCATGGACATTGAAACAACTTGGATTAATGTTTAAAGCCAAAAGGTCTCAACATTCCCTAACCATCCATGTTCAAGCTATGCTTGAGTGTTTGCTATGGACATTCAACTGACTCACCTCAAAAGCAAGAGAATACTGGTAGCCATGGGGATATATTAACCTTTCAGCATACTTGTTAAAAAATATGAGATCAAAGTCTCACAACTGAAATCATGGGCACACTGTTACAGAGCCCCCAGATTTCATTGAGGAGAGCTTTTCTGCAAACTCCTGATATCTCCCTGGGAGTTTCATCTATTCTTTGTAAGTTCCCTTCGTTCAGCCTTAGCAATCAATAAGAAGAACAGGTTTCCTGAAGCAGCACTATCCCATATTGACTAAGAAAGAGAAGGGGCCACGAGCGGGACTTAATAAATATGAGGCACCTAGCTAACTTGCAACATACTTACCTGGACGGGGTCGATGGGTGATCTGCAAGGCCCATGGCCTGGGTTAGCGACCTCCATTGCACCTGGGAGGGGCGCTCGCCTAAGGTCTCCTCAAGTAGGAGAGCCTACGTCATAATTTGTGGTAGTGGGGGCCTGCGTTCGCGCGGCCCCTGTCCAATGTTAGTTAAAGCATTTTGTTGAATGGGTTATTTTTTGGGCTTAATGACTCGGCCCTAAGGGTGTCATCTAAATGAAACACTAGTCTACCAAGACAAATACTTCTACATAATTTGATGTAGAAGTACCAAATAAAACACAGTTGTATCAAATGCAGAAGTTTGGATGTACAAATATAAAGTATGTTTCTATCAAATAGGGATTTTGGGAAGATATGAATATACGTGCAGATTATTGAAGTCACACAATAAGTATGATTAGTGTGTACAAATTTGATGCATATATGAATTATTAGATGTAAATACACGAATTATTGAAAATAAACAGTTCAATTTTTTTTTTTGAAAGCCTTTGGACTAATTTTTGTTTGAATAAATTTTGGGGTACAATAAGTTATATCTTCTTTAAAATAACTTATTAAGCAAATTTAAAAGATGATTATATGTTTAGGTTTTTATGTTCTATTTAATTTATTCATTTCTCTACTTTTAATTACAAAATAACAAATATAATCACATATTGAAGTGTCGTAAAATCAAATATATTTTTCTTACTTCATAAAAGTTTATATTTTTAAATTTAAATTTGATTTATTTATATATTAAATTTGATATAAATTCATTAAATTATTTTATGCAAAATTATTGATTACCATTAATTAAAAGTTACTAATGGAAAAATATTTAAAATTTAAAATTTAAAATATAAAGAAAATGAATTATTTCAAAGTTAATATTATAATTAAAATTTAAATATTAGCAAGTATTTGCGTAAAAAATATTAAAAAAAACAAAAAGGGTAAAAGTAGTAATACTATAGAGGTCCTCAGATTAGAAGTCAAATTGCATTTTATTTTCTCTAATAAAAAAGGGAAATTAGCCCCAATACATTAAATCAAAGAGTAAATTAGTCCTTTCTATTAAAAAATTTATCTATTTGTATTGTTAAAAACTGGCGGAGCTGATAGATAACGAAAAAGTGACACGTGACATGCCACATGTACATTATGTTGATATACAATTATCTGTTTTTAACAGTGGAATTTGATGAAATTTTTAATAGAAAAAACAATTTACTTTTTTATCTAATGTATAGGAACTAATTTGCCCATGTTTTTAGTAGAATGGACAAAATGCAATCTGACTCCTAATATAAGAGTCTTCATGATACTTTTACCAAATAAAAAAGTAAAAAAGAAGACAAAAAAATATAATTATTTTCATGAGCTCAGGTTTGAGTCTCATTCCATGTAAGTCATGTGTAAGTTCTTAGTCTATATTTATTCTCGTTTATGGCTCACCATATGTGGACCTTGTATAGTTTTATTCCAGATAGGTTTGGATATATTTTAGTTATCAGTCTAATAATGCTTTATAATGATTAATTTTGGTTATAGTTATTCAAATGTATTTTTTGTAATTGTGATTGTGTTTGTACAAGTAACTTTGTAAAAACACTCACATAAATTAATTGAAAAATACATTATGTTTAAAATATAATTATATTTGAAAATATAATTTACAATTTAATTCAATAATAATTAAAATATTTTTGTAACTAATTAAATTTTATTTATTTTAAATTGAAATTAATGAATGTAAATTTAAAGATAACAAAATAAATAGAATCATAATTAATAATGGACAAAATCGTGATTTTACTTAAAATTCATTTAATAAATAAACCTTAAGTTAATGGATATTTTTATCAAACCTTAAAGTAGGGAAAGAGTATTTTTCAAACCGTAAACTATTATTTTTCAAACCACTACTTTACCATAGAAACCCTAGTTGCTAGCTTTACCATTGCCGCCATGCAAGAAGGAAGAGGGAGAGAACATTAAGATTCTAGCAAAGATGCCACAACTGGCTTGAACAGCATGTGTACTTTCAGTGGAGGCAATGCCAATGTGAAGCCTAAAAAAGACGTTAGAATCACTACAGCAATGGTAAAAACTCCGACGGTGGAGGAGCCAAAGCCGAAAAATAGCCTTGGTATATTGACCATGACAACCACCAAGAGAAGACTTAGTGCAATGACACTAACGACCATCAAGGTTCAGATTAAGGAAACCCTAGAGAGATGTCGATGTTGCAACAGTAAAAGATAAAAGACTTCACAGAACAAGGGGAAAAGGAAAACAATCCATCATAAAAGAGGTCTTACTAGATGTCACAAGGATGAATAACAACAAAACGAGAGAATGCATAGAGCTCCAAGGCTCTACCTCTCACCGATAGACTGATAACCAAAATAGGAGTTGAACATAAGGCTGCTTTGAGTTGTTTAAAAGCAGAAGTAGCTTGGTCGTTCCAATTCCAAACGTCTTTCTTAAGCAGGTTTGTCAAAGGCATGGCCATTATGCCATAGTGCCTTTATAAACCTTCTGTAATATTCAGAAAGCCCAAAAATCCCCTCAACTCTTTAATGGAAGTAGGGAGAGACCAGTTGGCTACACATTCCACCTTAGACCTATCCATAGAAATAGTCTATTTGGAGATAATATGCCCTAGGTACTCTACTTGATTAGTACTAAAACAACACTTACTCATTTTATAAAGAGTTGGTGTTGCCTAAAAAGCATAAAGACCTCTCTAAGATGTGTCAATTGCTCAAACCAAGTGGTAGGATACACCAATATATCATCAAAGAATACCAGAACTGTTCTCCTGAGTAGTGGCTTAAATATGATGTTCATCAACCCTTGAAAAGTAGGGGGTGCATTAGTAAGCCCAAAGGGCATCGCCAAAAACTCATAATGGCCTTCATGAGTTTTGAAGGATATTTTTGGAATGTCAACTTCATTCATTCTAATCTAGCGATAACCAGATCTTAAATCCAGCTTAGAGAACACCTTAGCTTGTCCCAGTTCATCTAGTAGTTCCTCATTTGAGCTGTCTATAATCTACACAGAGCCTCCAACTGTCATTTTTTTTCTTTACCATTATCATGGGAAGGCAAAAGAACTACAATTGTCCTTAATTATGCCAACTTCAAGTATCTCTCTGATTAGTTTTTCTAATTATGATTTTTGGGCCATAGGATATTTGTAGAGTCTAATTCTAACAACTGCACCTTCATATTTGAGAGGAATTATCTGATTTTGGAGCCTGGAGGGGGTGAGCTAGTAGCAATCTTGAAAAGATCACCAAATTTCTTGAGAAGTAATTGTAATTCCTCAGGTGTGTCTCTAGAAGAAACTGTTGTCAAGGTTACTTGGTCAGCTCCAGTCATAAGCAAGGCACAAAGATCCATCTCCCTACCAATCGTTAACAAGCATTTAACTGACTGTCATTGCTTCATTACTTCAATACTTCCTGGTATAATACATTGAATAATGCTATGAACTCCCTTAGAAGAAAATTTATGGTCATAGAACCAAAATTCCAATTAATTAATCTTAGGGGAAGCAACCATTGTATTCCTAGAACCACATCACACACTTTAAAAGGTAAAACCATGAAATAGACAATAAAGTTGACCCCTTAAACCATCCATTCTACACTTTTACATGTTCCTTTGGTAAAAAGTTGCATTCCATCAACTATAATGACTTTCAGCTGCTGTTGCTGCCAAACAGGTAAATGCAGTCTAGTTACCAGCCGTGAATCTAGGAAGTTATGAGTACTCATTGATTATACTAAGAAAATGGCCTTAGTTTCACCCAACATTGCCTCAAATAACATAGTATAAGGACCTTGAGACCCTTTAATCGCATGTAAAAATAGTACTGGAGTTTATGGTTGATCTTCTTCCCAAACAGGGTCATCAAGCTTGTTTGAGCACTCTTAAAACTCCCCCACTTCTCCCTCACAAGGTAAGTCTAATAGCATTCGGTATAATTGGCTTTTGACACACTTGTGACTAGTGTGATATTTGGCTCCATACCATAACAGAGCTATTTTTTGCTTCCTCTTGGCCATAAGTGATGGACTCAACCCTTTTGTGGATCATTTGGATGCTACAAGACCACTTGATGATGAATTACTAGATAGCATAGACTGAGTAGAAATTGCTGATTTAGAGGCAACGGAAAAAGGTAGTTGAGGACTAAATCGGGACAAAAAGTTATTGCGAGCCAAAAATCCCTTCTTAGGAGAGACTCCTATAATGGTTTCAACCTATCTAGCAATATGATATCCTCCTACCAATGTTTGGGGCATAAAAAGTTGTAAATATTGACTTATCTCTAGCTTTAAATTACTAACAAATATGTTAAGAGTATAAGATTCAGGTAACTGAAGGTGGTTCATGTAATGGCCTAAATTCAAGGTTATCGGAACAGTAATTTTGTAACCACAAATCTGATTTAAAAATAAATTTATTTTAATATTTTTGCATGAATATTGATATGGTAGGAAAATCGTACGAAAATATAGATAGAAAAATTTTACCGATTTAGTGGTTAGTTAGAAAAATGAAAATTATTGAAGAAATTGGGTAAAAACAAGGTACCGAGACCTCGATGTCTTAAAAATGAGTCAAAAATATTTTTATAAATATTTATGAAATGTTAGTAATATGGTATTAAAATTTCGTTAGAAAATTTTAATGTTTGGGTAGTCAATTAAGTGAAAAGACTAAATTGAAAATAGTGTAAAAGTTACTAGAAGGATTAAATAGCTCAATTGTTAAATGAGGAGAGACATAAATTGAAAATAAGCCCAAAAGGAGATATTTTGGGCGGCATAAGCTGAGAAAAATAAGGAGAATTGGTGAAATAAGGGTAAAATGGGAAAATAACAAATTTTACTAACATTAAAATGGGACAAAATTGGAATATCTAGAATTCTCTTTATTTTTCTGCATTCTCATCAGCCAAAAACATCCTAAGGGTTTATTCAAGCTGGTTTTTCATAATTTTTGCACCAAGTGAGTTAATCCTTGCCTTTTTCTTGTAATTTTTGTGCTTCTAAGAGTTTTACAACCAGGTCCTATTATTAAATTCATTAGTTTTTGATTTTATGAATGAAATTGAAAGTTGCTATGAATATGTGCTGGAACTTTATGATGAAATAGCATGAAATTGAAGCTTTAATTTGTTTATGAGATGATTTTATTAGGTAATTTCAAAAGAAATTGATTTGTAGGACCTAATTGTGAAAATGTTTGGAATTAAAGTCTAGTGCTAAAATTCTGATTTCCAAAGGTTAGAAAGTAGTTTAAAGTGATGGGATAAAGTGTTAACTGAGAAAAATCAGCTCAATTGATAGGTTAATTGAGCAGGGATGAAATTATCATTTATTGAAAGCTTAGGGGAAAAATGGTAATTAACATCATGCACTAAAACAGTTTTGGACAGCAACAGTAGTCTAACTTTGAAAAATCACCAAAAATTGTATAGGTCAAATTAGAGAATTAATAAAATATAAAATTAAATATTATTGAGTCTAGTTTCTTATAAAAGAAACGTTGTAAGCAATGGAATTGTAAATCATGAGATATAATAGATTTTGTGAGACAATGTCAGAATGAATTCGGGTTCCCCTATTCTGACTTTGGAAAATCATAAAAAATTGGATAAAAATAATTAGGGGCTTAAATTTATATTTTTAAAATATTTAATGAGCCTATTTTCAAAATAAACAAACAAGAACATCATCCGAATTTTGTACAATGAGATAATTAATTTTTAGTGAAAAGGGGTCGGAACTGTTGAATAGTGAAATAGGAGAAACTTTAAAGAATAAACTGTACTTATTGGCTAAACCAAAAATTATGAAAATTTTATGGTAAGAAGATATGTAAGTCTAGTTTTGGGGAAAATTATCGGATCTTAATTTGGAGTTTTGTAGCTCAAGATATAAATAATTTAGTGACTATGACTCAATGAGACAGCTTTGAATGCACTATAAATAATAACAGAATTATAGAGAATGTTACATATGAACATGAAATGTATTAGATTGATGATTAAATTTATTTATTTAGATCCAGAAAATTCAAATACGAAGCTAGATCGAGGAAAATAAAAAGTTCGGGATTAGTAGATTTTTGTTTACGAACAAGTATCGAGGTAAGTTCGTGTAACTTGAATTATATTCTTAAATGCTTGAAATGTTTGTTATTGATGTGAATATGATTTGAATGTTCATTGTATGAAAATTGATGAAACATTGATATATTTGATAAAAAGGGAAAGAAATCCCGGTTGAATGGAAGGAAAATTCGATGGATCTCTGAAAAGGAATTGACGGTAAAAAGGATCTAGCCCGGATGGGTGATCCTATCCTGATATAGCCCTCCCGAATAATATGTGGAAAATGGATTTAGCTCGGACGGGTAATCTGAATTAGGGTCTGAATTTAGCCTGGACTGGTAATTCAGATCCAAGCTCATTAGAGTAATTGTCATTACAGGGGATTTAGCCTGGACTGGTAATCCCGACAATACTCTATGAGTTTATATTATAGGGGATTTAGCCTGGACTGGTAATCCCGCTGTAAGGATGAGGTTCGCGGGAGTGTGCTCTCTGAAATATATGAATTGACGGACCCGGATTTGTACACTAAAGTGTACCCCTGAAAATCCATCAAAATTCCGAGAAATTCAACGAGATAAATATGGAAAAATAACAAGGAAATGGAAATCATGGTATTGATGAGCTCATCAATCATGGTATATATTATTGATACATGGAAATTATTGGACTAATTTGAATGTTGAGTTTGTGCATGATAGGGGGATAATGTATTGAATGGGTGTATGAATGTTTATTGCATTGTATTGAAAATATTAGGTAAGTATAATGCTTGTTACATGAACTTACTAAGCACAAAGTGCTTACCCTGTTTCTTTTTCCCCTGTTTTGTAGTGTTAAGAGCTCGGAGGTCGGATTCGGTCAGATACGTATCACACTATCAATCTCAAGATCTCGATATATAAGGAAACTTTATTTTGGAAATCAATGGCATGTTTAAGCTAGTAAAGTAAATGTTAATGTGAAATGAATATATGGTTAGCCATTGGTATGGCTAACAAATTTTGGTTTTGGTATGTGATGATGTTATCTTATGAATATGTTAAATCTATCTTGAAAATATGTTGAATGGATTGGTTGTGTTGGATTGGTCTCGGTTAAAAATTGCAAGGAAGATTAGATATTTATAAAGGGGTTATATTGAGTTCAATAAAAAAAACTTTGAGATTTTGCGAAAAATTTCTTATGGTTTTGATTTAATCTCGGTTTGGTCCCGATGTATGTTTTGGGCTTCGGAGGCCCATCCAAGGGACGTCATGATATGTTTCAATAAATGAATAGTATTTAACTCGTAACAACAAAAAATTAATTCGGTAAAATCTAGTAATGCCTCATACCCTATTTCAGCGATGAATACGGGTAGGGGGTATTACAGTTCAAGAGGCTTACAATTTGATTATGGTAGTTTTCCATCGAGCCATATTGCTTCAAGGTTACTAGTTCAACCATTGAATCTTTGAAAAGGTTCGATCCATAACACTCATTCAAACTGTGAGCATAGCAAGCCTAATCCAGTAAGTGGAGACCCCCATATTTTTGGGCATAAAAATGATTCTAGTCCAGTGCTCGCCCCTCTAGGTGGAGCATCACCGTGCGTACCTTGTCACACTCAGGTACCCCTTCAGCTGTAAAATATTGCTCAAGCTTTGCCTACCAGCCACTGAAATTAGAACAGTTAAAGTAAGGGCAGTCTAACCTGTAGGAACACTCTTGGAAGGATCATTGTCGAGGTAAACCCGTGATATTCGGCCCCAAAAATGGTTGGGAAATTTTCTAGTGATCCTTAATTGGAAAACCTGGAGGCAGACCACCTAAAACTCTTTTCCCTTTATCCTGCACAATAACCCTCGAGCTTGAGGAAATGGTATTTCCCAAATATTGTTCAAATAAAGAGTGTAGCTCCAAACAAAACTCATCCTTAAATTCTTGAAGACAAACCTCTATTTTTTCATCCTACTTAGCATCCAACTAAGACACCTCACCCTGCAGTTTTCCCATTTCTTGCTGTAAAACACTCACCTCCTTTTGCAATAGCTTAGTAACCCCTTCCCTAGCCATGGAGAACCGTTGAAGCTCTGATACCTTTGATGAGAGAGAAATTAGAAGAAGTTAGGAAATAGAAAACAGAGAGAAGGAGAATAATTAATTGAAGAAATAAATTTAGTGCTTAACAAAATTCTAAAATTCTTTTCATAACTGCCCTTACCCACTTACAACATGATATATAGGAAAAAAAACAAAATAAATTACTGTTTACAAATTAGCTATAGTTACAGTACAACTAACTGTACCTGTAAAACCTCTAAACGCTCCGTTTTCGTTAAACCTTTATGCATATTGTTTCATTAAAACCTTTAAACACTTCATTTCACTACTGGCCCTTTGTTTTTTACTTCAATTTCGACCCATGACAACATGTCATTAATAGATAATACTATTCATATGCCACATCTACTAGGAAGTATAATTTGAATAATTAAATAACTTTTGAGACTTAACTTAAACAACTTCATTCAGTAAATTAACATTTAAAACCCCAATGATGAACCCACCACCAATTCGTTGAATCTTATGTGGACATTCAACGTTAACATATGCAAGAAGTTCATATATATAAATATATTTGAGACAAATGATAATACTAGTATGAAGGCCAATGTGAATGTGAAAATAGAATGTCAGTAATGACAATATATCGCAAAGAAAAGAGAAATAAAAATAAAGAACACATACATTTTTATGTGGAAACCCTTTCGAAAAAAAAACCACGAGTAGAAAAGAAGAAAATTCACTATGTTAAATTTGAATGATTACAATAGGAGTTTCAACTACATCTATTTATAGGTTGAAAAAACCTAATTCTAATCAAAGTCAAATATATTATGCTAATAAATGCTAAATATATTATACTCATAAATACCAAATCTTCTAGAAAGAATATATATTTTATTTAACTTGACTTGCAAGCAATCTCTTAGAATTTGGGTTACACAACTCTAACAATCTCTACCTTGCCACGAATTCTCAATGAACAAGTTTTTCACCTCTTCCATAAAACCCTTTAAGGGTTTAACTTCAACAATGAACATCAACCAAGTCTAAGCAATGTTCAAACTTGGTTATAGAAAGTGACTTAGTCATTATATCTGTAGGATTTTCATGAGTACTAATTTTGCTCACAACAATATCACCACGAGTAATAATATCATGAATAAAATGATACCGAACATCAATGTGTTTTATTCTGTTATGAAACATTTGATCTTTTGTAAGGAAGACGACACTCTGACAGTCACAAAATACTGTACTGATTTAAAAGTCTTCATTGAGTTCACTAAAGAGTCTCCCTTCAACCAAATAGCTTCTTTACAAGCCTCAGTAATCACTATGTACTCAGCTTCAGTAAGCTCTGTAAAAAGTGGGGGAATGATTCAGTGTAAAAGAGATACGAAAATAGAGTGTGAATGACTGAGATTACAAAGATTTTCTTTTTTTCGAAGGTGAATCGGGACTTTTTTTAATTTTTTTCTATTCTTTCTATTTTATTTTATTTTTTTATTTATAATAAAAAGGGAAAAAAGGAGAAAGGATCTTACCTGGTGCCGTCATGGTGTCCCCTCTCCGTCGCAATCAGAGGCCGGGGTGCCGTCGGAGGCCAAGGGACGACCTAGTGGTGGCGGTGCAAAAAAAAAAGGGTTCAAAAACCCTAAAAAGTTCTTACAGAAAAAGAAAGAATTGGAAACTTTCTTTTAGTTTTAATTTTGTTTCTTTTAAATTTTAAAAGCAAATATGAAATGGTGCCGTTTGGGGAAATGGGGGTCCGCCCGTCAGACCTTAAATGGTCTATTTCGCATTCGGTCCCCCTATTCTAGCAGTGCGTTTAAATTAAATTTCTGATTTCTTTTAAATTTTCCCGCATGTTTTATTTTTGTTCCATTTTGGCCCATCGCTGCGCAGCGTTTTGGGAAGACGGGAATAATTTCCCTTTTGGTCCCCCACTATTATGCGCGCATTTAAGTTGGTCCTACCTTCCAATTTATTTCAAATCTGCCCCACTTTTTTGTCTTTAAGCTCAATTTAATCCATTTTTAAGAAAAAACTATTATTTTATTTAATTATTTTTTCTTAAAAAACATTATTATTATATTATGCATTATAGTTATCATTATATATTTTCTATACATTCACATTCACGTATTTTACACATATGCATATTTAATATATATATATATATATATATAATTTGAGTTTTTTTACATGCATACATATATTTCTCTCGCACATTTTTTATATAGTTTTTTATTTTAACTTTCACATGCCTTATATTTTATACATACTTACCCAAATTTTATTATATATATATATATATATACATAAATTTGTATTTTTATTTTGTTGATTTTCACATGTACATATTTTTATATTTTTATCCTATTTTCATAAATTTCGCATACATATATATACATGCATATTTTCTTAGGAATTATAATAGGTTTTGTTTTGTTTTATATATTTCATTTATTTTTTATTTTATATACGTATACTTATATATACTGCTTTTAATATATGCTTATACACGTTTTCAAAATTTATTTATGTCTCATACTTATATTTTGAAAATATATATATATATATTTTAAATTAAAGTATCTCAGATCATATTGTATATTAACTTTTTAACATACCCTTTTGAAAATATATTTTGGTTTTAACCATTCATCAAAGTTATTTTCTTGCTTTAAAGGTTTTTTTTTGAATAAAAGCATTATTGGAAGTTTGAGATTTTCGAGGGAAATTGAGCCCTAACGTATTGGGTTCTGATTTTCTTTGTCAATCTTAAATGACCGAGAATATTCTTTATTCAAAATGCATGAGCATAAAAATCATTTTTGGGAACGTAACTTGTCGTGCCCTAACGTATTGGGTGTGGCCTGTTACTTTCTCGAAATGAAGATTTTCGTATAAAATAAGAGTGATATTCAAAGTTCGGGGATTATGAGAAATTGTACCCTAACGTATTGGGACTCGATTTCTTTACATGACTTGAACAATTGGTTATCCTTTTGCAAATTTCATCATTCAAGCTTATTTTAAATATTTTTTTTCAAATTTTCGACACCAAGACCTTAAATAATCAATTTGGTACCGATTTTGGGCGTCACGAGGGTGCTAATCCTTCCTTGTGCGTAACTGACTCCCGAACTCATTTTCTCAAATTTCGTAGGCCAAAATCATTTTTAAGGTGACCCGATCACACCTTAATCAAGGATCGGTGGCGACTCCCATTTTTCGTTTTTAAAGTTGACAACTAAATTTTTGTTTTCAAAAAACGGTTTCGACATTAACTATACTTGTTAAGTTTTACTAAAAATTCTATCAATCACGTATTTAGAACACAAATGTATATTTAAAATAAGATACAATAAATAGTGAAATATATAGTTTAAAATTAATTAATAATAATAGCATATGAAATATATACAATATTAAAATAAAAATAGATTAAATTGTAAGTAAAATTAAATTTAAACATATAAATACATTAAATTAAGAATATTAAATGAATACAATTGTCTATCATAGTGTTGCCATCACTAATTTCAAGTTAAATTGCAACATCAACTCAATCAACAATATTATTAATATATACAGATAATAAAAATGCATAATAAAATTAAAATGTAAAAAATAAAATAAAATTTTAATTGAATGATAAATGTAAGGTTTTACTAATATAATTGATGTGGATTCAAATTCTAATTATATTCTAATTTATTTATTTATTAATTAAAAAATTAAAATTAATTTGTAGTAATTATATTTTTAAACACCTTAATTAAAATAACAGATTTTTTAAAATTTAAACCAAGTATATTCTTTTCCGCCAAATTGAATAATTCCCTGTCCCTTAGGTTAGCCAGCCTATCCATATTTTACTTCCCACCATAATGTAGGGCAGTTTAGTCATTTCAGTAAGCTCACAAAAGAAAGGCTTTTTATATTACCGTTGCGACCGTACAATTTCACCGTCACTGACACATCTCGAATTCTCTCTCTCTCTCTCTCTCTCTTTTTTCTTTCTTTTTCCGATATTTTCCCTATATCGGAAAAAAAAAACCTCACCCTCCAAAACCTTTGGTTGACCGGAGGAACCTCCAATTCTTCACAGCACAGCCATGGGAGTACCGACGTTTTACAGGTGGCTTGCGGATCGGTACCCGCAATCAATCGTCGACGTAATCGAGGAAGAACCGAGAGAAGACGCAGATGGAAATCAAATACCAGTTGATGTCTCTAAACCTAACCCTAACGGCCTCGAATTCGATAATCTTTATCTCGATATGAATGGAATCATTCACCCTTGTTTTCACCCCGAGGGCAAGGTAATTTTTCTTTTTGGAAATGAAAGACCTTCAGAATTTCTTTTTGTTTGGGTTATTTGTTTTTTCTTAATTTTATTTTGAGTTGATTTTAGAATTTTTTGTCGCTGTTAGGGATGTAATTATGATGATTAATTTGCGAACTGTCTGGAAATGTGTTTTTACTTAAGATGTAGTTTAGTAAATGTAATTGGGAAATATATGTTGCTTAGGAAGGGTATTATGGTGCTAGAATTAGCTTTTGCGGAGGAGAAGGTTTTAGGTAGGGTCTATTTGCAATCTGTATATAAATACAGTTTTGATTGAAAGCAAGTTTTAGGGTAACCAAGTGGTGGATTGGATATTATTATGGTGAGGAAGTTGTAGTATGTTTTCCTTTCTTAGTATGATCTTGATTACCATGCATCGAGAAGTATTGTCCTTGATGACTGGTGCATCAACATTTTTCCTTTTTTGTGTTCCGTAAGTTGGTATATTGGTTTTTATTTCTGCCTTGGCCTTGATCTTTTACTGGATATCACTCATCGCGATGTTTTATTTATTACAGCCTGCACCTGCCACTTATGACGATGTATTTAAATCAATCTTTGACTATATTGACCATCTCTTCTCATTGGTTCGTCCTAGAAAGCTACTCTATATGGCAATTGGTAGGCTTTATTCCATGTTTATTCAATTTTCTTTCTTCTTTTAATTGTTTCTTTAATTCATTTTGTATATATAATATTTGTAGATGGTGTTGCCCCTAGAGCTAAGATGAATCAGCAACGAACTCGACGTTTTAGAGCGGCAAAAGATGCTGCTGAGGCAGTAAGTCTTTGAATTATTTAGTGGATTCTAATGATCAGATTAGTTGATTTATCTTTTGGTTGTTTATGTCATGTTAGGCAGCTGAAGAGGAGAGATTGAGGAAAGAGTTTGAGGCTGAGGGCAATGCTTTGTCCCCCAAGGAAAAACCTGAAACATGTGACTCAAACGTTATTACTCCTGGCACTTCATTTATGGCTGTGTTGTCTGTAGCTCTTCAGTATTATATACAATCTAGGTTGAATCACAATCCTGGCTGGCGGAATACAAAGGTGCGAAGGACATTATCCTTTGGCTTCAAAGATTGGATGATTCCTTGCAAAATGGATAATCCTTTCTGTATAATTTTCCCATATACTTTTGGCTTTCAGGATACTTTGTCTCTCTAAATTTATTTATGGGGCTGCATTGGGTGATTATTTGAAGGTTATTCTTTCTGATGCAAATGTTCCTGGTGAGGGAGAATACAAGATTATGTCATACATTCGTTTACAACGTAACCTTCCTGGCTTCAATCCAAACACGCGACACTGTCTGTATGGTCTGGTGAGAGTCAACTCCATAACTAGCCCTTCACACTATGCTACTTCTGATTCATTTATGGCTCTCTCATAGATGTTTTAATTGTAGTGCTAAATTAATTTGTCATGATCAGGATGCAGATTTGATCATGTTGTCCTTAGCTACACATGAGGTTCACTTTTCAATTTTAAGAGAGGTCGGTGCCTCTTTATCTTAATTTTAAATCTTATTCTTAGTTTCAAACAATTTATTCCTAATGGTTGTTTTTATTATTATTCATTTTCCATTGCTGTGTAGGTGATTGCTCTTCCTGGACAACAGGACAAGTGCTTTCTCTGTGGTCAAGTAGGTCATTTGGCAGCAGAGTGTCGTGGTAAGCCAGATGATGAAACCGGAGAATGGAATGCTGTGGATGATACACCTATACACAAGAAGAAATATCAGGTACAGAAGTAACTCAATCTCCATTTAAGTGATACAACACAAGCACAATTGTTCTTTCCTCTTTTTCTTGCTTGGTTTATACTGTGCTGATTTGGCTAATTGTATGGACAGTTTCTTAACATATGGATGTTGCGAGAATATTTGGAATATGATTTAGAGATCCCCAACCCTCCATTTGAGATAAACTTTGAAAGAATAGTGGATGATTTTGTTTTCATATGTTTCTTTGTTGGCAATGATTTCCTTCCCCATATGCCAACATTAGAAATCAGGGAGGTATATGATTGCCTTAGTTTCTGTGCCTGGTTTTTCTTTATTCTATTAAATTATTAATCAAAGCATAAGTAATTTTCTGTTTCAGGGTGCTATAAATCTTTTGATGCAAGTGTATAAAAGGGAATTTGCAGCCATGGGTGGTTATCTTACTGATGCTGGTGAGGTAATTTTTCCCTATTTTTTTTATGTATCTGTTGAGTCTTTGTCATAAAGTTCACTATGAACTATAACAGATAAAAGTGCATCAATGGAATATCTAGTTATCAACTGGAGCTTTATTTCTTTATAGTAAAGATCAGTAGAGTGAAGAACTCACTATTCTTTGAAATGAAGCGTTTGTGGGAGACTAATAATTTCCATTTTTACCTATCAAACATCAAATTTAGTGATTATCTCATCAGGAGTTGGGAATGGATTTCATCTCCAGTTCAAGTCAAATAGATATTTATTATACATTTTCTGTCTTCTCTTTTTGGTAGGTGGGATGGGTTGTTGTGCGTGGATACCAGTATACATTCATAAAACCAGTACACATTTCTTTAACCATTGACCATCTCAAAATTCCCAAATCTAGAAAAATTTACCTTTTTAACTTTTTCTCTTCCCAAAATTATTTAGATTCCTAATCAATGGCTAGATGCTATATTGCTGTTATCATGAGATTTTCTGCTGAAGAACAACAGATCAAAGTTAACCAATTAACGATGGGTGCATATTTGTTGACATTCTAGAAAGGAACTGAGATAGAGTACAGGCTGACTTAATGAAGTGGGTCCTCCTTGTTAACGACTTAATTCATTTATCATGAGAAAATAGTGTGTTGCATAAGATCAGAAGAAATTGTTGTTATTTTTAATTTCTTGTCCAGATCAGGCTACAACTGTTCTTTCTCATGGTTGCTGATATCATCCCCCCCCCCCTCGTTTTTTTTTTGCAAGCACAGGTTTTGTTAGATAGAGTGGAGTATTTTATTCAATCTGTTTCTGTTCATGAAGACCAAATCTTTCAGAAGAGGGCTCGTATACAGCAGGTGAGTTACATCTTCTGTTCTTTGATGCATATGTGTATCTCCTATCCAGTTGAAAACCAGGACATGAAATTTGGATGATTATATTATATTTTGATGTTTTTTTTTTTGACTGATGTGATGCTATATAAGTTGGGTGATTTCAGTAATATCTTTTAGAGCTAGGTTGCTTTTCTCTTGGAGCAATGTGTTACATTAATTAAAAAAAAAGTATTGTATTTATCTTCTATTGATTTCTGTGAAGTAGGCTTAGCTGGAAAAATAATTGCTCACTTAAGGGGGGACCAATCTTGGCCATTTTTTTAAAGAATCTTTTGTTCCTTCCAAGCAACTACAAACATGTATGCAGAAATATGTGTAAATGTTCAAATTTTACTGCATCCAACAAATAGCAACACACAACAGCTGGGGAAGTGACTTTTCAAGAGATTCTTACTGAAGTGCAAAGTAATCTCTTGAAGGCAAGGAGAAATATATTCTTGATAGTAATAAATTTGTAAATTTTGAAGTTCAGTGAACTTCTATTTTATGATTACTGTTTTAGTCAGATCTTTTACTTGTCTTTATGAATAAATTGTGGTTGTGCGCAAGTTGTGTGCTAAAGTTATGAGCTTTTGGCTTTCCATTGGTGATTGGTGGTTTATCATGCACATCTTCCTTAAGTTGTTTTATTTCTACTTAAGTTCTCATATAAGTTCCTTATGTTGGTAAATGACTATTTTCAGGCAATTGAGAATAATGAACAGATAAAGCTTAAAGCAAGAGGAGAGTCCTCTAAGGATGCACAGGCAACTGTTGTAGATAAGGTCTGTGTAATAAATCATTTTGTTTTAAATTAGAAATCTGTGTTCAAGTAAAATGGCAGGTTCAGTGTCTCTACAGGTGAAATTGTTTGGATTGTAGGTCAAAGTGAGAATTCAGGTTGTTACTAATTCGAAGCATATTGACGAGCTCACAGATGCTTAATGCTTAACTTGATCTGAACCAAGTGATATCATTATCTGCACTGAATTAGCTACCAAGTGATATCATTATCTGCACTGAATTAGCTTTACGCTCTTTTATTGATAAATTGAGAAATCTTTTGGTTATGTGAAGTCTTAATTAACTTTATGCTCTTTAATTTGCACTGAATTTTGTTGAATATCATTGTCCACTAACTTATCTTGACATACATTTGAACTGATGGCTTAACCTTCCACTTAATCTTTTAACCCATAAAGTTGAAAAGTGAAGGGGGGAGTTATAGTAAATTGCCGTGAATTTTGTAGAATATCATTATCTGCGTACTTTATTGACATCCATTTGAACTGTGAGCTTAAGCTGTTCCACTGTTGGTCTTATATTTCATAATATGTAGAAGTGAAGGGGATAGTTATGATATGTAGAATCTCATGCAAGCCCTGACTGTCCTTTGAGCAATCGGAGAAGTGTGGTAGCTTTTTGTGATCAGCTTCTTGCACTGTAGTAATCTACTTGTTCTTTTTCCAGATTAAATTAGGGGAACCAGGATACAAAGAAAGATATTATGTTGAGAAATTTGACATATCAAATCCCGGGGAGATTGAAGAAGTTAAAAAGGACATTGTAAGTTTAAAGTCAAAGTCTAGTGGAAGATTTTTGCCACAATACATTGTGTATGTGGTATCCTGGTAGAAGAGCTGTAATGGTTGTTTCTACTTCTTGCAGGTTTTGAAGTATGTTGAAGGGCTATGCTGGGTATGCCGCTATTACTACGAAGGTGTTTGCTCCTGGCAATGGTTAGTTTTGTTTTGGACTGGCAGAAAATTTGTATCTATGTTCCCTTCTATCTGTCATTTCGTAAACTAAACGAACTAAGATTAAATACAAGAGCATAAGCATTTTCTGTATGCTCTTGGCATTGACTTATGCATCCTTTCGCCTGCTTATGCTTTCCAATGCTATGCTTTAAATGCCAAGTGAAGCCTATGCTCTGCAATGGATTTATGTGTTTTTTTCCTCCTTATGCTTTCCAACGCTCTGCTTGCATTACTAGTAAATATCAGAAAGAGACAGTGTTATCTATACAAAAATTCACTAAAGTTTGCTTGGTAGGGTGGAAAGTTGAAAGAGGAGAAAAGTGGATAGATAGAAACATATTTTTTCTATCTATTGGTGTGCTTGGCTGGAAAGATGGAAAAGTAGAAAGAAAAAGTAACATCTTTCCATCAGTTGCTTGGTAGAGTTGAAAGTTGAAAGAAAAACATATGCATGCTTAACTTATTCCTCTCTCATTTCTTTCCTCTTGCCTTTCCAATTTGAAATGATTTGTTTTTATACATTATGATGCAAAAATGGTCGTCTTTGTTATTTCTTTTCTCACTTCTCTTTCCTACCGGGCGCAGTCAAAATTTGCCCTTTCCACTTTTGTACTTCCCTCTTTCCATCCTCCCACTTTCAAGTACACCCTTAATGCTGTGTGCTATTGTCTTTGTAAACAGTTGAGACATTTTCAACTTAAAGGTTTTAGGTTTTAATCATGGTCAAGGAGAGCCAGGTATTTGGTATCTGATACTCTTTCCGTAGCTCAAACTGCAGTTGGCTTCTGCTGTATATACATGTCTAGTATGACTACCTAACAAATAGTCCAAAATATGCTACATGTCTTGCAATATGGCTTTTTTATTCAGTTTGTCTAAAGTGGCATCTACACTGTTTCCTTCAGGTTTTATCCATATCATTATGCTCCATTTGCTTCAGATCTTTCAGATCTAGCTGATTTGGAAATAACATTTTTCATGGGAGAGCCATTTAAACCCTTTGACCAGCTCATGGGAACACTGCCAGCTGCCAGGTTTCTTTGCTTTATATTTGTTGTCTATAAGTATATGGCATTTTACGTCAAATATTTCTTTTTGGTTCTGGTTTACTGTTGCTTATGCTATACTATTTTATCTCTTATCACGTTATAGTTATAAAGCTTTGCCTGAAGAATATGGGAAACTGATGACTGATCCATCATCACCTATCTATAATTTCTATCCCACTGGTAAGAAGTCAATCAACTCTTGGTGGTCTCTTTGTCTTGTGAGATTCCTCCCCTCTTGTAAAGGTCACTGAGATTTCTTTGTGCGGCAGATTTTGAGATTGACATGCATGGAAAACGCTTTGCATGGCAGGTGTATTCTTATCTAGAAAGTTAACTCATTTTTTTATTTATTTTCCTCATGCATTTCAACAAAAAAATTGTGGACTCTTACCCTTTTTCTTTCCACCAGGGTGTTGTCAAATTGCCATTCATTGATGAGAAGAAGTTGCTTTCTGCAACAAGAAAGCTTGAAGCTACTTTAACGGTCTGAATGGTTGTTTTAGATTAGAAAGCTTAATTTCTAAATGATGCATGCGAAATATCCTGGAGTCTTCTTTCATGCATCGCTTGTTCTTACAATGTTTTTGGTTGATTCATTATTCTAACCCTTAATATCTACAGGCTGAAGAGCAGATTCGGAACAGTGTGATGCTTGATCTGCTATATGTCCATCCCCTTCATCCTTTGGCTTCTCAAGTGATTTCGTATTATCAAATGTACCATCATGTTCGCCCCCATGAAAGATTCTTATGGCCAATCGACACAAATGCTAGGTTGGTTAATCTAACTGTTAATTATTGAGTGTTCGCATTTGAAATAATTTTTACGGAACATCTGTTGGTTTCACAGTGGTGGAATGAATGGATTTCTTTGGTTATCTGAAAGGAATGGTTGGCAACATGTAGTCTCTTCCCCTGTCAAGGGTTTGCCGCATATAGAATTTAACCAAGTGTTGTAAGTCTTCCATGGTCCTATTTCCATTTTTTGTCATGAACGCTTGTATAAATTTATCCTAACTATTTTTCATGCATTTTTTTCTTTGCAGGAATATTACATATCTTAATCCTTCACACCATAGACACATTCCAAGACTTCCACAGGGTGTTTTGGTACCCAAAAAGGTATGACTTTTTGACATAGGCGTAGGCTTAAATTTATTAGGTATAATTAGGGAACACAAGGATGCACAAGATTACCATTGAACTTTCTTTTATGGTACTCTCTCATCCTGAGAAACATGACAGAGCATTGTGGACCCCTCAGCAGAGTTTACTTTTAAACACATGCATATCACTCTTGCAGGTTCTAACACCATTGGACATCAAACCTTTTCCTGTATTATGGCATGAAGACAGTGGTGGCCGGCGCCAGCAAGGCAGAGATCGGTGAGAATCTTAGCATGATTTTAGAGATCTGTTACCATACTATTAAAATTTGCCATCAATTTAGTGCCAGTGCTGATAGGACCTCAGAATTTATTCAAAGGCCTTCATAGCTGCCGCTGGTTACTAGGATATTCATTGTTAAATTTGTTTGACAGGGAACTGGTACCTGGTGCAATCATTGGGCCTCAGCTAGGAGAGGCAGCACATCGTCTTGTCAGGAATACTCTTAATATTAAATCAAAGGGGCCATCCTCTTGGTCGTTCGAGCAACCATCTTTTAATATGTCAAGCAACTACACCAGCATTAGACCAAGACCTGCTGGACCAGCAGGTTATGAAAGGGGCTTTCTTGATGACCCAAACCATTATTATAGCAGGCAGCCACGTGTGACTGGACCATTAAGTTATGGAAGGGGATACGGTAATGGCGCAAATTACTATGGTCAACACAACCATCCTCAAGGTATATCGGGTAACCCAAGACATCCATCATCCAATGGTATGCAAGTCAAAAACAACTACAGGGCACAGGATAGATTACAGAATCAGGACCGTTATTATGATTTGAGGACTGGAATGTCTGCTTTGTCTTTTGAGGGAAGTGCCAGAGGTAGAGCACATGCAGAGATGTCTTCGAAAATGCCAAATTCTAGGTGCCTGCAAAATCTAGATCTCCTGTCTGAGCAGAACACGGGTGCTGCTCCCCTACCACCCAACACATGGATGGGTAAACCAGTTAATGTAAACCCTGGAAGTCGCTTAAAACAAGAAAACGCATCAAGTGGAGCTTACGAGAAGCAGATGAAGAAAGGTTTATCAGATTAAGATTCGTCCATCTCCTGTAAATCAGCAGTGATCATGATATCGGATGGGGTTGTTGCCTATTTCTTTGACACAGGCGTGTACATTCACTAATTGTCAACTTTTTAACTTATAGTTCATGCAAACCGTTGCGTAGTTTAAACCATAGGTTCCCATCACACCACCAAAACTAGGACTGTTATGTTGATAGTGTCATTTATATGTTCAAGTTGTACAAATAGGCATCATCATATTGTAGATCTCAGTTTACAGTATAGCATTGGCAAGAGCCGGAACTGGCAAAGCCGCCTGTTGTGTTTTGTAACTGAACGGAGAAAATGTGATTGGTATGTTTCTCATTTCAAGGATGCCCCTTTCATTGCTTATTCTATTACAACCAGGATAGACATGATTGTATGACAAGTTTACTTGTGTTCCATTATAAGTATGTAAATCACAACTATCATTGCTACTTTGTTTTTTTAAACGCATTTATATGTATATTTTTTGAAGAAGTTCGTAAGTGTAGGTACAATTACAAATAATATGTTAAGAGATATATTTAGACATGATCTACATCTGAGGAAATTCACATGATATTTGGTAAATGAATGAGGATCAAAGCTCAGATTACTACAAAACAAAGCCTAGAAACAAGGCTTAAAAGCTGGTAAACCTAAAGTTCAAGGTGTTAGTATCGTTGCCATGGGGAAGGATCATTCAATATCTAAGATTCTACAATCTTGTCAAAGTACTTGAAACCACAAAATCTCTTTTTGGATTAATGGTTGCCAATGGTACCATGATCTATTCAAAACCCTTGAATTTTATATTTTAAGCATGCATGGAGCAACGAAATGCCAAGAAAACTAAAATGAAACACAAAACTCAAAGAAGGTTCGATTTTTTTTGGGGGGTGGGGGGGGGGGTTGATGGATTTTCCTATTTGCACAAAAATATACCTTTAAGGCAAAGAACAATTACAGAAATTTATATTATGCACCCTACCTACCTATTGCAAAAAGTAGCCACTCAAGAAGAGCACAAAGAAGAAGAACAAACTGCCATAAATTAAGAGGGCTTTTTGACCAGAAGTAAGAGCATTGCCTCCTAAACCAAACTGCTGATTCTGAGCAAACCCAGCAATCTCAACACTCTTACTCTCAAAGAAAGACTTTGCAGCCCCACAGGTAGGGCATCTCCAATCATCAGGCAACTTATCAAACTGAAACCCTGGTGGAATTGGATAGGAAGGATCACCCACTGCTTCATCATACTTGAACCCACATGACCTGCACTCATATATCCCTGTGTTCAACACTGCAAACTTCTCTTCTAACCTGCGTTTGTCAATCGTCTCTTCTCCCCCACTTGTTTCTTCCACTGATGGAGATTGTTTGTTATCTGGGTCAGAAGTTGGGGTTTCTTGACTGTCTTCTTTTGAGACATCAATGGAACGAACGGTGAAATGGGGTTGGTTTCTATGGGTTTGGAGGATGTTGGGAGGAATTCTGGAGAGGAGTTTATGGAAGGGAAAGAGATTAGGTTTTTTGGGCTTGGGACAAGATTGGGTTAAGTGGTGAAGAGGAAAAATGAGTCTTGCTGTTGCAGATGCCATTTCAATGGAGGATTTCTCTTTCTATTTTTACTGATTTAGGGTTTTGGCGTCAGACTTGGTTTAGTGATATTTTTGGCAGTGGGTGGAGGAGAAATGAAAGGGATCCATGGAAGGGAAGGGGCATATGCCCTTTTCCTGTTTGAAAAAAATAAAAGGATTTGGATAAGGTGAGGCACCTGTCTCTCTGTCTACCATGCAACTTCTTGTTATGGGGCTAATTTTTTGTTTTGACTTGGATAAGCCTGGTTTTCACTTGGGCTCCAACTCCTCATTTTCCTTTTTACAAAGGAAAGGTAGAAATTGTTCCAGGATCAAATACGAAGTTTTGATCCCGAGACTGATATCAAAGACTTTGCCACCTCACCATGGTATGTGGAATCGACATTTAATTTTACAAACAAAATAGATGGATTGGATCTGGGATAACCCAAGAAATTTTATATATTAATAATGTGAATCAGAATAGCCTGAAACCTAATCAAACATTCAATTTTGCAGCCCTTCTTTTCTATTATGCTTCATATAAAAACCACACTATAGTGTCTTCCCTCTGAAACTACCAAACATTTACCCATGACATCAAATCAAGTTGAATAAGCTTCAGCTTCAAAATAACCAGAACTCGTTATTCCAAAACCCAAAAAGCACTCTGTCAAGGCTTTACATTAATCGTAACATAACATCCTCTAAGCAAATCAACCCAACTCATGTTTGAATATATCATATATTGTACACAGATGTGAAAAAAAATATTATAACAAACAAACTAAGCAAAGCAGAACCATCATTTCAATCAAATCAACCGAAACCCAAAAGCCACTTTCTTCCCTACACTATATCAGCTTATCCAAAATCACCTATTCATCGACCGGAGCTCCTCCAAAGCCGCCTTAATCTCATCCTGCACCAGCTCCACCCGTTTCGAATAAACTTCCAACTCCATTATCTGCAGCTTTCTCCATCTTTCATCCATCCATTCCCCGTTGCCCCCACCGCCGCCCAAACACAATGGAATTGCATTCATCACCAATCCACTGATCCCTCTTCCTCCATATCCCCCTCCTCCTCCCAGTACACTACCTAACAACTCCTTAAACAAGGGTGTTACACAACTCCTCACGGTCTCCTCTATGACCCCGGCCGCCCCCGTGTTAGCTCCTCCTCCACTGCTACCACCACCAAGTGCTTCTACATTACCATTATCATTATTAACCCTATCATTAGAGTTACTATCTATATGCACAATTCCATCGTTTACATCTATTTTTTCCTCCATTTTCACTCCTTTATTCCTCGACCTTTTCTTCGTGGCTGCTGGTTTCTGTGTCAAATTCTTTTTCTCTCCACTTTCATCGATCAAACTAGCGTTGTTATTATTGTTATTTTCGTCATCATCTAAGACATTATCTTCTACTTTGCTAACACCATCACTCCAGATCCTTCTAGAAATTTCAAAAGTAGCTTGATCATGAGGGCTTTTGAAGGAAAATTCTTTACCTGAACTGATCTTGCTAATCACGTTCCTATATTTCTTCTTCAACCTTCGAAGCTTCTCCACTAATTGATTCTTGTTGAAATCCAGCTGGAGTTTCGATTTGATTTGATCGTAAAACAAAGCCGTATCTTGATGGTGATGGTGAGAAGTAGAAGAAGGATTTGAGCTCGTTTTCAACATTGTGTAATCGAGGAACCCTTGGAGAAGCTCGATCTCGTCTTCGTCGGTCCATAACCGTTGAAATAACCGTCGCGAATCGTCCAATTGCTGCGGCGGCGGAGTTTTCTTCTCCGCCACGACGGAATCGACGCGTTGGCTTTTGGAATCAGGAGGCAATTCGTCGGTCGAGATGGCGGCGATGGTTACGGCGGCGGCGGAGGGGACGGCGAGAGGAACGGCAGGGACTGAGGCGAAGGATACTTGGGAAGGGATCGGTTGAGGGAGTAAAGAAGGGGAATTTATGTCTTCTTCTTCCTCTAACAATACCTCGTCTTCTTCATCGTTCAAAACGTCTTCGTTACCGTTAAGGACGTCGTCATTTTCGTTGATCTCGTTATCGGAGGAAGAAGGTTCGTCGTCGTCGTCCTGAGATACCTCGAAAACGGCGCCGTACTGCTCCGAAGCCATAAGAGGTTCACGAGGAATCGGTGATTAGGAAAGCGTGTTTGTTGGACTCGGTTGAAGAGGAAGGGGAAGGTGGGATGTTTGGTTAGAGAGAGCTAACAGTCAACGCGCTTCCTTGGCGCGTGTTCGGGAGATTTAACATATATAGAAAATTTTAAATTTCTTCTTCAACTTGTGACTTAATTGTAAAATGATTGTAAAAGTTAATTCCCGTAAAACTATAACCCAGAAATTAAATTGATTTTTAAAACTTTAAAATATTTCAATTAAGATCAATCAAGGTCAAAGCTCGGAAAATTAACTTGCAGAGTTTGAGGTTTGATGTTTAAAGTTTGTGATTTGGATTTAAAATTCAGAGTAAAAATGTTATCAAAATTATATATTAATGATATGAAAAAAATGATGATAACCATGACCATGATCCATAAAATGTGACATAGAATATATAGATATTAAGGAGATAAATAATATTCTTGATATATTTCAGTATTTTATTAATAAAGGAACAAATAGTCCTATTATGAATAAAAGGTTTAGACTATGTTTATATAATAAAGCTAGAAAAATTTTACTAGTAGAAATTTTACAAAAATAAATGGAGCTATTTGCAAACAATAAACTCAATTTCAAAATGCTTTTCATAATATTTTTACAAGTTTATGTTTTACTAATGATTTAGATGAAAAATTTTCTACTATAAAATTTAGATTGGATCATGAGCCATTTGATATAAGCGATATTGAATGGGATTTTGTTAAAAAATAGTAGTTCAAAATTTTTCTTTTCATCTATTAAAAGATTTTCCTGCATCTATTAAGTCTATATCATTAAACATAATAAATAAAGATGACATTTACTATTATTTTCATATTGAAATAAGCAGCCTTATTGGTATTGCCGAAAAAGAAAAATTTATCAGCCATATCAAATTTGGATTATTCAAAAAATGATTGGAAGCCCCAAATTATCAGCAGTCAAAGAAGACAAAGAACGCTTGATAAAAACTATTGACAAGCGATACAAAAATTCCAGTTATTATCAAACCCAAACAGGGATAGATTTGATGACAAAAGCCAAATATTTACTTTAGCAAGAAATTTATAAACTCTGGACTGATGAAAGACGAATATTGGCATATGAAACTGGAAACATCCTGAATGATAGAGATGAAGAATTTGTGCAGCTATTAAAAAAGATAGCTGAAATGGAGATTGAAGATTTTCCATCTCATAAAATAGAAGAAATCAAAAACACGTGGGAGACTTGGAATTCACCAAGACTTTCACTAAATTCATTACATCTAGATGAGATAGAAGAAATGAATCTAAATAACATTCAAGAAGGATAAAGCCAAAACAGGCAGCCACGTGAAAAAATAAAGTCCAAGAAAAACAAATACTCAAGTATGAACAAAATAAGGCAACTTGAAGAAGAGGGCATCTAGATGCAAACAAAAAATATTGCAACGTGGAAGCAACCATCAAATCAATGATGTGACAAGACATGAAATGTGGAAGCAACCATGTTCATGATGAGACAGGATCCTTATCAGAAAACTGTGCGGGATTCAAAGAAAATTTAAAAAGAGTTTTAGAATTCTCTTATAATAGAAAAGGAAAAAGCCTAAAGAAGGCATCGAAAAATAGTTTCGAAATCTTCCTTTTTCTTTTCATTCACCATCCTCTCCTTGTAAAAACTTTTCCTTTACTTCTGCTTTTGTAATAAAATCTATTGTCTTCCGCATTCTCCTTCAATCCTGAAATTGGTATCAGAGCTCCAGTGTAACGATATTTGGAGAAATAATATCGTAGTATTTATTGTAAATTCTTATATTTTATTTACAATTTCGTTTATTTCATGGTTATTTATCTTAAAACCCATATATCTGTTATTCTGTCTTTCTATTGCCTGCTTATGTCTGTGTGAGACTTTAGGCCTTTTAGGTACCAAAGATAAATTTCATGGAAGAAACAGGTTGTCTATATAAATACAAAATTTGCAATCATATTATGCAAATTATATAACAAAGTAAGTAAAATAGAACAACAAGTAAATAATTTAGGAGGGTTACGAAATTAGATTTGAACAATGAATCTAAAGAAATATTATCTAATATTAATAATAAATTAAAACAAGTTCTTATTAATAAAAATATAGAACGAGAGATAGATTTAGGACCTTTATATTATGGAAATAGTAATATAATATTAACTTTGTTCGAGGAAGAAGATACTTCTTCGAAGAATCATCTACTACTAATAAAAGAAATAAAAAAGCTGAAAAGCAGAAAAGAAAATATACTCACCAACAAAAATATGATTTCTAATCCTATAAACAACTTATAGAGCATTGGAAGTATAAATTCATTAAGAGTTTTGATAAAAATGAAAGAATTGAATATTTAAAACTAATAGAACAATTTTATGAAAAATATAAAGATTTATTTACTTTATTTAACTATCATTATATGTTAAAATATGACATTACAGACGATAGTAGTTCTAGTAATTCGATAATTCTATAAAGCTAGAAGACCTAAAAGTTACAAGTTATAAGTCGATGAAGAAAATACTTCAACAGATGAAGACGAAAATATAGAAATATCGAACCTATGGATCTTGATCAAACAGATCCTTATGGAAAAAGAAAAATAGAGTTAGATCTTCAAAATGATGATTATCTGAGATCTTTTAATAAATATTTTGACAAAGTTAAAAATACAACTAGAATTTTTGGTAATAAAACAGAAAATATAGCTACAAATGAAATAAAAACTGAAAATCTAGGAGACTCATCTACTCAACCAGTTCCACATAGAATAAATGATTTAAATAAAAGAAATGTTGCTCAAGGAGGAATATATTTAGATTTAACTAATATTCCTGTAGCAGACTATGAAAAAACCATAGATGACTGGGCACAATCTATGACTATTGTTGTAAACAACAACAATATATGGTCAAAAGAAAAAAAATTAAACTATTTTGTTGGAACATTTCAAGGAGATGTTCTACAATTTCTAAGAAGATGGAATAATTTGATAAAGGAAAAGAAAGAAAATGGCAGTTAATCAACCAGATAGGAACTCCCAAAGATCTTTTAAAAGGATTAACTTTTATTCTAAAAATAGAATTTTGTGGCTATTTTGATAAAAAGATCGAGATAGTATATCTAGTTATATATTGTCAAAATCAAATTATGTGATATTAGATATTTAGAAGAATTCTCTAAAAATTTCTTCATGAATATCAAAAACTAAAAAATGAAAATATAGAATTTTGGAGAAACCAATATTTTCATAGATTACCACCACCATGGAATGAGATATGTATAAAAAATATGTTTCTTATTTTGAAAAACATAGTAAAATAGTGGTGTACCATCAAAAATATAGACTCTATAGGAAATAGAATAAATTTTGAAAAGAAAGAATAACTTTACATTATTTACAAAGTAAAGCTTCTAAACAAGTTAAGCATAAATTAAGTACTAAAAATTGTACAAAAATTTTAGAAAATGAATGGGAATTTGGATGTAAACCAATACGTCCTAACACTTATAAAGATATAAAAAGAAAAATAGAAGGTATAAACTAGTTAGATGGAAACCGGAAATAGAAAATATCTGGTTATAATTAGAAGAAAAGATTTGTTAGAAGAAAAACTTCTAAAAACCTAAAAACAAATACGTAAATGTTTTATATGTGATGAATTGATCTTAATTAATCATGTTCAATTAGATTAATTAAGATCAATTCATTATTAATTTAAGTATAAAAGATAAAATAAAAATAAAATAAAACATTTCTCCATTCATATTCATCTTCTTCACGAAGAAAAAGAAAGAAAAAAGGGTTTGAAGCTTTCAAACTTTCGATCTTAGTTTGGTGAGTTTAATTTAGTCATTTTCATGTAATTTTTATGTTTTTGAGGTCGTGAGAGCTTGATTTAGCTAACCCATGTACCAATTTGTAAAATTATTTAAGTTTTAAAAAGTTTTTATTGATGATTTCTTGAAGAAATTGGTATTAAATTGTTAGATTTTAAGCTTAGAAGTGAAAAAGGACTAGATTGTAAAATTTAATTGCTAGTTTTTGAACATAGGGACTAAAGTGTATAGATTTCGAATTTGATACGAAATTTTTGTAATTATTTATAATAGAGGGTCCTAAAAGGATGTAATTGAGATCGATTTTGAAATTAAAGCTCAAATTTGAAAGTTATAGCAATTTCAGTTTTATGACTAAATTGAACAAAATGAAAAATTTTAAAGGAATTCAAAAGATGAAACTGAACTGGTACATGCATATTAGGGAATGTTATAAAAGGATTAGTATTGATAAATTAAACTGAATTATTGTATAGATCGAGAATTGAATCAAACCGAGGATAATCAGGGAAAAGACAAAATTATTAATTAGTCCTTAAAGAATTGTTCGTTTACTATTTTGTTGGTAAGTTGTAACACCCCAAACCCGGCTTAGACGTTATGGTTAAATCTGGCGTGTCACATTGAAGTGTCTTTCGAAAATTGGACTTGTTGGTAAAAAAAATTGCTTCTAAGTTAAAAAACCCATTTGTTATTATTTAACGAATCAACTAATCAAAATGTTTGCCTTGTTATTTGCTATTGTTATAATAGGTTGATCTAAATCGTGGAAGCTTTTGAAAACTCTAATGTTTAAATTTCCTGTTTTTGAAAACAGTAATTATTTTGAAAATTCGTCTTCTCCTAAACTAGTAGTTTAAAATAAGTAAGTAAAAGCCCAATTAAAAATTTAAACAAAAATAAATGGCCTTATTACATAAACAAAACCCAACACAAACTTTAAATTTAAATAAAAGCAAGTGTAGAACAACTGCAGTTGTGTGGCCACCTCCGAGTCCCTCGCAACGCCAAATCGCCTATGGCTGAGGATTACCAGTAAAGTTAAAAGGAAAGGGTGAGTTTACGAAAACTCAGTGTGTAAACCCCTATCAGTCAGTCAGTATACAACACGCAAAAAATAGTGCGGGCTGAGCCCTAATCGATGCTGATGCAGTGTGGGCCTTAGCCCAATACATGATCGATCAAAGGCAATAATGCAACCCACCCCAATCCAGCCAACACTCTACTCCGTACCACCATCACACCATGTGGGGATAAAATCGACCCACCTAGTCAACACACCAATATCGCAGCAAAGCTGCTAGTAACAGTATCGCAGCAAAGCTGCCAGTACAGTATACTTCCTCCATAATAGTATCCCAACCCCATGCAGTATTTCGTGTCATGAATCATACGTGTATGCAGAAATTTCATACTCAGTAACAGTCATATACAAATCATGAAAACATCAGTCAACCAACCTCTAGGGGTATACGATCATTTCTATCAATTAGGGGTAAAACAGTCATTTTACCCTTTAAGGGTATTTTGGTTATGGTCATTTTACCTATTTTGGGTTCTCGATGTAAATATCGACCCCTCAAAAGGTCCGCAGTCGCCTCGAACGACTCAGGTAACGTAAATGGTCATAATAGTGTAAATGGGCCCAAGGCCCATTACTCGACCCAAGTGGGCCCACACACTCGTGCGGCCCGTTCAGCCTAGATTTTGCCACGAATATGAGATCTATATAGCCCAGTCCAGTATTTGCCACAAATCGTGGATTTTATCCGTGTGGGGCCCACGAGCCCATTGAGCCCACACGGCCCATTTCGGCCTAATCCCATGAAAATGCTCATGGAGGCCTCTACAGTCTATCACCCATGGTTCATGGGTTTGGCTTACCACACAAGCGATCGCATGCTCGTGTGGTCTCAAACGCCATATTTTCGGCTTTTCGGCTTTTGCCGTTCTACAATTACAGTGGGGTGTTTACACACTTGTTTACGAGAAGAGCGCAAATCTCTACGTACACCAACCTAGGTTAAAACATGATCCATTGTCAGTCCTTTAATCGTTAGGGTAAAACACCCTCTTATTGACACTTAATCCAAAAACACCATCCTTACCTTACTTTAATAGGGGCGACTTTAGTCCTCCAAGACAGCTTACCAAAAGTGATCACACGCTTTTATCGATTATCTGTACCATAAACACCGATCTCATTAACCAAGGTAGGCCATATAAGTGGCCTCAATCCACAAATGATATCCTATAAGAACATAATCAGTATACGTCCTAAACCCCAAAAGTGAGGTAACGTATTACCTCGATTGAATGCTGAGAACAAGGGTTGCGACTACTTCAAAACCACTTACACTCCACCACTCCTCGAGGAAAACCCTAGAACCGCAACAAGTAACACATCGTGAGGAAAGAATCAACAGTCGGTAATCAAAGGATAAAAAGGAGGGTATTCAATTGTAAGAAAAAGAATAGAAGAGAACAAATTTAATCAAAAAGTGAGGAGTATAAACACTTTACCGATAATTAGAAACACTTGCTGCACTGGAAAAGCAAAAACAACAAAGAGAAGATCGGTGCAGAGAGTGATAAAACAAAAGGGTGATATTCGGCCAAAAGAGAGCACATATTGAGGAAGAGAAGAAGAGAGAAAAAGAAATGGAAGAGTTGCTTACAAAACCGACTAACAACTATTGACCGAAAAGAAAGGGACTTTTGTTAAATAATGTGCAGCAACCAATACAAACCCGAATGAACCAAAAGTCGATAAATGGAAGAAAAGAAAATGAGAATTCGACAGATGCTAACACGAAAATGTTTCTCCAATGCCGAAAATGACAAACATTTCCCAGCCGAATTCTCAAAGCTAGAGTTCCCCCAAACGGCACAACACTTCCTCTCAATCGAACTCATTGATTTTCTCCTAGTATCTCTCCCCTTATCCCTCCTTGAATTACTCCACTGATTTCTCCTCAACTCCCCCAATAACCCCATTCAAATTCTATTCAAACTCCCCTTAGTTGTGTTTCAGTCGAGCTCCACTACCTACACAGCTCAAGCAGCAAAATAAATACTCCATTGCACAACCCAGGACTTAAACCTCAGACCTTACAGTTACACAACATGCCACCTTGCCACTAGACTACAAGCTCTTTTTGTGTCATAAAACAAGCACTATTATTTAAAAGGCCTATATGCCAGTGTCCAGATTCATTTAAGAGCAAAACTAAAAATTCTACAGAAGCCAAGACTTGATCCCAGGCTTCTCAAACACTCCCATACACACCCAAATCACTTAGCCATTAAAGCAAACAAGTAATTTGTGTCATATCATGCAAAAAAATTAAAGACTAAATTTTTGGGGCGTTACATAAGTTCATATGGAACTTATTGTTTTATTCATGTTACGATTAAATTGTATTTGTTTTGCTTATTAGTTTATATAAATGTGAATTGGTTGATTTTCGACATCAATTGGACTAAATTGCAAAGTGTGGAATCTTTGGTATTTATGAATAGGTATAAGGTACCAAAATGGAAATGAAATGTTTATATGATTGAATGATATATATATATGTTGATATAGAGATTGAAATGATACGAGTACAATAACAAAGCCCGTGTGAACTTAGTAAAGGGAGTAGGATATGTATGACATACCATTAGGGTCAAATATGAAATCGATTAGGGATTTACATGATTATATGATATCCAACATTTGTTGCGGATTCTTAAATGTTAGCTTGTGTGAGAACTATAGTCCTGTGTATCTGACTTTGGTTTACTAAGGTTCTCTCAAGCGAGAAATTGGTAATCTAATGGAAGTGAAATTGTTAAATTGATTTGAATATGAGTCGAATTATATATGTTTTCAAATTGAATATGTATTAGTTGATATATGGTGCTATATTGGATTGTTGTACATGTATATGTGATTGGTATTATAAGTTCTTGATATGCAAGAGAACTAACTTAGTTGTTGTATTGTTGAATTGCATATGAAAGTATAAGATGCCAAAGGATGCCATGGTATATACCATTGTGTTTAAAATGTTAAATTATTGAAATGTCAAGGTAAGTTAAGTAAATTTCATATGAACTTACTAAGCATTCAATATGCTTGCTCAGTTGCCTCCTTTTTTCCTTGTAGATTGCCAACTTGTAAAATTTATCTAGCAGATCGACGAGAAGCTCACACAATCTCGTTATTAATTCAGTAGTCTTTCAATAGTTTAAAGCTTGATTTTGTGGCATGTAAATAGGTATTATGTATTGTTGAATCTTGGAATGATAGTTTTGGTTTGAACCACTTTTTAATGTTTGATTTTGGTAAAGTTAAAACTTATTTGCATATATATGTTTTGGTAAAATGTTGAGAAAGCTTAATAGAATTTAAAATGTCATGTTTGTGTATGAATTGACATGGTAAGAAGATGGTATTGAATGACTTAGTGAATGGTTGAATAGGTTGAAATTGAATAAGTTGAATTGATATGTTTTGATGCCAAATTGAAGTATATTGGATTGGTTGATTTGAAATGGTTAAATGAAATGTTTTGGTATGTATTTGGGATGATTTTTGTGTAGGTAAAGTTTGAAAGGTAGACATGAAATAGGTACCAAATGGCCTAAATTTTACAAAAAATAAAGTCCACATCTCGATGAGCAATCTTCCTCATCGCAACGTTGGCCGACAGTATGTGACGACGTCGAGTGGCTTGACATCATGACGTGAAAAACTATTTGACGACGTCATGACATAGAGGAAGTGACATCATGACGTTGGCCTTAAGATTTTTAAACATTACAATTTGGTCCTATTCCGTGCTCGGTGTGGCTAACCATGTCAGTTTCGCAAATTGGCACTTTGAACTGCGAGAAATTGCATTTTTAGATTTTTCGGGAATTCTAAGACGTATATATTAAAAAAATAAGAAGATATGAGTGAGCCGTTATAGAATATTTAAGAAAGCAACTCGAAAAACACTATTAAAGCCGATTTCGAAGCATATTTCCGTCAAAATTGAAGATTCCCAATTAATTTCTTAGGAGATTATCATGAGTTTCTTAGTTTTTTGTTTATTTCTTTCGGTTATACTATTTCTTGGTTTTTTTTATTTGCAAAAATGAACTAATTTTCTAAATACCTAGGGGAGATGAACCCTATGATGAATTCTATATTTTGATTTTTATTTTACATAATAAATACTTAGATATTTTTCTCGATTATGTGTGCTTAATTTCTTGGTTTGATATTGCTAGATTATTGATCCATATTTGATATGCTTAAATCAGAGGAGGAATAGATATTGTTTAAGAGTATATCTTGCGTAATTGAGTGGAGTTGCATGAAATCCTAAAAATAGGATGACATTAATCTGCCGGATTAGAGTCAAATCTAATAGTGGAATCCATAGATCGAGTTAATGTGATGATAGGGGTTTTTATTAGAAAGAAATTTCAATTAATAAACCTAAAGCCCGTTGCTCTTACTTTTGAAAGAGATATTAGCATAATTTAGGGGTTTCTATGGATCAAGATAATAAGTAAAGATATTGCGTAATTTAGATTGATAATGACAGATGAAATCTAGGTGAATTCTTTCCTGGGTATTGTTTGCTTATTGGTTGTTAATCATTTATTTCCCGATTTGTTCTTTGTCGCGTTCGTAGTTAATTAATTTAGTTCATTTTAGTTTTAATCAATCACTTGAATTTATCAGTTAAATAATGGAAAGACAGTAATTACTAGTACTTTTAGTCTCCATGGTAACGATATCCTTACTCACCGTAGCTATACTATTAATTGATAGGTGCACTTGCCTTAGTAAGATTTTTAGTTAGTTTCGTGAACATCACCAATCCAGTCCAATAATAGTGTTGAATTCATGAAACTTAGTAGCAACAAGTCTGCCATAAAGATGTGATCGCTAAAAGCTAGCGGGCAGTTTCTGATTACTCTATTGGCTACTGTACTTTGACCAAGGGGGTTGGTCATGAGGAAGATGATGTTTAATCTCTTTCTTTCCACTTACTTTGTTTTCATTTATAAATTATCCATTATAATTTTTTTATTATAAATTATAACATTATTATATATATAACCAAACCACCCATCATAACAATAAAATGGTTAAATTGCCATTTCATACCTTGGTTTAATTACTAATTAAGACCTTTAATAAATAAAAATATAGCAATTAACTTTTATCACTTTTAGAATTTAGTCTTTATACCTTAACTAGTCATCAATTCAACAAAATTACCCATCCAAAATTCAATATAATATTATAACTGACTCGTAAATATTAATTCATAACATTCACGAGCTCGATCATTTGAGAGTGGGATTCTGAAACTGCTATTTTTGACACCACTGACTTTCGGGTCGTTACATAGTTGTTGTTTCTTCCTCAAAAGGGAAGGGAAAGCGCACTAAGAAAAGCAAGACTATGTTTTTTAGGCCACCACAAGTGGAAAGGAGGAGAACCAAGAAGCCTCAAGACTTATCTAAGTCTAAATGCTTCTTTTGCAACAAGAAAGGCCACTTCAAGACAAATTGTAAAGAGTGGAAAGATTACCTGGCCACTAAGGGCAAATGTATGAAACTCTTCACGATAGAAGCTTACTTAGTTGAAGATTTAATAAACCACTGGGTCATTGATTCTGGAGCCACTAATCATGTGTGCTTTTCTCTACATGGTTCAAGGAGATGAAAGATCTTAGAGATAAGAGTCTATCGTTGTGGACTGAAAATGAGACAACTGTGGCAACTAAAGCAGTGTAAGATGTACATCTTTATTTTGTAATTTTAAGAAAATTATTTTGAAAGACGTTTTCTATGTACCAAGTTTGAAAAGAAACTTGATTTTTGTTGCATGTTTATATAAAGACGACTTGACTGTGGCTTCTAATAGTAATATTTTAATATTGGAAATTGCAAACTTATCTATAAGGTATGTATGTCAAATAAAATCTATTTTATCAAACAAATATGTACACACTGCTTGAAACTAAAATTTCAAATAAAAGACTTAAAACCTCTCATTGAATGAGGTGTACCTTTGGCATTTGAGATTTGGTCATATTAACGAAGAAAGAATCACTAGACTTGTGAAAGATGACACTTTAAGTTCACTTAAAAAAGTTGATCTTGCAGAATATGAATCTTTCTTGGAAGGTAAGATGATGATGTAGTTGTAAACCAACTAAAAGTTTGACAAAGGCAAGTGCACCTATCAGTTAATAGTATATAACTACGGTGAGCACAAATATCGTTCCCACGAAGACTAAAAGTACTAGTAATTAACGTCTTTATATTATTTAACAAAAAAATTAGAGTGATTGATTAAAACTAAAATTAACTAAATTCACAACAAAGAACAGATCAGGAAAACAAACGATTAACAACCAAAAATGAAAAAATACCCAGGAAAGAATCCACCTGGATTTCATCTGTCATTATCAATCTGAATTAAACAATTTCTTCACATAGTATCTTGATTTGTAGAAATCCCTAAATTATGCTAATATCTCTTTCGAGAGTAAGAGCAACTGACTCTAGGTTGATTAATTGAAATTTCTTTCTAATTAAAACCCCTATTGTCGCATTAACTCGATTTATGAATCCCCCTATTGATTTGACTCGAATACGATAGATTTATGTCGTCATATTTCTAGGATTGCATGCAACTCCACTCAATTATACTAGATCTACTCTTAAACAATGTTTATCCTCCTCTAGATTAAGCACAACAAACATGGATTAATAATCTAGAAATATTAAACCAAGAATTAAGCACATATAATTGAGAACAAGGTCCAAGTATTTATTGTGTAAAACATTAATCAAAAGATAGAATTCATTATAGGGTTCATCTCCCCTAGGTATTTAGAAAGTTAGTTCATAATCGCAAATAAAGACATCCCAAAGATAGTATAATCGTAAGAAATAAGGAAACTCATAATAAACTTCAAAGAAATCAAAAGGAGATATTCAATATTGATGGAAATCTGCTTCGGAGTTGGCTCCAATGGTGTTTTTCGAGTTGTTTTCTTATATATTCTCTGACGGCTTACTCCTCTATTCTTATATTTGGTATATATAGGTCTTAGAATGCCTGAAAAACCAAAAAATTATGTTTTTCCGTGTTTCTGGAGTGCAGTTTGTGAAATCCACGATGCGGCACATGGTAGTATGATGACTAGTATTGCTCACACTAGTGTGTCCATTTATATAACTTTTGAAACTTGCTCCGATTTTTTGATTTTCGCTTGTTTTTTTCTCTTTTTTATCCCAAATGCTCTCCTAAGTATAGAAACATGAATTTAAAGGATTAGGATCATAAAATTCTTCATTTTAAACAGGATAATCATCCAAAAATGCATTAAGAATGAGGTTAAAACGTGTTACTTTTGGCATTTATAAAATATCCCTACACTTAGCGTTTGCTGGTCTTCAAGCAAAATCCTCAACCCACATTCAAGTTAATTTTCTCAATTTTTCATTTTCATCAATAATGCTTCAAGATAATTTGCAAATAATCATGCATTGGAAATTCAACTGAAAGGACACTGAAGACTCAAGCAGTCCAAGCTAAAATTTTTAAAGCACAAAATCATATGTGTCTCCCCTTATGTAAATAATTACATTAAATTGAAAATCAAGAAGAATTAACATCCTCACTAAAGATTCACTCAAAGCACTCAAAGTGTTTAAGGTTCAAATAATATGAACTCAACAGTCGAACGGGAAATGCTATTACCATAAGCATGCTTGAAAATCAAATCTCTGCCACTATAAAATGAGATGACACACTAATCAAGAGGTCTTTAAAAGGTTGTAACAAGGCTTAGGTTAAAGGTATGGAAAATGTCAGAAAAGTCGATTACAATTGAGATTGAGTTGATAAGTTACTAAACTAGAAAAACAATCAGTTGCTGAATTAACATAATTTACATCAACAAGACTAATCAATAATACAAATGAGCTTTTCAACGAAATATGCAACTAACAATTCAAGTTCAATCAAATATATATATTTCATTTTCATTTATTTTTTATTTTTTATTTTTTTCTTTCTCTTTTTTTTTAAAAATAAAAAATATAATTCAGAAATTCAAAAAAATGAAACATAGTTAGGCAACTAACCAAATCAAATCTCGACAAAAAAAGAGCCAATAACAAGGATAACTTTACAACATACATATGGGTTATGGGTTAACATTAACGGGTTGGAAAAAAATGTGTTAGGATTAAAGGGGTTTACTAGGGGTTGTTCAATAGGTAAGCTTTTTACAGGTTAAATGGGTTAAATCCTAAGTGCCGCTATCATCTCAATATATCAAATCAATAATGTGGTCTCAACATGTGCAGCCGTAGCAAGTTCTAGAACTCCAAATCAAGTTGACATGCTCAAAACCAAAAATAAAATGAGCATGAAAAATATATTCTCTGTAGGCTTAAAGACTCACAAAAATTATGGTTTTGATGTCAAACTTACAAATTTAAAATTTCAAAATGATTTTTCAGTTTAAGGAGACAACCTAAAATTATAATTTCTGAAAAACAACTTATCATGCTTAACTCTTCGTGTCTTAAAGTATAAACCACACAATGCATAAAAATCCACAAATTATTCCAAAACCGAATCAATAAAAACTCCAAATTTAAAAAAAAAAAACTTCAATGTTAGGTTCCAAAAAATTACTTAAACACAAACAATAATTCAATGTTACGGCCCTGTGTCTATCCCGTGTGGAATGGCTTAGTCTGTGTGGCTCTTGAAGCTTGCTCTGATTTTCTGATTTTCGCTCTTTTTGCTCCCAATGCTCTCTTAAGTATAGAAACATGAATTTAAAGGATTAGGAGCATAAAATTCACCATTTTAAATTGAATAATCATCCAAAAACGCATTAAGAATGAGGCTAAGACATGTTACTTTTGGCATTTATTAGATGACTAAGCGATATTTTAATGCAAAAGGGACGAGGGTCGTGAAACCCTTAGAAATTATGCATACTGACATATGTGGCCCCATGAATGTCAGTGCGCGAGGTGGTTATGAGTATCATATAACATTTTTTGACGATTATTCCAGATATGGGTATGTGTATCTAATGCACCAGAAGAGTGAAACCTTTGATAAATTCAAATAGTTTTGCATAACAACTAGGTTTATCTATAGAGACACTTCAGTCTGATTAAGGTTGGGAATATTTATCATAGAGAATGAGATTCTATCCTAGTTAACTGTGTCAGGCACTCCACAACAGAACGACGTGGCAGAGAGAAGAAATCGAACGTTTTTAGACATGGTTCATTCTATGTTAAGCTATTTAAAGCTACCAATCTCCTTTTAGGGATATGCATTCCAAACGACTTACTATATTCTAAATGATGTACCGACTAAGGCAACATTTAAAACTCCATCCAGATGTACCAATGTCCAGAGTAGAAATCTCGCATAGAATATGTGAACAAATAGTATCTGCAAGTATACATGTTAGGTTGTAATATAGTTACAACAGGGTAGGGAAATACTCCGAGGATCGTATCCAAGAGAGGCGAGAACTAAATTAATTCTAATTTAAACATAAATATATCTAATTAATACTTTAATCAAATTATAGTACGAAAGATCAAAACGAAGAGTTTTAATAAACTATGCTAAAAACTTAAAAGGAAATTAAAAAAAATGAAAGGCAAGAATTCAAATAAGGAAATATGTATCTAATCTAGGCATGGGTGATTAGTTTGCTTCGGTGATCATAATCAACTGTCATCTCGGGCTTTCTTGTTCAATCAACTAGTTAATACCCCAATAGGATCTTCCTATATGTAAATTGAAATATTGAGTCAGCAAGAACTACTTATCTTCTGACCTCATAGTCCAAACCGATTTAAGGTTAAGGTGTTTATGGATAGGCCATACCAAATTTGGGTTAATTCCCACCTTGATTACTTCCTAGGGTTGTTAGACCTAGGGTTTAGGTTCTTCCTTTCTTAAATAGTTGATCCGTTAAGAAATCCCTACAAAACAGTTATTCATACCTCCACTCGCTAATCCCCCACAGGAGGATTAGTTCTTCATGGATCTAGTAAACAATGTAAACTTGAACGAAAGAATAGACATAAAGAACAGTTTCAAGAGCAAAGTTTAGAAGAAGCCTAATTATATTAAATTTAAGCACAGAATCCTCACATAGTTTGAGAACAATTCCAAAATTTGATTGCTTCCCAACGAAAAATAACAAGAATGGAAATCTAAAACCTAAGAAAAGAGAAAATCTAAAGTCTAGATCTAAAGAGAAAATTATACAGGGTAAAAAGGTGTCCTTAACATGTGTTAGTTAAACCTATTTATAGACTTAGAATGAAATTCGTCCTTAACCTTAGGTAAGCTGACGTTCCTAAGCTTAAAGTTGGATTGTATGGAAAAAATGCCCCTTACTCGTATTAATTTCTCGTGCAGAGGCGATGTCGCGACAGATCAGGTCTGGTGTGGTGACAGCGAGGGCAGTATGCTCAACTTCAGGGTGTTTTTAGGGGTATGTCGCGACATCCTCAGGCTGTGTAGTGACATTGAAGGCAGTCTTGGACTTTTCTTATTCTGCTCCTTATGTTGTGACATCAAATGCTCCGTGTTGCAACCTAGCGACCAGTATCAAGTTAGTACACATTCTAATGGTCTCTTGCACACTCATAACGTATATTAGCTCACCCTTAGGCCTCATTCGGCCCTTAAGGTGAATAAAAGATTCAGATTGTAGATTTATTACACTTAACTAAACTTTAGTAAAATATAATTAAAACGCCACTAAAATGCTTATTCCTAAATTGCGAAAACTAGTTTAATGTGCTACACTGAATTATGGCAGATCAAAATCCCCCACACTTAAGTCATTGTTTGTCCTCAAGCAACAACAACAAAAAAAGATGACCCTTGAACACGTATAGTACAAGTGTTAGCATTGGAGCACATGAATAGGCATTTCATATTCACATATAATCTTGGCATGAGATATAATTAACTTACCACTTTTGGTATCAAAAACCTATTATAAAACATACAAGCATTAAGGGTCTCAAATGTAGGGATCCATCAATAAATTATACAAATAATTTGATTATCCTAGCAGAATACAAACAATTATAAATGCAATTATTCAATATGATTTCGAATTGTGAATAAGTCTACCTAGATCACATAGGGCTTTTCGGCTTGTAATGTTATGAGGCTTAGGACAGGTATGGATTTCAAGCATAGTAAGCATCAAACAGTTTCAAGCACGAAAATAGTTTGGCATATCATATTGTCTTCTATTCTTCCCCTTAGTAACCCTTTCCCGCTCACCGCCTTATGTCTCATTCTCTCACCTTTCTTATTTCTCCACATTGGAAGCCATAACATAATATAACAATCATGGTTAACTCACGAGTCTTTGTGCACTAATGAACGAAATTTTCTACTTTTTGTGATTTTGTCACATTTTTTTCTTTACAATACATCTCGTTTTGATTTTTACTTCAAGTACCTTTTCTACTCGTTTTTATTTTCTTCTTGAAATTTTATTTTGTTACACATATTGGCTAACCTATGGTTACTTTATCACACTGATCCCTCCTATTTCACTCTATTTTTACAAAATTCATCATAATGTATCTACTTAATCCCTCAATACGTATGGCCAGATGACTATAGTATTGTAGTTCAAGACTAACGGAGAAGGATAAGTACAAATTTATATTTTGGCTCGGGTTTTGTATAAAGGTTCATCAAGAAGTGATTTCTGGCTCAAAAATAGGTTCTAACGATAAATAATAGGGTTAGCTTTTTGGCTCTGGGTGTATTCCAAACAATGCCTTAGGTCATCTCTAGGTATCTCAATATTCACAACTCTAATCAACCAAACAACCAGAAATTTAACAATTTATGATTCATACTAGCATGCTCGTTTCCTTATATTCTCTATATCATTTGATACATTCAATTACTTGAATGCCTTTTACAATGTAATATATAGAACTTAATAGTCTAATAATAAAAAATTTAAAATCACCTCTCTTCATGCCAAATTTATTGTAAATACAAGCAACCTATGTACATGTTTCTAACCAATCACTTGTATTTCTACAAGCTCAAGCACACAAATGACCAAAAAAATCAAAGAAACACCTAAAAGTTTAAAGCAAATTCTCTATGTCACCCTCCATGTGTAGCCCCTAAAAGATAAGGAAAGAAGTTACCTGATTGATCGTGATAGTTCCAATGGCTATTGGTGGGTGCTTCTTAAATTGTTCATTAAAAGTTTTAATTGTTGTGCCTTTTCCATGTAGGGTTCCTACGTAGAAAATTAGAACAGGACACAAAACAACTAATAATTTACTATCTAATCCTACTCTTAAAAAAATAAAATTAATATCATCAAAGAAATAATATAATCTATAAAAAACTAAAGAAGGTTAGTCATCCTCCTCAAAATCCATTTCATCATCTCCTTCTTCATCATCATCCTCTTCCTCCTCTTCAGTTTCACGCAGCTCTTCTTCCTGCTCTGGATTCATCAGCCCAAACATGTCTGGTATATAATCAGGTACCCTAATATTGTTATGTCGTGCAAACTCCTGAAAGATTGTGCCTTATTCCTGCACCCAATGTATCATTCAATCCAACTTTGGATGACTGCTCCCTCCAACTTCTTGTTGAGCGGTTGATTTTTTTTCCTTTGAGACGAAGCTGGGGTTGTTGTCACCTCTTGTTGGTATTTGTTTCACTCTTTTAACTGCTTTTCTTCAAGTTTAATGTATTGTGTAAACAGAGTGTCGCCAATGATACTTTGGGACAAATTCGTTGACTATTCTATGAATGCCATTGGAACACCTACTTTTTGCATAAACCCATCATTGAGTAGGGGAAGAAAACTCCCACTTTTTGGCCATTGACACATCTCTTCATATTTAGGTAAATCCATTCCCTATAGCATATCTATTTTTTCTACAAAATAACATAAAACAAAACAGCTCGGAAAGTATTGACATTAGACACATTCAAAGTAGGAACAACTCGTATGCATAAAAGGAGTTTGATGAAAGGAGGTTAAGATATTGGTACTTGGGCATATTTCTATTTGCCCCTTCCTCTTGTTAAAAAATTTATAATGTTATCCATATCTATGTCTTGAAAATACTCTAAATCAATTTCATCAATAAAATCTTTTTCATAGTATGGGGCATTATAGAAGTCACAAATAATTCGAGGGGTTACTCACATTTCTTTCCCTTGCACAGGTACCATTTCCCACATATGGCTTTCATTATTTCTAGACTCTTGCTCCCGTAAAGATACATAAAATTCTTGAACGTCAGGGACCATAGCAGTGTCTTTTGGGATTGCCCATAAACGTTCCCATCTATGATATCTAACTAAAGCTCATATTTCCTTGCAAATAATCATCGACATATCAAATCCCTTCTTTTGAATGAAGGTTTTTCCTTGAATTCTACAAAATATTTTTTAACATTCGAGTTTGAGAAATTAGAGGAGTTTGGAACTGTTGCTGATTCCAGTTCATTAGTTGTTCAAACCTTCCTATGAGGCATGGTGTTTTCAGATTACAACTAATGAAATACTAAGCTATAAGTTCTATAGAACAATAAAAGTTGAGTTAGGAACCCTTAACCTCATATAAGTTGTTGGATTCCTTGTCACGCTCATTTTTTCGTTGTTCCTTGAGATGTTCCCATCCTTTCTTGCACCGAGTATGATTGAATGAAGAAATTTTCCAAACAAATTTGAAAAGAAAAAGGGAAAAGTGAGTTTTAGGGTTTAAGGCATTTAAGAGGTTTTGAGAGATTAAAGGAGTTAAGAGATGTTTAAATAAGGGGATAATATGTATTTAGGTTATAAAATAGATGTTCTGAGCGTTAAAAATTTGGTAAAGTGAGGTTTAAGTCATCAGGTTGCGTAATCGGATCGGGTTAACCCTGCAAAAAATTGTAGCGAAGTCGCGACATAAGGGTTCCATGTTGTGAAATCCTTGTCAAATTACCGTTGCCTCGACACATTCTGGAATTTTGGATTTCTGGGTATAATGGCTTCAGTTTCGCGACACACAAAGGCCGTGTCACGACACCAAGGTGATTTCCTCACTTTTTCAAGTCTGCCCTTAGTGTTGCGAGACGGGGTTGCCGTATTGCAACACTGGCTCTGTTTTTACCCAAAATTCCAGTTTCTAAAATGTTATGGTTTTAATAAAACATAAATTTAGTAAAAAATAAAATATATACTAAACAGTTAGCTAAATATACAAAAATTTACAAAAATTAAATGTTTAATTTTAAAAAGTTCAAGTTTTACTATCAGATTCATCCGACAACATCATTGTTTCAAAAAAAAGGGTGATTCTCTGGTTCTGTCAGTGTAGGTCCATCGCCCATCATACCATTCCACCTTCTTCTACTTATCTCTTTCCTTACACCTATTTTTTGACCTGCATGGATTGAAGGAAGTATGTCCCTTGATTCGGGAGGGTTTGAAATAAATAATTCCTTGCAATGCTCCTCCCTTGACTTCCTTCTACCTTGCTCACTCAATTGGTGGCAACACTTGAAAGTTTCAGTCTCACTATTGATTTTCATAGTTAATTCATTCTTTTCTAAGTCATTAGTGGACCTTGAGGTAGCTAAGAAAGGTCTACCTAGTAGGATGGGTAGTTCTCGATCCTCTTCAAAGTCTAGAACAATGAAATCTTTCGGGATGATAAAACTGCACACTTTGACTAACACATCTTCCAGTACTCTTTTCGGATGCACTAAGGGTACTGTAGTGTTATCTGTGTGTTTTTTAGGTTCCCTAACCCGAGATTTTCAAAAATGGATAGAGTTATTAAATTAATACTAACTCCTAGGTCATATAGAGCTCTATTAAAGTGAATGCTTTATATCTTTATAGGAATAGTAAAACGTCTTGGGTCTTTCAATCTTTGGGGAACTTGTTTTGTGATAATAGCACTACAAGAAGCACTTATATTAAATTGTTTGCTTATCTTAATCTTCCTACATTTAGACATAATTTCCTTTAAAAACTTGACATATTTAGGAACTTTATCAATTAATTCAATTAAAGGCAGGTTAACACTGAATGTTTTGAACAAGTTCAGGAAACTTACAAATTCGTCTTCATCCTATTTTTTCTTTTCTTCTAGCCTTGGAGGGAATGGTATCATTGCAACGAAAAAAATTTTAGTTGTTTCTTTTTCTAGCTCAACTATCAGTGCAATTACCTCCTCTGACTCTAGTTCATCTTCAGCTTTTAGGGGTCTTTCTTGAAGATCATCGGCATTCTCCATATTTATGTGCTCCTTCCCTTCCCTACGAGGATTATTTTTTGCATTGTTGGGAATACCTATTCTAATTTTTCTTTTGATGTCACCCATCATGCTCATCAATTGGCTCATTTGATCTTCAGGTTCAGTTAATGTTCTTGTTGAGTTGGTGCACTTAAACTGCACCTGCTTCATGTCCGTTTTCATTGCCTGCATTTCCCCCTCTATTCTACCCAGAAGTTGACCACATATAGTATGGTCATTCGGGTAGGCCCTGTCCTATGGTTTCTGCAAATAAGGACGTTGATAGTTAGTGTTTTTAACTTGATTCGAGCTATTACATCCTTCTTGGTATCCTCCCCATCTCAGGTTCGGGTGATTTCTCCATCCGAGATTATATGTATTTGAATAGGGATTTCCACCCTTATTTCTGATGTAGTTCACATCCTCAGTAGGATTATTAATATAGTGGAAGAGCGGTTTGTCTCCTCCATAGATATTCGGTGCACCCTTTTCAGCCTCTATTCAGTTGATTCTATCATGTAATTGTTGGTATATGTTATCTTCCTGGAAAACTTTCACCATATATGGTCTTTGGCTATATGTATTACGTTCAGTTGGCCATTGACAGGAATTCATTGCCATACTTTCTATTATTTTGTACGCATCCTTGTTTGTTCTGTTCATCAAGGCTCCTCCTACTACTCGATCTAATCCTAACCTCGAATGCACATCCAACCCATTGTAAAAAGTTTACAGTCGTAACCACTCAGGTTTTCGTGGCGTGGGCACTTCTGAATCAACATATTAAAATGCTCTCATGCTTCGTGAAGGCTTTCTCCTTCTAACCCTTGAACGTCGAAATTTCCCTTCTTAGCTAGACAGTTTTGCTGATGGGGAAGAACTTTTGTAGGAATTTTCCTACAAGTTCGTCCCATGTCATGATAGATCCTGGTGCTTGCAATTCTAGCCAAGAAAAGGTTTTATCGATTAATGCAAAGAGGACCAACCGAGGACGAATAGCGTCATCAGTGACGCCATTGTATTTAAAGGTATCACAAAGCTGGAAGAACCATTTTACATGCTGGCTCAGATTCTCTTTCATTGTTTCGCGAAACTGCATTCTTGATCATCTGGATTATAGCTGGCTTAATCTTAAAATTATTGGTCGTGATAACTGGCCTCGTTATGCTCCCTTGAACCATATCCAAATTTGGTAGCGCATATTCTCTCAAAGTTCTCTCATTACATATCATGTTTAGATTTGCGGGTAATTGTGGTGGTAAGTTTTGTGGGTTAACATTGGCTTCATTGAATAGCAGGTTTTCATTAGGTACATTTCCCAAAGTAGGTGGTGGGTTCTACATCTATTGTTGTTAACGATTCCTTCGGATAATTCTTTCTGGATCTATGGTTGGCTCTATAGGTGTCCCCCTACTACGAGTCATACACTAACCTAAAAATAGAAAATTAGTAGAAAAGAAAATTAAATTCATAACTATGCTAATAATTTCCTAATTATTCTATTAAAATGGAAAAAATTAAAACTAATATAATGACATTGTGTCCCCAGCAACAACACCAACAACTTGACCACCTCTAGATGTCCCAACGTCCAGAGTAGAAATCTTGCACTAAAGATGTGAACAAATGGTATCCACAAACAGTATCTAAGGGAGGCGAGCATTAAATTAATTCTAATTTAAATATAAATAGATCTAATTAATACTTTAATCAAATTATAGTACGAAAGATAAAAAAGAAGAGTTTTAAAAAACTATGCTAAAAACAAAAAAGGAAATTACACAAACGAAAGACAAGAAATCAAATAAGGAAATATGTATCGAATCTAGGAATGGGTGATTAATTTTCTTTGATGATCGTAATCAACTGTCATCTCGAGCTTTCTTATTCAATCAACTAGTCAATACCCCTAGCAGGATCTTCCGATACGTCCACTGAAATACTGAGTTGGTAAGAACTACTTATCTTCTGACCTCACAGTCCAGACTAGTTCAGGGTTAAGGTGTTCACGGATAGACCATACTAAATTTGGGTTAATTCCCACCTTGATTACTTCCTAGGGTTGTCAGGCCTAGGGTTTAGGTTATTTCTTTCTTGAAAAGTTGATCCATTAAAAAATCCCTACAAAACAGTTAATTATTCATACCTCCACTCGCTAATCCCCCACAGGCGGATTAGTTCCTCATGGATTTAGTAAACAATGTAAACTTGAATGAAAGAATGAACATAAAGAACAATTTCAAGAGTAAAGTTTAGAAGAAGCCTGGTTGCATTAAATTTAAGCATAGAATCCTCAGATTTTGAGAACAATTCAAAATTTTTATTTCTTCCCAATGGAAAATAACAAGAACGGAAATCTAAAACCTAATAAAAGAGAAAAATCTAAAGTCTAGATTTAAAGAGAAAATTATACAGAGTAAAAAGGTGTCTATAACATGTGTTAACTGAGCCTATTTATAAACTTAGAATGGCCTTCGTCCTTAACCCTAAATCAACTGATGTTCCCGAGCTTAAAGTTGGATTGTGTGAACTAAAACGCCCCTTACTTGTATTAATTTCCTATGCAGAGGCGATGTTGCGACACATCTGATCTTGTATCATGACATTGAGGGTAGTATACATAGCTTCAAGGTGTCTTTAGTGGTATGTCGAGACATCCTCAGGCTGTGTAGCGGCATTGAAGGCAGTCTTGGACTTTTCTTTTTCTGCTCCCTACATTGCGACATCAAATGCATCGTGTTGCAACCTAACAACTAGTATCGAGTTAGTACACCTTCTAAGGGTCTCTTGCACATTCACAACGTAAATTAGCTTAGCCTTAGGCCTCATTTTCCCCCTAAGGACTATAAAAGACTCAAATTACACATTTATTACATTTAACTGAACTTTACTAAAAAATAATTAAAACACAACTAATATGTTTATTTTCAAGCTCCTAAAGTGCAAAAACTAGTTTAATATGCTAAACCGAATTATGATAGATCAATGCCTAGTCCACATATTGGATAAAGATTTGAACAGGTTGGATTCACGGACAAAATTGTACATGTTTATGGGATATCCAAAAGGGACAAAGGGTGGTTTGTTTTATATCTCGGAAGAGCAAATTGTGATAGTGTCAATTCATGCTACTTTTTTTGAGGAAAGTTAGATGAATGATTTCAAACCTCAAAGTAAAGAAGTACTCGAGGAACTTTTGGGAAATACACAAAGCCCTATAGAAACGATTCTAGAACCAACTCCTCGTAGTAGACTTGCAAACAACCAACAGCATAGGGCGCTTCATCGTAGTAGGAGGGTCTCTAGTAGGCTTGAGTTCTTCCAATCTGGCAGAAGTGTTTTAAACATCGAGTTTGTTGAATAGGAAGATGATAACCCACTCATATGATGAAGTGATGCAAAGTGCTAATTCCAAGCTCTGGTAAATAGTTATGAAAGCTTCTATGGATTCTATGGATTCCAACTCAGTGTGGGAACTTGTAGACTTACTGGAAGAGATAAAACCCATAAGGTGTAAGTGGATCTACAAATGATCAAGACCTTTGGATTTGATTAAAACGTATATCAACCTTGTGTTTATAAACGTATGGCATAATGCCAAAAATATCCCCTAACATTTTTTTGTCAAATTGATCTATTTTTATTAAAGATGCTGACCTGGCTGTTAGTTGAATAACAATCAAAATTAACCGCTGACATGGTGGTCCAAATGTAATTAAATAATGACGTGGCACTATTTTATCTTAAATGTCATGTCAGGAAATGATTTTAAAATTATGAAAATTATTTTAAAGTCGTTGTCATCATCATCATCATCACCATTTCTTCTTCTCTATTGTTTCATTCCATCGTTCACCTTCATCGTCATCATCACCGTCTCTATTCACCGTCACTATTGTCTAACGTCGTTCAAGCCGCCTTGCTCCAAAATACTCTCATATTTCCCTTTTTTTAATTTCTCCAATTTATTTTCTAAAAAAACTCTTTGAAAACATCAAAATCCATCCTTGAGCCTCGAATTTCCTTATCTCTAATCTTCTCTTTCGTTTGTTAGATGGCCTCCATTTTTTAGTATGTATTTCCTCTCTCTGAGCTCTTTCTTCTTACTGTTCACATTGTCGAATGGACACCTGGAAACCTAGAAATTTAAAAATAGAAACCCCCCACAAATGGAGTGCTTTATTACATGAGATGTCAACATTGGGATCAATGGGCTAGTCAGAGTTAGAAAGCCAAAGCTTAGTATGGTAGTGGAAACGATGCAAAAAGTTCTTGTGAGACAATTTGGGAATCGCCTAATTGGGATTGTTCAAAACACCGCCAGATTCTATAATCTCGATCTCTAGCAACGAGAAAAGAAGAAATTGGTTCAGAATGAAAATTGAATTGGACGTTCACGTTAAATTTTTTTTGAAATTATACGCATCATTTCATAACAATGACAAGTTTTGGTATTCGAATCCACCTTCTTCCTACATCTGAATGAACAATATGACAATGGCACATACAAGGAAGTTTTTGTGACGATCGATGAGAAATTCGTGGGATTGGAGGTGGTTTTTTTAGATGCTTTCACCGGCTGGATTAACCATTATTTTTGGAACCGATCGTGGCGATCGAGGGTTTCAATTTACCAAGCTACGATCGAGATTTAATGTAACAACCCATTTTTTAGTGGTAATGGAACAGTGGTGTCGATCCATAAATAATACAATCATTAGAGTTGTATTAAAATTTGGTTAAGAAATTTTAACGTTTAGATAGTTAATTAAAGAAGAATGACTAAATTGAAAAAGGTGCAAAACTTAGTAATTATTGCATTTAGGGGATCAAATAGCTTAAATACTTAAATAAGGGAGGACTTATATGATAATTATACCATGTTATAACTTAATGGGTCGTTATAGGTTTGTGTTTTGGTTTAATTGAATGTTTTACTAAAGGGCAAAATTGTAATTTAGTAATTAAATTTAAGTAAAATAAAAATAAAACAACATCATCTTCCTAAAAAGAATTTTTTGTCTAATTTGAAAGATGAAGAACACCATTTTTAAAGTTTAAATTTTGGCCATCAATAATTTCTTGCATGTAAGTCCGTTTTAAACTTATTTCTTGTATTTTTTATGTTTTTGAGATCATTGCAACTAGGTCCAGCTAGCCCGTACCTTCATTTTTGAATTTGTTAAAAATTTTGGAAGTTACCATTAATGAATCTCAGTTTTTTGTGTTGATAACTATGAGTTTGAAGCTTTGATTGTGGCATTTGGTTGTTTTGTGAAGTGATTTTTGTTAGATTTTGATTTAAGGATTAAATTGTTAAAATGTCAAAATTTCAAGGTTTAAGGGTGAATAAGAGGTGTTTTGTGGATTTTTTAGAAGCCTTGAGTATTTTACTATAATTTTGATATGTGAAAATTGTCAATTTGATGATTTTCGGGTTAATGGACTAAATTGCATAAATTGTAAAAGTTTGGGGCAATTGTGTAAACTATGAAAATGAAAGGATATAAAATGTAGAATAAATCAAAATATGAATTTTAAGCTGATAATTGTGAAATTTTACATTTTAAATCAAGACCTTGTTGATTTACGTAGAAAATGAAAAATTAAGGAATAGTCCCTAAACTTCTGTAACTATTACAACTTAGTCCAGGTAAGTTCGTACGATTTATAATTCAATATCTATTTTAATTTTATAATGATATAATATAATATAGAATATATTAATTGATTAATGGTGATGTAAAGTTGTTTGAGAAAATGTTATTGAAATTCAATAATTGGGTTGGACGAACGCGAGATAGTGTACAATGTAATGACGACGTGTTATGCGGGGTTGGGAGTGGAGATTGATGAGGTGTACTTTATATGTTTTTGCTGAGTATGCCAAGGTTATACTATCTTGTCCTGGCGTGTTATAGGGGTGGATGTATAGCTCTTCGGAGCGCTTGGCGTGTTATCGGTTGGATTAACTCTTATGAGCACTTGGCGTGTTATCGGTTGGATTAGATCTTACGAGAACTTGGCGTGTTATCGGTTGGATTATCTCTTATGAGCATTTGGCTTGTTTCAGCTGGATTACTTGTGTACTCGTATCCGTAAGTTGTTCTCCATATTGTAAATTATTGTACTGTAACTTGTATAATGATTTTTAATGGCATGACATGTAATTGATATCTATAATTGATTCTATTGTGGATATGTATATTTTCCCAGATATTATTGTTGAGCTTTGAATTAAGAAATGAAATTCACTGATATGTAGTTATGGATGATAAGAAACATGTGTTATTGGGTTATTTTTTATTAAATTGTTATATTTACTTCGGAAAGATTTATTATTTTTGTACGTCGAACTTACTAAGCTTCAATAAGCTTACTTGTGTTAATTTTTGTTCATGTAGATACTTTTGAAGGTTTGACGATCGGATCTGTAACATCCCAAACCTGGCTTAGACGTTATGGCCGAATTTGGGAATGTTACGAAGAAGGGTTTTGAAACTAATTTTATCATGTTGAAATTTCCCGAATAGTTTGTTACTAAAAGAGTGTCCACGTTCTATAAAACATGTTATTTATATTATATTGATTAAGGAAAACGTCGATAGTCAACTCCTACAATAAAACTTATCTTGCAGCGAAAGTTTGAAATCGTTATATTTGAAATTTGAGCTTGGTTTCAGAAAAATATTTGTTTGCTTAAAACCATTGTTTTCATAAATCATTTCATAAAAAGTCGTAGAATCATAATCTAAACCATTTCAAAATCCCAAAGTTAAAACCAATAATCCAGAGAGTCCAAAAATTACAAATTCTCAAAATAATCCAGAATTTTAAAAAAACTGTTAACTAAACTAGTTCACAAACTAGTGGTCACGGTTGAAACTCAGTCGTACCGACTCGCCTATGTCTGAGGATTACCTGAACATAACAGACAAACAGACGTGAGTTTTCATAAACTCAGTGTGTAACGATACAGAGTCATACATGCACATAAACTAAGATTTTTCGTATACAGAACAGATACAGATAGGGACATAAGTCCCTAATAGAATTAGATTAACAAAATCATACAAATATACAACATCCTACCCCCATCCTCTACACACAATCTCTTTCCATCCCAGCACACCGCGTGGGGTATTAAACACCCACCCAGCCCTACACAGCACATAGTGTTCGTACGACACTTATCAAAATAAATGCAGTCATGCTACCAGAATAATCGGAAAATGTCGCCTATCAGAACACTTCCTCGACATATACAAATCCCACCCCATATACAACTACAAAATAAATATATATATATATATAGATGTAACAGAGGTAACATGACTCGCATACTCGTATACAGAAATCATACATGTTTATACAAAATAGTCAGTCATACATAACAGTTTTCTTAACTCAAATCAGTCTATAAGAATAGTAGATCTCATGCATCAGTGTTTGTTTTGCCCTTACAAACCCTACGAAAAGCTCACAGTCGATCAAAATGACATATGTGAACCTAGGGAAAATTTTAGAATTTTGGGCCCATATGCCCGTGTGGGCCTACACACCCAAATTGGCCTTGCCTGTGTGGCCTACACGGCCTGGCCCACAGCCCGCACGCCCAAATTGACCTAGCCCATGTGACTCACAAGGCCACACATTCACCCGTCACACTACGGCTGGGCACACGCCCGTGTGGCGTCGACAGGCCACTTTTTTGGCATTCACTAAACCTAGTTTTCTCGTGTTTTCATTACACACCTAATTTAGATTTGACGCTGCAACAATCTCGAGACCTCTGAATCCTAAAAATTGCATTCAAATGATCAATTCTACGTACCAAAACAAAAAAATACCAAAACCCCAATTGACATACTTGAAAGTATTTCCCATTCGAAAGGCTCGATCACTTACCAAACGTTTGGAAGAAGAATTTGGGAAAAGAAAGAATGTCAAATGTAGAGAGGAATTTTGAGGAAAAGAAAAAAATTAAAATAAATTAAATTTAAAATCTTAACAAAATCCCCCACTCCATCCACTAACCACCTTATCCCCCAGAGTCCTACCCAGTAGCCACATCCAACAACCTCAAAATTTCAATTCCACCCAAACTCTATCAGACAACCGAAGAAAAAACTATCACCCACACTCTCGTGGGGATTTAAACACAAGATCTTAGGGTAAGCTAACACCTTACGACTTGAACCAGCAGGATCACTTTGATATGAGTTCACCGAAGATAAAATACAAGCCCAATCACCGAGGAATAAGCTAGGGTAAAAAAATAATAAAATTTTCCATAAATGGGACTTGAACCTAAGACCTCAAACACACATCCATATCACTTAAAAATTGAAGCAAATACTCATTTATGTCAAAATTCACATAAATAAAATAAAATTAATCAGGGCGTTACAGGATCAGCACTCGATTCACACTATCCATCCATTTTCAGTATTTTTTAGAACGTTTATTTTGGATTATATGACATGTAATAGGCTTTTTTTGGTTATTACTTAGGTTTTGGTATGTATATTTTTATACAGTGATCCTTTGTGCAAATTGGTAACATGAACATCATTATATGACCTTAATGTTTATTTGGAAAATGTTTAATTAATGACTTGATATGGATTATGAATGATGGAAGGTGTTTTTGACATTAACTTGTAGTGAATGTATGATTAAATGGTCTCTCTTGAATTGTTGTGATTTTAGGTGTCTATGATAGGCATATTGGTTGGGTGTTAAGTTGTGTTAATTGACATGTTTTGAGTGAAAATTCATAATGTTGTATAATTGTGTATACTTGTGGTACAATGAGCGTACATTGGTTAGGCACTTAGGATGCTTGAAAATAGCATGATTTGAGCTTGTTTAAATGTAATTTTGAATAGGTCTAATGGTTGGTAAATGGTTTGCTTAGCGTCCAAGAAAGCTTGAAATGGTAAACTTGACATTTAAGGTTTATTTAGGTTCACAGGACCTAGGACACACCCGTGCCACTTGGCTGTGTGCCACACACAGCCTGAGACACGACCGTGTGTGTTAAGTCAGTGTGTTACACGGTCTAGCACACAGCCTTTGACACGATCGTGTGGCCCAACTCAGTGAGTTACATAGGCAGGGACACTGCTGTGTGTCCTAATTTCGAAAGTTACACGGCCTGGACATTTCCACACAACCATGAGTCCCTTATTTTTGAAAATTTTCAACTTTTTCTTAAAACTTCTGTTTTCTTTCAATTTAGTTTCGAAAGGCTTATAAGCTATTTTTAGGGCCTCAAAGGCTCAATTTAGGGACCAAATGCTTATGTTTGATATATTTTGAATGAGATTAAATTATTGAATGTTATGACGATAAATGTTTTCCAAGTGATCTGTAATGTTCTGTAACCCTAATTTAACAACAGAGATTGGTTAGGGGTGTTACATTTAACCCCATTTTTAAGATGGTTATTGGATGGGAAATATTATGATATTGGAATCGATGTCGATGACGCGATATCATTTTGACTGGTGAATGCGAATTTACACTTCAGGTTAGATCATAGAACCCCCAAAGTTGAAGCTCAAATGATGATGATAATGATTTTAAAATAATTTTAAAACCATTTGTTGATGTGGCATATAAGATAAAAAAGGGTCACGTCAACATTTAATTACATTTGAACTTCCACATCAGCGGTTAATATTGACCGTTAGCCAACTAACAGCCACATCAGCATCTCTATTAAAAATGGATCAATTTGACAAAAAATGATGTTAAGGGTTAAAGTGCTCCAAAAAAAAGATAAAGGCCCAAAATGACCAAACAGTCAAATGTTAAGGGGCTATTTTCGACATTCTGCCTAAATGTATTGGAATGGAAAAGTGGTCTTTCTTGTTCTCCATGTCGATGACATTCTACTCATTAGGAATGATGTAGGGACATTATCTTTGGTTAAACTATGGTTAACCTAACAGCTTAGCATGAAGGACTCGGGAGAAGCTAATTTGTTCTAGTAATTTGAATCCTAAGGGATCAAAAAAACAAAGTGATAGCACTATCCCAAGCTTCATACATAGACAATATACTAGAACATTATACAAATGATTGATTCGAAGAAAGAAAATCAACCTTTTGTATTGGGATTTCATCTATCTTTGAAGGATTGTCCTAAGACAATGGGATAAAGAAAAAAATATGAGAAAGGTTCCTTATGCTTCTACAGTGGGAAGTCTCATGTATGCTATGTTATGCACACGACCATATATCTTTTTCGTAATAGGGTTGGTGAGTCGATATCAGGTAAATCCAGGACCAAGACACTAGTTAGCAATTAAGCATATACTAAAGTATTTATGGAGAACGAGGTATTATATGCTTTTGTACTCTGAAGGAGATCTTACTCATATCGGTTATATTGATTCTAACTTCCAAATGTGTCAAGATTCGAGGAAATCGACATTGGGATGTGTTTCTATCCTAGATTGCGGGTTCATAGTGTGAACAAGTGTCTAGCAAGGTGACACTAGTAACTTCAATATGGAAGGCCGAATATGAGATATGGAAAAAACTATGGCACTATTGCTATAGCATGCCCAAAGACCAATTATGATATGATTGTAATTACATACTTGTTTTACCTTGTTTATTAATATAAGGTATTGCCATTATTATTTTAGTTTCTTTTTTTGTGTATATAAATAAACTGAATTGTGATAAAGTCCTAAGAAAATATGGTTATTCTTAAAAGGTCCTTAGTTAAGTATTATTATGGGCTTGGACAACAATAATGCATTGAGACTACTGTGTAGTTGATTGATGAAAAAAGGTTGTCATTGACATAGGGATGTCAAAATCAATACATGAGTATGTGTTAGAGAACAACATATTGGACTAACTCGCTATGAGTATGTTTCTTGGATTATTATGTAATAGTCACAATATTACTCATAGTGATAACTATGTATATGATCCTCAGACTTGAGATCATCATTGTCCCAACATCGTGAGTCATATATTTTGATATAGTCAAACATCTACTGTAAAAAGTTGTACTATAAAGATTGATGTTGGATATACCACAATCCATATAGTGGGATATGGTTGATCAAGATAGGATTTATCCCTCCTACATAATGGGAGCAATATCTTAGGCCTCTTGGTGGAGTGAGACTAGAAATGCATGGCCATGCTCGAATAATTTGATATGAAATATCACACTTATTTGTTTATTGTAGTCTACTTAGAAAATCAAGAAATATGATATTAGAATATACAAGTGTGAATATTCCATGACTTGTGTCCAATCTAGATATTAAGGATAAAAGGATATAATACATGAAAATATTATCATAGAAAGGTTATGTCCAATCACGACTTCTTGTAACTTGGGTAGGAATGTTGCATTGCTAGGTGTCACTCATTGCTTGTAATGTTAGAAACGTTCTAGTATTACTACCAACATTACAAGATCCTACAGGGTCACACCCTATGGTAGAATAAAATAGAATCAAAATACATTTGGTATTCTATTTAGCTGTGACATGAATTAAATTAATTGTTGAATTAATTTAATTTGATAGTTAAATATTAAACACATTATATGTACAAACTTGTTGTACACAAATAAAGAACATAAATAAAATTAATATATGAATTTAATTCATACAAAATATTAATTATATATATTACCAAAATTATTAATATAAGCAGTTATAATAATTTCGGTCAAAATATAAAAGGACATGGAAAGTTATTTTTTTTGGAAAGAATAATCTCATTTTTATTTTCTGAGATATGATATTAAAGAGAATAAAATGGAAAGGAATCCCTTAGAGTGTTAAGGTTACCAAGAAAAAAAAAAGGTATATCTTAAATTGTTATTTTTTGTTCGTAGTTGACTGGGTGGACTACGTAAAGGTTTGAAGGTTTTTCGTTGTGGCTTGGAATCAACATCGAATCAGTAACATCCTTTTATCATTTTTTAGTTGAGAAGGTATATCTTCAACCCTATTCCAACCCGTTTCGTTCCTCGTACATGGATCTATGGTTGTGGATCGCCGGAATAATTTTTTTGATGTGCCACGGGGTGTACTGACGATCCCAACAACTATAACAGTGTGAATATAGCTAAAACCCAAAGAAACCACATAAGGACAAAACATATTGATAGAAAGTATCATAAGAGAGACAATAGTGTTTGAAGAAATAGTGGATGTAGTCAAAGATTACATCTGAGGATTGTTGGAAAATGTACTCATATTGTAGTAAACATGTAATTTTTTTCTATGTATTTAAACGATAAATAAATAAAAAAAGTTAATTTCACATTTTACTATTATATCATTTCGTGTTTCTATCTTTCATGTTCTGCATACATAGCAAAATTGTGACAAGAAAATATTAGCTTATTAATTGTCTAAGCTCAAACTTATGATAAGTGGCACTGTAAGAATGCTTACATTGCGAGGAATACAACTTACTTTAGTAGATAATCTAAACGAGTCTGTAACCCTATAAAGGAAACAAAGTGAGCATTTTATTCAAATACTGAGAAGGATTATTATGACATCTACGATTCCATTTGGGGAGATGACTTATCTTAGTTATCGGAACAGTTCACTCCATGGGTAGAGATGAATTAATTTTTAATCCGTTTGTGAATTAATTCACGTTTGGCATTCATGGTGTGATTTACCTAAATCTTGAGTTAGTCATTAACTATTCGTATGTAACTCATGTGCTTTTATATAAGTGGAGGCTTAAACTTTAAAGATGATCGAGCCTATAGCCGATATGTTAGGTACATGACTTGTATATGGCATGGATTTACTAACAACAATGGAATTCATAGGTCAATTAAAGAGTCAACGATATCCTCTTATTGTCATTGTGTGGATTGATAAATATGGAACATGACCACGGGTTGCTTGATAAATATGGAACGAGTAGTTTATCACAGTCATTTGTTGACAGTGATCATATTAATTATTGAGAATAGACAATGGTGACAATGAGATAAAATAGGATTTCATTGAGTGAACAGATTTAACTCATAGGAATCAATATATCATATGAGGGTAACACACACATGACGAGGTCATTGGACAAAGAAGTTGGATGAATTGCTTTCGTAAAGAGTATACAATAAGGTGTTTTCAATCGTGGTACTTCTTGTGGACTGACTCCATGATTAAGTAAAATGCGACTTACAGGAACTATGCTTCTAAACATAATTGCAATTACTCGAGCCTAATTGTATATGTTTGATTGGTCCCTCCTCTAGCTTAACAAAAGCTCAATCGAACTGCATTTGAATCAGAAGAAAATTCTATGAATTTGGAAATAATTTAACTGAATTGATTTATTTGATGTGGAATTAAACTAAGCAGTCGTGAAAATTGTTCAACTAGACAATTTGATTAAATAATTTTCTTGAAAAAGTAATTTGGAAAATCTTAGTGCTTTTTGGGAAAATTAATTTTGATCAAGTAAAATTAAATAAATAAAATTATTTAAAATTAATATGATATTTTTGAAAATTATTTTTCAAGTCAAAAAATTGGCCCAATGGGTAATTGAACTTGAAAATTGGACCTAAAATCGAAGATTGGGCCCAAAAACCCACAACTGAGATTGAAACCTAAAAACTGGTGAAACCGGGGATGGTATGTGAAACTGGTCTGACGGTCCAACTGGTGGTAAGACCGGACCGGTCAGGCCATCACTGGCCTGGACCGAATCGGCTCAAGGTGTCGTAAGGGTGTCGCACTTGCAATGTCACCATTGGACGTGACGGTGCCGGTGACAGCAACATTTCGGTGGCTGACGAGTGGTCCTTCAACGGTTGAGCGGTGGAGGAATCTCACTTCTACTGGTAATGTTTAGTACTTATCCTAATAGTATTTTTATTAATTTAGTATTAAAGTGATTATCTTAATATTAAGTTTAATTTAATATTTATCGTATAGATAAATATTCTATTAATTCAATAGATTTAATATTAAATTTAGTCTAATATTCATCTTGGTAAGTATTATATTAATTTAATATTAAAGTGTTAAGTTTAATCATAGTTGAACTCTCTAAGCTCTTCCTATATAAAGAGAGCATTGAGTTATTATTTTTCACACACTTGAATTTAAGAGAAAGTCGTAGAAAGAAAATTCTCTGAAGAAATTGTTGCAGAATATTTCTAGATATATATTTTTATTTATAACTTGAACCCAAAGTTTAAAGAAATTATGAAATTGCCCTACTGGTAATTTTGTGGAAATTTTTTTTATTCGAAGCTGGTCCACACTCAACAAACATGATCTTGATGATAGTAGAGAAGACTACTCAATCAAAGGGTTCATCCTAGACGAATCGAAAAGGTACAATTTTGATTAACTTTTTATTACTTTAGATACCACAACCAAATTCTAGTTTGGAAAAAAATTATAACTCAAATTTTTCTTCAAATTTATTTTATTCTACATTTTCCAAACCTGATTTTCCAATAAGGACAAACCCTAGGGATTTGTTTTACCAAGACGCTACTAGTAAGAGAGTTCTTTGAGAAACATATAGAGAATATAAGAATGCGAAACATGACTCATCTACTTTACTAAGGCAAATGGTTGACTGTTGGATTTGGTGCCCTAAGTGTAGTATTTTTGTCTATGTACACTTTTAATTTTTTTGAATAGATTGGTTTATAAAAAATATTCATGAATTATATTAATATACTTTTGTATAATGTGCTCGTATGGTTTTTCATGCAACGTAAAATAGAAGAAAATATTGGTTTACTGGTTGTCTAATGTTTAAACGTAAAATAGAAGAAAATAATGTCCTTAGTCTAATCGAAAATGATCAAACCAATTCGAAGACTAATATGTCGTCAATCAAGTCTACTTGGGAGAAGTTTTGCCTTGGGCATTGGAGCGAATGACTCCCAAAAGATAAAGATATAGATGTAACTGACTAGACTGATAGTACATCAAACTAGGCCCAATAAGAGTAGATCCTAAATATGATTCTAGATTTATTTACTTGTGACGTTCAAAGTGTGGCATACCTTAATCCTAAGTGGATGACAGACTATGTATGCAAGACTCGTATACTTTGATGTAAGTTAAATCTCGAGTTTCAATAGACAGGAACCGAAAGCTAGTCATTAGGTATACGACTTCTGCAGTATGTAGTATCATTCACAATAGTGGAATTCATAGCCTGAGATATGGGTAAATGATATCCTCTTATTGGAATTACATGGTAGATGAAAAGTAAACATGGTCATGGGTCGTTCATTTTTGTGATGAATGACTTGATTACTGTTTGATAGTAATTAGATTTTCATGAAGGAAGATATAATGGTTACCATGTGATAAAATAGGATCATATTGGGATAATGGATTTATCTCAAAGAGATTAAGGATAATCTATGAGGGTAACACACTTAGGACAAGCTCATTGGACGAGCACTGATCAAGTTTCTTTCGTAATGGTATATCATTAGAGAGAGTTGTCATGACTCTTTTATGGTAAAGTTGTCATGATTTTAAAAGAATTAGAATCGGGTTGAGAAAATTATTTAATTGGGAAATTAATTAATTTAAATTAATTTATGATGTTTATTTTGGGAAATAGAAAAACAAGTTTTGGGTTGGATTGAAATTATAAAGTATTGAGTTAAAATTTCAAGAAGTACTTATAATTGGACCGATACAGGAGAGGCTCAAAAGCCCCTCATGTTAATGCTTGGGACGTCAAACCCTAGTATTATTTAACTAGGGTTGTCGCCCCCTAATCCTAGTTAGACTAGGATTTATTTTTTCTATTGAAATACACTTCCACTAATTCAACAAGGTTTCCACTTCTTCTCCCTATAAATAGATGGCACCGATAGGGCTAAACACACAACTTTGAGATATTGTAATTTTGCCCGAAAATAGTGAGAATTTATTTTCTCAGTATAAATTCTATTTTTCGGAATAACAATTCTACATATTTCTATTAAAGAGTGATTTTCTTTCTTCTAAAAGTAAAGTAAACGATTTTTAGTTTTGTGTTTGATTCGAATTTGTTCGAACCTATACTCGAAGCAGTTCGTAGTACAAGAATAGCGGAAAAGTTCATTCGATTGAGAGTTGGGAACAACAAGATTCGTCTAGTCGAAAACACAAGTGTGATTTTGTTAAAGAGTTTATTGCTATAAATATCACAAACTAACTCGGTTTTCAAAAATTTTAATTTTTCACTATGCAAGAAAACTGTTTTTGAACTTGATTTTTAAATAGGATAAAAATTTTGTATAAAATTGAATAAGTATATATGTGCAAATGTGGTATGAAATGATTATGTAATATGCGGAATATAATGTGGAATGGTATGAAAAGTATAAGAAATATGACAATGGAAGTTTGTGGTATGAAATTGTATGTGAATTAGTTGTGAATTAAGTTTGAATTAGTTATATGCATTGATTAAACTTGTATTATTATGACATGAATCATGGAAATACCACTTAGCTTTTTCACTCAACGTACGGTTTTTTTTCTCTGTGAGCAGGTATAGTAGATCCCCAAGAGTGGGAGTAGTAGAACTAGCATCCAGGAAGTGATCCCTGACTCAACAAAGTTTGAGTAATTCTATTGTTTTTTAAATATGACATGTACATAGGTTGAGTCGGTTTTGCATAATACATGTTCAAGTTATATTACGACTTAGATTGGTGAGTTAGAAATGGTTAATTGTTAGATGGTAGAGATGAATTTGGCAACTAGTTGCTTTAAATGAGAGGTTGAACTACTTGTGTTCATACTCAATAGTATATGTTCATTTGGTAATGTTTTGAAGTTGCACAATTGTTAATTGTGAAATAGAAAAATTATGGATTACAAATGATCATATAAATAGTGAAACATGTTAGAAATGTATGTTTGAAATGGCAATTTGGTTAAGATGAAATATGGTATTGATGGAATGGAATTTTTAGGTAATGCAAACTGGTGCCAATTTGGCCATTTTCAAATCAGGTGGTGACGTTGGGCTTTTTTGTTGCGACGAGACCAAAACAGTATGTTGCATCGCGATGAGGAACCCCCAAAGTCACGATATCAACCCGAGATTTTGAAAACATTACAGTTTAGTCCTAATTTGACCTCGGGTTAGCAATAGAGCTTTTTTAAGCTCGTATAAGACTTGGAAATGAATATGTATCTGACCGCGCCCCGACATGCATGCACCGGGGTTATGAATCAACACAATTTAATAATTTAAAAGCGACTTTACTGCAAGTTTGAAAAGTCAGTTGTAATACTTGTAAGTGTCACAATGGTACACTTTGAGTATTCCAAGGATCGAACACAAAGGATTGTCAAATTGGTAAATATGTTTATCAAGTTAATTACAAGTTAAGCAATTATTAATCTAATCAAGTCAAAAATTATTAATGCAAGTTCAAATAAAATAAGATTTGAGCTATGTCTAAATTAAAAAATAAAAATATCAAACTAACTTTCTTCCTTTTTACTAGAAACAGTGCAAATGGATTGAAATGATGGTTGAATGATTCATGGATTATTAACTGAACTAATAAATCTATGATGATTATATTGTTTGCTACTCCTAATTAGGAATCTCCTTTCGGTCTCTTCCTAAACTAGAAGATACCACCTAAACTCTCCTCTTGGTCTCATTTAGGCATATAGATCTCCTCTTGGCCTCACTATTTGGCACAAGTTCATCAAAGTCCTACACGATAGAGTCTCCTATCGATCTCGTCTATCTAAATATTCCACTAAAGGTGTCAATTTTAGGGTAATATGCAATTTAATACACTTGAACAAACAACCAATCAAAGCATAGATATAACTTAGCTAAGTAACTCATTCATCAACCAACCAATAAAACAATTCAACACATGATTAAACTTAAATTCCATACAAGCATTTTAACAAACACATTGTAGGCATAAAATATAAAAGATAAGGTTGAGAAAATGCACATTAATAGATAAACATCCGATGAAGCGCGAACTTTTAATACATATCCATCCACAATGTTCCAAAAAAAATGAAGAAATAAAAATACTACAACAAAAACAAAATGAAAAGAAAAAAATGAAAACCTAAACTAAGAACTATGAAACTATGAAGAAAATGTTCAGCCAACAAAATTTTAAATCAAAAGCTTATAAAGTAGTATTTATTGTAACGACTCGGTTTCAGGTGGTGTAAAAAATTATGGTTCTGAAATGTCATTTTCGCAAAACGTGTTTATAGATATTAATATTTAATAGCTATGAGACTAATATAGAAACATATTAAAGTTGGTCTAGTAATTTTGTTTAATTGATAGAAAATTAAAGTACAAGTGCATCGATTCTAAAGTCAGAGATTTTGGAAATTGAGGTATCGAGACTTCGTTTCCATAAACCGAACTCATAAATATTTTTATAATATTTACGGAGTTAATTTGTAGGCATATTGAATCTTGGTTAAGTAATTTCGTTTACATAATTTTAATTAAAGTATAGGGACCAAATTGCATAAGAGGTAAAAATGCCATTTATAAAAGAATTATAATTAGAAAAAATACGAAGGACTAAAGTGGCAATTAACCACTAAAGTGGCAATTAACCACTAAAGTGGTTAGTGCCGTTAGGTGGTAAAGTATGTTGCAATAATAATAATAATAATAATAATAATAATAATAATAATAATAATAATAATAATAATAATAATAATAATAATAATAAAGAAAGAAAGAAAGAAATAGTTAAATGGGTGGTGGTGGGTGGAAAGAAACATTTTGTTTCTTCCATCCTGCAGATCGTCCAAACAGGGGGAAAGAAAAAAAAAAGAATTGGAGAAGGATGTTCAAAGCTTCGATTGGTATGTTTAATTTAGTCTATTTCTTGTAATTTTTATATTTTCAGAATCCCGATATTATAAGTTAGTTGATTCATGTTGTAATTTTTGTTATTATTAAAATTTGAGGATATTACTTTAGTTGAATGTTTGAAGTTTTGATGTTAAATGGTTAATTCTTAAGCTTAGATTTGTAAAAAAAAAGACTAATTTGTAAAGTTTAATTGTTAGATTTGAACATAGAGACCAAAGTGTAAATATTTCAAAATTAGTATGAATTTTCTGTAATTATTGTTAGTAGAGGGTTGTAATAGGATGTATTTGAAATCTTTTATAAAAAAATTGGTGCTCAAATTTGAAAGATATAATCATTTCGGTTTTAAAGAATAAATTGAATAAAATGCAAAATTTTAGAGAACATTGAAAAAATATATTTGAATTAATATATAATTATAATAGGTTGTTTTGGAGATGTTTGAAATTGATAAATTGAAATAAATTATATTATAGATAGAGATTTGAGCTAATCGGGGTATAGTTGAGGAAAAGTCAATTTTTGGCAGATTAGGCCTCGACATTTTGCGTGTTGCTATTTTTGTCAGGTATATTCTTATGGACCTTACTAAGCTAATTCATATTATATTTGTATTTCTATAAATTGAATCATTATATTCGTTATATATTTATTTTGTTTTGTAAAGTATGACACCAAGGTAAACTTAAAATGATTATTTAAGTTTAAAATGTTATGTTTGAGATTTATTATCGAACTAGATGACTAATTTGAACAAAAATAAGAATTTGTGTAACTTAATGGTTATATGTTTTGACATTGAATTTGGTTGGAATGTGGTATGTAATATAATGAAATGAGAAAAACTTAATCAAATCGTGGAAGAATAAAATGTTTCACTAAACACTTTATGGATATCAATGGTAGTACGTAGAGGAGCTCATGGGTCGGGTCGGGCCGGGTTCGGGTCGGGCCCAGAAAAAATTTCGGCTTGCATCCTAGGCCCGAGATCGGCCCGGCCCGAAATATGGGCCTATACTTGTATCCGAACCCTCCCAAATTTCGAGCGGGCCACCGGGCCGGGCCGGGCCGCCCGGCCCATGAGCAGCTCTAGTAGTACGACTTTAAAAATTCACCAAAAATTTTAGGAATCGAGTTAGAGGTTTAATAAAATATGAAACTAAATATTATCGAGTCTAATTTTGCATAAAAGCAATAGTGAAAGCAATGAAATTTTAGATTATAAGATATAATACATTTTATGAGGCAATATCAAAATCGTTATAAATTGTACAAAAATGTTTAGGAGATGATATATATATGCCTAAAATCTTAATGAATCTATTTTCAAATAAAACAAACGCCAACATAGTATGAGACTTGTCTTGAAAGATATTTAATTTTTAGTGAAAAGAGTAAAAGCTACCTAGTTGTAGAACAAGGAAGTATTAAAAAACTGGTATCAATTTACTTTGAAATATATTTTGAAATTTTTTGGTAAAAAGTTCATTGAGTCTAGTTTCAAAAACAAAAGCGAATATTAGTTTCAAATTCGATAGGTCCTGGATATAAATAATCTAGTGAATACTACTCAAGAAGACACTTTATTAAAAGTATATGTATAAATAGTGAAAGGATAATTCATGTTACATAAAAGCATATCATACTAAGGCTAAAGATTTTTGTGCAAATACTGTAAATAAAGGAAATGGAATGGAGAGGAGGAGGAGAAAAAATAATAGAAGAACTATAAATGAATTAATAGTTGATTATGATTGATCGAATCATACTGGTGTGAAATTTAATTGATTATTGAGATATAGGATTAAATTTAATTGATGATGAGTGATGAATTGATGATATTGATGATATTGAGATCGATAGAATGAGAATTAATCTTATAAGGGAATTGGATAAATGATTACCCTATTAATTGCTCATGCAGAGTTATTTCGACTATATGTCGATGAGAGCTGGGCACAAATTAGTTACTTCGGATGTTCCAATGAGGCACTGGGTGCCTAATGGTGACTTCGACTATGTGTCGATGAGTGCTGGGAACAATTTTTACATCAGACGTTTCGATGAGTGTTGGGCACAACATTTACTTCGGTTATACCAATAAACACTGGGTACAAACTAATTACTTCGGACGTTCCGATGAGGCACTGGATGTCAAATGGTTACTTCGACTACGTGTCGATGAGTGATGGACACAATTTTTACTTCGGAAGTTCCGATGAGTACTGGGCACAACATTTACTCCAGTTATACCAATGAGCCCGGGGTGCAAACTAATTACTTCGAGCGTTCTGATGAGGCACTGGATGTCAATGGTTACTTTGACTATGTTTTGAAGAGTACTGGGCACAATTTTTACTTCGGTCATACCAATAAGCGCTGGGCGCAATCTATTTTCTTTGAAAATTGTCCAATGAGGCATTGGGTGCCAAATTAGGGTATTGGTTGGATTTGTGTATCCATTCATGTCCGAGTCAAGTTAATGGGGATTTAATATATAAAAATTTATAATGATAATGAAAAGAATTGTTAATGTGAAAGAAATTTGTAAACTGGATTTATAAGTCCGAAAGGTTGGTACGAAATTGTGACAAATTCAACGATTCAATTTGGGAAATGACATGTTAATATGACATATTCCTAACTAGTTATTTGTTCATGTTTAATATTATTCATAAGACACATTTATCATGAGATATTATGTGTTGATGATGAATTCAATTGTGATTCTGAAATTGAATGTGAATATATATATATTGGATTGAAATGTAATAAAATGAGTTATGTGAAATTGGTATGAGTTTACGACTTGATAAAAGATATTGAAATGAAATAGTATAATTTTATGGCATCAATTGTGCATATATATATATGTGGATCATGATAAAGGAAATACGTGAACTTCTGTGTGAATAAATTGGAAACGAGCCTCAAGGGAGGCTGAAATGAATATGAATGAGTCGACTGACTTTAGAAAGAGAGTTTAATGGTTTATTGTTGTAGAATGAACGTGGAATTGATTGTTATAATGTCAAGGATATGAATGGTTGATTCATGATTAGTATTGAATTTTAAAAAGGCTTTACGATAGGTGTTGGCATATAACTGGAATCAATCACCTCTATTGCAATGCTAAATGAATTGGTTTTCCACTTGATATAAATGACATATTAGTTGGATGTTACAATTTTCTTAACTTGAAATTATGTTATTTAAATCATAGAAATGCTATTGAGTTCCATTGCTCAACATACTACTTGTTATGCGTGCGTAGTTTAGGTATAATTCAAGTATTTGAACTACGACTTCAGCATTTAGTCAACAATCCTGAACTCATCAACATTTTTATATTCCGTTTTTATTCTAAGTTGGCATGTACCTAGTTAAGTCTAGTTTGGTTTGTTCTTAAGTGAATGTTCCTGTTGAATTTGATATCATATGATGGATGTTAGATCCCTATTCAACCTCAGATTTGTTCTAGCAGCTTTTGTAAGCTTATATAAATCTAGTAAATGGTTGGTTATTGTGATTAATGTTCATTTGATTGAATTAAATCTTACAATGGTTTAAAGTTGAATAAAATTAGTCGTAGTCACTTCGGCTATGAATGTGACATCTTATAGCTCGAACCCGACAATCAAGTCGAGTGTAGGATGTTACATTTATAGTCTACTAATATTTAACCTAACATTGACCATTATGCCCTTAAAAGAAAAAAAGTGACTTAAGCTTGTTTGGAAATAAAATTGCCCCTGCAATTTTTCATTTGTCAGGTAGCGATATCGCACTTCTGTATCGCGATACCCAAAACAGTACTGTAATTAAGAGTTTTGGGAGTCATGGTATTGCGATACCCATCTTCAGTATCATGATATCATTGGAGTTGGCCTCAATGTCCTTCACTTCAACACTGTTAGGAGTATCACAACCTCCATGGCTCAATATCTTGAAACCCCCTCTTAAAGATGATTTCTTCATGTTTAGGCCATTACCGACTTCCTACACTAACTCAATTATAACGTTAGGTTCCCCATGGCACATTTGGTCAATTTCAGTCTCAAAAAGGCATAAAACTAACAAAAATACTTTATTAATGAAAAAAACTAAAAAATGAAAAAAGTAACAAAAATACAACTAAATTGCTTGAGAATAGCCTTTAAGTATAATGGAGAGCCTAATTTAATGTATCAAATTACGGAAGATCAATATCATTTTATACACCTGTTTTAATTATATTTGAAAGTTTAATGGTTTATATCAAATGTAATTTCATCGTAGTTGCTCCGGCAATTAATATGGCACTTTGTAGCTTGGACTCAATGATTAGGTCGGGTGTGGGGTGATGAAATTGTAAACTAACTAAAAATCTGACTAAGGCAAGTTCACCTATCAATTATTAGTATAGCTGTAACGCCGCAAACCAAGCCTAGACGTTATGGTCGTATCTGGTGTGTCACATTGAAGTGTCTCTCAAAACTTAAACTTGTTGATAAAACTCGTTTCTTAAGTTTGGAAACCTCTTTAGTAATGTTTAATGGAACAGTTAACCAAATGTTTGCCTTATTAACTGCTATTATTATATTAAGATGATTTAAAACGCGGAAGCATTTGAAAACTCTAATGTTTAAAGTCTGTGCCTTTGAAAACCGTAATTATTTTGAAAATTCATTTTCACCTAACTAGCAATATAAAATATGTAAGCAAAGCCCAATTAAAGATAAAAACCCAAATTAAAGGCCTTATTACAAAAACAAAACCCAACAAATTAATAAAATTAAAAAAAACAAATGTAAACTTCAGCAGTAGTTGTGTGGCCACCTCCAAGTCCCTTGCAACCCTGAATCGTCTATGGCTGAGGATTACCTGCACAGTTAAAAGGAGAGAGTGAGTTTTCAAACCTCAGTGTGTAATCCCCTACCAAACTGTCCACATACAACATGCGATATGATCGGGCTGAGCCCTATTCAATGCTAATGCGGTGTGGGCCTAAGCCCAGTACAATAACAGTGAGTGGGCCCTAGCCTAATACAGTAATCAGTACAATACAGTTATGCAACCCATCCCAATCCAGCCAACGCACCACTCCGTACCACCAACACACTAGGTGGGGATAAAATCGAACCACCCAGCTAACACACCAATATCGCAGCAGAGCTGCCAGTAATAATGACACAGCAAAGCTGCTAGTAATAGTAACGCAGTAAGGCTGCCAGTAACAGTATATGTGGCAAAGCCACCTGTACAGTATACTTCCCTTATATCAGAATTCCAACCCTATACAGTATGTCATGTCATAAATCATACGTGTATGCAGTATGTCATACTCAGTAACAGTCATATATATAACATAGAGTAAATCAGTCATACACTCATTTCATCTCCTAGGGGTATAACAGTTATTTTACCCTTCGAGGGTATTTTAGAAAATTTATCATTTGGGGGTATTTCGGTAATTTTACCCTTTGAGGGTATTTCAATAATTTTACCCTTCGAGGGTATTTCGGTAATTTTACACTTCGAGGGCATTTCGATAATTTACCCTTCGGGGGTATTTCAGTAATTTTACCCTTCAAGGGTATTTCGATAATTTTACCCTTCGAGGGTATTTCAGTAATTTTACCCTTTGAGGGTATTTCGATAATTTTACCCTTCGAAGGTATTTCGACAATTTTACCTTTCGAGGGTATTTCGGCAATTTTACCCTTCGAGGGTATTTCGATAATTTTACCGTTCAAGGGTATTTTAATAATTTTACCCTTCGAGGGTATTTCGATAATTTTACCCATCGAGTCGCAAGTTGGGCTTACCACTCGAGCGATCGCACACCCGTGTGGTCTCAAACGCCATGTTTACGACTTTTCAGCTTTTCACCAATCTACGGTGGCAGTGGGTGATTACACACTTGATTGCGAAGGCGCACCTAGATCCACGAACACTTAAAATCTGCATTCAAACACGTTTTCCATTAATCGCTAAACAATAGGACTAATCTCCTTCTTTTACATCCATGATCAAAACTAAACTAATACTTGCCTCGACTAACAAAAATGGCTTAGCCCACTTTACAACCGATAAAGATTGACTTCCAACTTGTTGACAGATATCTGCAATACAACAATCTCATTAAACAATATTGTTTAATCATGTGGTTGAAATCCACACATGATCATATGCAGAACCATAGAACATTCGGCCTTCTCATAAAAGAAGACCAGCCTACCTACCTTGATCGAGGAATGAAAGAGTGATTTCGACGACTTTACAACGCTTACACTGCACCACTCCTCGTGGAAAACCTTAATACCGAAATAAGCAGCACATCTAGAGAAAGTATCAGTAGTTGGTAATCAAAGATTACAAAGGAGGGTATTTGGTTTTAAGATAAGGAAAAGAAGAGAACAGACTTACACAAGAGAGGAGTGTAACCACTTACTGATAATCAGAACCCTGCAGCACAGGAACCGCAAAAAGTAGCAGAGAAAGATGTAGAGAACGATACTACGAATGATAATGTTCGGCTACGCCACAATCAAACAAAATGGAGATATGTCTCGGTCAAAAAGAATAAAAGAAGGTTGAAATCACAAATAGTAAAAGAAGGTTATTCGGTCAATAGAGAAAAAGGAGAAGAGGAAAAATATTCGGCACACAAAGTAAAGAAGAGGGAAAAGAGAAGGGGAAAAATTGGCAACAAGAGAAGAAGAAACCGAAAAGAAAGAAGAAAAGAAAAGATGAGGGAGGAGAGTGTGTTCAGCCAAAAAGAAATTAGGTAAAAACAACCCGAGAGGTACCCCAGACTAACAAAAACGGCACCTAGAAGCAGAGAAACAAAGACGCGACACCGGCCGAAACCACACTAGCAGAGGAAAAACAACTTCAACAACGCCGATTATCTCAATGCCACAGACCAAATTCGGTACAAGCATACTCCATACGGCACACAACTACTCCTCTCCCACAAACTCCTTAATTTTCCCCAAAAATCCCTCCCCTTATCCCTCCTTGATTTTCTCCATCTAATCCTCCCCAACTCCCTCCATGACCAGTTCAAACTCCCATAAGCAGTATTCTAATCCAACTCCACCACCTACCCAGCTCAAGCAGCAAAATAAATACTCCATTGCACAACCCAGGACTTGAACCTCAGACCTCAAGAGAACTTCACACACCACCTTGCCACTATACCACAACTCATTTTTGTGACATAAAACCAACACTAATATTTATAAGGCCTACATGCCTATGTCCAGATTCACTTAAGAGCAAAAATTAAAAATTCTGCAAAAGTCAAGACTTGAACCCAAGCTTCTCAAACACTCTCATACACACCCAAACCACTTAGCCATTAAAGCAAACAAGAAATTTGTGACAAATCATACAAAAATTAGAGACTTAAATTTTGGAGCGTTACAATAGCTACGGTGAGCAAAGATATCATTCCCACGAGGACTAAAAGTACCAATAATTACTATCTTTCTATTATTTAACCGAATAATTGGAGTGATTGATTGATAACTAAAATAAACTAAATTAATTAACTATGAACATAAAAAAATCAGGAAAATAATCGACTAATAACCAAGAAGCAAAATAACCCAGAAAAGAATTCACCTAGACTTCATCTGTCATTATCAATCTAAATTACGCAATTTCTTCACTTAGTATCTTGATCCGTAGAAATCCCAAAATTATGCTAATATCTCTCTTTAAGAATAAAAGCATCTGACTCTAGGTTGATTAATTGAAATTTCTTTCTAATTAAAACCCCTACTATCACATTAACTCGATTTATAGATTCCCCTATGAGATTTGACTTTAATTCAACAGATTTATCTCGTCCTATTTCTAGGATTGCATGTAACTCCACTCAATTCCGCTAGATCTACTCTTAAATATAGTCTATTCCTCCTCCAAATTTATTCACACCAAACATAGATCAATAATCTAGAAACATTAAACCAAGAATTAAGCACACATAATTGAGAACAAGATCTAAGTCTTTATTGCGTAAAATAAAAATCAAACGACAGAATTCATCATAGGGTTCATCTCTCCTAAGTATTTAGAAAATTAGTTCATACATGCAAATAAAAACATCTAAAACATAGTATAACCATAAGAAACAAAGAAACTCATAATAACCTCCAAAGAAATCAAAAAGGAATCTTCAATCTTGATGTAAATTTGCTTTAGAATTGGCTTCAATGGTGTTTTTCGACTTGTTTTCTTGAATATTCTATGACAACTCTCTCCTATCATCTTTTTTTTGTCATATATGGGTTTTAGAATGCCCGAAAAACCCTGGAAATTACGTTTTTCCACTGTTTGGAATGCAATTCGTGAAATCAACACGATTTTCCACATGGTCGTACGGTAGCCCATATGACTCACACGGCTATGTGTACAGGCCATATTGAAGGGGTCAGCCTGTGTGGCTCTTATAACTTGCTTTAATTTTTTGGTTTTCACTTATTTTTCACTCCTTTGACTCCCAAATGCTCTTCTAAGTATAAAAACGTGAATCTAAAGGATTAGGAGCATAAAATTCACCATTAACATCGAATAATCACCCCAAAACGCATTAAGAATGAGGTTAAAACATGTTACTCTTAGTACCTATAATGGGGTGTTACATAGAGACCCAAGACACAGATTACATCTTTCGTGTAGTGAGTGTATGATTACACTTGAGGATGTGGCATTACAACTCGGTTTACCAATTGATGGGTCAGTTATTATAGTGCTAGTGCATGTTGGCAATTGGAGCGCAATTTACCACCAACTATTAGGCAAAGTGCCGGACAAGTTTAGTGGTAGCCAGATAAATTTCTCACATCTTTACAACTCTTCTAGTGTAATTGAAAGACAAAAATTCTCTCAAGCATTCATACTGAGGTTGATCAAGGGTCTTCTAATGCTAGATAAATCTCAAAATTTGGTACATTTAAGGTGGCTCCTACAACTAATCAACTTAAAAGAAGTCGAGCGACTCAGTTGGGGATCAGATATATTGACTACATTGTACTGAAAGATGTGTTGGGGAACTAAAGCACAGAAAATTAAAATTGTTGGTTGTATTTTCCTTCTTCAGTCATGGAAATAGTATTGCTTACCATTTTTACCTCCCCAAGTAAACTTTCCTTATTAATTCCCACTTGTAATAAGGTAAGCTTCATTTAATAATGTATTTATCATATTATTTTTTTACTATTATATTTTTAAAATAACACATTATTTGAATAGGTGGAACAATGATGCAAGTCTTGAGGGTATACCAAACGACCTCGAAGATATATGGTTATTGTTATATCAATATTCAGAAGCCAATGTTAGTTTTTAAAATTTTCAATTATATAATAATTATGTAAGGATTTGAAATTTAATATTAGGTACGTAATAAATTTTATAATTTTAGACTATAGTTTGAATGGATGCCATACTCTGATCCGAGAATACAAGAATGTATCTCAGTCAAATTTTTGACGAATCACAATATTTGGCATGTCAAAGTGCCATTGATAGTTTTGCAATAGTTGAGATGCATGCATTTGACTGAGTGATGCGGTAGTTTGGGTTTGTAGCTTGATGTAACTTGATGGCATACATGCATAAGTGTTTCTAGCATAGAACATCGATTTTCTGAAGTAGAAATTAAAAACACTCACAGAATTTTGAGCCGAGGTTTCCAAGTTCGGGTTACCAACTAACCCCGATTGTAACATCCCAAATTTATGGTTTAGAGGTTATAAAAGTGTTCCAAGGATGAGTAATTGGCTTAGTGGTTAAAAGAAAATAAGTAAACAGTGCAATTAGATCAAGGATTCGAGTTCAATTCCTTTCCCTTGCAAAATAGCTTAATTTTGCTAATTTTTCTCCTTCCCCCTATTTTTGTGCTACCCAAGATTAGTAACCTAAGTATAAATACCACTTTTTCACTTATTTTTCAGCTTTTAGTCTTTTTTTTAACCCTAACCGCTCCTCTCCTCTCTCATTTTTCTCTTAAAGTTTCTTCTTTTCTCTAGGATTTCACCATTGTTGTGTTGCTCCCTTTCGCTAAGCTTTTACCCTTATTTTCCAGCCACTTTACTGGTTATATTATCCCTCCTTGTGTCGCCCCAGATCTGTCTTTTTTGTCGTCTTAAGTGGTGTTGCCACCCCCTTCAGAACATCACTGTTTTGGGATTGTTGTTTCCCTTCAGTTGTTGCCTCTACTATTGTAAGTTTTTGGATTTTTCCCCCTGCTTTGATCTGATTTAGATGTTCCTAATTGAGTAATTAACCAAAATGATCATCCAACAACTCTGATCTAGGTAATGGTAGTGCAAAGTGTAGATTTATGCAAGATCTTGCACTGTTTCACTTTTTTAATAATTTTTGCTTTGGTGGATTGGTTTAAAGTCTGAATGGCAGTTTTTGGATACTAATTTTTTGGTCTTACTTATGTTTAAGTCTTGGTTTAAATGTCCCGGATCAACAGTGACTGCAGATCTTGTTCACACTCGCATTTCGTATCAATACAGTGTCAGTTCGCTTGATAATTTGAATATGAAAATTCGTGTTGGTAACACTGCTTAAGCCGAACCCCTTTGGGTGTTTTAAGTCTGGTAATTAACCTTATATTATCATATTAAGTTTTGATTTTGGATATAGGCTCATCTAAGGCTTAGGAGCAGAAGTACGAATTTTATAATTTAGTGTTGTAATTTTCGAAATTAAGGTGTGGGTTCTAAATTACTAAAATCAATGTTAAATAAGTATTTTAGTATTTAATGTGGTAATTAAGCTTGTTGGATAAGCTTGATTAAATTACTAAATAAGTAATTCAAAAGGTGGTCGAACCAGGCACATTTCGAGCCTTAACAAATAATGTGAATACAAAACTGCTTGTTTTGAAATGATATGTTATAACATGATTGGTTGATTATTAAATATTGTTGGTTGTTTTTATACCATGTGTTATTATGGAATGAAAGTTTGAAAGTTCGAATTGTATACTTGAGTGAGATGCCATGGAACGAATTAATTGAAAGTTGTTATACATGCACTAGAAAATTTATTTTGTAGCATGTTAAATCACTTATAAAATGATTATGAAACTGAGGCATGTTAGAATTTCATCGAATTTCACCGATTTGATTGTGAAATTGAATGCTTGATAAGTGTTACCACTGAATGGAAATGAATGATATAATGAAGGCGTGTAAAGCATGCCACTGAAATGTAATTGTAATAGAAACATGTACTTGTTTGCATCCTGTAGGACATAATGCATGTGCATGGGGTGGGATATTGTGGATGACAGAGGAGTTTCATGGAGTAGCGACGATAGATTAAGTCCACGTTAATGTTGTCAATACACTGAACCGGGAGTAATGGGGAGAATGGTGATTATATCGCATAATGATTGGTAGTATAACTGCATTGTTTATAATTGTGGTTTAACCACATCTGGCACAGTTCGTAATGTTTGGAGATTGGCAGACAGGTTCTCAGGAACTCGTGGAGTGTAACGGATGGTTGGGTAGGAATAGTTTTGCATTGTATTATGTCCATGTCACACTCGAATGATAATGATTTATGCTATGTTTTGTGTTATATTAAATTGGTGTTTGTTGTCCGCATGATTAATTGAGTGCTTATATTGTTTTAGACTCACACTGAACTAGTTGGCTCACCCCATAGTTTCAAACATCTCAAGTAATGCACAAGACTAGGAATGAACTCGGCATGTGGACATACGATGGACTTCAGACTAAACATTTCTTTTGCTTAAAATTTTATTAAGGTTTATTTGGTTTTGGACTGTGGTTTGGTTTTTTCTTTATTTTGGGGTTTTATGCATGCATACTCATATCATTGATTGGATTTAAATATGTGTTCTGAAATCGGACAATGCATGATACTTGACTTAACTAAAATTTTTCATAAACTAAGTTTTCCGTTGCAACAAAATTTGTTAGAATTTTTTTGGATGAAATGAGGCGCAACATGTTTTTTTTTCTAAAACCTTGCTATCTCTAAGAAAATGACTTAAGAACGGTTCACTTATAAAATGAACTTTTTTCAAATTGACACAAGAGTAAACTGTGTTTTTTTCTTAAAAGAGAGTAACTAAGGTTTTCAAAGTACGGTAGGGTCATTTAGTCACATCGGTGGCTATAATGTCTAGGTCGAGTTGGGGAGGTTACACCAACTGTACGCCAAAGTTGAAATCGAGAACTGAAATTGAGGAATGCCTTCCCATTAATGATTCCAGCATTTCCTAATAAGAGCTTTGTAACAGTATTCTGAAACCACCGCACAACCCTGTGGTTGGACTTTCTGCTTCCTATTCCTGAAGCAAATTTACTGGAACTGTTTTCGTACTCGAACCACCTTCCTCGACATCGACAAACTGGACATATAACTCTAGTATAGCATTTCCACTAAAGCAATGTGTATCGAGTATTGCCTCGACATTTATGTCGCCTTTGAGCTCAAATATATCATATCTAACAGGGTTCAACAACGTTAGATATCTATATTTCAAGCTTGAAATTCTCTTCCAGCTTGAAGTCGACACTTTCTTTCTAATTATTGACCGGACCAAAGCTTGTTCAATTTTATGCTTCAGTTGAAAGCCAATTCTGTAGATTGGGCTGATACAAAAACAAACCCAATTTCGTGTCACAAATTTGAACATCATAATAAATAATGACTCTAATTCGTCTACTCATCTTCGCCCAAAAAGTTTGTTTCACATGTTTAAAACGAAAACCTTACATAGAAAAATAAGTACTCATTATCCAAATTCAAACAAAGACGCTTACTTAAACTAATTTACTTTGTTGATTCAATTTCTGAACTTTAGATTTTTAATATTAACAATCTTCTCTTTATACGTATCTTCTTATAAAGACAATCTGCTCGAAGTTTAACTATGAAAACCTCTTCGCAGAATGTCTTCATTTTATAAGAAACTCTACCATCAAATGAAACATAATTTCAAAATGCTGAAAGATTGGACATGACAAATCAAAAAAACTCTTCTAACAAGAAATGTTTTTTTTTTAAGTTTTTAAAGATTCATATTCTTCCATGTAAAAGAACGGATGAGATGTAAATTTTATCCCGGGATTCCTAGGTTTAAGGTTAGGGTTTAGGTTTAGGGTCATGAGTTTTCAAAAACATGTCGTGGAGGATGTGTTTCAGCTGGGGCAAAAAGCTTTCACCCTCTCTCCTGCCACGTCAGCTAAAAACATGCCTTATAGGAGGTGTTTTTGCCTTCTTTCTCCAAAAACGACCTATTTCCTTAATTTTTGACAAAATTGGCCTAATTCCATTTTTTTCCCTTTAAAATTGGCCTACCATTTTCCCATTGTAAAAGTTAATTCCAAATAAAAATATGACTCATAATTTAAATTGATTTTGAAACTTTAAAATATTCCAATTAAAATTTTAAAGTATTAAATTAATCAAATATTTTCATCAATTTAAACATTAAATATTAACTCAAATCTAACAATAAGCATAAACATAAACCTACTATATAGATATTTTAAAACATTATATTTGTTATGAATATCTTATTAAGTGAATGTTCATTGTAATACCCAATTTTTAGCCCAAGCCCATTAGGATTAAATAAAAAAAATTAAAAAACTGAATAAAAATAAATAAAGTCCAAATACACAGGCCCAACCCGTTTTAACCTAAACTACCCAAACACTAGCCTAGCCCAAAACTTTCCCCAAACGCCGAAACCCTAGCAGCTTCCAGCGCGAGCCGCCGTTATCCTCACGTGCCCCACGAACACAGCCTCCAGTGCCTTCGGTCTCCCTTTCTATGTGCGCCACTCCACCACCTCCCTACAACTGTACCTGCAGAGGACAAACAAACAAAGAAAAATAGAAATCGACAGCAAATCAGAGAAAAATAGCAGAAAATAAGAAGATGTAAAAATAGGGATTTTGATTTTCTTTTGGGGGGTCTTTTCGGCAATATAAGGAGATATCAAAAATTGTAAAAGAAAAAAAAAACACATCTTAGAATATCGGAGATAAGAACAACAGAGGTTGATTTTTTCGATCTATTTACTCGTCGTTTTTTATTTTTTTATTTTATTTTATTTTGTTTTACGAATCTGTTAAATAAAAAGAAAACAATAAAGGAAAGGGGGAAGAGAGACTTACCTAGAATCGCCCTACTGATGCCCTTGCCAGAAGCCCTTTGTGGCCGCGGAGATCGGACCGAGGGAGGGCACGGGTCTCTCTTTTCCTTCAGACTTCAGGCCTGAAGGGTTCAGACTTGGAACAGGGCTCAAAGGGGAGGCTCAAAATAGCCCCTTCCGTGTGATGCTGGCCGCTAGACATGGCGATTCCACGGTGAAGCCACGGTGGCGACCATGGCCGAAAGCCTAGGCCTATTGTGGGAAGGAAGGCCGAGAGTCTCCCTCTCTCTATTTTTTTTAAAATAATAAGAGAAATGTTTTTTTTGTTTTTTTTAAGTATTTCAATGGCTTTGAAAACGGTGTCGTTTTAGCCTCAATGACCCGCGCGGTGACCCGACCCAAGGGAAGGATCCGCGCGTTTTTGGCTCAATGGTCTATTTGCGCTATAAGTCCCTATGTGTTTGGTTGTTGTGCGATTTGTTCTCTTTCTTTTTCTAATCCGTACTGTGTATTTGACTTCGGTTTCATTTGAGTCCGCAGTAAAACGATGTCATTTTCACTATTTGGTTTTGAATACCTGAATTTGTGTGTTTATTTGCTGTTTCGGTCCTTCCTTTTTTAATTAAATAAAAATTAATCCTTCCATTATTTAGCATTTGCACCCCATATTTTGTTGTAGTTTCAATTTAATTCTTAACATTTATTTTGATTAATTTAACATATTTTTTTTAAAATCGTTTATTTTCTATTTTTATATTATTTTACTTACATATTTTTAAACTATTGTATATAGCACTTATTCTAAAATAAATGTATATTATACATATGTGTTATTTAGTTTAAATGATTTACATATATATTATTTCAAAATCCGATTATCTTTAAGTTGAGTTATTTTAAAATTCCTCTTTATATATTATATAACTCATTATATATTATTTCAACTTGTTTCAGTAAATGATTTTTTTATATATTGTTTTGTTTTTAGTTGCTTTATATACTAATTTTAAAATTATCATATACTATTTGTTTTAAATTGATTTATATTAGCTATTTAAAACTCGTTTTCACGTATTATTTATTTGTTTTTTACTTATTAAATTGTTTTCTATATCTATTTTAAAACCTTATTTTACTATATGCTTGGTTTATTTTAAACTTTATATGTATATTATTCATTTTAGATTTTTTATACAAATAATTCCTTAATTATGATTTCCTTCTTTTACATTTCTTAAGTTATTTTAAAAAAACTCGTATAACTTCATATGTGTTAATTTGTTTGGTGCTTTGATTGACCTTTAATTCTTTAGCCTTTGAATGTTAACATAATATATGATATGAGATTATTACTCTTATATGCATTGTATTAATTGTTTGTATTGATTGATTACTCGTGTTCATTAGAATATATTTTGGGCTTACGAGTTATTACTTCGCATCGTACTTTGAAATTCCATCGCGCTTTATTCGCTTAAAAAGTTGCGTTCAATATGGTTTAAGTATCAAAACCAATTTATTCAAAAAATCTTCAAAATACTCGAAGTTTGCAATCCTCGAGAGAATTGAGCCCTAACGTATTGGGTTCCAATTTTTTTCCTCGTCGAATCTAAATAATCGAATTTTTTTCAAACATACAAATTTTAAATAAAAACCCATTCTCGGGAATTCAACACGTTGTGTCCTAACGCATTGGATATGACATGTTATTTTCTCGAGACGAGGATTTTGAAAATAAAGGCAATATTCGATATTTAGGAATTTCGTGAAATCGAGCCCTAACTTACTGGGTCTTGATTTTTTTCATTTAACCCAAATAATCGGATATCTTTCTCAAAATGCATAGGTTTTTAAAGTCAAGAGATAAATTTAATTTTGAGGATTTAAAATGTTGCACTCCAACTTACTGAGTGTGACGACAAATAAGTGAATCTCATCGTCCAATTCATTTTATTCAAATTTTCTTTCAAATGATCGTATTTTAAAATATTTTCAAAGTTTCGACACTAAGACATAAAATGATCAATTCGGTACCAATTTTGGGCATTACGAGAGTGCTAACCCTTCCTCGTGCGTAACTGACTCCCGAACCTATTTTCTCCGAATTCGCAGACCTAAAATTATTTTCTAGGTGATCCGATCACACCTCAATAAAAAGGATCGGTGGCGACTCCCATTTTCATTCTTAAGTCGATAACGAAAATTTTTTGTTTTTCAAAAAATGGTTTCGATAGCTTGGCGACTCTGCTGGGGACCTTTAGAGAGTCAAGCCGTAAAATTGATTGTTTTTTATCTTATTGTAGAAAATTGAAAATTTGATTTGAAAAATTACGATCTTTTCTTTGCACTTGCTTGCATGATTATTGTAAATTGAGTTGTATATTTTGGCATCATATTGCATAAGACTGTTTAGTCTTGTCCTTTTAAGTGGGAGTGAAAAGCTACTCCTTCGTGAGGTTTTCACCTCCGTGCAGGATAGTGAATCACTTTTGGGATACAACCGTACCTATGTCTTCGTGAGATTTTCATCTCCGTGCAGCCATAGGGAAATGTATTCCCCTGAACCGAACTCGGTCTGTATGAACCTATAATTGGTAAAGATCGAGGAATCTGCTGGTTCGGGTACCTTGACTTTAGAACCAAACCTCATATAGTGGACTTAGGAACTTAACCTAGGTAGAGCCACTCCAAACCCCTAGTAGTCACCCGACTAGGTAGTTCTGTTTTCCTTGTTTACTTCTGTTTTGTACTAACCCCTTTGTTGGGTTTTGATTGTGATTACATTGCATTTGCATCTTAGGAAAGAGATATTGATTCAAGTCCAATTACTAAATTAGAAAGCTTGTCATGGAATACGGATTCCTTGATACAGTGGAAAACAATACGACTACCTTAATATATTCTGAGAAAACACATGGAAGAGTTCGTGACCTTACTCCGTAGCCTGAAGATTCCAAGTGATTGTCTAAGAGCTTCGAAGTTCCAACTCCCTTAAAGAAGCTGACGAGCTTTATAAAGATGGGCAGGTGATGGATCGCGAACAAGATAAAGAAAAGGAGCTAGCAGTGGCGTCTATTGGAAATTGGTGAGATTATCTCAAACATGCGCATGAAGAAAAAGATCGATGTTGTCTCTTGGAATATAAGGGCGAAGCCGTACATGCCTCTGCTTTATGTAAAGGAATTTGCTTTCTAGAAAAGTTTCCTAAATGTAATTGAATCAGAATCAACGTCTCTTTAAGCATGCATTTCATACATCTGCATCGTATGCATTAAAATCCATTGAAAGAGTCTAAACGAGTAAATTTGTTTCAGCTAATCTGGAAAACCAATCAACCAAACATCCTTATGGTACTCATCGCAAAGCCAAAGAAATGGATCAAAGATTAGAGAAATTGGAGAAAATGCAAAAAGAAATGCAAGATCAGCTACAGAAACAAATGAATGAGCAATTGGAAAAAATTCAACAGGACATGACAGAAAAGATGCGAGAGTCTCAAAAGGACATGATGACTGAGCTGACACAATTAGTAAAAGGAATAAATAAGGGGAAAGGCCCTATGGTAAATAATGAAGGAGAAGACAAGGATAGACCTATCTATCCTCTAGGCCTTACGCCTCTGCATACGCAGATTCAGACCGAGGTACCTCCGCGCAGATCCTCTATTTCAATTGAGCCTCAGCGGTTTCAAACTGATGTTTCAATGCCGATGAACTTTCAGGCTGGATCAGGCTCTAATCCTAGAGATAACCTAGTGAATCTTGTTATTCCTGATTTCGATAAAATGGCTGAAAAAGAGAAGGCAAACGTCAAACTGTCGAAACAATGAGAGGATAGGTGTAAATGGTTGGAGGAAAAATTCAAAGCCCTGGAAAGCACAGATAGTCACCATGGAATTGATGCAAAAGATCTGAGCTTCGTTCCAGACTTAGTACTCCCTCACAAGTTTAAGATGCCTAAATTTGAGAAATATAGTGGGACCAGTTGCCCTGAAGCCCATATCACCATGTTCTGTAGGAGAATGACTGGGTATATTAACAATGATCAGCTATTAATACATTGTTTTCAAGATAGCCTCATTGGAGCAGCGTCGAAATAGTACAATCAGTTGACCCGTACCGAGATTGGTTCATAGAGGGACCTAGCACAGGCATTCATGAAACAATACGGTCATGTAACGGATATGGTTCCCGACAGAATCACCTTGCAAAATTTTGAAAAGAAATCGAATGAAAGCTTTAGACAGTATGCACAGAGGTGGAGAGAGGTTGCAGTCCAAGTCCAGCTGCCACTCCTAGAGAAAGAAACTACGATGCTCTTTCTCAACACTTTGAAGGCCCCGTTCATCACTCACATGTTGGGAAGTGCTTCAAAGAGTTTCTCAGATATAATCATGAATGGTGAAATGATCGAAAACGCCATCAGAAATGGAAGAATAGAGGGTGGAGAGAGTAACCAAAAATCAGTCTCAATGAGAAAAGAAGATGAGATAACTAACATAGGTTATTCAAGGTCAGCAAGTCATCCAGGTAAAGGGGTCACTAGTTAACAAGGTTCATTGAGACAAGAATCTGGAGTGAAACCAAGTACTGAGAAGCTCCAGTTCACACCAATTCCGATGTCGCACAAAGAGCTATATCAACGCTTATTCGATGAGCGCATTGTCGCCCTTTTTTACTCAAAGCCCCTATAACCTCCGTACCCCAAGTGGTATGATGCGAATGCACAGTGTGATTACCATGCGGGAATTGGGGGACATTCGATAGAAAATTGCACCGTCTTTAAAAAGCTTGTTGAAAGGCTCATTAACATGGGTGTTGTCAAGTTTGATGACTCCAGTGCAGAAAATCCGTTACCCAATCATAATTGATAATGGAGTGAATGCAATGCATGAAGAAGGGTGGGAAATGTTCACATCGATGAAAAGCAACTGAATGAGGGACCTTGTTATATATCCACCCTTATAAATTTGGAGTTCTCTAAGCAGTCAGACTGTGGAAGAAAGCCCTGTAGTTTTTAGAACTTATTTAGAGTAATGTTCAGAACACTTTTGTTGTTTTAGCCTAAAATGATAGAAATTCCTTTGTGAAATAGGCTCATGTCTGAATGCTATTTTTCTAATGAAATACATCTTTGTGATCACTTTTGAGCCAATGTTCTTTCGTTCCTTTTGAATAATTATTTTTTTTATTATTTCATTCTTTTGGATTTTCTTACACATCATTCATTCATTCATAATCATATTGTACAAATAATTATTCATGAATTTATACATTCTTTCGTATATTCTTCGGTACTTATTATGGGTCCCCGGATATCAATTACGTGAATGACTCTGCTACAGACCCAGATTTTCCTTTTGAGCGAGGCATGTGTTCAGAGGGATCTCATGACTTTGAAAATGACAAAGATTGTAGCTTATCTCCGGACTTACTGAAGATGGCTGAGTAGGAGGATAGACAGATCCTACTTCACAAGGAATCATTGGAAATTATGGGCTTAGTGAAGATTAGAATTGACCTGACCTCAAAGATGAAGCAAGACCTCGTTCAAAGATTTCTTTGTAGGATCATACCAGGATATGCCCGGGATAAACGCTGATAAGGAAATCTGCATGACAGCACGATGTCAAAATTTGTAGTATGAACGATGCAATTCTTCGCCGGGGCAATGTCTCTCGCTGATTCAGCACAGCTTTGCCCATTTGAAGCCGAGTTTCCATCCCTTCAAGATGTTGGATTTTATCCTGATTAAAGAGAAAGATCTAAAGTTTTCTCTTGTAGTTGCCCCAAAAGGCTCTATGAAAGAAATCTGATAACAAAGAAGGTTTTTCGCATGCAAGATGAAAGTAAGAGATCTTATGTGGGAAACTTTATCAATAAAAATATTGATTCTGGTCGAAAGGGGATAACAAGGACTTGCCTAATCCCAAGAGTTCAGATAAAAAAAAATCAAAGTCAAAAGAAAAAAGAAAAATATGTCAAGGTCAAAATGAAAAAGAGAGAAGAGAGAAAGAAAAAAAGAAAAGGAGAGGTCAAAGCGAAAACCCGCAAAGGGCGCTTTGACCAAAGGTGGATTTGAGTTGAAAACCTGAAAAGGGCGACTCAAATTTCGAGCACAATGGGGCATGGACATCACCATTATCGAAGACTTCTAATGGGCATTGCTTTATTTTTTGAGAGGCTACTTCATGGGCCAAAGTCATCATATACCGATACAGAATTTCAGAGAAGATGGTATTGGAGAATGCATTGAGCTTAAACAATAGCACGATAGCTGACGTCTGAAATCAATTGCCCTCCTTGCTTGCCGAACATCTATCAAGATTTCTACCAGAACAACGTTGTTCTCTTTGGTTTATGGAATGGAGGCAGTATTACCCGTTGAAGTTGAGATCCCCTCTCTACAGGTATTATCTAAACTCCAGTTGGACGAAGCTGAATGGGTCCAATCTCGATGACCAGTTGAACCCAGTAGAGGAGAAGAGGTTAAGAGCTATTCACCATGGGCAAATGTACCAGAAACGAATAATGCGAGCCTATGATAAAAAGGTTCACCCCAGAGAATTTCGCGAATGAGACTTGGTGCTAAAAAAGATTCTTCCTATACAAAAGGATTTTAGAGGAAAATAGACACCAAAGGCCTTTTCCAGAGGAGTTCTGATCTTGAGTAGGATAAATGGTAAAAACTCGCCAAATCCTGCAAACTCAAATTCAGTCGAGCATTACCTCACCTGAAGAAGGAGAAAGGACCAAGGTGAAAACCTGCAAAGGGTGCCTTGATTTCAAAAAAAAAGATGAAAAATGAAAAAATGAAAATGAAAAATGAAAATGAAAAGTAATGACAGAGAGGCTAAGGGGAAAACCCGCAAAGGGCACCTTAGGCCAAAAGGGATTTGAGTTGAAAACCCGAAAAGGGCTGCTCAAATATTGATTAAAGTGGGGCATGAGGTAATCAAAGCAACTCGAATCTTGACCAGATGGGGCATGTGGTGATCTTGCTATGCCTGAATCAACAGGAAAGGATAGGCGACATCTTGAGGCATCGACAAAGCACTGTAGATCTCCTAAACACATGTCAAACTCAGAATGGTCTTCAGAAAGTTTGTACAGAGAAGTTCAAGTTGCGATATCTGAGGCACCTAATTCTCATATTATTTGTTGTTATTGGAATACATTTTTCTTTTCCAAGATATACATTCCCAATTAATTCATTCGTCATCCTTCTTTACTATTTTCGATAAATTATTCTTTCGAGCTATACTCAGAACCAACTTTATTCTTATCCATTGTTATGACCTTTTTTTGCAAACATGTTGCATTGAAATAATGATCAATGGACTAATAAAACTTTCACAAAGGAAGTTTTGCATATTACATTGAAAAGTTTCTAAATAATATAGGAGCCTGAAATAGGACTATTGTTTAGAACACACCAAATTTAAAGGTTGGAAATTTGAGAAGTAATAGTCTAAATTTAGATTTTCTCTTTGGATTTTGTTGTCAAATACATTGATTGAACAAAATAACAAGATGTCATGTTAATGATAAAGCTTAAATAAACGAGAAAGCAATGATCATCAGGCAATGAGAAGAGGTTACCTCGGAGAAGAGAGCCTTCACTTGCGCATGAGTCTTTGGTACGATACCCCGAGAATGGTGTAAGAAACCAGAACGATACAAATCCTGTATCCTTGAATTGTGATAAAAGAGGATTGAGGAAAAGCCACATCTTTCTACCCTTGGATTGTAGTGGGAGAATGATGGTACAAATTTTGCGCCCCAATGGATTAAACTTTGAGGTTTACAGTGGTGGCAACCTGACTAAGTGATTCTTTGAAGAAGCCGGTCAAGCGAGAAGGCATTGTAGCACGTCAGTGTTAATGCCTTGATAATTTTCGAGTAATAACAACCTAAGCGGGATCATTCTCGAAAAAATAAAACTCTGCATTCATGCAAACATCATTCACATGCCTAGTTAGGAGCATTTGATTCATTTTGATCATGCCATCCTAATCATTAGGCATAATTAGATTCATTATACAGGTCATGTTCCCCAGAGAACAGATTTAGAAAATTACAGATCTTGTCTCCCTAAGCAATAGTGGAGCAGATTGAAGCCAGCAATCTTATCTCCCTGAGATTACAGCGGAGCAGATTGAAGCTCATAATCCTATCTCCCTGAGATTACAGTGGAGCGGATTAAAATAAAGGATCTTATCTCTCTGAAGTTACAGTAAAGTAGATCGCATCAGATCGAAGCTAGAAATCTTATCTCCCTGAGATTACAGCGGAGCAGATTGAAGCTAGTAATCCTATCTCCCAGAGATTACAGTGGAGCGGATTAAAATAAAGGATCTTATCTCTCTGAAGTTACAGTAAAGTAGATCGCATCAGATCGAAGCTAGAAATCTTATCTCCCTGAGATTACAGCGGAGCAGATTGAAGCTAGTAATCCTATCTCCCAGAGATTACAGTGGAGCGAATTAAAATAAAGGATCTTATCTCTCTGAAGTTACAGTAGAGTAGATCGCATCAGGTCTTATCTCCTTGAGATTACGGTGGAATAGATCGAAGAATTACAGATCTTATCTCCCAAGCGGTGTAGTGGAACAGATTAAAGCCACATCGGTGAATCTTGCTTCCCCGACATTGCAGATTAAAGCCACAGCAGCGAATCCTACTTCCTTGGCGATGTCGTGGAATAGATTAAAGCCACAACGGTGAATCTTGCTTCCCCGACATTGCAGTTAAAAAGATTAAAGCTACAACATGGAATCTTACTTCAAAAGCGGTGCAGCAGAACAAATTAAAGCCACATCGATGAATCTTACTTCCCCGACATTGCAGTTCAAAATATTAAAGCTACAACAGCGAATCTTACCTCCCCAGCGATGCAGTGGAGCAGATTAAAGCCACATCGGTGAATCTTGCTTCCCCGATATTGCAGTTCAAAAGATTAAAGCTACAATAGCGAATCTTACCTCCCAGGCGATGCAGTGGAACAGATTAAAGCCACATCGGTGAATCTTGCTTCCCCGACATTGCAGTTCAAAAGATTAAAGCTACAACAGCGAATCTTACATTCCCAGGCAGTACAGTGAAGCAGATTAAAGCCACAACAGTGAATCTTACTTCCCCGACATTGCAGTTAAAAAGATTAAAGCCACGATGGCGAATCTTACTTTCTAGAAGTTACGAGTTACAAATCTTATCTCCCTGATGTCACGGTGGAGCGGATCGAGGCACCAATTCCTATACCTCTGAAGATACAGTAGGATGGAATGAGGCAACTCGAAGAAGAAGAGCACCAAGATCCAGTGCTACTGGGCAAAAGTTGGTCATTTCTAAAGTCTTTGCTCCGTTCCCGTTACACGACAACGAGCAAAGAGGGGCAGCTGTAATACCCAATTTTTAGCCCAGGCCCATTAGGATTAAATAAATAAAAATTAAAAAACCAAATAAAAATAAATAAAGTCCAAATACATAGGCCCAACCCGTTTTAACCTAAACTACCCAAACACTAGCCTAGCCCAAAACCCAATCCAGCCCAACCTAGCCCAAAACTTTCCCCAAACGCCGAAACCCTAACAGCTTCCAGCGCGAGCTGCTATTGTCCTCACATGCCCCACGAACACAGCCTTCAGTGCCTTCGATCTCCCTCTCTACGTGTGCCACGCCACCACCTCCGTACGACCGTACCTACAGAGGACAAACAAACAAAGAAAAATAGAAATCGACAGCAAATCAGAGAAAAATAGCAGAAAATAAGAAAATGTAAAAATAGGGATTTTTATTTTCTTTTGGGGGGTCTTTTCGGCAATATAAGGAGATATCAAAAATTGTAAAAGAAAGAAAAACACATCTTAGAATATCGGAGATAAGAACAACAGAGGTTGATTTTTTCGATCTATTTACTCGTCGTTTTTTATTTTTTTTATTTTCTTTTTACTTTGTTTTACGAATCTGTTAAATAAAAAGAAAACAATAAAGGAAAAGGGGAGGAGAGACTTGCCCAAAATCGCCCTACTGATGCCCTCGTCGGAAGCCCTTTGTGGCTGCGGAGATCGGACCGAGGGAGGGCACGGGTCTATCTTTTCCTTCAGACTTCGGGCCTGAAGGGTTCGGCCTTGGAACAGGGCTCAAAGGGGAGGCTCAAAATAGCCCCTTTCGTGCGATGCTGGCCGCTAGACGTGACGGTTCCACGACGAAGCCACGGTGGCGACCACGGCCGAAATCCTAGGCCTATTGTAGGAAGGGAGGCCGAGAGTCTCCCTCTCTCTATTTTTTTTTAAATAATAAGAGAAATGTTTTTTTATTTTTTTAAGTATTTCAATGGCTTCGAAAACGGAGCCGTTTTAACCTCAGTGACCCGCGCGGTGACCCGACCCAAGGGAAGGATCCGCGCGTTTTTGGCTCAATGGTCTATTTGCGCTATAAGTCCCTATGTGTTTGGTTGTTGTTGCGATTCGTTCTCTTTCTTTTTTTAATTCGTACTATGTATTTGACTTCGGTTTCATTTGAGTCCACAGTAAAACGATGTCGTTTTCACTATTTGATTTTGAATACCTGAATCTGTGTGTTTATTTGCTGTTTCAGTCCTTCCTTTTTTAATCGAATAAAAATTAATCCTTCCATTATTTAGCATTTGCACCCCATATTTTGTTGTAGTTTCAATTTAATTCTTAACCTTTATTTTGATTATTTTAACATAAATATTTTTTTAAAATCGTTTATTTTCTATTTTTATATTATTTTACTTACATATTTTTAAACTATTGTATATAGCACTTATTCTAAAATAAATGTATATTATACATATGTGTTATTTAGTTTAAATGATTTACATATATATTATTTCAAAATTGATTATCTTTAAGTTGAGTTATTTTAAAATTCCTCTTTTATATATTATATAACTCATTATATGTTATTTCAACTTGTTTCAGTAAATGATTTTTTATATATATTGTTTTGTTTTTAGTTGCTTTATATACTAATTTTAAAATTATCCTATACTATTTGTTTTAAATTGATTTATATTAGCTATTTAAAACTCGTTTTCACGTACTATTTATTTGTTTTTTACTTATTAAATTGTTTTCTATATCTATTTTAAAACCCTATTTTACTATATGCTTGGTTTATTTTAAACTTTATACATATATTATTCATTTTAGATTTTTTATACAAATAATTCCTTAATTATGATTTCCTTCTTTCACATTTCTTAAGTTATTTAAAAAAAACTCGTACAACTTCATATGTGTTAATTTGTTTGGTGCTTTGATTGACCTTTAATTCATTAGCCTTTGAATGTTAACATAATATATGATATGAGATTATTACTCTTATACGCATTGTATTAATTGTTTGTATTGATTGATTACTCGTGTTCATTAGTATATATTTTGGGCTTACGAGTTATTACTTTGCATCATACTTTGAAATTCCATCGCGCTTTATTCGCTTAAAAAGTTACGTTCAATATGGTTTAAGTATCAAAACCAATTTATTCAAAAAATCTTCAAAATACTCGAAGTTTGGAATCCTCGAGAGAATTGAACCCTAACGTATTAGGTTCCAATTTTTTTCCTCGTCGAATCTAAATAATCGAAATTTTTTCAAACATACAAATTTTAAATAAAAACTCATTCTCGGGAATTCAACACGTTGTGTCCTAATGCATTGGATATGACATGTTATTTTCTCGAGACGAGGATTTTGAAAATAAAGGCAATATTCGATATTTAGGAATTTCGTGAAATTGAGCCCTAACTTACTGGGTCTTGATTTTTTCATTTAACCCAAATAATCGGATATCTTTCTCAAAATGCATAGGTTTTTAAAGTCAAGAGATAAATTTAATTTTGAGGATTTAAAATGTTGCACTCTAACTTACTGAGTGTGACGATTTATTTCTTTCAAATAAGTGAATCTCATCGTCCAATTCATTTTATTCAAATTTTCTTTCAAAGGATCGTATTTTAAAATCTTTTCAAAGTTTCGACACTAAGACATAAAATGATCAATTCGGTACCAATTTTGGGCGTTACGAGGGTGCTAACCTTTCCTCGTGCGTAACCGACTCCCGAACTTGTTTTCTCAAAATTCGTAGACCTAAAATTATTTTCTAGGTGATCCGATCACACTTCAATAAAAAGGATCGGTGGCGACTCCCATTTTCATTCTTAAGTCGATAACTAAAATTTTTTGTTTTTCAAAAAATGGTTTCGACATCCATCATGATCAAGATAAAGTTTTAATGTCCTTTAAATTCTAATAGTTATTAGAATTAGATCTCTACTTCTTTTATACTTCTTATGCCTATAAATAGAGACTTTGATGAAGCATTGTAATCATCCCTTTTGATCAATAAAGTACATCCTTTATTGCTTTCATATTTTCTTTATTCTTTATTTTCTCTATCTCTCTTTATTTTATAACACGTTATCGGTACAATCTTGCTCAAAGTGATAGTTCCTTTTATCAATGATCAAATTTATCCTTCATGATTTTCAATATCTTTGACGGCAAGATGCAACGTTTTTACAAGAAGTTTCTTTTATTTAATGTTTCATTTATGATTATTATTTTTAGTTTTTTTCGTTATTATCGTTATCATTGTTTTGATTAACTTATTTTACTTTTTGTTCTTAAGGATGGTGGAAGATTTGATATCATTATCTATATAAAATTGAGAAATAAGATTCACTCTCAAAGTCGATTTTGATATTTGCTTGGGGATGATCTCTTTCTCTTCATTACAAAGGATGTTTATAATCATTACTTCTCATCCATGGTAACGTAAGTCAATCTAATCAACGTCTTTTGAAATTTGATTTGATTTCTTTTAAAAGTTCAATTTATATAATCACTATCCATATCTCTATGAATTTATAAAATCCTTCATGCATTTAGTTATTGGGATTTTTATGTGGAGATAAATATTTTTTCATTTTTAATAGAGTTGATTGGTTTAATTTTGATTTTGATTAAGATATATGATTATTATGGAATGTGAGTAAAAATACTTACTTGTCTTGAACATTGTGATATTCATCATGTATGTGATAATTTCATATCATTGTAAAATTTGAAATGAAATCATGTATAAGAGGTGGAGGTTATAAAATGTTTATGTTTAAACCTTTATAGTTGTAAAGTTATTTTAATTTGACATTATAATATTTTGTATTTTCTTGTGGTATGATATTTAAAATATATATTATCTAACCACAATGATTTATTAGTGACATGAATTTATTATTTGTTACTTATACCTATTCATTTTATTTTTATATGAATAAATAAAATTTTATTTAAAATAAATTAAGCATTCATTAAGGTTATACAATAAAATGATTATATGCTCTGAAGAGCTAATATTGCATCAAACGTAAAAAGCTCTTTAAGAGCTTATATTTTAGCTACTTGTGATGCAAAATTTTATAAAATATAATATTATTTTTCAGATCAAGAAGATATATGTTGAATAAAACCTTCATGTGTTTTACAATAAAACCATATATATAAATAACATGAGATACTCATGTATTTGTATTATATATATTCCTCGAAGGAATACATTACATTATATTATTGAAATATCTAATGCACTCCTGCGATAGCAATATTGTGAAAATGACTTTAACAGTATTTTCGAACAATATCATACCTTCTAGTGGCTAAGCAAAATAATAAGTTACTAATGAAAAACTATGAAATTCTTCCCATTAGTTTTGCTTCATTCCCTGAAGTGAATGTAGCAGTACATAACAATTATGAAAAATGAAAATATAAAGAACATGATTGTTGTTGTAATTGAGGATGTGATTGGAGACTAATCATGACAACATGAATAGATAGATTTTAATTTGAAATCCACACATATTTTGCTATGGTGATTATGAAATAAATAGTCAATGGAGGCATTTTGAAGTCGGAGGCATTTTGAAGTCTATCCTACTAGATTTATTGCATCCCTGAAGTGAATGTAAACATAAAGAAAATAAAATATATAATCATGGACCACTAAAAGTGGGAACATAATAATAAATAAGAGAACAATGAGAGTTCTCAATATAAATCTTCAAATGGTAAAGATAATTTATGTTATCAAAGTGATATGAAAGATTATTGGCCACATATGTGCCATATGCCCAAATATTTTGTTTCATTAATATTCTTTGAGGAAGGATATGAGAATGTAGTAATAAATTCTATAATTATAGATAGAAAATATTTATCTTATTTGGTACTAAAACAAGCAAATATTATTCCAATATTTGATAGTACAAAATTAGTCGAAAGCTCTAGAAGAGCTAATATATTAATATCTTATGATGGTTAATCCATTGGTTTTAGAAGATATTTAAAATGGATCTTATATTAAGATAGTGAATGAAGAAAATATTATATTTTATATGAATCATTATTGCTATAAATATCTATTTTGAAAGGATGAAAAATAGACGATTGGGTTATTAATTTATATTTATTTTATAATATTTGTGGTCTTCTTTTGTCATCATCCCCATTAAGGGTTGGAAACAAAATATTTGACTGTGAAAGATCTATTTATGAGCAATAAAATATGATAATTCTATCTAAAGCTCGTTATGATTGGATGCACTGAAATTACAATTTTTTTTTAGATATTTGAAGATTTTGGCATATTCCTAAAGCAAATATTGTATATAATTGTGGAAATTATATTTATTTTGTTGACTTAGTGAAATTATAATATTCACATTGATTTAGACATTTCCAGTAGTAAATGTCACAATAGCACTTACATGTGGATACAAAGTAAAAGGAATGATAGTAAAATTATCAATTTGTTACAATTTAGTACAATTGAAACGCATATAAAAGTAAACCAGAAGTTTACTGATACAAATGCATTTACTACTTGGCATGGCCAATTAGACTATCCTAGATCATATATGATACGAAAATTAATTGAGAAATCATATGGACATTCATTAAAGAACCAGAAGATTCTTTAATTTAAAGAATCCTCATTTGTTGCTTGTTCTTAATGAAAATTGATTGTTAGAAACACACTAGCTAAAGTTGAGATTTAATGTCTTGCATTTCTGAAACGAATGATATTATATGATTTTGGTAGATGCATCTACAAAATAATCACATATGTGTTATCAATTTGCAACTTTGTCATTTGCAAGATTACTTGTTTAAATAATTACTTTCAGATCATGCAATTAAGTCAATTCATCTTGCTAATATTGATGAGTTTATATCTCAATATTTTATTGATTGAATTTGAAAAACTTTTGTAAAATTTTGTACATAATGGTTTAGAGAAATTATTAATTAAACACCTTTGATTAATGTCTAAACCGTTACTTATGAGAACTAAACTTCCTATTTCAATATGAGATTATGTTGATTTACTTGTTGTATGCATCAAGCCAATAACTTATAAATAATGCCCATTACAATTGGTTTTTGATCAAGAGCTAAATATTTCTCATCTTTGAATTTTTGTATGTGTGTATATGTTTCAATTGCTCCACCACAACGCATAAAGATGAGTAAATCCACAAAGAAAGTTGGGAATATATATTAATTACAAATTTATTTATATTATTAGATGTTTTGAATGTATTCGATATTCAATTATAACATGATTTGTGATTACAATTTTGATTCGATAGTTTTCTCGACATTAGGGGAAGAGAAATAATAACTTGTAATGAGTTAGGGGGAGTAATTTAAACTAGAAGTTCAATAAGGATAACTCATTACAAGTTAACTATTAGATGTATTTACAAACTTAATAAGAATAACCAAGTGTTATATACCATCTAATATTTTAACTTGAATCAAAGTCCCAATAGGACAATCAGTTAGAATAAATAATAGATTGATCGGTTCCAAAGATGAGAATTCTTCTAGATGGTCATCTAGTGGAGGCGGGTGCTTCAGAAGAGACCCTAGACATAACTAATAAGTAAAAGTCCAAAAGAGATTTAGGTACCTGAAACTAAAGATTAAAATAATGAAAATAAGATATCTCGATAAGTTATGTCAATTTGAGAAAATGTGGAACCGAATAATAAAATTGGTCGACAATGATTTTGCATGAAATATTATTATTGAAATAATGAAATAAAAGGAGGATTTTGAATAAATCTGTAACGACCCGATAGTCATGGGTGTCGAAAAGTACATTTTTGGGATTTTATTTTGGTAAAACGGACTCGTAAATATTTATTAAAAATATTTACGAAGTTAGTTGTGAAGTTAATTAGGGTTTGGTTAGGTGAAATTGTTTGAATTAAGAGTAATTAGATAAAAGGACTAAATTGTATAAATGGTGAAAGTTAAATTATAGATTAAAGAAAATTAAAAGGACCAAAGGAGCAATTATGCCAATGGTCATAATTGAGGCGGCATAAGTGTATATATATTATGAATTTTAAAGTTAAAATATATGTATTATAATATTAAAATATTAAAAGTTAAAAGTTAAAAGTTAAGTATATATATAATATTATATTATAATAATTAAATAAAAGAAAAGAATAGAAAAGAAAGAGCATAGAAACGAAAACAGGAAGGGAAAGAAAGAAAAGAAAAGAAAGAATGGAGAAATTAGGGTTTCAAAGTTCAAAACTTAATTGGTGAGTCAATTTAGTCCCTTTTCTTGTAATTTTATGTTTTAGAATTTCGATATTAAATACTACCCGACATGTTAAAATTTTAGAAATTACTGAATTTTTAAATGCTGTCTATGTTGAATAATTTTAGTATTAGGGATTAAATTGATAGATTTTAAGTTAGAAATGAAAAGGATTGAATTATAGAATAAATTGTAAATTTTGAGTATTAGGGACTAAATTGTGAAAATTCAAAATTTAGGGATTTAAGTGAAATTAGGAGTTAAATCTAGTCTAAAGTGGAATTTGTATGAAAATACAAGATCGGTTGTGAAGAAATAAAATTAGTCTCAATTTAGGGACTAAATTGAAAATTAGGAAAATATTGATTAAAATTAAAATATTCAATATGAAATTGAATTGTGTTGTGTTGTATTGATAATTTTTTAATTGTTTTAATTTCGTAGCTAACATCGTTCCGGAACCCTCGACTAAAAAGGGAAAAGATAAAGTCGACGAGGAATAGCTCGGAATTTCTGGTTTGTATTTCTATAATCCGAATCTAATTATTAATTATTGTATTTTGATTAAATGTTTATGGTAAGTGATTGAGGTGAGTATTTGGCATTTTGATATTGAATTGAATTTATATGTATATGTGATTATATGAAAAATTGATATTGGATATTGGTTGTTTTTGAATTGTGAAATTAAACCCTATTAACTATATCGGGCTGAGTCCAATATAGATGGCATGCCATAAGATTGGAAGAGTTCAGGGATTTCTTCGACTTTGAGTCGATGAGATACTGGGTGTCAATTTACTACTTCGGATTAATTCGATAAGGCACTGGGTGCCAATTTACTTCGGTTTAGTCGATGAGACACTAGGTGTCAAATTATTACTTCAAATTATCCGATGAGGCACTGGGTGCCAAACTAGTGTGTTTAGTTGGATCCGTGTATCCGTCCGAGTTCGAGTCGTGTTAATAGGGGTAATTAATTGAAATGGCACTATGCTTGATATTAGATGATATTGTATGCGAAATGAAAATGGGACAGTGAATTGAAATATGGATTGAGACATATGAATTGTGTATTCATGAATTGGATATGGAATGAACAATATTGTTGTTTAAATTATATGTGTATCATATTGTGAAAAGCTATTATATAGCAAATGATGAGAATTGAGTATGGTATGAATGATGTATTTATGAATTGAATATTGGATGACTAATGTCACTGTGTGAATAAATGTGGTTCTTAATATTCAATTGTGCTTATAATTAAAATGTGCATATTATATTATATTATCTTGTCTTTAAATATTCGGATTATAGAAATACCACTGAGTTTTACTCAGCATACGGTTTGTTTCCCGTGCGCAGGTTAGGTACTTAATTTTGATTATCGAATCAACATCCAACAACGATCCCGATCTCAAATGTGGTGATATTTATCCTTTTGAAATGTGTTGGCATGTACCTAGGGTGTCTAATTAATAGTTATTTTGTGGATTGAATGTAAATAAGGTTAATATTGGTTTGGTATATATATACATGTGTTTGTGTTTGAAGTTTTATTTTGGCATGTTAATTTGGTGTTTAAGTGCTCATAAGCTAACTAAAATGAATTAAATTAGATATGTTTATAATTTGGACTTGAATGATATTTTGATGATATAATTTGATGATATAATTGTGGTACCAATGAGGGTACATTGGTTAGGCACCTAGGATGATTGTTTTGACATGTTTTGGATGTGTTTGATCGTGTTTTGAATTGATTAAATGAATGGTTTTTGAGTTGATTATTTCCCAAGCTTGCAGGGACTGGTAAACTTGTTGTTTAAGGTACATTTTGAGTCCACACGGCCAGACACACGAGCGTGTGACTAGACCGTGTGAGACACACGGCTAACACATGGGCGTGTGGTTTGGTCGTGTGTCCCTTGCAACTTTAAAATTTTAAAATAGAATGCTTAGGTATTTTCACACGGGCAGAGGCACGGGCGTGTGTCCCATGTTTCTTTGAAAATTTTTGATGTTTTCGAAAAAATTTCGAAAATTTTTTTGTCCAAGCTTGTCGGGAATGGTAAACTTGTTGTCTAAGGTACATTTTGAGTCCACACAGCCAAACACAAGGGCGTGTGAGACATATGGCTAGCATACGGCCATGTGAACCCTGCAGCTTTGAAAATTTTTATTATTTTTCGAAAAATTCTCTGAGTTTCCAAATTAGTCCCAACTTGTTTTTAACACATAATTTGGGCCTTGAGGGCTCGAATAAGGGACAATATGTATGAGTTTGATTGGTTTTGACTTGAATACTATATGATATGAAATGCATTGAAATTATGTTTGTTTGATCGGTAAGACTCCAAAACCCTATTCCGGCGACGGGTGTGGGTTAGGGGTGTTACAAAATCTATTGAGAAATATAGGTATGGAATAAATTGATCAAAATAGAAAGATGCATCTCAAGTACAATTAAATTCGTGGAGTTTTTGGACCAGTAGTCCAAATATCTAAAGGTATAAAGCCAGTGAGGGTGCAATTGAAGTAGTTTTGCAAAAGCGGAATAAAAATATGAAGTTTTTTGCTAAGTCCTGGCATTTATTATGAAAAGATGTAATATTCTTTTGTGTTGATGCAATAACCTTTAGATATATTATTAAATTGACAATTCATAAAAGATTTAACTTGCGTCTAATAGTTATTGTTACAACCTTTTATGAATTACTATGTAGTAAAGTTTATATTAAAATCCTTGAAGGATTTAGGATGCTAGAAGCATATTGAAATTCTCGAGAAATTGTTCATTTATATAAATTGAAATAATTTGAACATATACGGTAAATTTGACTTAGTGAATAGTAGTTGAAGGAGAATTATAAAATGATCCAAAATACCTATTTACATTTTATAAAAGAATCATGATTAAAGTTTGTTATGATTATTGTTGAATCTCTGAAGAGATCAAAATATATTTCCTCAAAATTTCCTCACTCATAACTTTTAAAAGAATAGTAATATAAATGCTTAGCAAATACATTCAAATAGTCATTTGAAAAACTAGAATTTAAGATTGAATACGTAGAATATGAGAAAATATGTGATGTTTTCATGAGAGGGAGTAAATACACGTTGCACTCTTTTTCCCTTAATCAAAGTTGTCTCATTAGGTTTTCCTAGTAAGGTTTTTAATGATGCAGCATATTATGCGTATTATAGATTGTGCACTTTTTTTCCTTCATTAGGTTTTTATCCCACAGGGTTTTCCTAATAAGGTTTAACGAGGCACATTATCTACCAATTGAAATCCAAGGTGAAGGTGTTATGAACATCTTATTAAGTGAATGTCCATCATGATCAAGATAAAGTTTTAATGTACTTTAAATTGTAATAGTTATTAGAATTAAATCTCTACTTCTTTTATACTTTTTACGCTTATAAATAGAGACTATTTATTTTTTATTTTCTCCATCTCTTTATTTTATAACAATATTCAAATTATTCATGCAATTATTTATGCATATTAAAATTTTGATTGATTCACATTTACGTAAAAATACCAAGTAACATTTAACACCTAAAAATGCTAATCAACAAAAAGATCGTACTGATAAAAATAATAAAACCTTGGGCATTCAACTAAAGCATTGATGAGATTAAACTTAATTTTAACGAATTTCAGTTTCAGTAACTTTAAATGCTGCCTTTTAGAGTAATATAATAATAGAAACTAAGACAGGCTCTCCCTCTCCCCAACCCAAAGTGCCTCCAAATGTGGCTTAGTCATAGCCTTGGGCCCACCAGCTAGACTGCCACTTACTTTTGGGGACTAGACCAGACCAGACCACCATTGATGGGACAATTAGGCTTGGAATGGCCGTTCTTTCGGTCTCGTATCTTAATCATTATACTTATAGGGTTTTTTTATTTTATGAAATCAAACAATGCGTTACTTATTATTGATAACTTCAAAGAGGGGGCAGTTTTAACATAAACTTCAAACTGTGTTTCTAGTAATGAAAGAGAAATTAATACAAGGTGAACTTTTCCTTGGTCTTCTCAAATACTTGTTCTGCAATGACAGCACCTGTTCCATCGGCTTGCTTGATCTCCAGGTTAGCCTTCTGGTAAAACCCAGTACCTCTCAATGCATCCGCAATGAAATCATCAAATCCTATTGCTATGGCTGCCTCTGCTTTCGCTCCATAAACCAGCCTCTGCTTTCCCATTACAAAATAAACACATGTCACCATTTCGGTTTCATATAGCCACTCTTAAGAAGTGAAATCCAACATGTCCGGGGTTGAAATCTCAACATATGCAACCCTGAGTTAATGACAAAGATTATATACGTTAAGAAATAGTAAGGTTTGGCATCGGACCTTGATTCTCGACAGATGGATAGCACCGAAGCACATTGGGCAAGGCTCGCATGAAGCATATATTTCACAGTCCGAGAGCTCAATTTGATTCAGCTTCTTGCATGCCTGACATAGTATGTTATGTTCCAAGCATTAGTAAATAGAAAACATGGATTTCTCATACATTTATATGAGAACCTAAGAATCATTATATGCTAATTCTAGCAGGCACCGATGAGAATCGAGCTGAATTAGTCTTATTTCCACACTATATTTAACGTACGTGTAAAATTATTGACTATCACATGACTGCTAGAAATACAGCAAACTCTTGTCATCAAACAAAATAAAGCCATAACAATTGCAAATAAATCATAGAATGATGCCGAAAAACCCCACAAAGGAAAGCTACTGTATATTTATATGTAAATCTTCCATTCAAGCTATCATATTTTCTTACAATCAACAAACAAAAAATAAAGCTTTTCGTAACATTTCATGGTTTTCAGGAATTGGAACTGTTTCAATCATTTCAAGTAAACATATGGACAGGATCGATAAATTTGATTAAACTGTTTTGTTGGTTTGTTTAGTTCTTTTGATCTGACCTCTCTAATAGCAGTAACCTCTGCATGTGCAGTAGGGTCAGTGTTTCTCAAAACCATGTTGTGACAACTCACAACGACTTCGTCATTGCGAACGACAACTGCACCAAACGGCCCTCCATCTTTACATTCAACCCCTTTATACGCTTCTCCAATTGCTTGTGTTAAGAATTTGTGATCTCTATCCCGTACAGCTGGTTGAACAATAAACAGAAACAAGAGCATTTTCATAACCATCTAACAAACATTACGCATGATGGTTCTCTGAAGATATCCACATCGTTAATCAAGTATCTTTGAATCATTCACTCCCTGTTGTCCGAAACCCGTCTTTAATACTTATGACATATTGATTAACACGGCATATCCAAGCAATAATGACAACCCTCACTATGATCCATAACTTGTGATAACTAAAAAACCTACTATTGGATAACACACCTATGCCATCCAGACTCTTTGTTTTTCTCGAACCCATGGCTAACACCTATGTGCAATACATATCTAGATATGGATATGAACTCATCCTCAAGTCCCGGTAACATAGATCAAAACAGCATATCCAAGCAACATACCAGATCATCAATACTGATAACCATCACCATGATCCATAAACTCAGACATAGATTCTTTATTTTTCCCAAACCTGTGTCCAACACCTATGTACGACACATACCCGGACATTGATATGCGGTCATCCTCAAATCCAGGTAACATAAATTAACACGGAATATCTAAGCAGTATACCACATCATCAATGATAACCATCAGTATGATCCATAAACTGTGACACAGCTAAAAGCCATCGCATAACACCTATGTTATTTCTACTTTTCGTTTTTCCTAAACCCGAGTCTAACACCTATGTCCGACATATGTTCAGACTCGCCCCAGGTAACATAGATTAACACAGCATATCCAAGCAATATACCAGATCATAAACATCAGTCTGATCTATAAACTGTGACAGCTAAAAAAATAAACTATAAGATATGTGTATTGAAGGAAGTAAATCTCCATTACTATACTAAAACAATAGGCAAAATTCAATGAATGAAAAGAATATCTTGAATCTAACGAAATAATTCTAATGGTAGCAACTATGAAGAGGCCATTTAATATTAGCTTTTTAACATTACATCCTATGAAAAGTTGACAATTACCTTCTTGATGACCAGGAAACGCAGAGGCAACGGAAATGGTTCCTTCTTTAGCTTCCAACACTGTTTTTTTTTTAAATAAAAATAAAAAGAAACATTAATATTACAATTAATTATTCACAAAATAAGATTGAAATTTGAGACACATAATATTCTTCAAATGCATGCATAAAACCTAAAAACTATAATTTAAAACAAATTGTGGAAAAAGTGAGTTCCTTTTTTACTTCCAGGCATTCACAAATTCAATTGATCTGTCTAATACTAAAACTAGAAATGCAAAGCAAAGTGGAAAAATTCAGTTATCTCAGATTCTGGAAAAGTAACAATGAAATTTTCATGAAAGATGAAAAAGAAAAAGAGAAGAAAGGATTAAAGATCAAGAAAACAAAATCTTAAAAAATATAAAAACAAAAAACAAAACCCAGAAAGAAAAGCATACCCTTTGCCTCTTCCATGAACAGAGAAGAAAATTGAAAAGCTGGGTTAATGAAAGGCAAATGGGGGTAGTCAACAGAAAATGGGAAAAAGAGAAGATAAAATGTGAGAGAGAAAGATAGGAGAACCAGCAAGGCTTGTTCACGTAATTATATAGGAATGTATATTTATATGTAATATATATTATTAAATATTAAATAAGACTCATGGAGGAGAAAATTAAAAATAAAGAGTTACATAGGAAAGGGAAAAGGAAAATTCCAAGTTGCAGAAAAAACACATGCAATATAATAAAAGACAAATGGGAATCTCTTTCTTATTTTGAGGCTGATTCAGTTTATTTGTTTTCCTTTCAATGCACCTTTTTTTGAAAAAAATATACTTTTTCTTATATGGTTTTTTTTTTTTTTCTGAAAGCACTTATAGGAGTCTCTAGAGTTGTTTGTGATGGGTTATTTTTAGGCTGTTCTCAACCACTAACTTCTTTTTGAACTATTTCTATTTTGTTTTAAGGTCAAATCTAAAAGCTAAAATAAATATATTAAAAAGTTTTAAATTATTTTATTTTTACTGTATTTACATAAATATTAATTTATTAATTTATAAGTTGTAGGATCGATTTAATTTGTATCATGTTTTCAAAATTATAAAAATGAAGTAAATATATGGAAGAATTTTAAAATTTGTAGGTAATTTCACAAGGGTTTTAATTTCCACCAAAATTTGTAGGAGCTGTTGAATATGTTGGATAATTTCAAAATTTGAGAATAATTCCACTTAAAAGAGGTAATTTTTAAAATTCTTCATAATTTTATTTTACTTAGTACATATGGTCTCATTCAAAGATAGAAAAGTAAACTTCAAAAATCGTGTTTTTAATCATTTAATATATATTTTAAAATTTTGTTTTATTAAAACTATATGTATTTTTACAACTATACTTATATTTATATTGAACCTTTTGTATTATTTATTTTTAAAATTTTTAAAATTTCAATAACTTAATTTTTCTAAAACAAGCCTCTCAATAACTTAATTCTAAAATTCTTAAACATTTTAAAATTTCAATTACATACACTCTTAAATTAGAGGATAACATACACTTAAGCACATTAAAATTTATGTCCTCTTACATGTTGTGATAGCAACAATATCGATTCGATTTAATTTAAATGAAATATTTGATTTATGTTAATATAAGAAAATCTTAAACTATTAATTTTGGTTAATTTATTATTTATCTTTAAAATTTACAAGTCATTCCATATAAATTGTTGGGTTTTTTATAATATTAGAAATATAAATATTAATTTCTAACAATTTAAAAGCTAGTAGAAAAATGAAGCATATAATTAAACCGATAAAAAAAAAGGAGAGCTTATCTAAATAAAATCGTACAGTCTTAACAACATTTTCATTATTTTATTTTTGCTAAAAAGATATGATTCTCTTAATTCTTGTTTAGAAAGAAACCAAACTCTTTTTTAGAGCCAATAATACAAATGTTTTATCTCTTAATCAAATCTATATTTATCGCTTTATCTTCATATTATTTGGAATGTGACTCGTATTTATTAGACGTTTTGTAGGTATTTAAAAAGGCGTTAATGATTTATCAAATAATAGGTAGAATAGAGGCAACGTCGCGATGAAATCCCAAACAAACGTGATGGCGTCATCGTGACAAGCATGCATGGGACGTCACAACATCATGGCGATTCTCCAAGTTGTGCAATCACGTTTTAAACTTCAAGTAGAACTGCTATTCTAGGGATATTTTAGTATGATTAAAACACTAATCTAAGCCTATTTAAATGGGTCATAAGGTGACAATATGTAGTCACATATGAGTTTCATAGTAATTATGGTTAGAATTTTGTTCTCGTATTAAGACTTTATCTTTGGGATTTGAGATTGTACGTTTAGGTTTATTTTCTCCATATTGTATTCTCATTTGTTTACTCGTTTAGTGAAAAGCCGAAGCCTCATTTGTCGGTAATTTTTATCCTCTTTGTAAGAATTTTCTACGTAAATATTTGTGTGTTTGGTCTTTTTTATTTTATTTATTCATTGCTTATACGGGTCGATTTCCAACCCACATCAACATAATAACAAGAGATTTTTTTGAATACAATTTTTTAATTATTGAAGTGAAAAGTACTACGTAATTAAATAGGGTAGAATCTACATATTGGTAGTAAAATAAAGTATTAATTGGTGTTTAAAGTTAAGTGATAATTATTAATTTTACGGTGATTTCAGAATGTGATTTCCAGATGAGAACCGACCAAAACGTGATCACACAATACATTAGAATAAATTAATAAAAGCAAAAGATAGATGGCCAAACCGAAGGCGTGAAGTCAAACATGGCATTCTATCATTTACCCACGTTCTACCAATTATTAAATTTAAATCATTATTCTTTTTCTTTTCCATGTAAAATAATAATAAATTCAACTTGGAAGCAATATCGGATTCAATTAAGTGAAAAAATTGACTTAATTGAGTTGACAACTCCTATTTTATTAACCTAACTCGATTCAAAAATCTTTTTGAATCAAACCGATAGACTTAAAATTCAAGTCAAGTCGAATTAAGTGAATTTGTTCAAGTTTTAAATTAAAAAAATTGAACATGTCAAATTAAAATATTATTACAGTACAATAATTACATGTTAGAGTACATAAATTTAAAGCCGTATTTATTAGAAAATATTTGTCAAAGAAAAACAAGAAAAAATACAATAAACTTAAATTATTAATTAAGTTATTTAGGTCACAAAATTATTATTTTATAAACAGAATTAAAATTTTAACTTCCCTTATATACGACCAAAAGGATTTTCATACTAATATATTATTTAAATTGTAAAATTCAACTCGAATTGACTCAAAAAAAATTAAGTAGCTCTTTCCATTTTTATGCGCATATGCCAATGTTGACATGTTGAATGATAAAATTGTTCATATATGTATTAAAATATGTTATATTACTAAATATTAAAAAATTAACATATGTATGACAAGATTGTTCTTTGCTCCCACGAAACATGGTGGAAAGCTGGAAGAGTTCCAACAATATAAGGAAACGCCCATACTGATTGGCCTTTAGGTTGAACAAACTAGAAAGTCGTTTTAAAATAAAATTGTAAATGGACATTAACACTTAAATCTAATCCTACAAGCTAAATATTTCCCCCTACGAATATGATTCTGTCGAATTTCAATATTAAACACATTGACCCCTCTATATTTCAAAACTTATCGACTAAAAACAATTATTGCTTTCCTTAAATAATTTTGATATATTTGATCCTGATACTTAAAACCCAAAAACAATATACATAAAAGAACTTTATAAAAATAAATAAAATGCATATTCTTTAAGAGCTAAATTTATTATACCAATTAAACTTGCGTAAATTTGGCAAAAATATTAATATAAAGATTAATTGTACATAGATGTTAACATTCGAAATTGACAGATTAAATTGCTCAAACTTTTTGAGAGACCAAATTGATTAATAAATTTGGGAGGGAGGGACTGAAAAGATAATTCCACAAAGTAATTTTCATTAGCATTACCAATTTAACATCCACAAAAAATAACATCTTTGGGCGTCGTTGAAGTAGACTCTCACCTCTTGTAGCCTTTGTAGGGCTGAACCATGGCTGCTGAAAAGCAAGAGCACCTGGTGTGGCTTTGAAGAGCACAAAGTGGTTCGAACCCAAAACACTACTTGAACTAGCATCCCATGACCTGCTCTATATCCTAGAAGTTGTGGGTTCATTTCATGCCTTACTTTTCAACACCATAAATTTCCGCATGCACTCACTTTTCAGCAAGCCATAAATCTCACTCTTCAACAACTTCAAGAGGCACCCATAGGTTCTCTTCAACACAACGGCACCCAATGAAAACAAATCTTAATTTGTGTGATCTTTCACATCATCAAATAATTACTCCAAAAAAAGAATATGATCTAAAAATTTCAAAATTCTGCACTGCAAGAGTACTCAAATTAGAACAATCAGATAATACAACATCAAAATCCACTTTCGAAAACAAAATGGTAAATCAGGTTCAAGGACACCTAAACACTTGAGGCGAGGCTAGTAAACAAAAGCTGTTGAAAAAGACTGACCCTAAGATAGACATAGATTTCACCTTTTCTTTCATCCCTTTTAGCTCACTTCTTCTTTGCTGCTTCACTGGCCTTGGTCTATAAAACAAGCAAAATGGTCAGAAAATTGACCTCATCGATCATCAAATTTTTCTGAAGTGAAATCAGTTCCAGGTAAACTAACATAAGAACAAAGAAACAATTTAATCTTACCTTCTTTACTCCACGGATCTTCTTAGCCCTGTTCTTCCTTTCCTTCATTTGCTTCCTTGATTTCTCCACCTTGGTGTCGAGTCCATTCTGAAATAGCAACACAAATAATTAGTGTCTTGCATTGTGCCTTTGATGCCCTTAAAAGAAACCAATTCAAAAGGAATTAATAACAATGAAAAGACAATAAGTATGTGATAGGGAATCAAAAGAAAATAACTGCAAGAAAACCCAGAAGGTAAAGTAACATTACATACTTATGTTGACATAAAGATGAAAGCCCTGGTTCAATGCCTTGCATAACTATGTTGCTTGGACTAAGGAGTGAGTATCAAATACAAAGTATATTCAATTTTTTTATAAATTTGAAGGACTTTGGAAGGTCATGCCTTCATATCCATATTCAAGTATGTGTCAGATATAGGAGTGAAAAGTCAAAGCAGCATAGTCACATACTACATTATAGGGTAATTTAACTATCATACAAATCTCAACCCTTTAATTCCATCACGTTATATCACTGAACTCCTATTATTAATATATTAGATTACTTATGCAAACTCAATTAAATAATTTTAATTTAAAAGCCATCTTAACATGCATAAGTAACTTATTCTCTAAACAAAACCAACTTCCGGATTTTATGCTTTTCCACATGTTCTTTCAGCCAACATTTACATGAGAATTAGTACAACTTAATTTATTAATAATAGAAATTCAATGATGCAATTTGATGAAATTTAATGCTTATGACCTACACTGACGTAAATGCTACAATAAGTAACCTAAAATGCAAGTCACCCCCAATCGTGTCTTCTTCATAACCATGCAGTACTCAAGTACAAATTATAACAAAGGCTCTACTTCCAAATCCATCTTGTTACTTTTAAAAGGTAACATTGCTTCCGTGCTCACTAGTATCACAACATTGCTTTTTTGAGAATACCAAAAACAAAACTATGTGGAGAAAAATACTTCAGTATGCAGTTACTAATAAAACAGACACACCACTAAAAAATCCAGAGGAAATGTAAATACAACACATCAGAAATTACCCTGATCAGTCTGTATTTGGGCTCATACTTCTTTGCGTTCTCGACAGAATCATATATCAAACCAAATCCAGTAGATTTACCACCTCCAAAATGAGTCCTGAACTTGAACACAAAGATCGAATTTGGGTCCTTCACCTCATACATTCTAGCAAGCTTCTCCTTCAACTCCGCCTAACAATACAGGATCGACAAATCAAAGATATGTTAACACAAGCAGTCCAAATTTCTGGAAGTTAAGACAATAAAACAATGTTATTGAGAAGCATTAAACATTTACCTTAGAAACATTGGGCCTCCCAGGATGCAAAATATCAATGATCTACAAAAGAAATGAATAACAAGTTTCAACTTCCAAGTTAATAATTTCAAACAGATATAAGCTCATCTGACTTTCAGTTTCCCAAAAAAGCAATTTTACCTTATTGCAGGCTTCATAGTTTTTAAGAACAAAAAAAGTCACTTGTTTTCAAATGACAAATCAAGGAAAGACCTAAATTAAGCATCCTACAAGAAAACTAACAAAAAACAAATACTTATTTTCTCTCATTTTCTTCTATTTTCTTCTATTTTCTTTCTTTGATCAGATCTACAGCCGAACTAAACCTTACTGAAAGCAAGTAATGGAAAATAATGTGAAAGATTACGAAAGAAAAAAGCTCCGAGCCTTAAAATTTAACGTTGCCCATTGTTTGGTTAACGAGGAAATGAGCGGGAAAAAAATGGAAATGGAGCTTACGAATTGTTTCCTGGAAAGGAGCCTGTTCGTCATGAACTTCCTTGTCCTAATAGTCACTGCCTTGTCCGCCATGGTTAAGCAAATATCTTCCTCTTTTCTTGGTTTTGGCGCAGTGGAAGCACCAAAAGTTACAAACAGCGGCAGTAGCTCAAGGAGAGAGAATAGCAATAGCGAAAAAACAAGTTTTTATAGGGTTTCCAATGGAATCGACTTAACACTGATTAGGGTTTATTTTAGGTTTTGAATTTGGGCTTTTTTAGTTTTTGCATCTTGGGTTTTAAATGGGGCTTCCCTTTTTTAACGTTAAGTTCTATAACTGGCTATAGTAAATACTTGAGTTTGCTCTTAAAAGGGTTAATTCTGCCTCGTTATCCTTTCACTCTTCAAAGTTTTAAAACTTTAATCCTTCTGCTTTTAATTTTAAGAATTTAGTCCTTTTTTATCTTATTTAAAAATTAAATTGCATTCGGTATGACACTGTTAATAAACTTTTGTTAATTTTGAATATTAGGTATTTTAAAATTTAAATGTTTGATTTAAAATTAAAGTACAATTATAACTTATATTCAAAATTTTAGAAATTAAATTTAAAATCAAATAAATAAAGGGACTAAATTCTATGGTTAAAAGCAAAGAGACTAATTTTTAAAAATCTAAATAGTATAGGGATTGGAAGAAAAATTAGACCCTTGTAAAATTTATTTAACCCTAAATCTAGTTGAAATTTTTCATGAACTTTTTCAACCATTTTACAAATAAAGGCTCATTTCTAACTTTATTTACGGAAATGGGCCACTTTTTTATTATTTACCGGAATGGGCCAAAAACTACAAAACGTGTCCACGTAGGAGCGTTTTAGGAGGAAATTCCAGCAAAATGCGTTCCTGAGGGAGCGATTTTGCCATGTCAGCACAAAACGAGCTGACGTGGCAAAATCGATCTCTCAGGGACGCGTTTTAGCCCGTGTTTTTTTTTCACACAAAATTTCTTCCAAATTTCTCAAAAAAGCTCTTAAATTTCTCCCTAAATTGCTCAAAGCTCTCTTTAATTAATTATTTCCTTTAAATTGTTTTCTAAATTAGTATTATTTTTTTATAATTTCAAAAATATTTGATCGTGTTAGCAATGGTCGGGAAATTAATTCATCTCGATCATAAACATATCTCCGTCGAACAAATGAAAATGGTAAGGGTTAATTTTAATTTTTGAATATTATTTAATGTTTTTTTATTTATGTAATTTTAATTAATTTATATTTTATAATTTTTTATAACAGTCTGTAGATCAGGTTTTACAATATTATATTCGTAATATGTCTAGTTATCCATCACTGTTGTTAGAAAATTACTTGAGGGAAGCGGGTTTTTGGCACGTGGCCAATATAGGTCAGGGATACAAGTTGGACCCGAAACTTATTAGCGCGTTAATAGAGAGGTGGAGACCCGAGACGCACACATTCCATCTTCTATGCGGAGAGTGTACCATCACTTTGGAGGACGTGCAGTTACAATTGAGATTGTCGGTGGATGGGTCTGTACTCACCGGGTCCGTTTAATCTACTGATTGGGAAGTCATATGCTACGATCTTTTGGGTGAGATTCTAGATAATATTTACGAAGGTCGGATCTATATGGGCTAGTTACGAGACACATTTCTGGAGCCGGGAAATAAATTGACTGAAGTAGAGAGAATACGATATGCTCGGGCATACATCTTTGAGATGATTAGAGGTTATCTGATGCCGGACTTATCACGAAACCTCATACATCTGAGGTGGATGCTGAAACTCGTTGATTTTAGAGTAGCTGGCTAACTTAGTTAGTGGTCTGCCGTGTTGGCAACATTGTACATAGAGATATGCGGGGTGACACCACCAAATAAAGCCAAAATTGGAGGTTACCTATCACTACTACAATCATGAGCTCGGTTTTGCTTTCCATTTTTACGTCATCGAGTGAACCACCCATATACATTTTCACTTATAACGATGTAAGAATTATATTAGATTTTACAATTATTACATAAATTTAAAATATAATTTTATGCTAAAAATTTATTTAATTAGGTAGAACCATTCAACGAGTTATGTTGGAATACCTAACGCTCTTGAAGATATACGGCTTCTATTAGACCAACGGTTGGAAGCGCATGTAAGTATTAAATAAAATATATACATAATATATTCATTTCATATTTAGTATTGTGTATTGTGTAATGTGTATATAACTAATATTTTTATCACGTTCATATTGTTTTAATGGACACCATACAAGGATCCAGCAATTTGGGCAGTAATTCCGAATGAATTCTTTCAAAATTTGAACATTTGGCATGTTAAAGTTCCATTGGTCAACTATGCTACTGTCGAGATGCACCAGACGGATAGAGTATTGCGATTATTTAGATTCAGACAACCGATTCCTGTGACACCTGAGGTGCTTGATGATGAGCACAAAATTGACTTACGGTAATTGAAACAAATTGGCCGGTATTATTCTCAGAATATATCAAAAATTGGGAAAATCAGTACGATCATATACCTACTTGCGAACCGATCATCGTTCCAGAGTTAGCGTGCGCGCCGGATTATATGCCATTGTTTAAGATCCATGATAAACCATATTTTGTGTCGAAAGTGTAGAGGCGTCAGCAAATCCGTGTCAAAAATGAACGACGGAGCCCTTTAAATCCAAGAATAAGGGATGACGGCACGGGCCCATCAACAGCACCCACATAATCACCGGGCCCAATGCCTCAAGCAACGACACCCATACCACATCCCCTTCAGATTATGTTAGGTGCGTATCCTAGCCCTTATATGTATCCTAACCCTTATATGTTTCATTTTCCTAGTCTTTATGCCAGGTTGGAATGCATGGCCCAGTGCATCTCCTTTCTCGATGACTCTGACTCAACCTATGATATATAGGCCATCATCCTAGGAGGGATTGCATGAGGCATCGTCGGGAAGCTCATCTCATTACCAATCCCTATCTCCTCATGGGATTCAAACACCTCTGCCGTGAGTGATGCAGACACCTCCGTATTTTTTATTCTATCAATGTGGGTCATCCTCCTAACACCCACAATCAGAACAATCAAACCCCCACCGGAGCAACCACAACCCCCACCAGAAGCTGAACCAATGAGGAATCCAGCGCGTAACCGTCGACTACTCCCATGTGACACTGATTCCGACTGTCATATACATCAATTTTTTAATATATTTGTATAAACTATTTTTATATTGTTTTCATTTAATAAAATAAAAGTTGCTTTGAATATTTTAATAGTAAATTATTTTTATATTTTGTCTTATTTAACAAAATAGAAGTTCTTTTGAATAAGGCAATAGGAATAATGCAACATAGTTTCATTTAATCAATTATCAACTATTTTAATTTGGACATGTTCAAATTGTATGACCAGAGTTTCTACACCATTCGCACAACTTCTATTGTTTTATTTTTTCCCAGATATCCATATTATTATGTATTCTGCTCGAGCAAGGTCGACCTTTTGGTTTGCGACGTAATTCTCTATCCAGTAACAACTTATACGGAGCAAGCGATATAGACTGCCACTTACGTTCATCTAGGACCGGTGAGAATACGTGTCTCCACATATTGTACATGTATTCTATTTTGTACACTTCGTCGACATAGCTCATGGGACCCAAACGAAGATTCTGACAAGCTACAATTGCATGAGCGCATGGATAACGAAGTGCGTCAAACGTCCCACAGTCGTAAGTCCTATTTTTTAAGTGTACACGATATTGCCCGCCTGTAATACATTGGTTCAGTCTATCGAACTCCATCACATGAAACCATAAGTTGTCACGATCGTGACACACTATGTGCATGATGTTGGCTTGCGCATTCGCCTTGTTAATTTCTTGCAATACCTTCCGACACTATACATGGCCTCCCTACATTTGGCCTTTATAACTCGCTGCTCGCTTTGAAAATAGTGCCACCAAATAGAAATATGTCTTTCACATAACTGAGGTTATTGGTAAATGATGCGTTCCTTTTAGAATAAAATTTATACATTCAACCAGGTTTGAGGTCATATGACCATATCGTAGGCCGTCGTCGTATGTTTGTGCCTACTAATCGAAAGGTATGTTACAGAGGTAGTTTGCGCATTGTTTATTAATTGACCGCAAAATTGCCAACATCTCATGAAAATAATCATTGTTGATATCGTACCCTGCCAATATAAGCTGATAGCGAATATTACAAACGAAATTATATTAATAGAGATTAAATACCCATGTTGGTCACTTGCTATCGTCTAGTGGTAGACTGATATTGCCCGTAATAGTTAGACGGAACGTGCCTTAGATAATACCGATTGTGTGTGTAATCCCATAGGCTTTCCTGTCGCTTAATTGTAGCTAGTATTCCAATACCCCGATCTGATATAACGCATATATCAGGTTAGGGTTAGACATGCCTCCTTAACCTAGAAAGAAAGAAATCTCAGTCATCACCTGACTCCTCCGATGTTATTGTAAACGTAATTGAAAGGATTCTCTCACTGCCATTCTGTGCCACAGTTAGCAGTAGTTGATGGGTATATCTACCATACATAAAGGTACCGTCAAATTGTACTAATGGCTTGCAGTACACAAATGCGTCCCGATATTGCTTAAAGCTCCAGAATAGACGCTTGAACACTTGGCATCCACGGAGCAAGTGGTCGTAGTACGCAGAGCCCATTGCAATGTCTGTTATGCAACCTAGGTTGTACCTCTCCAGCACTTGACACCACTGCCACACCTCATTATATGAAGCGTCCCACCCACTATACATCTTTTCTAATGCCTTCTGCTTAGCTATCCAAGCTTTGCGGTAAGAGGGCATATACCACAATTGGTTACGAATATTAGCAAGTAAGACCGACACAAAAGCCCTAAGATTCGCCTTCACCATCGGTAGTATTAAGCTAGCTATCATATCTAAATCTATCTTGGGATGATCTTGTGAAACACCTGTCAACGAAGTACGTTAAATAATGCAACATTAAGTAATAACAGTATTATTCAAAAACCCTAAACACTTGTACCAGCAACACAGGTATGTGAACTTTTATACTTTTTTATCTCCCACAAGCCTGTCTTCTTCCTAACCGAAGCCATGATTTTCTATGAACCGTACCGTCTTGCACTACACACTTGGCCTAGAACTTATCAGATTTGGATTTAACCACGTGGTAGTTAACCCCGTTCATGATGCTATGTTATTTCAATGCACTAAGAAAACTATCCTTACTGGAAAACTCCTTACCAACTTCCAATTCACCCGAATCAAATGACGAACTTGTACGGTTTGCCTTCTATGTGGTAGATCTAGAAACTCTAACGTATCATCTTTCGATAGATCGATATTATGCATGTGGACTAGAGGCGAATACGTCCTGAATCGCGGATATTCTTCTTCTTAATCAGAACCCCTTCACCGTATTCAGGCTTCAGTTTAGAAAATAATACAACTTCTGCACCATCGGGGCCGAGCTCTCGAGGTAGATCCACATTGGACTCATCATCCAACCCACCATCATCTGCAACGTACGAGGTCCCCTCGCCGGTGGACGTCGTAGGGAGTACATCATCCCTTCTTGAAACGTCCCCAATCAGATGTGGATTGCCAACCATTAGAAGTTGATGTCATTACCCAGTACGTATTTCCAGCATTGAACATTGACCCACTAAGGTGCATGTCCCATCCACTAACCGAGTGTCGTGCAAGAGTTGTGTATTCTATACTTCCACTAAACACAGGCACTTCCGTGTTCTGCCTCCCACTAACGGAGTATCACGTAAGGGTCGTGTATTCCTCTCGAACAGCAGTAGATGTTTAATTCGCAAATGTTTCATTTGACAATAAAAATTGCACATATAACTCAAGATAGAGTGATCCACTAGCAAGATGAGTCTGCACCTTTGATATCAAATAAGTTGTATGTCACGGGACCAACTGAAGCACAAAATCGATATTTAATAGACGAAACTCTCATTGGCGTCATTTCGAAGATTTTACGCCTAAGTCTTTTACGAAGTTCTATCAAATCTATGTTCTGGTTAAAAACCAGTCGCGTTGTGTTCTCCGATAAAAAAACAACGTCGTTCTCGGTGTCACGGACATCACCATCATAGTAAATAACATCACTAATACATTCACTCATATTCAATTTTTATTCTGCTTAGCCTTTCTAATTTTTCTTGCTGTAACTTATGCAACATGAGAATAAAATTTGACTTATTTATAGCCTAATGGCAAACAAGAACTACTGTAGAAAAAGAGCGTCCACATGAGAGCTTTTTTCAGTAATTTTACTAACAGTGCATCTTGTTCGAAGCATTTTTGACACTATTTTTTCAGAATCGTCTTCTCAAAATTATTTTTTCAGGAACTACTGTAGAAAAATAGCGTCCACGTGGGAGTTTTTTTCAGTAATTTTGCTGACAGTGCATCCTGCTTGAAGCGTTTTTGACACTATTTTTTTAGAACTGTATTCTCAAAATTATTTTTTCAAGAACTACTGTAGAAAAAGAGCGTCCACGTGGGAGCTTTTTTAATAATTTTACTGACAGTGCTTACTGCTTGAAGCGTTTTTGAAACTATTTTTTCAGAACCGTCTTCTCAAAATTATTTTTTCAGGAACTACTGTAGAAAAAGAGCGTCCACGTGGGAGCTTTTTTCAATAATTTTGCTAACAGTACATTTTGCTTGAAGCGTTTTTGACATTATCTTTTCAGAACCGTCTTCTCAAAATTAATTTTTCTAAAACTACTGTAGAAAAAAAAAACAAAATCCTTCTTGTCAATATAAATTTTTTCTAAACCCTTAACCTAAATTTAAAAAAACTAAACTCTAATTTAATTATTTTTAAAAAAAATTCTAAACCCTAATTTAATTAATTTATTTAAAACACCTAAAACCTAATTTAATTAATTATTTTTTTAAAACTCTAAAATTTAATTTATTTTTTAAAATTCTTAAACCTTAAATAAATAAAACCTTAAATTATTTTAACAAAACAATAACACTACAACCCTAAAACCCTAAACATGCAAATAGCCCTAACCCTAGAAAACCACGGGCTAAAATGCGTCCCTGAGGGAGTTATTTTGCCACGTCAGCGCATTTTGTGTTGACATGGCAAAATCGCTCCCTTAATGACTCGTTTTGCTGGAATTTCCCCTAAAACGCTTCTACGTGGACGTGTTTTTGTAGTTTTCGGCCTATTTCGGTAAATAATGAAAAAGTGGCCTATTTTCATAAATAAAGTTGAAAATGGGCCTTTATTGGTAAAATGGTTAATATTTTCACTATATCTTAGAATATGATTGTGATGTACTAACTAGAAATTCTATTACAGGTGCATATGTGTAAAAATTATGTATTTAATTGATGAAGGTAATAAAATATGTATAATAAAATTAAAATGTTAATATCGTATTAAAATAAAGCTTTGATTTCGTAATAAAATTAATGTTTTATTGATGTAATTAGTATAGATTTAAATTCAATCGTATGTAGTTTTTTATTGATTTTTAAAATAAAAAATTAAAATATCCTTGAATAATATAATTTATTTTAATTATGGAAGGACATTTTTTAATTTATTTAATCGAGTTGGTGTCCAGTTGACTGATGACGTCAATATTCAATCAAAGATTTAAATAATAGTATAAATAAATATGATTATTATTTTTAATTATAGGTTTATTTAGCAACGAAAACCCTCCTCATTATTTATGGATGCATTTTGACAAGGCTTCAATTATTAAAGAGAAGAGGGGTTGAAGGCAAAATGAGACCTAAAAATTTTGAATGGGAGTTTACAAATGAAGATGAGGTTCAAAAAGACACAATCGACCTCCTCTTATCATGGCCACAACTCCCTCAAATTTCACAATCACATTCACCCAAACTCATTCCCCGCAAAACCAAAACATTTCTTGATCTCACCTTCCCTCATTTCTTCAAAAAAATATCTCCGCACCCAAAGCTCGTAATCTCTCTCTATTCACCATGGCAACTTCTACTTCTTCTTTGCTCCAATCCAACACTTTGAACTTGAAACACTATTTCCCCCTTCATTTGCCTCTTCCTTCCCCTCCTCGCCTATCTAATTTCACTGGAACTTTGGCTTTCAACGGTCAACGTTCGGCAAAGTTCACTGTTAAATGCTTCTTCTCGTCGGAGCAGAGGAAACATTTGACGAGCTCGAGTTTGGGCTCCAACAACCAGTTGAGTTCCAGCTCAAATGACAAAAACCCATTCGAGATTATTGCTCAAACAATGTTAAAAGCTTTGAACGCGTTAAAAAAGCCCGCTATAGCCGCGGTTTTAATGGGTTTGTTGCTAATGTATGATCCTAATAACGTAGCATTGGCTGCATCAGGTGGGAGGATGGGAGGAAGGTCTTTTTCTTCGAGTTCTTCGTCTTCGAGGAGTTATTCGGTGCCTAGAAATGGAGGGTCGAGGTTTTCTTCGTATTCGGCTCCTTATTATGCGCCTGCTCCATTTGGGGGTGGTGGGTTTTACATGGGGCCTGCAGTTGGGGTAGGTGTTGGTGCCGGCTCGAGTTTTTTCTTGATTTTGGTTGGGTTTGCTGCCTTTGTTTTGGTCTCCGGGTTCCTTTCTGATCGGTCTGAGAGTAGTGTGCTCACTGCTAGCGAAAGGACTAGTGTTATTAAGCTTCAGGTAAGCTTTTGGATTTTCTTTTATTGCTTTTTAGTTGTTCTTTTGCTTTAAGTACGTTTGCATAGGTGATAAAGTCCTTGAATGATGTTGAACATTAATGAATCAACTGCTTTCTTTAATCATAAAAAAGTATGCTGATCTCCTTGTAATGATGGTGAAGCTGGTTTTTAGATAAAAAGAAAGACTATGTTTTAAGGACTTGTTCCTTTGTTTTTTGCATAATTGATGCATATCAATAAATTAATATCCAATTTCAGAGTGGGAATGCTACCGATCAGATGTGTGGAAGTAAGATATGAAGTAGTGGTGTTCAGATGTATGGATAAATACACGGTTAATCAACATGTGGACATTCTACTGCATAGATTGAATGTGAAATAAATGTGATATACAGAGATGTTGTAACATCCGGCATGCTAGACAAAAGACACAAAAGAATGGACCAATCCAGATTAGGAGAAATCAAAGTGAGACTTGAGAATGACCCTGACAAAATCGGGTGTCTATAGAGGAGGGTTGCTTAAATGTGAATTCTGGTAGAATCTTTAAAGCTGACTTTAATATGAATTCCTTTTTGTAATAAAGTGTCAAGACTTAATTTTGTATGAATAATTGTCATGTGAAATGAGCTAGACAAGGAAGTGAGATGGACACCGAATTGTAATGGTTGCCATTACTTATGGAATTCAATTACCATATGTTCATTTGTAGTCTCATTGTTTTTATTATTAGGTTGGGTTGTTGGGTATGGGACGGTCTCTTCAAAGGGATCTTAATCGGATTGCTGAAGTTGCTGATACCTCTACCTCTGAGGGTCTGAGCTTTGTGTTGACAGGTAAAGCATTCTAAGATCTGTCTATAGTTAATTAGAGTTTTACTGGATATAGTGTTGGTGTTCTATGCATTATGTAGATTACAGTTGGGAAGTGAAGATAGATGAAAATGTTATTCCTTTTTAACTGTTGTAGCAATCATCTTTGCACTATCTCCGAGTATTAGCCTAGTCATAAAGAAAATATAATAACCTAAGAGGCCATGCACAAGTCTTATAGCTCTATAGCATAACTATGATATTTGTTATTCTGAAATCTGCTTTAGTAAATAGCAACTGCATGAGAGCTAATAAAATTTTTGGCATACAATTATGACAAGAAAGGGCATAAGCTTTTTACCTTATTTAAGGATTTAGTTTGATTGAAATGCGCATAGATGCCATTCATTACATTTTGTTCATGGTTAAATGATATTTCCGATGCAAGAAGTGGGCATGTGACTGCTTTCTTCTTTTTGTTTTACTGTAGCAGTACTTATGACATGTATAAGGTGCCCTGGTTCTAAGTTGTGTATTCTCTTATTTTTCTTAAACATGTCAAGTTCAATATCTGTCAGACCGGTTATGTTACATCCCTATTTTTTTATGTTTGTAGAGACAACACTAGCTTTGCTTCGCCATCCTGATTATTGCATCTCTGGTTATTCATCTGTAAGTTAACCTTTCTGAAATATATATACATACATATTTGTCTCCCTTGGTGAACTAATTACATACACGGATATGCTTTTTTGTACCTTGAGTCTCCAAGAATTGTTTAATGAACATCATATGCTTGGTGGTAGACGTAAAGGTTCTGGTGCATGCATATAATGCTCTAAAAACTAACATGCTGCCACATTTTTCTTTTTGGTACATAATGCAAATATTTTGCATGGAAACCAAATAAATCAGTATGCTACAATCAACTAAAGGATATGTTATCTTGCAAGCTCTCTTGTTTCCTTTCTCATTCCTTGGTTCGAGAAGTCTCCTGTACAAATCTTTACCATATGCATTGGTTCTTTAATGTCTGCCATCCCTGGATAAGTTTCCATCCAACCTTCGTTCTGCCTTTAATGATGTTGAGCCAATGTTTTTCCTTGTTAATAATTCTACAAGAGTTGGCCTCCTATTTGAGCGGCTCAAAACGATGAATTAAAATTCGAGCTTTAACCTTCGAGCGAGCGAGCAAACTTCTGTAGATCAAAATAGAATTTCCTCTCGAATCCCTTGCAACAACCGCTCCTCCATAATGCAGATAATCTTTGACTTTGTTGATCCATGAACTTAAGTTCCATTCCATGAGACTACATGTCAAATTGAGAAATGAGCATGAGCTTCTGGAACAATTAGTCTAGATCTACTAGTGTGGACAGGTTGATCAAAAGCTTTTGTAGAAAAGAGCCAAATTAGCTTGTATTTATTAGGAATTTACTGATATTCTGTAATCTGGTAGAGTAGGATTTATTATTTAGTTTCCTAAGACAAATAGGATCAGTCATTATTGATTTCTAATTAGTCGTTTTCTTAGTTTATTTAGATTCCTAACTTTGTGGGATTGTCCCATTATCTTTACTAGAATAATGGACTGAAATGTCAGTCATCCTAATATATAGGTTAGGTTGTATTTCCTTTATAAGAAGAAGAATTTTCCTACACTAAATTTCTCATGGTACCAGAGCTAGGCTCTAAACCCTAAAACAGCATGGATACAGAAACCATCTCCTCGTCGGAAGTCAATTCCAGACCCGAGCAAAATCCATCAGCCAAAAACTATGAAAATTCCTCAGCCAATATCATTGAAAACTCTCATCTTCCTATCACTATTCTCAAACTCAATGGCCACATTTTTCTTCAGTGGTCACAATCTGTCCTTATGTATATTTCTGGTAGAGGCAAGGATAATTATCTCATTGCTAAGGATCCTATTCCGACAACAACGGATCCCAAGTGTCGCACGTGGAAGATTGAAAATCACATGGTCATGTCATGGCCAATAAACTCCATGACCACAGAAATTGGAGAAAATTTCCTTCTCTACAAAACAACCAAGGAAATCTGGGATGCGACAAGAGAAACTTACTCCAGTTCCGAAAATACCTCTGAACTTTTTGAAATTGAAACTCATCTTCATTATCTACAAGGGGAGATGACTATCTCTCAATATTTCAACACAATAACCAGGTACTGGCAGCACCTTTATATGTTTGAAATATACCCTTGGAAATGTCTAGATGATGCAGCTTTACACAAAAAGATTGTTGATCAAAAGAGAACATTCAAATTTCTCCTTGGTCTCAATAAGGATTTGGATGAAGGGGGAGAATCTTGGGCAGCAAGCCTCTACCTTCCATCCGAGAGACATTTACTGAAGTCAGAAGACAAGAATGTAGGAAGAAACTGATGATGACAGAAAAAATGAGTTTCCCAGTTGCAGAAGGCTCAGCCTTGTATACACAACTCATATCGGGATAACAAGCAAAGAAAAGGAAGACCATGGTGCGACCATTGTAAGAAACCTGGTCACCTCAGAGAAACTTGCTGGAAATTACATGGGAAGCCTATTGATTGGAGGCCTAACCGAGCATGCCAGGATCGGGACAGCTGAGCAAATGTTGTCAACACTTCCAACAACAACAACACTAGCAAAGAAATCAATCCGTTCACCCGAGAGAAAATTGAGGTATTGCAGAAATTACTCGGACAGATATCACCCACTACCGAACAGTATACAAGCATGCTAGTACGTCAAGGTACATTTTCTTCTGCTCATATTGCAACAACCAGAAAATTAAGACCATGGATAGTTGATTCTGGAGCTTCAGATCACATGACTGAAGATATCAATGTATTCCATAAGTTCAGTCCATATTCAAGCCCTTATACAGTACGAATAGCAGATGGATCACTCCCAAAAGTGGCAGGAATTGGATCAATCAAATTGATAAAGGACCTTCTTTTCTCATCAGTCCTTTATGTTCCAAAATTAGATTGTAATCTGATTTTATTAGGAAACTCACCCATGACTTGAATTCTGTGACTAAATTTTATCCAAATCTTTGTGAATTTCAGGCAGCGGATTTGGGGAAGGTGATTGGCAGTGTTGAAATGTGTGTTGGTCTCTACTTGCTCAAAGGGAACTCCCCTCTATATGAACAAGTTGATTCAAGTTGTGTTTCTAACTCTTTCTCTAATTCTATTTCTGTTTCAAATGAAAATAAAGTCATGTTATGGCACTTTCGCCTTGGTCACCCAAATTTTCTGTACCTTGAAAAATTGCTTCCTCATTTGTTCATCAATAAGAATTCAAAGTTTTTTCATTGTGAAATATGTCAACTTGCTAAACACACACAACATGTTTATCCTAGCATTCGAGATAAGCCTTTACATCCCTTCTCTATAATTCATAGTGACATTTGGGGACCCTCACGAGTGAAAAATATTAATGGGGCTCACTAGTTCATATCTTTCATAGACGATGATACTAGAATCACTTGAGTATTCCTTATGAAAGAAAAATTTGAAACTGGGGAAATCTTTAAGTCTTTTTATTCCATGATTCACACCCAATTCAAAAGCAAAATTCAGATTCTTAAGACCGATAATGGCAGGGAGTATTTTTCATCAGCCTTGGATTCATATTTCATAAAACAAGGAATTATTCATGTGAGTTCTTGTGTTGACACCCCTCAACAAAATGGGATAGCCGAGAGAAAAAATAGACACTTGAGGTAACTAGATCACTCATGTTTACTAATCATGTACCTAAACGCTTCTGCAGCGAAGCCATCCTTACTGCCACCTATCTCATCAATTGAATGCTTAGTTGAGTGCTAAAATTTCAGAGACCTCGTGAAGTCCTCCTACAAGCCTTTCCTCATGCTAAATCTTTTTCTTTTGATCTTCCACTTTGAGTCTTTGGTTGTTTAACATTTGTTCACATACACCAACAACATCGAACCAAACTTGATCCCAAATCAGTTAAATGCATTTTCCTAGGATATTCTTCTAGTAAAAAAGGGTACAACTGTTATTCACATGTTACTCGAAAGATGTACAATTCCATGGATGTCACATTTTTTGAACACCAATCCTATTTTTCCAAATCCGAAATTCAGGGGGAGAACTCGAGGGAATTTCAGCTTTGGGACATTCTTCAAAACATTCAATTCGTGAATGTTTCACTCCAAAGTGTCAATCTGGCATCCTTACCCCCTTCCGAGTCCTCAAAATTTGAATCTCCATTCCACATCAGGTCCAAACGACACACCATCCGAGTCTCAGTTCCATGAGTCCACTAAACCTCAACTTGGTGCAAATTATCAAAAACTTCGTGTCTATTCTAGAAGGAGATGACCTACTGGAAATCTAAAGAATGACACTTAAATCAGAGATTGTCAAGAACTTGAACCGGAGTCTCCTGCTTCAAAATTTCATACTGGTATGGATTCTTCAACTCGTGAGCCTCTTGTTCCTTTTGTTGATGATTCTTATTTGCCTATTGCTTAAAGAAAGGGTGTTTGAACACGTACAAACCATCCTATTGAGAAATATATGGCATATGGGAAATTGCTGCCATCATATAAAACATATATTTCAGCGATTGATTATATAAAAATGCCAAATTCAATTCAAGAAGCCTTGAAAAATCCAACATGGAAGAAGGTTGTCGAGGAAGAAATCGGAGCTCTAGATAGCAATGGAACTTGGACTCTTACAGAGTTACCTCAAGGGAAGAAGCAAGTGAGTTGCAAATGGATATTTGCAGTTAAGCATAAAGCAGGTGGAAGTATCGAGAGGTTTAAAGCCAGGCTGGTGTCAAAGGGCTTTACTTAGTCATATGGAATCGATTATCAGGAAACCTTTGCACATGTTGCCAAGTTAAACACAGTTCGAGTACTGCTATCACTAGTCGTAAACAAAGACTGGCCCTTGTACCAACTAGACATCAAAAATTCCTTTTTGAACGGAGATCTTGAAGGTGTTTACATGGAAATACCTCCAAGTTTAGAAAACTCTTCAAATAGCCATCAAGTGTGCAAGTTGAAGAAATCATTGTATGGGCTAAAACAATCACCTCGTGCTTGGTTTGACAGGTTTTCCAAAACAATAGTAAAAAACGGATACAATCAATGCCAGGCAGATCATTCCTTATTTGTGAAATCCTCATCAAAAGGCAGAATTGCTATTCTCATTGTTTACGTTGACGACATCATTCTAATTGGAGATGACTCTGAGGAAGTTATCAAACTCAAAAGATTACTTGCTACTTGTAAAAACACTCAGAGGAAAAATTCTGTTATATTGCTACTGCTTTAGTTTACTGACTTTATAAAGAGAAAATAATCATTTTAAAGGAAATAAATCCTAATCCCTAAGAATCAAGAATTGATATCGTAATTTCCTAAGAATCGATGAATCGAGATTAGTTTCTATTTACAAGAGATCACAATGATTTCTATCCTTAATTATAGGATTCCAATACCATCGATTTCTATCCTTAATTATAGGATTCCAACACTCCCCTCAAGTTGGAGTGTAGATGTTAATCAAACCCGACTTGCCACTAAGTTCTTCAAACATGTTTCGTTCAAACTTTTGGTTAACATGTCGCAACTTGTTGTCTAGTAGGTAGGTAGATGATGCATACTTCTCCGAGTGTACTTTTCTTTTATAAAGTGACGATCTATTTCCACATGTTTGGTCCGATCATGATGCAGGATTATGTGCTATCTTGACAATGACTGGTTGTCACAAATACATCTTCATAGGTGCAGTAAAAGGCACTTTTAGTTCTCCCATAAGTCTTTGTATCCAAACTCCTTCGCATATACCATGAGATAGTGCTCGATACTCGCCTCTGCCTTCTGCTGCGTGCTACCACAGATTGTTTTTGCTCCTCCACGTCACGAGATTACCCCAAACATAACTACAATAGCCGCTTGTAGGCGTCTATCATTAATGTAACCTTGATGCGCATCGGTGTAGACTTCCACGCTTCGGTTGATAGTCTTCTTGAAGTATGTGCCTTTACCAGAGTTCCTTTTAGGTATCTTAGTATTCTATATGCGACTTCGGTGCTTCTCCTCGGGGCATGCATATCTTGGCTAATAACACTCACATCAAGGCTATGTGCGGGCGGGTGTGAGATAGGTAGATGAGCCTTCCTACTAGACGTTGATATCTCCCCATCGATTTCTTCTCCATCCTCATTAGTTCCCAATTTGAGGTTAAACTCCATAGGAGTTTAATTTGTTTCTTGCCCATGAAACCAACTTCCGACAAGAGATCAAGAACATATTTCCTTTGGGAAATGAAGATACCTTTTTCGACCTTGCTACCTCCATACCAAGAAAATATTTAAGACTCCCCAAGTCTTTAAGTTCAAACTCTGTACCAAGAAATTTTTCAATCTCAAAATTTCGCCGAGTCATTCTCATATTATTATATCGTCAACATAAACGATAAGGATGCAGATTTACCCTCTTCCGAGTGCTTGTAGAACATGGTGTGGTCTCACCTGTCCTTGAATGTAATTTCGCTAGTCATAGCTTTTGCAAATCGGTGAACCACGCTCGTGGAGATTGTTTCACCATACAAGGACTTCTTCAACTTACACACTTGGTTCTTGTTTTCTTCAAACCACGGTGGAAATCCATATACACCTCCTCATTTAATTCGCGTTGAGAAAAGCATTTTTACATCCAATTGAGTCAAGTGCCAATCAAGGTTGGCGTGAAGAGATAGCAGGACCGAATGGTGTTTAGCTTGGCAACGGTGCAAACGTCTCGTTGTAGTCGAGACCATAAGTTTGGGTGAATCCCTTAGCCACAAGTCGAGCTTTGTATCGGTCAATACTGCCATCGGGTTTAAATTTCGTAGTGAAAATCCATTTGCACCCTACGGTTTTTTCCCTTTAGGCGGATCCGAGACTTCCCATGTTTCATTGTTTTGAGGGCCTTCATTTCTTCCATCACGGCTTGTCTCCACTCGGTGATTCAAGAGCCTCTTCTATATTTTTGGAATTTTTACAGAATCAACATTAGTCACAAAAGCTTTGTAAGACTTAGATAAATTTCCATAGGATACAAACCGAGAAATAGGATGTTGAGTGCGACTCCTTGTACCCTTCGAACCGCAATTGGAAGATAGATGGATGGTGACGGAGGTGGGACTTCGCTTTAGAACGATCCTCGGTTGGAGATGTAATTGCACTTCTTGTAGACGGGTTTCAGGAGAACGATTCCGTCGGGAGTAAACTCAGTATTCTTTGTTTTCCTTGATCAAGTGGTCATTGTACTTGGTGGAGGTATTGTCATTGGGAAGGACGGTGTTAAATTCTTGTCAGATAGGGAAACAACTAAATCAGGATAGTAGTAGTAGGATCAAAGGTATAATGAGGAGAGTATTAAGGGTCTCATCTTCATTAAAATCTCCCCGAAGATGAGATCTTTGCAAAGTATGGTTCATTTTCAAAGAAGGTAACATCTCGAGAGACAAACATTCGGCGCAATGTTGGTGAGTAACACTTATAGCCTTTTGTGTGGGGAATATCCAATGAAGATACGGTGTGGGCTCGAGGATCAAGTTTGGATTGATTTGGTTGATGGTTATGGACAAAAGCTTTACAAATAGAATATTTTGGTGGAAGATTAGGGACATGAAATAGAGGAAGGCCTTTAAAAGAGTATTTAGAGGTGTTTGGAAATTGAGGATCTTTGATGGCATTCGGTTTATGAGATAGCGAGCGATGGACGACTTCTCCCCACAAGTATTTTGGAACATTCATAGTGAACATTATGGCTCGAGCCACATCAAGAAGATGACGATTTTCCTCTCGGAGATCCCGTTTTGTTGAGGAGTGTCGGGACAAGAGCTTTGGTGTATAATGCCTTGGTCGAAAGGTATGGACTTAAGACGAGTTGAAGTATTCTCTCCCATTGTCGATGACGGAGGGTATGTATGGTAGAGTTGAATTGGGTTCGAACCATTGAGTGAAAATTTTGGAATACTTTGGGTGTTTGATTTTTCTTTGAGTAGATAGACCCAATGAGACCTAGTATGATCATCAATGAATGTTATAAACCATCTAGCCCCGTAATATTTTTCACTCTACTGGCTCCCCATAGGTCACTATGGATTAACGAAAAAGGTTGGGACCGAATATGTGGTTTTAATGGGTATGGCACACGGGTATGTTTAGATAATTGGCAAATTTCACACTTCAAGGAATTAATACTTTTATTTGAAATAACAATGGAAGATGTTTTTCAAATACACAAAGTTTGGATGTCCTAACCTACGGTGCCATAACATAATAGTGTCCTCTTTTGCGATGGATAGAGCCAATCCCCTTGTGTAATTGTTTTATTCCAAATATATAGTCCATCATCAACTTTAGCAAGTGCCAATCATCCTCCCGATTTACATTCTGTATCACACAACCAATTGCGAAAAATTCAACAAGAACATTTTCATCTTTAGTAAGTTTACTAATTGAAAGTAAATTACAGGACAAGTTTGGGACATGTAGGACTTTATCGAGAGAAAACTCTCATCATTTGTACTTCTCCTATTCCAATACGGTGAGTAAGAACCGTCGACTATGCGGATTCGGATTTGTTATGACAAGGAGTGTAGGTTTGAAACAACGTGGAGTTACTGTCATGTGATTGGGGCGCTCGAATCGAGTATCCAAGGAGATTGATTATTAGATTCAAAAGCAATGTTGAGGCGATACCTTGAATGGCTAGAGATCCATGAGTGGTGGGAGTACCAAGTATTTTATGGAGAGTCTCAAGTCATGTTTTGGTTAGCGAACATCAAAAACATCATCGCAGATAGTGGAGGAATTAATTTCACCTTGAGTGATTCCACGATTGATATTCGAGTTATCTGTGATGTCTCGGTTTAGAGAAAATTTCATTGATATCACCCATTGGAGGACTAAACCAAGGAATTTTAAGAAGGAAATTAGAGAAAAAAATTAGGATCGAATGAATCCTAAAGCCACGATGCCATGTAAAAACACTCGGAGGAAAAATTACATTATATTGCTACTCTTGCTTTAGTTTACGACTTTATAAAGAGAAAATAATCATTTTAAAGGAAATAAATCCTAATCCCTAAGAATCAATAATTGATATCGTAATTTCCTAAGAATCGATGGCGAGATTAGTTTCTATTTACAAGAGATCACAATGATTTCTATCCTTAATTATAGGGATTCCAATACCATCAGATTTCTATCCTTAATTATAGGGATTCCAACACTACTGAATTTGAAATTAAAGATCTTGACACTCTCAGTTATTTTCTAGGCATGGAGGTTGCTCGATCTAAGGCAGAGATTGTTATATCCCAAAGAAAGTATATCTTAAATTTGCTAAATGAGATTGGCATGCTTGGGTGTAAACCTACAGAGGCGCCTATGGATCCCAACCTGAAGTTAAATGTGGAAAGTGTACCAGTGGATAAAGGGCAATATCAAAGACTAGTGGGCAAATTGATCTATCTCTCACATACGAGGCTAGACATTGCATTCTCAGTTAGTGTTGTTAGCCAACACATGAATGATTCGCATAAGGAACATTTAGAGGTTGTGAATCGGATTCTTAGATACATAAAGATGACACTAGGCCACGGTTTACTCTTCAAAAAGAGTGAAAGTCGTGAGATAGAAGTTTACACTGACGCAAGTTGGGTTGGAGAATTGATTGAAAGAAGATGAACAAGTGGTTACTACTCCTTTGTTTGGGGCAATCTTGTTACATGGAGAAGCAAAAAATAGTCTGTGGTGTGAAGAAGTAGTGCAGAATCAGAATATCGTGCTCTTGCTTTGGGCATTTGCGAAGGAATGTGGATTTAGAGATTACTAAGAGAATTAAAGGTTGATTTTAAGGACCAAATAAAATTACATAGTGACAGTCAATCTGCCATAAGCATTGCTAAAAATCCAGTTCATCACGACAGAACCAAGCATGTGGAAATTGACAGACATTTCATTTCAAGAAGGTCAACAATGGAATTGTCCAACTGCAACTTGCTGACATTCTTACCAAAGCTCTTCCAAGAATCAGCTTCGATGAATTCAACTCCAAGCTGAGATTGTATAACATATACACCCCAGCTTGAGGGGGAGTGTAGAAAAGAGCCAAAATAGCTTGTATATATTTGGAATTTACTGATATGCTGTAATCTGGTAGATTAGGATTTATTATTTAGTTTCCTAAGACAAATAGGATTAGTCATTATTAATTTCTAATTAGTTGCTTTCTTAGTTTATTAAGATTCCTATCATTATCTTTCCTAGAATAATGGACTGAAATGTCAGTCATCCTAATATATAAGCTAGGTTGTATTTCCTTTATAAGGAGAAGAATTTTCCTGCATTAAATTTCTCAGCTTTCATTATGAAAGCAATCATATAGTTAGCATGTCGAAGAGCATTGAGGGGATTAGGACTTCCTTTGTTGAAGATTGTATCATTTCACACTTTCTAAATAGCCCACAAAATACACATGAAGGTAGTATGGAACCCCCTAGTCTCCTGAGTATCGATATCCTTAACGTGTAGCCATCGATCCATCTATTCTGATAACAAGTTTAAGGAAAAAGAGATTAATTCTTAGAGTGAGAGAGCTTCCAGTTTAGATAACCCTAGTAAAAGAACATGAAATAAATATGTGCTCTAGGTCTTCAGTATCCTCAGAGAAAAAAGGGACAAAGTGTTGTGAGAAATTATAATTCTTTTCTTAAGTCTTTGGTTGGCAAGCATTTGTTGCAAATCTTCTGTAGAAAAATGATGAACTTGAAAGGAAGTTTGAGCTTCCACAACCTTCTCCATTTATTACTGATCCTACCATGATTGCTTTATCGCTCTTTAGATTCCATAGCAGGCTGTATCCCCTTTAACTGAAAATCTACCTTCAAGGTTGTCCTTTCTTACTAGTTTGTACTTCCCACCAAAATAAGAGAAAGATTTTGCTGTGAACCGCATAATCTTTGAGATCCTATCTGATCTTATGCTCATTTCACAACTTACCGTTACTTTTTAGCAAGCTGCCTATATGAACTTGGGAATAGTTGGTTCTAGCTGTATTCAACTGAGTTCCCGTTTGGGATGTTTGAACCCAACATTGTTCCCCACTCCAAATTTGGATATCTTTGCCTTTATTACAGAGATCGCTCCTCTTTAAGAATCCCTTTCTAGTTGTAGGAAACCGAAAGTTTAGGACAAACAAGCTCCAAGTCTTGTGATTGACAATACTTGACTTTTAAGATCTTAGTAACGAGAGCATTAGGAGAAGTCTGGTGTATACCAAGACCACCTTCATTAATAGGTGAGCAAAGTTTATCCCAATTACAAAGATGAAGTTTTTTTGCCCAATCTCATGTCCGCACCAGAAGGATCGAGCCACTTGGTCAATCTTTTCACAGATGTTTTTTGGAGCTTTGAAGCAAGCGAACGTAAAATAAGGGTAAGGGGCTAAAATGGATATGACGAGGGTTAATCTTCTTCCTTGAGACAAACATTTAACTTTCCACGATGCAAGCTTGCTATTAATTTTGTCAAGAATGGATCAAAAGAACTCCCTTTTCTTATTAATGGCATCAAACTTCACACTCAGATATTTGCTGGGTTGACCTTTTAACATTGAAGATTCCGCTAAACCATCTTCTTGCATTTGATTTGGTGGAAGGACTCAGCAAGAGCTCAGACTTTTCAAAATTAATCTTTTTCCTTGAAAGCCTTCAAAATCCATTGAGAATACCTTTGACGGCTCTACACGCCTGAACATCAGCTCTAAAGAAAAGAAAGGTATTGTTTGTGAATAATGGATGAATGATAGGTTAGGCTCCCATACTGATTTTGACCCCTTTCACTTGCTGTTCATTTTCAGCCTTTTTTAGCATCAGAGAGAGGACATTTTGGCACAACAAGGAAAGATAAGGAGATGGGATCCCCCGACATAAACCCCTACAAGGCTTAAATTGTTCTGAGAGGCTTCCATTCACAAGGACCTGATATGAGACTGTGGATATACATTGCATAATGATTTGGACCCATTTCTGACTAAATTCTATAAGCTCAAGGATTTCTTGGATAAATTTCCAGTTAATTCAATTGTAGACTTCGCTCATGTCTATTTTGAGTGCTGCCACACTCTGAAATATATGTAAGTTGATAGTTATATAGGTAGACATATTTCAGCATACTTCATTAATTGAATGGCTGACAGTGAGGCTCTCTCTTTGGATGTGTGTCTATCTGTGACAGTTTATTTTAGGAGCTCTTATTGTGGATGTAAGTATTTTGTTTTAAGGATTTCAACGATGATAAATTGTAGTTTGAAAGGTCTTGGTTGAAGATGTTCACCACTCTTTGTAATTTATAAAAATGGGCTTATGGGGAGATATCTAGGACTGTCATTCTTTTCGCAATCCTCATTGACCATGTGACTTAAGGGTCCTATTATTGTAAGAGTTCCATTCAAAGTATATCATTGTCATAATTAGTCCTTTTTCTTTGTAGTTCTAGTTTATGAGCTTCCTTTAAATTCACAACTTGATTGTCGTATGCATGAATTTTTACATATCATATATTGTCAGGTAGATGTGAAACGGAGCATAGACGATGGGGAAAACCGCTTCAATCAGCTCTCTATTGAAGAACGGGGTAAATTTGATGAAGAGACTCTAGTGAATGTGAACAATATTAAAAGGCAAAGTACAAGCAGCCAGAAAGCTAGTGGATTTAGCAATGAGTACATAGTGGTAAGACCTCGCTTCTTAAGTTATAGTTTCTGCAAATGTATTGGGTGCAATGTATTGAAGACATCATTCTGGGATATTGTGTATTTTGCATAGCATCCACCCTTTCAGTGAGTTGTATCATGCAAGCATTAGAGGAACCCACATACTATGTTTTATCTGCATGGAAGTATGGAGAGATATTGCTTCTTTAGGATAGTAACAAATTACCATTAAAATTGATGTAAACCGGGTTTAAGGGATAAATTTCTTCAGCATTCTAGTTAACCTTTGAACTCTGATATTAAAATTTCATTTGTCTAGAGTATAAATCCATCATTCTGGATGAATAGACTATGAAACGGCATAGTTATGATAGAGTTGTCTTTTTGAGTTTCAGATGGAATAAGGATTATAACTCAAGTTTCAAGTTAATTGTTTCTGTTATTTTCTTTAATTTATATCCAATTTCTGAAATTTCAGATAACAATTTTGGTGGCTGCTGAAGGAATGCATAAATTGCCCCCCATCAATGGAAGTGGTGACTTAAAGGAAGCCTTGCAAAAACTTGCCTCCATCCCTTCAAGCAAAATATTGGTATGAATTGTCTTATTCCCCAACTATGACTTTTCGGGATTGCTCATTCCTAACATCTCTTTGATTATCATTCAGGCAGTTGAGGTCTTGTGGACACCTCAGAATGAAAATGACACATTATCAGAGCAAGAACTACTTGAAGACTACCCACTATTGAGGCCTCTATAAAATTTTAGAACTAGACACCTTGTATCTTCTCATCAGAGGTATAAATCGGAACTGCTTCTTAAATCCTTGTGTTTATTTGTATATAATAAATATATACTGTTATACTGAGGTTCTGGTTGTCTAAAGGTAGATGTCGTCTAGTGAACATGTAAAGGGAAAGGACACATATTTGCTTGAAAGCATTAATTTTTTATTTTCCTATTTATCTTTCTGGTCCTACTCCAAGACTTCAATCACAACCTGTACTTGTTACCTCATAGCTGTGCTCTTGCCTTCTATGATATATTGTTCCTCCGACTCATCATTTTTCATGAAGTATCCATGTTTGACATATTTTGTGACATGGGTATGGGATATGAGCCAACAAGGAACCTCCAAATACATTGAAAAACTTGTAGCAAATGGACTACACCTGTGTTGGATACATACCTGCCAACACTCACATCCAAGTCCGAGTAACATAGTTTATAATCATTCACTTCATAATGATTCTAGCACTAATTTCACACCTCCCTTTGGTTACATAGTTTTTCCTAAAAGCTCTTATTACATAGTCTTTGCAATGGGATTTATACCAGAATTGCTATTAGGATAAAGGGCTTTTATAAAGATTATAACCTAGAAGGTTGATATCTATCATTTTCAAAGGGTTTTGTGATCTTAAACAGATGGTTATGAAATGTTCACAATCTATGTTTCATTCATTTTTGGTGATGCACGGTGCATTTTAAGGCTTTTAAACTACTCTAGTGCCTAGATCATAAAAGTAAAAGGATTAAAACACAGGATATTTCAAGTTCCTAAGGGGAATGAGGCTTTGCCTGTTAATTAATGGTATGATTAGGAGGTATACCTGGTTGTGAACATGACAGTGACTAGAAGTTGACTCATATTTTAAAAGTGTTTGCCGTCATGCCTAACATTCACTACTGTTCAGATGATACAATTCCATTACCATAACATCAGTGCATTTGTTACATTGATTTTGTCCTATTATCTTGGAGTTGGAAGTGGTCAGAATTGTACAAGTTTCTGGTTGTATGTCTTCATTTTTTCCTCTATCTATCTACATACACATCTATTGTTGACTTGTTCCTCTATGGCAAATTAGTCCCTAGATGTTAGATCAAAAAGCAAATTGGTCCTTTGTTAAAAATTTCATTCATTTTTATTGTTAAAAATTGATGTACACATTTGAATGAGGTACACGTGGCATGCCATGTATAACTATTTGGGTATTCTACCAACTGTTAGTTTTTAATAGTAGAAATGGATAATTCTTTTAATAGAAAAGACCAATTTGCTCTTTGATATAACATACAATGATTAATTTACTTATTATTTGAGTAAAAGAGGAAATGTAATTTGACTCTTAGTACAAAATTTGTATGTATTTTTACTAGTTTTAGCCTTAGAGATAAAAGGAAAGGGATTGCAGATGTTAGGATTTGGATATACTGATACAACTAAGCTAGGTTTTAGGCTCATCCGGAGTTGACTTTAATAAGTTCTTTTTGTTTTTATTCATATTTGCCTCTTTGGTCATTGGTGATCTTGGTTATAAAAGTTTCCACTTTCAATTGCCACTTTAGAAACATATTATTTGTGATAAACGTTTGTAAGGATGAGGCCATCATTTCAGTATATTAGTTGCCATTGACCAGGAATGGATTTCTATATAACAGTACATTGTAGCCATATAATTGGATTGTTTATGGGGCAATGGTGGTATAAGAATACTTTATGATAAATTGACTGACTGCCTTTCTTATGACTTCACGTTTCTCACTTGAACCATCCTATTTACTTATCAATCAAATAGTTTATTATTTTTTAAATTTAAAATTACTAAATTATATTTTTTTAATTTAAAATGTTATAAGAATTGCAAATTTAAAAGAAATTGAAATATAATCATTCTTAAAATATGAAAATTTAAAATTTACTTGTTAAACAATTAACATTTACATTTTAAATAAATTACTTTTAAATTAACAAATATTTTTAAAATTAATATATTTTTCAAAAAAAGCGGTTAGTATTAAACAGTGAATAATTTTAAAAAAATAAGATAACTATAATAATGAATAATACAATTTGATATTTTGAATAATCTCTTTTTGAATTTTAAAAAGTAACATTACTTTTAAATATAATTTTAAAATGGAGGGACCACATCGGAATTTCAATGGACCTCAGGGACCATTTACCCATAGCTTTTGACTTATTTCGATAAAAATCATCGTCTGACCTATTTTATTAATTATTTTAATATATATAAATTTATATTATTTATTTTTATTGAGTTAATGTCACCTCGGTTTTTAATTTAGTTAGGAAATTATTAAAATTAATTTATTTTCTAAGTGAATTATATGATTATGTGAGTGTTTTATCCTTTTATATTTTTATAAAAATCAATAAAAAATTGTCAATAATAAAATTCAAACATAGAACGCAATGCATGTAAAATTTTTTATTTATCATTCAAATTAATGCAATTTTTTTATTTGGAACTTTAATAAGTATATTTTTATACACATTTTTATATATTTGTGAATCTATATTATTGATTAAGCAGTTTAATGAGTTGTGTGACCCATCAATCAGGTCTTAATTCAATAAGGAATTATTAAAAATCAATTTATTTGTAAAATAATGTTTTTTTGTATAAATTTCGTTTTATTCTCAATTTAATCTATTTTTTCATTTTAATATTGTGCATATTTCATTTTTACTACTAATTAATTCAAAATCATACTTTTTATTATTTATTGTATGTAATTTTAAATACACCTCCGTATTCCAAATACATGATTTTACCTTTTGCTTTTGCTTTGAACACAATATGAAAAGGATAAAAGATACAGTAAAAAGTATGCAAAAGTTATTAAGATTACATGTTAATGCATACTTTTCTTTATTTTTCCATTTTTTATCCAAAAGTAAATTTTCAATATTAAAAGTAATAAAAAAGAGAGTAGTAAAATAAGGAAAATTATCCATTTTAATTTCAGCCACGTGAATAATATTGTAACATGCCTTCATCCAAAATTTTCAATCTCTTTTGGCCCATTCCAAGATTCCTTTTTTTTTCTTTTCTAGAATATCTCAATTTAAACGTTCAAAAGAAGGGAAAGACGATTTAAAAATGTGATTATTGTCAAGTTATTATTTTTTAATAGTTTTATTATATGTTCGATTATATCTGTTTTTTCTTAAAGAATATTTAGAATTACTCATAGCCTCTTATCAACCCATAAATAGGAGTATAATGCGTTTCAACGCACTTAAACTCATATGCTTCTACATTGATAATAATATCCATACTAATCGAGTTAAAATTCGATATACTTGTTAAATTATTATTCTAATATTTTTGACTGAATTCTCAAATAGAAAAAAAGAAGTAAAAGTTGGTAAATCCTCTTAAATCAATGAGTTGGTCTCCACTTTGCCTCTGAAATTATAATTATATTAATTACTTTTTTGACAAGGGATAATTCCCCCCTATTGGATTGGAGGCATAAAAGCAACCTTTCCATTAATTTATTAAATCAAAAACAGTGCTTTGAAAACTTTGACCAACCCATCTTCACACTTCAATGCTTGTACCAACATCTGTACAATCTGTAAGGCCACCATTATTCATTATTTCTGGACTTATTCAATTTTAATACTCCATCCAGCTATTCACATTTACATATATATATATTTACATATTTAATTATATTTGTATATGGTGTTTAAATTTTATGAAAAGATAGGATAATGAGGTCAGCAGAGGGATGTCCTCTGTTCATTGGAACATGATGATAGGTGAGTGGGGCCAAGCTCAAAGAGATTTAATATGCAAATGCATGGGATGGAACATGATTCTCAATCTCATCCTCCATACCCCCCCCCATTGGGGTCCCATCTAATTTACTGCCCTTTTGAAACTCCCAATCAATCATTGATACCATGGGGCATCTTCATACCACATGAATAATATATTTATATATATTTACCTTAAATTTTATATAACAAGAGGCTCACAAGACATGCAAAGTTTAGACTCATACTAAAAAGTTTTTATCTTAAAATCTGATGATTATGACACAAGAAAATACACCAACATAATAAGAAAGGATTGGATTGCCAGATCTAAATGGGACACTTTTTAGCATCAAATGTTAAAGCTCCTGGAAAACTTGTCATTGGCCAGCTCTTTTTTGCTTTTTGTTGGCACATGATTGGCCTGGCCAGCTAGAAAGATGGCAATATTATATGCTTCATGATTCATCCACTCAATTCCAACATGCAATGCCTTTGTGTTTTAGGCTCTTGAGTTACTATTATGTTTATATATTCAAAAAGCTAAAACCGAATCTCCATCACTGGAAGTTCAACATTATAAGACGGCAAAGATGTCGGTTTTTGTATGATATTATAGAGAAAAACTAATTGGATTGAACATTGATGGACCAAAAAATAAAAAGGGGTTGATTTCATATTATTTCAGCCTCTAAAAATGTAGAGAAATGTTCAAAAGAATGCAGAGTCTTACATTATATATCAACAGCATCAACTGGAAGGGAAATTGTTCTATGAAGAGATTGTGGAAGCAGTGATCCAGTACAGAAATTTTGAGCAGTGACCATCTCCTTAACTCTTGGAGATTCTGCCGGTTTGTGATACCGGCCCCCTCGGTTAGCTGAATCGGGGCACCTCTTATTCTTATTGTAATGGAAATCTGAGTTAAAATGCTTGTTAGGGGCAAAAGTCGATAATGGCGGAATGTCATTGTTTCTGTTCTTGTCTTTGTTACTGCAGTTTGAAGAGTCTGATACAATTCCTAATTGTTGTTGATCTCTAAGTTCTCTTAATTCCATCTGGTACTTTGCTTTAAGCCATCTCAGTTCCTGTTGGACTTCATTCTCGTAATTGTCGGAGAGATCACAGTATAATGAATGAACTTCAGAGAAAGACCGAGAGCTTGTCAAACATTGGATTGAATTTCTGTTAGGAGATTGGATTTTCTTTTCTTCTCTAACTTCTTTATCACCATTTGCCAAGAATGATTGATCTGATTTATCAAACTCTTTGTCTGAATTTCTCTGTCTAAGTTCATGATTTTCGTGCTGATCCCATATTTCCTGGTAATGCAAATTGTCCGACTGGCTTGACTCGTTCGGTGCACCATCTGTCACACAATGCTCGGATTCCTCAACTTGAAAAGTAATCTCTTCAAACCGGCCATGCATTGAAGCACATCCAGTTCTACAACACTGAAGAACTCGCGAGTCTTTGACACCTCCATTATGTGTCAAAAAATCTAAGAGGGAGCCGGTAGATGTACGGTTCGAAGCACAATTGTGACAAAAGTTCTGATTCGAAAAGCGCGGTGATTCATCAATTCCCGGCCCTCGTCTCCAACCAGGTACTAAGGAAGCAATTTCTCCATCGATCATATCGGCTATTTTAGTCACATCTTGGTCAGTGATATCCAATTCTGAAACCATTTCAGTAGCAACACTCAATGCTGTATCAGTTTCAACATCAAATGGGAAATATATGTTTCTAATACGACCTGCAAGTTGACAAAAAAAGGAGAAAGTTCAAGTCAGATCTCCACAAAGAAAAAGTTGACAAGAACGGATGAAATATGTTCCTAACCTTCTTTATCGACAATCCGAAGTCTCAAAAAGATACCACCATCATTTCCCATCTTCCCCTTGATGCTTATGTCTACATTTGCAGCATGTTCATCCTCTTGATATTCAAAAAGCCCGATTCCACTTGGTTCAATTTCAGCAGGATGATAGCCCCATTCATTTGGTGTTTCGTAACCATAACCATTCTTGTATCCGTTACTATAAGAATTACTATTGTGATGAAATTCGAGATACGGTAGCCTAATGAGAGGACCAACTTCATCAAGTTCCCTCCCATATTCTAGTTGTCTCAAATCATATTCACAATCATCAAACTGTAGAAAAGGGTCATTTAACAACTCTCTCGCAGATAGCCTCAAAGACACAGTTGCCAAACATTTCTCAACAAATTGTCGGACTTCCGGATCCTTAACTTTATACAAAGCATCTGGTTTTCTACCCTAAAAATAAGAACGCGGGTTAATGAAAATTCGGTCATTCCAGCAGATGAAACAAAGCGAGAAAGCAAGTCAAGCAAAGTGAAAAGCCCTTACAGAGATAACTTTCTTGTAGATTTGAGCCGGATGGGTGCATTCGCTATAAGGATACTCGAAAGTAACCATTTCTAAAATGCACATTCCGAACGAATAAATGTCAACTAATTCATTGTAGGCTTCTTCGTAAACCTCTGGAGCCATAAACTCTGGTGTTCCTGAGGAAAAAGCAAGCCCCAAAAATGGTGACTTTCCATTTTATTGAATCAACCCCCTCCCCCCCAACTCGAAAAGTTCAATATTTCTCAAACAAGATAAGACAGTCTATTGTTTCGTACTGAAATCATTTCTCTGAGTCAACCAAAGTTTAAGTTCAGTTCAAGTTAACCCGAAAATTGGTTAAGATAAAACATACCAACACAATGAGCAGCATGAGATTTGCGGAGAATCGCAGCAAGGCCGAGATCGCCGATCTTAACTTCTCCTTGGTTGCCATTGACAAAAATATTGTCACATTTAAGATCTCTATGAATCACAGGGGGATCATGGCTATGGAGATAAAGAAGGCCTCTCAAGATCTGCCTACACCAATGCTTCACTGCTCTAATGTTCACTCTCTTATGCTTTAGCCTATACCTGCAAGGGGATCCCCCATCATAAACAGAACATCAAACATCTAATAAACAACACCAAAAGAAGCCATATTTTTAACATTAAAAAACACAGATTTTGGACATGTTTTTTTCTTACTGTCTTAAAGTTCCAGAAGTGAACATTTCAGTGACAAAATTAATGTTCCTATTGGCGGTGTCAACCCAAGAAGTATAGAACTTCATAATATTCTTGTGCTTCAATGTCTTAAGGAGATGAATCTCACAATACAGTCTTTCAAGATCTTCAGGGCTTTGAAGAAAATCATAAAGTTTGACTTGGTTCCAAGCAACTTCAATCCCTTCATACTCATCAAATGCTCTATAACTGCAATAAACATCAACCATATATGTTATGCCCCCCCAAAAACACTTCATTGGAAATATCAAATGGAGCTCAAATTCTGTAAAAAAGAAAAAGAAAAGAGGATGCACAGAAGCAAATATGATGAAGAAATATAGATTGGGTATTGAAAAAAAATGGGAAAATATTTGAGTTTTGAACCATACACTGTCTTTGAAGCTCCTTTTCCAAGGATTTCATTGTACTGCAAACAAAAGAAAGAAAGGAAAAAGGACAATACAAAGAAGGTATAAGAATCAAAAACTTCAACTCAAAACTAAAAAAAAAAGGAAAAAGAAAGTTAATTTATGAATACTCTGCCATATCTTCCAGTTGGATCAACTTCAACAAACTCAGAACAATCTGGTTCTTCAAGATGTAAAAGACCATTCATACTCAAAAGATTAAAAATTGTAATAAAAAAGGAATAAATTTATTTTGTGTTTATGTTATCCTTTATTTTCTTCCTTTTCCTTGTTAAAACAAAGATTTCTCGTTGTAAACTGGGCAAGAAATGAGGGGAAAATTTGTGGTTTTTTCATACAAATATAAATAAATAAAAACAACTTTTCTGTAGCCTTTTTGGAGAGAGAGAGAGAGAGAGAGAGAGGAGGGGGGAAGGGAAAGAGAGAGAAAAAGAAAGATGAAAGAAATGATGAATTACTCGCATGAAAAGGAGCAAAGAGAGAGTTTTTGAGTTAAAAGACGAGTTTTTTAGGCAAAACCTGCCACTTTTTCTTGAGGGGATGCATAAAAAATGAAAAAAAACACCCCCATGAAAGAACATGACAAACAAGTGAAATAAATCTTAAGAAAAGAAAATGTTAAAAATTTCAAGGTAATTTAATTCATTAGAAAACAATGACCCCACCTTTGAAGTTTGATGCTCAAACCTGTTTCATGTTCCAGTTTTTATCACATACATATGTTACAATTTGGACATTAAATAATCCAAATAAACAACTGCTACTTTGTCAAAACTGTGTAAGATCTAACATTCTAACTCCCTGTGTCTCCCATACCAAGCTCCAACCTTTTACCTAACCACCAATAAAAACTCCATATTTCTTAAATATTTTTTTTCAAGAGGAAAAATTTTATCATTGAATTGAGAGTCTCAGTCACCACAATGCCATGCACCACATAGTAAGATTTGTCAAAGACTTTTCATTTAACATCTATTCTCATGATAAATTTTGATATCGAATCTGGCCACTCAACATGTTAATTGTCTCTATACAATTCATCTCTAAGATAATCTTCTTAACCCTTTTATTCCGTACTAATTTAACTCCCTTAAAAGCCTTCTATAACTCTGCTGCCAGCACTAGACAAATCCCTAACTCACGGAAGAACCCCCTCAGCCAATGTCCCCCATTGTCCTTGGCCACTTGCCACCCCCCCCCCCCCACCCCCAGCAACTAACGAGCCAACTCCCACAGTTGCAATAATATTCACCTTTATCAATTTCCCTTCCGGCACCTCCCATCTTATCCCCCTCTTCCTCTAATGTTATCCAACTTTGTTCTAATTCAGTTGAAGATTTAAAAAAGTTATCTAGCCAACTTTTTTTTCCTTTTCTATATTTTTCTTTTAAAAATCATTAAGTACCCATTTTCTATTGATCACATATTCTAATATTCACCAACCTTTAATTTAATTTATGTACAAAATCAAAGGGAAAAAAACAAAATTAGCTTTTAAAACTGAGCCACACATGTATATATGGGTTAGGTACATTATTAAAATTATGATTTTATAATCGTGACAATGCTATTATTTTTGGTTAATAGAAAATAAGTTAGATCCAATGAAATCATATTAGAATCTTAAAGTATTTGTTCAAACTTAATATTTACCGTCAAATAAGATATCCAATCATATATTTGAATCAATAATGGTGGATTTACTTTTTGTGAATTTGATTTTTAATATTCGGACAAACAAAGAATTCATGAGTTTGTGATAAACACCAAATATAAGCAAACAAGGATAGGATAAATCTCCCCAACACACCATTTTTGTGTTGAGAATTTTAGAGAAAAAAAAAGAAATTATTAAAAAAAATAAAGGGCTTGAACTTGATATATATCTGGCTTTGCCATTTGCAACTTTGAGGGATAGCTTTAATAGGAGGGTGGCTTCCTCTAATTTGCTAAATGCTAACTACTCTTCGATTTAGCATTATAAATGCTCATTTACCACTTATTTAAATTTATATTATTTGTCAAATCACCTTAAAATAAATAAAATGTTAACGTTTATTAACTTTACTGACATAGCATACACATGGACTACCGTGTAGATGTCACGTTAACAAAGTCAAGAGACATTCATTTTTCTAATCATTTTGAATGATTTGATAAATAATACAAACTCAATAATTAAAAGAAACGAAAAATTAAATAAAATATTAAAGTGAGTTCTCTTGTAATACGTAACTTTTTATAATTAAATTAAGAATGTATGCCCAATTTTTCCTTATATTTAATTTTTATTGTGATAAACCAATGAATGTTGTATTTATAAATGCAATGAAAAATTATTGTGATAAAAGTGGTAGGATAGATTTGATTTAAATGCAGTGAAGAACAACTATGAGAATAATGTTAATTTTCAACTTTGTTTTAAATGATTTTAAATTTTAGTAAGAGTAGGTGAAGATTATTTACCTATAAATAGGCCACCATTTTATGAAAAATAAATAAATAAGAGAGAAAATGCCATCATTTTCATGTGAATGAAGTTTGTTGAATTTGAATTCAATGCTTTAAAATGATTACAAATTAAAGACCAAAATATTACTATATCTTTCTCTTTACTTTGCAAAAAATGAACTTTTAAATATGGCTACCTTATTTTAATTTTTTACTCACATTGATTTAATTATCTTTTTTTATCAAATTATATAATAAAAATTTTAATATTAAAATATGCATTATTTGTACATTTGAAATTTAATTCTTTTATTTTCGACATTAAAAATTCGAGTCTAGTTAAGTCTTCTATTAAATTTATTGGTGCAACATATTAAAATTAAAATAAAACACATTTAGTGGTCATGTAATAAAAATGTATTGTAATGAACATGGATTTAATAGAGAATTTTAACAATATTAACAATTATTAAAATTCATGTTAGCAATTTAATAAGAATAAAGTATTCAGATTAACTAATAATATTATAAAAATTGAGATATCAAATTATGTAAAAAAATTAAAGTATATAGATTAAATCAAAATTTAAACATAATATATTGAGTATAATCTAAAAGAATAGAAGGTGATAACATGTGTAACATGAGAAATGCCCATATCATTTATTTTTATATATAATAGCACAGATTAGGGATGATTGTGTTAGGTATGAAATGACTTCATCATGTTATCGTATTATGCTTAATTTTGAGATTTAATCAGATACTTTTATTTGGTATGTATTAGTATTGAGTATGACTCCTATTTCAGTCAAATTTGAGAAATAATCTTTCAGTTAAACTCTGTTTATTTATTTCAATCAAACTCTGATTAGTCTAGATTATTTTATTATTATTTGACCTATGAATTTAGCCTATAAATAGGCTCTTTTACAACCTTAGAAAATACACCCGTTAGAGATTAGAACTCATAACACATTTAGAGAATTTTGTGTTTACATTTTGAGGGTTCTTTGTTTTCGGGGTTTAGCTTTTATCTTCATCTTTTGTACTATTCATTCTTTTGCCATTATAATAAAATTATCTTTGCCCGTGGTTTTTTTATCCTCTTTGGAGAGGTTTTTCTACGTTAAATTTGTGTGTTTAATTTCTCAATTTATTCCACTGTTTTTTTTACTTGTTGCTTAATCGGGTCGATCCCAACAAGTAGTATAGATCATCTTTGGCTATATTATGGTTTTGATATGTTTAAATTTGAGATTTAGTTCCTATAATCTTTTTAGGTAAATTTTGGTCTCTATACTATTATAATTGTAATGCACTAAAAACTTAAGTGTTGTTAGCTAAATCCTGTTATAATTAAGTTTTGTAATTGTGGCTAAGTTCCCTATCTGTGAGCTGGACAATAAGGGTTTAAATTCCGCTTTTGGAAATTTTGTTATTTTATTTGATTGAGCCCTTATTCCTGAACCTCTGACTTAAGTTTAATTCCGTGTGATTTTATGTCAAGAAAGAGTCTGTTGGTTGAATGGTTAAGTTTTTATGTTCTCTCTGGTCACATGTTCAAGTCTCTAAACATATTTTTACACTCTTTCGTGAAGTCAGTTAATTTTTCTTTTGTTAATCGATTTTATTTTTTAAAAATTCCTTCTTTTCACGTTTTAACTTTCTTTTTCTTTTTTTGTTGTTTTCTTATCTTCTTCTTCTCTAAACATTCTTCCTTTTCTTTTCTTTTTTTTTTCTTGTGATAAATTGTCATTGGATTGTTGCGGAATTGGGTTGGTTCTCGTTAGATTGACATGTAATGGCCCAAATTCAAAATTATCGGAATAGTAGTTTCGTAACCACAAATCTGATTTAAAGAGAAATTTATTTTAATATTTTTGCATGAATATTGATATGGTAGGAAAAATCGTATAAAAATATCGATAGAAAAATTTTACTGATTAAGCGGCTAGTTAGAAAAAGAAATTATTGAAGAAATTAGGTAAAAATAAGATATCGAGACTTCGATCTTGTAAAACCAAGTCAAAAATATTTTTATAAATATTTATGAAGTGTTAGTAATATGGTATTAAAATTTCGTTAGAAAATTTTAATGTTAGGTAGTCAATTAAGGGAAAAGGACTAAATTGAAAAAGGTGTAAAAGTTACTAGAGGGATTAAATAGCTCAATTGTGAAATGAGGAGGGACATAAATTGAAAATAACCCCAAAAGGAGATATTTTGGGCGGCATACGCTGAGAAAAATCAGGAGAATTGATGAAATAAGGGTAAAATGGGAAAATAACAAATTTCACTAATATAAAAATGGGACCAAATTGGAATATCTAGAATCCTCTTCACATTTTCTGCACTCTCATCAGCCAAAAACGTCCTAAGGGTTTCTTCAAGCTGGTTTTTGCACCAAGTGAGTTAATTCTTGCCTTTTTCATGTAATTTTTGTGTTTCTAAGACTTTTACAACTAGGTCCTATTACTAAATTCATTAGTTTTTTATTTTATGAATGAATTTGAAAGTTGTTATGAATATGTGCTGGAATTTTATGATGAAATAGGATGAAATTGAAGCTTTAATTTGTTTGTGAGATGATTTTATTAGGTAATTCAAATAGCAATTGATTTGTAGGACCTAATTGTGAAAAAGTTTGGAATTAAAGTTTAGTGCTGAAATTCTGATTTCCAAAGGTTATAAGGTAGTTTAAAGTGATATAATAAAGTGTTGATTGAGAAAAATCAGCTCAATTGAGAGGTTAATTGAGCAGGGACGAAATTATCATTGTTGAAAGTTTAAGGGAAAAATGGTAATTAACACCGTGCACTAAAACAGTTTTGGACAGCAGCAGTACTCTGACTTTGAAAAAATCACCAAAAATTGTAGAGATCGAATTAGAGGATGAATAAAATATGAAATTAAAGCTTATTGAGTCTAGTTTCTTATAAAAGAAACGATGTAAGCAATGGAATTGTAAATCATGAGATATAATAGATTTTGTGAGACAAGGTCAGAATGAATTCGGGTTCCCCTGTTCTGACTTTGGAAAATCATTAAAAAATTATACAAAAATGATTATGAGTTATAATTTATATGCTTAGAATCCTTAATGAGCCTATTTTCTGAAGAAATAAAGGGAAGCATCATCCTAATTCTGTACAGTGAGATAATTAATTTTTAGTGAAAAGGGGTCAGAACTGTCATATAGTGAAATAGGGGAAACTTTAAAGAATAAAATGTACTTATTGGCTAAACCAAAAATTCTAAAATTTTTATGGTAACAAGATATGTGAGTCTAGTTTCAGGGAAAATTTAACGGATCTTAATTTAGAGTTCTGTAGCTCAAGATATAAATAATTTAGTGACTGTGACTGAGTGAGGCAGCTTTGAATGCACTATAAATAATAATGGAATTGTAGAGAAAGTTACATATGAACATGAAATGTATTAGATTAATGATTAAATTTATTTATTTAGATCCGGAAAATTCAAATACGAAGCAAGATCGAGGAAAAGAAAAAGTTCGGGATTAGTAGATTTTTGTTTACGAACAAGTGTCGAGGTAAGTTCGTGTAACTTGAATTATATTCATAAATGCTTGAAATGTTTGTTATTGATGTGAATATGAGTTGGATGTTTATTGTATGATAATTGATGAAGTATTGATATTCTTGATGAAAAGAGGAAATAAATCCCGGTTGAATGAAAGGAAAATTCGATGGATCTCTGAAAAGGAATTGACGGTAAAAAGGATCTAGCCCGGACGGGTGATCCTATCCTGATATAGCCCTCCAAAGAATATGTGGAAAATGGATTTAGCCCGGACGGGTAATCCGAATTAGGTCTCAATTTAGCTTTGGACTGTAATTCGGATCCAAGCTCATTAGAGTAATTGTCGTTGCAGGGGATTTAGCCTGGACTGGTAATCCCGACAATACTCTTTGAGTTTATATTACAGGGGATTTAGCCTGGACTGGTAATCCCGCTATAAGGATGAGGTTCGCGGGAGTGTGCTCTCTGAAATGGACATGTGCGCACATGAATATGAATTGACGGACCCGGATTTGTACACTTAGGTGTACCCCTGAATATCCATCGAAATTCCAAGTAGTTCAACGGGATAAATATGGAAAAATAACAAGGAAATGGAAATCATGGAATTGATGAGCTCATCAATCATTTATCTTTGTAATGAATTTGTATGAGGTTGAGTTTGTCTGTGATAGATATATGTTTATGTGAATTGGATGTGTGCTTGTGTTATTAAATGATGGATGTATAAGTATGGTAAGTATAATTCCTGTTGCATGAACTTACTAAGCACAAAGTGCTTACCCTGTTTCTTTTTCCCCTGGTCGGAGACATATCACACTATCAATCTCGAGATCTCGGTACATAAAGGAACTTTATTTTGGAAATCAATGGCATGTATAAGCTAGTAAATTAGATGTTAATGTGAAATGAATGTATGGTTAGCCATTAGTATGGCTAACAAATTTTGGTTTTGGTATGTGATGAAATTATGTTATGAATATGATAAATCTATCTTGAAAAAAAAAATTCGGTAAAATCTGGTAATGCCTCATACTCTATTTCGGCGACGAATACGGGTAGGGGGTATTACATGACAAGTATTGGAGTAAGTTTCATTGTTATTCTCTGTTATTTTTGCCTGACTTTGTTTGTTCTTGTCGAGGTTGAAATACAATCATCTCATTCTGAACTTTCTGTTAAATAATCATTTGGTTTCTTTTTTAGGCGAAAACCTTAGGAGTAAAGTTCCTTAATCGAATCATGATCGTGTTTCGTTGTTACGTATGGGGGTAAGTGTTAAATTTCTGAGTTGGACTTTCATGTCAAAGTTATTCGACATAATTTTAATTTGGATGTGGTTATCGATTTGTTTGGGACTAAATTGTTTGATTCGACAATTGAATGTTATTTTTAGGCTTTAGGATTAGCGTGGTTGCTTCTATGATGAAACCGTACTAGGTGTGTAACGAAAACCCCGATTTTTGCGTTTTACGAAAGTCAGAAAACATGGCTGTTGACCCTACATGGCCGTGTAACTCACTATTTTGGAATTAGAATCACACAAGTCAACGACACGGGCGTGTGCCCAGGCCGTGTAACTCATTGTTTTGGAATTAGAGTCACACGGGCCAGAGACACGGGCATGTGTCTAGGCCATGTGAGAGATAATTGGTGTTTGAGTCACACAAGCGTGTACTTGGCCATATGTTAGACCGTGTAACTCACTACTTTGAGCCACATGGACGTGTGCTAGGCCGTGTAGACCACATGGGCCAGCCTTCCAGGCTGTGTGAATCCATAGGGGCGTGTGGGCCAAAATCTAAGATTTTTCATTAAAACCGTAAACATCGTTCCAGTTGAACGTAGGCCTACCGTAAAGTCCGTATGGTTCGATTTGGGCTATAAAGCCCATCAACTGATAATCTATTTTTGTACAAAATGTTATATATATCATCGATATGTAGACTGGCGAGTAACTGTATTCTGTATTAAATGAGTATAATATGAATTTGTAACACCGTATGCTTATATCTGTATCTATAAATTTACATCTGCATTGGGTGTTTGAATAAGGAAAAAGTGTGGGCAATTTAATAATCTGCCAAGACTGGTGGCTAAGCTATATATATGTATCTGATTCTAGCGACTTATCACATTCTGTTCTAACAGCTAGTCTGCGACATTTTGAACGTGACATACAACCACTACATGGCGTGAATGGATGGATGGGTACTTTATACCCTTTTTGGTGTGTAGGGCTGGACGAAGATGGTGTAGCAGTTGGGAGTAGGAAATCTACATCTATATCTGTTGTAATCTGTATTTGAAATTGATATATTATGTTCTGCTTCTGTATCTAATTCAGAGATCTGCTTGAATAATGAGGAACTGAAGATCTGTTCTATAATTTATGCTTAATAAAAACTATAAGTTACACACTGTGTCTATCAACTCATTTTGTCTGTTTGATTGGATTTTAGGTGATCCATCGACTTAGGCGACTCAGTGTAGCGAAAGCTCGATCATCTTTATCTAGTTTCTTACCGTTTTAATTAAACTTATACTATAGTGTGTTTTATCTTGGATTTCTAATTATAAGTTTGGATTTCTATGTGGTTGAACTACTTAAATGATTTATGACAGTTAATTTAAATAGTTAAAAGTTGGACTTTCTGAAATAATTCGATGTAGCTTTCCAGACTTGGTCTTAACATCTAGGCCGAGTATGGAGTGTTACAATAATGACATTAATTAATCCAATTAATTAACACCTTTAACTATTTTAATTAAAATGTGAATTTTTCTTAAAAAGTACTCATTCAAACTCATCATAATATATATTTTTGAAATAAGGTTATTGAGAAAAGATTGACGCCACATTTTAATCGGAATAATTAACAATATTAATTATTTTGATTAACTAATGACTTTAAGAAAATAAAGAAATAAAATTATATCAAAATTTGAAATATTGAAATTAAATTTCAAGTTTTAAACTTATTATAAAGGAAGAATCAAAATTATTATAATGTCAAAAATAAAATAACTAGTAAGCCACGTGGCAAAGGGTAAGATAGTTAAGGCCATCCTTTTATTTATATTGATGGAAAAATTATTTTATGAACCTTTTCTACCACATCATTTATGGTCCCATCCAATTAAAAGAAGACAAATCATCTTTGATTTAGAAGCTTAGTCCAAATATACATATATAATGAGGAAAAAAGATTATGTGTCCTTTTTAATTGAACGAGACCATGGATGATGTGGTGGAAAAGGTTCATAAAATAATTTCTATGTAATGATGATATAAATATTAAAAAGGTTAGAATGTGATAAATTAATTGAGAGAAAATGTGTTAAATTAAGCTTATTTAGTTTAAATTTGTTAAACTATAGAACTGGAAAACAAAATATATTTTTTCACTTCAAATCAAGCCACCAATTTCTAAAAAAAGGTTTTATTTTAATATTATATTTTATTATTTTTCAAAATATTTATATTTTAAGATTAATTTTAAAAATATATTTTAAATATTGAACGAGCTTTACATCTATAAGTGTCAAAGTCATCGAGAACATTTTTAGACAACTCTCAATAAACATGGGTATTGAGTTCAAACTTTTCTTTAAAAATTTTATGATGGAATTTTGTTCTTATCATTTAAAAATAATAATATAAAATTATAGTGATATTGACATTCATAGATGTAAAGATCCGCCTCAAAATTCTTATTACCTTTTTTAACATAAAAATCTTACCCCCTATTAATAAAAAAACTCGAAATTTATTTGTCTTCCAAGGTATAATGTGGAGTACTGAATATTTGATTAAAGTTTCATACAATTGGGCTAAGTAATATACCTTTTTACTAAAGGTAAATGTTTCCAACTGGCAAATTCCAATAACAGTTCTGCCCAAGTTCAGGAATTGGATTCAGTTAAATTCTGATGGTGCGGTAAAAGAGGATTCTAGTTTAGCTTCAATTGAGGGAATTCTTCGTGACAGATATAACAAATGTATTCTTGGGTATAACTATTTTGTGCGCATCTATTCAGTTTTAGATATTGAATTGTGGGGCATTTTGGAAGGCTTGGCGATTGCTATTGATAGGGGATTTCATAGATTATTTATCTTATCAGATAGTCAAGAGGCAGTACAAGTTGCTCAATGGAGTGGTACAAAGGTGTCGATGTCCACTTTGGTTAAAAGAATCAATATATTATTGGCTAATTTGGCACACTGGTCGATCCTGCACGTATCCAAAGATTATAATAAAGAGGTTGATAGTCTAGCTAAAATGTCTATTGGTAATAATGGTGGTACTAAATTTTTTGAAATACCTCCATGGGGGCTTGGATGTATCTCTAGGTAGTTTTCTTATAGTGTTTTTCATTCACCAAAAAAAAAAAAAAAGTAGTGCAATTAATTCATCAAATTTTAACATTGCATAACTCATAATTTAAATGATATGCTATTAAGCTTTCTTTGGTATAATTCATACATAATGCTTGATTTAATATCTGATAAAATGTAAATTTAATTGAATTAATGTAATAAATTATATAAAGTCTAAAGTTAATTACATAAAGTTTACGGTTTTGGGTTTAGTATTTCTGTTTAGATTTTAGGTATTGAGTTATGGATTTTAGGGGTTTAGGGTTTATTAGTTGTTCATTGACACACATGGGTGTAAAGATTAGATAAAAGTTTAGTTTTCAGGTTTAGGGTTTTTTGGTCAAACCTCCACACCCATTGATTTTAAAGTTAGGTTCTGAATGCAAAAGTTCCTAACAAAATATAAGAGAATATAATTTTTAACATCAAGGCATATAGAAATAATAGTACCTTGACAATGAGTGTTGAGTTTAGACTTTTTTTTTTTTAAGATTTTCAAATTGGCTTATAAATACACCGCACCTATTAAATAATAAGAGTAAAAAGAAGTTTAAAGGTATACGAGTAATAAGAGAAAGGAGAAAAAAGAATCGACTTTTTATAAGAGATTGGAAGGGCTCTAATACCATAAGTGCGAGAATGAGAATAATAGAAATTTTTTATCCTTTTTATTGATGAGAACAATAATTAAATACAAAGAAATGACCAATGAGTTATCATATATTAGTGGAGAATTATTCAAATAAAATCAAGCAATAAAACAATAAAAAATATTGCTAAATAATAGGAAGACTAAAGAAAATGACTTGATGATTCATGTGTTAATAAAATTCAATCCATGAACATATTTACAAATGGATTAAAACTTACTTGACACCTATTCTAATAAAATAATGTTGAATTATATGTATTTTGAGAATATGTATATTTAAATAAAAATTGCAATAGTCTACTACCCTAATTTTTTTAATGGAAAAAGAAATCAACTAGAGAATTTACAATCAAAATTCTTCTTCTTTTATTTACGTTTTATTAGTCGCTCTTTTTTCAAATAAAAAGTTGGTTAAATATTTTTCAATAAAAAGATGGTAGTTTGAAATAGAACAAAAATTATAGATGACATTCAAATTCCAAAAATATTAGTATATTATCTTGGTTAAAACAATGATAACAGTTTTGGTCTAGCATCTAGATGATATAGATTCAAACACTATTATTCCTCCCTTTTCAATATTTTATGATAAAATACAAAATATTTTTCAAAATAATTACATAAAATTAATTAAAGGTTAAAATATGCATAGCCCTTATACTTTTATTTATAAGATTAGTACCTCTACTTTTCAGATTTCAAAATTCAAATCCAATTACTAACACTGTTAAATTTGTTGGTGTGACATTTTGAAATAAAAAAATAACATTGTAATGAACCTGAATTTAATAAAATAATTTAACAGAGTTAATAGTTGGACTTGAATTTTGAAAATTGAAAAGTAAAGGGGATAAATTCCTAAAAATAAAAATATAGAAACTAAATTCTAACTTTATGAAATGTAATAACCCATTTTCCAGTGGTGTCGGAAATAGTAGTTTCGGGACCACAATTTCGACGAGTGAGTTCGTAAATATTATTACTTAATATTTATGAGTCAAATATAGTAATATAGTGAATCAAGATTTGATAGATTTTATTACTTGGTCAATTAGTCAATGTACAAGTGGTTTGTATCTTAAGTTAGTGGCTTCGGAAAAGGAGGTGTCGGGATCTCATTTTCATAAATCGAGTTCGTAAATATTATTATTAGATATTTACAAAGTTTTTATGTTGGTGAATTGAGGTTTAGTTTGGAAATTTTGATGATTTGATAATTAATTAAGGAAAAAGGATTAAATTATAAAAATCGTAAAATTTGATCGATATTAATTTTTTATTAGTTAAAAGGCTTAAATGGTCAAAGTGGGAGGATTTAGAAGGCAATTATGCCCTTTTTAATGTGGTGGATGGTTAATGCTTACTTTCTTTAATTATTTTATGTTAAAATTATGTTAATTTATTATTAATAAAATAATAAAACATGAAAACAAAAACATCACCATCTTCGTTTTTATCTTCCACAGAATATACAACACCAAACCTCCTTTTTTGAGTACTCTAAGTTCGTCCAAGCTTAGAGGCCTTGCATGGTGAGCTTTTTCAATCCCATTTTTAGTAATTTTTATGTTTTTGAGTTCGTTGCAATTAGGTTCAATTAACTCATATCTCCGTTTTCAAAACTGTTAAAAATTTTAAAAGTTGACATTGATGAAATTTCAAGCTTATGATGTTTAATTGCTTGATTATAAGCTTAGATGTGTTTAATGACTAATTTGTAAAGTAATTTTGGCCAGTTTTGAGTTTAGGGACTAAAATGTAATAATGTAAATTTTGATATGAAATTTCTTAATTTTAAGTATTTAGAGGGTTGTAGAAGGATTTTTTTGAAATAGGAATGAAAATCGGAGTCCAAATGTTAAAGTTATACTTGTTTCGGTTTTAAAGACTAGATTGAATAAAATGTAAAACTTTAGGGGAATTGTGAAAAAGGAACAAAATAAGTTTTATACTTGAAATGAGATGATTTGTAGTGATAGGAGCTGATAATGTGAAATGGATTATCGTATAGATCAAGATTCAAAACAACGAGTAGATAAACGAGGAAAAGGAAAAATCATGGAATAGTCCTTGACTTTATATTTAGTGTTGAATTCATTTGGTAAGTTCATAAGGTATAATTATGTGATTTTATATTTTTTGATTGAATTGCGAATTGATTATGTTTGAGTGTATATTTTAAATTGATTACAAGTTGGTACAAAAGGTGAGAAAAGAGCTACATTGGAAAAATGTGATAAATATGGATAAGTATACAGATTGAATGATGGTAAAATTTATTATACGAGTATATGATTTATACAAAGTGATATTAGATTGTTAAAAGATATATATATATATATATATATTGTTATGATATCAAGTGAACTAAATTAATGGTATGCAATTATATTGTGAATTATGATTAGAACAGTACAAAACGTGAGTAATGAAATGAATTGTATTAAATGTTTTGATATGTGTATAGAGCCCAGATGAACATAGGATAAGATACGATTGGCATGTTAATAGGGTTGATTGAGCGCTAGTTGACTTCGAAAAAGATCCAAGGGAAAGTGGTGGTGTAGTTTTTTTATTTTGTTGAAGGAGATTTTACAAAATCCTCCATAAATGCTATCGTTGCGATTTATTTCTCAGATAGGGTTCAAAAGTTTCTTTTAAAGGATATGGAAACTACTGTAGTAGTTAAGCTCTTGGGACATAGCATTGGTTATACCACTATGCTAAATAGGGTTTTGAGTCTATGACGACCTTAAAAATGTTTTGAATCATGGATGTGGAAAATGAGTATTTTCTCGTAAAATTACAAAACAAATAAGATTATGAGAAAGATTTTATCCAAGGACCCTAAATCGTCTTCGGTCAATATTTTATTGTTCAACCATGGACAATGGAGTTTAACCTGTTTCAACCTTTCCCGACGATGGTCATGGCGTGGATACGACTACAAGGCCTGCCCAATTACCTGTACAACAAAAAAATTCTTGAGGAAATTGGTGATTTAATAGGTAAGATTGCAAAACTCGATTTCAATACTGATAATCAACTAAGGGGATATTTTGCAAGGTTGGTAATTTTTGTGAATTTAGATAAACCCTTAATATCCTAGATTATGATTAATGACAGACTTCAAAAAATCGAATATGAATCCTTACCTTCCATTTGCTTCTCTTGCGAACGATATGGTCACGTGAAGGAGCTTTGTTCATTATTGAACAGGGATAAAAAAAATAAACTGGTGGCAATGAGGGTTTGAAAGGGGCAAAATCGACGGCTAAAAGTCCAATGGTTGACTCAGTGAAGTGTAGGCCTTGGATGGTCCTCACTGGAATGCGAAGGAAACTTATAAACTAGCGACTAAATTCTCGATTAGCGGCAAAGGATGGTCTAAATTTATGGCACTTTCTATGGAGACTAATCGAAAAGGGGAAAAGAAGATGTAAGGGCAGATTTCTCAGGATTAATTTTCAAAAAAAAGGTGATTTCCTTAAAAAAATTGAAAGGGGGAATGTTTAAAAGAAAGGGAACGAGAATGACAGGCTGGATAATGAGGAAGTGGGGCTAGGCAATGTTGGCCGTGAGAGCTTGATTGGGTTAGGAAAATAGGCCAAAATTTTTCTAAGGAAGTTGGGGCGTTAAATGTGGTGGAATTAGTTTTGGGAGTGAGTCATACCAGGGTAGCTGTTGGAAAGGAAAAATAGAAGTCGGGGCCAAGGCTATATTGGTCCGGGTTCAGCTAGCGTTAGGCCAAGGGTTAAATTTGGTGAAGGCCATTGGGAATAGGCTATTTACTACGTCTATTAAAACCATAACGATGGAGCAAGGCATTGAAAAGAATTTGAATAATTGTAAGGAAAGGCCTATTAATGTAGGAGATTTTCATTTAAATGCCACGTCACACTTTAACCCTACCTTTAAAGGTCTAATTGAATTGGAGATTTCTTTAAATTCTAATATGCTTGACCCGTCGAAGTATACAACAGTGGTTTTTAAGGATAATCTTGGAGACAATACTACTACCTTTTTAGGGGTGGTGATTTAGGGATTTTTAATATAGAAGGTTCAAACACTAAAATGCGTGCATCAAATGGGAAAGGAACTGTTACTAGAAAAGGAAGGGTATTTAATAAAATTATTAAGGATCATGGAGAGCGCTTTAAGGCAGTCAAAAATACAAAAGTCTTGCTTTCAGACTCGATGAATTCTATGGTGGCACTCAGTAATTCTTAGATTGATATTAGGCCTATTAAGGCTTCAGCAGTTTCAACGAACTTGCAATAGAGTGATAAGACTGATTTTAATTAGTAGAGGTTGGTTGTCTATCCTTTCTTTTATTAATTTTATGAATTTAAATATATTTTCTTGGAATTTCTAGGGATGTGCCAGTAGTAAATTCCACCAAATTTTTTTAGAATACAATCGGGAATTTAAACCAAATATTATGGGATTGCTCTAGACAAGAGTTAGTGGTGGCAAAATTGATTTGATTATCGCTAACCTGGGTTTCTAATATTCTCATAGGGTTAAGGCCATTGAATTTTTTTTGTGGTATTTGCATTAGTTGAAAAGATTCAGTTAGAGTTGAAGTGGTCTATAATCACCCTCAATTTGTCCTTATTCGGATCATTGACAACTCCTTTCGAAGGCCTATTTTAGTTACATTTGTGTATGGTAGCCCAAATAAGCAAAATAGGAAGTTCTTGTGGGAGGGCCTAAATCCGATGCTACCAAATGATGATGTTCCTTGGATGGTGATTGGAGATTTTAATGCCATCCTATCTCCCAGTGAAAATAGGGGGAGAAGAGAAGGGAAAATGTGTTATGCTTTTGGTAACTTTGTTAAATCAACTAATCTTCATGACATCAGATTTAAATGTTCAGTGTTTACTTGGAAGAGAGGTGGTGTCCTTGAAAGGCTTGATAGAGCTATCTGTAATGATTCGTGGATTTCAGAATTCTCGAGCAGTTCAAAGACACATCTTCTTATGCTTAAATTAGACCATCGACCTCTACTTCTTTCCTTAAGGCAGGATATGGATTCAATTAAAGGTAGGTCTTTCAAATTCCTTACTGGCTGGGTTAAACATCCATAGTTCTTTCAATTCATTAAGGATTCTTGGAATTTTAACGGTAATATGAGGGCCTTAATTAAGCGGCTCTCAGATAACATGAAGAATTGGAATAAATATATATGAGCATGTTGGCACTCGTAAAAAAATTCTTCTATAGAAATTAACTAGTATTCAGAAAGCGATGGATAGATTGAATTTTGAAAAATTATCCAATGATGAAATGAATATTAGGGAGGGTTTAGAAATAGTTCTCCACTATGAGGAGCCACTTTAGAAACAGAAGGCCAGGTGCGATTGGCTTGTTTTGGGAGACCAAAATACCAAGTTCTTCTTCAACAAAGAAAACATAATAAAATCTCAGCTCTGAAGAATGATTTAGAGGATTGGGTTTACGATGATGAGGCCTTATAGATGAAGGCTATTAATTTTTCCAGCAGCTCTACTGGGAGTATTTAGAACCTATGTTAGGTTACCCCTAACTTTTTTCCTATTTTATCTCAAGAGGACGTACAGTTTTTGGGTATGGTAGTCACAAATGAAGAGATCAAATGTGCTCTTTTTGACATGGCACCCTTAAAAGTCCAGGGAGTGATGATTTTCATTCCTTATTTTCCCAAAGCCAATGGGAGCACGTTAGTAGTTCCGTTTGTAGTTGGGTTAAAAAGATCTTTGATGGAAAAAAAACTGATTCAAATTTAAACAACACTTTAGTTGTTCTTTTGCCTAAGGTTCATGCCCTTGAAAATTTTTCCCAATTTAGGCCCATCAGCTTGTGCTTGGTCTTATATAAATTGGTTATGAAGATCATAACTAATCATTTTAAGTTAGTTTTTCCGAGAATGCTTACGCAGGAACAAGCGAGATTTATAGCAGGTCACAATATTACACATAATATCATTGTAGCACAATAAGTCATTCACTCGATAAGAAGCAATCAAAAAATAGGAAATGGATGGCTGTGAATATTGATTTGGAGAAGGCATATGATCCAGTTCGTTGGGATTTTATTGAGGCTTCTCTTAAAGTTGAAGGTAATCCTGATCTCGTAATTAATGTTATTATGTCTTCTATCTCTAATTCTACTATGCAGATTCTCTAGAATGGTGTTCCTTCCCTGAAATTCAAATCGGCCAGAGGCATTCGCTAGGGGTTCCTTTTATCCTCGTATTTATTTTTCTTATGTATGGATTAGCTTGGCCACATCATACATTCGACAATTCAAAAGAACCAGTGGCAACCTATCCACTTTAGTCACTCAAGTCTAGCTATCTCTCATTTGTGTTTTGCAGATGACCTGATCATATTTAGAAAAGCAGACGAAAATCAAGCTAGATTGTTGAAGGGAATTCTAAAAGATTTCTATAATTTCTCTGGCCACTGGGTGTATGCAGGGAAATCTAACATCTTTTTTTCTAAAGGAGTTAGTGAAGAATCATGGAAGATCCTTTGTGACATACTGGATTTTAATAGGGTAAAAAAACTTAATTCTTATTTAGGAATTTCACTCCTTCATAAGAGAGTGACTAATAGTACTTTGAGGTGCATTGTTGATCGGGTTCGAATTAAATTGTAAAACTGGAACTATCTTTAGTTGGCAGGGCCACACTTGCTCAGTCTGTGTGGTTAACGATACCAAGCTACTTCATGCAATCGATGAGGATACCGAAAGGTCTATGTGAAGAGATTGAGAAATTGGTTAGACAATTTATTTGGGGAACATCCAAAGGGGAAAGGAAGATGACGCTTGTTAGTTGGGAGTCTATTTTTCAACCAAGGTCTAATGGAGGCTTTGGGTTTATGAGACTAGAATACCAGAATACTTCATTCTTAATGAAACTTAGATTCAATATTGTTTTCGATTTGGATTTTTTATGGGTTTGAGTGCTCAGATTGAAGTATAGAATCTTTAATGGTCTACCTAAATCCTTAACTCAAGAATGTTGTTCTTTTCTTTTGAGAAGTCTTTCTAAATAATGACCATTGCTAAGAGAGAATATTTTATGGTCAGTTGGAGATGGTAATTCATCAATTGCTGGGGAGACCATTGGATCCCAAATTGTAGCCCATTGTTAAATCATATTCTATATCATTCAAATATGAAAGGGGAAAACATGTTGAGTGAAATGGTTACGGATGATGGGCTTTAGAACCTCAAATTATTTCGCCTATGGGTGTTGAAGGACGTGGTTAAACGTATTATGGGTATTCTTTTATCTCAGTTAGAAGTTGGCTCGGAGAGGATTACTTGGGCAAGAAACTCAAATGGTTCCTTTTCAATCAAGAGCGCATATTGGAGGATTAGGAAAGAGAACTGGAATCTTAAGAATGGCATATGGCAATTACTTTGGAAGTTTCAAGGCCCTCATAGAGTTTGATATTTTATTTAGCTCATTCTTAAAAGGCATATTTTTACTAATTCTGAGCGCGTGAAAAGAGGAATTAGGTTAGATGGTTCTTGTGGTATATGTGGCAATGAATATGAAGACATTATGCACGACATTTGTGATTGTCCTGCTGCTAAGGACACTTGGAAACATATTATTCCAGAGAACAAACATGTTTCCTTTTTTTTTTTGAAGTGTTCTGCATAATTGGATTTCAAGCAACCTTCAGAATTATCATGAAATGAAATTAGACGAGGTAGATTAGCAATGTTTTTTAGTATGGTAGCTTGGCGTATTTGGAAAAACTGAAACCTCTTTATTTTCCAAAACACAACATGAAATATCGAGGAGTTAATTAAAATCTCCTTCAGTTGGGCTAAACAATACACTTCAACTCTTAAGGTAAATGTCTTCAATCAACAAGCTCCAATAATAGTAATATCCAAGCTTGGGAATTGGCTTCAATTAAACTTTGATGGAGCAGTAAAAGAGGAAATTAAGTTTGCCACGATTGTGGGAATTCATCATGATAGTTAGGGTGGTTGGATTCTTTGGTATAATAGGTGTGTAGGTATATGTTTAGTTCTCGATTCCAAATTATGGGGCATTTTGGAAGGCTTAACGATAACTATGGATAGGGGTTTCGATAGGGTATTAATCGTCTCTAACAGTCAAGAGGTGGTTCAAGCTATTCAGGGGAGTGCTACAAAGGTGTCAAATTCCGCTTTGGTTAGAAGAATTAATCTTCGTGTGCCTAAATTGACTCATTGGTTGATTCAGTACATTTCTAGAGATTTCAATAAAGGAGTTGATAGTCTAGCTAAAATGGTTGTTAATAACGAAGGTAGTACCCAATTTTTTGAAACACCTCCACGTGGGCTTGGATGTATCTCTAGTTAGTATTTTATAATGAAGTTTCATTCATGAAAAAACAAACATGATTTGTATTCCTTTTTTTTTCTGGAATAATATAGAAAAAATGATTATTTACTAGAATGATATGGGTTATATTTTACCAAAATAATGTGTGATGCATGGAAATCCCAAATCGACATGGTACTGACAATTTGGGTTGAAACTAATGCAACTAATGTGTCTGAAACAGACATGGCATCTTGATATCTTAAATCGACAATCAACATACCAATTTAGGGTACTTGGCGACGCGAGTTCTACCAAATCATCTTGGCGACTGATGATTTGGGGATGGGTGTGCAATTAAAGCCAATCGCCACCCATCCCCATAGAAGTCATCCCACCCATTCATCCTATAAATACCCTTTATACCCCACTTCTTTATCCCCTACGCCACATCATCCTTTTCTACCCCCACTTCTAAACTCCCAAATCCTTTCTCCCCCACTTCCTCAATCTCCCAAATCGACAATCAATAGAAAAAAAAAGTCAACCAATTCCCCCAAAAATACCCAAAATTTGAAACTTAAACCACTTTCAAAACTCTAAAACCATCCCAAAAAAATCCATTTTTTTGTTTTACAATCCAAAAAAGTTAGTTTTTGAGAAAAAATATTTTTCAATTAGAATTTATGTTCAATATAATTTAGTAGATAACATATTTTAATTTTTTAAGGTTTAGAATAATTGAATTAATAAGGTACATGTCTCACCAATCGATATAATTTTATTTTAAATTATAATTTGTTAACAATTATATGTTTATTGTCATTTGAAAATGTGTATAAATCATATGTTATTGATGAATGTGATTATTGTAGTTATTTAGTAATCAGTGAATAATGATGAAATAAGGTTATTATATGTTTAAATAAAATAAATATTATTATATACATGTAGTAAATATGAGAAAATATTCTACAAACAAATTTATTGGTATATAAATTTCCATAGTGTTTTTCTAAGTTACAAAAATTTTGGTTAAAGGTTATTATGTTAAGTGATTAAGTGTGTGATGGAAAATGTGTATTTTAAGTAATTATTGAATGTAGTATGTTATTGAATTTGGTATTATGATATATATGTTTAGAGTATAGGGTTTGGAAATTTATTTCTAATGTTTTTTGGTTTATGCACAATAGGCTGTGGGTATGACATTGATAAGATTGTCGCACGTGTCTAATGATATGCAGAATGCGATAAGTTTAATTCAATAGTTATAAGATTTTAATAATAAATTTAAAATTTTACTGAATTGATTGATTAAATAAGTTGACATCCTGTTGATCACATCCTTTGTAATCAAGGCTAGTCTCAGCTTGATTTAGGTTTGGTAGATGATGGAATACGTGAATATTTGCATGTTGTCGGGTTCAGATGTGTTTTAAACTTGAGGTCATGCACAATTTTCCCAGAGTTGATTGTTGCGTTGATGGAACGATGGCGAGCGGAGAAACATACTTTTCACCTATCGTGGGGAGAGTGTACTATCACTTTCGAAGACGTCGCAAACATACATGGGTTATCTATTGATGGGATGGTCGTAGTAGGGAATACTAAACAGACCTTGACTACTGTTTATGATGGTTTAATTGGAGCAATTCCTCTGGAGGGTAAAATCGTTGGTTCATTCATTGTACATACATGGCTAGACAAGTTCCCTAAAGTTTTACCAGTGGTTGTGGAGGACATAGATGTGCAATATGCCACCCGAACATTAATTCTGAAGCTCATTAGGACCATACTAATGCCTGATAAATTTGGCAATAGGATTAGTTGTTATTACCTGTTTTTACTACATGATTTATCTACTGTAGAAGGATATAGTTAGGGATTTGTTGTACTGGCACATTTATATCGAAAGATGTCCTTAACTATGAACCTACTTTATCAAGGATTGGATGGCTTTGTTATTGCAGAATTAGACATATATTAGAATACATTTCTTAATTCCATTGAGTAGTATTGTCTATCAATTCCCACTTGTGATATGGTTAGTATTGAATTATTTAAATATATTTTAAAATTTTAAAATTTGTATTTATTTATAAACCATGCCTTAACATATTTACAATGTTGCTACAGTGATTGGATTTTCCCCATTAGGCGCAATAATTAAGGTAAAGAGGTGGTCGCATACAAGATGGAATTGGATTAAGATTCAAAAGAAGAGGTAAATAGTCTATGTTTATGTTGTATAGTATTATAGTTAGCAATTATTTTTATGTGATTTTTTACAAAAAAAAAAAATTATGGTTTACAGTTCTAATGGATGCCGTATGTGGATGAAGAGGTTGTTTGAATTATTTCAACGTGGGTTTAAGCTAGAAGTGAAGTGTAGCATAAGAGAGTGGCAGCACCCTGATCATGTTATGCGTTAGTTTGGGTTTGAGCATATGCCCCTTCTAATCTATTCAACATGGATGATATGCACAAAGTGACTAGGAGAAATAGATAAACCTTGGATTGAAGATTGTACCATCCGAGGTTAATATGTGGAATGATCGGTGTCTATTGGTGGTGACTAAGTTCAGCAACCAAGACTACTTCTAGCCTCAGATAGTTATATGACTTGGTTCATAGCAAACGAGAGACTGTATTTATTGAATCAAGGTTGTATACAATACCGATGAAGGCATGGTCCTATTAGTCATGTCGTACACCCAACTATAGCCATGAGGCTCTCACAGTCCCCAAATGCACTTAATGTTGATGATTATCAGTTGGCTTATGTAACACTCCAAACCTGGGCTAGACGCTATAGCCGAATCTTGAGGAATAACATTAACCCGTTTAAAAACTTACGATTTAATCAAACTTAGTGTGCATTTCGAAAACATAAAATTTGGTAAAACTCTCACAAATGTTAGTAAAACTTAAGTCCAATATCACTTATCTCAACCCAGAATTTGAATTCAAAATCGTGTGTTTTAAAAAAAATATTGATGTTGTTTCCAAAACTAAGGCAAATATTCGCTAAAATCCATTTAATTATTTACAGTAAAACACTTAAGAGATTTATTAATCTTTGAAGCGAAAATTTCCAAAGTTTTAATTTTGAAAATTGAAATCCATTTTGTTAACTCGTGTGATTTTTCTATTTTACATTCGAAAATATCAAATATCGACAAATTAAAAAAACCAAAAAAATCCCCAAAAAAATTACAGTCCCAAAAGTCCAAAAATATTACCAATGTAAATCACCATTTTTATTTAACTGAGAAAACAACCTGAGCTCTTGCACGTTGTCCGGTCCTAAGTTAGAAGATTACCTAAAACGTATTAAACAATCGAGTGAGCTAGAAGCCTAGTGTGTGTCTTGGCCCACAAAATAGAATTTCCTTATAACATACACAAACATAAACACCAACACATAATTTTACTTATAATGTTCACATATGTGAATATTAAATCAGAATGACACAATACCAAAAACATAAATCAAATCAGAGTAGCATATTTCCAAAATATATATCATATCAAAATGTCATATCATATCAGAACAAATCCTACCCTTGTCTGCTACACACCAACTCAGTCCAACCAACCACACAAATATGGTTACATGAATTCATCCATTCAATCACACTGGTCGTGGTGGTATGCCACTCATAATGTGCAGCTGAGCTGCTAAACATATATTGTGGTTTAACCACCAAAATTGCAGTAATACTGCTTGAAAACACTTCCTCCATAATCAAAACCCACCCCAATGCTTATGCAAAGTCATAATAGCATACATACATATCACATAGTCAAGTAAGATATCATATTAAAACAGATAACAAAATACGAATGTCACATATACTTTACACAATTAGTCATGCTTTCAAAATTATCGACACATATATCATACATGTAACTCACATACCGAACGTATCAACACATATATCTCATTTCAGGTTTTTTTAAAGCAAAATGGACCCTACGAAGTTTTAATTACGAATTACAGGCTAAGTCAACCCTAAATGAAAATTCCAAAAAAAATGAAACACACGCCTGTGTGGCTTCACATGGCCCAGATGACCAGTCCGTGTGGCTTACATGGGCCCATGTAATTGCACACGGTCTAAGACACGGGCATGTGGTGCACATAGTCTGCCACACAGTCTACTATACGGCCGTGTGACGAAGAACATCTTTGAATTTCTTGGGCTTTTTTTCCAAATTTTTCAGATATATTTGTAGGGTTTCGACGTAGAAATGCACACCTTATGATAAATCTTATAATCCACTAAAAAAGCGCACTCCCAAACCTATATATGACATCAAATCTCCTCGATTAACAACTAGATATCGATACAGAAATAAGCATTTGACACAAACTAATTAATGAACAACCCTTAACCTTGACGTAAAAACCACTTACTCCTGAACGAAATCAGCAACTTAACAACACCTAAGTCGCCAGAGGAACACCAAGTGCCCTTTAATCCTATCCTAGAAGAACACCAGTAACAATAAAATCAAAAAGTCAAACCAAAAATCACCTCCCTTGAAAGATTACTCAACAACCAAAATTACCAAAGATTACAAAATACTCAATTAACGTATACCCAACAATAATCTTGTCAAAATAACCAAACAACACACTTATCCAAAGCACAACAGAGATTCAACAACGCTTGAATGGATTAGCTTGATTAGCAAAATAGTTAAATACCAAAAATTAATAAATTAAGAGTTTTTTCCAAGCAAAAAAAGAAGACCCATGTAACGCCCTGAATAATTTATTTCTGTATCTGTAAATATCTGACACAAATGTGTATTTGCTACAGTAGTTAAGTGTGCTAGGTGTGTGTATGAGGTCTTGGGTTTAAGAATCACATTTGATAATTTTGTTATTTTTTTAGATCCAAACCTTACCCTTGTTGAGTGGGATTATATAAAATTATCTGTTAATTTTTATCAGAAAGAGCCTGTTGGTTCGAATGGTAAGGAGTTGGTGTGGTGGGGGTCTTGTGTTCGAACCCTTGCGTTGGCGAGGGTGTTAATTTTTGTTTCTGGTGTCTATTAGAGGTTGGAAGTAACCGAGATTCTGAGGTGATTGTGAGTTAGTGGGTTAGTGGAAGAAAAATAGGGGATATGTTAGATATCTTTTTATTTTTCTTTTTCAAATTTTAATTAGTTTTTTCTCATCCTCTTCAAAAATTTGACGTCGATTTTTGTTTCTCCACTTTTCTGTCAATTTCTCTTTTCTTGTTCTTTTTATGTTCGTCCCCCTATTAATTTTGGTGCTTTCAGCTCATTGTTTACATGCGTTATTGTAAGTGGTGGTAAGGTTTTGCTCAAGTTAAGAGGGGGCTTTCTTTTAATGTTGTTCTAAAGATGTTATTCTTTTTCGTTAGTTTAATTTTTGGGTTTTGGCAACAACAAATCGTGAAGAACGGGGATCTCCTCTTGTTGAATCGTAGCCGAAATTGTTTGAGGGTTGGGGTAAGTGATGAACGTTTGAATTAAACTGATGTCAATTTCGTGGTTTTGGATTAATCGTGAATTAAGACTAATTTTGTGACTTTGGTTTATCGATTCTAGGTTCTGGTGGTCTCAGGTATGTTCTTGCATCAAAATCGAAGCAGGTGTGTTCCCAAAATGCAGAAAATTAAGTTTAGATAAAAGTCAAAAAAACCATACTGTCGACGTCACACGGGTGTGTACCTGGCCGTGTCGTTGGCCGTGTGCGAGACAAGTCCGTGTGTTTGACGAGGGCATGGCCGTGCATAAAACACTACCGTGTGTTGGTGTGAGTGTGACCGTGTAGGCCTACTCGGGCTTGTAGGTTTTGGGCCAGGCTGTGTGGGCCACATGGGTGAGGCCAAGTTGGGCGTGTAGGCCCACACGGGCATGTGGGCCTATGATTCTAAAATTTTCCCTAGGGTCGTACGGGTTATCCCAATCGACTGTGGGCCTACAGTGGGGTCAATAAGGGCTAACCAAACCATGGGTTATGTGATCTATTATTCTGATAGTATGCTCTGAGTAGGACACTGTTATACATGTCTGATTATTCTGTTATATATATATGATATCTGTATGCGAGCATGATATTCTGTATCTGTAATCTGTAAATATGTTTGGGGTGGGAATTGTATATGTGGAGGAAGTGTTCTGTATGACGACCTTAGCCTATATTCTGACAGCTTAGCTGTATATTATCTGGTATGTGTTGCAATGACACAATATGGTTTGTAGGGATGGGTGGGTGTTTTTAACCCCACATAGTGTGATGGAATGGTCGGAGATGGTTTGTAGAGGATGGTGGTAGGATTCTACATTTCTGTACTGCTTATCTGATTCTGTTATCTGTATCCGAAATGGACATGAGTCCAAATCTGTTTCTGACCGTATATGAGACTTTTGTTTGTATTGCATGCCTATTTCTGTTGGGTTACACACTGAGTTTACGAAAATTCACTTCTGTCTGTCTGCTCTATTCAAGTAACCCACGGATTTAGGCAAACCGATGTGACGGAGCCTCACGGTGACCACGAGTTCGTAACTATTTGAGATCATGATTTTTATTTACTTAATTAATGATTATTTCCTAGAAGTTTTCTAAATTATGGACTCTCAGGACTGTTTGATTTTATTTTGGGATTTGGATTTTTGTTTTAACATCTTATTTGCGATGGATATATAAAAACATGGTTTTTTTACTAAAACAAAGGTTTTCAAAATTACGAATGGGATTTTAAGAAAATAACATTTTCTATAACTTCCGCTGTAAATTATGTTTTGGCAAATAAACTAATTAAATTAATTAAATAACACTTTTGACAACAGATAAAAATGAATATGAGTTATAAAGCTGGAATGATTTATCGTAATGATTCCGTTTTAAAAACCTTTCTTTGTGACATCTCCAAATTCGGCCATAACGTCTAGGCCGAGTTTGGGGTGTTACATTTAGTGATATCAGAGGCAGGTTGCAAAACTTAGGCTGTGAATTTTGGGTTTCAAAATTTTGTTTCAAAAAGAGTTGATTTTCGAATAATTTGGATAAGTTGAGAAAGTATGTGGTACACCGAGTTTTCAGCGCAGATCCTGTAAGTTTTTTGAACTTAGAATACTCTGGAGACACTGTAGTTAGCACTTTCTGAAAATTATGCTAAGCTAGTTAGAGACTAGAATCTCTGAAACACTTCTTAACTTCTGATAACTTACGCATAAAATATCTGCTAATAAATACTGGAACTGATACTTAAAATTTTCTAATGTAGATAAAAATTTGAATTTACGATGAGCGCTGATAGAACTCACGGTCGTGGTATTTGTTGGCGCGGTAGAGGCCATAGGGAGGCTCGAGCTGAGTCTTTCTCTTTGGGCAATATGTCAAATTTAGATATGAGTGAGACACTAGTTTCACCTACTACTGAGACTGGGTCTCAAAACCGCTCGGCTGGGGACGACACCCTGTCCCTTGCCATGTTGAGAGTGTTGGAGAAGGTTGTTGGACCCCATTCTAGATCTGAGGACGTGGGTCGGTAACTGAATGACTTCGGTCTAATGGAGCTTAGTTGTTTAGGGGTGTTACTAGAGTCGCCCCTATTATTGCCGAGTATTGGTTGGGGGCCACTGAGAGGATTATGCACAACATCGACTGCACTCTTGAGCGAAAATTAAAGGGTGTTGTCTCAGTGGTGGATGTCGGTTGAGGAGGGCACTCAGTCGGATCGTCTGAACAGGGACTATTTTAAGATTGTTTTGTGGCCGCAAGCTATGTTGATGCTCATAGGTATGAGTTCATGAATATCACGCAATGTGACAGATTTATGGCCGAGTTTCTGAGGTTGAGCCGCTACACTCAAGGCATGGTAGCGTCTAAGTATGAGAAATGCGTCCATTTTAAGGATGGCTTGAGGGATAATCTAGGGTATTGATTAATCTGCAGAGGGAGCGAGAGTTCGCAGTTCTGGTAGAAAAGACGAAGATCGCCGAAGAGGTTAAGCGCGTGGAGCGCCAAAGTAGGGACCGAGAGAGAGGTAAGAATATGAGAGACTCAAAGCCCTCTAGTTCTGTTCAGAGGCCCAAGAAACGGGTCAAACTTTAGGGGCCTGTTAGAGTGGGGGTTCCTGTTGCTTCTACTGGGATTCAGCCATGTGGTAATTATGGTAAGCGCCATCCGGGCTAGTGTAGGAGGAGGTTAGGGGCTTGTCTGAGGTGTAGGTCTTTGGAGCATTGTATTAGAGAGTGTCCACAGTAGGCTGATCAGATGCAAGTTTGAAGACCGAGTTCACATGCAGACCGAGGGCGATCAAACGATCCACCTAGGGTCGTGGACCGGTTTGGGGCCGAGGACGAGAACACCGGCGAGGTGCTAATCGATCGAGGCGATGCACTGCTACCGGTTTATACTGCTTGTCGCCGAGAGGATAGAAACGCTCCTGATGTTATCACGGGTACGTTCTTTATTTTGTTGTTCCATATACTGCTCTGTTGGGGCTGTCTGTTCGAGTAAGTAGACTTTATAGAAATGTCCCGTTAGAAGTGTAAAGGGTTGTATTTCTGGCAAATCTGATGGAGCTACCGTTTGGGGAGTTCGACTTAATTCTATGTATGGACTGGCTAGTTAAGCATCGGGTTAGTTTGGATTGTGTAACTAAGAGGGTCGTTCTGAGGACTGAGGATGATAAGGAGGTGGTTATGATCGGTGAGCGTCGAGATTATCTGTCTAATGTGATCTCTGCTATTGTGGCTGAGAGATTGATTCAGAAAGGGTGTGAGGCATTTATGGCTTTCATTAATGTTTCAGTTTCATGAGACTCTTCTATTGGGGATATCAGGACAGTGAGAAAATTTTCCGATGTCTTTCCTGAGGAGTTACCGAGTTTACCTCTGAATCGGAAAGTTGAGTTCGACATTAAGGTTCTACCGGGTACAGCTCTGGTGTCCATCACTCCCTACTGAATGGCACCGAATGAGGTTATAGAGCTTAAGGCTCAACTTCAAGAGCTTCTGGATCATGGTTTCATCCATCCTAATGTGTCTCTGTAACAGCCCGATTTTGGCCTAGTCGAAACAGTAGTTTCAGGACTACAAATCTAAAGAGAAAAAAAATTGTTTTTTTATTATATTTTTATGGACTAAAATTTCACGGAATGATTTCTTAAAAATTTCGTTTGAAAATTTTGACGTTTGGGCACTCAATTTAGTAAAAAGGACTAAATTGTAAAAAGTGCAAAAGTTGAGTTCTACATATTATAAGTGTCCAATTATTATGAAATTTTAAATTGGAGGCCTTTAAATGGTAATTAGACCATTGGTTAAATTTTGGACAAAAATGGGCATGAGATAAGTGAAATAGGAAATTTTTAAGTTAGGGCATTTTGGTAATTTGGTAATTAAAGTGAATTAAAAAGACAAAATAGGAAAAAAATTATCATCTTCTTATGGGGGCTGGCCGAATATGTCATCGAAGCCATGGCTAGGCTCTGGTTCAAGCTTTCAAGCTTCATAGTAAGTCCATCTTTGCCCCGTTTTTAATGTTCTTTACATTTTTAAAATCCTCGTAGCTCGGTTTACCTATTTTTATCATTATTTTGAGCTAGGGTTTGTGTTTAAAAATTTATCCATGGATGATATGAATGTATTTTGATGTTTTATGGAAGAAGATGAATGTTTGGAATGTGATAATCGATTTTTACTAGGTGATTTTCGATAAAAATGCCTAAAAGGATTAATTTGTAAAAGTTATAAAATATGTCACAAGTGTGTGAATAAGTGAGAATTGTGGACTATTTTAGTTATGAAAATGGTTCGGCTGGGCCTAAAATGCAAGGAAATTGAATAAAAATTATTTTACGAGCCTAAGGGCAAAATCGTAATTTTGTAAAACTTTAGGCGAAAAATGTAATTTTTCAAAGTGTGATTTTTGGACTAAATTGAACAATGTGAGTGTTAAACAAGTTAAATGTGTTATTATAAATCAAGAAAGACAAGAAATTGACTTTGATCAGTAAAAAAAGAAAAGTGAGAAAAAGTAAAATTATGAAAGAGTACATTTAGCAACAATACAGTACAGACAGCAACAGTTGTGTGACTTTGAAAAATCACCAAATTTGGTAGAAATTGCATTAGAGGCTGAATAATATGTGAAATTAAAGCTGAATGAGTCTATTTTCACATAAAAGAGACGGAGCAAGCAAAAGAGTTATATTATCAGATATTTGAATTTTAGTGAGAGAGGGCTAGAATGATTTCGAAATCCCCTGTCATAACTTTGGAAAATCATTAAAAATTGTAGAAAAATAATTATGGGATGAAATTTAGATGTTTAGAATATTGAATGAGTCTATTTTCAAAAGAAACAAATGATAACATTATCCAAATTCTGTACTATGAAATAATTAATTTTTAGTGAAGAAGGGTCAGAACTATCGAGTGGTGAAACAGGGAAACTTTAAAGAATAAACTGTACTTATTGGATAAGCCAAAAATTCTAAAAATTTTATAGTAAGAAGATATGTGAGTCTAGTTTCGGGAAAAATTAACAGATCTTAATTTGGATCTTGGTAGCTCGAGATATAAATAAATTAGTGACTCTAACTCAGACAGATAGTTTGAATTTACATACAAGAAAATAATGAAAGTATGGATAATGTTATTTAAGTGTGTTATACATATTAAGGATGTGGAATGGAGAGGAGAAGGAGGAAAATTGGAAAATATATGAATGATTTGTGTATAATTGGTTATATGCTCGATTATGATTGATAAATGATGAAATAGAAATGATGCTTATATTTGGCATGATTGGTAATGGTTTAAACTCATGTGGGAAAATAAAGTTTCATAATATGTGTGTATGGTATATTTGGAATATGATTTGGCTTGAAATAATGTCATGAATGGTTTATGGATTAACACATGATGGTAAGTTTGATCCATGAACAAATGTTGTGCTCATCCATGCTTATAATGCTTATGCTATATGTTTATTTGGTTAACATATTTAGTGTACATGCTTAGGCTTTGGCCAAGTTGTGGTTGGATTATGTCACGTTAAACTTATAAGTTATGCATTGAGATGGTAAGTGCCTAAATGGAAATATGCTTGTGATCATGACATGGGTGGTAAGGTTTAAATTATGTAATCTCTAGTAAAATGGTTTATCACGTGGTTAGTTCCAAAAAGAATTATGTTTAAATGCATTAGCTTGCGACTATGGTTGAATGATACGTTTATGTCTTGTGTTATATGCATAGGAAACGAGTGTGGAAAGGTAATAAAATAGTAAGTTCATATCTAAAGTAAAAAATGATGAAAAAGGGGATGATGAGTTTAATTGATGTTGTTATTTAAGCGAAAGTGATATTTTCATTGCAAAATTGAGAATTTCATAAATGTGTTAATGAATGGTATAGTTGATAAACGTTGAGTTAAATGGTAAATACATATTAGTATTGAACTTACTAATATTGAATTGTACATGTATTAGATGGAAATTGCTAGTGATAGGATTTGAATTGTGAGCATAAAAATTGTGAATTGAATAAAAAGAAATGAAGCATTGAATTGTATGAGTATGTATCGGGTCTCGTAGGTCCTATTTATTATGAATATAATATTTTGAGAATATATTGTGAAGAATTATAAAAGCATGTTAATAATTTAAAAGTTTTAATTTAGATAAATTTTATAACTCGGTTCAATACGTTTACAAGTGTATGTGTTCTGGTAATGCCTCGTACCCGATTCCGGTGTCGAATACGGGTAAGGGATGTTACAGTCTCCGCGGGGGCACCAGTTCTGTTTGTAAAAAAAAATGATGGTACCATGAAGATGTGCATCGACTACCAACAGTTGAATAAATTGACTGTGAATAATAAGTATCCACTTCCGAGAATCGACGATTTGTTTGATCAGTTTCGAGGGGCTTCAGTGTTCTAAAAAATAGATATCCGTTCTGGGTATCATCTGCTTAGATTTAAGGAAGTTGATGTTCATAAGACGATATTTATGACTCGTTATGGGCACTATAAGTTCCTAGTTATGCCCTTTGGTTTGACGAATGTTACTGCTGCATTCATGGATTTGATAAACCAAGTGTTTTAGTCGTATTTGGATTAGTTCATCGTGGTCTTCATCGATGATTTTCTGGTTTACTCTAAGATTAAGGATGAGCATGATGAGTGTCTTAGGGTAGTACTTCAGATACTCCGAGAGAAATAACTCTACGCTAAGTTGAACAAGTGTGAGTTCTGGTTGCGTGAGGTAACTTTTCTGTGGCACGTAGTTTCTGTTGAGGGGATTCAAGTTGATCCTATAAAGATTGAGGTGGTGCTTGATTAGAAATAGCCTAAGAACGTATCTGAGATTCGTAGTTTTTTGGGTCTTGTAGGATACTATCGGCGGTTTGTCGAGGGGTTCTCTTTAATTGTAGCTCCTTTGACTAAGCTTATGCGCAAGGGTGTTACTTTTGTCTAGATTGATGCGCAACAGTTGAGCTTCGAAAAGCTCAAGTCTGTTCTGATTCAGGCTCCTATTCTAATTCAGGGTCCTATTCTGATACAATCTAGAGTTTATGGTGTAGAGTGATGCGTCGCACGTCAGTTTGGGATGTGTACTGATGCAAGATGGTAAGGTTGTGGCTTATGCATCCCGTCAGCTTAAGTCACACGAGGGGAATTATTTGACATATGATCTCGAGTTAGTTGCTGTCATTTTTATGTTAAAAATCTGGAGGCATTATCTATATGGTGAGAGGTGTATCATCTACACCGATCACAAGAGCCTCAAGTACCTCCTTACTTATAAGAAGTTGAATCTTAGACAGCGTCGGTGGATTGAGCTGCTCAAAGATTACGACTGTATGATAAAGTATCATTTTGGTAAGGCCAATGTGGTGGGCGATGCTCTCAGTCGAAGAGCGATGACTGATTTGAGAGCGATGTTCGCTCGTCTTAATTTGTTCGAGGATGGAGGTTTATTAACCGAGTTGTACGTTAAGCCGACTTGAATTTATCAGATTTGGGATAAATAATTAGGAGATGAGTCTTTCGTTTAGCGATTTCGTCAGGTTGAGAGTAGAAGTACTTCAAATTTTAGGCTGAATACAGATGGGGTTTCGTGTTTTCAAGGTTAGGTTTGTGTACCGAATGATTCTGATTTGAGATAGTCGATTCTGAGGGAGGCGCATAGTAGCCCTTATGCTATGTATCCCAGAGGTAATAAGATGTATAGGGATCTCCGTGAACTGCACTGGTGGCCGAGTTTGAAGCATGAGGTTACAGTTTTTGTTGCTCATTGTCTCACGTGCCAGCAAGTTAAAGCTGAGCACCAGTTGCCTTCAGGTTTGTTACAACCTGTTAAGATTCCTTTATGGAAATGGGAACGAGTGACAATAGACTTTGTTAGTGGGTTGCCCTTGACACCCATTAAGAAGGATTATGTTTGGGTCATCGTGGATCGATTAACCAAGTCTGCTTATTTTATTTCGGTTCAGACGAACTACTCTCTATAGAAGTTAGCGAAGCTCTATATTTCTGAGATTTTAAAACTGCATGGGGTTTCTGTTTTGATAATTTCTTATAGAAATCCTCGCTTCACTTCTCGATTTTGGAAGAAATTACATGAGGCTCTGGGTTTGATATTGGACTTCAGTACTGCGTTCCATCCTCAGACCGATGGTCAATCTGAGAGGGTGATTCAGATACTGAAGGATATGCTTCAAAGTTGTGTGATTGACTTTCGAGGTAGTTGAGAGGATTTTCTATCGCTAGTTGAGTTCGCCTACAATAATAGTTTCCAGTCTAGCATCCAGATGGAACCTTACGAGGCTTTGTATGGTCGTAAGTGTTGTACTTCGTTGTGTTGGACTGAGTTGGGTGAGCGACGAATTTTGGGTCCTAAGTTGGTTTCTGAGACCAAAGATAAGGTTAGACTGATTCGGGATCGTCTGAAGGTGGCTTTTGATAGACAGAAATCTTATGCAGATATGAAGATGAGAGATATTGAATACTCTGTGGGTGACTTTATTTTTCTTAAGGTTTCTCCGTAGAAGAAAGTTCTGAGATTCAGTCGTAAAAGCAAGTTGAGCCTTAGGTTTATTGGGCCGTATCGGATTCTGAAGCGTGTGGGACTAGTCACTTATCAATTAGAGTTATCTCCAGAGTTAGATCGTATCCACAATGCGTTTCACATCTTGATGTTGAGGCAGTATCGGTCTGACCCATCTCACGTTGTCTATGTTGAGGAGATCGAGGTTAGACCAGATTTAACTTTTGAGGAGGAGCCGGTTCAGATTTTGGATCTAGATATTAAAGTTTTTGAGGAAAAAATTCATTCCGTTAGTAAAGGTTCTGTGGCGGAATCATTCCATTGAGGAAGCCACGTGGGAACCTAAAGACTCGATGCGTCTGCAATATCGTCATCTGTTCTGATCAGGTAAGTTTTGAGGTCGAAATTTCTTTTAAGGGGTAGAGTTGTAATGCCTTGAATAATTTATTTCTGTTTCTGTAAATATTTATCAAAAATATGTATCTACTTCAGTGGTTAAGTGTGCTCAGTGTGTGTATGAGGTCTTGGATTCAAGACCCACATTTGATAATTTTGTTATTTTTTAAATCCAAGCCTTAGCCTTGTTGAGTGGGCTTATATAAAATTGTCTGTTAATCCTTATCAGAATGAGCCTACTAGTTCGAGTGGTAAGGAGTTAGTGTATTAGGGGTCTTGTGTTCGAACCCTTGCGTTGGCGAGGGTGTTAATTTTTACTTCTGGTGTCTGTTAAAGGTTGGAAGTAACCGGGATTCTGATATGGTTGTGAGTTAGTGGGTTAGTGGAAGAAAAATAAGGGATATGTTAGATATCTTTTTATTTTTCTTTTTCAAATTTTAATTAGTTTTTTTCTCATCTTCTTCCAAAATTTGACGTCGATTTCTATTTCTCCACTTTTCTGTCAATTTTTCTTTTATTGTTCTTTCTATCTTCGTCTCCCTGTTAATTTTTGTGCTTTCGGTTCATTGTTTACGTGCGTTGTGGTAAGTGGTGGTAAGATTTTGCTAGAGTTAAAAAGGGGTTTTCTTTTAATGTCGTTCTAAAGATGTTGTTCTTTTTCGTTAGTTTAATTTCTAAGTTTTGGCAGCAACGAATTGTGCAGAATGGGGCTTTCCTCTTGCGAAATTGTAGCCGAAATCGTTCGGGGGTTGGGGCAAGTGATGAATGTTTGAATTAAACTATTGTCAATTTCATAATTTTGGATTAATCGTTAATTAAGACTGATTTTGTGAGTTTGGTTTGTCGATTCTAGGTTTTGATGGTCTCGAGTGTGTTCTCGCATCAAAATCGAAACAAGTGTGTTCCCAAATGCAAAAAATTGAGTTTCGACAAAAGCTGAAAAACCATACTGTCGACGCCACAAGGCCTGTGTCTGGCCGTGTGGTTGGCCGTGTGCGAGACACGGCCGTGCGCAAGACAAGAGCATGGCCGTGCATAAGACACGACCGTTTGTTGGTGTGAGTGTGGCCATAAGCCCATGATTCTAAAATTTTCCCTAAGGTCACACGGGTCGTTCCGATCAACTGTGGCCCTACCTTGATGTCGGTAAGGGCTAACCAAACCTTGGATTATGTAATCTGTTATTCTGATAGTATGCTCTAAGTAGGACACTGTTATGCATGTCTGATTATTCTGCTATATATATTTGATATCTGTATACGAGCATGATATTCTGTATCTGTAATCTGTAAATATGTTTGGGGTGGGAATTGTATATGTGGAGGAAGTGTTATGTATGGCGACCTTCGCCTATATTCTGACGGCTTAGCTGCATATTATCTGGTATATGTCATAATGACACAATATGGTTTGTAAGGATGGGATAGTGTTTTTAACCCCACATGGTGTGATGGGATGGTCGGAGATGGTGTGTAGAAGATGGGGGTAGGATTCTGTATTTCTGTACTGCTTATCTGATTCTTTTATTTATATCCGAAATGGACATGAGTCCAAATCTGTTTCTGACTGTATATGAGACTTTTGTTTGTATTGCATGCCTATTTCTATTGGGTTACACATTGAGTTTACGAAAACTCACTTCTGTTTGTCTGTTCTGTTCAGGTAATCTATGGATTTAGGCGGATTAGTGTGATGGAGCCTCATGGTGACCACGAGTTCATAACTATTTAAGATCATGATTTTTATTTACTTAATTAAGGATTATTTCCTGGAAGTTTTTGTAAATTATGGGCTCTCTGGACTGTTTGATTTTATTTTGGGATTTGGATTTTTGTTTTAACATTTTATTTGCGACGGATATCTAAAAACATGGTTTTTTTTTTACAAAAACAAAGGTTTCAAAAATTACGAATGGGATTTTAAGAAAATAACGTTTTCTATAACTTCCGCTGTAAATTACGTTTTGGCAAATTAATTAATTAAATAACGCTTTCGACAATAGATATAAATGAATATGAGTTATAAAGCTGGAATGACTTATCGTAACGACTCTGTTTTCAAAACCCTTTTTTGTGACTTGTGACATCTTCGAATTCGGTCATAATGTTTAGGTCGAGTTTAGGGTGTTACAACCCAAGAGAACAAAAATTTGACGTGAAAAGGGAGTAATGGGAAAAGTGGGAAGATTTTTTTGGGAAAATTAAAACTACTCATATCCCACTAAATCCCACTAACTAACCCCCTATCATATTCCCTCAGAGTTCAGAATAAAAATAATTCCACTTTGCACACATAAGGATTTGAACACAAGACCAAAGAGTAAACACTTTACCATTGAACAAGCAGGCTCATTCTTGTTAGTAATTGAGTGAAAATAACATATATGTCGGGTCCTCAAAGTCAAAGGTTTAAAAAAATTTAACAAAAATGTAAAGAAAGAGATTTGAACACAGGACCTCTCACATCCATGCACAACTTTTATCCACTAAACTAAATTAACTCACTTGACATAATTTTTACAACCTTAATTCAAAATAGAACGTGACCACTCTTGGATTCACTAACCCAATTTCTTCTAACCCTAATTTTGGGATGTGAAAACTTCGATGTCATTCATACAATCACATTAGGCATGTCGTCATAATTAGTTAAGAAAAACTCCCACGACTCCATGTTTTCTTTATCTACAATGGCAAAGGCGATCAATAGAGCATTTCAGTTCCCATATTGTGCCACGACTATAATCAATATCTACTTATATTTTTTGTAAAGCTAAGTATCGTCAACCTAAACTATGGGCTTACAATAAGGGAAAGCTCTAGCACAAGGTTTGAATGTCTAGAATATTTTATGCAAATTTGATACCATGGAACTATTTCACCAATTTGGTTGTACACATTGACAGCGCACATCCTAACCACAGTTTCAAAGATATATTGATGCATTGTTGCCATCCAATATTGGAGCTTGTATGATTCATCCAATAATCATACAACTCTTTCATTTCAATTTGTTTAGCACAACATGCTTTTCACATGAAACCTTGCACTGATAATGGGTTTACATGGATGCCATCAACACAATAATTGGAATAGTGGGTTTTGCCTCAACTAAAGGCTTGATACATTAATTGATCAGTTTTGTATTTAATTCTTTAATCATGAGTCAACCATGCCATAGTACAAGTATATGGGGTTTCATATTTTCGAATCTTTCACATTTGTTAGTTCTTCATAAAAGATGTTATTACCCTCCACTTAGAACCTTTAGAAGTAATCCAATACCATCCTACATATAATGTTGGGTTTGATATCGTGACTCTATAGTCAACAAACACCTTTAAGTTTTACCATTTTATCATAGCAACACAACTTTTCTTATCATCGTACTCCAACCCAACTCTGAGCCCTTCAAATTTCTCATCAGCTAACACTTGATGGTTTGGAAAAATCTTTGGGTACTCAGAGAACTCAGGTGCATGGTTAGCATTAGGGTCAACATTCATTAAATGGTGATTGTGATAGAATCTAATCACTATGCCACCACCACGTTCATAGGGTTGGGTGAAGTCAGCATATTCACGAACTAGATTTTCATCTATGTTGTCATCAATAACTTCATCGGAATCATTGTTGCTGAACTCATCCACATGAGCATTTGGGACCTCCTCCTCCGGCCTTTCCCCTTGTACATCTAGCAACCCAAAGTTATGCTGAAAACTAACAACTAATGGTTATATATCAGTAACCATAATTTGTGTTGGGTAAGTGAATATGTTTTCAGCATATGATGATGTGGCTCCATAATCACTGTAATATTCTAATCCTATATTCAAGTTGAATTCATGCTGAAATGCAGATGATCGTCTACCCATGTAGGATGTAGCTTCATCAATATTTGGGTTAAAATATAGATCCTATTGATTTATAGGAGTAGCATCAATTATCAGAGTTATTGATGACAACGGTTGAGCTTATGCCTTAAAAGTAGGATTACTGTCACATAACTTCGCATACATCTCTGCAGCATGAAGGTCCCTGAAGTTGGCATATGCATATACCATTATCTCAACATCCTCATCATGAAAAGGTTCTAATACTTTATACGTCTGAGGATTAGAGGCCATAGGAAATCTATAATATAGTTTCGAATTAGCTCTTCCACAATGGACGAGCTATTTTCTATCAAATCTTTGTTTAAATTTCATCAAGTGTCACTGAATTTGTAAATCTTACGCCTACGTGATGGTGGATTCAAAAATTGCACCAACATCAGAATCCATAATTTACCCACCATAGTAGACAAATGCTGCAAGCTAGTTGTTCATCTTTAATATAATTGTAATTTAAATTAATATAGTTGTTAGGAAGCCCTAATACTCTTTATATTTTAAGTTTGGTTGAATTAACAAACAGGTTGACTTTTTTTAATACAATATAATTAAAAAATGAAACATGATATTAAAACTTCCAAACAATTCCCTTATCATATTATAAAAGCGCCAACTTCATACAATAACAGAGGCAAATATTTCGATATAATATGATACATTTCAAACATAAACCCATAACCTTATGCACATCCATCCTTCTTTGGTTTAATATTCTTACAAAGCTTAGGAATGGAGTCAATAAAATCATCCAGAAACCCACCTATATTTAAATTTCTCATCCATGGAAAATAATGATTGATTTGGATTTCTCCTACAGATATGGGTACCCGTAATCAGTTAGGAAGTTCTCTTTGTACCATCTTTTGCGATGCCCTTCACAAATTCTTTGATTAAGATCTCATACCATTTTCTTCTATTTTTTTCGTTGGTAGATATCATCAACCAACATCTATCCAACCTAAATTTATGTTTTATGTATATAAATGTTTCTCTTAAAAAACAGTATTTCTGAACTTCCCACCTAAGACCAGGATAACATGACCAAATTAACTTCTGCATAATGAGGTTCGCAACAATAATGTGAGCAACAATGTAGTTATTGTTCGGGTCTATTCTATAATTTCTTAATTTCTCTACCAAAATGTTAACATCTCTTGTGTTCTTTAGTTTTTATCTTTTTTGAAGTTGAAATGATCTTGACCATTTTTCTCTACACAAGCCATTTATAAATCTTTGTATTTATTACAATATAAACTCTAAACCATACCATTTCAAACTAATAATATTTCATAAATTCTAAACCTTCTTGTGTCATGTGATAAACAAATTCACATAATGTCATTTCATTCCATTCGTAAACCGTAAAACCATAATATAATTACTTTATAAAGCTTTCTTACCTTTTTCCCTTGGAGCTTGACTCTTCTACCTTCGATCTAGAGAAAAAATTACTTCAACCAATTAAATCTTTAATAAAATACTAATTATGTATAACATTTAAAATTTTCATATTATTTAGGTATGTTAATTTTTTCATATATTATTATGAAAAAAGTCAAAATAAGATTTACAATTTTCTATTTTTAAGTGTTAATACTTTCCTTTTGCTGGAAAAAATATAAAACATTTACAATCAAAATATCATTTACAATTTCTTATACTTTCTACTTAAATAATTTCCTTTTAAAAAACTAAAAACATTTACAATTTAAATCTATGTATGTTTAAAAATTAATTATTACTAAATAATTAATTGCTTAGCACCTTGGAATATTAACACTCCTTTTCTAAGCAGAATTATCTTTTGACAAGCCCACTGTTTTTTCTTCTCAACTCACAATTTTGTTTTTTTTTCCCTCAACTCACAAATTTTTTTTTCACTTTGAAGCACATTCTTTTCAAAAATTTAGGGTTTTTAAACACCCCTGCCTATGGTAGGTCTAGGATTCTTAGCCTATAGTCATGTTGGACGTTAAGGGAGCAGAGAGTCTTTATAGCCTCGAAAGCCCAAATCGGCATGTTAGTCTTTCTAGGCAGGAGGGAATCTCTACTATACCTGCATTGACATGACAACCCATGAGAATCCCAAATCGGTATGGCGACTGTTGCTTTGGGATTTCGAGGTGTCGTGTTCATTTCCAACACACCAAATGCATCAGTTTCAACCCAAATTGATAACTGCCATACTGATTTAGGGTTTTCATGCATCTCTCATATTATTTTGATAAAAAAAACCCATCTTATTCCAGTAATTAATCTTTTTCTTTGTATTGTTAAAAAAAAAACTCGTTTTTGGCAAGTAATAGGTTTAATTAAATAATTTTAGCAATCATGGCAAAAGTAAATTTCTGTTCCTTTTATAATGTTAACTTTGAAAATTGAAGGGGAAAAAATTCTTATGAAGAATCAATTAATCAAACTTCCGTACAAAAATGAGGTGAGTATAATAATTATAATTCCAAAGAAGAATATAGAAGCATACATTTCTTCCCGCTCAAAAGCAAAATGCCCCTTACAAAGTTTCCCATTGAGAAAGTGTCCTTTGCTTTATTTATCTCTTTTTGACAAGCAAAAAGAAATTTTAGACTCTTTTTTTATTCAACCCAAGCTAAAAATAGGCTTTCCTAACCCTAATATTCTCAGGTTTACAATTTAGGATTTAAATTATTTTATATTAAATAATATCATAAATACATAAAGGGAGGAATCCCGTTACACGGTGTAAAATTAAAATAGTTTTACATCTTTTTGTGTATTGTTGTACTATTAATATTTTAACAACCCAACATTCATATTTTATATTCCATTCATATAGATCATTCATGTCAAATTTAAAATTTTTAACTATTTATTTTATAAAAATTTTAAATTGTTAAATAAATATTAATATATACAATATTTTAGATCGACATGATAGATATATTGGATCGGTTCAAATATTTAGATGCATGATAAGTATAATTGTATCGATAAATTTAACGGTTGGATCATTAAAATATTAATCATATAAAAATATATCGGTGTGAATGGATCCTTCCTCATACATAAATAGTTAATATATACTACTACTTGAGCTTTACTTCAATTGATAATGTTGTTATTACAACAATTAGAGCATAAATTCAAGTGCATTTAATCGCATCTTTCCCTTCAATGAATTATTATGTGCTTGCTTGCCCATGGTCAAAGAAGCTATGTTTCTTGGGCTTTTTTTTTTTTTGCAAAAGAGTTAATTCATATTTGACTCTTTTTATTTTTAAAATGTATAATGCAGTGTTTATATTATTATTTTACAAAATAAATCCCAAAATTATATGTCTAACACTTATTCAATTTGTAATGTATAAACTTTGATTTGAACAATTGTGTAAAAGTATTTTTAATTTTTATTCAATTATTCATATAAAATTTTGATTTTAATCTTATAAAACAAATAGCTCTACTAATTTTTCATTTTAGGTAACTATAATTATTTTTATATGCAAAAGTAAATGTAAAATAACATCACATTAATAATAGTGATGGTGATTTATAATAATTAAATCAAAATTAAAATATAATATAGTTGATAATTACATGAAATTAGAATTAAATGTCACATTGCACAATAAAATAAAATTTACAATATATGACTCTTATTTTATATGTAAATTTAGTATTTGGAAAGCGGAAATTTTATATATTGATGTATTTAACGAAAATTTGGTTTTAAAAAATCTCTTAATTAATCAATTGAATTTTAGTTTGATTGGTATGAGTATTATTGTCAATGCAGGAGCATATGAGTTTGAGTGCGTTGAAATGCATTATTGTTCTATTTATGGGTTGGGGAGGGGTTATAAACAATTTTAGATATTGTATCAGAAAAATAGATATAATCAGAATCTATAATAAAATTGTTAAAAAAAATTGTAAGTACAAAATTTATAATATCTTACCAAAATGTTGCAAAAACCAAAAAAAAAGAAAGAAAGAAGCAGGTCATGTGTGCAGTGTGGGGGGATAGGGCACATGTCATGACAATGGAGGTCTGAAATTCACATGCAAATTAAATGCTAAAAAATGTATGGTCTTATTCACTGCTTTGCCTAAAACATTAGCTTTGCTTAAAGTGATTTGTTTGGTAGTGACACTTAATTAAACCAACTTGATTAGGCCAACCCCTTTGAACCTTGGAATCTTTGATAGCCACCCCAACCCCAACCCTTACCTATTTGCTTTTTGTTTTTTACTTGTCCTTTTTTCTGATTAAAAAAAATTATATATGGATCCAGATTAAATGAAACTGTTTTTTCCTTACTATTCGAGTCATTCGATCTTAGGGTTTTGACATTTATTACATAATTATTATTTCCTTTTCATCCAAAGTTTGGGTGGGTGTGCTTTCATTTCATTTCTTCTCCTTTTTAGGATAGCTCTAGTTCATTTTTTCAATTTGTAGTTTTTTACTGTTTTCTTTCCTTCTTTTCAAAGTTTTTTTTTATAATATATTTTATTTTGGCTATTGAAAGGCTACAAGTAAATTTTCTTAATATAAAGGTTGAATATCCAACCTTTTCAGTTTTTTTCTAATTATTTCTTAAACCTCTTGTTATATAAAATTAATTAGAAATTCTATCACACGCATAACGTAGGAAAATTATAAATTTAAAACATAAATATGTGTTTAAAAATAACAAATAATAAATAATGAAACTTATGGTTTGAAGATTAGATTAAATTGTTTATCATGGTGTTGTCATCTATCTTGAGTTAACTTGCTAACTTAGTCCAATCCATTATTAATACTAAAATTTTATCACACGCATATGCGAGTGGAAACCACATATTTAAAACACAGAGGCTTATTTAAAAGTAACATATAATAAACAATAAAGCATATGATTTAAAACTAATTATACAACTAATGTAGATAATAAGTTGTGTATATTAAAACAAAATTATATAAAACAATATTAAAATAAAGCTTTGGTTGAGTGGTAAAATTAAGATTTTAGTAATCTAATTAGTATGGGTTCAAATTCCACACCATATGTTTATTTTAATTGGTTTTTGGTTAAGACTAAATACACTCGAATAATATAACTTCTTTTAATTACAAAAGATATTCTCATAATTTTCTGTCCGAGTTGGTGAATCGGTTGAGGGTGGCACTAGCTCAATCAGGTCTTAATAAATAGTGTATATATAACTGATAGATGTAATAAGGTGTACTTAATAAAATTAAAATGTACAAAAATATGAAAATAAATCTTTAGTTGAGTGGTAAATTAAAGCTTTATTGAAGTAATTGATGATGTGGGTTCATAGTCCATCATATGCATATTTTTATTAATTTTTTAAAGTGAAAAGACTAAAACACTCTTGAATAATATTACTTAATTTTATTACTGAAAGACATTCTCATAATTTTTTAATGGAGTTGGTGCCTGGTTGACTCGTGACACCAACTCAATCAAGTTTAAATAATAGAATAGATACAATTGATTAAGGTAATAAGTGTGCATAATAAAATTAAAATGTATAAAATATCAAAATAAAACTTTAGTTGAAACTTGAGTGGTAAATGAAGGTTTTACTAAAGCAATTGATGATGTGAGTTTGAATCCCACCATATGTATATTTTTATTGATTTTTATAAGTGAAAAGACTAAAATACTCCCAATGCTAGTACTTATTTTTATTATGGAAGGGCATTTTATAATTTTCTAATCAAATTAATACCCAATTAATTTGTAACATCAACTCTATTAAGAGTTTAAATAATAATATAGATAAATATGATACAAAAACATTCACTAATTAAATATCTTAATCCTTTTACATGCAATATTAGTTTACAAAAATTTAATTTATGTTAATTAATACATGCACGTATTGGGTGCAAAGTGAGTGATAAGGTAGAAAAGAATTGAGTTTAAATTCTAGAAATGATATTATAAAAGGGAGAACCATAATTCTAAAAAGTTAGTCTTTCATAGATAATAAAACCGACATGAACATATCTTAATCATACTAAAAATAATTAACCTCTATTTGTCAACTAACCAGCAAATGATATTAAATATCGAGTTCAAATTTATACAATTCTTTCTATCGAACCCTTGATTAATATATACACATTTTTTTATAAAAATAATAAGCAATATAGGAGGATGTGAGTTCGAGTGTGCTAAAGCGTATTATCCTCCTATTTATGAGTTGGGGAGGAGCTGTGAGTAATTTTAGATATTGTATAAAAAAAATAGATACGATCAAAACTTATAATAAAATTGTTAAAGAAAAAAGCAATAATAATACGATTTGTTTCTTGTGTTAATGCTAATTTAATTAATAAAAATCCGTGGATTGCCGTACGGAATTTGGTCAAAGCTAAAGCCAAAGCACCCCCTAATTTTACTTCTTTTTATTATTATTTAAACATAATTATCTAAAAGGAATATTCCGGATATATAATTAAAATGACAAATTTTAGTAATACCCTTCATCTTCTTCACTAATCCAATCTCACGACTTGAATATTATAATAAACAACCTTCACCCAAAATTAATCGGTGGGATTAATTTATTAAAAATTAGATGGAAGACCAAGACTTTGTTTTAATTGAAACAAAATTGAACTTTGTTTTATTGTAGGGAACATTTAGTAATAAAGCAACATTTTCATCACCGGATATTAAATACATAAGTTATTTGTGCAGGTTTAACGGTTTATTTAAAAAGTGAGAAGATCTGGGTAAAAAAAATATAAGCTTGAAAAGTTGATTTGGATAGAAAAAAATAAGAACCGTTCTCTAAACGAGCTAGACATCGGGTAAGATTTTTTGGCCCGACTCGAATTTGCTTAATTTTTTTCCTTGTTGCTCTTTTGTTTTCCTTTTTATTGTTGATATTTGGATATTATACAACTCTTGTTTTATTATTATTTTGGTCATTATTTTAGAGACATTTGCTTGTTAATTTGTAACTATTTTTCAATCTATCGGGAAAATTTTATTTTAATATTTTTAATATATTTGATGTATTATATTTTTTATATTTGTTTTATATAAAAAATATGAACGAGCCAGCTCGAATTTAATATTTCTTATTTAAGTGGAATATAGGTAAAATTTTAAACTCATTTTTTATCAGTTAATAATTCATACAACCTTAAAAGCATAAAAGAAAGCCTAAACAAAACAACATAATCACGTATGAGAATATGACAAATTTCAAGCTTTATTTCTTTCTTTTATCATCTGGTTCAGGGTCGTTCCCAATGAAGCTGCGTTTCTTGGTTGTGGTCATGTAAGGTCTAATAATCCATTCAATCAGAGCTTCACTCTGCTCCATTGTTCCTAATTTTACCTGCAACATAAGCTAGGGAGTTGCATTTAAACTGCAATACCAAGCACCCAATGCTTTGAGGAACCTAAGAAAATAATTGAAATGGCATGAAACTCGGACCAATCTCCTTTAACTCAACTGATTTAGGACCTCCAGGCTTCTCATAGATATGACCTGCATGTTTTCATGATTTCAATGAGTGAGAGTGAACATTTCATAACATACAAGCATGATGCAGAATAATCTATGTTGTCATTAGTGGATGGCCACTGTGAAAGACCATTTATATAACATTAAACCTATAACTGGCAAGTTGACTCGCTTCGAGGTTTTGAGGAGCGATTGACTGATGCTTCTAAAATATGCATGATGAAGTTCAGTGGTTCCTTACTATCCACATATTGATATCAGTATCCCCCTTTTAATGCTAAAGAATACAACAAAATCTACAGAAGAGAAGCAACCTGAATGAAATATAGTCAGACAGGTTAGCAACACTCACAATACGTTTTGTGAAAATAAATTGAAAAAGAATATCAGCAACAAAAAGGATTAGTGTTGGTGGAAAAGGAAAAAAATTATTATTAAACACTGAAATCAGAAGCTAAAAGAGAATATTTGCTTTGCTCCCTCGAACAACGTTTCTAATTTAAGTAACCAAGAGTGATCAAGACATCATGTTCAGCAGCATTCTAGAAAAGTAAAAGATCCAACTGCATTTTGACAAACACATGATGCCAACAGACACTTCTTCTATTGGCTCAGGGCCCAGAGCTATATATGCGTCTTTATACTTTATGTATCGATGCACAGAAACATGAGACAGACACATGGAAACACCTTTGAAGGATATTTCAGCACAGAACAGGCTTTGTTACATAACCAAAAGGTATATTTTTGGTTACATGGAAACACCTTTGAAGGATACTTGCCACATTGAGAAATCCAAAGTATGCCGTGGGACCAAAAGGTAGATGACTTATGATGAAACCATCTGGTATACCCCGATGTTCATGAACCAAAATAACATCTGTAAACCCATGCGCACGGCAACTTTCAATAATTTCAGATATAACCTGCAAATAAGAAAAAAAAAAAAAAGAAGAAGAAGGGCATAGATAATCACTTTCTAATTTTCACTTTATAATCCTCAAGATCAGAAACGAAGACTTGCCAACAGTTCATCACAAGCATCACAACAATAAGAACACTAACAGGAATCCAATGAAGAAAGCATGGATTGATAAACAATGCAATGATGAACTGACCTGGCCATGGATTGTCTGCATTTTAGTTTAATCTTCATTAGTAGCCATATTTGCAAAGTCTATCTTCTTCTTCTTTTTCTAGAAATGCTTAATTGCGGCAGATGATGCAATTGATGATGAAATGAATGGGGAGATTTCAAGTGAGGAAGACCCTTCAACCGTGAAAAGATTTCAGATATATAAATTTCATACTAGTTTTGTTTAAAATGTAAAAAGACAAAAGTAAATAATTTATTTCAAATATTTAAGGGTAGTTTAGTAATTTTTTATTAAGTTTGTGTTTGGGTGATTTGTGATACCAACTTAATAAGAGATTTAAATAAGGTATAATGACTTTTTTGGTCTTCCAATTTTACAAAAAAAAAAAGTCATTTTGGATCATACATTTAATTTGTCGTTTCTTTTAGTCTTTGAACTTGTATTGTTTGTCAAACCACCCTAAAATAGATAAAAAAAGTTAATGTATTGTCACGTGGTCATTTTTTGTTACATGACTATCAAGTGAGTGTTTTTATTTCAAATTTTAATTAATGAATTTAATAGAATAATTTTAACGGTATTAACAATTAAATCTAAATTTTAAATCCAAAAATAGAGTGAAAAATCTTTAAAATAAAAATAAAAATTAAATTTCAAATATACGAAGCAGCATATTTTAACTTAAATATAATGCAAAATCATTTACTAATTAAATATTTAATCCTTTTAGCGGCAGAGCCAGGTTTTAGGTTCTAATTTCATTGACCCAAAAAAATTAAAAATAAATATTACATATATTTTTAAATTTTATGTAATTAATATATTAGTTAACAAAAATTTGAAAATCACCCACAAAAATTTGTCACACGAAAATTTGAAAAGGATCCACCAAAATTTTTGAAAAAATATTTTATAAAATAAATTATTTCATATAAAATAAATGAAAAATCCAAAATCTCTAATTCTTTTTATTTTGTTCTAACACTAATCACTTTTTTTTTTTCAAATTTCTTTTATTCTCTTACCCTCTAGAATTTTTACAAGATAGATGCTCAAGCATTCAAATACTTTCATGTTGGTCTCCTAATTTAGTAATAACTCTTTTTTCTTTTTCATGTTTTATTGATTAATCTCTAGAAAATTAGAATTGTGGCCTTGTACTCAAATTATCCATATATAAGAATGATATAACTATAATATATTAATCAACTAGCTACTAATGTAGTGAAAAATGACTTGTTTTTCTTAAATTTTATTCGCATCAAATCCTCGATTCAAATTTAGATATTTTTTTGATATTTGATAAATATAAAATAATAGATAATTATTTAATACACGGAAGTGAAGTTTTTAATTCTACAAGTAAAATAAAAAAATAATTAATATTCATAATTAATATTTTAAAAATAAAAAATATAAATGAAATATATAATTTCTTTATCAAATAATAATACTATATATAAAATATCTATTTATAGAAATAATAAGCAAAAAGAATACCACAACCTTTAGCAACCTTACGTGATTATATGACAGCTTTGTTTCTCGCGTTAATGAAAGAGTAATTGCATGAGGGATAACCATGACGAAACCTACCCACATATACTTTTCATAAATTTTAAATTCAATTTTATATTTTCATTTTTAAGAATTTTTTTTTATTTTTTAAATTTTAATTTTTAAGTTCGACTATTAATACTATTAAAATTATTTTGTTAAATTTCGATTTATTATAACATCATATTTTCAAATTACATAGCTATCAAATAATTTTTTTAATTTCAAAATATCTCACCACCAAAATTAATAATATTAACCTTTCAACTTAAATTTTAAAAATATAAAAATTTAGAAGATACTTTAACCAAATAAAGATGATAGTTTGACGGCTTATCTTTTGATTACGTGGATTTCCGTACGAAATTTGTTCAATATTGTACAAAAGCAACCTTCCAATCAAGCACTTAGGATTTCTTTTATTTATTATTTAAATATATCATTGTTACTTATCAAAAGGAATATTCCGAGTTCATTTAAAAGATCCTTTTTATATAAAATATTGTTCTACCATATAACATATGATCTCTAATAATATTAGAACTTGTAAGAATTTTTACACATCAGCCTAACACTATTGCAAAGGGGTTATAGGCAGGGGTGAAGCTAAAAATTTTTTGAGGGATTGAAATAAAATTGTTTATTTTTATGATAGTAAAAGTACAATTTTACTATTTTAATAACTTATATCTTTATAAATTTTAAAAGATTAAATTAAAATTTCTCATTATTAAGGGGCTAAAGTGTATTTTTTTTTACCATATACTAATTTAAATTTTTTAAAATTATAAAAAGATTAAAAATAAAAATTTTCATTTTAGGGGAGGGTCGAGCCGCTGCCTGCCCCTTGGCTCCACCCCTGATTATAAGGAGGGCCTATGTAATAATTTATTGCATTTGTTTTGGATTTAATATTTGGATAATTCATATCCCTAATTGTTATTAAAAAAGTAAATTACATTTAATGTCATTAAAATGTTTGTAAATTTATGTGTTGGTTACTTAATTTAAAAAAAATTATAAAATAATTTTTAAACTATTTGAAAGTTTTTATTTAAATAATTAGGTTGTTAATTTTCTCTTTTGCACTACATATACCAATCGAAAACTTCTCCTTTCTTTTACAGTTTATTTTTTCATGAAATAGTTTTAAACTTCACAAATTTTGTAAACTAAAATTCAAATAACTTTCTTTTACTTTATGTGACACACCGTCAAATTAACTTGTCGATAGGTACTAATTAATAATACTAATTATCGAATCATCGCTTGGAATTTACCAAATTAACTTTAAAAAAAACTTATCAATCCAATGACTTAAATAAAAATTTTAACTAATTTAATTATTATTTTATGATTCTTTAAAATTGAATGATTAAAATATAAACATTCTGATAATTTAATAATATTGAAAGTAAAATTAAGACGGAAGGGCATGCAAATAAAATTAGGGGATATAACTCTGTCAGCCCATTGTTTAATCCGAAACCAAAGCTTCACATCCATCATGTCATCTGTCAACTTATGACATATTATTATTACTATAAAATCAATGGGTCGTACCAGATTAAATTACATTAACTTTAAGTTTGATTTGGTCCCACGATATTAGAAAAATTAACTTGCTTTTTTTGAATATTAAAAAAATTATGAAGATGAAATTAGCATCCTATACTCGCAACTTGATAAAGATGACATACAGATTCTAGAAGAGAGTTGAAAATTTTGGAAGTCCACGTCGCGTATTGCTTCAAGGATTTTCACTTAATATTTTAACGATTTCAAGACGCATTTTACGCTTTCCTTCTTTTTTTTTAGCAAAGACTTAAGTTGATGGGAGCCTACATTAGTAATTGTTCGATGAGTATTTTCTTCAAATAAAAATCGAACATAATTAGGTGAGTTTTTAAAAGTTAATAACCGGTTAAGATTATTAGAAACGACTTTGATCATGTAATCTGTCAGTCATTATGCTCTCACAGAACATGTCAAAATTTAAGTTGTCAATTTTGTTTGCATAAATTATGTATTAAACGAAGTTTAGAAATATTATTATCAGCCATATAACTATTCCCAATTATATCAATCAGCAATGCATTGTCGCTTTAGATCACAACATTGTGAAACTCTTTCTTCCAAGCTTGAGTGAGTCCTTCATATATAGCTCGTGCTTCAATCTGCTTATGGAATCCTTAAATTAATTTATTTTAGTTGTTATATCTTATTTAATGTACTAAACGGTATATCTATACTATTTATTGTTTTATTGAGTTGGCATCACTAATCGGGTCACCCATTAGGGAAATTTTTGGAAATTTCCATTCGTAATTAAAATAAGATTTAAACTTAAACTACTTGCATTAGTAAAACCTTTAATTTATCACTCAGCTAAAATTTTATTTTGATATTTTTATACATTTAAAAATTTTAATTATATTTTATTACCACCATCAATTTTGTGTATATATATATATATATATTAATGTATTTGATTGTATTGGTGTCCCGACTCAAGATTGATGATAACACCAAGATAAACAATTTTAATATAAATTTTTCATTGTGATAGAATTTCTATAGTAGTCATAAATATAAATTTATAATTTATATAAAAGCACAATTTTAAAAAAATTAACTTTGACGAGAATACCCTTTATTTTTTTATTATATTACTAAATGTTTTAATTATCACTTAATTAATGTTAAAATTATATGTCAATTAAAATTTAATTCTAGATCTATAAATAACATTCGTATCTCAAAACAAATATTTAAATCACAATATCTGTAAACTGGACATTGAAAGCAATTAATTAGAATAAAATTTCTGTTTCGAATTTCATTTTTTTCATTGATGTCTTCGAATATTTGCAAAACTTCAACATTTGAGAGAGTTATTTTGTTAATATATATATGTAATCTTGTTAATCTCCTTGAAACATATATTAAGCACCACTTCTCTTCATTCTATAGATTCTGTCGAATCCACATAACCAGGGTAGAGTTTTTCAAATGAAAAGAATGGTTAATCAATAAAATTAGATCAGTAGTATAAAATTGTGAGTATCATTCTGTTAATTATTAAAATGAGCATGATTTTCAACAATTATTTAAAAATGAAATTGAAAAACTTGAGAAATATGACTCGTGAATTTTGAATACTTGAAAAACAGAAACTTTGTCAACTTGTACAAGTAAACATATAGAAATTCAATCATAAGATCAAATAATGTGGGTCGAAATTGGAAATGTTACCCAGAATCAATTAAATTAATAGGTTAACTTACATGAATTTAAAATATTTGTATGTTTCAAAATGCATGAATCACCCTTTCATTCTGCCTTACATTCATACCTTTTTTTTTTTTTTTGTTTCCTATCTTCTAGATCAAAATAAATTTTTTTATATCATCATCCACGCCCTTAGTTTGGGGCCTAATTAAGGTTTTATTTTAAAATTTAATCTTGTCTCATTTGCTTTTTACCCTTTTGTGGCAGATGGGTTAGGCCTGAGGTCAATAATGGCTTATCCTTGTTTACCAACGGCTTGTTTATTGCTACCATCTGCAACTAGCAACGAATGTAGTCAGAAGTGAATTTGGAAGCTTTTCAATTTCTTGATATTTTGGTTTTTGGATGAGGAAAGCTCAAGTGCGCCTGGAATCTATACTTTTCTTTTGATTTTTTTTTTTAAATTCTAAGATTTGTATTTTATTTTCATTTTCATTTGTAAAACGTCGTCGTACTTATTTATATGATTAGTATTTATTTTAAATTCTAACGTAGGTTTACACGCTTTCATAATTATTTATATGATATTTAACCATTGTATTTTATGGTCTATTCATGTAGATCATGCATGCCAAATTTGATGGAAATTTAAAACTTCTAACTATTTATTTTAGGTAAAAAAATTCAACAAGTGAATATATATTAATATATAGAGTATTTTTATCGATATAAATTCAATAGTTAGATCTTTAAAAATTAATTATATAAATAATTACGAAAATGTGTAAAATTATTTTAATTTTACTTTTCACTGAATTTCTCCTTTATTATTTATACTAATTTTTATAAATATATTTAATATTCGAAATAAGTGCTGCATAATCTAATCCTTAATTACTATTTTTGTTTTATAAAATTTAACAAAATCAGATAAGGTGAAGATTTATCTCGTTGCGTTTCATGTGGTTTATATTTTAAACCTTAAACCTTTCAATTTTATATAAAAAATCATTTTAGTTATTTTAATTTTTAATATATATTTTTGTCAAATTATCTTATAGAAAGAAAATTTAACGTTTATTTTTTAATTTTGCTGACATAGCATACACATGAATTACCACGTGGATAGCACACCAGCATTTAAATAATTTTAAACACTAAAAAATTTTACAAAATTATTTTAAAATTAAAGATCATTAAAATTATTTTAAAATTAAAAAATTATTATTAATGTTTTAAGTTTTAAAGATCATTTAAATGCTTACATGTCATCCACGTATCAATCCACTTGTATGCCACGTAAGCAAAGTTAACAATCGTTAACTTTTACATCCATTTTAGGGTGATTTGAGAAAAAACAAGTTAAAGTGTTAAAAAAATCTAAAAATTAAATAGTGGATTAAAATGACTGTTTTTATAAAGTTGGAAGGCTAAAAAAAATCATTTTGCCTATATTTTATAATTACAACAACAATATGATTTATTATATATATCCTAAAAACTAAGCATTTTATTTATGTTTTAGCCCTTAAACTATACTAGTTTTCCCATATCGATACTTAAATTTTTTTTGTCTCATATAGATACTTGTCTCATGGGACTAGAAATTTAGTTTGGCAAACTGCATGACATTAGGCGATTCATTTACTTCAAATCTACCTAAGTCAGCTTTACTCTTAAAAATGAGAATTCAAAAAGAAAATTCTTTAAGGCACCGAAATAAAGCAAAAGCAAATTAAAAGCAAAAAATAAAATAAAATGAAAGAACTGGAAAGTTACAAGAAAACTTAGCACGCCAAGTGTTTAAGCAAATGCTTTCAAAAGTGCTATATTACTTTGAAAAAATACAACCGAGTGATTACAAATGAGAGGAAAGATCTCTATTTATAGTTGAGCTCCCCCAAATCTAATTGTACACTTTAAATTACATCGACGGTCGAGATCAAAGCCTATCTACAAGATGAGAGTCCTAAGTGATTTAAACACTATACAATCTTATCCCTTAGGATTACAAAAATATTCACCATTATAACTCAAGACTTCAATTAGATGAGTTCTTCCATATGTTTTACGAATAGGGCCAATTCAAGTGGGTCAAATAAATCTCATTTAATCAATTGACTTTCATGAAAATTTTTATGTGCTTTCGTCACGAATTTTAATTTGTGGCCCGTGAAAGTTAAAAATTGACTTTATTAACAATTTTGATACATTTTGCGAATGAGATTAATAAAAATTTGAGTGGGAATCCAAATTTATTCGTCCCTTAATTTAAGAAAATAAATTTGTTGATCTTTAACAAGTAAATGTTCCATCAATATTTCTCAAAATTATTTTTTTAAAGTATTACAGCATAGAAATTATAATTACTATAAATGATGGTGCACCAATTTTTTCTTTAAGGAACAAAATTGTATAATAATTATTTATTACAAAATAAGATTTCAAAAGAGAGGCCCAATATTGCACATAGCCCAAATATTGATCCTTGAGGCTTTACAAAATGAAACCAAAATCGGAAAGAAAAATGAGAAAAAAGTATAAAAAAAGTCCTTAATCTCTTTACTTTTCTATCGTTTTACTGTCTCAAATAATTCCTCCGTGTTTGAACCCAAAAAAAGAGCAATTTAATTTTTTAAATAGTTAAAAATAATAAGTAGATAAAGAGTTATTTATCACTTAATGTAGAATTTTTTTAATTTTTTTTATTCTTTTAGCATTATCCTTTAAACATTTTACCTTTAAAATTTTTAAATTTATTATTTATCGAACAATCTAATTACATTCTATACTTAATTCTATGTAATATATCAAACACATTTTTAACACTTAATTTTTCAATTTATCAAACAACATCTAGGGGTGAGCAAAACTTGATGCGATTCGAAAAAATCGATAAAAATTTTGAATTTCGAGTTAATTGAATCGAGTTATTCGAGTCAACTCGAAGTAATTCGAGTTTCGAGTTCTAATCGAGTTAAATTTTACAATTCGAATAAATCGAATAACAGATTGGTGTAAATACCCTTTTGGTCCCTATCAATTTTATTTTTTTAAAATAACATTGTATTAATAATAATTTTAATTAATTCGATTAATTATCCGATTTCGAATCAAATTAACCGATAATCGAAATTTTCAAAAACTTTTAACCGACCCTGACCGAATTAAAATCTAAAAAATGCACACCCCTATCCATCAATTCATCACCTCCCAGACCTGATGTTGTTCCATTTAGTCACCTTACATCTACTTTAACATTGTTCCTAGTTGAAGCCATAACATTCTACCATATGCCACTAATGGAATAGAGTGCTTGACTTACAATAAACCAACTTCCCTTTATAAATCTCTCTCCAACACGAAAGTAAAGAGAAGAAAAAAATCTCAGCTACTTATTATACGATCACCTTACATTAAACCTCCCCATTGGCTCTCTACATCATACACAATGTAACCACCACTATAATTCACCAACATATTTTATATAATTTAATTGTCATAACAAAATAATTCAAGTAATTTATCCTTAATAAACTTTATACAAGAAAAGTCATTTTAGTCCTCCATTTCATTTTTCGCCTCTTTTAGCACTTAAATTTGTGTTGTTTGTCAAATCAGCTCAAAATGGATGTAAAAGTTAACATTTGTTAACTTTGCTGACGTGGCATGTATGTGGAAGCCACGTTAGCAATTAATTAATTTTTTAAATATAAAAATTTTAAAAAATATATTAAAAACTTAAAAATTATTTTAAAAAGTATAAAATATAAACAAAAATATTTTTAATACTTTTAAAATTTTAAAAAAGACGTTAATTTTTCCATCCATTTTAGGGTGATTTGACAAACAATACAAGTTCAAGGGCTAAAAGAGGCAAAAGATTAAATGGAGGGCTAAAATGACTTTTTCTTTTGTAAAGTTGGAGGACAAATAAGCCATTATGTGTAACATCCCGAAAACCTTCTTAGTGAGATAAGGTGTAAGTAAAAGACATGGATACCAAAGGAGGTTGAATCAAGAAGTAAGACATGACATATTAATTTAAGGTAGAGACTAAATTGTAAAAAAAAATACAAGTGTTGTGTCATTAGTGTAAATATTCAAAATTTAAGGGTTAAATATAAATATAAAAAATTAAAGGATAAGGATTAAACATGTAAATATCCCAAAATAGCAAAGGACTAAAGGGTAAAATAAATTGATAATTGGGGACCATATTAAATAAGTGAAAAATAAGAGGAATTAAATTGCAATTTTGCCAAAAGTGAGTAATGACATAAAAGTGAATATTAAGATATTACAAGGGCAAAATGATCATTTCTCAATCAAGATAATTATCATGAATTATCATGATAATAATTGATGAATATAAGGTGTTGAAATATAATTGGTGAAATATTTTATTATTTCTTATTATTTTATTATAATATATTATAATATTTCAATTAATTAAATAAAAGAATATATATGTTTGGAAGCATGAAGAAATATTTTCATAAGAAATATTTTCATACTCTCTCCATGCTCCAACGCCACCACCATTATAAAAGGGGAGAAGTTCTCATTTTCTTACAATTTGGTCCTTTGTTATAAAATCTCACTATTCCACTTTAAATTCTTGACAATTTCCAAAGGCATCTAAGAGAAAAAAAAATGAAGTAGATATCCTAGATGGCTTGTCTATCATCTTAGAAGCAAGAAGTGAGAAATTAGAAGTGATGAACATTGAAAAGAAAAGAATGAAAGTGAGAAAGGAATAAAAGGGAAGCAATGAAAAGAAGTTCTAGTAAAAAGAGATAAATGTTCATTTTAATTTTATTGGTATTTCAAGGTATTATGTTAAAGTATGTAATAGGGTAGTGATGGAAAGTATTTTATAAGTTGTGATTCATAGATAGTGATATAATTTGTGTTATGAGAAGTTATGATAAAACTATATGTTAATGATATGCGAGCTTTAACGACTAAATTGAATAATAATCAAATTATTTTGCTTAACAATTTGATAGTTAACTAGAAAATAAGTATTAAATGTTGGCATGAGTGATATGAATGATAATAAGTAAAATTTTCACTAAAATAGTTTTGGCTAGAAACAATAGTTCAACTTTTTGAAAATTCACAAAAAATTATAGAAGAAGAGTTAAATGATGAACCAAGTATGAAATTAAAGTTTAATGAATTTATTTTTTTTTAGAAGAAACAATGTAAGCATTGGGATTGTATTATATAAGATATATGCACTTTAGTGAGACTGTAACACCCCTAACCCGTACCCGTCACCGGAACAGGGTTACGGAGCATTACCGAAATTTACTAAACAAATAGACAGAAATTTCATTTCATATAGTATTCACATCAAAATCCAAGCAAAACCATACATATTTCCCCTTATATGAGTCATCGAGGCCCAAAATACACTTTAGAAACAAGTCGGGACTAAACCGGCACTCAAAATTTTTTCAGAAAATATTAAAATTTCGCTAAGGTGCAGGGGACACACGCTTGTATGGCTAGGCCGTGTGTCTCACACATTCAAGAGACATGTCTGTGTCTTAGGCCGTGTGGGCATTCGAAATAAGGACACACGGCCGTGCCCCTTCCAATGTCCAAATTAGGGTGCTCTTTGACTTGGGTTACACGGCCAAGCGACACGCCCGTGTGCTAAGCCATGTGAATATTTTGAGCATTCTATTTTGTAATTTTAAATATGCAGGGGACACACGGCCAAACCACATGCCGATGTGCTAGGCTGTGTGTCACACACGACTGAGACACATGCCCGTGTCTCTGCCCGTGTGGACGAAAATAGGCTATTTTCCAACCCACATTTCTCACCCCATTTGTCATCAACCTAACTCAACACTTTTACATATCAACAACCTATATCATAGCATTCAAATCAAGCTAAAATTAGGTTTTATGCATGTATTATCATCACATATACTCTAGTATTCAAACTTATCTAATTGACTGAATTCACTTATATGCCTACTTGTACTGAGTATTAGCATACCTATAAGATTATCATCATTCAACCATACTAAACACTCACATCAAACATGATACTATATGCACATCAAAACATGTCCATCACAAGTCATCCGAATGGCTAGATACAACATAGCATTTATAAGCCAACATTGGCCAAATTAACCTATACATGCCATTATAACCAGAATCAAATCATCCAAAATTACTGATAGAACTGATGGATAGTGTGATATAACTCCGACAAGCTTCCAACCCAATCGAGTTTCTAATAATCTGTAAGGTAAATAAAAATAAACACGTAAGCAATAAATGCTTAGTAAGCTCGTGTAGTCTTTAATCATATCCATTCATTTCAAATATGAAATTTATACATATCAAGAATAATTCAAAATTAATACTGCAATACTCATGAAGCTATATTCATCCACTCACAAGGTGAATAAATCCACAACATCACTTATACATATTATCCCAAGCTTAGTAGGATTTAAATAACTTTAACTCTTCAAAATTTCTTTATTTTCATTTGTATTTCTTTACTTTCCACACTCATTCCATATGCATGACACACAAGTCATAAACATACCATTCAACCATAGTCATAAGCTAGTGCATTTAAACAAAGCCTTTTTTGAATTGATCACATGATAAGTCATGTAACATCCTGAAATAGGGCCTAAACGTTGCGAAACCACGAATACGAGATAGAAAAGTTTATTGTGATTAATTTTTATGATTTACTGATTGATTGGATGCATGTGTTAGAATATCGATAAGAAATTTCAGCGATTGCATGTTTGAATTGCATATTAGAATTTACTTGCAAAAGTGGGTAAATATGAGCTTTAGATGATAAAGGATTTAATAGAAGTGCATAATTGAAGTAGAGGTCCTTAAATGGTAATTAGACCATTAGATTTTCATGGACAAAAATGGACATGCATAGATAAAAATAACTAAAGTTTTAGTGAAGGGCATTTTAGTCATCAGGTAATAAAAAGAATTAAAAGGGAAAAAGATGGCAAAATGTGTTCATCTTCTTCCATAAGGGTCGAAACCTCAAGGGACTCTATAGCTAGGGTTTCTTCACTTTCTCAAGCTCATAGTAAGTGCATCCAAGCCCCGTTTTTAATTTTTTTTTACGTTTTTTGAGTCCTCGTAGCTCGGTTTAGCTTATTCTATCATTAATTCATGTTACGGTTCATATTTGGAAAAATACCCATAGGTGAAATGTGTTTATTTTGATGTTTATGGTAGAATATGAAATTTAAAATTATATTAAACAAATTTTGCTAGGCGATTTTTAGTTAAAACGAGTAAAACGACATAATCGATAAAAATACCTAATGTTCATAAGTAAATGTTAGAGTGGGAATTTGATGTTGCCATAGAAGGGAAAGATGTTCAGCATATCATAAAACATAAGAATAATGGATGAAGTTTAATTTCCTAGCTTTGGGGCAAAAGTGTAAATATGCAAAAGTTTAGGGGCAAAATCATAATTTTTCCAAAGTTCGAGTCAAGGACTGTTTTGATGAATGTGAGTACTAAATAAGCTAAATTTGCTATTATAGATCAAGAGGAATGAAATCCGGAGTTAGACCGGGGAAAGAAAAGGTTGAGGACTAAGTTGCTAGATTTGATCGTATTTTGTATCGAGGTAAGTTTACGGTAAATAAATGCAATATTTCAGTAATTATTATTAATGTTGTTATTTTCCAGCAATTATGTACTTATTTAATGAAATTATTTAATGTTGACTCAAGTATAAGATGATAGAGAATCAATGTTAAAAAGTCCCGTTGAAACATTAGGAATGTATCGGATACAAATGTCATGACATTAGGGGGATGAGACCCTATATAAGACCATGTCTAGGACATGGCATTGGCGTTATTGAGGTTATGAGAGGTCCCAAGTAAGAACATGTCTGGGACATGGCGTGGGCACCGATATGAGAACTCTTATGTAAGACCATATCTGGGATATGAAATTTGCAGTACAGGAAACATCCCATGTAAGACCATGTCTGGGAGATGGCTTTGGCATGTTATTATCAGACAGGAGTCCCGAGTATCCGTAGTATTCCAAGTGGTTCAACGGGCTAGTAAATAAACTATGTTACATGAAAGTTCAGGTAAAAGCATAATAAATAGATTCAGGTGAGTTATAAGGGTTAAGAATATCTCAGTTATCAGTTTAGAAAAAAAAATTTCAGCAAGGGAGGAGTAAGTTATAATCATGAGTTATTTAAGTAAGTATGTAAACAAGTTTGAGAGTAAGTAAAGAAGAAAGTAAAGATCATGATACTTGATGATAATTTATGAGTATAATTATTTATGATAAATGTTGTTATTTATTTGCTTTTAAACTTACTAAACTTTATGCTTTCCCCCTTTATTTTCTTTCTTTTTATAGTATCACCAAGCCAATTCGGGGATCGTAAGGGCATCGGAGATCTTTCACACTATCAGCAGACCATCTCGGTATTTTGTGATTCGAAACGTTTTAAGTTATGGCATGTATAGAGACTTAGTCATTTTGTGTGTGTGTCCTTATGATATGACTAATGAATAGCATGTAAATACTCGATAATGATTAGCTATTGAAATGGCTATTTAAGAACATGTTTTGGTGTTATGTATGCCTAAATGATAGTTAATACAAAGAAATTATAAAAGAGTAAAAATTTGCAATGGAACATTTTTTGGACAGCAACATTGACGTGATTTTGAAAAATCACCAAGGATAGTAGAAATGGAATTAGAGAGTGAATGAGATATAGAATTGAAGCTTATTGAGTCTATTTTCACATGAAAGAAACAGTGTAGGCAAATGAATTTTATTTTTTGTAATATTTTAATTTTAGTGAGACAGGGTTAGAGTGGTTTTTGAAGTCCCCTGTTCTGAATTTAGGAAATCATTAAAAATTGTACAGAAATAATTATGAGTCATAATTTATATTTCTAGATTCCTTAGTGAGTCTATTTTCAATAGAAACAAGTAGAAGCACCATATGAAGCCCGCATAGTGAGATAATTGATTTCTAGTGAATAGAGGTCAGAACCGTCAGATAGTGAAACAGGGGAGAATTTAACGAATTAACTGTACTATTTGGCTAATCTAAAAATTCTAGAAATTTTATAATAAGAATATATATGAGTCTAGTTTTAGGAAAAATTTACGGATCTAAATTTTGAGATTCGTAACTCGAGTTATAATTAAATTAGTGTCTGTCATGGAAGGAAGTAGACAGTTTTATTGTGAATAGTGAAATAAATTATTTTGATTTGTTTAAGTAGTTGGAAAATTTTTAATGTTCCCGGTTTGGACCCGTACCATTTCTGTTGCATGGTTTAGGGTCTTGACGCCCCTTTTTAGGGGCATATTGATTGAACGTGAGCGAATTAATTTTAAAAGAAAATTTTTATGCTCCGAACTAGTAAGTTAAGTCAGGTAACGCCTCGTGCTCGACTCCGGCAATGGTATCGGGTAAGGGGTGTTACAAGTCATTTCGTAAGAAATTGCACAATTTAAACCTTACCACTTTTTCTTGAGCACTAGCATATTTTCTCTTGAGTACCACTTCAATGCATCATATAAATAAAAATTTTACCAGTCAACCAATAGTTTGACACTTGTCTAAGCATCAAATAACAACACTTGTTAGTGTACTTGCACATATTTCATATAAATTCAACATTGATATACTTATTTTCTCTACACATCACACTTGAGTTTATTACTCGTCTCAACTTACATAGTTTCCTTGTATCAACATATCAAAGATAATTATATATGTACATGTCATGATACATATCATTCTCTTACCGCTTTCTTCATAAACAAATACCATTCATTTTATTATATCAATATTTCATGTACCATCATTTCCATGTATTTCATATATATTTATTCGGTAATAGTTCATATCGAACTCAACATTAATCAAATTCCATGTACATATACTTTCCACATCATGTGTCCATATAACATGTACAAATCATTATATATATTTAACTCATATACGAGTAATAATTCATTTTGCACTCATATTGTTTCATATCAGAATTTTACCCGTTGAATCATTTAAAATATCGATGGATACACGGGTAGTACACACTAAGTGTACAAAACTATAGTTCGTCAATTCATATAAGGTCTGTCAATTCATATTCAGGAATGCTTATGTGAGCATATAAATAGGAAGCTCTTTCGAGCCATATAACGGGAAGCTCTTGTGAGCATGTAATGAGAAGCTCCGAATAGCCATTAGCGGGAAGCTCATACGTGCCAATATTGGGAAGTTCATGCGAGCTGATATCGGGAAGCTCTAAAGAGCCAATTAATTGGAAATCTCATGAAAGAGCCTTTAATCGGGAAGCTCCGAAGAGCCATATATCTGGATGCTCATAAGAGCTGCGGTGTGTCCACAACACATGCAGGATCACAACCAATCGGGATGCTCCGAAGAGCTATTAGCGGGAAGCTCGCAAGAAACATATACCGAAAAGCTCATGAGAGCTAATAAAGGGACGCTCTTTTGAGCTGTGGCGTGTCTGCAACACATGCAGGAACACAATCAATCGGGATGCTCCGAAGAGCTATTAACGGGAAGCTTGCAAGAGTCATTTATCGGGAACCCTGTATCCATCGAATTTCATTTCTTCAAACGGGACTTAATACTTGTCATATATATATATTTCGTATATATGATTAATATTCATACATAGCAATTACACAATTTACATCCACAACATTCAATTCAAACATATAAATATACAATTTAGTTACACGAACTTACCTGACTAAATTGCAGAAATACCAAGATTCAAAGGCATTTTGGAAAACTTTCTATTTTCCTCGATTTTTCACCCGATCTTGATCTAAATTAATAATTTCATTCAATATATCAATTTAGACAATAAAACAATTCATTTCATGTATTTTGGTCATTTTTGAAATTTTAAAAATTTGCCCCTAAAATTATACTTTTATTTAATTTAGTCCCTGAACCCAAAACATGCAAATTAGCCATTTTTAACACAAATCCAAGCTAGCCGAATATTCATGGCATTCAATACAGCCCATTTTTGTAATAATTTCACAACAAACCCTTGTATTTATGTTATTTCAATAATTTAGTCCCTAATCGAAAAAATTATAAAAAATCACTTAATAAAATACTTTTAAATAACCATTGTCGAAACCATTTTTGTGTGAAAAGGTCAACTTTTTATTTAAAAAATGAAAAAGGGAGTCGCCACCGATCATTTTTATGAGGTGTGATCGGGTCACCTCGTAACGATTTAATTTATTCAAATAACAATTTTGGTCTACGAAATTCAGAAAAATGGGTTCAGGAGTCGGTTACGTACGAGGAAGGATTAGCACCCTCGTAACTCCCAAAATTGGTACCTAATTGATTAATTAATGTCTTAATGTCGAAAATTAAAAATTTGAGGAAATGTTAAAAATACGACCCTTTGTTAAAATATTATTTAATTGAAAAATTTTCAATAAAAGGGCATATTTCACGTTAATCAGGAAAAAGAATTGCGTCCCGTGAGTTAGGACACAATATCTTAAATTTCTGATACGCGAATAAATACTGAAAATTTTATTTTAAAAGATGTTCGACTATCTTGGTTTTAGAAGAAAATTATATTCCGTAAGTTAGAACACGATCTTTTCGTAATTCGCGAGATTATTTAAAATTTATGCTTTAAAAATATTCGGGTATTTAGATTTTTTTAGAAAGTCGAAACCTCGTAAGTTAGGGAATGACTTTTCGAATTTCAAAATACGAAATATTGCTTGTTTAAAACAACATTTTTAATGTATCGGGTAAAATGTAGCACGATTTTGTAGTAAAATGTGAGAAATAAATCACGATACTAACATGCATTACAAAATAATAATAAATGTGTAATAATGACAATAATAAGGACGAAAATAAAATAAAATAAAGAAATAAGCTATATATAAATAAAAAGAAGAATAATAGGTAAAAACTAAATAAAAATATAAAAAATAGAACCTAATAGTAAACCAATAAATAAATAATATGTAAAATAGTTTTAAAAATGATAAATAATATTAATATAAATAATAAATAATCTAAAGTTTGAAAGGATTAGATAAATAAATAATAAGATAATAATAAAAAGTCTAAAAGAAATAAGGATAATAATAAGTAAGTGAACACAAAAAAGGAAAAAAGAAATATAATGTAATAATAATATTAAACTAATTAGTTTAATAATAATATAATAATAATAATAACAACAGAAAATGACTAAATTAAAAATGAAACAAAATCTTAGAGGAGAAATCGGGAATAAAATGAGGTAAGGGACCGAATTGCACTACGTGAATGAAATGGAGGGACCGAAATAGAAAATATCCCTGCCCTCCAAAACGCGTCACTTTGCGCAGGGCCGAATTGAAATAAAAGAAAAATCATAGAGTAAAAATTGAAAATAAAAATAAACTGTATTAAAAAGATAGAAAATGCGGAAGGACCAAATGCGCAAATTGCCCATTAATAAAAAAACACGCGGATCCTCCTTGGCGGGTCGGGTCAACACGCGGTTCCTAGGGTGAAACGACGCCATTTTGGGTGTCAGAAGCAAAGCCCAAAACGACGTCGTTTTGGGATGTTTATATAAGTTAAAAAAACTTAAAAAAAAAATCCTTTGCAACCTCCTTTTAAAAAAAACCTTCTCTTTTCTCTCAACTATCTCTCAGCCCTCCCTCTCTGGCCTAGCTCTGGTCGACTGACCGCCGTGACGTCCGCCGGTCGTCGGCTACGGCGCCGCTGTCCACGATGGCCGGAGATAAAAAAATTGCCATTTTTAACCTTTTCGACTCCCGATCCCAAAAATGCCATCTTTCATCGGAGACAACAAGCTCGACCCCCCTCCACGACAGCGTATACACCGGGAAATGTAAGATCTAGCCTCTCTCTTTTTGATGTTATATTTATTTTCTATTTTTGAGACGTAAGAAAGAAAAGAAAAAAAAGAGCAAGAAAAAATAAAAGAGTAAAAAAAAACACCTTTTTCTGAATCTGTATCAACTTTTTTCTATTTTTTATTCAATTTTTCGTGTCCTAAAAAGAAGAAGCCATACATTGATATTTTATGGCTTTTATAGCCGATTTAAAAAACTGTTAATTTCTATTTTTTTTGTCTTTTTGTTATTTGTTTCTTCTGCTGTTTTGCATTGATTTCTCTCTGTAGGTGTCAGACGCGTGCTGCGGTGGTGGCATTCGAGGAGGCCATGAGGCGCGCGTGGGAGGAGCGGCGGCTAAAGGGTGTTAGGGTTTCTTTTTTTTTTTGAAAAGATGTTTAGGCTTTGGGCTTGTCGGGCCACTAGGGTTTTTTGTAATTTGGGCCTGTTGGGTTTGCTGTAAATGGACTTGGTATTTGGACTTTTTATTTATTTGGTTTTATTTATTATTTGTATTTGGTCTTGGGCCCGGGCGAAATTGGGCCATTACAACCATTAATATCTGAAATTCATCATGTGATATAAAAAATCACAAGGTTCATCAATGGCAACTTACAAAATCTTTAACAGTTTCAAAATCGAAGGTACAGACTAGCTGGATCTAGTTGTAACGATCTCAAAAACATAAAAATTATTAAAAAAGAAACGAAAATCACTTACCGATTGAATTTTAAAGCTTGGCCAAACCCTAGCTCTATTTTCATGGAAACTTTTGGCTGTAATTTGGGGAAGAAGATGATAACCACACTTTCTTTTATGTTTTTAATTTAATTTAATTTAATCCATCAAATTACCATATTACCCTTAGTTAATAATTAATTTAAAACACCAAACCTATGTCCATATTTGTCCATCACATAAATAAATGGCACAATTACCATCAAAGGAAGGTTTAATTTCACAATTGGTCCTTCAATTTAATTAAATTCTAACTAAATAAACTTATTTACAATTTAATCCCAAACTTATTAGGACTAAAAGAATAATTAATCCAAAAGCTAGTGGAATCAATCATGACACCACCGCTAGGAAACTTTGACCATGGTTTAATTACCATTTAAGTCCCTTTTCATTTATCAATTACCCAGTTAATCAAAGAGTGATTAAATTTTACATCTTTTATAATTTAGTCCTTTTAATTAAATAACTATCGAAACGTAAAATTTTTCAACGAAACTTTAATACCACCTTAATATCACTCTGTAAATATTTATAAAAAATATTTATAAAAATATTTACGGCTCGATTTATAGAAACGAGGTCTCAATACCTCATTTTCTAAAACCACTTGACCTAATAATTTATTACAAAACACAAATTATCAATTCAAAAACATTTTTTTAAAAAAAATTCATATTTGACTCGTAAATATTATTATTTAATATTTAAGAGCTTACCCATCGGATTTGGTGACCTCGAACCACTGTTTCCGGCACTACTAAAAAATCAAACTGTTACAGAGACAAGGTCAGATAAATTTCAGGATCCCCTGTTCTGACTTTAAAAAACCATTAAAAATTGTTCAAAAATAGTTAGGAGATGAACTTTATATGTCTAAAAATATTATTGAGTCTAATTTCATGAGAAATAAACGGAATGTTATACAAATTCTAAATAGAAAGATAAATAATATATAGTGGAGAAGGGTCAGAATTGCCTAGCAGCAAAATAGGGGAAGATTTGAAGAAAAACTTGTATTAATCTACTTTGAACTAAATTCTGATTTTTTATGGTTAATAGTTCATTGATTCTAGTTCCAAAAGCAACAAGTAGATTTTAATTTCGATTTTTATAGACCAAGATAAAAATAATTTAGTGATTGCTAGTCAAGTAGACAACCTTATTAAGAGTATATGTGTAATTAGTGAAAATGCTAAAAGTTGTTATAAGTGATAAAATTGCTAATACATGAGACAAGTTAAAATGAAATTGTTGAGACATTAAGTGAATAATTGTTATATGATGAATTAATGAAGTATTATATAGATTTAAATTGATTGGTACATGTTTGGGATTATGTAGTATTTATCTTAGCATGAAAATAAAGAAGTTTTGACTTATTTAGCAATAGAAGACTTAGGGTTACGACACTAGTCTTGTTTGCCTCTGCCTTGTTCTTTCTTATCTAAAGGAGTTCTGTATGAACCCTGAATGCAATCAGACTTTAGAGAAAGCCTAGAAATGATCTATAAAACTTTAAATGATTTGAAAAATGTCTAAAGATTAGGAGTGAGCATTCGAATGAATCGAGTGAAAAAAAATTTGAGTTAATCGAGTTGACAAGTCCTATTTTATCATCCTTACTCGATTTGAAATTTTTTTTGAATTGAGTCGAGTGAAATTGTTTGAGTTAAGTTAAAAAATTAAACATGTTAAATTAAAATATTGTTACAGTATAACTAATTGTTAGAGTACAAAAATTTGAAACTATATATATTTGAAAACTTTTTCAAAGCAAAGTAATAATAAATAAGATACTTTAGTATGATAAACTTGAATCATTAACTTATTTAGGTCCCTAAATTTATTATTTTAGAAAATTTTGGAACTTTTATAAATATTTTAAATTATGAAAATTATTTTGAATTATTTTGTAATTTTTGTTGAAAGAGACCAATTTGCTCATTTTCAAAATTGACACGGACCAAAAGGGTATTTGCACCAATCTGTATTTGACTTATTCGAATTGTTCGAGTTATTTGAATTGTAAAATTCAACTTGACCCGAACTCGAAACTCAAATTACTTATTCAAGTTGACTCAAATAATTCTATCAGATTAACTTGAAGTTCATTTGTTTTTGTACTTTTCGAACTGAATCGAGTTTTGCTCACCCCTATAAAAGATAGAACTTAATAATAAATTTGATTCTTATTTTTCTTAAAATGTAATATTACTTACTCGAATTTAGATACAAGCTGAAGCTTGAATAAGGGGAGTTGGATTATTCCTTAAAATTTTTATTAATACTATTAACGAAATTGTGATTGGATTGTAAATAGAATCGATGAAAAAAAAACTGAAATTGAAAACAATGTTGACAAAAATAATTGCCCACATTTTCACATTAGAAACTTGGTCAAGAACGGAATGCCATATGCCAACCAACCATTGAAAGCTCTTCCAGATTTACCGAAGAAAACTAACTATATATAACTAAATTAAATCTACAAAAACAAAAAAGAGAGAAATATTAGTCATCTCATTCACCATTTTTATATTTAAAGATTTAATTTATTTTAAAAAGATGAGTGTAGCAGTTCTTGATAGCAAAACAGTGACGAGATTCGTGGAAGCAAAAGAAGCATTCAAGAAATGCGTGGAAAAGTACTTCAAAATGGTGGATTCCAACGGGAACGGAGTGATTTGTCGGAGGAAACTTAGAGAAGGGCTGGATTTGCTTTTCACGGTGGAACATGAATCCACGGTGTCCAAAGAAGATATTGACAATTTTCACAGCATGATATTCGATAAGTTCGATGAGGATCGCAATGGGAAGCTGGATCTCTATGAGTTCGCGGCGCTGGTGAAGGAGATCATGATGGCCATGGCTCGTGGGATGGGCAGTTTGCCCGTCATCGTGGCTCTCGATCAAGATAGCTTGCTCATGATGGCGGTTCAACATGAAATTGGCTCCTAATTCCATGTGGGATTTTTGTGAACATTTTTTTTTTGGTTAGGAAAAACAAGAGGGGAGTGTTTTCAGGAATTTATTTAGGATAAAGTACACTAACTCTCACCCAACTTTGATCTTATTCATAAAACGGTTACTCAAATTTTAATTCAGTCATTTAACTTTAAAAAAAATAAATCAGTCACTAACGTTATTGAAAAATGATAAATCAATCACCCACTAATATTTTCAATTACAGGCTTAACGGAACAGATGACGTGACTAATTAACTTGCCACGATGAAACCAATTTAAGAACCAAACAAAATAGTAAAAGAAGAGGAAGAGAAGAAATGGAGATGTCAAAACAAGAAAAATCATCAGAGATCCAAACTTTTCCTTCCTCATCGTTTATTCACCTCCTCCCAACTTCTTGTCGCTTAACCTAGTGAAGAAGAGCTTCCAATCGAATATGCTTCACACACCAATTTCGATTATATCTTTTCTGGGGTTGACGTTTTTGGATTTGGATTCCGATTTGATTATAAATTAGTTTTCAAATAGCATACTTTATTCATTTGAAGAAAACCCATTCTAGAAATAGCTTGAAGGAGAAGGGAAAACTCGACTCATTATCGTCATGGAAGATTTGACAGACACGATATATTCGAACGACGGATTTTTTTGAATAAAGATTTGACTTTTTTTCTTTATTTTTTATGTTAATTGGTGTAGGAGATGATTTTTTTTTGGGGGGATTTCTATTTTTTTTAATCTTACGTTCTTCATTCAAAAAAGAAAATGGCTCCAATTTCTAAGTTTGTTCTATAACCATCTCAAGTTCTGGCCTTCTTTTGATCAATTCCCACACAGAACTTTAGTGGGATTTGAACTAATCCCATTTCAACCTAAAGTACTTGGATCCAAAAGTTCTAAGCTTTTCTGTGAGATGAGTTTTTCTAGGGGAAATTTGGGTTTTTCTTTTCTTTTCTTTCAGGTTAATCGGTGAAGAAGATGATATTTGGACACTGATTGAGAGGACCATTCTCTATTAACTTGTGCTCTTACATGTTCTGGGTTTTTCTTTTCTATAAGAAGAGATGAAATCAGAGACAAGAAATGAAGAATTTTAATTTTTAGGTTAATGATTTCATGGATTTTTTTCTTCTTGTAGAACATAGATGAAAGAGAGATATGAATTAAATTTCTGGGTTAATGATGATTTTGTGGGTTTTAATTTATGGGTTAATGGAAGTTCTTTAAATTTTTAATTAATGAATTTTTTTGGTAAAAAAATTGTTTTTCTTGTTCTTTTTTTATTCTCTTCTTCTTCTTCTATTCCCAGCTAGGCAGCAAACCCTTCAACTGGCTGGTTAAATGACAGTAAGGAGCTGGTTAAATGCCAGGTCACTTTTCTGGTACGGTACGTCTGTAATGGAAAATGATTAGAAGAACTGATTTGTTATTTTTTAAAAGTTGAGTGATTGTTGGTGTACTTTACCTATTTATTTATTTTTCATGTAATACTTGGTTTACAACCTTCAATAGCATCCATCTCTGATGTGATGATACTCACAAAAAAAGGCTAGTCTAGTTTTTGTTGTGATTTTAAGGTTTGAAAGGGAAGCTTGTAGATAAATTCGTTAGATTTGAGATTTGAAGCATATGCAACTCTTTATTTTTCTTATATTTTTAAAATGCCAGAGTTTAGATTTTAGGTAATGCTTAGTATGATGGAAAGCAGACATTTTCCTAGAAATTTAATATAATTCCAACGTTTTATATGTCAATTTTTATTTACTTCCTTTGGAATCTAACTTTCCCTTGGAAGTTACTTTCTCATGAAAATGACAATATGATTCCCATGATAAAATGTGGGAAAGTTAGTTTCACATGTAGATTGGAAAGTTAAAAAAATATTAAGACGAAGTTAATCCTATTTTATATTGGTTTAGGGTATTAGTCTATAACGACCCAAAATTCAAGTGGTGTCGAAAAATACAATATTAGAATCCTATTTTCAAATCGAGTTTGTAAATATTAAATAAAAATATTTATAAGTTAATATAAAAATATATTAAAGAATGGTGAGTAATTTCATCAATTAATTAGTTACTTAAGGTACATAGACTTATAAATTGTAAAAATTCAATCACTATATAATTTTAATTAGAAAAATGCTTGGGGACTTAGGTAGCAATTATTCAAAGGACTAAAATGGTTAAAAATGGTGGATAGTGGATGATGATGTAGGATGCCATTAGGCTTAATTAATGAATGATTAAAGTAAACTAAGCATGATTAAATTAATTAACTAAGCACTAATTGGACTATATAAGTTAAAATTGGAGGATCAAAACCACATTCTTCTTCAACAAAGAGAAATTTTCCAAGCTTTGAAAACATTCAACCATTAATTTAGCTAATGTCGATGCCAGGCCATTGAGAGGGAAAACAAAAGCAAGAGTTGTCGACGAGCAACACAAAACCCCGATTTGTATTTCTATGATTCGGGATCAATTTATTTACTGCATATTCATGACATTTTACATTATACCATGTTGAGGTAATTTGTTAATGGTTGTTTGAATGGAATCGTTATGGTTGAGATTGAATATTGAGACAGGGACTAAATTGAATAGAATAGAAAGTAGTATGATTGAATGGATATATGATATTTGGTAGTATGTGTATAACATGAATATATGTGATTGAAAAATGAATTGGATTGTGGTTGTGAATATGATTGAGAGCATGTATTAAATTGAATTGTGTTATAGTATTAAATGTCAAAACTGTGTATTAGTTGAAGATAGGATAAATGAGTACGATACGGAATACTACATGGTATGCAATATATGAAATGAATTGATTATGAGATTCAAATGTGATGTATGGTTACAATGTATATTGATTCGATGTTACCCTAATAATGGTCCCAAGTACCGTTCAATTAGTTGACATGCCATAGGTTGAAAACTATTGTTGCCAGACTATTCGGGATGGTAGAATGTTCAGATGTTGAATGCCATCGTTGCCGAGCTATATGGGATAGTAGAATAAGTAAATTGTGCAAGCCATCATTTTTGGGCCATATAGGATGGTAGAAGATTGAATTAGAGACCCATTGTTGTCAAGCCATCCGAGGTGGTAGAATATTGAAATAGAGTAACCATCATTGTTGGGCCACTTGGGATGGTAATATATTGTATAGTGTGAACCATTTTTGCTTGATCACCTAGGATGGTATAGTAAGTATGGATAGAAAAAGTCATTGTTGCCGGGCCACCCGAGATGACAAGAATTATAACGCCCCAAAGTTCTTGTTTTTGAATTGTGAAAATTATGTTAAGCGAGTAATTTGGTTTAGTGGCTAAGTGTTAATTATTTGTGTTTGAGGTCCTGTGTTTAAATCTCTTCCCTTGAATTTTTAGCATTTTTCCCTAATCCCTGACTTTGAATATTAAGCTTATCTATTATTTTTGCTCAATTATTAACAAGAACGAATCTGTTGGTTCAGTATGGTTTCAACTTACCCAGAAATCCCAAGTTTAAATCTTGTTAAGTTTAAAACGAAATTTATTTTTATTCCCTATTGTGGTGTTGCCTAAGTATTAGAATGTCAGTTAAGTTTAAATTCCTAATAATTTGATAGGGGAATCTGGTTGGGTTTAGTAAATATCTATATCATTATTTTAACAAAAAAAAAAAACTAAAAACTACCATTCCCTTAAAATTTTCTTTTCTTTTTTCTGTTTTGCCGTTTCATTATTATCGTTCTTTCTCACATTCTGATTTTGTTTTTCTTGTTCCTTTCTTTTCTCCATTTTTTGTTATAGTAAGTTCTTTTTTGCTATTCCTTTGTTCATTCTTTCTTCCTCGCTTTTCCCTTATTTTTCTTCCTTCTTCTCTACTGTCGAATTGGGTTGTGCTAACGTCCACTTTTGGATTTCATTGTTGGTCATGCGGGGTAAAGGGGAATAGGTTTTGTTATAGTAGTTCCTTTCGATGATATATGTGTTATTCGCTCACTTCTTGCGAATGTTATTTTTCGATTTGTCGTAACAATGGACGGCTAATCATTTTTAATGTATGATTCTGTTTACATGAGAATCAAGTAGCATATTTTCCTCTATTTGGTTGAGTATAAACAATCTTCTCTTCAAAGGGTAAGTTATTTAGTTTACAAGGATCAAATGTATTATGATTTTTGGGTAGAATGCTTTAGAAAGCAAGGGTCAGTTCTCGTTTTTGTCACTAATTCGTAAGTTGGGTGTCGTTTCAGGTACTAGATTTGTTGTTGTTGTGTTGGCATCGAAAAACAGTCAGGTATGTAACTTCAAGCTCGAAAATATATGAATGGCACGAAGCCAAAAAGCTTATTATCGACGTCACACGACCATGTGGGCCCATTTTTCAGAAAATTTTAGTGAGGGTCGTATTTTGAGTGTGTTTCGAGGTCATCAATAATTTGAGGTCTATTAGGTGATAATCATGATTCTGATATATGAAAACTGTGGATTTTTTATTGTAAGATTAATTTTTGTAAGCATCTTATTCATGTAACTCTGTATCTGATCTGAAAATTTTGAGTGTATTGATAGTCTGTTTCTTATATGTAAAGCATGTAACATTCTGAATTTTAATTAATAAGAGAGAAAATTTATTTTAAAAATATGGAAATAGCCTAGTGGTTAATTGATAAATAGAAAAGCATGGAATTAAATTAAGGCCCCAAGTTTAAATCTTTTCTCTTGTAAAATAATAAAATTTTGCAAAATCACTTATTTTTTTAATGTGTGTGTCATCCATGCCCTTTAGACCTAGGTATAAATATTATTTTTACACAAATTAATTATCCTTTAATCCAATTCTCCCCACCCTAGCCTCCCTCTCTTTCTCCTCTCATTCTCTCTTTTCATTTTTTTTACTTTCTTCCTTGTTGTCGTCGCCCAAACCCTTGCACCACCATCTCTTTTCCTTTTCTTTTTCCATAAGATCTTGCACCATCTTCTCTTCAATCTTGCTGCCACTTTCCCTTAATTTTCCAACTCAAAATCTGAAATTTTGGATCTCCAAGAACGACTTTCATTGTTGCCAAGAAGTGCTATTGTTGCCTCTATCACCTAGTTTGTGTAAATTTTTTTTTCTCAGTTTCTAAATGAATCTTGTGAGATAAAAACTCAAAATTCAAGATATGGAATTTGGGGGATTTTTAAATATTTAATGAGTATTTTTTCAGCCTTCTAAGTGATCTTAATAGTGGTTTCAAATCAGCCCCAATTTGGCCACCGTTGGTGGTGGTACGCGCGCCAATGGGCAAGAAAAGGGGCTGTTTTTATTTAATTTCTTCCCATCTTCTTCCAGCATTATCTTGGGTTCTTGAACCCTTCCTAATAAGCATTTAATCATGTGTAAATTAGGGAAAATCGGTCTTGATCAATCGGCGACTCAGATCTAACTTTTCAGGAAGCGTAAGTGTGGTTGATTATAAACTAGTGTATAGTTTCGGTTTAGACATTGGGGAAAGATTGTTAATTGATAAAATAAATAATTTAAGCCATAGATTAGCTACTGATTTTTCATTATTTAAATGTGTTAGGTGCCGACTTAAACGCCCTAAATAAGCAGTAAAGTCGAAAGATGTTTGCGCGTGTGATTCGCGTCAAATTGGGTAAGAAACCTAACTAGTTTGGATCTGAAAAATAGTTATAATTATAATGACTAGATTGATTCCATAAATGAGCACTTGGGGGATTTTTAGGAGGCATATTGATTGATTTTAATACTGATTTTTAATTTAGGTTAAATTTTAAAGCTTATTAGAAAAATCGCAAGATTTGCAAGTGTGCTGCGGAAGAGAGTAAATTAAGGTGTGGGTCTTAACTCAAAAACTTGAATGCTAATAATGATTTTAGTGATATAATTTATAGTTTAGCTTGGTGATCGGGCTTGAATGTATGCTAAATACTTAATTGTTTAGACTCACACTGAGCTTGTTAAGCTCACCCCATTACTTCAACTTCTTAGGTAATGAACGAAATTAGGACCTGATTTGGCATGTGGACATTTGACGAACTTCGGGCTCATTTTCAAACTTTTTTTTTCTTTTTTTATTTAAAATTCCCTAAGTTTATTTGGTTTTTGAATTGTAAAGCGATTTGAACTGTGGTTTGGGACTGTTTCTGTTTTGGGGATTTTTCATGCATGCATAGGTTCACACATGAGAATGATTTATTATTACATACTGAAATTGGATTACGCATGTTACTTGGCTTAATTAATAATTAGGTTTTAAATCATTTTTTCCACTACAATCAAGATAACCAAAGTTATTTTCAAAAGCAATGATGTGCAAAGAGTTTTTTGAAAACCATGCCAGTGCTACAACCCTGACTTAATAAAGACTGAATTTTAATAATGAACATTTTTCTCAAAATAAAAAAGGTAACAGCGATTTTATTAAAAAAAAAGGAGAAAGTGCATTTAAGGTTTTCGACCATCAATAGGTTAGAATTTTAGTTTAGGTGTCCCATGTGACTTTCACAATTCAGCCATAACGTTTAGGCCGGGTTTGGGAGGTTACAGTTTGAACTGTGAGGATTTGAGAATCTGGCTAAATTGTTGAATGTGCATTGGGGTGGATAATTATGTGACAGAGAAAGTGTTGGCAGTTTAATAATCTACCTTATCTGGTGGTTTAACCACATATCTTTTCTAGTGGCTTGATCACACTTATCTAATTCTGGTAGATTACCGCATTATTTCTGGCAGCTTGACTACACTTTTCTGTAAAGTGACATAATCCCACTATTTTGGTGTATGGGGTTGGATGGGTATTAATTACCCTATTTGGTGTGTTGGGTGAGATAGAGATGGTGTGTAGCGGATGGGGATAGGACTGTTTTTGATATGTGTAATGTGTTTCATCGCACGATATGTCATGCCATCTGTATTTGATCTACTTATTATGTTGCATTGCATAAAAATGCCATGTTATTTATGTTCAGTTATTAAATCTGTATTTGCCATATGTTTTATGCATGAGGGCTGAGTTACACACTGAGCTTTGTTAGCTCACCTATATTTTATCTTCTTAGGTAATCAGTAAACCTAGGACCGGCGGCATGCGGGAGCTCGATTTGGATTTTTGTTTAATAAAATGTGACGGTTTCTGTTTTTAAATTTAAATTCAGACTTTTCAAACGGTGTAACTGTTTGGAAATTTGCTTTTTGGTTTTGGTTTGTTTTCGTTGGACTTGGTAATTATCATTTTTAAATGGAAAAGTTATACGCTTTTACAAACTAGAGTCACGGTTTTCATATTTTAATACTCTAAAATTTCCGCTGAGAAACTAAGTAAACAACTAGATGATTTACTATAAAATGAACAACCATAAACACAAATTTTCTAAAAAAAACTAGAAAGAGGTTTGCAGAAATTAACATTTAAAGATCACCCAATTTACAAGGATTACTTTTGAGTTTCTAAACGAGTTTATGTAATTCCTCAAGATTCAACCATAACGTCTAGGCCGGGTGTGGGGTGTTATAAGAATAGTATAAAAAAATATAGAATGTTGATGAATTGGTATATTGTGCTTATATGTGTGCTAAGATAGATAAGGTGTGTAAACTATTATATGAATCAATTGAAAACAAGTCATGGGGGCCGAACGAATACGAATGAGTTGATAAACTCCAAAAAGCGATTGAATGGTGGGTTAAATTATATATATAGATGTTCAATGAAAATTAGAATTGTATGAATTGAAATTGGAAACGATTTAAATATAGGTAGTTGATAAATAACTTAAATTTATTTTACCATTGATATTATATACTTTGCGATAATTTTCTAATACATATGTTACTTTATCTTAATTCATGGAATTACTGTTGAGTATTTTCGCTTAGTGTGCAGTTTGTTTTCTCCATGCGTAGGTTTAGTAGATCTTCGAGAGTGCGATAAGTAGATCCAGCATCCAAGAGGCAATCCCCCACTCAGCAAAGTTTGTAAAGTTTCATTTTCTTTCAAGTATGGCATGTACTTAGGTTGAGTCGAAATTAATATTTCGATTTGGCCTTATGTTAAATAAATGAAATTATGAATGTCACAACCTTTTTGTTAGGTATGTTTTGTGATATATTAATATTCTATTTGGAAATGTGTTCATATGCATATGTATATAAATGTCAATTAGTCTAATGAAGGACTTGAATGAAATTGTTGAAATAGTTGAATGTTTCTGTGAATAAATAGTACATTTAGACATAATAGACTTATTTAGTATATAGATTTGGTAGAAATTATAATTGCAATTAAATTTGAAGAGCTTTTGGTGTTTGTAAACAAGTACCAAAATTAACCATTTGAAAACAGTATGTCATGTCGCATGTCAATCTGTGGTCGTCGCAATAAGATCACGTTTCCATGCCACAGCGTGACGTTAGGATTTGGTTGCTATAATGAGTTCTACTTAGTATGTTGCTTTGTGACGAGGAACCTGTAACAACTCGATAGTCAGGGGTGTCAGAAAGTGTTTTTTCTGGACTCCGTCTCTACAAATTAGACCCGTAAATATTATTATTAAATATTTATGGAGATATATTAGAGGCAAATTAAATTTTGGATAAGTAATTTTCGTGAAATTAGGAGTTATTAAGGTACAAGTTCTAAATCGCGTAGGTGTTAAAAATTGAATTATAAATTGAAATAAATTAAAGGGATTAAGGTAGCAATTATACCATTGTTCTTTTAAGTGGACTGTCAAAAGGGAGCAATTGTGATATATATTATGTTAACTTAAAACATATATATGTCTTATAATAATAATAAGAATAAATAAAATGAAAACAAAATAAAAGAACGGAGTATTGTAGTGGAATGAAGGAGAATGAAATTCTCTTGCATGCAACCATTGTTTTGAATAAGGGGAAGAAAGAATAGTACGAACGACCATTGGAAATTTTGGGGGGTTTAAGATAAAAATTGCAAACGTCGTTTCGAAATCCTCGAGTAAGAAGGGGAAAGAAAAGGTCGACGTCGAATAGCTTGGAATATACAGTTTGTGTTTCTATAGTCCAAACCAAATTGTGAATTATTGCAAATTGAGTTGTTTGTGTATGGTAAGTAATTGAGGTGAGAACTCTTATACATTTGGGTTGAATTGAATAAAATGATGATTACAATGATTTGATTATGAATATTGAGAAATGTGGTATTTTTATGACTGTTGAATTGGATATATGTATTGAGAAAATATGGTTACTATCAAATTGAATATATGCTTATATGTGATAATATACATATATGAAATTAAGACATTGGTTGTGTTGAAAAGTGACATGAAACCCTATTAATAGTTTCGGGCTAAGTTTGGTATAGATGGCATGCCATAGGATAGGAAGAGTTTTAGGATTTCTTCGACTTCGAGTCGATGAGGCACTCGGTGCCAATTTACTTTGGTTTAACCGATGAGACACTAGGTGTCAATGTATTATAACGTTAGGCGCAGTTATTACATCAAAATTATCTGATGAGGCACTGGGTGCCAAACTGGTGTGTTGGTTGGATCCAAATATCCATCCGAGTCTGAGTCGTGTTAATAGGGAAATAAATATGAATTATGAAATTTATATATGTGAAATGGAAATGTAATATGTGAAATGGATTGGAATGGAATGGAATTTTGGATTGAGCCATGAACATAGATTGACTATGTTCAAATGGAATATGGATCAATAATGTGGTTTGGATGGTGCCAATTCATGATTAAATATAGAATGATTTATGAGAGGCTATTGAAATAACAAGAGTTGAAAAATGAAATGCATACTAGAAACTAAAATAGAAATTGGGTATTTGTATAATTGAAAATGCCATGTCTTAATGTTGCAAAATGTGTAAAATAAAGTAGTATTGCCATAAAAATTGCATGATTTAAACTTATAGTGAATTTTAGTTTGAGCATTTCATGTAATTATATCTTGTTTTAATATTCAGATTATAGAAATACCACTGAGTTATACTCAGCTTACGGTTTTGTTTCACAAATGCTGGTTAGGTACTTTTCAGTTTATCGATGACTCGGCATCCAACAACGATCCTAGACTCAAGTGTGGTGATGTTTTATTTTGTAATAAAATGTACCTAAGAGGTCTTTTGAATGATAGTTGTTATGAAATGCGATGATTTTAGAAGTCCTATGTGTAGTGGTATTTATGTGTTCATATGGTTGATGTTCTACTAATGTGTTTGAAAATATAAAATGTGGTACCAATGGGGGTTACATTGGTTAGACACTTAATATGGATGTTTAGGCATGCTTTAAGCATGTTTAATTGGGTTTTGAATAAGTTAAAGGGCTGGCAATTGGGTTGCTTAGTGTCCAAGTAAACATGATTTGGTAAACTTGAGTTTTAAGGTGCATTTAGGTACATACAGCCTGAGACACGGTCTGTCACATGGCCGTGTGACCCAAGTCAGTGAGTTACTCGGGTAGAGACACGGGCTGGGACATGATTGTGTGTCTTAAGTTAGTGAGTTACATGGGTAGAGACACGAGCTAGGACACGGCTGTGTGTCCTAACTTCGAGAGCCACACGGCTTGGCCACACGGCCGTGTAACCCCTGTTTCTAAGTTTTTTTGAAAATTTCCCTAAACTTTCAGAACCATTTCAAATTAGCCCCTGTATGTTTTTAGGCTATTTTTAGGGTCCTGTAAACTCGTATTAAGGATTGTAAGAGTATTTTACTCTGATTTTTAATGAAATAACAAACCTAAATTAGGTGAAGTAGGTCATTCTACTAATATCATCAAAGGTAATAGTCGGGTATAGTTCAATACTTTGATGCTAATAATTGGAATAGTATTGCTATGTATCCAACTTCTAACTTTCAAGAGAGGATAAATAGTGATAATAGTGTAGACAGTGGAAGACCAAATTTAGCATTGCATAGCTTATCTCATCATTCGGTTGTTTACGATAATAGTATGAAACATTAAATTAACATGTTCTGTTTCTTGTATCATATGATGTTAATTGTCAGTTTTCACCTTTGCTTATGTTGTAATTAAATGTTCTGATTGGTTAGTAATACTCATGACCCTAATTTGATGACAGAGAGGGGTTAGGGGTGTTATAGAACCCCTTGGCATCGCAATGTTTACCCGATATTTTGAAATTATTACAATTTAGTCCTATTTTGATCTCGAGTTAGTTTTAGAGCTTTTGTAAGCTCGTATAAAATCGAAAACTATTGTATATTGTATTGTATGCATGATTGGATTGAAACTGAACATTTAATAGTATTAATTGAATGTAGTTGATCGTACTTGCTTCGGCAACAAGTGGACACCTTGTAATTCAGATCTGACGATCGGGTCAGGTATGGTGTTACATAATATATTAATAAATGTAAAAGAAGAAGAAGAAGAAGAAGCTATTGCCTCCTTCCTTCTTCCTGCTGTACTTGATTTTTTCTATTACTTTAACAGGTTCTTCGCAGGTAAATGTTTTCCTTGGTTTTATTTTTTCCCTAGCTACAAGTTTGATTTAGCACTTGTATTTGTATGGAATACTTAATTTTGTTTTGTAGGAAATGGGTCGAATTGTTCCATTTAAGTTGTGTAGGAATTGTGTGTTAGAGAAAGCCTATGGTTTTACATTCATATGATTTAATTATTTGTAATTTTGCTAAGAGTAGCACTCGAAATCAACTATTTTTCTTATATTTCTATGAGTTAGCCTTTAGCTAAAATAAAACGTGATTTCAAGTTTTTTAATTCATTCCAAAACAAGTTTTATATATCCATGATTCTATATATGCATTATTATATTTAAAATTATATGCAAAACAAATTTGAAATAATTTTGTTTTCAATTAAAATTATAATTTTTTTACCACAATTAAAATTATAAATTAAAATAATAATTTAAGAATGACCAATTAAACTTTGTTATTAAATATTTATTAAGAATAAAGTTCATTATAAAAATTAAGTACATGAATATCATATTTGATTGAGGAAAGGTAAATTCATAAATTATCATTACATTCTTAAGAACGATTTAGTTAACCAAACGTGATAATGTAACTTTACTTGATATTTTAATTAATATCTTCCAATGTATACCAAATGTTGTAAAGTAACATTCTTGACAATCACATTCCAAGGAATCGTATTCCATTGAAATCATAATAGGAGAAAGCATCAAATGCTCCCTTAAATTTTCCAAACTTATGTCATTTTTAGGTGATTACTAGATTATATCACACCTATGATTTGGAAAGAGATAAAGAATTTGTATATTAATCTTATTATAGATTGTTTGATCTTTAGATATGTATGTTTTTTGAGGAAATACCTAAATTACCTATAAGCCCTCCTCGCCCGTAAATTGAAAGATAAAACACACTTAAGTGTGTTCGAATTCGCATCCACCTAGTTGTTCTAACAACAACAATGCAACCGAGCTAAGGCTCAATCAACATTGGATATATGATTGTTAATTGTTTTATTTAAAGATTATATAAAACTATGAAAAGATAAAAGTATCATCATCATCATAACATTAATCATCAATTTTTTAAAAAATAAAATTATTTCGTACACTGCTAATGAAGTTTTTAGACTCCACAAACATATCAGGGGCAGATAAACATTTTACAAAGCTATAATAAAATAATTAAAAATATATTTAAAAAAAAGAAACTCATGTAAATTTTTTAAAGTTGCTTATTAAATAAAAAAAAGTATACTGTAAATTAAGTATATATAAAAACCAAATTGGTGAGATATTGGATCTAAATGTGTTGATTTTTGGGTTGTTGAATGGTTTAGCTAGAAAAATGGGATTTGTTGGATAAATGGAGAACAAGCACCAGTTGAAGCAAACAACATTGGGATGGGGGAAAAGTAAGCATATTTCACCAAATCATAGTTAAATATTTGCTTTGAATTTTGTCCATTTCACTTCAACAAAAATGAGGCATCCCAACGTATATACAACCAAATCTTTCTCAACCAAACAAAATAGATCATGTCTATTCTTTCAAAATACAAGGACAAAACACATTAGTCTTGGAATAAATTCCCTTTCCTTTCAAAATGTCCCCTACATTGCACTTTCCTTCATATATTGTTTGGAAATCAACACAAAATCTATAGTAGATGTAATAATTTCCTTATCTTCCATTTAAAAGAATATAAGGAAAGATAAATTAGATGTACTCATGGGTTGGATTGTACTGGATTCGGGTGGGTCTAAATATAATATTAACATACTTTATGCTTACTTAAACCCAGCCCGGCCCGAAATATGGGCCAAAATTTTTTATCCAAACCCACTCATATTTGCAAAAAATTAACTCAATCCCATTTTAAGCTCGCCTATATTATTTTTTATTTTTTAAAAATATTTATATTATATTATTTTAATATTAATAATTTTATATATTTATTATTTATTATTTTTTTATATAGTCATCTTAACATTATTTTAATGTTTATATTAGAGTAGTATTGTTGAGTAATTTTCGTCGTGTCTCATTAAAGAGGACAATCGAATATTTATATACATAGCTACTGTTCATAAAATTGATGTTCTTAGTAGACTCTATGCACGTTGGACACGAGTACTGCTCTGGGTTACCTGTTGGGCATATGTAAGCCGAGACCGCGAGCTCCCCTTGCAAGCTTCGTACTGTAAGGCTTACACGTATCCATCATGTTTAGTTTTCAGGTTGGTGATCATAAGTACATAACAAGTATTATATATTTAGTATAAGTTTGTTTTTTAATATGTTTTAAATTACATAATATATAAAAATAACAATATAAAGTATTATAAACTTAAAAATGAGTTGATCTCGAGTCTTTAATGTTCAAGCCCAAGTCTAGCTCATATTTTAAACAAGCATAATATTTTTGCCTAAACCTATTTTTTTGGGCATAATATTTTTTCTCAAACTCTTCCAAAATTTAGACGGAACTTTGGGCTTAGACAAATAAGCCGACCCATGATAAACTTACAAGTTTCTTAGCTATCGAAGATTAAAGTATGCTTCCATAAAAACTAATATTTTCAATCTCGAAATTTCAAAAGTGAATGATTTAATTAAAAGTTTGTGAATATGAATTGAGGTTGCTAAATCTTGACCGCACTAATAGTTTATGATTCACTTTGGGATGGTAGGATTCCTTTTAGCATGTTTACAAGCTCTCGTATAAACAAGTGTTCATATTCATGATTAGATCAACAGCTTTACAGCTTTTTTTAACCTCTGGGTATCAGAAAAAATATTAGAGAACTTGTAACGTGATGGTATGATGATAATATATAGACTGCATATCTCTTTTTTAATTATAAAAAACAAAGCAATTTCTAATTTGCAGCTGCAGATATTTGATTAAATTTTGTAACTAAATTTCAAATAGATGAAAGTGCAGGGGGTTAAAACATATTTTGACGGTATAAATTTTTCTACTTTATGCCGGTCCTTTCCCACTGCTTTACATGCTTTTCAAATGGTAAATGGTAAATGGTAAATGGTAAATGGTAAAAGGTAAAAGAAAGTTTGACCATTAGGTGTCGGTTGAATGCTTTCGAAAATTTGGTATGGATAAATTTTCTCAATAGGACCTAATCTAGAATAATGTTATTATAAAAACTATAAGAAAATAATTTAAGCATCGTTGAATTAGATTTGGTATAAAATTCTGTTCATAATATTAACTCAATTATGCCTTTAAGCTCTCTTTCAATCTTACAGCTAGATTACCTATAAATCTCTAAGTAAGGGATAAGTGAGATAATGATATGATATCCTTCAGTTATCCCAGATATAATCTTTACTTAACCTTCAAATTATTTCAATATGCTTATCATGATGCATAAGAGGAGGCTTTACCCACAAAGCACATCTTCAACCAAGAATACAAATTGAAATATTCACTTCAAACTTCTTAGGGTAATTTTGTTTTGCCAAGAATAACTTAAAAGAAAAATGTCAATGAAGAATGGAGATTTACGGGGTTTTATGATTCACCTTATGTAAACAATAAGAATGTTTCGTGGAATCTGTTAAGGAAATTGGGTCAAGAGCAAAATCATCCTTGGTTGGTAACTGGTAATTTTAATGAAATCATGTATTCATTTGAAAAAAGTGGAGGTATAACGAGGGAGGAGAGAAGAATGGAGGCCTTCTGTGAGGCTTTAGAGGAATGCCAACTAGCGGTATTTGGGGGTTTGGTTTACATGGAAAAGGGGAAATCTACCAGAAACAAACATTAAGGAGAGACTTGATAGGGGATTTGCGAATGAAAAATGGATGCATCTTTTTTCAAAGGGCAGCATTCAACACTTAACTCATTTAATGTCGAACCATTTTCCACTCCTTTTTAATACAAATAGTAGAAATATTTGTATGGGGATCCCAAGGTTTAAATTAGAGGCATGGTGGACCATAGAGGAGTCTATCGAACAAGAAATCAATGAATCTTGGAAGTCATCAACAGGTACGCTAATTGAAAAAATTGAGTTGTAGTTCAGATTGAAGAGATAGGCAAGTGCAATTAAAAAAGGTCAAGAGGGATTAAAGAGAAAGCTCACAAAGAAACTTGAAAATCTAATGGCAAAAGAGAAGGACGAAGATACGATGGCAAAGCTTATTGATACCAAAATTCAACTTAATATGAAGATTGATAAAAATGAAATGTATTGGGAACAAAGGGTATGGGCCAATTGGATTCAATTAGGGATAAGAATTCTGTCTTTTTTCACAAGTATGCCCTAGTTCGTAGATGGATAAACACAATATCTAGGTTGGAATCAGATATAAGGAGGAAAAATTACCGATGAAACAGAGATCAACAAGGCTGCTACTTTATTTTTTCAGAAGTTATTTTCGTCTAATGGAATTGAGGATTTATCCCACCTACTAACGGGCATTGAAATCAATATCTCCTCTGATATCAATACATCTTTATTATCAGCTTATACGATAGAAGAGGTTCATTCGGTTTTGAAAGGAATAGGGCCTACTAAAGCACCAGGCTCTGACGGTTTTCCAACACTATTTTTTCAGAGATTTTGGCACATTGTAGGTAAAGATGTCAAAATATTCTGTTTGGTAATTGTGAATGATGGTAAGGGTTTTGACTCTCTTAATCTAATGAATATTGTGCTTATCCCAAAAATTCTAAACCCTACAAGTCTTGTTAATTTTAGACCTATTAGTTTGTGCACGGTTATTTACAAAATTGTGGCGAAAACAATAGCAAATCGCCTTCAAGAAGTCATTGGGAGATGTATTGACACTGCCCAAAGTGCTTTCCTCCCCAGAAGATTAATTTCTGAAAATGTAATTTTAGCCTATGAAATTTTACACACTTTTCTTCAGAAGCGTACCGAGAAAAAAATATGCAGTGAAGCTAGATATGAGCAAAGCTTACGATAGAGTTGAATGGGGTTTTTTAAAGGAAGTAATGCTACGGATGGGCTTTTCAGGGGAATAGGTGGCACTAATTATGAAATGCATCTCCACAGTTTCTTATGCAGTAAACATTAATGGGAGAAGGGGAAACATTTTTCAACCTACCAGAGAGCTTCGACAAGGCGATCCACTTAGTCCTTTCCTTTTTCTGATATGTAGTGAAGGACTTTCATCTTTGATGAGACTGGCAATGAGAGATGGCTTGTTAAAAGGAGCAAAAGCTAGCAGAAGGGGACCAGAGATATCACACTTACTTTTCGCAGATGATTGTATTCTATTCAGTGAAGCAGCAAATAGAGGAGTGTTGATATTGAAAGAAATTATGAAGGAATACGAATGATGTTTAGGCCAATGTGTAAATTTTAATAAATCAACGATCTTCTATAGCTTGAACACAACAGAGGGGAAAAAAGAAAAAATCTCGACATTATTAGGTGTAAGAAGCTCAACAAATCTGGAAAAATACTTAGGACTCCCTAATGTGGTCGGAAGACGGAAGGAAGAGTCCTTTCAAAATCTCAAAGATATGGCTTATTTGTGAATTGAAGGATGGAGTACAAGGCTACTATCACAATGGGGTAAGAAGGTCTTCATTAAATCAATGCTCCAGGCAATACCAACTTATGCTATGTCATGCTTTCTTCTACCAAAATCTTTATGTGGGGAATTAGAAAACATTTTTACTAAATTTTTGTGGCAAAAAGGCCATGGGAAAAAAGGAATACATTGGTGCTAGTAGAAGCATATGTGTCGTTCAAAAGAAGAGGGGGGAATGGGTTTTAAAAGTATGACTTAGTTTAACATCTCATTACTAGTGAAGCAAGGGTGGAGGATTATAAATAACCCAAACTCTCTGGTTGCGCGAATGCTAAAAGCAAAGTATTTTTCGAATGATGATTTTCTAAATTCGCGATTGGAAAATACAAGTTCTTATATATGGAGAAGTATCTAGGTGACGAAGGGTGTTTTGGTGAAAGGACTTTGTTGGAGGGTGGGTACAGGTATGAATGTTTCAATTAATAGTGATGCTTGGATTCCAGATGCAGAAAATCTTAGATTATCTTCGTTTGTTTATAATATGCGAGATTCTAAAGTTGTTGAGTTTATTGATCGTAATGAAAGAATATGAAAACGAGAGCTGATTGTCAATACCTTTTCGGAGGAAAATGCTGAAAATATCCTCCGTATCCTGTTGGCGAAAGAACCCCACGATGACTGTCTTTTATGGAGCAGTGAATCTTCGGGAGAGTACTCGGTCTGTAGCGCCTATAAACTATTACAAAATTCTGGTGAAAACCCTAGAGCTTATGTTTTACAAACCGACTACTGGAATTTCTACAAAAAAAACTTTGGCTCCAAAATCTCCCTACTAAAATCAAGATTACAATCTGGAGAATATCATGGAATTATTTTCCTATACGGGTTAACATGCAGCACAAAAAGCTAGTTAACATTACAACCTGCCCTTGATGTGGAGGAAGAGTAGAAATAATTGATCACCTCTTCCACAAATGCCCTGTTTCAGTGGAAGTCTAGGCAACATTATCAATCTCGAATATTGTAATGGATTCTAATATGGATTTTTTACAGTGGCTTACCTGGGTTTTTGTTCAATATCCCTTTTTCCAATGCCGACTTTTTTTGCTGTGTACTATTGGCCATTTGGGGAGAAAGGAATGCTAGAATGCATGATAAGAAAAGTAGCACTGGTCAGGAAATAGTGAGTTTCGTCAATAATTATATTACCTAATTAAATAGTGTTGAAAAAAGAATTCCCATTATTTTAAAAGGGTTTAAAAAATGGAGTTACTCACCTGGTGCGTCCGTAAAAATCAATTTTGACGGAGCATACGATGGGCGTCATTTCTAATCTGCTTCGGGAATTGTGGCCAGAAACAATGAAGGGACCGCCCTCTTATTTTGTTCAGAAATTCATCAAGAGGTGGCATCGGCAAACGTTTTAGCACATATACTAGCAACAAAATCGTTGAAAATGGAGGAGGTGTACCTAGTTAAAAGCGTCCCTGGATATGCCGAAAACCAAAAGGAAACCGATAGGGTGCAAGAACCGGAGAAGAGGAAATAAGGAAGGAAAGCCTCAATAAAGTAGATGAATAGGTTTTTGGTGATAAAGCTTTCCTTGAGAACTGAAACCATTCATAAAAAGAGAAATGATGGTTGATAGGTAGGACAGGAATCAGTGATTTCTGATTGGGTGACTTTTGGTTATATTTGTGTTATTCTAGATTATTCTGAAATATGTTTTAGGGTGTTTTCTCCTTGGGCCATGTTAAGTATTTTGGCCAATTTCTTTGATTTTGTTTTTCTTTCTTTTTGGACAGTTTGTTATTTTATTTTGTTTTATATAATAAAGCCCAGTCTGATTATTAGTTCTAAAAAAAGTTTTATATATGATATTACTTATTATAAAATATTATATCTTCATAATAATTTTTGAATGTCAAAAGAAAATGCTATTATAATAATTTTAGAAAATGATTTTAGGAAAATTTACTAAACCACAATATTTTACGTAATCTTTCAAACATAAAAAAATCTTTTTAATAAAAATCAATCCATTTTTTAAAAATTATTTTTCGAAAACTATTTTTAATACTAATTTAAACTAGCCTAATTATCTTGATATTAATGTAATATTGTTAATTAAATAAATGTGAATAAAGCACCAAGTCAAAACTACCCACCTTTATAACACTGCACATTTATTATCGTTAAGGTGTAAAAAGTAACCTTCATAAAAAACTTTTGAGTTCAAGACCAATAAATCATGAAGTCACCCAAAAGCCCTCTTCTCTTGGACAACTATCCGAATAAATAAAGTTGTTAGTCACCAAAGGTTACATGGGCTCAATTGCCTTGTACCATCAAACCAGACTGAATGATATAATTTATTTCACCATAGATATCCTTGTCCCATCGAAGACATTTGTAACGCCCCGAAATTTGGGCCTAGAAGTATTAGGCCTTGAGTAAGGGAACGGTTTGGAAACTATGTAAAAAAGTATGTCTGCTTTATTGGTTAAGGGTCCTGAGAGGAGTTGGAAAAGTCTTGGGCTCAAACCTGGGCTTTTGCAAAAATTTTGGTTTTAAGTGGATAAAACCCTGGATGCTTTGATGTAGGCCTTTTAAATTATTGTGTTAAAAAATATCATAAGGAAGCATGTGGTCTAGTAGTTGTGGCGCCATTAAGGTTGCAATGGAGCTTGGGTTCAAGTCTTGGTTCTTGCAATTTATTTTGGTTTTTCTTTTAAAGGAACCTGGACTTTGGCCTTTAGACCTTTTAGCTAATTGAAGACAAAATGTGAAACAAAAGAGCTTGTGATAAGGAGGCAAGTGGTGTGTTGAGCTATTGAGGGGGGCTTGGGTTCATTTCCCATTACAAGAAAAAATGATATTTATTTTGCTAGCATGAGGCCAAAATAGTTTGAGGTGGTTTCGAACTCTGTTGGGTGAGAGTTTGAATGGGTCTTGGAGGTTTTGTTATGGAGGATATTAAGGAGGGATATTTGGAGAGATTTGAGGAGAGACTATTGGGATTTGGGGAAGTTGTTGTGGAGAGCTATAAATCACATCTCATTTGTTCCTTGTTCTGAATGGGGGAGATCGGCGAGGCTTTCAAGGTATTTGTCGCTTTTTCCAACCTGCCTTGCTTCCATTCCTAACTAGTGATAGTCGAGGTTGATTGGCACATTGCCTGGGAACCAAGGGTGCGATGATTATTTATTTGCAGAATAAGAGTGTTCGGATCGAAGGAAATCTACAAATCATTTCAGGTGTGTAAACTCCCCAATGTAACTGTAGAACGGAAAAAGTCGAAAAGCTGAAATACGGCGTTTGAGACCACACGAACGTGCGATCGCTCGTGTGGAAAGTCGAACCTGCGAATCATAGGCGATAAACTGTGGAGTAGAGGTGCTTATGGGCCGGGTTCAGTCCGGGCCCAGAAAAAAATTTCGACCCTCCAAAATATGGGCCTGAAATTTTGTCCATGCCCAGCCCGAGAAAAAATTCCTAAGCCCGAGCCTAGCCTGGCCCATTTTTTTAATAAACACTAAAAATTTATTTTATAAATAAAAAAGTATTTTAAAATATTTTAAAATTAAAAAAATAAAAAATAAATATTTATTATATATTCGGGCCAGGCCCGGACTAAAAAAGTGGTGCCCGAAGCCCGACCCGTTTTCTAAACGGGCCTCATTTTTTTGCCCAAACTCATATTTCGGGCCTTTATTTTTACCCGAACCCTCCTATATTTTGATCGGGTCGTCGGGCTGGACCAGGCCACTCGGCCCATAAACACATCTACTGTAGAGGCCTCCATGAGTATTTTCATGGGCTTAGGCCGTAATGGGCCACGCTGGGCCGTGTGGGCTCAATTTGCTTGTGGGCTCCACACGGATGAAACCCACTATTTGTGGCAAATACTAGACTGGGCTATGTAGATCTCATAGCCGTGGTGAAATCTAGGTTGAACAGGCCACATGAGCGTGTGGGCCCATTTACACTATTGTGACCAATTAGGTTACCTGAGTCGCTCGAGGCGACTGCGGACCTTTCGAGAGGTCGATATCTGGACCGAAATACCCTCGATGGGTAAAATGATCGAAATACCCACGATGGGTAAAATGACTGAAATGCCCCCGTAGGGTAAAATGATCGAAATACCCCCGCAGGGTAGAATGCCGAAATACCCCCATAGGATAAAATGACTGTAATGCCCCTATAGGGTAAAATGACTGTAATGCCCCTATAGGGTAAAATGACCATAATGCCCTGGTGGGTAAATGACTATTTTTGCCTCTCGAGGTCAAATGATTGTTTTGTCTGTGGTTAAATGACTGATTTGTTTGTGTTTGGTATGACTGATTTGTTTGTGATTTGAATGACTGATTCTGAGCATGGCATTCTGCATACACGACATACTGCATGGGGTTGAGATACTGTTATAGAGGAAGTATTGTACTGGTGGCTCTGCCACAATCACTGTTACTGGTGGTTTGGCCACATATACTATTACTGGCAGCTTTGTTGTGATACTATTGTTGGTAGCTTTGCTGCGATGCTACTGATGGCTTTGTGCGGATCATAGAACCGTTACTGATGGCTTTGTGCCGATCATATTATCGTTGCCGATGGCTGTGTGTCGATCATTTCACTGTTACTGATGGTTGTATGCCAATCATATCACTACTACTGATGGCTTTGTGCCGGTCATATTACCATTACTGATGGCTGTGTGCCGATCATATCATTGCTACTGATGGCTTTGTGTCAATCACTTTACTGTACTTATGGCTTGTAACCATTCTGTTTATAGCTTATAGCTATCCTGTTTACGGCTCTTAGCCATTCTGACTACTGGCAGCTCTGCTGCATTATTACTACTGGCAGCTATGCTGCGATATTGGTGTGAGGGTTGGGTGGGTCGACTCTGTCCCCACATGGTGTGTTGGGTTGGTACGGGTGGTGTGTTGGCTGGATTGGGATGGGTTTGCATACTTGCACCATACTGATAGTGTATCAGGCTTAGGCCCACACTGTTTCTATATTGGGCTAAGGCCCACACTATACTGTTACTGTTAAAGGGCTCTGGCCTAAACTAATTCTATTCTGTATGCCGACTGTTTGATAAGGGATTACACACTGAGTTTTCGTAAACTCACCCTCTCTTCTTAACTATGCAGGCCATCCTCGGCTATAGTTGATTCGGTGCTGCGAGGGACTCGGAGGTGGTCACACAACTGCATCAGCTTTCGTTTTTAGCTTTTGATTTATAAGTAACTGAATTTGGGTATTTTTATGTAAAAAGACCTCTTTAAAGTTATAAAATTTAAATTGGAGTTTATTTTATTTAGTTTGATATAAACTGGTAGTTGTAGAATAAGACGAGTTTTCAAAAAGTAATCGTTTTCAAAGACACCACATTTTCGCAATAAATGAGATTTTGAAAATTTTATAACGTTTTAAAAATGATTAGTTTTTAATGATGCACGCTTGGAAATGAACAACTCGTTTTGGAATCACCGTTTAATAACAAAATGATTAATTAATTTTAAAGATTTCAACAACAACAAGTTTTACGCTAAACACCTCAATGTGACACCGCCAGATTCGGCCATAACTCCTAGGCCGGGTTTGGGGTGTTACAACATTTGTCCCACGCATTTTGTAATAATGCCTAGATGACAAGTCCAACACGTTAGCATTGTCTTACACGGACCCTCGTCTATAAATACCTCTAGGAACGATGAAGAAAAGACCGACTCTCCTAAGATACTAAGTCGATACTCTGCCAACTTACCTTTAACTCTCAACCTTAACATTCTCTTGACCTCCAATCTTTTCTTACTCCAATTCTTCGCCCCAATTGAGTGAACTAGTCTCTGTTATAACCACCGTACTCTCCTCATTATTATATCAACAAAAATAAATATGAATTTTTGTACTACATTAACACAAGTCCATACCTTCTTATTATATTAATATATTTATTTGTTAGGGTAACAACAACTCACATGTTTGGTAGATACTCTTAATATAAATATATATTCTATAAATTAAGCTAGTATGTTTTACATGTGACTTGTTGTTACTCTCTATGTTATCCATCAAACTACTGAGATGGGTTGTATTTATATATATAAATTACATAAAAATAATAATAAAGAAAGAGAATTATAAATATAGGGATTCAAATTCAGACATTTAAAATACAATATCTTTAAAATGATATAAATTAGATGCTTCCTCAATAAATCATACATGTGTATATGCACAGCTAGGAAAATTGCTTATCCTTTAATAATTAAAAAAAATGAAAATGGTTGAAAAACATGACTTCATCCAAGTTTAGATGTTTATGTATTTTATATATATATATTAAACAGAAGAAGTTGGTGTTTGTAAATAAATTAGTGAAGAGCAATGGTTATCCAAGAAGCATTCAAACCCAACATGGATGACTCAAAATGTGTATCAAAACCATACAAAAGTGGTTGAACCCTATTCTCCCCCCTTTTCCCCAGGCCCCATCCCTCCTTTGATTCGAATACCAACATAAATTTATGTATATATATATATATTATACCAACATAAAAATTTTATTTGGTAAATTAACAGTATTGAATATAATTTGGCAAAAGTATTTAGTTTTAAATATTATATATTTTTTAATTTTAATCCTATTAATCTAATATTTTCGATAAATATGATAATTTGAATATTTCAATTTTAAAAAATTAATTTATTTTAATTTTTAATAAATAAAATCAACTTAATATGTATTAAGTTAAATGATAAGTAACTACCTACCTATTTATTATTGAAAATTTTATATTAAGTAAAAGATTAAAATGATTATCAAACACATTTAAAATATTAAATGATGGAAATTTTTTATTTTATTTTAATGATTTATAAAACATACCCTTAGTCTAAATGCTTGAGGAAAAAGTCTGCTACCATTTCTTTCTAATTGCATTATAGTTTCAAACTTTAAAAGGTTATAACTAAGTCTTCAAACTATCATCCCGTATTAATCAAGTCTTTCTGGCAACCTAGCGCTTAGTTTGGGTACTAAATGCTTACTTAAATATGACATGAAGCTTATTAAAACAAGCGAATTAAATTGTAAACATGTGTAATATTTGTTGCACAAACATATTAGATATGACATGTTTATAAAAATAAATATCCCTTTAAATTTTATCAATAATATTTTTTTAAAATATGTCAAATTCAAACCGTTTATACGATAGGTATAATGTGCCTACAATTTGGCGTATGTGTTTTAAATTGATAACATTAGGCTGATGAAAGGACCAAATTGAAACAATTCTAGTAGCTTTGAAGACTAAATTAAAATAATTTGAAAATTGGATTCGGTGAAATTAACCAAAAAGAGAAAAAGGGAAAGGGTTCAAAGTTCAAAGTCACCTCTAAATTGTGACTGAGAGAGTAGTACAAAGTGCAAACCAGCTAATGAGAGAGGGGGCGGATTGAGAATAATAGATCATAAAGAAAGTTAGAAAGGGCCCTGTCTCAGGCGCAAATCAAGGAGAGAACTGGCCAATATGAAATCAAAGCTTTAAGTTATATATATAGCTAGCTCTAGCCTTCGCAACTGCTCCTCATGATTGCGCTAATGGGAACCCCAAAAAGAAAAACCCTTTACTTTCAATTTTCATTCAAACCCTTTAAACCTTAATATTCACTCCCATCTCTTCACTTCTCATAAGCTTCAATGGTTTGATAAACAACTGGAAAAACCCAAACACCATGATCCCAGCATGTTTTAGCCAACCTAGCAACTTGTCCAGTACCTCTCAAGTGCCTCAAAATCTCATCACCTGCATTTACCATACTCAGCTATGGGACTCACCTACGTATCTCACACTTACATGGTCCAAAACCCATTTCTCCCATTCTTTAACAGTCTATTCTGCTGATTCCTTTTCTATTACCATTTCCCTTTATCCTTCCACCTTCTCCTTCTTCAGAAACCGACCAGGCTCCAAATCTGTCTACTTGACTCATCACCATCGTCAAAGAATCAAGCTGTATTGGGATTTCACCAGGGCTGACTTTGCTGAAAACTCAGCTGAGCCTGAGTCTTCCTTCTACATTGGCATTTCATGCAATGGGAAGCTAGAATTCATCCTTGGTGATCTCATGGATGAACTCGCCAAGAGGTGTTCTGGGTTATCTATGGCTCGACAGGTACTCCTTGAACCAAAGCTCTTGTCTAGGAGAGAACATGTTTTTGGGCATAAGAGCTATGTTTCGAGGGCTAACTTCTTGGGGTCTAAACATGAGATAGGGATAGATTGTAATGGAGGGGTTCTGAAGGTGAAAGTTGATGGCCAAACAAGCCTTGTCATAAAGCGATTGGCTTGGAAATTTAGAGGGAATGAAAGGATTTATGTTAATGGAATCGAGGTGGAATTTTTTTGGGATGTTTTCAATTGGGTTAATGGTGAGAATAATAACAATAATAATACCAATGGCCATGGTGTGTTTATTTTTCAAGTTGGTGATGGTGGTGTGTGGCCTGAAATGGTTGGACCGGAGAAAAGGTTGATGAGGAAGAGTTTGTCATCGTTGGCCGCCGGGGGGTCGTCTTCGGCGCCGATGGCATCTGCAAGTCTGCCGCCGTCTCCGTCGTGCTCGAGTGTGCTGCAATGGGCGGAGGAGAGCAATGATGGTGGAAGAAGCTCATGTTCTTCTTCTACTAGGTCATGTGGGAGCAATGGAGGATTCTCTTTGTTGTTGTATGCTTGGAAGAAGGATTGAATTCATAGCTTTTTTGAATTTCAATGCCAAAATGCTTATTATGTTAAAATTTGTGAAATATTGTTTGATTTTTGTTTGAGGAAAGTATTTCAATTTGGAAATTATTTTTTTCTCCATTATTTGTGTTACAATATAAAATATATATATTATTAATAAATAACATATATATTCTTTATGTTGTAAATTCAATCCATTTCTTGCTGGTCATCTTGTATGATATATCAACTCTTCATTTTCTACATACTTTCTCCTTGGAATTTGAAGCTGGTTTCATTTACTTCAATTTACAAATTTAAAATAAACCATAATAATAAATATATCCTTAATGTTTATTCCTTTTCTCATTTTAACCCTATTTTTAAATGATAAAGTTAATTGAACTGTAAAAATTTTAATGACATTGATACACATAATAAAATTTTAAAAATTAATAAAAATATTGAAAATTAAAACCATTTTAAGAAAAAGTCCATAGAAATTTAGAAAAATAATCTCTATTAGTAGTGAAATATTCGTAGACTATAATACAGATTGTCATTAAAATGTTAATAGTTTAACCTAGGATTAAAATGATAAAATAAAGAAAAAATTAGGGCAAAATTTGTCTTTATGAAAAAAGAAATCAACCTTTGCATTAGCATTGGTGGACCCTCTCTAGTAGAGTTGTTAACCATAAGATTTTGATAATAACATTCTACCAAATGTAGGATTTCAATTCAAATGAAAATGATTGTGATTCTATTTTTGTAAAATTGAAAAAAAAAAAATTCTCCAACACCAACACCAACCCCAACCCCAACCCCATATATATAAATGAAACCCAAATAATTAGACCCTTACTTAAGGAAAAAAATTATACCAAATGTTTTGCTTTCAACATTGAGAATACTCAATTGACACCATTAAAATTTAGTAACATCACACTAACGATGAATATCATAATTACCAAATTCAAATATCTCCGTGTCTATTAACCTTACTTTTATGTCTTAAAAAACAACAATCTTGAAATGATTATACAAGAAGAGTTCAAAAGCCTATTATTTAGGCCCACAAAGGCACTTGAGCAGCTCAATTCATAGCAAATGTAAAAGCGATGGTTATAATGGTTTTGGTGCTTTTAGTATGCTGAAATTTTAAATTTAGTATCTTTATTTTAATTTTATATCATTTGATTTAAACATGTAGTCAGGTTCAAATGCAAAACTAATTAATTATGTTTAATCAATAAGATTTTTTTTATATCATTTGAATGTTTAAAATTAATTTTTAGTCTATTGAATTTTAGCTCGATTGATATAAGTATTATTGTCAATGCAGGAAAATATAAGTTCGAGGGTGCCAAAACACATTATTTTTCTATTTATGGATTGAGAAAGGACTATTGGTAGTTCTAGATATTATATAAAAAACAGATATGATCAGAACCTATAATGAAATTGTTGAAAAAAATTAACAAATAAAATTATAAAAATAACATCCCAAAATGAAAATTAAAAACTCAAATTTGAGATTAGAAGCATAACCCAAAAGCAAAGCAGTGGGATTGTGGATTAAAACTAGAATTTGGGAACCCTTCTTTTTTGCAGCATAAACCATAAAGTATGAACTTTCTGCGCCACAGCATGAGGAGCTCTGCTTCCCACTTTATAAATGTAAAGTTGTGAATTGATGTTGATGCAAATGTTGAGTGTTAACACTATATATCATCATTACTCATTCATATCTATCTGCAAATCATATACACTACTTTCTTATCTCTTTTTTTTCTTTCATGATTAATGTAAACCCCCTTTACTATTCTTGTTTTTTTTTTATTTAATGATTGAAGCATTATTTTATGAGAAAATTGAATTCATCGTGGTTTTATCAGGGTCTGTTAAAGATATATTGAGAAGGAAGCTTGACAATATTCATCAGTTCATCAAATTCGATAAATACCTTGTTCAGTTCTTTCAAGTTGATGTTAACAGTGCCCTAAATTAATATCTGTCATCCTATGATAGTATCAATAAACTTAACTACTCTTTACACTTCTTATAGTGTGAACCGCCATAACAAGCCATCCTCAACTTAATAGTTAATGTAAGTTTATGTTATCCCTGACATAAGTTGATAGATGATTGTTGGATATTTAAATTTTTTTAACAAAATTAAAAGATCATTATATTATTAGTATTATTATTATTTTAAGTTATGTCTTGATTACTTGAAGCGGACTTTATCAATAATTTGATGCATGTGCTAATGCATTGGTAAAGAAATCATGAGTTGTGGTGTGATGGTTGTTCATCTCATTTCTTAACCATGAAGTTGAGGGTTCGATCTTTGTTCATGGGAATAGAGCACATTTCATAGTCAATCATCGCTCGTATTATTAAATGTTATATATGCAGAAAAACAAAAAAGGAGAAAAAAAAAGAAATTGATTACAGACTATGATACCCCTAAAACATGAAGCATCTGACAAAATTAAAAGATAAAAATATTAAAATTATATATAAATTTTGGTTTCATCTGTAATTTGATATATGAATTTTGATTTCGTGCAATTTTATCCATAAAGTTTTTATTATGGTTTATATAAAATAAAACTTTGATTTTGATTCAATTATACGTATTTAAAGAAATATACACATCAATTTATTTCCATATTAGATTAATATAATTAATTGTCGTAAATGGTTATCGTTGATAATATTGTTAGTAATTTTAAAAATTAAATCAAATTAAAATTTATTGTATAAAATTGCAAAAAATCAAAATTCATATATGACATTGCACATTGGACCAATGTTCATGTATACTTTTGATATTTATCCCAAAATAAAAAGTCTTCCAAGTGACACCTAACTAAAAATTCATGAGAGTATTATATTAAAGGTCCAAATTTACTATCAACCCTATATTATATGTAAGTCGTAACTTTAGTCTTTGTACTCTAATTTGATCAATTTTTATTTTAAAATTTAGATATCAATCCCGAACTAGGCATAAGTGTGGATTTCGTATCATTGTCCAAATTAATTATTTTTGAAGTTCAATCCTAACTCAAATAGTAGCCGTTAAATCAATTAATTTAAACAATGTGATTTTTATGAGTATTATAAAATAACAAGTGTCATGACTATTATTTTAATTAGGTTAGAATTTTAACATTAAAAAGTACATAAACTAAAAATAACTAAATCAAAATAGAAAGACTAAGTTTAAAACTAGAATTCGAGTAACATGTGAAGGAAAATTATATTTAAAAAAATATAAGTAAAAATAGAAAATAAGTTATTCTATAGATTTTTTAATATATCTTTTTTTAATAACTTCGCATAGTGATATTTTTTTGAACAATTTTATTATAGGTTCTGATCATATATGTTTTTTTTACACAATAATATGATAATGCGCTTCAGCACACTCAAACTCATATTCTCTTGCAATGACAACAATGTTTATGCCAATCGAGTTAAAGACTCAATCCACATAGTGATTTTTTTAAAAAGAAAAAAAATGACAAAATGATTTTTATTTATTCAGAAAAAAGTTATATAACCGTGTGAATAAATTACGTTATTTTAAAATTTTATATTTTATTATCTTGTATTAATTTAATTGAAATAATGTTTGATTGGTTTGTAACACTAAATCAATTAAAAATTCAAAATTGGTATAGAATTGAAATAAGAGATGGCAAAGGTCTCTCCTATCTTAATCAGTGGTCGAGGGTTCGATTCTCGCCCTAGGTATAAAGCAGCTTTAAAACTCTTGATTAGTATCTACCCCTTAATGAACCTACAGAATAAGAAGGATTAGTTACTGGAAGCTATTTATATAGCTACACACCCTTTAGAAAAGCACCTTTTGCTTAAAAAGGAAGCCTATTTAAAATTTTAAAACATATTTCATGGTGGTTGTGTATATATATGATTCCATATTTATTTTATTATATGATTACTTATGCCTTTTGTCTTGTATCATGTTGGCGTTTATTAATAATTAGTTTGATTAGATTAAATTAGGGTAAATTGGAGGTAAAAGTGTTATGGAAGTCTATGTAAGAATTAGATTGTTTTTATTCTTTTTATTAAAAAATGAGTAAATTAGTCTCTGTATATTCAATCAAAGAATAATTTGGTCCTTTGTTAAAAATTTCATCCATTTTTACTATTAAAAATTAGTCATTGTACATCAGCATGAGGTACACGTGGCATGTCACATGTCATTGTCTGGTTATTCCGTCAACCACACCAATTTTTAATACTGCAAATGGATGATTTTAAAAGAAAAGATTAATTTGTTCTTTAATCTAATATACAAGGACCAGTTTGCCAATTTTTTGAGTAGAAAAAGTAAAATGTAGTCTGACTCCTTGTAAAGGGTATTTATGCTATTTTTACCTAAATTGGGTTAAATTAAATTAGTTTAGGTTAGGTTAATTGAGATTTGATCATTTCATTAGATTGCAATAGTTAAATTAACTATGATTCAGTTGGAATTAGTTTAGGGTTAACTTAATTTTAATTAAATAAATAAAATTTGGGTTTGGTTTAGTTTAGTTTGGATTTGACTTAAATTAATTAATTTGGAGATTAATCACGAGAATTTGTGTATTTTTGTGTGATTTTTTAGAGGTAAGATATTTTCAAATTATCGATGTTATATCAATCATGTCATTTCATTATTGAAATTATTAATTTAACCATTAAATAACATATAAAATTTTATTTGGCATAATTTAAAATGAAACTTTTAAAGAAAAATAAAATATTGTCGCATAACTTTTAAAAATTAAAACTAAAATTAAAGTAATATTGAGAAAAAAGATAGTGAACGATAGTTTCTATAAAACTTTAAAATCAAGATTTTTACGATATTTACTTTTACAATATTCATTTTCTTCCTTTAAATTTTTTTATTTTAAATCATGTCACATAAGATCGATGTATCATTTAATGGTTAAATTAACAAATTTTAGTAATGAAGGACTTTATTGATATAATATTAATAATTTGATAATGTGATTATAATGCTTTAAAGTTTGAAGATGTTTGGTGCAATTATTATTATTTTTGATATTTTATTTTATTTTTCTAGAAGCAAGAAGTTTATTCCATTAATTAAACTACCATGATACAAGGCACTGGCACTACACCAAAACAGGTCTTTAGCGCCGTTTTTTTAGGCCTTTAGCGGCGCTTTTTAACGCCACTAAAGGTATTTGCGGCGCTTCCACAAGTGCCGCAAAAAAGGCTGCTAACGAAAACGTCGCAAACGTTTGCAGCGTTTACAAACAAAAAAGCCGCTAAAGATCGTGTTCTTTAGCGGCGTTTTTTATTAAGCGCCGCTAAAGAACATGGTTTTTAGCGGTGTTTTTTTCTAAGCGCCTCTAAAGAACATGGTCTTTAGCGGCGTTTCTTTCTAAGCGCCGCTAAAGAACATGGTCTTTAGCAGCGTTTTTTTCTAAGCGCCGCTAAAGAACATGGTCTTTAACGGCGTTTTTTTCTAAGTGCCGCTAAAGAACATTATCTTTAGCGGCGTTTTTTTCTAAGTGCCGCTAAAGAACATGTTAAATTTTTAATTTTTTCATCCCTCCTGTAGCAACAAATCAAAAGCAACCAGATCTAAACCAGCCAAAAGCAATAAATTTATATAATATTTCAAATTAAACGAATAAAATAATATTAATATCAATAAATAAAAGTGAATTCATATTATTTTTGCAAAAATGTTAAATGTTAAAATGATAAAAATATTTATGCAATACACTATGACGGCGGAAGTTGCGACTGAAACATCTTCATCATAGTCTGAAGCTGCTGCTGGAGTTCGTCGTACTTTTTGCTCTGCTCTGCTTCTCTCGTTGCAGCCTCTGCTTCCCTCGCTGCCACCTCTGCTTTAAGTTGTAGCTGGAGTTCTTCATATTTCCTTTGAACCTCAACTGTAGTCGCTTGCATCTGAGCTATTTGGTCTTTTAACCTCTGAACTTCAGCTTGAGCCTGACTCCCCGAAGCCATGTATTACTGCGAGCTGGATCCAAAATATTGGGTTGGGCTAATAAAAGATCCTTGAAATCGAACCCGACCATACCTTTCAGGACCCAAAACTTCAGTAAAAATCCGGTTATCAATGTCTTCAAGATGAACAGAACTATCACTAGAAGCAATCGCTTCGTACTCCGCCTTTTTGTCCTTTAGTTTTTCCTAATAAATAAATAAATCACATAGTTAGGAACGTAATATATATTAAAAAACATATGCAACATAACAATAGTCGCATTACAAGCAATGAATTAAACCATTAGAAAATAAACACTATAAATAACTAAAACAAGTCAAATCGTATTAAGTAAACGTACCATTATTTCACCACTTTGAGTCATGGGAGATCCATCTTTCTTCCTATAGTAATTTCAAAAGTTGAAGGCATCCAACTTTTGACCGGACGACGATTCCTACAATATAGTAGTAAAATATTATTTAATGGAAAGTTATACATATTTGACAATATTAAAAAATTAAAAATACCTCCGCCTCAGCTACACATGCAAAACTTCTCAACCCGGCTGTGTGAGTGAATTTTTGTTTCTGCCTGCTGCTTTTTCCAACTTGTTCACGATCCTACGTTATGAAATTTTTAGTACGTAAATAGTAAATGCTATAAACCAAAATAATTACAATAGTTTGGAAGTACGTCATACCTCGCCTTTCTTCGAATGCCAAAATCTAACTGCATCTTCCCATTGGTACCTCAACATACCCGGCGGGACATTTTGCAATTTCTCATCGAGGGTTGTTTTTATCTTATAATAATTTTTCTTCAAAGTACTTTTATTGTCTCTCCATCTTTTTCCCAATGCCTTCTTTACATAAGTATCCGAGACATCTAAAGCAAACCTCGCCTACAAAAAACACAAGTTAATAAAGTAAATATAAATGAAACTATTTCCCAAGCATTACAGATGACATTAACATTTTGTTACCTTAATATTATCGAGGGCTTGGTTTTTGTTGCTATCGGGCATTTGACGCCATGACTCGTAGTTGATAGGCAACATATTCGCATTTCGTGCTAAAATGCCCATGTATCCTGCTAAAAGTCGAGCTTCTGATCCAACAGGCTGACCAAAACTGTTTTGTCCAACTTTGACATGCTCGACTGGATCTAACTCGTATAACTCTCTAAGTAGTGTACGTCTTCGACCTCTGCGCGTCCCACCATTTTCAGCTACAAATGGTATATTATAATATAAGAATTTGAAAAATAAATCAATTATAAGTCAACACGCATGTAAATTAAATGTAAAATTACTTTGAACTTCTGTAGGATCCTCAGGTGTAATCGGAACATTCGAATATCCAATTGCTGTCTGTTGTTCAGTACTATTTGTGTCTGTCGAGTTTGGATCATTTTGAACAATGCTTCCCCTTAGAATTTTTCTTCTAGGCATTTTATCTGCAATACACATAAAATGTAAGTAAACTTAATAACTAATTACAACAATAACATCACATATAAAATAGTTGAAATATATAATAAGACCAATATTTAAATTATGATATTACATATAATTAAACAATTGTAAAATCTTACTACATCATTATTCGCAAATATCTTCATCCGTATCCTGACGAACCCATTGAAATTGTGCACTAGTACTAGGGATATTATCGTTTAAGTTTTGTTCTGGAAAGGGCAAAGTTTCTGATCTGTCGTCGATGTTATCTCTACTTCCACTGCCCATGTCAAACAAGTCTCTAGGGATGTTACGGAGTACAACGAACCAACCCTCATCAGTTGGATCTTTTGAGTAAAAAACTTGTTTGACTTGAGATGAGAATACATACAACTCATCTATTAGTTGTTGTCCTGTGTGAATCAATCGGTCAAAGTTCACCATTGTAAAACCAAATTGATCTTGCTTAATTCCACGAGCTGTATTAACATCGGCCCAATCACCTCGAAATAAGACAATTTTCCATTTATCGTAGTAATCCAACTCAATTATGTCAGTAAGATGTCCAAAATATTCCACATTTCCCTCGACAGGATTATTGTCCCTAGCACTAGCATAACTTGTAATTGCAGAATTAACAACTATTAATATTAATAAGTTATGTAAGTTAATATGTAAGTAATGTATTATGTAAGTAATGTATTATGTAAGTTTATATAAAAAAATTATAAGTTATGTATTATGTAAGTTAACATGTAAGTTATGTATTATGTAAGTTTACATACAAGTTTATTTGATAGTTATGTAAGTTTATATAAATATTAATAAGTTATGTAAGTTCTTGTACATACAAATTTTGGTTATGTAAGATATGTATGATGTAAGTATATCACTTTTACGTATCTTATTTATAATTATTTTAAAATTATAATATATTTTAACAAGTTATGTAAGTAATTTAATATATACTTAAATTTTAGTAAGTAATGTATTTAGGAAACATATTTAAGTAATAAATTTAAACAAATTTTAGTAAGTAATGTATTTAAGTAACATATTTAAGTAATAAATTTAACCAAATTTTAGTAAGTAATGTATTTAAGTAATTTATTTAAGTAATATATTCAAGTAATATATTAAAGTAAATGTTAGTAAAAATATGTTTTAGTAAGAAATGTAAGTCATGTAAAATATACTTAAAATTGTTATTTAAGTAATGTAAGATATAAATTTTAAAAATTATATATTATCAATATATATATTAGTAATAAGTTAAATTAAATTGTAAAATATATTAAAAATATAATAAATATTGAAAATATATATTAACTTTAAAATATATATTAATAAGTTATTTATATTAAACATGCAATCAAGTAATAATTCATTGACAAGTCATTTTATAATCAATTTATTAAACATTCAATCAATTAACTTACAAAATTTGATAATTCATTGACATTCAATCAATTAATCGATCAATTTATTGAATAATCATAGATTATTAAACATTAACATTCAATCGCATAAATGAGAACTAACGTCGATAATTTATTAATTGACATAAAATTGAAAATCAATAATTTGTTCACTTTAAACCGAATCCACTATTCGCCTATAATTTATTCAATTACTCAAATATATAAAGTAATTTAAGAATTTTAATCATTTATGTAATTGTTTTTGCTTGGGTAAAAAATACGTACAAAATTACAATCATAATTTATACCTTGCGTTATGGAAAAATTTTGTAAAGTAACATGCAAATTGAGCTAGCAACATATAAATAAAAATGATAATTAAAATCGATACCCACGACTTAAAAAAATCTTAATTAAAACTCCTTTTAAAACTCAAAAATAATAATTAAAGTATAAAGCTAAAATATAAAAAAATCCAAAATTTAAACATTTGGAGGTGTTTTTTTAAGAAAACAAAGGTGGGAAACATAGGAATAAATACCTCAATTTCCTCAACTTCGAAGCAAACTACTGCAAAAAAAAAAAAAGGAAAACATAAGTAAATTAGTACCAAATAAATAGGAAAAAAATAACAGTAAGGCTATGACTCCATTACTGCTTGTGATAACAGTAAATTAGTACCAAATAAATTAGTACCAAATACTTCAACCCTTGTGATAATTGCTTCTCCATTACTGCTAGTCTTTCTTTTCTTTTTCCTATGGATATCAAAATCTAACACTTATTTTTGACTCCTTATTTTTAAATGCAAAATAACAGTAAGGCTATGACTTCTTATTTGTGATAATTATGATTTTTGGTTTTGCAACAGAAATGCTAACCAGAAAACATGATGTTAGGCACCTATGTGTCACTGCAAGTGCAGCAGCAAAGAAGAAAGCAATGAACATTGAACAATAAATTCTACTATAAAATCTTGACCAAAACATGATGTTAGGCACCTATAGCAATTGAATTCGAATTTCAGTTTGGTTATAACAAGTTACAATAAAATCAAACCAAATCAGAAATAATAAAAAAGAAGCCTATATATATTCATTATAAACAAACACAAGAATGAGTTTGGTATGTCAAGTTTTATTTATAATTTTGATTAAAAACTTAAGATAATGTTTGGTATGTCAAGTTTTATTTATTTTTCTTGTAAACTAATTTTCTTTTGGGGAGTTACTTTCCTTGATAGTTGATTTTCATGAACATATGAAAAAAAACAAAATAAAAATTATTGCATTTTTTCTCCAACTTGATTTTTTCTATTACTTCAACAGATTTTTCCCAATGAAAAGTTTTTAAAACAAATAAATTAGATATAACAAATGTCAATAACTTTTCCACGCCATATATATATAGCAGACTAAAGCAAACAACAGTCGAATAAAAATTCCAAATCCAAAGGAGCAAAGCAGTGTTTCACATAAAAGAAACACATGGTATGGTACCCACTATCAAACTAATCAAAAGCATCGACTAATTTACTCAAAAAGGACCAAATTTTGAGCATGAACGATGAAATAAAATGATGAAATTAATACCGAGAGCTTTATACCTTGGAAAGGGTATTGGCCAAAATTGAAGATGGAATCCCAAATTAGTAATTGTAGCGTCTTCTCATTGGTTTCAGCCTTGGAGCTTCGAGGAAAGTTGGAAGCTTGAAAGTGTGGGTAGCTGAAAGAAAGGAGTCAAAACAACAGTAATGGAGAAGCAACAGAGATACATTAACGCATGAAGAAAAAGAACAAAATACTCGAACTTACCGATGGTTGCGGCACCGAAGACGAACGGAGAATGTGATGCAGTACAGGAGACGGCAGAGTAGCAGGTGGTCGGGTTTGGGGAGTTGTTAGGGATTAGGGGAATGTTCTTTAGGGATTTAGGGGAGAATGAGATGGGGGATAAAAAATGCAGAATCGGGTGTAAACAATTAACCATTTGCGGCGTTTATAAATATGCGCCACTAACTATAAATCAAAACGAAGCCGTTTCATCAACAAATAGCTCACGCCTGTGGCGTTTTTGAATAAACGCCACTAATAATACAGCAAAACGGTCTCGTATCAATAAATGTTAAAACATTTTTGTGGCGTTTGAACCAAAGCGCCACTAAATATAAATCAAAACACAGTCGCTTCATCAACATTTACCTCAAACCCGTGGCGTTTCCAAAAAAACGCCACTAATAACATTTACAAAACGGTAGAGTTTCTATAAATGTTAGAACAATTTTGCGGCGTTTTGAGTAAAGCGCCACTAACTATAAGCTCAAACGAAGTCGTTTCACAACAGTTAACTCAAGCCTGAGGCGTTTTCATAAAAACGCCACAAATACCATAGACAAAACGACAACATTTCAATAAACATAATTACATTTTTGCGGCGTTTTATGTAAAGCGCCACTAATAGCAACGTAAAACGGCTCAGTTTTATTAACTCCTAATACAACCTTGCGGCGTTTTGTTAAAGCGCCAGTAATAGAGAAGAACAAAACGGCTCCGTTCCCCTTCCCAGTTACAGGATTTTGCGGCGCTTATCTAATGCTGCTGCAAGTCCCACAGGAAACGACGCCGTTTTACTTAACATTAAAATACTTTTTCCGGCGTTTTTATGTAAACGCCGCTAAAGCCTTTCAAAACAAAAAAATATTTAAAATTTCAACAAAATTTAAAAATATTTATAATTTATTTTAAATTATATCTATGCTAATAATAGAATACAAATATACTACCACGTGAGTTGTCAAATTAGTGTCATCCAAGATTGAAGTTAAATTGATCCAAATCCCAAACCCCAAACCCCAAATCTAAAACCCTAAAAGTCAAAACCAAAAATCCCAAACCGTAATATTCCTAAACCATATTTTTGGGAAATTGTGTGGCCAATGTTACTGTATACAAAACATATATTTTATATTCATTTATTAAATTGCATGAATCTTTAGTAAAATCTAAATGTTCTTTAATTTTTAAATAGTATCCTTAAACCCAAAACCCAAACTCTAACACATAAACTATTAACCCAAAATAATAAACATTAAACTGTAATCCCTAAAACTCTAAACCGTAGACATAAAATCATATATTCTATAACGTAAACCCTAAAATAAAATAAAAATTTTACAGCGCCACTAAAGTTCCCAACAGGCCTAACCTGATCCTGAATCTTTAAACCCTAAATCACTAACTCTTAACTTCTAACCCTTAACCTCAAACCACTAACCCCTAACTACTAACCCCTAAATTACCTTATTTAATATATAAATTAAAAATATTAATTAATCAAAACCCTAAATCCTAACCCAAATCCCTAACCCCTAACCCTTAAACCTTATTTCATAAAAATTAAAACACACTAATTAATCTAAACCCTAAATCCTAACCTAACACCGAACCTATAAACCTTAAATCCCTAACTCTTAATCTCTAACCCCTAAATTACAACCCTTAAACCAAAATCCCTAATCCATAATCCCTAATTCCATAATCTATAAACGTTAAAATTGTAACTCTTAAACCGGCCTTAAATCCTAAATTAACCATATACCCTAAACCATATATATTAAACCCTAAACTATAATGATAATTAATTAAATATTTTATGTTTAATACTATCATATCTTTTACAATTATATATGAAATTATTTAATATATAAATTAAAAATCAATCAGTCATGTACCTAAAAATTTTTAAAATTATTTTAAATAATATTATTTTAATTTTTCCATTATTAACAAATATTCAATTAAAAATAAATTGAATTTTAATTAATATAAATAAACAAATTAAATAGTAAATAAAAGATAAAAGGTTTTTGTGGCGCTTTTCAAAAACGACGCTAAAGCCCTAAAAGTTCAGAAAACGACACCGTTGGGCTTAGGTTTTTTTGCGGCACATCAACAAAAACGCCGCTAAAAGGCCACGAATTGTCAGAAAACGGTGTCGTTGGGCTTAGTTTTTGTTGCGGCGCATCTTCAAAAACGCCACCAAACCACTTTACATTAGCGGTGCTTACTTAAAAACACCACTAAACACCCAAAAAGCTCAGAAAACGGCGTCGTTGGGCTTTGGTTTTTTGTGGCGCTTTCCAGAAAACGCCGCTAAAAACCTGGACATTAGCGGCCCTTTACTAAAAGCGCCGCTAAATCCCCGAAAGCTCAGAAAACGGTGCCGTTGGGCTTTCGTTTTTTTGTGGCGCTTCCTCGAAAACGCCGCTAAAGACCTGAACATTAGCGGCACTTTACTAAAAGCGCCACTAAATCCCCGAAAGCTCAGAAAACGGCGTCGTTGGGCTTTGGTTTTTTTGTAGCGCTTCCTCAAAAACGCCGCTAAAGACCTGAGCATTAGCGTCGCTTTACCAAAAACGCCGCTGAATCCTCGAAAGCTCAAAAAACGGCGTCGTTGGGCTTTGGTTTTTTTTGTGGCGCTTCCTCAAAAACGCCGCTAAAGACCTGAGCATTAGCGGTGCTTTATCAAAAACGCCGCTAAATCCCCTAAAGCTCAGAAAACGGCGTCGTTTGGCTTTGGTTTTTTTGTGGCACTTCCTCGAAAACGCCGCTAAAGACCTGAGCATTAGCGGCGCTTTATTAAAAAAGCCGCTAAATCCCCGAAAGCTCAGAAAACGACGTCATTGGGCTTAGGTATTTGCGGCGCTTTCTGGATAACGCCGCTAATGCTTTTTTTTTAGCGGTGTTTGCTGTGATGCACCGCTAATAATCGATCGTTAGCGGCATTTGGTATCCAACCGCCACTAAAAACGCCGCTAAAAGCCTGTTTTGGTGTAGTGTGGTTATGTCTCCAGTCACTAAACATTTTCTCAGAGTCGGTCTCCATTATAAGTTTTTGTGTACCTTTGTTGCATTGCCATTCTTGTTCCTAAGCTCAGCCACAACAAACCTCCCCTCATCATGGTGGGACCATTAATTGCAGCATGGATTCCTCAGTCTTCTCATTGTTTGGTTTTGATCGAAACACATTGCCCATTGCACCATCATCCCATGTTTTTCCTACACATGCAGTAGCCAATCATCAAAAGTTGATACTTGTTCAGGGACTCTCCGAACTCCCAACTTACCATTCCTTTTCTGGTTATCGTGACACTAGTCCAACTCTTCAATGTACCCTTACCCCACCACCACAAGTTGGCCACGAACTCAACTACTCTCTCTACACATTTGTCTTGCAAGTTTAGTATGAGTATTGTTATCAATGCAGAAAAACGTGGGTTTAAGCACGCTGAAATGCATTATCCTCCTATTTATGAATTGGAGAGGAGTTATGGGTAGTCAAAAAAGAACATATATAATCAAAACATATAATAAGATTGCTTAAAAAAAACCAAAACTAACGGGAAACTTGCCACTACTCTCCTTTATGGCCAGCTAATCAATTACGTATTGGTACATGGGTCACTTTTAACCCACATTTTGAACTTTAATTAGTTTTGATTGAAAAAATAAAATTATTTATCTAAATAAATAATTTACACAAATCCTATTTTAATTTATTAAAATCATGACAACTTTAACATATTAAAATGCATGTTTAATTTTCATTCTAGATAATTAAGAAACATAAACTCCTAATTTAATTTAATTTAATTCAATTTAATTTCATATTCATTATTTAATCCAATTAAATAAATATTTGAAGTGATTAGATTAATGCTAGATCAAACTAATCATTAAATCAAGAAAGCATCTATTACTCCCATAAATAAATCTAGTGAATTGTTCTTCCTTGTTCAATCTTTTATGATTTCCAACAATTGTTAAAATTAAACGTAAATTTGTTAAGAATTATATTGAATTAGTGGAAAATTTGGATGGAGGTATATAAGTTGGGCTACAATAACATGTAATTAAGTTATGATTTTTTTTATTAATGACATAATTATTAGTCATGGAGTCGTTTTATTAGAAGTACTATGACAAAATTCTCAATTATATACCATTATGAAAATTAACAAGTAAAGTGTATTATCCTCATAAACCACTTGTAATCCCTTTATGTTTTATCCGTTCACAAAGTTTAATATTTTTTTCTTAAAGTTCTATTATATATACCATAGTGTAAATAATATATTTACTAAGTCGCTTTGATATGACCTTAGTCAGGTTCCATTTACCTCAATCATATAATTAGGGGTGAGCAAAACTCGATTCGACTCGAAAAAATCGAAAAAAATTCGAATTTCGAGTTAAACGAATCGAGTTATTCGAGTTAATCGAATTATTCGAATCAACTCGAATTTTTTTTCGAATTTCGAGTTCGAATCGAGTTGAGTTTTCGAATTCGAATAACTCGAATAATTCGAATAATTCGAATATCAAACTATAATAATTTACATTTTTACCCTAAACCCCCAAACCTTTTTACTTTTCCCTCAAAACTTTTACTCCTTCCCACTTTTCCCCCAAAACTTTTACTACCCTCCCCTCCCAACCCCCCAATCTACCCAAAATCTATTTCCCACCAAAAAATTACTCTCCCATTTACTTTTTCTCAAAATTTTACTCCCAAAAACCCTCAAAACATTTTATTTTCTCCCAAAATTTTTACTCCCTCTCACTTTTTCCCTAAAACTTTTATTCCCTTCCCATCTCACCTCTCATTTACCCCAAACCCTCCACCCTTCAATTTTTTTTTAATATTTTTCCTCTAAATTTTTATTCCCCTAGTTACTTTCCCTCAAACTTTTATTCCCAAAACTTTTTATTTTTCCCCTAAACTTTTACTTCTCACTAGAGGTGCTCATGGGCCGGGCGGCCCGGCCCGGCCCGACGGCCCGCCCAAAATATGGGAGGGTTTGGGTAAAAATATAGGCCCGAAATATGGGCTTGGGCAAAAAAACGAGGCCCGTTTAGAAAACGGGCCGAGCCTCGGGCACAACTTTTTCGGCCCGGGCCCGGCCCGATTTAATAAATATATTTATTTTTTTTAATTTTAAAATATTTTTACATACTTTTTTAATTTTTTTTAAATTTTAAAATATTTTTAAAATACTTTTTTTAATTTTTTTAATTTTTTTTAATTTTAAAATATTTTTAAAATATTTTTTTAATTTTTTTAATTTTAAAATATTTTTAAAATATTTTTAAAATACTTTTTTTAATTTTTTAAATATTTTAAAATAAAATTGGGCCGGGCCGGGTCGGGCCCGGGCTTATGATTTTTTTCCCAGGCCGGGCCTGGGCAAAATCTTAGGCCCATATTTCGGGCCGGGCCGGGCCCGGGCCTAGGACCTGGGCCGAAATTTTTTTATGGGCCCGGCCCGACCCATGAGCACCTTTACTTCTCACCCTTTACTCTCAAATAAAAAATCAAAATTATCCAAAAAAAATCACTAAACATAAATAATAATAATTTTATTTATATCTACTATTTATATTATTAAATTAAATTTCACATTTTATATTATTTATATTATTGAATTGTTTAGTCATATTGAATATTTATATTAAAATTGATTTATTAATTATGCCATAAAATATTCGTGTTAAAATTTTATATTGGTATCAATTTCACATTTTATTTTTAAAATAATTTTATTAAAAATCATATGTTTACATTTAATATATTTTTAATTCCAAAATACATAGTGACAAGAATCTGAAGATAATTGAAACAACTAAGCAAGCAAAGAAGCTAACCAGTATATAAAAAAATTAATAAATAAATTATGATGTGATGAAAGTTAATAAAAAAAATTGATTAAGGTGGACAAATTTTATTACGATGGGTGACAATGGTTACAAGAACCCAAAATTATTTTTTAAAATTTAACTCGAACAAATATATTCGATTCGATTCGATTCGAATTCCATCTCACTCGACTCGATTCGAGAAAACTTCAAATAAAGTTAGGATGATAAAATGAGATTCGAAAACTCGATTAACTCGAAAATTTTTTATTCGATTCGATTCGATCGAATGCTCACCCCTATATAATACATTTATGATGATACTTTTGACTCCTTAGTAGAGCTATAACTTCATAATCTATAAGTGAAAGTATATAATGTACAAGTCATAACTCCAATGCACTAATCTTTGTCACGCATTGGTTATCAATATATTTTAGCTTGAATGCCTTTCTGTCCACTTGCTAGTTGGAGTCCTTTTGTAACTTGATTTGCACAAATTTTCATAAGTCAGCCATAATTGAGATTATAGAACTTCAATTCACATAATTCAAGATGCGCTTGAAAGCTAACAAAAAGATTTACCAATATTAAATTAATTGACCTGAATCTTATTGAAATATCTCCAAAACTCAAGAAATTGATCCTTATGGAATATTAAGGGATTTTTCTCTCTCAAAAAGCTTGCAATCTTTGCTTTCAACAATTTTATCTTCTTCACTATCTTCAAACACCAGCACAAGTGCTCATTCAAAAATCCGTAAAAAAAATTCAAATTTCAATTGCCAAAAATAATAATTATGTTGATTCTCAATCAACAATAATAATAGGCTAAAAGAAATATGGTAAAAAAGATGGAAAAAGAGAAAGAAGTAAAGGATGAAGGTAGAACTTGAAAGGTAAATGATAAAATGCAATTGATAATATTATAAGGTAATAGAAATTACATAATCTGGTGTTATGTTTTAATTATATTGTCGGGGTTTGATCTTTGCTCACGGGAATGGAGCATATTTCATGAGCAGTCATTTACTTTTTCAGAGAGTCTCGAGACAAGAGAATTAGTCATTGCTGTCGGCGGTGAATGCCCTAGTTACGGACAAAAAAAAGGAACAGCTGTGGCTTCCTTTCTCCAGGCTTTATGAGCCGATTCTTTTATAACTTCCCCTCGGCTTCTTCGTGCTTTGTTGTCGACCAGTCACCGATTGAGGCTCGCCGAATTTTGCTGAGGGTCTACCTCATCTGTTTGGACAGGGTTTTTGTCGCCGCCTTAGTGTCTACCATTATGGTGATTTTATTTACTATTTCTATGTGTTTTTGGTAGTTTGTTTGTTGTTTGTTGTTTTTTGCCGATCAGGGAAAGTCCGTCCAGTCAGGAGAGCATGTGATCTGCTGCTGGAATCATTGCGTGGTCGTGGAGTTGTTTAGCTTGAGTGGTCGATACCTTTGCCTTTGGGCCTGGTTTCCTGATGATACGAGGAAGGTCTTTGCTTCTAATATGTATCTGTTTTGCTTCGAAATAGTGCTTATGGCGTTACTCAATTGCCCCTCATTCGTCTAATCCACTTGATGTGCAGATGGTGTTGCTCGCTTCAGAATTATTTCCTAAGGTTAAAGTTTTGGTTTGTTCTGCCTTTGAGCTTTTTCTCTGGGGTTGAGCCTATTGGCTCATCGAGTTAAGGTGGTGCCTACACTGTTGATTTGTTGTAACCTCTTTGTATAAAGCTCTTCATATATAGATTCTTAACCAATTAATATGGACATTGTTGTTAATGTAAGAGTATGTGAGTTTGAGTGTGATGAAGTGTATTATCTTCCTATTTATGTGTTAGGACCTCTTCATAGAAAATATTTTATATTATCCAACTCCCTTCATTTTTCTTGGTTTAAAAAAAAACTCATTTTTCTTTTAATTTTAGTATATTTAAAATAGGGTATGTACAAGCCCATTTTTGCCTGGCCCAAAACCCAAATTTCTACAGCCCTAATTTACTAGCCTAACCCAAACAACACAATCCAAGCCCAACCAGGCCCAATACCCAAATCAGACCCAAATTTTAAACTAGGGTTTCAGAAAATTGAAACCCTAGCCTAGCCTAGTGCCGCATGACTTCTTTGGTCTCGCCGTTAAATCACGCCTTGCACTTCCTCACCACGCCACCAACTCCTTCACCGCCTCCGACTCTCGCAAGATGAAAGAACACATAAAGTAGAGACAAAAAGCAAAGGCAAGCAAGAGAGAAAAAATTTTTGTAACATTGGCTATAAAAAAAAAAAAAAAGAAGTTTGAATCAAAGGGGAACTTTTGTTTTTTTTAAATCGGTATACAAACCGATTGAAACCTTTATAATGGGGGTTGTTTTTTCTCTTCCGATTTTTGTAAGGAAAAACACATTAGCAAGGAAATAAAACAAAAAAAACAGATTCAAGAAACCTTTTTGGTACAAGTTCTATTTTCCTTTTTTATTTTTACTTTTCTCTTTATTTTTTTCTTTTTTCGTAACTGTTCGTATTTCTTTATTTTTATTTTTCTTTTATATTTAAAAACTATATATATAACGTAAAAAAAAGCAAAAAAAATACCTTCTTTTGATTTTTTTGCCACTGTCTGATGGGCCGCCTGGCAACAACGACGCATGGCTGACCTGCTCACGGTTTACAGGCTCTGGTCGGAGGAAGGGAGAGAGACTTGAGAGAAATTTTTTGGTTTTTTTCTGGAGAAGAAGGGAAGAATGAAAATTTTGAAAAAAAATTACTTTAAATAGGCTTCCAAACGACGTCGTTTTGGGCGCCTTCTCGAGCACCAAAAGCGCGCTGTTTTGACTGACCGATTAGTGACCCGACCCGCTCCGGGGGATCCACGTGTTTTGACGGAAGGGCTAATTGCACGTTTAGCCCTTCCTCTTTTAATGTTTTAAAATTAGGTTCTTTTAATCTTTTGAATTTTACCCGAAATTTTTGCGTTTTCAATTTAATCCTTACCGAACTACGTCATTTTAATGGAAGGAAATTTCCTTCTGGTCCCTCCATGTTTTATGAATGTTCGAGTAGTCCCCGCTTTTGTTTATTTGCGTTTTGAGCCACGAATCTTGTTTTAATGTTTAATTTAGTCTTTTGCTATTTTGTTTATTTTCCTAACAAATTTCATATTATTATTATTATTATCATTATTATTATTATTATTATTATTATTATTATTATACTCTTTTAATTTTAAAATTCTTGTTATATATTTACATATACAAACGCATACTTTTTATAATATATATGTGTACATATTTTATTTATTTATTTTTGTGTGTGAATATATACACTTTCCTAATTCATATACACATACATTTTAAAATTATTATAAATATATTTTATATTTCATTTTCATACTTACACATACCTATATCTATTTCTACGTATTTTATTACACATAGATATACGTATACATATTTTTAAATATTTTCTATGTTTTCATAATTCTAAAATATATATATATATACATGTATTTATATATTTTTTCTTTTATGGTTTCGTTATTTCGTGGTGTTTACTTTTTTTTTTATGCCCACTTTCATTCGAATAGTTTATTTGCTTATTCTTTTGCATGTTTAATTCGTTTTTTATTTATTTATCTTTTATTTGTTGTTACTCGTACTTACATTATCGAATTCATTATTGTTTTGTTACGAGCATTAACATCGTGTTTTATTTCTACTATTACGCGTTAAATTATTTTTCATTCAATGTATAAATTATGATTTTTGAATAAACAAAATTTCATGTTTAGACTCGAGAAGGTCGTACCCTAACTTACTGGGTTTCGATTTTCACGATAAATCTAAATACGCGAGTTTTTTTAACCAAAGTTTTAAATGATCTCGAAAATTAAGAAAAGATCGAGTCCTAACTTACTGGACTTGATCCCCTTTTTTAAATTCGAGATAGTTAAACATCTTTTAAATAAGTATTTTTTTACATTCATTCGCGTATCGAGAATTAGAGACATTGTGTCCTAACTTACTGGATATGATGCTTTCTTTCTCGATTAACGTGGAATGTACCATCTTTTCCCAAAATTTTCAACATTTTAATACAAGGATCGTATTTTTAAATTTCTTTAAAGTTTTCAGTTTTTTGACACTAAGACATTAAGTAATCAACTAGGTACCAATTTTGGACGTATCGAGGGTGCTAATCCTTCCTCGTGCGTAACCGACTCCCGAACCCATCTTTTTGAATTTCGTGGACCAAAATCGTTGTTTTAATAAAATTAAATCGTTTATTAAAAACAACCACTTTTCAAGGTGATCCGATCACACCTTATCAAAAAAGGATTGGTGGCGACTCCCGTTTTTGTTTTCATTTTTCAAACCCAAGTCGACCCCGTTTTCCATCAAAAAAATGGTGTCAACAGGGTAAACTATTAAAATAGTCACTTTTATTTACCTCAAGTTACATTTTAGTTATTTATGTTTGAAATGTTACGTTTTAGTCACTTACGTTATCGTGTTGTAACATTTTAGTCATTGAGCCGTTAATTACCGTTAACGGTGTAACGGTAAGCTAACGTGGCGCGTTAAATCATCATTTCAAACAAAAATTTTAGGTTAATTTATACAATTGGTCTCTATATTTTTCGTTTTGAGCAATTTAAATTTTTTTATATTTTTTTAAATTTTTTTCATTCTCTTCTGCTTCTTCATTTGTTTTTCTCCCTTCTCTATTTTTTTAACGTAGTTTTTCTATATTTTCCATTTGTTAAAATTAGTCCTTATACTTTTATTTTTTTGAACAATTTAATTTTTTTCGAGTGAGGCAATCTTGTGGACTAGTTTTAAACAAATAGAAAATATAGAAAAACTACGTTAAAAAAAACGGAGAAGGGAGGAAAATAGAGGGAGAAGAAGAGAATGGAAAATAAAGAAAAAAAAAGAAAGTTAAAAGAACATAAAATTAAATTACTCAAAATGAAAAAATATAGGTACCGATTGTAGAATTTAACTTAAAATTTTCGTTTGAAATGATGATTTAACGTCAGCTTCTACTCAATAACTAAAATATTACAACATAATAATGTAAGTGAATAAAATGTAACATTCAAACATAAATGACTAAAATGCAACATGAGATAAATAAAAGTAATTATTTTAATAGTTTATCAAGAATTATTATTTAGTAGAATAGATATTTTATAGATTTGTTTCTTGTACACGTGGATATTTAATATTTGTAGTTGAATACGAATCAGATAAATTATTTTTTAAGAAAATGCCATAAATTCATTAAAGGGTCTATCTATTTGAAGTGAGGTCTATTGGTAATAGCCCTAATTTCCTCAACTTTCTTCTTAATCTCACTTTAGTTACTCTCTACCTTCCACAGCCGCATCATGGCCGATTCAGCCACCGCGTCTTCCCCCCTCAAAGTCATCGCCGGAGCTGATTCTTTCGGCGCCGAGCTAAAAGACGCCATGGTATCCCACCTCCGCTCCCTCAACATAGAAGTCGAAGATCTCGGAATCACCTCCTACTACAACATCGGTGCTGAAGTCGGCCGTCGAGTCTCTTCCGCCACCACCTCCCCCTCCGTGGAGACCCGTGGCCTCCTTGCTTGCGGAACGGGCGTCGGAGTCGGGATCTTCGCCAACAAATTCCCCGGCGTATTCGCCAGCACATGTCTCACTCCAGACGAAGCTCGCAACAATCGCTCCATCAATAACTGCAACGTCCTGGCACTCTCCGGCATGTCAACGTCCGCCGATACCGCTAAGGAAATCGTCGACACTTGGCTCAACACTCCTTTTAAAGCGCCGTGTCCGGCCTCTAAGTCCCAGCCTTGGCCCGAGGAAATCTCAAATTTTTTCGATGAATCGATGAATGAAATGCCTAAAATCGGTGCTTCTGAGAACACCCAAGCTGAAACTTGTGCTGTTTGTTGCTTGGTTAAGAACAGAGAACTGAATCCAATCGATATAATCCCTGGTGGGTCAATGAAGATATTGAGAGAAAGTCCCACATCGGCTATTATTAAATTTAAGGCTGGGAGTGTAGAACCAGCCCATCACCATACTTTCGGGCATTGCTTGCTGGTGATGAAAGGGAAAAAAAGTGTTTGGAATTTGAGTAAAAAGGAAAGATATGATTTGGGTGATGGGGACTACTTGTTTACTCCAGCTGGGGATGTTCATAGGGTGAAATACTACGAAGATACTGAGTTTTTCCTCAAATGGGATGGGAAGTGGGATATCTTCTTTGATGAAGATCTTGAAACTGCTAAAATTGCCATTGAGAAGGAATTGGCTAATGGCTCTGCTTGAAAGAATATTTTGACGTATGCAATCTCTGTCATGTATCTCATAGTGTGTATGTGTCTTGTGTAAAAGATGTGATTTCTGTTGTTGTGTGTGATAACTGAGCTTGTGTTTCAGTAATAAAGTTGATGGTATTAAATTACAATTACATAAATGTTTTGGTATTAGATTGTTGCATGTTGATTCTCTGTTTTATGCTTGTCCGAGGCCAGATTAAGGACAAGGTCTGCTAGAGGCAAATGACTTTTGTGGCTGCTATAAAGTTTATACCATAGTTTTGATCTTATTCCTGAATTTCTTTTGCTTCCCAATGATTTGAAAATTAAACTAATTTCAACTCTAAAATCATTGCAGTCAGTGTCACAGATAACCAATATATGAGATAGGAGTCATTTTTTTCTATATTTTTCTAGTAGCTTTGGTTACATAAATGTTACAATAAATGTATACGAGTGTGTATATAAATGAACTATTTATACAAGGCTTAATTCATCAGAAGAACTTGAAGTTTCCAACTGTTGATGACATTCAATTGCAGCAAGCTTCTTTTGCAGGGCGAGTAACTCTTCCCCAGCATGACATATGTAGGCTGATGCTTGCCTGCCAGACAAAGTTGCTCCTTCCATACTATCTATATAATCCTGCACACCAGTAATACCATGGAAAATTTATACTATTCCCCTTTTTCTTTCAGTCAAAAGGTTTAAATCATTGTCAACTACTGTGTTGTAATTTGAAACAAAACTAACAAAGGGTCTTAATTTCAGACATTTGGATATTTCCAGATCGGCTGAAGGGAAAAGATGTAATTGGTGTTTGGTAACCGAACATTTCTAAGATGGAAAAAGAAAAGAAGTTACCTGCTTTGTATAAGATCCAGCAAGAAAGAAGTTCTTTATTGGTGTCTTCTGATCAGGTCTGAATGGATCTTTTCCAGGTCCTTCGCGATATAGAGATTGCCCGATTTTGACAACAGATGACCAAGTAATTTCTAAACCTCGGGATGATGGGAATAAAGCCAAAACCTGTCAAGAAAACAGGGTTATTAAAAATGTGATGATCATGAGAGTGACATTTCAATAAACTTAATAGAAAATAACAGTAATCACAAGCCATTAAACCCGCACAAGATTCATCACCTAGTCCCTCACCATATTTGTTAATACATGAATACTTCACTAAACTTCCTGATATTGATGGTAAAAAAAAATGTGACTACATGAGCAATGCTAAATTCTTTTCTCAATTCCCCATGTCTGCAATTACTTTAATATTATAGTGACTTGGTCACGACTAATCAAACAATAGACCCTAGTGCACATATGAGCAAGTCACAGCTTTTGACACCAACATCAATTTGTGTGCCTATGAAGATGAGTTTAAGCATTCAACCAAAAGCATGTTATAGAAACTAGTGGACCCAAAGACATATGAGCTGTTCAGAAAGTGGAAATGGACTCAGACAAGCATTTGCTCCACTGAAAATTGCAATGAAGTTAAGAAGAAGGGTTCCTTAGAAGTCTAACCTGCTTCGCTACTCTCTTTATGATTTCATCATTTGGCAATGGCATGTAAGGGTCACCTGGTGTCAAGACACATCTGAAAGACACCATCCAAACAAGCAATAACTCAGTCAAAACAGAAGCAGGTGAAGTCTCAACAGAATTATAGAAATACACAAGCTCCTATGTACAGGTCATCAAATTTCTGTCCAAATCCAAATCCAACAATCAACATAATATAAATTATCAAAATAGTATATAGATATTGAAGACTGAAATCAGATTTTCTTTCCCCTTCTTTTAAGTCCAAAACAGCGAAACATAGCAATATGCAGCGAAAAGAGAAAAATCCTTGCACAATGTAAAATATTCACAGCGATAACACTAAGAAAAAGCATGTCCTCACTGGAGCAATGAACCTTGTCCCTCAATGTAGTAATCTTCTGGAGAAGTGAGAGCTAAGTCTGCAAAGCAGGAGAAATCTGCATCCGGAGTGTACAGGAGATTATCAAGGCCGACAGCTTGCCTCAGTTGCCTTTTAATGAGTTTAAGGACAACCGTTGAAGTGAAGCAAAATAAGCAACTTGTTAGTTTTAAAGAAGCAAAGCAGGATGCTTTTATTAGGTTGTTAAACTCGCTTTATTCACAACCACAGTAAAGAATAAGATGAAAGAAATACCTTGACTGCTCCAGATCCCGCAACTCTGTCACCCAGCCATTGTATCTAAGTTGCACAGTAACGACCGGCACTCCTACTAACTCGTAAATGTTATTAAAAAATTGCAATTCCCTCCAGTCTGATGGAAGCAACCTTTTTATTCCGGGGACATCACATGCTGCCATCAATAGAGAAACAATGATAAAGGATCATTTTCGGTAAAACACAAAGTTAAAGTGGAAACCTTTTGAAGATCCGACTACAGACCAGCAACGTAAGCATCAGCTTTTACAATTTTCTGGTTTGTAGCCTGCAATAAAATGAAAATGAAAAGGAAAATGAGAAATCAAAATCTTAACATTTTTAAGAAATTCAGTTTGCATTTAAACTTTTTTGCATATCATACAACCGATATTAACATGCCAATCCTTACACAAGCTCATTCTATGTAACTGTTCTAATCAAACGCGTGAATTGCAACTAAATTTCCAATATTTAGATGAAGCAACATTAGAGGTGATTTACTTTAGACATGGCAAGTCCCGTGACATATATCTCTCCATCAGCGGATTTATCGTAAAGTATCTCTCTGCATCCCCACCTCATATGGAACCTGTTTTAGCAAATAAAGTTATTAAACAAGAGAACTAAGTCAATTCTTCATAGAAGAAACCTTTAAGTGAACCATTATCTACCACTGAATAGTTTGTATGCCTATATTAATAACATACCTGCCTCCTCTTTCTGTGATATAATTTCTGATGGGACCACTCAAGTAAACATCCGGAGAACCCTTCAGCATTCGCAGAAGGGAAGCCTCTGTCTTGGTGGCAAACAATGAGAAAATAGTGAGCATGCAACGAGCACTTATGTTATCACAGTCGATAAAACCCAAGGCATAAGCAACAGGATCCCACATTCTCTGGATACTCATGCGTGTACCACCTTTAGACAAAAACCAATCAGAGAAGCTTATCTGCAAGAAGTAAATGGTTTTTAATTATATGAGAAATGCGTAGCTAAAAAATAAAAGAAAATGCCAAGAAAAGTTGTTTACTGGAAAAGAAGAATACAGAGAAGAGCAATCATGATTGAAGGAAAAGAAAAGCATGAGAATTATGATGATGGATCAAAGTAAAGACACTTCATTCGAGTTCAATTACCTTCAAAACAAGAATGAAAGAACGAAAGAAAAAGGATCACATATGGTGTAGGACAACTTCATGCTAATTATATGTTAATTGTTAAGAAAGCATCTATTAAAGTAATCTTACATACACTATCCAAATCTCTTATATCCCTCATCGCTCCATCTGGATCGACAAGAGCCTTCACAACTGGACTTAGGGCAAGTGCCACGGCATTTCTTGCTTTATCATACGTCTGAAATTGAAAAAATAATAATAATTGAGTAGCTTAAGCACCATCTACTTTAGCTTAGGAAACGAAAATAGAACTTGTATTAACAGAGAAGGTATATTGTAGACACTATAACTTAAGAATTCAACAATACATGTCTTAGAAATGCCATTGATGATATGACTGAGTCAGTACCGATAATTATTGCTAAGAAAAGGATAGTAGAAAACCTTCAGTTGATTTGTAGATAAAAAGGCACTAATTCCATGGATGGGAGCTCCAACTGGAAATCTAAAATCAAGTTCTGCATCCGAACTCAAAGTCATAAAATTGAACAAAGGAAAGCATGAGTAAAAGAATAACATTTTTAGTTCAATTTTTCGAAGTAAGATCCTAGCATAAAAAATATCATAAGATCCTAGCATAAAAAATATCATCTTAGAATTTGTTTAAACACAATTCAATGCAAATCATACCACCAATTTCACCCCCTTTGTTTACAAATGTGTGAGTATGATCCTTCACAAGTAGATTTTGATCTGCACCCACCTAGGATCAAGTAGGGGTCAGGAGAAAAATATCAGAGGCCAGATAAACAGTTGAGAGTTGAGACTACATTAAAAGGATGATACTATGTTAATTGAACTTGAGTATGAGTGTCAGATACGATATAATGGCATGAACAATAGTGTCCAATGACCATGAAAAACTATTATAAGGCCTTCTGCTTCACCTTTTTCATCAACCGGAATAGATTGTTGTAGCAACCAAAAAAAACATGCAGCCCCATCTCAATGTGGTTTCCTTTTCTATCAACAAAAGAACCTACTTTGCCTCCAATGAAAGGCCTAGACTCGAATATATCAACCTGAAGAAATCAAAGTAATCATCAAATTACAGCTACTATATCGAGAAATCACTAAACTATGTATATTTAAGGAAAAAAATGTTGCAGAAATAGGTTTTCAGAAACTGAAAGTTGCAAAAATATGATTCTGCTTTGAAATTCTTATTCCTACTGAAATGCCAATCCAATTAAGATATTGTAGAAACAGGCAACTAGAGATAAGAAAAACCTCATGGCCTTGATCCAATAGCTCAACAGCTGTTGACATGCCAGCAAGACCAGCTCCAATAATAGCCACCTTCAGCTTTGGTCCTCTATAATGTTCAGGTTCAGGTGGAAACAATCCCTTTGGAGCTGCCAAGTAAACAATCCAAGTATCTACCATGATGATATGGAACTTTAAATCAAACTAAAACTATAATTTATCTAACATGATTAGCTGCATTCAATGCCATTGATCTTTAAAGGATAGGAAACAAGAACTCTTAAGTCATCTCCCTACAGAATAACTTCAATTCATTATACAGCATTTCCTTTTATTCCAAGATGGTAGGCAAAATTAAGCTACTAAATAATTTACGACACAGTACTTTCCAAGTATGATAAAGCAAACCCCATTTTCAGCTTCCAAAATCCCATCTCCAAGCTATGGCGTCCTTGTAAATTTAGCTAAACTATATACAATTCACTATGTTATCTACCAAATAAAAACACAAAAATATCAGAAAAAACAAGAATACCCAGAATCCAAAAGAGCCCCCCCCCCCCAAAAAAAAAAAAGGAGAAAAGATTACCATTAACACTCATATCGGAAACATTGGTATCCAAAGAAGACTTCACAAAGAGCCTTGTAGACTTGACCCGAACCATTGAACCCAAACCAGTGGCTGCAAACAGAACAGAAGCAGAAGCCATAGGTGACCCAAAAAAATATGGAACCTTAACTTTCCTCCTAAAAACAGCAACAAGTGACAATTATCTTTCTTTGATTAACCAAGAAATAAAACAGTGGAAGTTTTGGGAATTAAGATGCAGTAAAAGAATCCATTGAAGAATTCAACTACAAAGCTTCTCTTTTTTTCTTAATACTGCAACATTAAAAAGCAAGCCTTTTTGAGCTTGGAAGGTAAGACGAATGTGGAAGAAATGAAAGAAATAATGGGCTACAAGTGACTTTGTCACTAACTTATAATGGACCAACCAAAACCAAATACTTTTGTTATCAGTTCACAGTACAAAAAGATTTTATCTTTTGTGGAGTTTGATGATGATGAAGTTGAGATTAACATTTTTAATGGAGGGTGCCATTTTTTTCCCTTATCTTTTGTTGTTTTTTGTTTATAAGTGAAATTACCTATAAGGAAGAGGAAGGACCACGATAGTCCTCTTATTGTTGCCTAATTTCTGGCATACTGACATCATGACTCCATATTAGACAAATATAGTGGAGGGGTTTATAATTTCACCTTTTTATCATCTCTTTTCTTTTTGGATAAACTACACTCAAAAGTTATAAGTAAATTTATATTTTATTCACTCAATTTTAAAAAACTGTAAAATAGTCATTGAATTATTCAAAAGTTTTTATTTAAGTCATAGAATTATTCTAAAGTTTTTTTTATGTCACAAGGGGCATATTTTAAAAAAAAAGTTTGGTTAGCGAGTTCTAAGCGACGATTCGACGACCGGTACGATGAATCAGTATCCATCAACGAGTAAAAAAACACACCCTAGATCCAAGTCGGCAGTGTCGAAAATCGGAGAAGAAAGATGTTTGGATTTTGGTTCGCAAATTTGTGACATTCAAAGTTATTCATTAAAAAAAACTAAATTGTAAAAAAAAAGAAATGAGAACTTTTGATTGGTGTAAACGATGCAAATAAATAATGTCATTTTACAGCAGTTTTAACAATCCGGTAACTTAAATGAAAATTTTCAAATTATTCAATAATCACTTTGTAATTTTTGAAGTTGGACGATCAAAATATAAATTTACTAATAATTTAATCACCTTAGATATAATTTATCTTTTTTCTTTTTCATATTGAAGAGAGAACAATAGAAATTGAAACTCTATCCTTGAAGTACAAATAAAAGGTTTATTTAATGTTCACTCAGCACATAAGTTGTAAAAATTATTTCGATCAAATTTAAACTATAAAAATGTAAATTAAATTGAACTCAGATAAATTTTTAGGTTTGGACTTAAATTTATATTATAATATGTATTTTCAACCATATAATATATTAATTATGTCACATAATTATTTAAAGATATTATGTAAAAGTATTAAAAGATGAAAATATTATTAGAATAATATTTAGGGTAAACTTTTAAAATAGTCATTTTTGTTTACCTCGAGTTACATTTTAGTCACTTATATTTGAAATATTACGTTTTAGTCACTTATGTTATTGCGTTGTAATATTTTAGTCACTGAGCCGTTAATTGCCATTAATGGTGTAACAGTAAGCTGACATGACACGTTAAATAATCATTTCAAATAAAAATTTTAGGTTAATTTATACAATCGGTCCCCACAATTTTTCATTTTGAGCAATTTAATTTTTTTCTTTTATGTTCTTTTAACTTTATTTTTCTTTTCTTTATTTTTCATTCTCTTCTGCTTTTCCCTTTGTTTTCCTCCCTTCTCCATTTCTTTTAACGTAGTTTTTCTATGTTTTTATTTGTTAAAACTAATCCCTATACTTTTATTTTTTGACCAATTTAATTTTTTTCGAGTGAAGCAAGCTTGTGGACTAATTTTAAACAAATGAAAAATATAGAAAAACCACGTTAAAAGAAACGAAGAAGGGAGGAAAACAAAGGGAGAAGAATAAGAGAATGGAAAATAAAGAAAAAAAAAGAGTTAAAAGAACATAAAAAATTTAAATTGCTCAAAATGAAAAAAAAATATAGGGACCAATTGTAGAATTTAACCTAAAATTTTCGTTTGAAATGATGATTTAACGTACCACATCAGCTTACCGTTACACCGTTAACGGCAATTAACGACTCAGTGACTAAAATGTTACAAAGCGATAACGTGACTAAAACGTAAAATTTCAACCATAAATAACTAAAATGTAACCTGAAGTAACTAAAAATGATTATTTTAATAGTTTACCCTAATATTTATTGTCTTTAGAAAAAAATACTTCCAAGTCATTTTCTAACTAAATTGATGCTCTAATAATAATTTGTAACTATAACTGTCGAAACCAGTTTTATATTTATTTTTTAAAAACGGGGTCGACTTTTTCAAAAACAAAAATTGGATTCGTCACCAATCTTTTATTAAGGTGTGATCGGTTCATCTTGAAAACGATTTTAGGTCTACGAATTTTGAGAAAATAGGTTCGGGAGTCAGTTACGTACTAGGAAGGGTTAGCACTCTCGTAACGCCCAAAATCGGTACCGAATTGATTGTTTAATGTCTTGGTGTCGTAAATTTGAAAAGATTTTAAAAGAAAACTTTTTAACTTGAATGAATTAAAATAATAAAACATTCTTATTTTAAAGAAATAAAACATCACACCCAGTGAGTTAGGGCGCAACATTTTTAATCTGCAAAATTAAGTTTGTCTTTTGATTTAAAACTCATGCATTTAAATTTCAAAAGGATATTCGACTATTTGGGTTAAAAGAGAAAAATCAAAACCCAGTAAGTTAGGGCACGGCCACCCGAATTTCCCAAATACAGAATATTGCATTTATTATTTTTAGAAAAATCCTCATCTTGAGAAAACAATGTGTCATATCCAATGCGTTAGGACACAACGTATTGATTTCCCGATAATGAGCTTTTATGTTTTTTTATTAAAGAGCATTCCTGATTATTTAGATTCAACGAAGAAAATTAGAACCCAACACGTTAGGGCTCAATCCTCTCGAAGATCTCAAATATCGAATATTGCCTTATTTTGAAAGCCTTGGAACAAAAATAGTTTTAATGCTTTGACGAAACCAAATATATTTTCTTTTTAAAAAAATGATAAAATGTTAATATACAACATAAAACAAATACTTTAATATGAATTATATATGTATATGTATCTACAAAATATGTATATACATATAAGTACAATATATAAATAAAATTGAAAATATGTGTATGCATATATTAAAACACATATATGTAAGTATACATATAAAAAGAAAAAGAAAAGGAATGAAATATATAAAACAAAAAAACTTATAATAATCTCTAAAAAATATGTATATATATATATTAAAAACATGTATATGTGCATGGATTATAAAATAAGGAAAATGTATATGTATTATAAAATATAAATGTATATGTATATACATGTATATAAAAATTATGAAGATAAAATAATAATAATAATATAAATAAAATATGTACATGTATATCTTCTACAAAAGTTTAAAACATATATGCACATATATTTTGTAAAAAATATGTATGAACGTACGTGGAAATAATAATTATAATATTAATAATAAATAATAATAATAATAATGATAAAAAAGAAGAAGGGAAAAAATATTTTTTTTAAAAAGCAAATTGCAAAAAGGACTAAAGAGTCAGTAAAACTAAAACAACAGGAAATAAATGAAATTTAAGCAAAATGGTGGGTCAAATCGCGACACGCAAATTACATGGGGGGCCAAATCAGAAATAATCCGCTTCCCCAAAACGGTGTGCAGCGATGTGGACTAAAATGCCACACAGGTAAAATATTCAGGCCAAATTAAAAAAGGAAATGGGTTTAATTAAAGCGCGTCGCAAAAGGTGGGCCTAATTGCGCAAATTCCCCATTTAGGGCCAGAACGCGCGGACACTGTTTGCGGGTCGGGTCAACGCGCAGATCTGGCCCCTTTAAACGGCGCCGTTTTGTTTATGTGTTAAATTAAACACAAAAATAACAAAAAAGGATTAAAAAAATCATTTTTTTCACGTTTTTGAAACGTTTGCTCTACTAGGGCTTTTCTTAACCCTTTTTTGCGCCGTCGTTCATTCGTCCCTTCACCAAAACTCCAATTGCGACGGAGATGGTGGTGGCACGGCGGCTTCGACGAAAGGTAAGCTTTGCCTCATTCTCTTCTTTTTTATTTAAGTAAAATAAAATATATAAAAATAATAAAAGAAGAAATATAAATACAAACAAAAATAAAAGATCGATGAACACTACAAAAGATAGGCCTTTTATAGTTTTTCTTTGTATTCTTGTCTCCTTTTTTTACAATACAAAACATAGGCCTTTTATAGCCCGAATAGAACAACCTTTTCCATTTTTTTTTGTTGTTTTACACTATTTGGACTCTTTGAATCTGTTTTGTAGGAGAACATGGGAGTACGGCGCGCATGGAGGAGGTCGGTTCAGACGCGTGCGATGGTGGGGTTTTTCGAAGTGTTATGCGGACCACTTTGGGTCGGGTCAGGTCAGCGGATCTGGCCCCTTTAAACGGCGCCGTTTTGTTTATGTGTTAAATTAAACACAAAATAACAAAAAGGATTAAAAAATCATTTTGTTTCACGTTTTTGAAACGTTTGCTCTACTAGGGCTTTTCTTAACCCTTTTTTGCGCGTCGTTCATCCGTCCCTTCACCAAAACTCCGATTATGACGGAGATGGTGGTGGCACTGCGGCTTGACGAAAGGTAAGCTTTGCCTCATTCTCTTCTTTTTATTTAAGTAAAATAAAATATATAAAAATAATAAAAGAAGAAATATAAATACAAACAAAAATAAAAGATCGATGAACACTACAAAAGATAGGCCTTTTATAGTTTTTCTTTGTATTCTTGTCTCCTTTTTTTACAATACAAAACATAGGCCTTTTATAGCCCGAATAGAACAACCTTTTCCATTTTTTTTTTGTTGTTTTACACTATTTGGACTCTTTGAATCTGTTTTGTAGGAGAACATGGGAGTACGGCGCGCATGGAGGAGGTCGGTTCCGAGACATGCGATGACTGGGGTTTTTCTGGAAGCTGTTTGCGGACCCTGTTTGCGGGTCGGGTCAACGCACGGATCTGGCCCCTTTAAACGGCGTCGTTTTGTTTATGTGTTAAATTAAACACAAAAATAACAAAAAAGGATTAAAAAAATCATTTTGTTTCACGTTTTTGAAACGTTTGCTCTGCTAGGGCTTTTCTTAACCCTTTTTTGGGCCGTCGTTCATCCGTCCCTTCACCAAAACTCCGATTGCGACGGAGATGGTGGTGGCACGACGGCTTCGACGAAAGGTAAGCTTTGCCTCCTTCTCTTCTTTTTTATTTAAGTAAAATAAAATACATAAAAATAATAAAAGAAGAAATATAAATACAAACAAAAATAAAAGATTAATGAACACTACAAAAGTTAGGCCTTTTATAGTTTTTCTTTGTATTCTTGTCTCCTTTTTTTTACAATACAAAACATAGGCCTTTTATAGCCCGAATAGAACAACCTTTTCCCTTTTTTTTTTTTTTGTTTTACACTATTTGGACTCTTTGAATCCGTTTTGTAGGAGAACATGGGAGTACGGCGCGCATGGAGGAGGCCGGTTCCGAGACGTGCGATGACTGGGGTCTTTCTGGAAGCTGTTTGCGGACCCTATTTGCGGGTCGGGTCAACGCGCGGATCTGGCCCCTTTAAACGGCGCCGTTTTGTTTATGTGTTAAATTAAACACAAAAATAACAAAAAAGGATTAAAAAAATCATTTTTTCACGTTTTTGAAACGTTTGCTCTACTAGGGCTTTTCTTAACCCTTTTTTGCGCCGTCGTTCATCCGTCCCTTCACCAAAACTCCGATTGCGACGGAGATGGTGGTGGCACGGCGGCTTCGACGAAAGGTAAGCTTTGCTTCCTTCTCTTCTTTTTTATTTAAGTAAAATAAAATAAATAAAAATAATAAAAGAAGAAATATAAATACAAACAAAAATAAAAGATCGATGAACACTACAAAAGATAGGCCTTTTATAGTTTTTCTTTGTATTCTTGTCTCCTTTTTTTTACAATACAAAACATAGGCCTTTTATAGCCCGAATAGAACAACATTTTCCCCTTTTTTTTTGTTTTACACTATTTGGACTCTTTGAATCCGTTTTGTAGGAGAACATGGGAGTACGGCGCGCATGGAGGAGGCCGGTTCCGAGACGTGCGATGACTGGGGTCTTTCTGGAAGCTGTTTTAGTTTTAGGGTTTCGATGATTTTGGTGGTTGGGCTATTGGGCTTTAGGTTTAGTTTTATTGGGCCGTACAGGGCCTTTGTAATTTGGAATGTATTTTATTATTTTTGGGTTTTAACCGGGCCCGGGCAAAATGGGCCATTACAATAACTTATTCAATAATTTTACAATAACTAATTTTAACTGGTGTGCGTTGCATGTGAAGGATATAACATTATATATTCTAAAAATTAAGACAATAATAGAAATATTAAAAATATTTTAGAAATAAAATAGTACAAAATTATAAAATTATAAATCTCTTCATATTAAAATATTTAATTATAAAATAATAATTTCTAAAATTTGCATAATTGTAAAATATATTTGCAATAATAAATAAATTATAAATATAATTATGATTAGTTATAACTATTTTATTAAAATATACATAATTTTTTTTATTCCTTAAGAATAGTTATATGAAGACAAATTAATCTTATTGTAAGAGATTAAGAGCTGATTGAAAGTGGAGTAAAAACAAAAAAACAAGGTTTGACACACACATAAGTATGATTATAGGTTTGGGTCAGCCTAAAATTTTAGGTTTGTTTTCTAGGCTCGTGTTGGACTCAAAAAATTGGCTTAAAACTTTGTCCAAGTTCAGCCCAGATTAAAAATGTTAAACTTGAGCCCGATCCTACCCACGCGTATTAATTTTTTTTAGATCATTATTTTTATATAAAAGCAAATTTAAAAAATATAATACATCAAATACACTAAAAATATTAAAATAAATATTTCTCAACAGATTGAAAATACACTAAAATATGTATAGTTAAATAACTAAGATAGTTGTAACTTAGGAAACAAATGCTTCTAAAATAGTAGCAAAATTAACAATAAAACAATAGTTATACAATATCTAACCAATAACAACAAAATAGTAGTAATATAATAGCTAAATGACAACAAAACAACAGCAAAAAAGAAGGGTAAACTACAAAAATATTTACTCACTTATGTTTGAAATGTAACGTTTTAGTCACTTATGTTATCGTTTTGTTACGAAGTGGTCACTCTACTGTTAAGCTCCGTTACCTTCCTAATGGCGGTCCTATGTGGTAATCTAAATGGGTTTTAAATGCCAACTTGGATGTCTTACGTGGCAGTCCAAATTAAATTTATTTAATTAAAATCCTATTTTCATCCCAACAACTAGACATCCAAGCTGGCATTTAAAATCCATTTGAACTGCCACGTAGGACCGCCGTTAGGGAGGTAACGAAGTTTAACTGTAGAGTGACCACTTCATAACAAAATGATAACGTAAGTGACTACAACGTAACATTTCAAACATAAGTGACTAAAATGTAATTTGAGGCAAATAAAAATGACTATTTTTATAATTGACCCAAAAAAAAGTTTAGACTAATTTAAGACGGATCAAACTAGGCTTGGGCTAAAAAATCCTACCCAGAGCCCGACACACTTAGAAAACAAATCTATCTTTCATAATTATATTTTTATTCAAATTCTCTCACTTTTCAATTAAATCTTCAGGTGTCAAGATAATAAAAAACATGAGAAGAGGATAATGGTAAGATGAAAAACCTCGCCAATTTGAGCAAATCAACATAGGAGACAAAACAGTGCATATTAATTCTAATAAAATAGAGGTCATTTAAACTCCACCACACCAACGTAAGCACACCTACTTCTATATAGAGCTAGTCGATGTTAACAAAATGTTTATCCCCCATGAGTATAAATCCCTTGGCTATGTTAATAGCTGCCAAAACATCAACTTGAAATATCATCAACTCAGATCTTCTATATCTTTTCAACTGTAATACTCCAAACAAAGTCATTTCTTTAACAGCACTTCACTATCAGAGCCGAAATCAAAAATTAATTTTAGGGATCGAAATTAAATTTTTATATTTTTAGGAGGGTTAAAGTGTAATTTTATTTTTACTAATTTAAAATTCTAAAAATTTTAAAAGTGCCATATGAAAATTTTTTCATTTTAGGGGGTCGATCCCTACCAGCCCCCTAATTTCGCCACTGTTCGCTATTCAAACCTCAATTTTAGTCAATTTTTCCATTATTTCGTCAATATTGTTGTCAACTCACAATCCCAACATTTTATTCAATACCCATACTTTCTCGACTTTTACTAATATTGCTTTATATTTATTTTTGAACTTAAACATTTTGATATTTTAGATATTGATTTATAATTTCGTTTTGATGCACTTTTCCTGCCTTAATTTAATGTTTTTTTTTCTCAAAATTTTGGATAGCATGACCTCCTTGATGTCTTCATGGACTTTCATCTTTCTTTTTTCAGTCCCATCATTTAGTACTTGTTGTATCCCATTGAAATTGTGATCCTCGCTCTGACTATGAGCACATCCACTTATCTTTCTTATAAACATGGCGGCACTAAACTATCTTCTCCATTATATCACATGAATAACCCTAAGACATCTCATCTCCAATACATCATTTTACGACGTTTATCTAACACATCTCTAAAGTCAACTAACCTACATCCCTTTTCACTAAATGTTTCGAGTTTAGGATTTGAGTGAAAGATGAAACACCTTCATGAAAAAATTAACTTAATTTCACTATTTACGCCTTTAATGTTTAATGAGGGAATCACGTGATTTTGTAATTAAACATTAAAACATTAACTTTAAAAGATATATGTTTACAGCCAAAAATACAACTACTACTTATACCCCAATTCTATTTTTGATTTCAAGATTAATTAGTTCATTGATGATTACTTAATCCTCACAACTTATTGATAATTTTATGAACTAGACGACTCTTTATGTTGCCCAAGTGTTTTTGCACAAATTTCTCATACAATCTTAATTATCGAAATCAATAAGAGAATCATTTGTGTACCCACTTCTGTTAATCGATAATTGCACCTCTTTCCTCCATCTACTCTATCCATTTTTTCCTCAAGTTTTTGGCAGTCACTTTTTATCAAAACGCCCCTCCTCAATCTTTTCAAGAGGTCACTTTTCTCTTAATTATCGACCCTTACTCTCTTTAATTTTACTTTTGCTTTATGTTCTCATTAATTGCATTGGTTTCGAAAGAATTTGGACCGCGTTAATTAAAAAACACCATTCATTTTCATGATCCAATGTTAGTGTACAAAGCTCTCCTTCATCACAATTGGCTATTTTACTAATCATTGTTTCTTGACAACACACACAATACAATTCCAACTCAGACAATTCTTAAGAAAGATGAACATATGACCAATGAATTGCAACTTAGAATCCAATACATCGCCCTTTTGTCTTGATTCAATTAGATTATTAAAAATGTTTTCATTCATTTTGCAACTCTTTATACTTTAAGTAAACTTTCTTTGTTATGATTATGAAAGTATTTTTCAATTTGAATTCTAAATATTTATTTAAAATAACAAACATATCTAAATAAAAATTCAATTCAATTCAATAATTACCTATCTAAGTTTAAACTTGAGCTTAATAATACTTAGCTCGAATAGCTCGCAAGTCTTATTGAGCTTTTTGTTTCTAATATTTTATATTATTAAATTATATTATTGACTCTAAGCTTAATATCAAGCCGAGTTTGAGCTTGAATATGTATAACTCGAGCTTGAGTATGAAAATTGAAAATGAATTTAAAAATAGATGTTTGATCAAGCAAGAATCGAATATTGAACTCTAAATTTCGCATCAAACTCGAGCTTACTAGTATTCGGGCTCAGCTCAACTTGAATCAATTACACCCTAAGCTGCACTTGTAATCTAATACTTAGCAATATGTCATGAATATTTCAGTGATATATATTACTTGAAGGTCAAGCAATTGTTGAGCAACATGAAAAGTAATGTTTGTCCAGAAGAAGTTTCCAAAGTGCGGCTATGGCATAAATGAAAAAAAAAGAGCATGCCCAATGCCTGGAGAAGCTTCGTCAGGTGGCCTGTAACCTCTATCAATTCAAAACACTCTCCCTAAATGCCAACACAACAAGATATTGTCATAGTCAAATACCAACCCAGTTTTTGACTGTAGTATTCGCTACCCATGACCAAATCTTAGGATCATTACATGCAACCTATTTTGTATTATTTATTTCTGATAAACTTGTCTTAAAATGCAGATTGAAAGAAAGTGGCTTTAGAATTTGACTGCATTTATGAGTCACTGGTTCAACTGTCCCTCAGAGACATGACCCTGAAATAGCACTAATTGGGTTTGGCTTGGTCTAAACTCTGACTTGAGGTATAAGGTAGGGAATCTGAGACAAGATTGAATATATCACACACTGAGTCTTGTTCCTCATGCTACAAGATGGAAAGGTTTGTGAAAAGACACAACACCAAACATTAAATTAGTTTGCCATTTTTGTACCTTTTGCCTGCAACAGAAAAGATGAAATATGGTGCTAGATATTGTAATCAATAATTCACCATTGTCTAAGCAAAGCAACATTCTCTCTCTGGATTTCCCCCCCTCTAAATGCTCCATTTGTTTCACCTACCATGAATCACTCCATTTTTCCAAAATGGGGTGGCTCAGATCCCTCCTCTTCCCCTTGAAGAAGCTCTGGTTTCGCATGCACTCTGCTCCAACAAAGAGTACTTGCTATTTTTCAATGCCTGTTCTACTCAGTTTTTACTATATGCATTCTTCATTCATTCACCATTAAGGATCTTCATAACTTCTTAGTTACATTGATCCGAATCTTCACCTTCTTAAAGTATTCTTATCTGATATCTATGTTCGACATATATCTAGACATGAATACAGAATATGTACACGTAATTGATACTTACACTCAAGCCATAGTAACATGGCTCTCTACGGTGGTTATAAATTATAATTCTTCATGGCTGTCTCTTCTTTTTTATATGATTGAGCATATTTTTTTCTTTTTTTTTTTGCGGGTGAATTTCAGGTAGAGGGATATATATTTTATATGAAGATGTGAAGTCATGCACAGATGAGGATGTTCATGTCCTCTGGTCCATACTGGTAGAATCTCATTCACCCCAAATTAAACCAAAACAATGAAGTATTTCAAGTATATATGAAGCCCCTGTAGTATCAACATATCAGAAAAGAAATAAAAGCTAGTGGAAGTAAAAAAAAAAATTCCATCTATTTCTCTTTGTTAGGAGCTCTAGTTAGCTTGAAAAAAGAAAGTGGAACCAAAAACTGTAAATTAACAGGTTTTTTCTAAGATTCTAAGTTTGGACCTTTAATGCTTTTCCCACTGTAACCAAAAAGAGAAAACAACAGTTCTTTTTCTTTTCTTCTGCGTGTGTTCTGTTTGGTCATGACATTGAAGCCAATTGCTTAGTCTTCAAACTTATTTAATGGCATTCTTAAATTAAGAATGTGATCATTTACTAACTACTACTTTTTATATATTTCATGCACTTACAATGTATTAAATGATATCAACTCATTATAATTTTGTTAAAAATAAGTAGTTTTGATTTTAATGGGATTATATATAAATCCTTTTATAAAACCATATTTTCAGCTTAGTTCAGTATCCTTCACAAAATCAAAATGAATACCCCTTAATCAACATGTTGAACTCACTGATTACTGCTAATAAACATAAAAAGTGAACATACATTTAACTAATCTATCTACATCAAAATGGGATTGTTAGCCATTTCCCACAAACCTAAAGGCAACAAGGGTCCCACAACATAATTAAGCTAGATGAGATATCATCCAACTGTTAGGTTCCTAGCTTCATCACCATCATCATCTTGATCAAATACATTGAAATTAAGTTATAAAATGTTGGTAGTACTCACCATTGTGGTCATTTTATACCTTTAAGCAGCCTTGAAGCTCTCCTCCATCTCCATTTTAAGCCACCAAGCTCTGATATCACTTGACAACGACATAAATACCGTCCGCTTATCCTTGTCAATGAACAGCTTCGTGGCAAAAAAATACAATTTGCTCATCTTCGGAACTTCTTCCTCCATGTTATCAAGCATTCGAATTGCCTCCGGAATGTTGTATGGCTCAAAAGTTACCTTCGCTGAAGTTGCCGTACTCATACTTTCGGCTGCACTACACAATCTATCTATCTGCCTAGATAGTTTTGAAACTCTCCCAATTAGTTTTGGTACTTTCTCTTTACCCTTGTTGAGATGAGAAGAGTCTGACTCCGGAGATCTCTTTTTCTGGTGCGGTGGCTCTGACTGGTGCTCGGATTCGGAGTGAGCCTGAGGATTCTGTTCCATGCAATGGTTATCCATCTCATTGAAATGTTCACCCATTGCCTTTTTCGACATTTGAATATCTTCTACAGCGACAACCTCCTCAACCTCTACTTTAGGCGGTTCATCATCATCAGTTCCATCAATTGACGGTAGGCCAAATGTGGGTGTGAAAGTTACGTCATCATTGATACCCTGAAACATCCAATCTAATTTGTTTTCTAATTCTGGATCAATACCACCATTTTTGAACTTTGTAGCCTCAGGCATTAGCTGCACATTTATACATGAGTGTTATTGATCTTATATACGAGAAAATAGAAAAAAAAGATTAATAAAATCTTCGTTATGAAAATCAATCATGTACCTTTAACTTCTTTTCCCACCATGCCTCTGAAGTATCGATATTGTTCTTATTAGGATCCCAACCCAAACAGGTATCATTCCCTTTGAGCTGTTTCCATAGCTTCCATTCTTTTTTCAGTAGATCCCATCGATTCTTCAGCTGCGACTTTTCATATTCTTTACCAGTTTCTTTGTTAAAATTCGCAACCAACCTCGACCACCCTTCCTTTTTAAAGTAAGTTCCTCGCCTACAATTATGATCTTTTTCCTTTATGCAAAGATCACAGAATATCATCGTTAAGTTCCTGTCCCATACTGCCTTGATTTTTTCATTACTCCTACCTCGAGGAACCTCTACTGTAAGAATTCGAGCATTCTTCATCTATAACAAAGTTTTTCAAAATTGAAAGAGAAAAAGAATCATACAAACAAGCCAGTCATAGAAATACAAAAGAAATAGCAAAAAAAAAAGATCATCTATTAAGAACTTAAGATCATCAAAGTATAAGCCATTTCCGTTTCCGAACAAAAATATACTTTAATCAGAGAATCACACGTCAACCAACTGAACATATCCGATAGTGACCAAGCCAATAACATTCCAGATTCGTTTATATACAGCCACATACTCACAGTAGCATCAATCGTTCACATTCGCATGCAAAAGTTGTAGGTTTGCGGATACACATATGGTTCCCAATACTAGGTGCATCCATGTCCTCGGATCAAAGAGTTGAACTTGGTTCAATACTCTTACAAAATAGTAACATTCCTCTATACATACATACATACATACATAAATACATACATGCATACATACATACATACATACATTAATATATGTATGTATGTATGTATAACGGACCCAGAGGCATTCACATACATACAAAAGACACGTTTATGCATAAATAAATACACTAATTCGTACATGAAGACATAAAAAAGGCACATTCATACATAAATATATTCTCATTCTTACACACATGCTGAAACACAGACAGACACGCAACAAGGGAAAAAAAACAAGTGAATATAATAGTCACTCTTGAAACCCTAACATAATACATTAATAATTAGATAAATAAAATAATTAGCTCTTCATTGTTCAAGCCATGAAAAAATAACACGGAAAAAAACAAACCCATTGAAGGAAAATTGCAGAGCAACACAACATAAGCAAAACCCATTAACCAAAAAGCATTAAAATAGAAAACCCAGAAATGAAAAACACAAAAGAATCTATTTTTATCATCACGGATGAAATTTAAACCCCAAATTGGTGGGTTGATAAAGAAGAAACAAAAGAAGAGAAAAATGGTACCTTTGGGTCAAAATGAGGATGAAAAATCTATGGTTTAGTGCATGAAATAAAGGGAAGAGAATTGAGCTTTTTGTTGGAGAGAAGGTGATGAATCTGGGAAAGAGAACTTTTTTGCGGTTGCCCAAACGCGTGTGTTGATGAACGTTTTGGTCCCAAACGCGGTCACGAGATGGAATTGCGAATTTCGTTTGGGATTGCGTTTGAACGCAATGGCCGATTATGCCACGTGGAGCTGTTAACGTCTTGTTTGGCAGAAAATTGAGAAAGAAAAGAAAGGAAATTGACTTTTTAGGTATAATATCATATTTACATCTTTTATCCGCTTTTATTTTTTTAAAAACTAAATTTGACCCTTAACCTCTTAAAAAAATCGATTTACCTTTGAAAAGTGTTGAATTTCTGTTTCTTAATAGAAAATTTGACTAAAATGTTAAATTTTTTTAAATGACAGCTCACATGGCAATCCACATATACTTCAAGTTAATTTTACGAACTTTTGTATTTTTAAATATTTTATAATTTTTAAATTATTTGTTAACATGGTATATATAAAATATGTGTCATATCAGCATTAAAATTTTAATATTTTAGTTATCATTTCCATTTTAAAAACGATTTAACTTTTTTGAAGGCTTAATTGTCAAATTTAGCTAAAAGAAAGAATGAAGGTCAAATTAACAAAATATGTAAACTTTAAGGTCTAAATTTAATATTATATCTTTTTTTTACTTAAACACCATAATTTTTTTTCTAAAATAGAGATGTTTTAAGATTATTTAAGGTAGTGTTTGGAAAGCCACCTGATAATTGGATTTGAGTGTAATTGCTTGCAATTACCCGGTGATGACATGTTTGGTCACTATTATAATTGGTGGGTCTCATCGAATTGGATGTAATTGGAGCACTCTAATTACACTTTTCAATTCTTAAGGGGAGTGTAGGAATTGGAGTAATTACTACACTCAAAGTGTTGTAAATCCATTGATAAATGGATGTCCATAACCCCTTCAAATTTATCTTATTGTAACCCCTAAAGAATGTATCACATCCCAAAAACCATGTTAGAAGAAATTGGGTTAGTAAGACCAAGAGTGGTCACATCATGTTTTTGAGTAAAGGTTGTGTGAATTATGACAAGTGAAGTGATCTGGTGCTGTGCTTGTGTGAGTGAAGTTTTGAGTGTGAACCATTTGTCTTACATTTTTTTTCTAATTTTTGCCTAAACCCCTATCTTTAAACATCTGGTTTATAAATTATTTTCGCTTAATTGTTGACAGGAATGAGCCTGCTGGTTCAGCGATAAGACTTCAGCTTACCCTTTGATTTTGTGTTTGAGTCCTCATGTGTGCAAAGTGAAAATTGTTTTTATTTTGAACTCTGAGGGAATCTGATGAGTGGTTAGTTAATGTGATTTAATGGGATGTTGGTAGTTTTGAATTAACCTAAAAATCTCTCCCACATTCCTCTCTCTCCCATTCCCCCACTCTTCTCGTCCAAAGTTTTCTACTTTCTCCACATATTTTCTTCTTTCTTTTGTTTACTGTGAACTTTGGCTAATAAGGAAAAATTGTTTTTGTTCTTTTCACTTTCTATTACCGCCATCTCTTCTATTTTTCTTTTATCATTTTTGGTGTGTCATACTTTTGCTGTAATACCCCCTACCCGTATTCGTCGCCGAAATAGAGTATGAGGCATTACTAGATTTTACCGAATTTTTTTTTTCAAGATAGATTTATCATATTCATAAGATAATTTCATCACATACCAAAACCAAAATTTGTTTGACATACCAATGGCTAACCATACATTCATTTCACATTAACATCTAATTTACTAGCTTATACATGCCATTGATTTCCAAAATAAAGTTCCTTTATGTACCGAGATCTCGAGATTGATAGTGTGATGTGTCTCCGACCAAATCCGACCTCCGAGCTCTTAACTCTACAAACAGGGGAAAAAGAAACAGGGTAGGCACTTTGTGCTTAGTAAGTTCATGCAACAGGAATTATACTTACCATACTTATACATCCATCATTTAATAACACAAGCACACATCCAATTCACATAAACATATACCTATCACATACAAACTCAACCTCATACAAATTCATTACAAAGATAAATGATTGATGAGCTCATCAATTCCATGATTTCTATTTCCTTGTTATTTTTCCATATTTATCCCGTTGAACTACTTGGAATTTCGATGGATATTCGGGGTACACCTAAGTGTACAAATCCGGTCCGTCAATTCATATTCATGTGCGCACATTTCCATTTCGAGAGCACACTCCTCGAACCTCATCCTTACAATGGATTACCGGTCAAAGCTAAATCCTCAGTAATATAAACTCACAGAGTATTGTCGGGATTACCACCCAAAGCTAAATCGCAACGACAATTACTCTAATGAGCTTGGATCCGAATTACCGTCTAGGCTAAATTGCACCCTAATTGGATTACCCGTCCGGCTAAATCCATTTTCGACATATTCTTCGAGAGGGCTATATCAGATAGGATCACCCGTCCGGCTAGATCCTTTTACCGTCAATTCCTTTTCGAGATCCATCAATTTTCCTTTCATTCAACCGGATTTATTTCCTCTTTTCATCAAGTATATCAATACTTCATCAATTATCATACAATAAACATACAACTCATATTCACAACAATAACAAACATTTCAAGCATTTAAGAATATAATTCAAGTTACACGAACTTACCTCGACACTTGTTCGTAACCAAAAATCTACTAATCCCGAACTTTTTCTTTTCCTCGATCTTGTTTCGTATTTGAATTTTCCGGATCTAAATAAATAAATTTAATCATTAATCTAATACATTTCATGTTCATATGTAACTTTCTCTACAATTCCATTATTATTTATAGTGCATTCAAAGCTGCCTCACTGAGTCACAGTCACTAAATTATTTATATCTTGAGCTACAGAACTCCAAATTAAGATCCGTTAATTTTCCCTGCAACTAGACTCACATATCTTCTTACCATAAAAATTTCAGAATTTTTGGTTTATCCAATAAGTACAGTTTATTCTTTAAAGTTTCCCCTATTTCACTATATGACAGTTCTGACCCCTCTTCACTAAAAATTAATTATGTCACTGTACAGAATTAGGATGATGCTTCCCTTTATTTCTTCAGAAAATAGACTCATTAAGGATTCTAAGCATATAAATTATAACTCATAATCATTTTTTTACAATTTTTAATGATTTTCCAAAGTCAGAACAGGGGAACCCGAATTCATTCTGACCTTGTCTCACAAAATCTATTATATCTCATGATTTACAATTCCATTTCTTACACCGTTTCTTTTATAAGAAACTAGACTCAATAATATTTAATTTCATATTTTATTCATCCTCTAATTCGATCTCTACAATTTTTTGTGATTTTTCAAAGTCAGAGTACTGCTGCTGTCCAAAACTGTTTTAGTGCATGGTGTTAATTACCATTTTTCCCTTAAACTTTCAACAATGATAATTTCGTCCCTGCTTAATTAACCTCTCAATTGAGCTGATTTTTCTCAATCAACACTTTATTATATCACTTTAAACTACCTTATAACCTTTGGAAATCAGAATTTCAGCACTAAACTTTAATTCTAAACTTTTTCACAATTAGGTCCTACAAATCAATTTCTATTGGAATTACCTAATAAAATCATCTCATAAACAAATTAAAGCATCAATTTCATCCTATTTCCTCATAAACTTCCAGCACATATTCATATCAACTTTCAATATCATTCATAAAATCAAAACTAATGAATTTAGTAATAGGACCTAGTTGTAAAAGTCTTAGAAACACAAAATTACAAGAAAAGGCAAGAATTAACTCACTTGGTGCAAAAATTATGAAAACCAGCTTGAAGAAACCCTTAGGACGTTTTTTGGCTGATGAGAGTGCAGAAAATAAAGAGAAATCTAGATAATTCCACTTTAGTCCTAACTTTTAAAGCAAATTTTGTAATATTCCAATTTTACCCTTATTTCTTCAATTCTCCTGATTTTTCTCAGCGTATGCCGCCCAAAATATCTCCTTTTGGGGTTATCTGCAATTTATGTCCCTCCTCATTTCACAATTGAGCTATTTAATCCCTCTAGTAACTTTTACACCTTTTTCAATTTAGTCCTTTTACTTAATTGATTACCCAAACATTAAAATTTTCTAACGAAATTTTAATACCATATTACTAACACTTCATAAATATTTATAAAATATTTTTGACTTGGTTTTACAAGATCAAGTCTCGATATCTTATTTTTACCTAATTTCTTCAATAATTTCTTTTTCTAACTAACCGCTTAATCAGTAAAATTTTTCTATCGATATTTTCATACGATTTTTCCTGTCATATCAATATTCATGCAAAAATATTAAAATAAATTTCTCTTTAAATTGGATTTGTGGTCACGAAACCACTATTCCGATAATTTTGAATTTGGGCCATTACATTTGCATTGTTAATCTTTTGATCATCTTTTGGGTAAGTGTTGGTTGTTATTCTACTGTAGTAATGTAGTATTTTTCTTTGGTTCGCATGGAGTTAGGAAGATTCCTTTTCTTTATCTTAATAGTTCTTATATTGAGTTTTCCCATTCTGGTACTGATAAGAGTGTGTTGTGAGACGAACAACGATCCTTCGGCGAGTTAAGTACTGATAAAGATTGTTGTTAAGTCACTATTTTCTTCGGGGTAAGTATTCGAATATCGATTTTGGGGGCTGTTTTTAGTAAAGAGAAAGTACCGAAGTTAATTATTAGTCTAATTCATGGTTGTTAATTAGTATGATTTAATGTCGTATGTAGGATTCATGAGTGCTCTGTTTTGTGGCTAATCAAAAATAACATAAGGTGTGTGAATCTAACCTGAAACTTCAATTAGAATTCAGAAAAACTCGAAAACAAATGTTGTTTTTGAAACTGCTCTGTGTCAAATGGCCGTGTGGTTGGCCGTGTGCACCACACGGTCGTGTGGTTGGCAGTGTGCACCACACGGGCGTGTGGTCAGCCATGTGCCAAGGTGTGTGGTCGACCGTGTGCCAAGCCGTGTACGATTGCATGAGCAATTGTGGTAGGTCGTGTAGGACATATGAGTAGGTCAGGTAGGCCATGTGAGCCCATTTTTTTGAAATTTTCATTTAGGCCCGTTTTGTAACACCCCTAACCATATCCGTCACCGGAATAGGGTTACGGAGCATTACCAGAGTTTACGTTTCAAAACTATCAAAAATTTTAGTCATTTAATAACTCAACATCAATCATAGCAAATTCAATCAATATCATACATATTTTCCCTTATACGAGCCATCGAGACCCTAAAAACACATTAAAAACAAGTAGGGACTAAATCGGAAGCATATAGAATTTTTTAGAAAAAGAACAAAATTTTCAAACTGCAGGGATCACACGGCCATGTGGCTCATGCGGCTGAGACACACGTCCGTGTCTCAGGCCATGTGGCATTCGAAGTAGGGACACACAGCCGTGTCTCAGCCCGTGTAACTTTCTAACTTGGGTCACACAGCCAAGTCACACGCTCGTATGCTAGGCCGTGTACCCTCGAAATGCAACCTTTAAAAACCTATAGGGGACACACAACTGTTTTCCGTGGCCGTGTGTCATACACAGCTGAGACACAAACATGTGTCTTAGGCCACGTGGACGAGAAAGAGACCATTTTCAAACCATTTCTTTCACCCTAAACATGCTCACACATACAAAACATTTGCACATACAATCAAGCTTTCAAACATGCCTAAAATATGTATAATAAGATCAATTCAATAGGTCATTTATCCATACAACTAATATGCCAAAAGGCACCCCAAACATAATTATCAAATCAATCTAAATATGTGCACATTTACCATTTATCATCTATTTTGTCTCTATGCCAAAACATAACATTATTGACATATTCCAAAACACAACCAAACATATTAAATTGGTCATTCAAAGTATACTTTCATTTGACCATTCCAACACCAACCGTTTAAGCATCAAAACCATCTAAATGACACTAATCTAGCCAATTCCAAATGATATATATACATGCCAAACTCATCAAACTAACATATACCACATTCCACCTATACATGCCATTATAACCTTGATCAAGGCATCAAAATCTACTGATAAAATCAATGGATAGTGTGATGGATCTTCGACTAGCTTCCAACCCGGTCAAGCTTCCAATAAGCTGAAAAGTAAAGGAAAAATAACAATGTAAGCAATGAATGTTTAGTAAGCTCATATAAATTTCAAACATAACATTCCATTTCAATAATGAACTTTATAAGGTAAACATAAACCTATATCAATGCCTCAAGATTTATCAAACCATAATCAACTCACAAATTAGTGTATTTATCCACAACCTAGATAAATTCATCCATAACTTAAGTAAATTTCTCACACATAAGTAAACCCTTTAACTCGTCAATGCATTTACATTATCACATTACATCTCAATTATGAACTTACCATTTTATTACATCTCCTTACTCATATCATTTGTATAACACAAGACATAAGCATAAATATATCATCATCAATACACAAGTTAGTGCATTTACTCATATTTCACTCAAAATATCATAAGGTAAGTCATATACATGAATAACATCACTTTTAATCATCAATTTCATGATCATAAACATACTTTCATTGAACATTACCTTTTTATTCCTTTTATAGATTCATGACATAAGTCCTTTGAATACTTACCTATCTCTTCCTTTTCATACCCGTTGAATCAAATGAAATAACATCGAATAATGAAAATAATATTTTCAATACAACTTACTTGTTACAATACATTGACACGAAGACTACTAGGCTTAAAGGCTAATATAACACGTCGGAACAAAGCCTGCTAGGCACGGAGCTTGATATAATACACCGGCATAAAGCTTGCTAGGCACGAAGCCTGAATATCACCGGCACAAAGCCTGAATATTATCGTGTTTCTGTTTCTTAAAACATAGCTAAATGACATTTAAGTTTTAACCAATAATGACATAGTATGGAATATTAAATACAATTAATAATAATCGAATAACGAACTTACCTGACTAAATTGTAGAAATATCAAAGTACAATGGCTTTTTGGTAATTTTTTATTCTCCTCGATTTTCCACTCGATCTTGATCTAAATTAATAATTTTATTCAATTTATTAATTTAGAGAATAAAATAATTCATTTTATGAAATTTAGTCTTTTGATATTTTTATAAAATTACCCTAACATTTTACTTTTATTCAATTTAGTCCTTGAGCTTAAAACATGCAAATTAACCATTTTAATGCAAATCCATGCTATTAGAATATTCATGGCATTCAATACAGCTCATTTTTGCAATAATTTTACAACAAACCCTTGTATTTTTACTATTTCAATAATTTAGTCCCTAATCAAAAATTCATCAAAATCCCTTAACAAAATAATTTTAAATACCAACCAACATTTCAATTTCATAATTTAACATAAAAAATAACTAGATTCATCAATGGAAACATTCAAAATCTTTAACAGTTTCAAAAACGAAGGTACGGGCTAACTGGACTTAGTTGCAACAATCTCAAAAACATAAAATTTACAAGAAAACGAGTCGATATTACCTACCATGCAAAGAAAACACCCAAAACTGAAGTTTCACCTTCTTGGCTATGGCTTTCGGCCATTGAAGAATAAAAATGAAAGAAATTTTTGTTTTTCATTCTTTAATTTTGTTTAGACTTTTTTTAATTTACAAAATTGCCATGGCCTGCCCGAAATATGAGAGGATTTGGGTAAAAATATAGGCCCGAAATATGGGATTGGGCTAAAAAATGAGGCCCGTTTAGAAAACAGGTCGGGCCCCGCCCGAATATAATAAATATATATTTTTTATTTTTAAAAATATTTTAAAATACTTTTTTTAATTTTCTAAAATTTTTTTGGTGTTTATTTAAAAAATGGGCCGGGCGCGGGCTTAGGAATTTTCCCCCGGGTCGGGCTTGGACAAAATTCCAGGCCCATATTTTGGGCCAGGCCGGGCCTGGGCCTAGGACTAGGGCCGAATTTTTTTATGGGCCCGGCCCATGAACACCTCTATCCAAAACACATTATTTTATCATTTCCTATTAAATTGTCGTCCCACTATTCTAAGGGAATAATTTTTACTTAAATACTTCCTCCTTTATTAATTAAGCTATTTCATCACTTAAATGCTATATTTAGCATATTTTGTACTTTTTACAATTTAGTCTTTTTAATTAATTAACTATTGAAACGTTAAAATTTTTCAATGAAACTTTAATACCACCTTAATGACACTCCATAAATATTTATAAAAATATTTACGGCTCAGTTTATAGAAATGAGGTCCCGATACCTTATTTTTTAAAACCACTTGACCTTAGGGTCAAACCACTTGAACTTAATAAATTGCTTATATAACATAAATTATCAAATCAAAAAACTTTTTAAAACCATAATTAACTTGTAAATATTAAATAATAATATTTACAAGCTTACTTGTCAGATTTGGTGGCCCCGAAACCACTGTTTCCGACATCACTAAAAAACGAGCTGTTACACGTTTAACTCAGAAATTCGTAATTAGACCTCCCATGGGGTCTGTTTGGCTTAAATAAGATTTTAAATGTGACATCTGTCAATATGTGATATGGTTAAGGTAGGTGAAAAACTTATGTGCAATTTGTGTTTTGATAACTCTGAAAGCATAATTATGTGTAAAAACATGCATAACACCTATATGTGAAATAACTATTAGTATAAGCTATATGATATGTTATGATCTGTAAGATATGATTAGGTATGCATGTCGTACCATTCGTGTGATATGTATGTATGTTATTGTGATTATGCATGTGCATTAGGGTGGGTGTTGATATGATGGAAGAAGTGTATTCTGGCAGTATTACTACAATTCTGACGGTTAAATCGCAATATTTGTCTTGCAGCTCAGCTGCACCATTATGAGTGGCATACCACCATGACCCAGTGTGATTGAATGGATGGACTCTTGTAGTCCTATTTGGTGTGATTGGTTGGACGGAGATGGTGTGTAGCTGATGAGGATAGGATTTGTTTTGATATGGTATGACATTCTGATATGATATATGTTTATGAAACTATGACATTCTGATTTGGTATATGTTTCTGGAAATATGACATTCTGATATGATATATGTTTCTGGTAATGTGACATTCTGATCTGAGATTCGTATATGTGAACGTTATAAGTAGAATTTTGTGTTGGTATTTACATTTGTGTATGTTATAAGAAAATTATGTTTGTGGGTCGAGTCACACAATGGGCTTAAAACTCAGTCATTTGTTTAATACATTTCAGGTGGTCTTCATACTTAGGACCGGACGGTGTGCGGGAACTTGGATTATTTTCTCGACTAATTAAATATGGTGATTTACATTAGTAATTTGTTTGGACTTTTGGGACTGTAATCTGTTTTTGGAATTTGATTTGGTTTTTGTTTTATTCGTCAGTATTTGATATTTTTAAAGGTAAAAACTAAAAAAAAATCACACAGGTTAACAAACTAAGATTCAGATTTCAAAACTGAAACTTTGAATGTTTTTCACTGTATTATTAAGTAATCACTTAAGTGTTTTTCTGTAAATAAATAGTTTTTTTTACCAAAAGTTAGCTTTAATTGGAAATGATTTGCCCAAAATTGATACTTTCAAATTCTGGGTTTGAAATAAGTGTTTTCGGACTTGAGTTTTTCCTAAACATTTGTGAGAGTTCTACCAAATTTTATGTCGAAGCGCATGGCTAAGTTGATTAAGTCAAAAGTTTTTTAACAAGTTAATGTAATTCCTCAAGATCCGGTCATAACGTCTAGGCTGGGTTTGGGGTGTTACAGAATGGATGTCCATAACCCCTAAATTCATTATCTTGTAAACCTTTAATGCTCTGTAACTTATGGTACTTGAAGCCCTAGAAATTGAGGGCATGTACAAGCTTATGGTATTCCAAGTGTGAAAGTCGAATCATCCTTTCATTTCTTTATCTTTCTTTCTCTCTTAATCTTTGTATTCTTTTTTTAAGTTTTATAATACGTTATCAGCACGATCTTGCTCAAAGTGATAGATTCTTTTATCAATGATCAAATTTATTCTCTATAATTTTCAAGATCTTAGACAGATGGTGAAAGATTTGATATCGGCTTACAATTGGAGTTTGATTTGCTTACTTCTTGATAAAATCATCAAGACTCAATGTCGAATAAGAAAGTTGTTATTAAAACCTTCGTAGAAGAAAAGAAATTGAGGTAAATTTACTTATCATATCACATGTCTATTTGTTACCTAGATTTTTGTTCATAAAAAAATGTTTTTTCTTAATATCGTTATTTGATAATTGCTTAATGATTAAGTATGAATGATGATAAATTAATAATGTTATAAATTGATATATTTGTAAATCACAATCCATAATATTATCAATCACCTTTGTTAATTAAGGCCTAAGGTTCATCATAATATGTGATCTTGCATCGGTTCTTAGTCATCATTACACTAGTTTTTTTATGATTTCAATTTGAATATATATATATATATATATATATATATTTTTCTTATTTCTAAACATCATATATACTTGGACTTTAATATTTTTAAAATTCATTTAATCAACAATGATTAAAGTTATTACATATATCAATAAAATCAAGATTCTTTCACACCAAACAATGAAAGAATATTTCACTTCAAACATATTTGTTTTAAGTCCTTTTAAGGACAAATCTTTAGGTATGTCTTAATTGATTTTTGGGTCAATTTTATTGTATAATTTTGAGTTTCATTAAAGTTTTTTTTTTAAATTTTCAATGATTTTTGTTGACTACATTCGGGCAAATAACTAATAAAAGCTCTTTTATTTTTTAAATTACCGAAATGGGCCAGGTTCTGAATTAATTACTGAAATGGACCATTTTCCCCTAAAACGCGTCCACGTCAGCGCATTGTCAGGGGGATAAAGCAGGAAAACGCTTCCCCAAGGAAGCGCTTTGTCCACGTGGACAAAAAACGCTTCTTCAAGGAAGCGCTTCCCCGTTTTTTAGGATTTCGGGCTTTTTGCAATTAGAGTTAGGGTTTTGGGTTTTTGAGTTTTTAGATTTTAGGGTTTTAAGGAAAAAATTAAATAAATAAGGGTTTAAGGTTTAGGGTTTCTTAATTAAATTAATTATAAATTTTAAAAAATTATAAATTATTTATAAATTATTTATTAAGTCTAACTTTATTTAAATATAGTTAAATATTAATTACAATTATTATATTTTTCTCGAATTTTGAATTTAAACTTCTACAATTTAAAAATATATTAAATACTAAAATATTAAAATTTATGTTAAATTCCATTAAATAAAGTTATTAATATTTATTTATAAATCATTCACTAACAATCAATAAAATATTTACCCATAATCTTAAGACCTTAATTAAGGAATTATTATCCTAAAATATTCTATTATTAATATGATTGTATCATATTAAATTTCATGTATTTTTTGCATATTATATTATATTAATATTTTTAATTTATTATCAATTTAAAATTACAGCAAAAGATAAATTTAATATATGCATATATATATAAACTTTTAACTCTTTTCTTTTTTCATAAAAAAATCTCTTTTCTATTTTAAAATTTGAATATACAAAATTCATTATATATTTTATTTTTAATTTATTATTAAAATTATTTTAATAAATTTAATTTTTACTAAAACATTTAATTTTATTAGTTTATTTTTGGGCAAATAACCAATAAAAGCCCTTTATTTTTAAAATTATCGAAATGGGCTAGGTTCAAATGGGCTAGAGTTTAAAATATATAATGAATAACAACTAGTTTTATTTGATTTTTCCTTAAAACTCTAAATACTAAACCCCAATCTAATTTTTTCAAAATTTATAATTAATTTACTCAAGTAACCTTAAACCCTAATTTATTTGATTTTTCCTTAAAACCTTAAACACTAAACCCTAATCTAATTTTTTTAAAATTTATAATTAATTTACTCAAGTAATCCTAAACCCGAATTTATTTAATTTTTCCTTAAAACCATAAACTCTAAACTCTAATCTAATTTTTTTAAATTTATAATTAATTTAATTAAGAAACCCTAAACCCTAAACCCTTATTTATTTAATTTTTTCCTTAAAACCTTAAAATCTAAAAACTCAAAAATCCCAAAACCCTAACTCTAATTGCAAAAAACTCTAAATCCTAAAAAACGGGAAAAGTGCTTCATCAAGGAAGCACTTTGTCCACGTGGACAGAAGGCGCTTACGTGGACACAAAGCGCTTCCTCAAGGAAGCATTTTCTGTCCACGTGGACAAAGCGCTTCCTTGGGGAAGCGTTTTTTTTTGTCCACGTGGACAAAATGCTTCCTTAAGGAAGCGTTTTCCTGCTTTATCCCCTGGCAACGCGCTGACGTGGACGCGTTTTAGGGCGAAATGGTCCATTTCGGTAATTAATTCAGAACTTGGCCCATTTCGGTAATTTAAAAATAAAGGGGCTTTTATTGGTTATTTGCCCACTACATTCACTATTGCAGAGATGTTGAGTGTATTTTATGCATTTTATATTATTCATTTAGCAATTGATTAGTGAGATGGCTTGAGCAATTGTAAGCGAAAAAGTTTTAGTGAATATGAGATGTATGATTTTGAAGTAAATTTCATGCATGTTTACGATGATTTATGAATTTTTTTTGCTAACACTAGCATTATATCGGGTTTGACATTTAGATGTCAGTTTTATCCATACATTTTATTTACAATAAACTTCATGTATGTCTTGGCTATTTCTTTCTAGTCAATTAATGATGCAAAACTCTTGTGAAAAGGGTATTCAAAGTATTTTGAATTTATCTCATACTTTCTTATTGTTAAATAATGAATTATTCATCCCACTAGTTTTGCTCCATTCCCTAAAGTGTATATCAATACATAACTATTAAGACAATAAAATCTAGTGTATTGGAAAATAGATAAAAGAAGATAGATGATTTGAAATGTTGCTAAATGTTCATTCTTATAATGAATGATCAATGATTTATACTAATTAATTATTCCTTGAAGTGGATGATAACTATATAATCTTATTGTAAAGAATATGATATATGGTTACACTATTGTCTAAATTATTTTTTGCCAATTCCTTAAAGTGAATTTCTGTAATTAATATAATAAATTTTTTAATCACTTTTGATCATTAAAGTCAATTTGGACATTTGAAGATTTTGGCATATTCTCTAAAGCGAATATTGCATATAATTGTTTGGAAATTATATAAGAGGTATAAGGGCGTACCTTGATATCCTATGATCTCCTGGGTTGTATAAGCTCGTTAGTTTAACAATTTATCAAACATTCAATAGGTAATATAATCCAATCAATCATACACTCAAACAAGCAATTATAAAGTCCAAAGTCCAAAATTAAACAGTCTGTAATGTCTGTTTACAACCCATCAAAATTTATTTAAAAATTCTAAATCTATCTCTAATCCCTAGGAACATTCCCACATTGCCTTCCACTTTGGGGTTTGAAAACACATCACATACTTAAAGGAATTTGCCTTGTGATTGATCACTGGACTGCCACACTTCACCATTATTCTGTGAGCTAGCTATCTGCAAGGTACATGCAAGGAGTGTGAGCTTATTGAAGCTCAGTGAGTGCTCAAGCATACAATACATTTAAACACACCAATCGTGCTAGAAGTTAGACATACTATAATAGTTCACATAAAATACAGTATTCATACACAACATGACGATATATTGGCAACATGTGAATGTGAAACATAACCATATTTTATATGAATTGGATAAATGGATCTTAAACACACCAAATCACTCATAAATTCGTACGCTATCTCCGTGTAAGTGTAGCACGAGTGCTCACACTCTTCAAACACATCACGTTATCAACGGTGAATAGAGCTATGCTCGACATTCCCTTATCTCTCCAATGCTATCTCTAGGACACAATGCCTTAACACGTAGTAAAAAGGGTGAGTACTCAAAATCCTATGGCATGTCAATGATATCCAACGGTTTCAAGTATTCACAATGCCAACATATCATCTTTATCACATTCATAGTACATAGTATAATAGGGCCCGCAATATTGCAGAGCTTGCAGATTACAATTAATAGAGCTCACATTTTTGCATGGCTCCCAATACACATAGGGTTCACACAACATAGGGTTCACATGTCACATGGGGTTCGCATAGCATAGGGTTCGCATGTCTTATGGGCTCGCACACAACATAAGGCTTGCACACATTTAGGGCTCGCTTATTACATGTAGGCTCGTATAATACAAATAAGCTCGCATACATATTAGCTCGCACAATTATAAGGGTTCACATAATATGTGACAGAGACCTTATATGCATGGGGTTCGCATGAATCATAAGGGTTCGCACACAATGTGTGGTGTTCGCACATGTTATAGGCTCGTATAACACATAATAGGGTTTACATGTTACTAAAGCAAGGTTCACATGAAAATCTAACAAGGTTCGCATGTCTTACCTAGTCTCCTTTTAGCATGCAAACTAATGTTTAAGTGCAATATGCAAAACACTCACCTACGGTTCGCTACTGATTGCCAAAGCTATACCACCTTCTACTTGCCCTTATCCCTACTCGATGAGGCTCCACCACGATCTTTAGTTTCACACATCAACAACAACACACACCAATTATTGGACATTCTAAATAAAATTACTATTCTAGCATCAAAGTAGTTCACCACTCCCTCACACACAGTAGCTCGCCATTCACACGAATCTGGCAAGCTCACCTCGCATGATTTAATCTGCTTAATTACCTCATTGTAACTTGATCTAATTCCTAATTTCTACTTCCTAACCTTATGCTTAATTACATATCTAGGCCATTAATTTTACACAATTTCACTAATTAACATTTTCCAGAAAATCATGTTCATTTTCAATCTCAAAGAAAAAAAATCATTTAATTCTTGCAAATTCATTAATGATTTGTTAAATCAAGTTTATAAACCTCTTATTTATATCAAATTAAGTTCAAAATCATTTTAAAACCATCATTTTTCTCTCTATTGTGAGATCCACCATTTTTAAGCTCAAATAAGCTTTAAAAACCATGGATCTTGTGATTTCTTAACTAGATCCTTAAGAACTCAAGTTGAAATCACATACTAAGTATTTAAACCATAAGAAATCAGAATGTTTACATCTAATTCGAAGGTCTCCACGAAATTGGATCAATTTGATAAAAAATGAGCTAAGTGTTAATGGAAAAATTGGAGGAGAAAGAGTGAATTTCTTTTAAAATTGAAGAAGAGAAAGGTGTTTGGTTGCTACGAAAATCAAATGGATGGAAAGAATTTTGAGGGAAAACTATTGATTTTAGATCTAACAAAATTTTGAAATGGGTGAAAATATAGAGGGAAGGAATGGTGCGTGGTCTTGTATAGCCAACCAAATTTTAAAATTTGGGCTATTTACCCTCAAGCCCCCTTATATTTTCTCCCTTGTTATTATTTCTCCAATTCCAATTAAAACCCTTTTATTTACACATTAGACCTCTAATTTTAAAACCATTTTAATTTAATCCTCACTAACATATTTTTATTAACCCAATTATTATTAACTAATTAATTAATTATTTTATTTTATTCTAATTCCTATGACACTAATCTTGTTATCTCTCTCGAGCCTGCGTTTTAACTACCCACTTCTACTAACCCGATTTTTAGGGTGTGATAGGCTCGTCCTTCTAAAATTCCTAGAATTGAATATGAGGCACTTGATTTGTCTAACTTAAAACGTGATCATGAGTGCATAAGCAAATATATAAGTATCCAGTTAATATACATGATGAAATTCGAAGAGCTTATATTAAGCTTGGATCATATAAACTTATTCTTTAGAGTATCCTACTTCTAATTTAGAAAGGCATCCTCATTATTTTCAACCATCATGGTTTAAATAATTTTCTTGGTTAAAATACTCACCTTCTAAAGATGCAATATTATGTTTGCCTTGTTTTCTTTTTAATAGCAATCCAAGTAATCATTTTGGATCAATTGCATTTATTCAGTTGTTTTAGTAAGTGAAAAAAGTGCATGACGGATCCAATTGTGTTTTTTTAACACATATGGGAAAAGATTCGAGTTTATTACATAACAATGCACAAAGAACTTATGTAGATTTAATGAATCAAGCTCAACATATTGAAGCATCACTTGATAGGCAAATAACACAACAATTTGCAGCTAATTTATCTATATCTAGAAACTTGTATATATGTTGTTTGATGGTTGACATTTCAGGGTTGTTGATACGGAATTGGAGCGGAGGAAGCGGAAAAAGGATCGAATTCAAGTCGTTTGACTCAAGAAGGAAAGATTTGGATATGATCTGAAAAGAAGAAATAAACAAATTTAGTAATAAAGAAATCGAACATAGTAAAAGAAGAAATTTGAGAATAAAAAAATAAAAATTATAAATAAATAAGAAATAGAAATTAAAAAAGAACAAAGTGGAAGATGGACGAGTAAACCGATTGATATGATGGGTAGAAGGATAAATGTCCAATTGAACCCTTTGAGATATAAATCCCAACAAACTCAATTAATGGCTCTAATCAACCCTCCATGAAATAATCCTTTGCAAATTGAAGGGTGAAGAATGAATTCCCATGTCTCATTGAAGAAAATCGAGAAGAAAACTACTTCTAAAAATCACAAGAAAGAAATCTTACACAAAGAAACAAACTCTCAAAGTTGAAAACTTTATTAATAAAAACAATTGTCTAATTTGTGTACAATGCAAAGGCATATATATAGGTTAGCTAAATAAATCTAAATAAAACTCTTAAGTATACTAGAACTCTAATTAATCTAAACAATAAATAGTTTTAAACTAAACTTTTTTATTAACATAAAACTCCTAAATAACTTAAACTACTTAATAATTATTAAAAATTTGGAATAATAAAATAATAAGAGTTGATAAATACAATATTATTGGGTTCATATACAATAAAAATTAAGCCTAAAACTCGAATCCAATATGATTTAAACTTGAGTTAAAAGCCCGAAACTCGTAATTCTCATCATAATCCCGTCCAAAAATTCTGCTCGTGCAATCTTCACTAAAACGATCATAACTTGAGCTCCCAAACTCAAAATCGAGTGATTTAAAGTGTGTTTCGAAACTAAGAGATAGATATTCAAACTCCATAAAGACATCTCAATCCAGAAATGCCTAGATCTCATCCAAAAAGTTATCACAAGTCTGTTGATTTCTCAAACTTGAAAATTGGCAGCTTTAGTAAATGAAATTTATTAAATTTGGCCCCATCCATGCATGTATCAATTGTCCTTTTAGATGCTATGATGAAAGCTCGAGATAAAAAAAAGTCGTGAAAATTTTCTTGAATTGTTATTGCTATTAGCATCTTATGATAAGAAAGATGAAGATATTTTGAAAAGTGTTCTACAAAATGCTGCATATACTTTTTCAACAATGCGGAAAAATATGTTGCAAATTTATGTTGATAGAGTTCATAATGCAATTAGTGAATAGATTGGTGATAAAATTCCGCATTTTTGTGGATAAAGTGAGAGACAAATTAAAAAAAAAAAGAGCAAATGGAAATTGTTTTGAGTTTTTTTATAAACAATTATAGGTAAAAGAATGGTTTTTATATAATCTATGTTAAAGGTATAACAACATTGACTTTAAAAATAAGATTTTTAATGTTCTCTTACAACTAGTTTTGACATACAAAATATCTGATATCAAGGTTACGATGGAAAAAACAATATGTGTGGGGGGATTTAATGGCTTACAAGCTTAGTTTTTGAATGAATGTTGATACACTTATTATGTTCACTGTTTTACTTATCGTTTTTTGTTAGCATTGGTTGCAGGAGCTAAAAAAGTGATTGAAGGGCATCAATTTTTTAAAATACTTGTATGATATTGTTAATATTACTTCTTCTTCTTCTAAATGTCACAATGAATTTAAAAAAAAAAAAAAACCCAATCAACCTATTAAGCAAATGCATTTAACCCAAATAAAAAATAAAATAAAATAAAAATTAAAAAGCAAAAACTAAAACACACACACGTGACCCAGACCTACTTCCTGCTTCACCTCACATGCCTGCCGCCTCAGTCCTCATTCTTCTTTCCTGTTTGTCTCCCTCAACCACCGATCCTTTCGGCTTCGGCCTACCATCTCTACTCCTGTCTCTGGCCATCCCAAATCTGAGATTAAATCTGCTTCAGCTTTTCGATGTCCCTACTATTGCTGGTCACCTGAGGTGATGTTTTAGTTGGACTTATATTGTTTTTTTAATTGGACTGATATGAGATAAAGTTCTAGTGCATTATCCAGAAGGATTATGCTTTATCAAATCCATTGATGCATCCAACATGATTTTAGATGTCCAAACTCTTGGCAACTTGTTTTTAGATGTTGTGAAAATTGTTGGTCCTAACAACGTCGTGCAACTAATTACAGGTAATACTAAAAATTGTAAATCCATTTATTTAAGTTGTAATTTGGATCTAACTCAAATCTAAATCACATAAACACACACACACACATATATATACCTTGAATTTGAAGTATATATATATATATATATATTATACCTACAAGGCCTAGTAAACCCATGGGAGTCCAACTTGACAAGTTGGGGCCATCTTTGTCCCAATTTAACAGCCCAACTTTACCTTGAAATATGTAAAATATGTGTATGATTTGAAAGATTTTCTTATAAAAAGGGTAAAGCACAAAAAATATCACTAAATTATTAGTTTCCTTCTATTTTAGTTACTCAATTATAACTTTTTAATTTAATTATTATATTCTTCAAAATTAAATATTTTGTCATTCTGTATTAGTATGAGTGACGAAAAGTTGATGTAAAACTTTTATATTAGTCTAATCATAAATTTAGATTTATAATATTTAGACATTATATCAATACGATTTTAGATATAAAAATATTTAATAAATTTAAGGTTCAATATTTATAAATATAATAAATAAAATCGATTCCATTTCGTAAGAATGCTTTATATTAAAGTTTATATTTACGCGATGGTGAGGGAAGAGGAATGATAAAAGAAAAAAAGAGAGTAAAAAAAGCTGTTTATTTTGTTACTCTTTCCTCTTCTTTTTGTCCCGCATGAAATTTATCTGCTATTTCTTCTTCATGGTGTCGCCCCGTCCCTCTCACATCTTTTTCATTTCACACTTGAAAATGATTAATAATATTATTTATTATTTAGATTTATATTTGCATTATCTGATCGATTGAATCTTAGTTTAATTGACAATAAAATGTAAGTTTGAGTGTGTTAAAACGCATTATCCTCCTATTTATAGATGAATAAGAACTATGAATAATTCTAGGCATTGTGTAAAAAAGAGTATATATAAAAGAAATTATTTTACATATTTTGAGCTATTTTAATATAATTAGTGAAATTTTAGAAGATTAACTAAGAAAACAACAACCCAATGATTAATGGACACCTTAGAAATCATAATGCTAATAATAATTAAAAAAATCCATCAAATTCTTTTATCTTCCATAAGAAGCATTAATGATAAGGATAGTCATGGGTGTGATCTGTGGTGGGAATATTTGAATTAATTCAACTTCCATCTATTTAAACATCAAATTATATATATATATATCTCATGTCTCAAATCTTTTATATTATTTTATAAAATATTTAGTGTTCATCGCTCCATATGTAGTTTGAGTTGGCTTTACCTCCTTTTATGGTTCACGAAAATAAAAAATAAAACAGTCTCTTTTATTAATATTAGTTAAATACAATTTTATGTATATATACTTATTAACAAAATAAGATATCATATTTTCCATCCACTGACAATTAGAAGCAGACTTGGGTTGATTTTCTAAAATGTTTGAAAATTTTAATAATTTTAATTAAAATAAATTATCAGGAAGAAAAAAAACAACCTTAACCAACAAGTTTTATCACTGTCATCACTAATCATTAAAGAGTAGTAGAATAATAAATGTGATTAAATTGCTGGTAATTTGACATATTTATATACGCATTAATCTTGTGATATTTTCTTTTACATATATATATGAATCATTATAATTGTGAAAAATCACATAATAAATCATAATTAAAACTAAGAGATATATAAAATAAACTTGATTATAATTAAAAGCGAAAAAAAAGGGTGTAATTATATTTAATTAATGATAAATTAGAAGAGAAAAAAAAGGGGAAGAAAATGGGCATTTTGAAGGCTAAAATAAAGCGGAAATGAACAAAAAGTAGGGGTGGGTTTAAGTCTTTAAGAGATAAATTGTAACGCACGCCAACTAAGCAATGGACAACTTCACGTGAATACCACCACGTCCACACCTCTTTATTTTATTCTCAATTATTTTTTATTTTTTAAACCCCCACCTGCAATCATTGTGCGTGGGACACACTTGCTATTCTATTTTTCTATATAAATGATTAAAAATAAGTTCCTCTACATTTTCTAATCTCATTTGCTATTCTTTATCTTAATTTTTTACTTATATTAATATTTTAATTTTATGCAATTTGATACATAAATATTAATTTTCACAAATTATTAATACCATACTTGATGTAGCATCAGTTTAGTTTTACTTTTTACATATACAAATAATTTTATTTACGAACATGAGAATAATTGGATTTATTTATTTTTAAATGTATAATTTAAATCGAAATTAACGTTTTATGTGTACAATTGAAATATCTAAAATCGTGTATCATATTTTACATTAAATCTAAGTTCATGTGTAATTTTGATATGTACTTCTACTATTAACATTGATTGCATCTAAAATTATTGCTTAATTAATGAAATGTGAATAACTTTTGCAGTGTTACGTTAAACTAGTTATGGTATGAGTTATTTTTTTCATTGATTTGTTGTACATTATAGATAGCATTTATAACTATTTTATAATTCATCTTTTTGTGTTATATTTCATGTGTTCAAAATATTATAAATTTATACAAAAACATTATATGTTAATAATTTAATTTATATTGATTTTAACATGATGATATATTTATTTCGTGTTCATGTTATTTTTATGTCATGTGTAACAATCTATACCCACTTCAGTCGTCGAACTTGATCTATAAGGTATTACGACAAATAACTATCAGTATCATTAATAAATTCAACATAAATAATCAACTAATCCACAAAGCATTATTGATACAAGTATTATATGATTTACAGTCAAAATCGAGCCTTAATTGAGCTTACGAAGCTCTTAAACCAACCTAGGAACAAATCAGGACTAATTTGAAACATTTACAAAAGAAAAATGGGTAAAAAGTGAAAACAAAGGTCACAATGCCGTGTGACAGCCTGATGCCGTGTAATACAAGGTCACGCAGTTGTGTCGCCCAACCATGTAACTCACTGTGGCCGTATGGATCATCCTGCACCTAAATTTAACAGACCACATGACCGTGCCATGCATCCGTGTATGGCACATGGCTGTGTGGCACATCGTATGTACCTAAAACACCTTCCAAAACAAGCAACCACAACCTAGGTTCACTTAAGCCACAAGTTATGCAATATACCAACCATTTAAGCTATTCAAAAGCTTCAAAAACATGTCAAAATATACCATATAACATCCATCCTAAGTGCCTAACCAATATGCCACAATTGGCACCTCAAATCAACCATTAACCATTAAACATTCAATATCATTAATACCTAGACAATCACATATCATCATCATTTCCATTGCTAGAATATCACCAAACAAAGTTCATCAAGGAACCTAAAACATAAATGCCAATTTCACCAAGCAAGACATATCATAGTTACCAAATCATGCTTTTACCAACACAAGCCAAAATCAACCAAAACAACCCTCTAGTTTGCATCATTACACATAGTTCTTATTCAAAATAGCACAAAACATAACCAAACTACTCATGTACATATACTGTCATTAACCTATTTACATGCCACTTATAATCGGGCCAAAATGAGTAAATAGCTACCAAAAGAGTTAACAGATAGTGTGGTCTCCAAAGATGATCCAATCAACAGCTTAAATCTGATAATCTACACGAAAGAAAATGAAATGAGGTAAGCTTACATAAAGTTTAGTAAGTTCGTATAATTTAAACACAACATACATGTCATTTAAAATCATACTAATTGAAATTAACATATAACTTAGTATTCCTTGCCATGTTACACATTCCCTACCATACCAAATGGTTAGTCATAAGTATATAGTATCATCAAGACATCTAAATAGCATAAAATACATGCCAATTCACATTCCATCTATGAATAACATTTCAGGCCATATGATTCCATTTCCATTCATTTCATTAACTTAGTTTTGCCCGGAGAACTATAATAAATTAACTTTGGATACATGGGTAATCGTGCTCACACAAGCTGACAATTAGGACATACAACATATATCCAACGTAATCGGTATGATATCCACCACCGACACATAGTACCTGATAAATATAACACCGGCATAGGGTGCCTGATAATTGTAACACCAATAGAAAGTACTTGATAACTATAATCACCGACACATAGTGCCTAATTAAACCTAATGGCATATCATTTTTATCCTAATCATTCACTAAGCTCACACGGGCCTTAATTCAATTCTTATACTGTAACACCCCTAACCTGTCTCCATTGTTGGATTGGGGTTACGGAGCGTTACAGTACAAATCAAGACATTTATCATCAAACAGAAACAAAAAAATATAGAATAAATGATAACATTTAACAGCTCATAACAATCAGGGTAATAATAAACTTACGGGCCTTAAATCGAGCTTACGGGGCCTAAAAAATAGTTTGGGAACAATTCGGGACTAATTTGAATCAAAACAAAAAAATATGCAAAAATTTGAAACTTTTAAAAATAGGGGTCACACGGCCGTGTGGCTTCCCCATACGCCCATGTGGCCAGACTGATAACTAATTGTGACCGTGTGAAAAATCCTGCACCTAAAAATTAATAAGACACATGGTCGTGTAGGCAGGTTGTGTGCACCTTAAAAAGCTTCTAAAACAAGGCAAACTTTCATCCAACACCTAGGTTCCAAGCCAAATCAAAACCAACCATTTCCATACTTTAAAAACACTTTTAAACAAGCCTAAAACATGCCAAAACAACCAATGTTATTTACTTTCAAAAGGGTATGCATAAGAATTTAACATCACATATCTATACCATGTTTACAAAACATCCCCAAAAAGGGCAATAAAATACAAATAGACCTGGCACCTAATCAAAACAACCTAAGATAATATTTAAGCCCTATTACATGTCATTTATAACCTTAACCAAAGTAATCGAAAGCTACCAAAACAATGATTGGATAGTGTGATTGTGCTCCAACGAAATTCCAATCGATTGAGCTTTCCAATGATCTACAAGAAAAGATAGACAAATACATAAGCATATAATGCTTAGTAAGCACGTATAAACTTAAACAAAAACTTACCAAATAGACTCAATTTATAAAGTTCATGTATTATTCCATTTGCATGCTCATATGTATAACTGATTCCTAATTTCAATCACCATTCTCACAAGTTAGTGAACTGGTACATAACATTCAACATATATCCAACGTAACATTTATACATCTCAAACTTTTGCTTAAACTTTAATACCCATTGAACAAAACGAATCTACTTACGATACACGAGAACCATGCTCACACGAAGTGTGCCTGTACATGTAAGTATAATCGTATAATTTAATACTCACACATGCTGTGAAATGGGCCTGCTCACACGAGCTGTAGGTCGGGATGTTAAACTGCACAATGCTGCTCACACGAGCTGTGGAGAATCCGCAACAAATGCAGGACCTCAGCCATTGGTAAGACACCCAAGACCGGCACCTGAAAATGTATAATCCCTAATGATGTGTCATTTGTATCCTAAGTATTCATAGGGCTCAAATGAAGCATGTTTCCATATCATTCCCTAATCCTCAACGTTTTACACACATTATCTTAAATTACACAAACTTACAATATCGCTTAAATAAAAAATTAACAATTTATATACAAAGAAATTATACAAAACGCAACATAAATAAATTTTCTACCAAATTACAAAATTGGTTAGTTTCCCATTAAACAAACTTACCTCGACTACACAATTGCACAGAAAGGTACCGACAACTAATCTAAAACTTTGGCCTTTCCACGATTCAAGTTCGGTTGTAGCGCATCTTGATCTAAATAATAATTTTATTCAATTAAATCATTCAAATTCAACTTAAAATAACTAATTCGAACTCATAACCCTTTTTAAGGTGATTTTACAAAATTACCTTCAACACTTTAACATTGGTACAATTAAGTCTTTAAACCGATATTCACAATTTAACTACAATCCATGCAAAAACAAACTAGCCAATTTTTTTTCTAATTTTTCAATTTAGCCCAAAATTTCTATCATATCATATTATTCACATTGCATTTTACTATACTCTCAAATAGGTCCTTCAACTCAAAATCATCAAAAATCATTTATTAAAATACTTATACTTAACCTTCAACTCAAGGATTTAATAACTAAGTTCACAAATACATTTATCACATTCATGGTAAGTCCCTAAACTTCTAACGATTTCACAAATCAACCTTCGGATTAGTTAGACTAAGCTAAAACAAACTCAAAAACATAAAAAATTAATAGAAATGGACCAAAAAAACTCACCCAAAGCAAGGTAGGAAGATTGGCCGAAACTTCTCTTGCTCAACAATGAGGTTTCACAATTTTCTTTGAAAATAAAAGAAATAACACCCTCAAAATTGTTTTCCTCCTTTTTCTTACCTAATACCCATCATTACTATTTTATTATTAAAATTAACTCAAAAAATATCAATAGTTGTTCACCCACCGTCCACTAATCTATGCTAGGGTATAATTGCCCTTTAAGTCCACCTATTCCTCTTTTCATGGCTATTTGGTATATTTAACTAATAGGATTTAACTTTTCTTACTTTTACAATTTAATATTTTTTTGCTTAATTAGCGGCTCAAACATTTAAATTTCCTATGACTTTACTAAATGTTCGTAAATACTAAATTAATAATATTTACTGATTCCCTTGTCGAAAATTGTGGTCTCAAAGCCATCGTTTCCGACACCACTGAAATCGAGTTGTTACACATACTCTTTCCATCTTTATAATGTGATTTCGTGTTCAACTTAATCATATACATTCCATATGGTTATAAAATTCAATTCAAACTTGTATAATTTTCATACTTTACAATTAAATCTCTCATTTTTACTTCGATACTTATTTTAATACACCGTGCCAAGTTTACATACATATACACATATATAATTTGAATGCAAACAATCAGTAAACATAATAAACCTAATACGAACTTACTTAAATAAAACAGCTACAAACACCACACCGATGACTACTCAGCATTTTCTCTTTTTCGCGATTATCAACAGGTTGATTCGTTTCTTGATCTATATAATAAATTAACTAAATTAACCATTTCAAATACCTTAAAATATCTAAATACATGCATTTGACCCTTTAATAACATTTTACATTATTATTCTAAACTTTTATCTTTATTCAATTTAGTCCCTAAAATTGAAACTTACACATTTATCACAATTAAGTTCAAAACATGTTAGCCGAATCTACCCTTAATCCATTAAAGCTCACATTTAATGAAATTTCACAATAATTTCATGCTAAATTCAATATTTTATCATTTTATTCCCTAAACTTAAAACTAACCAGTTTCATTTTACAAAACAGACCTACATCAACACCAAGCTTCAAACTCAACCACTAACATTAAAAAAGCTTTAAGAACAACAATAGTGATATTTCAAATCTTTAACAGTTTACAAAATAGTCACTGGATTAGCTAGATTAAATTATAACAATTTCAAAAATATAAAAATTACTTAGGAGGACTTGAGGGCCGAAAGCTTTAAATAACAACCATGGTTTCGTCTTTATTTGTTTTAGTATTCGGTTGAAACAAAAATGAAACGGGAAGAAGATGACGAAACTTATGTTTTATTATTGTTATTATTATTATTATTTAACATTAAAATAACATAAAAATATAACAAAATATACATCCACCGTCCCACTAATATAGATTATGGTATCATTGCCATTTTACACCTTAATCATTTACTAACTAAGCAATTTAGCTTTTAAAATTATTAGTGATTAGCTTTTACGTCTTTTACGATTTAGTCATTTTCTTTAATTAACTATCCGACGTAAAATTACCGAACCAATTTTTAATACGACACTCTAATAATCTTGTAAATATTAAATAAATAATATTTACTAACTCACTAGTTAGAATTATAGTCCCGAAACCATTATTTTCGATACTACTAAAAGCAGACGTTACATCATATCTAATTATGTTTTCATGCGTTTGTATTTATATCTCAATCCATAAAATATTTCATATAATTTGTCATAATGTTTTAATTGTTAATACTAAATATAATTACTTAAAAATTTGATAATGATATTTTTATTTATTAATATAATTATTATAAATATTGTTTAAAACCTTAATCCAATTTTTCAAAGCATAGCGCAGGCATGTTATAGTTTTAACTAAAAGAATTCTTTAGAATTCCATAGACAAAAAATAAAAATTAGGGATAATATTATATTTGGTATATTTACTTTTATAGAATGTTTAATGTGATATTTGTACTTTGAAAATATCTAATATAGTATATGAATTATAAAAGTGTATATTATTCGATACCTATACTTTCATTAAATATCCTATATGGTACTTGTACTTTAAAAATAGTCGATGAGGTACCTAAACTATTAATTTGTGTATTTTGTGATATCTAAAGTTAACATCTTTAGTGAATGGTAAACTAGCCAATTAAGATTCAATATGTGGAAATTGTTCTTTTCCAAGCATCATTATGTGAAAAACTAAGTAAAATAAGAAGATTAAACTAAATTAAATTTAATAAAAGAACAAATAACTAAACCTAAGCTAGATATAGTTAATAAAAATAAGTAAATACTAAACTTATATAAGCAAAACGTCATATTCTCCATTAAATTAAATACTAAAGTTCCCACCATACTAAACCCAAATATTCAACATATTCCTAGAGAAGTGTAAAAATAGAATATCAGTAATAACAATATATCGCAAAGAAAATAGAAATAAAAATAAAAATAAAGAACACACAGATTTTATGTGAAAACCTTTTCGAGAAAAAATCACGGGCAGAGGAGAAGAAAATTTACTATGTCGAATTCAAATTGATTACAAGAGGAGTAGACTATGTCTATTTATAGGCTTGTAAAACCTTATTCTAATAGGAGTGAAACTCCTTGTTCTAATCAATATCAAATAGATGGAGTTTAATAAAATTTTAAAAAAACTTATTCTAAAATAAAGTAAAAGAAGTATAATTCTATAGGGATTCTACTTTTATTTTATTTTACCACTGTATTTTATTTAAATAAGGATTCGAGTCACTTAATTCTAACAATCTCCACATTGACACGAATTCTTAATGAACAAGTTTTTCATCGCGAACTCTCAATGAACAAGTTCTCCACCTCTTCCATAAAACCCCTTAAGGGTTTAACTTCAACAATGAACACCAACCAAGTTTAAGCAATGCTCAAAATTGATTATAGGAAGTGACTTAGTCATCATATCTGCAGGATTTTCATGAGTACTAATTTTGCTCACAACAATATCACCACGAGCAATAATATCACGAACAAAATGATACCGAACATCAATGTGTTTTGTTCTCTCATGAAACATTTGAACTTTTGTAAAGAAGATAGTACTCTAATTGTCGCAAAATACTGTATTGATTTGAAGGTCTTTATTGAGTTCACTAAAGAGTCCCTTCAACCAAATAGCTTCTTTATAAGCCTCAGTAATCGCCATGTACTCAGCTTCAGTGGTAGACAAAGCAACTGCAGTTTACAAAGTGGCTTTCCAACTAATTGCACAACCTTCGATTGTAAAGACATAACATGTGAGAGATCTTCTTCTATCAAGGTCTCCATCATAATCAGCATCAACATACCCAATGACTCCATCTCTAGTTATTCCAAACTATAAGGAAACATCAGTAGTACCTCATAAGTATATTAAAATCCATTGAACTGCTTTCCAATGTTCTTTATCGGGATTCACCGTGTATCTGCTAACTACACTGACTGCATATGATAAATCTAGATGTGAACAAACCATAGCATACATGAGAGATCCCACTGCACTAGAGTATGGAACATGTGACATGTACTCAATCTCATCATCTGATTGTGGAGACAAAGTCGATGAAAGTCTGAAATGGGCTGCTAAAAGAGTACTAACAGGTTTAGCATTCTGCATGTTGAATCTGCAATGAACTTTCTCAATGTACCCCTTCTAACTTAGGTACAATTTACTTGCTCTTCTATCTCTGAGAATCTCCATACAAAGTATCTTCTTTGCTAGTTCCAAATCTTTCATCTCAAATTTTTCACTTAGTTAGGCTTTAACCTTTCTTATCTCTCCCTTATCTTTCGCTGCTATCAACATGTCATCAACATAAAGGAGTAAATACACAAAAGAACCATCACTGTTTTTCTTAAAGTAAACACAACTGTCAAAGCTACTTCTTTTAAAATCATGAGAAGTCATAAAGGAATCAAACCTCTTATACCACTATTTTGGTGACTATTTCAAACTGTAAAGGGACTTTTTCAGCAAACAAACATAGTCCTCTTTTTCTGAGACTGTAAAACCCTCTACTTGTTGCATGTGAATTTCATTCTTAAGTTTTCCATGCAAAAATGCAGTTTTTACATCTAACTGCTCAAGCTCCAAATCATGCATGGCCACAATACCAAGCAAAACTTGAATCGAACTATGCTTCATTACTGGAGAGAACACATATGTGAAGTTCACTTCTGAAATTTGATTGTAACCCTTTGCAACAAGCCTTATTTTATATCTGGGTTCTTCAACTCTTGGAGTCCCCTCTTTCTTCTTAAACACCCATTTAAAACGAATAACCTTTTTACCTTTAGGAAGTTTCACAAGATCCCATGTTTTATTTTTGTGTAGTGATTCCATCTCCTCTTGCATAACAAACATCCACTTTTTTGAGTCTTCACAACTAACCACCTCAGAATAATTAAATGACTCTTGGTTTGCATCTATATCTTCAGCCATATTTAAAGTATAAGCAACTAGATCAGCATCGACATACTTCTTTGGAGGTTTAATTTCTCTTCTAGTTCTGTTTTTTACGATAGAGTATTGTGGTGAAGAAGCAACTCTATTTTGAATTTTTGTACTAGCTTCAATGGTCGACTCTGTTGTAGATTCTATATTAATCTGATGCTCCACCTGCCTTTAATTTTCTTTATTGGAAGAGTCTTTAAGAGATAAGTTAGGTAGCATAGTAGTTTCATCAAAAATAACATCTCTGCTAATCACAATTTTTCTATTTTCAGGACACCATAACTTATACCCTTTTACACCAGCTTTATAACCAAGAAAAACACATTTAATGAATCTCGGTTCCAATTTTCCATTATCAACATGAGCATACGCAGGACAACCAAAGATCTTTAAATCAGAATAGTCAGCAGGATTACCAGACCATACTTCTTGTGGAGTCTTTTTCTCAATGGCAACGGATGGAGATCGGTTGATAAAAAAACATGCAGTAGAGGCTGCTTCAGCCCAAAATGACTTTGGTAAGTTGGCATTTGACAACATACATCGAACATTCTCCATGATTGTTCTGTTCATTCGTTCTGCAATGCCATTTTACTGTGGAGTATGACTAACTGTCAAGTGTCTCACGATCCCTTCTGACTTGCACAGTTTATTAAACTCATCAGAATAGAACTCTAAGCTATTGTCTGTGCGGAGATATTTTATTTGCTTTCTCGTCTATTTTTCAATAATGGTTTTCCAATACTTAAATGCAGAAAACACATCGCTTTTCTGCTTCAGGAAGAACGCCCACACTTTTTTGGAAAAATCATCAATAAAAGTTAGCATATTATTAGCTCCACCTCTCGAAGGCACTCTGGATGACCCCCACAGATCAGAATGAATATACTCCAACGTTCCTTTCATATTATGGATTCCTCTAGTGAATTGAACTCTCTTTTACTTCCCAAAAACGCAGTGCTCACAGAACTTCAGTTTGCAAATTCCTTGACCATCAATAAGTCCTCTTTTGCTTAATTCTGCCATGCCATTCTCACTCATATGCCCTAGGCGTATATGCCAAAGTTTAGTAATATCATCACCTGACAAGGAAGAGGATGCAACAACTACATCACCAGTAACAGTAGAACCCTGCAAAATATATAACTTAGTAGTCTTTTTCTGCCCTTTCATCACAACGAGGGAACCTTTGAAAATCTTTCAAACCCATTTTCAGTTGTGTATTTGTACCCTTTTGAATCAAGAGTACTCAACGAAATTAAATTTCTCTTTAATTCTGGAACATGTCGTACGTCACTAAGTGTTCTGGAACATGTCGTACCCTTTCCTTGAGAGTTGGTTTTAACCACAAGATGTTTCATCTTATCATACGAGGTTAAAGAATCATAAACCTCATCAACTGTGAGAGACTTGATGCTATATAAAATTGTATCTCTAAAGGTTGAATAAGACGGGGGAAACGAATAAAGTAGAATCAACCATAGATCTTCCTTATCATACTGAACATCTATGGCCTCCAAATTTGAGAGAATTTCTTTAAACACTGTTAAGTGTTCGTGCACAGACGCACCTTCTTCCAAACGATGAGCATAAAGACGCTGCTTCATATGCAACTTACTAGTTAGAGTTTTTGACATACATATTTGTTCTAACATCTTCCATAATCTAGCGGCGGTCTTCTCCTTTATCACATCCTGCAAAATTTCGTTAGACAAATGCATATGTAACAGTGTTAACGCCTTTCGATCCTTGCGCTTCTTCTCTTCCTCCGTCAATGTTGAAGGCATCTTATCTACCCCTAGCCGGGCTTTCTTTAAGTCCATCTGTGCAAGAACTGCTTGCATCTTTATCTGTCACAACGCGAATCTGGTGTTATGATCCAACAACAAAATTTCATACTTCAAAGACGTCATTACCGTGATTGAGATGAACAACCCGGAAGTTCTGATACCAGTTTGTAAAAATAGAATATCGGTAATGACAATATATCGCAAAGAAAACAGAAATAGAAATAAAAAAAAAGAACACACAGATTTTACATGGAAACCCTTTCGGGAAAAAACCACGGGCAGAGGAGAAGAAAATTCACTATGTCGAATTCAAATTGATTACAATAGGAGTAAACTATGTCTATTTATAGGCTTGTAAAACTTTATTCTAATAGGAGTGAAACTCCTTATTCTAATCAATATCAAATAGATGGAGTTTAGTAAAATTTAAAAAAAAACTTATTCTAAAATAAAATAAAAGAAGTATAATTCTATAGGAATTTTACTTTTATTTTATTTTACCACTGTATTTTATTTAAATAATGATTCAGGTCACTTAATTCTAGCAAGAAGAAAATAAACTCGCAGACATGATTGTCAAGGCTATGCGAGACAAAGAACCGAGGTTAAGGTTGGTTGATGAGAATGATGTAATGACTTTTTCTTAATGTTTGATACTTGAGTTGTAATTTCTTTTTCACCAAAAAAAACTTAAATATTTCATGCAAAATTCGGAGAATCTCATAATCAAAATCAAGTTATTTAACTTCTCATTCAAGCTTAATAAAGTCTAGCAAGAGAAAGAAATTTTGAATATTTTGGCTTGTATAAATTTTATTTTTCTAAAATATAGGGTTTTAAAAAAGGCGAGAATTTTTTTATTAAAATTGCAATCCCAAATCTATTATTACTTTTCTCTTCAAATCTCTTTAACAAAATTTCAAGTAATGAAATTGATTTTTTAAAGTTAAACTTATGTTGTTTAGGTTTAGTTTTTTTTAATTTAAATTTTTTGTTTTATTTAAAATTTTTACATAATGTTATATTATCCATGTGAAATTGGTAATTTAAAGAAAAAAATTCTACGAGTTAAATTTTCATTGGTCGTTTAGCATTTATTAAAGGCGTTTCTTATTTGAACACCACTAACGTTGTGACAATGAGTACTATTAGAAAGCTAAGTGAGTAAACTAAGAGCTGAGCCAACAACAATTGCATATTCAACTTTCAACAACATGCTTATTGAGGTGACAATTTTTTTTAAAATGTTTAACAGACACAAAAACTAAAATAAAATAGAGTTAATTTTGTCTTAATTTTTTAACTTTTCAATCTTGGTGGGAAATTAAAGCTCTCTTACGTCTCTAAGAATGTTTTATATTTTCATTTTCACAAAATGATTTCCATTTTCTGTTCTTTGAAAATTGAAAACATGTTTGATAAATGCAAATAAAAGTTATTTTCAGTAATGAAGACATGAAAACGCGTCGGTACCTACTTTTCTATAATAATAACATGAATAATAAAATTTTAAAAATTACATTTATATGGATTTGAACAAAGATACCAAATTTAATATTTGAAAACTATTAAAAAGAATATTTTGTATTTATATGGGTTTGAATTAGGACTAATTGATTTAAAGTTAAAACCTTGTTTTCATCATTTTCAGTTGTACGAAATGTTTTAGTGAAAATTAGAAACTCTAGCATACGTGTATGTGTGTGGAAATCATGTATTTAGAATACAAATTTGTGTTTAAAAATAACATACAATAAATAATAAAATGTATGATTTGAAACTAATTAATAATAACACATGAAATATGTATAATATTAAAATAAAAATAGCTTAAGTTGTCAAGAAACGAAATTTAAACACTTGAATACATCAAATTAAGATCACTAAATGAATACAATTATTTATCAATGTGTTGTCATCAATTCTAAGTTGGTGTCGAGTTTATTTATGACACCATCTCAATTAACAATATTATTAATATATACTAAAACTCTATCACAATCGTATGCATGTGGAAATCATATATTTAGAACACAAATTTGTATTTAAAATAACATACAATAAATAATAAAATGTATGATTTGAAACTAATTAACAATAACAGACATGAAATATGTACGATATTAAAATAAAAATAGATTAAATTGTAAGTAAAATAAAATGTAAACACATGAATACATCATATTATGATCACTAAATGAATACAATTGTGTATCAAGGTGTGATCATCAATCCTAAGTTGGTGTTGAGTTAAGTTGTAACACCATATCAATAAACATCATTGTAATGTCCCGAAAATGTAAATTTCTATTGGTTAATTCTGCCATAATTAAGTGTTTGTCCTAGTGGTTAAGTGCCCTAATTGTGTGTTTGAGGTCATGGGCTTAAATATTGCTTTTGAGAAAATTCAAATATTTTTTCTCCCAGCCTATCTCTTTTCGTAAGGTTTAAATATTATTCTTGGTCAATTTGTATTAGAATGAGCCTGCTGGTTTAGTGGTAAGGTGTTAGCTTACCCTTAGTCTTGTGTTTAAATCTCTACGTGAGTGAAACTATTCTTTTTGTTGGTTTAGTATGGGCCGGCCATTTTGTGTGATTTTGGTCAAATTTAAACTCTTGTAAGTTGTTGGATAGGGAAGGGTTAGTAGATGGATAGGAGTTGATTTGTTATTTTATTGTTTTTATTTATTTTATTCTATTTAAAAATAATAGGAAGATATTTCAAAAAAAAATATTTTCCCTAGTCTCACGCTACTTTTGTTTTTCCTATTCTATTCATAAAATCAATTTGATTTTCCTTTCTTTCACGTGGGTTCTTGTAAAGAGGGTAGTAGATTATTCCTTTCGATTTCTTTATTTTTATGCCCAATTTCTCATTGTTTTGCTATTCAAGATCGATAGTGGTGTTTGACTGAGTAGATTTCAACGTGGTTCATAAATAAGTCTTGTCTCCTTTTTTGTTGTGGGATTTTGTTGTCTTCGTCGCTAGTTTTCAATTATGTTGAGGTGTAGTTGGTGTGGTGTACCATTATTAACCGATTGATTTGTTTTAGGTGAGGTTCGCGAGGCAAGTAACTCATCGGCAAATTAGGATTTGTGTGGGTGTTGTTCGCGTTCAAGGGTAAGTGATTATTTGTTGTTTGAGGGTTGTTGATTGATGAAAATAGATTTGATTAGCGTTGTTTTTGCCAATTGGTCATTTGGGTTGATAAATCTCGATTACTAATTGGTATTAATTGTCAATTTTGGCACTAGAACAAGTGAGTTTTGAGCTCTCATCGCAAAATCGAACCAGGTGTGTACCGAAAATATGAAAAATAGCAATCGGCGGAAGCCAAAAATGTTCACTGTCGTCACCACACAGTCGTGTGGTAGGCAGTGTGTGACACACGGCCGTGTGACAAACCACGTGCCAGGCTGTGTGGGCCGTGTGACAAACTTTAAAATTTTTCCTATGGTCGTGTGTAAGGTCCCGAACGACTGTGGGCTTTCCGTAAGGTCGGTATGTGAGTAAATGTACTAAAAAACATGAAATCTGGACACCTGTTAGTGTAGTATCTGCTATCTGTAAGAGTAACTAAGGTGTCGAATGACAAGTAAACCCCGAATATTTATGTTAAGTATAAGATTTGTATCTGATATGTTGTGCATGTAAAATTATAGCATGCATAATTTCTACTCTGAATTTATATGATATTTAGTATATTTTGTATTTGCATCTGGATTGGGTTGTAAATACCAAGTAGAGGAAGTGATTTTGTAAAAGGCTATAAATCGCCTATTGATCCGGCAGCTCGGCTGCAACTATACTGTAAATCGTCTTATTGGCACTAAGTGGTGTGTAAGGATAGATGAGTGCTTTATACTCATATGGTGTGTTGGGATGGTCGAAGATGGTGTGTAGCAGTTGGGGGTAGGATTATATATCATATATATTCTGTTATAAATCTGTTTCTGATAAATCTGTCAAATATGCATCTAACTGCTTTAAGTTTTCAACATATACTAAGTTTCAAAAACTCATTCTCTGTTTGTCTGTCACTTTCAGGTAATTCACAGGCTTGGGCGGGTCGGTGCGACGAGAGCTCAGCTATATTAGTAATTCGTTCCTTTTAACTATTTTAAATTGGGTTTAAGTGTTTTGTAAAATTTGGACTATTTGGACAATTTGAGACTATTTTGGTTTTGGGTTTTATTTTTTATTTTTGCATGATATTGTTAAAACGATTTATCGAAAATATCTGTTTTCCTGCAAACAATCGATTTCGAGAAAATAAACTTGGCTTTCCAAAATATAATGATCTAAGAATTTCCACCGCAAAGTATTTGTTTTGTTTAGGAAATATAAACAAATAATGTTTTTCAATTAAAAAGTTATGTCAAATACGTTTTCTAATAAAATGGGTTTTTAAGTAACAAAAGTTTTTGATGTGTGTCAAAATATACAAAAACTGGATTTACAACTATATTATGTAGCATCGATCCAGATCTAGCCATAACGTCTAGGCCGAGTTTTGGGTGTTACAAACATTATTAATATATATATATATATGTATATATATATATATATATATATACACACAATTGACGAAGGTAATAAAGTGTGCATAATAAAATTAAAATGTATAAAAATATTAAAATAAAACTTTATCTAAGTGGAAAATTAAAAGTGTTACTAATGTAATTGGTTTCGGTTCAAATTCTACCATACACATTTTTATTACTTTTTTAAATAAAAAACTAAAATACTCTTGAACAATATATCTTATTTTAATTACGAAGGATATTTTATAATTTTTCTAATTGAGTTGGTGACTTGGTTGAGGGTGACACCAACTCATTAGGAGCTTAAATAATAATATAGATATACAATTGATAGATGTAATAAAGTGTACATAATAAAATTAAAATGTATAAAAATATTAAAATCAAACTTTAGTTAAGTGGTAAATTAAGGGTTTTACTAATCTAATTGGTGTGAGTTCAAATATTATCACATGTGTATTTTTGTTATTTTTAATATAAAAGATTAAAGTAACCTCGAATAATATAATTTATTTTAATTACGAAAGGGCAATTTTATAATTTTTAAGCGAGTTTGGTGACCCGGTTGAAGGAGATACCAACTCAATCAAGAGCTTAAATATTAGTATATATGATAAAAACAAATTTTTATTGTTTTCTAATTTTCACATATTTTTATTTTTCAAAAGATATTTTTATAATTTTCAACCAAATGTGTTTCTTCAATGTTTTTCATTTTCCAACAAAATGAAAACGAGAATGACATATGTTTCATAAAACCAAATGGATCTTAACTTTCCCACCTTCCATGAAGGGAAACACATTGTCATGTTTGTAAGAAAGTAACTCCCAAGGGAAAGTTAAATTCCAAAGCAAGTAAATAAAATTTGACATACCAAATGTTGGAATTACTTTTCAATTGATTAATTTTCTAAGAAAGTGATCATTTTTCATCATACTAAACACTAACTAAGAGTAGAATGATTTGTATATAAAATAAATGAAAAAAAGAATGAGTTTATATAGAGGGCTATGGGGTTAGTTTAATAATTTTAAATTCGAATTTGGAATCCCGAAATGGTGAAACCACCACTTGACAAGGGTTATTCATTTTTTCCACTTTTACAAAGATTCACAAGTTTTCTCCCTTGTTGAATCCATCATTGAGCGTGGTGATAAAGATAAACTTTTCAGAGAACTGCTAAATGCCTATTGCTGGTTGAAACCGTCATCTAATGTGGCGGGTTCAATGTTCATTCTTTTTTGTTTATAAAATTTATGTTGGATGTCATATGGTGAAAAAGATTACATCATGTGGCGTCCAACCAATTTTTTTTAAAATAAATAGTGTGACATGTGTCACACGTACTATGAATCCTCCATTTGACGTGGTGGGATCACTATTGACAAGAGAAAATTTTTCCCTATTTTTTAAATATTCATAAATTTATCCAATTTTTATAAATAATTATTTAATTTACTTAGAAAAAAAACCCTTAAAATGACTTCTTTTTCTCTTTATTTTCATTCCTAACATTTTCCCAAATGCGTTAAAGAATAGGTTTCAAATTTCCATTTAGGTAGTGTTTGGAAAGCCACCTAATAATTGAATTTGTGTGCAAATGCTTGTAACTACACTAGGGTGTCATATTTGGGTAACCATTGTAATCGGTGGGTCCTATCGAATTGGGTGTAATTGGAGCCCCAATTACACTTTCCAATTCTTATGGAGGAGGGCAAGAATTGAAATAATTACACAAGTAATACATACCAAAACCCAATTACATTATGTTTTTCCAAACACTCGTACGTGATTTAAATTTAAGAAACATTTTATATATAAGTTTAAGTTATAAAATTTATATTATAAGTATTGATACAATGTACAACAATGAGGAGAACAGAGAGGGAACTGTAGTGGTGTTGAGGAGTTTGATTCACCTTGAGAGGTGGAGAGCCAGAAAAGACAAAAGGACAGATAGAAAGATGAGGAGAAAGTTGAGGAGGATAAGTGCTCAAAGGTTGTTAAGGAGGCCAAAGATCTCCTTCTTATAATTCAGGAGAGTATTTGCAAGAGAGGTCTTTTTGTCTGTTACTGTGACGTGACAAGCTATTGTAGAAAGGTTGCTATTATAGAATACGTGTAAGACGTGCATAATGGGCACTATTCTATTATGAGAGTAATAGGTTGTTATGCTGAGGTGAGGCCCATTGGTCCTCAGAGGTGTGCTTACACTTAAGAAATGTTCATACCTAAAAAGCGAGTGCTTGTCAAGATATTATCCAAGTGGGTGGAATATCCCTGGGAGCGGGTGTTACACCCCACACTTGATTTGATCGCCGGATCCAAGTATGAGATGTCATATTCATTACCAGAGCAGCTTAGACTATCTTATTACACAATCATGAAATTAAAATCATAATTATCATTCAAACCAATTCAATCACCAATCATATTTGCAATTACACATTCATAATGTCTAAGTTTCAAATTCATCAAAATATGTAGTTAAGAAAAGGTTAAATTTAAAGTAAGGACTCAAATCCAAGCTCAACTATTCTCAATGTTGTGTTTTGAGACAAGGGATTTCTTGTCTCGAGATGGACCTCATTTTAATTTAGGTATTTTAGTTTCAAAGTTTAAATTTCTCAAGACAATGAAGTTCGTGTCTTGAGAAAAAAGTCCTCAAGTGTCGAGATTATGTCTTGAGACAGGCCTCTTATGTTTTCCTATTTTAGTTTCGATGTTTTTATGTCTCAAAACAACAGGTTATTGTCTCAAGACTTAGAGCAGAGCAAAAGTTATTTAGCTTCGATGTGCCCTTTTCATGAGACATCATACTCGAATTCGGTGACCAGGTCGGGTGTGGGGTGTCAAAGCAAGTGACCCAAGTTTTCCGGAAGGAAACAAGTGGTCCAGATCCTTTGCCTAGACCGCGGGTCAAACGGAGAGTGGGGATTCAGAAAGGCTAGTTATTGAGGTGTCTGGGTATAATCGAAGGGCTTGTAGCAAGCGTCTCTTAGGTAGCTTGAAATGCTGACACATGTCCAAGTCTAGAGGAAGTATAATAACATCTTTAATAAAAATTTAAAATATGAGATTGATTTATGATAAAAAAATTGAAATTTAATTGATTTATACAACAATACTTAAAAAGCTATGATATTTGACAATGTAAAACATTCATTTTAGTTTGGTATAAATGTTTACATATTTTGTCAATTTATCTCTAAATTTTTGAACTAAATTTGATTATTAATATTTTAAAAATAATCAAATCACTTCTATTTTAATGAAAATGGTGATTAAAACATTAATTTTAATAATGTTGGCATGACAATCCGTGTAACAGTCCATTTGTGCTTCATGTAGACATGATACTATTTATTTTATATGTTACGCAACTAAATAATTTAAAAATTATAAACACATTAAAAAAATAAAAAATTCAAAAAATTTAGCGTGGAATGCGGGTAAATTACCAATAAAAGCCCATTTATTTTCAAAATTACCGAAATGTTCCAAGTCCTAAATTAATTACCGGAATGGGCCAATTTACCGTAAAACGCGTCTACGTCAGCGTGTCGTCCGGGGATAAAGTAGGAAAACGCTTTCTTGAGGAAGCGTTTTGCCCCTTTTTTAGGGTTAGGATTTTCTACAATTAGGGTTAAGGTTTTAGGGTTTTTAGGTTTTTAAATTTTAGGGTTTTAAAGAAAAATTAAATAAATAAGGGTTTAGGGTTTCTTAATTAAATTAGTTATAAATTTTAAAAATTAGATTAGGGTTTAGTGTTTATGGTTTTTAAGGAAAAATCAAATAAATTAGGGTTTAAAGTTATTTGAGTAAATTAATTATAATTTTTTAAAAAATAGATTAGGGTTTAGGGTTTAAGGTTTAAGGTTTAAGGTTTTAAAGAAAAATCAAATAAATTAGGATTTAGGGTTACTTGAGTAAATTAATTATAAATTTTAAAAATTAGATTAGGGTTTAGTGTTTATGGTTTTTAAGGAAAAAGTCAAATAAATTAGAGCTTAGGGTTACTTGAGTAAATTAATTATAAATTTAAAAAAAAATAGATTAAGATTTAGGGTTTAGGGTTTTTAAAGAAAAATCAAATAAACTAAGGTTTAGGGTTTAGGGTTACTTAATTAAATTATTTGTTAATTTAAAAAAGCTCCCACGTGAACGCTCTTTTGCTATAGTAGTTCCTGAAAAAATAATCGAACACGCAATTGCCACCGGTTCTCCTCTTCCGACAGTAAATATGGCTTGCCATGGATCCTAAACCATGGCATGTATTCTAGCACGCATGCTAACTCTGGAACGATGATCGGTTCCCGAGTAGGTATATAATCATACCAATCTTCCCACATTTGAATATAGTGTGACCAGAATCTCGGCCAATCCGTATGCAATTGTCGTAAGTCGATTCTATGATGATCATCCAACACCTCAGGTGCCATGGGAATCGGTTGTCGGAATCTAAATTGCCGTAATACTCTGTCTGACTGGTGCATCTCCACGATCGCAAAGTTGACCAATGGGACATTCACAAGCCAAGCGTTTGGATTTTGTAAGCATTCATCCGGAATTACTGCCCGAATTGCCGGATCCTCGTATGGTGTCCATTGAAACTATATGAACATGATGAAAATATTGGTTATATACATAATACTAAATACTAAATACTAAATACGAATCGACTATCCCATTATGTATATCTATTTTATTTAATACTTACCTGTGCTTCCGACCTTTGGTCTAATACAAACCGTATATCTTCAAGAAAGGTAGGTAATCCAACATAACTTGCCGAATGGTTCCACCTAATTAAACAAATTTTTAGCATACGATTATATTTTAAATCTACGTAATAATTGTAAAATCTAATATAAAATTTACCTCGTTATGAGTGGGAATATATATGGGTGGTCCACTCGAGGACGTAAAATTGGAAAGCGAAATTGTGCCCATGATTGCAGTAGTGATAGACAACCTCCGATTTTCGCTTTATTTGGTCGCGTCGCCCCGCACATCTCCCAGTACAATGTTTCCAACACGGCAGACCCCCAACTAAATTCACCAACTGCTCTAAAATCAACGAGTTTTAGCAGTCATCTCAGATGTACAAAGTTTCGTGACAAGTCCGGTATCAGATAACCTCTAATTATCTCAAGAATGTATGCCCGAGCATATCGTATTCTTTCTAGTTCGGTAGAATCATCATCCGGCTCTAAGAATGTGTCTCGTAACTAGCCCATCTCGATTCGACCTCCGTTAATATTATTCGGAATAGCACCCAAAAGCTCGTAGCATGCCGCTCCCTAATCACTAGATTGAATGGACCCGGTGATTGCGTACCCATCCACCGGCAATCCCAATTGCAAATTCATGTATTCCAAAGTGATAGTACACTCTTCACATGGAAGATGAAATATGTGTGTCGGGTCTCCACCTCTCTATCAACGCACTAATGAGTTTCGGGTCCAACTTGCACCCCCGGCCTATCATCACCACGTGCCAAAAACCCGCTTCCCGCACGTAATTCTCTATCAACGGTGATGGAGGACTAGGCATATTATGGATATAGGATTGCAATATCCGATCTATAGAATTTTATAAGAAATAATAAAATAAAAATTATTTAAAATTGCATAAATGAAAAAAATCTTAAATAATATTTAAAATTTAAATTTAACACTTACCATTTTCATTTGTTCAACGAATATGTGTTTATCATCGAGACGAATTAATTCTCGAGCCATTGCTAACACGATCAATTTTTTATTTAAAAAAATAAATTTAAAAAAAATAAAATTAGAACTTTTTTGAAAAAAAATTAAAGAGGGCTTTGAGAGAAATTTGAGAGAATATTGAAAGATTGAAGATGGAAAGGATTTAAGTGTGAAAAAAATGAAAGGGGGGTTTTATAGTTTATTTTTGGACCGTTGGGGGTTACCAACGGTAAAAAAAATAGTCGTTCGGGGGTTATAGTAGACACGGGAAAAATGCTTCTTCAAGGAAGCGCTTTGTCCACGTGGACACAAAGTGCACCCTCAAGGACGCGTTTTTTGTCCACGTGGACAAAGCGCTTTCTTGAGGAAGCGTTTTCTTGTTTTATCCCCTAACAACGCGCTAACGTGGACGCGTTTTGGGGGAAATTGGTCCATTCCGATAATTAATTTAGGACATGACCCATTTTGGTAATTTTAAAAATAAAAGAACTTTTATTGATAACTTACCCGTGGAATGCCATGATACTATTTCTATAATTGTTACTTCTAGTTAATTTGTTATCTTCACATTCGCTTTCTAGCTATTTCTTGTTAAAAATAAAATAAAACGTAAACTTAAAAAAAGTTAAAAACAATAAAAACTAAATTTACCATTATATATATAAATCATTCACTTTCTCAACAAAAAAAACCTCCTTTATTGAAAATTTTAGTCTTTATAAAATAAATAATCTATCATTATTCCAACGAGATTTTAGTGTATTTCCTCTTTCTAAGCTTAAACATTTTTTAAAGAAAATTAAACATAAAAATGAAACACCATGACATGCTAACCATGTCTTCATACTAAACTATCAAAACCAGATTTTATTTATTTAATTATTTATATGTATACATATCGTGCTTGCAAATTGCAATTTTTTTCCATGTTTTCTTGGACCCACCCTATGGAACACTTTTTTTTTCCCTCCCTCTCAGAGCTCAATTTCTTTATAGTTTCACTATATATATATTCTCCACAGTCCAATGAAACTTGAAAAAAAAGGGTTCCATCCAATATTTTTGATTAAATTTTTAATATTTCTGGCTTTACTTTCTTTTATCAGTGAAGAGTAATCTTCAAAAACCAGCCTTTTCAGCAACACCCAGTTGCTAAAATCTTTCATTTTTTCCTTTCTTTAAAAAAAAAAAGAATCTTTTTTATTTTCAAGCTGTCATTATCTGAAGGTAAAATAAAAAAGATTTGTAATTTATATATTTGCATTCGTTGATAATGATACCAGAGAATTTACAGTGAAAGAACTCTGCTTTTTTGTCTACTTCTCTCTTTGTTGAAGTTCTACTTTACATGAAACATGCCTCCCCACATTCTCTCAGTTTGTCTTTAAATCTTCAAACTTCAGGAAAAAAGTTTTGTTGATGGGTGTTTTCAGTTTATTTCTAAAAAAAAATAAAAAAAAATGCTCTGTCCTATATCAAACCAAACCCTAGACAACCGGTTTTTTGAGGCAGTTTTTACTAACTGGTCAGTTTAAGGTAAGGGCTCACTTCTTTTACTCTTGGTTTCTGTTACTTTTTTTTTTCAAAGTTTTAATTGTGTATTTTTTAGGTTATAATAGTTGAAACAAGAGGAGAAAAAAAAAGGTTGAATTTTAAGGATTTGCAGTAGAAAAGGAAAAAAAATGAGGGATTTTCCATCTTGTTTTGGTGAAAATGGAGTGCAAGTGGCTGATTCGTCATCATCATCATCAAATAGTAGCAAAAATGCACAGAATTTGGTTACTTGTGTTTATCAATGTCGAATTCGGGGTAGGCCTTGTTTAATAACTGTTACTTGGACCAAGAACTTGATGGGGCAAGGCTTAAGTGTAGGGATTGATGATTCTGCAAATCAATGTCTTTGTAAGGTTGATATAAAGCCTTGGTTGTTCTCTAAGAGAAAAGGGTCTAAGAGTTTAGAAGCATATTCTTGTAAAATAGACGTATATTGGGACCTTTCTTCGGCTAAATTCGGATCCGGGCCTGAACCTTTCGAAGGGTTTTATGTTGGTGTTGTTGCTAATAAGCAAATGGTTTTGCTTCTTGGGGACATGAGTAAAGAAGCTTGTAAGAAAACTGGTGCAACTCATATCCCTTGTAATGCCAGTTTAGTGGCTAAGAAAGAGCATGTTTTTGGGAAGAGGGTATTTGGTACCAAGGCGCAGTTTTGCGATAATGGTCGAATTCATGATCTGATAATTGAATGTGACGCGGTTTGTATGAACGATCCTTGCCTTATAATTCGTGTGGATGGAAAGGCTTTGATGCAAGTGAAGCGGCTGCGGTGGAAGTTCAGAGGGAACCATACCATTTTGGTCGATGGAATGGCTGTAGAAGTTTACTGGGATGTGCATAATTGGCTCTTTGGAACATCACTCGGTGGAAGTGCCGTTTTTATGTTCAAAACATCCATTGTAGCGGAAGAGAAGTTGTGGTTTAGCCAAAATATTCCCAGTCCGAGTTCCTTGCAGTGGTCGTTCTCGCAGAGATTTCAAGATTCCAAGTCGCAGAATCTCGGCTTTTCATTGATTTTGTATGCTTGGAAGAATGAGTAGAGAGATTGCGAAATTCTTCTCAACTCTCAAATGCTAACAAAAAAGCCTTTAGCGAGTGATGATTTTTGTCTGCTCTGTGAGTTAGTTACAATTAATTTGATTAAAAGTTGGTACATTTGTGTTTATGTTCATCTTCGGTTTTTCAACCTCGAGTTAACTCAACTTGAGCTATTAATGTATCAAAGACGATTTTTTCTGTTCTTAGTTGGCTGTGTATCCTCGATACATTAATTTAATCCTCAATTTTGTTTTATGAAAAAAAAATCTTCAATGGATGGTTGTTTGAATCTTCTTTTAGCTGCCGTTTGAGCTGGTTTGGTGCACACGTTGACTAGCCAGGCGGAAATCTCCTCGAATCGTCACCATGTAAGTATGCCAATTTTAAGACTTGGTCGATGCTATAATCATGCTTGTGTTATTGTGGTTATATGAAAAACACTATGTTAAGCTTGTTAGCCCTCGAAACATGATTTGCTTGAGTCTGCTTCGATAGCAGTACCTAACTTTGCCATCTATGTCAAATTCCCATTAAATCAGAGCACTGCTTCTTGCATGATAATCCTCAGTAGGCAACTAAACTGAGGGTGATGAAATTCTGATAGCTTTAGTCTTCGAAACCTTTAGCAATTGCTAGTAAAGTCTTACTTGCGGATTGTATCATTGTATGAGAATTGTTGGGAAACTTGTGATTTCGATTTTGCATTGACTTGAGTAGGATAACCATGGAAATCTTTGACATCGACTGTCAAAATGCTCGATTGATGCATTGAGATGTAGGATTAGTTCAATATGCCCTCTTTCTCGAATGAATCAGTTCAATAGCTTTCGTGGTCGGAATCACTTAACCATTGAACTAGTTTAGCTTCAAAACTTGTTTTTGCAGAAGCCTGAGCCGGAACAAAACCCTCTCTTGATAGCAGCACAATCTTGATAGATTGCAAAGTATGGTAAGAAAAAATTGCTGAGAATTTTTGACTGTACAAGCTTTTTAAACTGTTGAAACTCTCTAGAGCCGGATCGAGGCTCACTGGTGCCGGCATCCTTGTTCGACTGAAGTTCGGGAATCATCTGTGCCATGTTCAGATGTTGGGAAGGTTATTTATAAGTTGTAGCACTGCAACAGCAAGCAATGAAGCTAATTGAAGTCTTCATGTTGATTAATGTAATCATCTTTATCACACAATTTCGAATGCTGTATATAATTTCCAGGAATGTAATTAATATAATTATTATGAAATTGATATTTCATTGAATTTTTATATTTTAATATCTTGAATAATGAAAGTCAAAATCAGAGGAGCATAGAGAGAATCAGACATCGGCACAGAAAGGGAACTCATTCGATTATATTCCCTTTCTGTCCATGGCGTCGTCCCCATTCTTATTCAATATTTCTTTTTGGAACCTTCTAATTAAAGTAAAACTCCTTTAGACTATGTTTCTAATTTAAAATGATTTTCAAAAATAACTTAAAATTTCTACATTTATGAGTACGCCATGGACCACGAAGGTTTTATTTTATATTTTTGGCATGATTATGTGAGATAGCGTCCGTAATTAGCGTTTGAAAACGCGTTTTGGAATCCAAGGGAACATAAATACCCCAATCAAAATCATGTCACTAACTTTTTGGTTACTATTTATATAATTTTAGTGGCACCTATTAACCATATAATTGCATCAAATTATTCGTAACCCCCTTTTTTTTAACTCGGATAATTAATCTCATTTTTTAAATTATAGTATTTGTTTCATGGAAGATATAAAATTTGTTGATTTATGACCAAAGAAGGAAAGATCCAAATTTTAAATACATAGAAAATGATAAATAAACATAGCGAATGATGAGCTGGCGCATTTTGGAGTCCTCCTTTTAGCGGCTTCCAGGTGGCATCCAGCTGTATTGATGCCATTTGCGAAATTACTCCAAAGCCCTTCAAGCGGTGCCGTTTTACTCCATTCGCCCACTTGACCGTTGTATCCGCCACCTTAACGGTCACCTGCCCGAATAAAAACAAAGGAAAAGGACAAAGAGTCAACGAGTTCATCGATGGCAAAAGAGTCATTGCACCAGACATGACTAGGCTTGTGGTGTAATTTCAGTACCAAACCCAGGGCTTTTTTGCCACTTCACTCTACCTCTCGAAAACAATTTCTTTAACGCTAGACTTGTCAATGAAGAAGAAAGCCTGAGACTTCCAATCTCAAATGACTTTGTTTTTCTTTTTTGGATAATCAGTGAGTTTTCATTTGTAGTTTCTTGAAACCAAGTGAACATGGGTGATTCAAGTGACTCAGTATCCATTGCGATTGATATGGTTCCTTTTGGAGGGAAGGTAAAGAAACTAAAACTAACTAATAAAACCGCTAAGAACATAGCTTCTTCAATATTTTTTTCTTCCCCTTTTCAAGCTATCTTTCATTTCTTTTTGACTTTTATAAATATATCATTGTTGTTTTTTCCAGGAGTTTTTGGTGAAAACAAGTAGAGGTTCTCTATCTGTTTTTGTTTGTGGCGATCAAGAGAAACCCGCTTTAATAACCTACCCAGATGTTGCTCTTAACTGTATGTTTTCATTTCTTTTTATTTTTATTTTTATTTTTATGGGAATATTGGAACTTTACTGATTTTTGCTTCGTTAGATTTAATGGGTTTGCTTCTTTTACTTCATATGTCTTGAAATTGAACTGAGTTTTGCAGCTTGTACATTCACCAAAATGTTACTTTTGTTCATTTCACAAGTTCTTGAAGTGGGTTAATTTTCGTTTTTGGACATAATTACATTTTTGTACTAATTCTTGAACTTCTTAGCTTTTGGGGATTTAATGAATTGCTGATTTTTGTGTTTTGATATATGTTTGTTTTGTGCCTGTTGAATTGTTCTAGACATGTCTTGTTTCCAAGGCCTATTCTTTTGCCCTGATGCCGCTTCCTTGTTGCTTCATAACTTTTGTATTTACCACATTGATGCCCCAGGGCACGAGGTCAGTGACTCAGTTTTAGAAATGCATTTGTTTGAACAATGAGTTTTTGGTTCAAATTGTTAATTTGTAGCTTGTCAGATGGTGCGTTCCTAATTGGATGATACTAATAGAACCTGTATGCCATTTGGTTAAGAGTTTTTGCAGTTAGGAGCAAATGTGATCTCTCCGGATGTTCCGTTGCTTAGTGTGGATGACTTAGCAGATCAGGTTGCTGAAGTTCTTGATTTCTTTGGGTATGTATTGTAAATGAGTGTAAAAAGGAAATGATTCAACTACTTTCTGCAGTTTTTTTCTTCAGTTGTTCCTATTCCAATGTATACAAAAATGATTCTAACTTGCCCCTGAGTTCGAGTAACTTAGGTGTAGAAAATGAATTATTTTATATTCCAAATTTCCCCTCATTTTGTATATTCTATCTGTTAGATATCTGATATATATTCCTGATAAAAGTTCTTGCCAACCATTGTTCTCATGATGCAATGTAGGTGGTCTATCCATGCTTAATTTCACTGTATTTTCCTTCCAAAACTTAAAAAAGTGTAAAGCATATGGACCTGAAACAAATAATAGAAATTATTTGCTCAAGATCCTGGGAATGATTTTTTATGTCAGTTGTTGGGGGAGATAACATTTCCTTCTTTTTTCTTTCACTCCTTTTCTCTTTTATAACTAATTTAAGTTTTTAACATCAGGCTGACAAGAGTTCTATGCTTGGGTGTAACAGCCGGGGCTTACATCCTTACACTATTTGCAGTAAGTCGGCGTAAGATACAAAAGTTAGCAATTATTTCTTGTGCTGATATTCTGATACTGTGATGGTCTCATGTATTTTTCTCCCGTGTGCCAGATGAAATATAATGAGAGAGTGCTTGGATTAATTCTCGTCTCTCCTGTTTGCAAAGCCCCTACATGGACTGAATGGCTCTACAACAAGGTTCTAATTTGCACCTTGTATCTTTAATAGTTGTAATGAATTTACGTTGCTCTAAAATTTCTCTTTTCAGGTGTTGATGAACTTGTTGTACTTCTATGGTATGTGTGGTGTATTAAAAGAATGCCTTCTTCAGCGATATTTCAGTAAGGTAATCAGCATCACTATTTTAACTTAAATTCTCTGATATTTGTTAGTGTTATAATTATGGAATTCTTTTTTGTAGGAACTCAGGTATGGTATGCATGGTGCAGAGTCTGAGGTCATCCAAGCTTGCCTGAGAGTAAGGAAACCGATAAAACTGATAAGATAAACACCAGCACTTAGTTATTCTGTATTATCTTTAGGTCATTCGACTGGTTAATTTATTGATATATGAACAAGTTGAATAGGCTGCCATGTAGATGATGCCAATTTATATAATGAAACAAGAAGTTGCATCTAACACACTTCCTTATTTTAACTTATAATAATATAACCTGAAATTTAGGGGTAATCTTTTTGATAATTTGATTGCAGTTACTGGATGAAAGGCAGAGTCCGAATGTTATGCGCTTTCTTCAAGCAATTAATAGGTAAGTTCGTTCTTGTCATTCTGTTGTCTTTTCTCAAACTCCCTCATCTCGATGAGACTCTCTTTCTAGTTTCGTGTGGTCTTCCTTCCACGGAAAAAATTATGATGGCCAGGATGCATGTGTTGCCACACACCTCTCATCCTTGTTTTGTATATCTAAGTGCAATTCCATAGCATTGAGTGAAGAATATATGCAGGAGACATGACCTTACAGATGACTTGAAGAAATTGCAGTGTAAGACACTTATTTTTGTCGGTGAAAGCAGTCCATTCCATGCAGAATCTGTGCATATGAGTGACAAAATTGGAAGAAAGAATTGCACTCTTGTTGAGGTAGATTTCTATTTGCCGAGTTGATTCTTTCCCGTTTCTTCAACTTTGGTTTCAGTCTCAAACTTTGAAGGCAGTGAGCATTCATAAGTTTGGCTGAATATCGTCGCCCAGAATCATTAAATTTTTTCGTTGGTTTTTGTTCATTATCAGGTTAAAGCGTGTGGCTCATTGGTAACAGAAGAGCACCCATTGGCCATGCTGGTCCCAATTGAATTCTTTCTAATGGGATTTGGTTTCCAAAGACAACCACATTTTGCTTCATCATCAAGCAATGGTTCAAACCCTTCAAGTCCATCAAGCCATTCCTGCATAGCTCCTGAACTTCTCTCCCCTGAGGGTCTAGGGATCAAGCTCAAACCAATCAAAACCCGTGCAGATATTGAAATTTGATGAGTCTCGAAGCTGCTGCTTATCGATTTTACACGTATCGAATGTAACAGTGCAGGAGTAGGATTTGACATTTTTTGTTCATTCTATCAGTTTGTAGAATACCTTTTGAGGTTTGGCAGTATATATTCTTTGATTGTGTTGGTGGGAGGTTCTTTCAATGGAGTTTATTGTAGATAAACATTGATTGGATATTTTGTACTTAAAAACAGGATAGGATATTCATTCTTTTGAGAGGATAAGATTAGATTCATTTTGTTATTATACCTTTAAACTTTGTACACATGAAACTCCTTGTTGAAATGAAAAATCAGAATTGATTTTTCAATTATTTTTCATTGTACGGTTAATATTTTTCAATTGTTGAATCAATCATGTTTTGGTTTTGTGAGGAAATGTGGTGGTTGAATCTGGTAGTCTTGCACTTATAAACTGTTTTCATGGTGCTAATGATGTTCAGTAAACCAAGCTTCACCTTTGTATGATCAACTTAAGAAGGCTATCTATATAGAGGATAACCTGGATTTCTGACAGCAGAAGTAGAAGTGATCCTACTCAAGAATTGATGGAAAGAAGAAAGAAATGAGAGAAGAGGAGATGAAAAAGGAGGAAACTATGTAAAAAGGAAAATGAAAGAATTTAAAAAAAAAAGTTTTTAAGATTATATGATGTGGGTTGGAAAACTTTTTAACATATGTTAGGGTTATTTGGATAACATAATATAGTTTAAGTAGTATCTAACAAAAAAAATTGGCTTTAAATGTGGCTGAGATTAAAGCTTTGGTGAATAGATCAGCCACCTAGCTCTTTGTAGGCACATGTCTTAATTCAACAATGTCATTTTCAACCAGTTTTTAAATGAAATGATGTCAGATATTTATGTGATTTGTTCTCGGGTGCATCACTAGCTTATTGGATATGTTGATGGCACTTGAGTTGTCACAATAAACTTTTTCCAGAGGTAGTGTCACTCCAAAATCTTTCATCATCTATTTCATCCAAAGAAGCGGAGCACAACTTCTTGCAACAATGTACTTTGTCTCTACTGTTGATAAGGAAATTGAAACTTATTTCTTACTAAGGATTTGATCTCAAGTAGAAAAGCCTTCAAAAGTGCCTTTTCTATCTTCCAAACTGTCTTGCCAATCATCATCACTAAATCAAACTAAGCCCATTGTCATGTCTTTTGAAACAAATCCAATGTTCCATTTACATGCCTCGTTATCCTTTTGACTTCCTTGGTATGATATTCTTTAGGATTTCATTGGTACTTGACATATACACCAACATTGAAGCATAAATCTAGCTTACTTGCAATCAAATATAGGAAGCTTCCGATCATTCACTTATAAGTGGTCGGAGTAGTTAACACTCGTTTTGAATTTGCGTTGATTTTCTCTTTAGGTGACATTAAAGTCCTTACGGTCTGTGCAGTCTCCAATCTAAACTTCTTCAGCATGTTCCTCTTGTGAAAGAAAAATATTATCATCATGGGATTTGATCTGAAATCCAAGAAAGTATGATAATTCCACTACCATACTCATGTCGAGTTCACTCTACATCATCTTAACAAAACTGCCCTTGACACTGGTAAAAGTAGTATCAGTGATTTTATCAACATAAATCTACGCAATGGTAATATTACCTTTCTGTCCCTTGATGAACAACGTTTTGTCTATGGAACCCCTTTAATAACGTTAATCCAAAAGAGCTGGAACAACCTCTCATACCATGTTTGAGGAGCTTGCTTTAGTCCATATAAGAATTTACTAAGTTTGAACACATGGTCAGAGTGTTTAGGGTATTCAAATCCCTTTAGTTGAGCCATGTACACATCCTCCTTAAAGAAACCATTAAGGAAAACACTTTCAATATAATGTCCCAAAATCTTCTAGCGACTAGAAAGTTTGATTTAGTGTTAGAATTTCTAACCTCAGCAGAAACAAATTTGAGTGGTTTATGGAAATGAGCAGGGCAACATATATTTGGGTTGTTAAATGGCATTAATTAGATGGAGGTGATTAATTAGAATTTGGGTACACTATCAAAATAGTCATTTTTGTTTGTCTTAGGTTATATTTTAGTAATTTACGTTATCGTGTTGTAACATTTTAGTCACTGAGCGTTAATTGTCGTTAACGGTGTAATAGTAAGCTGATGTGGCGCGTTAAATCATCATTTCAAACAAAAATTTTAGGTCAAATTATACAATTGGTCCCTATATTTTTTTTGTTTTGGGCAATTTAATTTTTTCTTTTATATTCTTTGAATTTTCCTTATTTTTCATTCTTTTCTCCTTCTCCCTCTATTTTCCTCCCTTTTCCAATTCTTTTAACATAGTTTTTTTTGTGTTTTCTATTTGTTAAAACTAGTCCTTATAATTTTATTTTTTGAACAATTTAATTTTTCTTTTTATTTCTTTATTTTCCTTTTATTTTCTCTCTTCTTATATTCTTCATTGCAGAAACATAATCTTTGTCCGCCAAATAAACCAAGTCCTTGCTCTTTCACATGATTCTTAAATTGAGGTTCACTCAAAACTGAATATCAACCATTTTTAATCAAATTTCGATTTGACTATAGCCTAATTTTGAAACTAAAATTGGATCTAATTACTTAATATAAAAAAACTATATCCTTAATCAAATCTAAACATAAATTGAATTATTTATATTCAAAACGAATTTTTTCCGTTTCCAAACTTTTATAGAATCGTGTGGATTATTCCTTTCCTTTTCTTTTATTTTCCGACGAATAAAATTAAGCAAACGATAAAATTGATCTAAACATTCTTGGATATTCCCAAGTAAACTTGATTGGGAGCCGAGCATGGATGAACCGAAGAGAGAAATAGAGCATGGAACCAACTTGGTTTGGGTAAAGTTGAGGGTAAATTTTGTACAATGGTCGTTCTAGTCACTGAGAAACAACATAGTTTCGAGAGGGCGAGAATGTTATAGGTAAGTGTTAAGTATGACTCCTATTTTCAGTCAAATTTGAAAAATAATCTTTTAGTTAAACTTTATTTATTTATTTCAGTCAAACACTGATTAGTTTAGATTATTTTATTATTATTTGACATATGAATTTAGCCTATAAATAGGCTCTTTTACAACCTTAGAAAATACACCCATTAGATATTAGAACTCATAACACATTTAGAGAATTTTGTGTTTACGTTTTGAGGGTTCTTTGTTTTCGGGTTTTTAGGATTTAGTTTTATCTCCATCTTTTGTACTCTTCGTTCTTTTGCCATTATAGTAAAATTATCTTTGCCCGTGGTTTTTTATCCTCTTTCGAGGGGTTTTTCCACGTTAAATTTGTGTGTTCAATTTCTCAATTTATTCCGCTATTTTTGTTACTTGTTGCTTAATCGGGTCGATCCCTAACAGTAAGATAGATAAGGTGGTTGTGGGGGTTGGTTATGAGGTTAAGGGAAAGGGTTCGGGAAACTTTGTTGAGGGTGGGCTGCCATAAGTCACGACTGGTGAGGTCTTCGAGTGAGGCGAGCTTGTGGACTAGGTCATTGGAAAATCCAAATTGGTTCATTAAAACAATGATATACAATGAGGGTTTGTAACTGGCGGGTGAGAATATGCAAAGTAAATTTTATTTTAGTTTCAACTTTTGCATTTTCTTTTTCATAAAAATAAAAAAAGTTTTAACAAATAAAAAACATAGAAAAACTACGTTAAAAGAGATGGAGAAATGAGGAAAACAGAAGGAGAAGTAGAAGAGAATAGAAAATAAAGATAAAATAAAAGAAAGTTAAATGAACATAAAAGAAAAAAAAAGGAAAAAATAAATTGTTTAAAACGAAAAAATATGGGGACCAACTGTATAATATAACCTAAAATTTTTGTTTGAAATGATGATTAAACGTGTCACGTCAGCTTACTGTTACACCTTTAACGACAATTAACGGTTCAATGACTAAAATGTTACAACACATTAACATAAGTGACTAAAACATAACATTTCAAACATAAGTGACTAAAATGTAACCTGAAGTAAACAAAAGTGACTACTTGGTAGATTACTATTAGAATTTTGGCTTTTTAGACTAGATTGTAAGAGTTCAATATCTTTAGAATTAGAAAATAGAATTAGATGAAAGAGCGGACCTCGTGAGGTTATTTGCCCAAAGGAATAGGAGCAAATTTTCTAATTTTGAAAATAAAAAGGAGGGAACAGTTGAGTTTGCTGTTTTCACGATGGTTTCTTTTCCCTAAAAATTTTCTCATCTCTTTCATGCAACTTTGGTTCAGTTTCATCAATTCAAGACTTGAAGGTAGGAGTTGTTGAAAAAAATGTAATTTTTGAAAACTTTGAGATATATTCTTGATTGGTAAAGGTGGAGAGTTAAATCATAAAATTTTGGTTTTATATTCTACTCCATGAGACATTTACAATGGTATATCATATGCTCAAAATGATTGTGTGATGAATAAGAATTTGATGCTCAAAGTAAGTTATTTGTGAATTATGTTGAGGAAAATGAAAAACATTAGTCTCACATTGATTGGGAATCAAGTGTGGAACTTTTATATATATATATATATATATATATATATATATGTGTGTGTGTGTGTAAACCAACTTAGTAATTATTGAATGACTAAACTAATATTCTCACTCGCGCGCACGGGGTGCGAATCCAAATCCATCGGGGTTGGGGGTGCATCCAAAAAAAGTTATATAATCATATAAATTTTCTATATCTTATAATTGATTTTATAATTTTTTATGAATTTATAAAATTTTATATAATAAATTTTAATATTTTCTATGTTTTTAATGTTTTTTAAAAAATTATGATTTTTATTGATATTTTGTCATGTGTCACAACAATAGTATGACACGTGACGGTTTTAATTGAAAATAACGGTGATTGAGTCTTTTGATGCATGTTTATAGTTTAAGCACTCAATGAAGTACAAGAAAGAAAAAAAAGAGCTTAGTTTCTTTTCTGTTTTTTTAAGTTGAAGGCTTTTTCATCCCTTAAGCTAATAAAATATTAACATTATTATATTTAATTTTTATCTAAAATTATTCAATATATATATTTAAACCCTTAAACCAATAAAATTTTTGTAAAACTTATAATAAAATTTATTATTTAATAAAAAATATATATCTTTAATCATAATTTTCAGATTGGATTAACGTGCACCGACACAATAAAAAAAGTATATATATATATATATATATATATATATATATATATATATATAAATATCTATATATCTGCTTGCTCATATAAAGCAGTTGATGATTTAGTAACATAAAATGTTCACATTATACACGTGATCTAACATTTTTCTACATTGATCAAGAAAATAATTTAAAATGTTCTATTTCAGTAAAATAGTTATTCAACCTCCATAATTTATATTAGAGTATAGCACATTGGAAAATATATATAAAATTAATATATTTTAAAAATTAATATAAAATAAATATAGTTTAGTTGAAAGGCATATTTTTCTAAATTTTATATAAAAAATAAAAATACAAAAATACTTAAAATATATATATCTATATATATATATATACATATATAAGGTTAATTAAAGAACTTATTGCTTGAATGGATCTTGTAGCAAGATATGACATTATTTCATAAGCTAAATTATCTTTGATCGTGTCATGATTGCTAGAAGATATGAGTTGGCAAGCAAATTAGCCCAAACCACTTATTTTTCTTGTCTTAGGGGTGGCATAAGAACCAGGATATAAGTTGGAATAGCTGAGGTTTTGAAGCCATTGAAATCGTTCCCACGTGATGAAGTATAAGCCCCCATGTTCTGAAATACCAACCAATCATTCACGTCTAGTTCTGGCAATTTGAAACCCTTCAAAACTATATCATTTGGATCACATGTTGGTCCAAAAACTGTAGAATTCCATGTTTTCAGCCCTTCGCATGTGGGATTTTTTATGGTGAGGGGAGTGCAAATCACTTCGTCATGATCGTCCTTCAAAATGTTCATAGACCCCCAAACTCCGTCGTTAATCCAGTACTCTTTAACGTCTCCCCTTTCTCGTTTCCCTATTATGCTTGTCGCTAATGTAAATGGCGAATTAGCAAAGAAGTAACCAGGTTCCGCAATGATTTTTAAGCTACTATCAGCTAGCTCACCAGGGAAATATTTTTGTAAAGCAACTTTCACGGCGGAGGCTGCATCGGTAAACTTTGGACCTGATGTGAAGCCTCCACCGATGTCTAAGATATGCATTTTAGGTAGCCCAAGTTGAGCTGCAAAGTCGAACGTTGTTTTAGCTGCTTCGATGGCACCTTGGATTGAATGGAAGTTAATTGCTCCAGTCCCAATATGAAACGAGACTCCGACAACTTGGAGCTTCGCTTCTTGAGCAGCTTTCAGAAGGGGAACAATTTCCTCAGGGAGTGCACCGAATTTGGAACCGAACATGAATGCTGAACCACTGGCTTCCGGGACTTTGATTCGGATCAACAGTTCACATTTCGGGTGCCACTTCTTTATCTTTTCGAGCTCACAGTTGGAGTCGAAAGTGGCTAAGTTAACGCCAACTTTAGCTGCATACTTGATGTGAGACTCGGGTTTGCATGTGTTTGCGAAAACGATTCGATCAGGCGAAACCCCAAGCGATAAAATGGTTTCAATCTCAGGAAGGCTTGCACAGTCAAAGCCGGTGCCGAGAGCTGCCATTTCTTTGAGGAAAGCGGGGTTAGGGTTGGATTTGACTGCATAGAAAGGTTGAACCATGGGAAGATTATGGAACCATGTCTCGACTAGGGACCTCGTAGCACCCAAATCCAGCACGTAAAATGGGCCTGTTTCTTCTTGTTGTTCATCGGAAATGACTGATTTAATAAAACGAAATAAACCATCTGTGGAGACGGGTTTTTCCACCCTATTTTCTATCAACTTTGCTTCACCCACCATTGGAGAGACTTGTTGGACAGAAAAAAAGAGTTGTGAGTAGATGAAATTATCAAGAAGGTCGTCCATTTATAGAAGTAGATCGTACAACTGTAGCTTCATTCATGGATTGAAAATTTTCCAAACCCCTTGGTAGCGTGTTACCTTTGGTCTTTAAATCTAGATAGCAACAAAAAAGGAGTCAACATTGGCTGATTCCCACTATAGGATTAGAAAGATCACCCACTAGGAAACGTCGACCAAACCAAGCTCAATTCAAAGCAATAGAAAAAGATAGATGCAATCATGCAAAACTCCTGTAGTAAACTTCGCACTCTTCCCCTATATAATTCTATCGTGTTACAATTATATATGTTTAATTATTAGTTTATAAGATGTCAAAAACTTATTACTACATAAATATAATAATCTTATATTATCTATATTTATAAAAACACGAGTTCAGTACAACTTTTGAACTGACTAATACATTTTTTATGGTTTATTATATTATTAAATTTGTAATTTATTTATAAAGATTTATCGCATTTATGAATAAGAATTTTGGTAAATTAAGATTATTTGATAAAAAAATCATATTTAAATGTAACACTCCATAAATTCATATAGATGATTTGTTAGACTTTTGTCATATAATTCAGAATCTGTTTTAGTAGGTTTGAGGTTTGAGTCCCTTCATGAGTGATATGACGATAATTTGTTTTGTTTATGCCGTTGGATTAGTGGGTTCGGTGGGATTTTATTTTTGTTTTGTTTTATTTTATTTTAAAAAAATATTAATTAAATTAAAAGGTTTTGTTTCCCACTTTTCACGTTTTTTTTTCTCACGTTCTATTGTCTGTCCATTACTGTGATTTTTTTGGACTGTTTTGGGATTTAGAACTTTATTTACCACTTAAATGTTTAATTGACGTTTACGTTCTTCCCACTCCAAACCTATTGAATGAAAAGTAAACTAAGTAATTAAAAATGTTATGAGAAAGCATTATTATTTGTAAGCGGAAGCTCCAACTGCATACCGTTTGGCTTAACCATTCATAAAAAGATTCTGTAAACAACTTATTGATATCTCGATGTTGTGTTCTTCGGGAGCGCGAACGAGATCTCAATATTTGTTTGTACTCACTATGTTAAAAAAATGTGATCTTTGTTAGAAGATAAACAATTTTTAGTTTGATAAATATTTATAAAATTTGTAGAACTTACTTCCGTAAAGGTTCCAATGATTCGTGGTGAAACAGAACATATCGATGTGCTTGTACCCACGATAAATGTTCTAATTCTGCAATTTCAACTTTGCCGATTGGTTCTCCAAAACTTTGGAACAAATAAGTGTCGGCTAAGTTATAGTCCGTGAGTCCAGCATTCCTATTTGGTCTGTTCAACCTTGTTTCGACATCTTCCAAATATCTTGAGCGTAGGTCATACATTCCTTCGCTAAGTAGCCTTCAAAGAATCGATCCTTCTGGATATCGCTTGTTGCGGCAGTAAGACTTTAATTTGGATAGGAACCTAAACACAATATACAACATTATCAAAAGTTGTAACTAAAGGCATAGAGGTGAATGAAGGAAAATTTTAAAAATTTTAATTAACACCTTTCTATGGGATACATCCATCGATAGAAAACGGGTCCGCCAAGAATTGCTTCGTGCGGGAGATGGATTATCAAGTAAACCATAATGGTGAAGAAGGAATATGGGAAGATAATCTCCATGTTGCATAAAGTCAAAGCGGCTCGATCCTGTAACTTCTGAAGTTCTTGAACATCCAAAAATTTGCCACAAATAGCTTTCATTATGTTGGATAGTTCAATGATACAAGACGTCACCTTCTTGGGCATACAACACCGTAGAGCAATTGGCAGTAAATCTTGCATCAAGATGTGATAGTCATGTGATTTTAGCGAATATAATCTTTGATCTTTAACACTAACACATCGAGATATATTTGATGCATACGCATCTGGAACCTTCATATCCTTCAGCACCATACAAAACAGTTCTTTCTCCGTCTTAGACATTGAGAAAATAGAAGGCGGCAACCGATATTTTCCATTCGGAAGTGGATTGGGATGAAGATCAGGCCGAATTCCCATTTGGACTAAATCAAGTCGACTTTGAAGATTGTCTTTTGATTTTCCGTCGACATTCAAAATTGTACCCATAATGTTCCCGCAGACATTTTTCTCAATGTGCATAACATCAAGATTGTGTCGTAAAATGTGATGCTCCCAATAAGGCAACTAAAAAAAAATACTTCTTTTTTTCCACAAGTCCGCCTCATTCGGATTGTCCTCTTCGTCGGAGTCATCATCAGCTTCATCATTTGATCTTTTATTTCTTTGCGTGTTTGGCGGTTGGTTCATCTTCCCATAAATGAAATTCATATCTTCCAACATGAACAAGATTTTAGAGCCACTGGTCTGGGAAGGAGCTTCTCTGAACTCTTCAGTGCCGTCAAATACAGAACTCTGAAATCTAAATCTATGATTTTCCGGTAACTGCCGACGATGCCCCATGTAAGAAAACTTCTTCCCATTGTACAACCATTAGGAACATGTTTGTGCAGCACAACAAGGACACGCATAACGACCCTTGGTACTCCAACCGGATAAATTGGCATAAGCGGGAAAGTCATTAATGGTCCACATCAAAGCCGCACGTAAATTAAAGTTCACCTTTCTCAGCACATCATATGTCTCGACACCTGCCCATAATTGTTTTAACTCTTCAATAAGTGGTTGTAAATAAATGTCGATATCATTCCCGGGCCCTTTCTCACCAGGGATAATCATAGATAAGATAAGGGAAGATTGCTTCATGCAAATCCACGGAGGCAGATTGTAAATAACAAGCACTACTGGCCAAGTACTATACGCAGTGCTCATGATCTTGAAAGGATTAAATCCATCAGATGCTAGCCCAAGCCTCACACTCCTAGGATCGCTTGCAAAGCCTGGAAATTTATTGTCAAATGATTTCCAAGCTAAAGAATCTGCCGGATACCTTAGTAATCCATCATCGGTTCGTCCATCATGGTGCCACGTCATTGACTCCGCTGTCTTGGACGACGTGAAAAGCCTTTGAAGCCTTGGTATCAGGGGAAAATACCGCAAAATCTTGACTGGCTTCTTTCTCGACTGTGCATCATTTTCATCGTCCTTCCCATCTTCTGTGTTTCTACTAATCCAACGGGATTGACCGCATACATGACATCACTGTTGGTTTTTTCGATCACCCCAATACAACATGCAATCATTTGGGAAACTATGGATTTTGTTGTACCCAAGGCCTAAATCTTTTATCATTTTCTTCATATCTTTGCATGACTGAGAGATTTTTGCAAACGGAAAACATTTCTCTCAAAAACTCTAACAGCATTGTCAAAGAGTTTCCAGTCCACCCTCCCAAACATTTTAATTGAAAAAGACGAACACAGAAAGACATTTTTGAAAATTTTGATCCCTCATACAGTTCTTCGTTCATGTCATTAAGTAGCGTGTAGAACTTCGCCGCTTCTTCATTCGGCTCTTCATGAGGTACACTACTTCCCGGCTCGGTAAAAGCATTTCTCCCAATATTACAATCATCAGAAGCTGCCAAGTCCGCTGGGAACGACTGGACACCATGATTGTGGATATTAAATGCATCCCGCAACATACCTTCCATGTCATCCCCTCTATCAGACTGATGGTAAGCAGTACCAGGATAAGATACATCCATCGCTGAAAAGGAAGTACTAGACGGGCATTCTCCATGAAATAATCATTGTTTATAACCCCGAACAAACCCATCAACAATTAGATGCTCATATACAACCTCACGATAATGCCAATTTATGTTGACGCACTTCTTACATGGGCAAAGAATCATGTTCTCTTGGCTTGCATATTGAAATGCAAATTTTAGAAAATACTGTACTCTATTTCGATAACCGTTGCTAACCCTTGACAAATTCATCCAAGACCGGTCCATTTCTTAATTATTGAAGTCTGACGTTGACAATAATTGGCACGGATAAGTTAAAACGCCAGTTATAACCATAAATGAAATACAGAAATTTGTGATATGATATATTTTTATGTATTATGTAATGTAAGTTATGTAATTTATTTAATTTATGTAAGTTATGTAAGTTATTTAATTTATTGAAATGCAAAATTCAAAAAAGTTTGTATTCGTTGCTTACCCTTGACAAATTCATCCAAGACCGGTCCATTTCTTAATTCTTGCAAGTCTGATTTTCAGCAGAAATTACAAGAGTAAGTTGTTAACTTCATTGGTATTATTTCACTATCTAAGTTATCATATGATATATATTTATGTTATTATGTCGTATTATGTAAGTTATGTATTAAAAATGTTATGTATTAATAAGTTATGTAAGTTATGTATCATTTATCCATAAATATATTAATAAGTTATGTCAGTATTATGTAAGTTATGTATTATATAAGTTATGTATTAATAAGTTATGTAAGTTATGTATCATTTTAAAATATATATATTAATAAGTTATGTCGTATTATGTAAGTTATGTATTAAAATGTTATGTATTAATAAGTTATGTAAGTTATGTATCATTTATCCATAAATATATTAATAAGTTATGTCGTATTATGTAAGTTATGTATTATATAAGTTATGTATTAATAAGTTATGTAAGTTATGTATCATTTTAAAATATATATATTAATAAGTTATGTCGTATTATGTAAGTTATGTATTAAAATGTTATGTATTAATAAGTTATGTAAGTTATGCATCATTTATCCATAAATATATTAATAAGTTATGTCGTATTATGTAAGTTATGTATTATATAAGTTATGTATTAATAAGTTATGTAAGTTATGTATCATTTTAAAATATATATATTAATAAGTTATGTCGTATTATGTAAGTTATGTATTAAAATGTTAAGTATTAATAAGTTATGTAAGTTTTGTATCATTTATCCATAAATATATTAATAAGTTATGTCGTATTATGTAAGTTATGTATTATATAAGTTATGTATTAATAAGTTATGTAAGTTATGTATCATTTTAAAATATATATATTAACAAGTTATGTCGTATTATATAAGTTATGTATTAAAAATGATATGTATTAATAAGTTATGTAAGTTATGTATCATTTATCCATAAATATATTAATAAGTTATGTAATGTATGTATTATAAATGGGTAATTCATTGACATTGAATCAATTAATCGATGACTTTATTGTATTTAAAAGATAATTAAACACATACATTAAAGTATGCAAGTCACATCTAACGGCGATAATTTATTAAATTAGAAGTAAAATTGATAATTCATTGTCATAAAATCGTAAACCCATAAATAATTCACATTAAACCGAATAAACTAATCGATCAATTTGTGTAATTGCTTTTGCTTGGGTACATAATATGGGGAGAAAATAAAATTATGATTTAGAATTATTAAATTATGTAATAGGCTGCAAAATTACGCATAAATTGGGATACAAATATATAACGCAAAAATTGGTCATGTAAAACCGATACCACTTGTTTAAAAACAAAAATATTAATCAAAACCCATTTGAAAACTCGAAAATCATAAGTAAACTATAAAAGCAAACATATAACCAAATACGAAATTTAAAAATTTAGAGGTGTTTTTTTAATAAAACAATCTATGGAAATATATGAATAAATACCTCAAATTTTCCAAATATCAGAGCAGACGGCTGCGAAACAAAAAACACAACTAAATTAGTACCCAAAAAACACCAAACCAGAATTTTAATAAAAGGAAAAAGTAGAAATGAAAACAGTACAAATGAAAACAAATTGGTGGTGGAAAAAGAAAAGACTAATACGTATATATATATTTGTGTTGTTTTAACTGATTATGTTCCATCTTAGCTTATGTATGATGATGTATTCAAAAAGTTTATTACGCCAGAAGTAATATGTGTACGCAAGCTTTTTCGATTAAATTGAAGACTAATTATAAAGCTCTTGATTGACATATCAAGTTCTAGAAGGAAAATTATCAACGTAAAATCTATATATATAAACATATGAATGATTGGGTTTTGAAGGAATTGTCAGCTAGTTAGTGGCACCAAGTTCTAGCAGGAAAAATTATTGGACAGACATTTACAGCTTTGCATTTTTCTGTAAATAAATAATAAATTATTAAGGTTTCTATCTTCATGACTGCTCAATGCTCATGTAAATAATTCAAGCTTAAATTTTAAGGAAAAAAACACTGACCAAAAAAAGAAAATTTAAAGGCAAAAAACAACAGGCTTTATATATTAGCCCCCCCAAAAACAAGCTTTACAGACTATTATTTCTTTTATATATATTTGAAAGCAAATCCCAGCACATCAACGTTTCTCTTTGTTTCTACCAGTGTTTCGGTGTTATTGCTTTAAAACAATCCCAAAGCTCTTTAGATTTTAAAATTGAAAGAATCTCACAAAAAAACACAATAACTTTAAAACAATAGACTCTGATTTCTTATAACAAATTGAGCAAATAGCTTGATCCAGAAGAATGAATTTATATACAACTAAATAGATGATAAACTGCTGCTAACAACATAACATAATCTTCACCAATATTACTGATTCTGTTCAACAAACTCTAATAAAGATTAAAGAAATTATCAAGTTCAAAATAATGGTCTATCATCTCATTTCTTAGCAGCCACCCAAAATACCACATAACACAAAATCAAAATCAGCAAGAAATTGAAGAAAATCAAGCCAGGAAACCGCTAAAATCAAGAAGCAGCAGCAAGGAACAAAGAGAATTATAGCATGCCAAAAACCCATTATTTGTGCATCGACAGGATTCTCTAAAATGACACATGAATGCCCGACTAGAAACTAACCGATGACGACGGCCGTAGTAGTCCAACGGTGATGGAGATGCTCGAGCTTCTGATGTTTGCGCAGCAGGTGGTCGGCCTGGACAAAGACAACGGCGGATGTGATGGTCGATTTTTCAAATGGCGCAAATTGAAAGGGTTTGGGGTTAGGGATAATTGGAAATTAATCTGGAAATGGGGGAAATGGGGAAAATTTGGGATTTCGGGTTTTAGTGTGGGAATCATATGGCTGGAGAGTAAACGACGCCGTTTTCGTCTACAACTTAATCCATTTGTGGCGTTTATAGGTAAAACGCCAGTAAACCCTAAACAAAATGCGGTCGTTACGCAACCTCTCTAAGCTAAATCGAAGTCATTTCGAAAACAGTTTGCAAAACTTTGTGGCGTTTTAAAATAAAACGCCGCTAATAACATGTCGAAAACGACGCTGTTTTGCCAACTCTTCAATAATGTTTGCGGCGTTTTCACAAATTGCGCCGCTAATACCACACCTATTGCGGCGTTTCTGCTAAGCACCGCCACTGCCACTACAAAAACCAGAAAATACGATGCCATTTTGTGCTAAATTGAAATTACTTTTGCGGCTTGTTTCAGATAAACGCCGCTAATGCCTAATAAATATTTCAAAATTCAACAAATTTTAAAAATGTTTTTAATTTATTTAAAATTATATCTACAATAGAAAATATTATGTAATAAAAAAGAGAATAATGCATCCTTTAAAAATAAATACACAATTTAAAAATATATGCGAATCAATATATTTTTATATTGAATAAATATAAATATTTATGTATAAAAACAATATATAAATTAAAAATGATGTTAATTTGATAGAGAATTGTGTTAATATTTTACAAGATATGGATCAATTTAATTATAAGTTAATGTATACAATTGAACATTAAACCAATATTGTTCATGTATGCTTTTGGGATTAACACATTTTGATGTTTTTTCCTTAAAAATAATAGATTATATTTATAATCTTATTTACATTAATTTATATTCTAAATAAAAATCCAAGATTAAACACAAAACCCTCAATCGTAAATCGTAAGCTCTAAACCCTAAACCATAAACATAAAACTCATAAACCATAAAACACTAAACTACTAAACCCTAAAATCCAAGTCCTCAATATGCCGTAAACCTTAACCATAAATCTTAAACCTTAAACTACTAACATTAAACCCGTAAACCACAAATTAACAACAATATATACCAAACCCCAAAATACAATCCCCAAATATACCCTAAATCCTTAAACCATAAAACCCAAACCCTAAACTTCAAATAAACTGTAAACCTTAAACCATATCTCTGGAAATTCGGGTGTGGCCAATGTTAGTGTAGTACGAAATATATAATTTATATTCTTATATTTAATATATAATATCGGTGTACGTAGTACAAAATCGCATGAATCCCGTAAATACCAAATGTTATTCTTTAATTTTCAAACAGTATCCTTAAACCCCAAATCTTAGATTTCTAACCCAAAATCCTAAACAGTATATCATAGACCCTAAAACTCTAATCCATTAACATTAAATCTTAAATTCTAAATCCTAGATTGGAAAAATACAATAATTTTATTGCGGCGTTTATAAATTAAACGCCACGAAAGAACAAAAACAACGTCATTTTACTTACTGTTGTTGCGGCGTTTATAAAAGTGTGCCGCTAATGATGATCTTTAGTGGTGTTTTTAATAAAAGCGCCACTAATGACCATATACCTCTCCGCCAAAACGATGCGCTTTGGTTAAATACTTGCGGCATTTTTTTGTCAAGCGCTGTTAATACCGACATTTAGCGGCAATTTTATGTTAGCGCCGCGAATGCCACAATGATCAACAACGAACGCTGCATTTAGTTTTAACATCTCTAGTGGCGTTTTTAGGCAAAGCACCACTAAATGCCACTATACCTCACGGCCAAACGATGCGTTTTGGTTAACTTTTTGAAGCGTTTACTAGTTAAATGTCGTTAATACAGATCTTTAGCGGCGTTTTTCAATTAGCGCCGCGAAATCCAGAATTGATCAAAACCGAACGCTGCGTTTAGTTTTAACATATTTTGCGGCGTTTTCAAGATCTTTAGTGGCGTTCGGTTTAAAGCGCCGCTAAATGCCACCATAAATCAAGGCCAAACGATGCGTTTTGGTTAACTTTCTGCGGCGTTTATTCGTTAAGCGCCGTTAATTCTGATCTTTCGCGGTGATTTTTATTAGCGCCGCTAGAATCGCAATTGATTAAAACCAAACGCTGCATTTAGTTTTAACAGACTCGGCGGCGTTTTAACGAAAACGCTGTTAATGAAGATCTTTAGTGGCGTTCAGTTAAAAGCGTCGCTGAATGCCACCATACATCAAGGCCAAACGATGCGTTTTGGTTAGCTTTCTGCGGCGTTTATCCGGTAAGCGCCGTTAATATCGATTTTTAGCGGTGTTTTTATGTTTGCGCCGCTAAAGCCACAATTGATGAACACCGAACGCTGCGTTTAGTTTTAACATCTTTTGCGGCGCTATGGTGAAATCGCCGCTAATGAAGATCTTTAGTGGCGTTGTAACTAAAGCGCTGCTAAATGCCACTATACCTCGAGGTCAAACGATGCATTTTGGTTAACTTTCTGTGGCGTTTACTATATAAGTGCCGTTAATACTGATCTTTGGCGGCTTTTCTAGATTAGTGCCGCTAAAGCAACAATTGATCAACACCGAACCCTGCGTTCTGCTTTAATATCTCTGCGGCGTTTATCATTCACGCGCCACTATAGGCACCGAGTATTTAGCGACGCGAGCGCAAAAACGCCACTAAAGCCCGAAAAGGTCACAAAACGATGCCGTTGGGCTTATTTTTTGGCGGCGTTGTACAAAAACGCCGCTAATTCTTAATTTTAGCGGCGCTTTGATGGAATCGCCGCTAATTCTCGAGCTTTAGCGGTGTTTTTTGTCCAACCGCCTCTAAAAATGCCGCTAAAAATCTGTTTTGGTGTAGTGATTGCTGCGAGCTGGATCCAAAATATTGGGTTGGGCTAACAAAATATCCTTGAAATCGAACCCGACCATACCTTTCAGGACCCAAAACTTCAGTAATAATCCGATTGTCAATGTCTTCAGGATGAACAGAACTATCACTAGAAGCAATCGCTTCGTACTCCGCCTTTTTATCCTTTAGTTTTTCCTAATAAATAAATCACATAGTTAGGAACGCAATATATATTAAAAAAAAACAAATGCAACATAACAATAGTCGCATTACAAGCAATGAATTAAACCATTAGAAAATAAACACTATACATATCTAAAACAAGTCAAATCGTATTAAGTAAACGTACCATAATTTCACCAGCTTCAGGAGTCATAGCAGATCCATCTTTCTTCCTATGTGTAATTTCAAAAAGTTGAAGGCGTCCAACTTTTTGACCGGACGATCGTTCCTACAATATAGTAGTAAAAATATTATTTAATGGAAAGTTATACATATTTGACAATATTAAAAAATTAAAAATACCTCCGCATCAGCTATACATGCAAAACTTCTCGACCCGGCTGTGTGAGTGAATTTTTGTTTTTGCCTGCTGCTTTTCAAACTCGTTCACGATCCTACGTTATGAAATTTTTAGTACGTAAATAGTAAATACTATAAACCAAAATAATTACAATAGTTTGGATGTACGTCATACCTCGCCTTTCTTCGAATGCCAAAATCTAACCGTATCTTCCCATTGGTACCTTAGCATACCCGGCGGGACATTTTGCAATTTCTCATTGAGGGTTGTTTTTGTCTTATAATAATATTTCTTCAAAGTACTTTTATGGTCTCTTCATCTTTTTCCCAATGCCTTCTTTACATAAGCATCCGAGACCTCTAAAGCAAACCTCGCCTACAAAAAACAAAAAACACAAGTTAATAAAGTAAATATAAATCAAACTATTTCCCAAGCATTACAGATGACATTAACATTTTGTTACCTTAATATTATCGAAGGCTTGGTTTTTGTTGCTATCGGGAATTTGATGCCATGACTCGTAGTTGATAGGCAACATATTCGCATTTCGTGCTAAAATGCCCATGTATCCTGCTAAAAGTCGAGCTTCTGATCCAACAGGCTGACCAAAACTGTTTCTGCATACCTTGACACGCTCGACTGGATCTAACTCGTATAAATCTCTAAGTAGCGTCGTCCTCGACCTCTGCGTCCCCACCATTTTCAGTACAAATGATATATTATAATATAAGAATTTGAAAAATAAATCAATTATAAGTCAACGCACATGTAAATTAAATGTAAAATTACTTTGAACTTCTGTAGGATCCTCAGGTGTAATCGGAACATTCAAAGATTCAATTACTGTCAGTTGTTCAAAACTATTTGTTTCAGTCGAGTTTGGATCATTTTGAACAATGCTTCCCTTGAATTTTTCTTCTAGGCATTTTATCGCAATACACATAAAATAGTTGAAAACTTAATAACTATTTACAACAATAACAACACATATAAAATAGTTGAAATATATAATAAGACCAAGATTTAAATTATGATATTACATATAATTAAACAATCGTAAAATCTTACTATGTCATTATTCGTAAATATCTTCATCCGTATCCTGACGAACCCATTGAAATTGTGTACTAGTACTAGGGATATTATCATTTAAGTTTTGTTCTGGAAAGGGCAAAGTTTCTGATCTGTCGTCGATGTTATCTCTACTTCCACTGCCCATGTCAAACAAGTCTCTAGGGATGTTACGGAGTACAACGTACCAACCCTCTTCAGTTGGATCTTTTGAGTAAAAAACTTGTTTGACTTGAGATGAGAATACATACGGCTCATCTATCAGTTGTTGTCCTGTGTGAATCAATCGAGCGAAGTTCACCATTGGAAAACCAAATTGATCTTGCTTAATTCCACGAGCAGTACAATCACCTCAAAATAAGACAACTTTCCATTTGTCGTAGTAATCCAACTCAATTATGTCAGTAAGAAGTCTGAAATATTCCACATTTCCCTCGACAGGATTATTGTCCCTAGCACTAGCATAACTTGTAATTGAGGAATTAACAACTATTCCCCAATTTTGCGTTCTCCTCAACCTCTCGCGATATTTTGTATGAAATCTGAATCCTTTGATGAGGAACGCACTATATCTTTTAACCACTCGATTTGGACCTTGAGAGAGCCATTTAACTTCATCGTTTACGTTCTTCCCACTCCATTTTGATAACCCTTGACAAGTTCATCCAAGACCGGTCCATTTCTTAATTCTTGAAGTCTGACGTTGACAATAATTTGCACGGGTAAGTGAAAACGCCAGTTATAACCATAAATGAGTTATGTAAGTTATGATATGATATATTTTTATGTATTATGTAAGTTATGTAAGTTATGTATTATGTATTATGTATTATGTAAGTACTGTAAGTAAAGTACTGTAAGTAATGTAAGTTATGTAAGTAATGCATTATGTAAGTTGTGTATAATATTAATTATGTAAGTTGTGTATAATGTAAGTTAAGAAGGTTATGTATTATGTAAGTTATTTAAGTTAAGTAAGTTATTTAATTTATGTAAGTTATGTAACACTACACCAAAACAGGCTTTTAGTGGCGTTTAGATAAAAAACGCCGCTAACGATCGATCATTAGCGGCGCATTACGGAAAACGCTGCTGAAAATAAGCATTAGCGGCGCTTTGGAGAAAGCGCCACAAAAAACCTAAAATAATGTAAAATAATAAAATACGAAAATAATATATTTTTATTGACAGTAATAAAATTCGGGAAAAAATACGAGCAAATGACCGAAATAAGGGTTTTTTATTAAATTTATTTAAAACCACACTAAATTAATAAATTTCAAACATAATGTACTAAAATAATGTAAAATAATAAAATTAAAAATAGTATATTTTTTAAAGTAATAAAATCCGAGGAGAAAATACGAACAAAGGGGCGAAATAAGGATTTTTACTAAATATTTTAAAAAACAGAATTAATTAATCTATTTCAAACATAATGTACTAAAATAAAATAAAATAAAAAATAAAAAATATAATATATTTTATTGAAAGTAATTAAATCCAGGAAAAAATACGAGCAAAGGGCCAAAATAAGGGTTATTTTTCTAAATTTATTTAAAAACACACTAAATTAATGAATTTCAAACATAATGTACTAAAATAATGTAAAATAATAAAATTATAAAATAGTATTTTTTAAAGTAATAAAATCCGGGGAAAAAATACGAACAAATGGTCAAAATAAGGGTTTTTTACTAATTTTTTTTTGAAGTTGCATGCATCACAATGGCTTCATTGATTAACAGTGATACTCACATATCTGATGCGGCTAATAACATGGTAATATATTATTATTTGTTAATCACGGGTTCTATTAAAAAATGATATACGTAATATATAGAAATAAATCATGTTATCCTAATTTTTTTTCTCCACGTTTAACACTATCAGGGCTCGTACTGAGTAATAAGGGGCTGGGTGAATGGATTCCTACGTAGCCCTCTGTCTGAGAGAAACACGAAAGTCGTCGGAGGCACCTCCCACGTAGACAGGTCAGGCAGGACGGGGAACTCATTTTCCTAGACACGCAATGTGCGCTCGAGCATGTACACATCATCGACATATTGTTCAACATTAAGGTTCACTTTAGCACACGTTGCCACGACATGTGCACGTGGATAATGAAGTGTTTCGAACCTCCTACACTCGCACCGTTTGTTCCGGATATCAACTCCATAGGATCTAGGTGGTATACCGGGTCGACGACCGATGGTCTCACTAACTCGAAACGTTTCCAGACGTCGTGAATATATTTCTACATTCATCGACCTCGCCATCCGACGGTTTGCAACCATTGCATCCCTGACATCTTCGACAAACACGTATCCCGCCTCCATCTGGTCGACTTGTTGCTGACCCATTCTTGGCATCAAAGTAGCCAACCTGTAGAATGTAGCAGAGAAGACAAATGCAATCGGAGGATGACGTGTTTTTAACAACACAGCGTTGACCCCTTCCACTAAGTTTGTGGTCATTTGACCATAACAAAAGCCCTCGTCAAAACTTTGAGCCCATTGCCGCGGCTCCATTGTACCCAACCATTGTCGAAAAGATGTGTTTGTTTGCCCCTCCATGTCACTCTCAAGTCGAATCATTCTTTGGCGAAAAATATGTGGCTCTAACTCGTACGTTGTATACGTATTAAGAAAAGATAAGTTCCAGTAACTTGATAACATAAAACATTACAACTTATATTGAAAAGATAAGGTTATCATTTACCCATTGCCACGACTTGTCTCTTCCAGTCTGCATTCTTATAATATTTATGGAAGTTAGATGCAATGTGACGGATGCAGTAAACGAATCTCCATGGCACACCGAAACGCCTAATTGCTGCAATTAAACATTTCCCTCTATCGGAAATAATGCAAATATTATCGTTGCTAATAACATACCTCCCCAGGTTAGTGAGGAAGAATTCCCAAGATTCCAAGTTCTCTTTATTTACGATGGCAAATGCTATCGAAAGCACTTTTCTATTTCCGTCTTGAGCAACCGCAAGAAGTAGGATCTGTGTATATTTTCCATATAGCCAGGTCCCATCCACCTGCACAAATGGCTTGCAGTAGGGAAATGCCCGCATACATGGATCAAACATCCAGAACATCCGATGGAAAATCTTTTTTCCCGACTGTAACTGGTCGTTCGAGCCATAATAAGATCTTGTCTATAACTCAATCACAGTCCCCGGTACATACTCCCGCATAGCAGCTATTCATTCTTGTAGCTCGTTATACGACGAATCATAATCCCCATACAATTGCTCCATTACCATCTGTTTAGCTATCCACGCCTTTCGATATGATACTCGATATTGGAATCGTGCTTGCATTTTGGCAATCAGTACAGAAACTTTAATGGTTGGCATGTCCTTCACCATTGGCATGATACACATACAGATAGTTTTCGAATCAAGTTTTCCATGATCTTCTGTCATACGTGTTGATGTGCATGTATGAGGACCAACAAATTTTCGTATCTCCTACATCTGCGAACTTTTAATGAATGCAGCTCGTACCCGCCAATTGCAGCCTTTCACTGCCTTCCAACACTCCCCAATATATATTGTCGGATTAGACAGTGTGACTTTATAATCCACTGATATGTTCATGCAATACCGTTTAATAGCAAGTACGCACTCTTTTTTACTTTCGAATCTCTGGCCTACGAATAACTCCTCATGATCAGAATTTACGGACAACTGGTGAGGATAAACTATTTCAAGGTACTCCGGGAACTCAGCTACATACGCTGCGTCGGGGTCTATGAGCGACATGTGTGGCCCAGGATTATTGTGTATCAAAATGCATCACATCTGGTTCCCGATCGAAGAAGCGTTAACATTTTCATCGTTATTACTGCTTTCATCGTCAATATCATCAGGTATATCGTCCATATTAGGATCACCGTCACTATCGACCTCTTCATCACAATGATCGCTACCACCTCCTTCTTCACCACCAACCACATCAATATCGGGTGTAATATTCAGATCGATACCGATCCCACCTATAGTCGATTCACTATCAACGTACGATATTGGAGCCACCATCCACGGTTCTTGAGCTCCGTGTTCTTCACCATATGCATTGACATCTTCATTTTGCTCCATACCGGCTAACTCAGCAAAGAAGTGAATCGGTGCATTCTTGTCACTCCCATTCCCACAGTAAAGAGCGATCATTGTCTCCTCGTCTTTGTCGTTTACAAGTTCCATTTCGGTGAATTTGATCGGATTTGTCGAAACTGGAAACTTGTAGAAAATTTTTGATATCCTTCTCCCACAACGTCTAACAATTTTTACATTAATCATTCCCTTCATATCATCCAACGAGACATTTCTATTAAATCTCATTGCTATTTGTTGCCGACATTCAAATATACATCCAACAGTTGTTGTCAAGATGGTTCCATCGAAATAAACGCATATAAAAAACTTATCATCCATCTTCAATATTCAAAACAAAATCTCAAAAAACACTCTCGAACAGTAAATAATTTACTTAAATAAAGAAAAGTAATGTTTCAATATGCAATTTTTCATTCTTAAGCTCATACTTTTTCAGTTATCATTTTGTACATGAACAACGTTTAACCACTAATCCTAATAACTAACACAATAACAATAATAATAGTTTTTACTCAAAATAATACTAACTAACAATAATAATTAGGGTTTTACTAAAATAATAACTAACAATAATATAATGTAAAAACTAACAATCATACTAACTAAAATAATAATTAGGGTTTTTACTAATCCTAATAACTAATCATAATAATAATATTAGTTTTTACTAACAATAATACTAAGTAAAAATAATATTAATAACTAAACCCTATAAAAACTAACAATAATAATACTAACTAAAATCATCAATTTGAGTTTTTATTAATCTTAATAACTAACAATAATAACTAAACTAACAACAAAAAATAATAAAAATTATACAAAAAAACATAATAACAAGATAATCCATTTTTTTTAAAAAAAATACCTTATTTTTCTATTTTTTTCTTCTCTTTCTCTCTTTTTTCGGCACCACCTCCTCCTCCTCCTTCTTCTTCTCCTTCAGCTGGACGAATGCTGGACTTATAATACAAGTGGTGCCGCCTGTGGCATCCCATTTTCTACTGTTTCGTTTTTTTGTATCATTTTGGTAAATAAAAATATATATATTATTTTAATTTTTTTATTTTTTTGTATTATTTTTGTAAAAGACCCACTATCTAAACATAAAACATACGGATTAATAATATTTCATATCTATACTGGGTTATATATTGATCCGGGAAAAATTAATATTTTTATTAAACGAAAAAATTTAATATAGAAAATTGTTTCTTTTGAAGATAGGCGCGATTAAGAAAATTTTAATATAAAAATTGATTCATGCCTATCAAACAGGTACAATTAAAAAATAGCTTTTAGTAATTAATTTAGCCTATTTACGTATTTAAATTTTTTAATATATTTAGGTAAAAATCCAGATTTTAGTATCCCATGTCAGTAGCCCAGTTGTTAGTATTATTTTAAAAATAGGACTTGATTGCTGAATCTTACTGTAAAGGGCATCATTTCCCCAATTATTGTTATAATTATTATGGTGGAAAAGGAAAGAAGCCATATTTCAGACTAGCGATCACCACTTATTTTTATTTTAAAAATAGGAGGAATTATTTATCCACTTACAGTTAGGCTAAGTAATATGTGGCATTGGCAACCGGTAAGGGCGAAGGAAAGTAGATTTTAGGCTGCTTGGAGAAGTGCTCAATTTTATATGTCGAATTATGAGGAATATTTGATAGTCTGAACATTCTGCAGAGTCTGTTGATTCACATGTTACGAAGGTTATTTAAGATATTCTCAAACTTTGTTCTGATTATGCAGATTCATCAACTCTTAAAAAAGATTGGACCGTGGTTCCTACATAAAGAGGGAAATAAAGATGTTGACTGACTTTTGAAAAAGAGGAGGGTTTGGTTATTATTTGAAGTTACTTTTTTCTTTTCATAATTTTTTTATACTATCTTTAAATAAAAGAATTTAGAATTATAAATTTAAAGTACATGTTTAATAGTATTAAAATGTAAATTCATTATCACCAAGGGTTGGCAGTGACCCGACCCCCTAAAATGAAATTTTTTTTATTTACGCCTTTTATAATTTATAAAAATTTAAATTAATAATAGTAAAAGTGCCACTTTGCCCCAAAAAATAATGAAAATTTGATTTAGTCTTTTAAAATTATAAAGATATAGATTATTGAAGCGGTGAAATTACATTTTACTATCGTAAAATATACAATTTAATTTCGGTCCCAAAAAATTTGTTGGCTTCGCCATTGATATCTATCATTAAATATTTTAATATACAATTTTTTTGTTGTGATAAAATTTAATATATATACCAATGTGTGAACTTTAGAAAGAAAATTTGAGATTTTTACATTGGGAAAGTTTCATCCAACTGACATTTCTGTACAATATCTGTCAGCTATATGGTGTGTATATATGGTTTTATTTTTTTTATCACTATACAAGCAATGCTCTCTGAATATGATCTAAGCTCCTTGTCTTCTAAAACAGTTTTTAATTACACTACTTTGAAGCAATGTCCAGCACCGCTGCTCAAAGGAGTTGGCGTTCCACTGTGCAATGTCCAATCACCAGCTCAAAGGAAACTAAATTATCCATGAAGTGGACTGCAACAGCATAATTTCACAAGCTATTTTCTTCAGCAAATAAAAGTTTTATTATAAACATGAGGCTCACAAACATAGCAATCAGAGCATCACATTAACAAAAGAAAACAGACCACTCATCAGAAAACAACAAAAACAACCATTTGAAAATTTAAACACCACGAGGAAAACACATTTGTTTGCTTCTTCTAAGGGTGACCATATGGCGACCATTAATTTTCATAGGCAATAGTTGGAATGGCCGAAGTTTTGAACCCGTTGAAATCATTCCCACGGGATGAAGTATAAGCACCCATGTTGTGAAAGACCAGCCAATCATTCACGTCCAATTCTGGCAATTCAAAACCCTTCAAAACCGTATCAGCTGCATCGCATGTCGGTCCAAAAACAGTGGAACTCCATGTTTTCAATTCTTTGCATGTGGGGTTTTTCATGATGAGAGGAGTGCAAATCACTTCATCGTGATCGTACTTCAAAAAATTCATCGACCCCGAAATCCCATCGCTAATCCAGTACTCCTTAACCTCCGCCCTTTCTCGTTTCCCTATTACGCTTGTTGTTAATGTAAATGGCGAATTAGCAAAGAAGCGACCAGGTTCCGCAATGATTTTTAAGTTACCATCAGCTAGCTCATCGGGGAAATATTTTTGTAAAGCAACTTTCACGGCGGAGGCTGCATCGGTAAACTTTGGACCTGATGTGAAGCCTCCACCGATGTCTAAGATATGCATTTTAGGTAGCCCAAGTTGAGCTGCAGTGTCGAACGTTGTTTTGGCTGCTCCAATGGCATCTTCGAATGCATGGAAGTTAATTGCTCTGCTCCCAATATGAAATGAGACGCCAACGACTTGGAGCTTTGCCTCTTGAGCTGCTTTCAGAAGCGGAACAATTTCCTCAGGGAGTGCACCGAACTTGGAACCGAACTTGAATGTTGCACCACTGGTTTCCGGGACTTTGATTCGGATCAACAGTGCACATTTCGGGTGCCACTTTTTGATCTTTTCGAGCTCACAGTTGGAGTCGAAAGTGGTTAAGTTAACGCCAAATTTAGCTGCATACTTGATGTGAGACTCGGGTTTACATGTGTTTGCGAAAACGATTCGATCAGGCGAAACCCCAAGGGACAAAATGGTTTCAATCTCAGGAAGGCTTGCACAGTCGAAGCCGGTGCCGAGAGCTGCCATTTCTTTGAGGAAAGCAGGGTTAGGGTTGCATTTGACAGCATAGAAAGGTTGAACCACTGGAAGATTATCGAACCATGTCTCCACCAGGGACCTGATTGCACCCAAATCCAGCACGTAAAATGGGTCTGTTTGTTGTTGTTCATTGGAAATGGCTGATTTAATGAAATGAAATAAATCATCTCTGGATACGGGTTTTGTCACCCTATTTTTTATCAACTTTGCTTCACCCACCATTGGTCTGAGCTTGGAGACTTTGTTAGAAAGAAAGGAAGAGAACTTATTGAAAAAAGAGTTGCGAATGCATGAAATAACCAAGAAGATATCCATTTATAAAAATGGATACTAGAACTGTAGCTTCATATTTTCTATCCGAACTGTACTTTCATTCCTGTCAGCTGTGTGCACGTTTCTCATAATTTACACAAGCTTTTTAACACAGCCTCGAAAAAGAAAAAGTAGAAAATCTTTGAGCACCTCACGTTTGTGGTTTGTCACATAATCATAGAAACTATTCCTTTTTAATAATTTAATATATCAAATCAGTTATTTTATTCTGAATTTAATATTTTAAGAATAATATTGAAGTTTAGGATAAAGATGTCCACACGCTATTAAACTATTAAAAATATATAAATAACGTGACGTTTCTATTTTATTCCATTATTTTTCAATTAAGATTTTTGAGATATTATAACTACAATGTAATAAAAATAGCTAAAATTTTTATAGCATAAAATAGGAAAAGTAATATAAAATTAAAATTTTATTACATGTTGTATTTATTTTTATTTATAAAAGTTATCCTACTTACAATCTGCATTTCTCTTTTGAAAATTTATTTCACACCATCTTCTCTTAACTCTAGGTAAAAGAAATATATATAGGCCACAAATATATTTATTATAAATTTGTTTTTACACAAGTGTTGCTATATAAGTTTCAATAATACTTAGATATTCATTTAGGATCTTTTAGGATGGGCGGTGTGTTTACTTATAGTTCGTGTAAAAATAGCGGTGACAATAAAATTAAATATTGTAACAATATTATAGTGCGAAACAAAAAAAAAAACTAAACACACCACACTAAAAATAAACGCCCATCCACTAGTGCCCTAAGTCAATTATATACATTGGAATTCATCAATAAACATAGTAATGGCATAACTAGCATACGTCATTTCCATATATGATTACAATGGAGTCATTGATTAATCTGAAAACACATTTCCATAAGACATATCATGTGGTCAACTCATTTATAACATTCACATGATTTTCAAATATGTTAGCCATTATTTCAATCCAATACAAGAACACAATGTTATACCCTTTTATCACACAAAAATATATACAAAACACATCAAGTTAACTTCCAAATGCACCAAAACTCTTTGGTGCATTCAAACTAACCCATCAACACACAAGAATCTAAGGTGCTTAATATCCTATGATATGCTATCTATACTCGAACACCTTAAAGCATAAGCAATTGACATTTTCCATTCAATCCCAATTATGCATTCACAAATATTACAAGCATCTAATTAATCATATCAGTCTAATGCTTAGTTTAGCAATACTTAATACTTCTGGTGAGAAGTTAAAATTTTCAACTTCTCAAAAAAGTGTTTTTGGGCCATTTTTATATTGGAAGAAGCATTTTTTCTCTCTCAAAAAGTAGCTTGTTTAGGAGTATTTTTGTTTCAAAAGTATTTTTTGTCCCAGAAGTGCTTCTTAGAAATAATACTAAACATACCCTAAGTAAATAACTTAATCCAACATATCAAGTAGAGAGGTCCCTAGGCTTTCGTTGTTTTGCCAACCTCCTCTGTAGCTTCAATTTTAATTTTAAGAATTTAACAAACAAAAATTAAAGCCCCTAAATCTACTGAAATTATGCAGTGAGAACCCACTTCACTTCTTAAACCCACTCATAAATTGAATTAGATTGATCCAATGATGATTAACAACTCAAAAACACACCATATTTATACAAAACCTCAAAAACTCACCAAATCTTACAAAAATCTATTTCTTAAGTTCACAACCACTCAAAATCTAACTGGAAAACGTCAAGAAATCTCTCCATACAAAATCTAACAAAAATGGTGAAAATAGAGAAGAAATGAAAAAAAATTCAAGTTTTAGGAATTGAAATCTAAAATCAATGGGAAATGCTTGTAGAAAATCGAGAGAAATTGATTTGGTTCAGTGGTTAGGTGTTCTAGTCATGTGTAAGAGGTTCTAGGTTCCTTGAAATTTTGTTATTTTTATCAAACCCTTACTCTTGATCGCCTAGCATAAGTTCTATTTTCAATAAACTAATGATTAGAATGAGCTTGTTGGTTTAATGGTTAAACATTTACATGCCTTTTGGTCTTGGGTTCGAGTCTCGACAAAAGTTAGGGAGATGTTTTTATTGTACGCCTTGTGGGGTAGTTTATTTTAGTTAATTAGACTTTCCCAAAACAAAAACTCCCTTTTTGTTTCACATTGTTTCATTTTTTTCTAACGTTACGCTTTTACTTTCTTCTTTATTGATTTGGTTTTACCGTTTCAAGTTACTTTCTTTTTGTGCTATGTTACGTTACATTGATTCTGTATGGGATCTGATTTCTCTGTTTTAGTTCAATTCGTTGGCCAGTAAGTATGATTTAAAGTTTTGGTATCGAAAGTTATTCGACATAACTGTGATTTTAGAATGTTAATTTTCAGCAATTTGACTGCAAATTAATCGTTTTGTTGGGTAATTGCTTGTCATTTAGGGATGAAAACTCATCTTTTTTTACTCCTACATCAATTTCATGTCAGGTGGGTGCTGAAACCCCTCTTTTTTATGTTTTCAGTCATCAGAAAATGGGATTGTTTACGCCACACGGCTAGAGATATGGGCGTGTGCCCAGGCCGTGTGAGCCACACAAGCAAGGACATGAGCGTGTGCCCATACCGTGTGAGCTACACAAGCAAGGACATTGGGGTGTGTCCAGGCCGTGTAACTCATTGTTTACACTTTAGAACCATATTGCCAAGGACATGGGCATGTGCCCAGGCTATGTGAGCTACATGAGTAAGGACATAGGCGTGTGTCTAGGTCGTGTAACTCACTATTTATGATTTAGAAACACACAGGCAGACGATATGGGCATGTACCCAGGCCGTGTGAGCCATACGGACAAGGACATGGGCAGGTGTCCAGGCAGTGTGGCATATGAATAGTATCCGAATCTTATTTTTGAGACCGTGAGTGTTGCCCAACGCAAGCACTGACCTCCATAATGTATTTATAATCTAAATTTGATCGTAAGAGGACCATCTGATGCTCTAAGACTGATATATGGATAATACATGCAATATCTGAACGTGTTAGACTGATGATGAACAACTTGTAATATGTACGTATATTTGTTATGTTTGAACCTAAGTGGGTAGGATCCGTCAGAATGTAATGTGTTATTGCCTATGTGTGCGAATTATTAGGTACGACTTATTTTCTATTAAGTTTGTTGATACGCCTCTATGTTGCTCTGTTGATGAAGAATATGCGATATCTGAACATGTTAGACTAATTGTTACTTATTCTAATTTATAACCGTGCATGCGACTTCATGACAAATCTCATATGGTCCGTTGAGGTTTGATAAGTTTGTTTTACAAAATATGAACCCCCATATTTACTAATTCTATTATTGAGAGATAGAATGACTTACATGCTCAGTACTCTGATTCTGCATGAGCATGACATGACACATTACATGATACTTGGGTTGAAGTAAAAGGAGGAAGTTTCTGGCAATTTAATGATATGCACTATTTGGTGGTTTATCCACACTTCTGTTTCGGCAGTTCGATTATACTATAGTGGCTTGACCACATATATTTGATTGCCAGTTTAACTATATATTGATAAGCCATCATTGTCGGGCAACCCGAGGTGGCGGGTCATCATTGTCGGGCAAACTAGGATGACTTTATTGATGTGTTTTGGATGGATGAGTTCGGGAGAGAACTCTATTTTGGTGTGTAACGTAGTTTGGGACGACTGTTTCTGATAAATCTGCATTCTGACCTGTTTGAAAAACATTGAATCTATATAAACATACATGTTCTGCTCTGCTCTGCTCCGTTTTGTTCTGTTCTATTATGCTCTATTCAGTATTGCTCTGCTCTATTCTATCCTATTTTGTTATGCTCTATTCGGTTTTGTTCTGTTTGAATTGCATTGTTCTGCTTTGTTCTATTTTGTTTTGTTTTGTTGTACTACCTCTGTTGAAATATTTGTGATAGTCTAGATCTGTTCTGTACTGGTTATACAACTCTTATCAAATGCTTGTGTTACTATGATTTATATATTACGCTTGTTTACTTGTATTTGAGCTTGGTTATACGCGTACTTGGTGACTCACCATTGTCTTACTTTTTTCTGTTAGGAAGACATTTGATTTAGAATCGGACAACGTACAGAAGCTTAGATTGTTTTGCACTGAGATAACTACAATTTAATCTTTTGGATTTGTAATATATTTTGAACTTGTCTTTTTTTTTATAATATCGTCAGTATCTACCGAGTCTAAAATGAAACTACAAAATCATCTAAATTAACTAAAATGAATTTTCGGTTTTCAAAGTTAAAACTCTGAAAAGAATTACGTTTTTACTACGCCGGTGTAACTCATCCGCTTAAATTTCTAAGCCGAGTTTGGGGTGTTACAAATATAAATTTACAAAAAAAAATTAAAATACAAATCGATAAATCTTGAAAATAATACAAACAGATAATAAAAATAAAATATGAACAAATCAATTTTGGAATAGTATTTTTACCCATGCTCACGATTTCTATATGCCATTCTTTATTCTTATAATATCTGTGAAAGTTTGACGTGATGTGTTGGATGCAATAAACAGACCTCCACGGAACCCTTAAACGCCTTACCGCAGCAAGTAGTCCCTTTGATCTGTCCAAGATGAGGCAAATATTGTCTTGCCTAACAACGTGCCTCTACAGATTTGAAGGAAAAATTCCCAAGACTCACAGTTCTCACTCTCCACAATGGCAAAAGTGATAGGAAGTACATTTCAATTGTCGTCTTATTCAACCGCAATCAAGAGTATTTGCGTGTACTTGTCGTAGAGCCAGGTTCCGTCCACCTGTATCAACGAATCGTAGCGAATGAAGGCCTTCACATAATGCTCAAATGTCCAGAACAATCAGTGGAAAACTTATTTTCTCGGTTCTATCTCGCCATCCGAGCCTTTATGCGATAGTATTTCTAAATCAGTCATCATTCCCGGTACATACTCCCACATCGTATATATCCACCCTTGAAGATCATTGTATGATGCATCCCAATCAACGTACTTCATTACCATTTGTTTCGCCCACTATGCCTTCTTGTAGGAAACCTTGTATTTGAAATGAGGTGAAACCGAATACTTAGTCGGTTTCTTCTTTCCTTTAACTTTTTGTTTCCTCTTAGAAAACGTAAAACCCACAGCTAATTTTGCCTTAGGTTTCTCTTGAACTGACTTACCACCATTCAACATCAACCCAAGGTAAGCACATTGTTCCCTAAGTTGTAAGCAAGCAGCCCTAAAACCAGCAAACTCCTTGATTAAAGATTTGAACACTATTTCAATTTGCATGTTCACGTCTAGTTCAGCCCCATTGTCCTCCACTTCCGCAAAGAATCCCATGAGCTTAAGCATGTGTTCTTTGACTGGAGTGTCGATTTTTTGTTGAGAATTCATCAAATTTGTAATAGCAGATTTCAAGCCAATATAACTTGGTCTTCGAGCAAATCCTTCAAATTTGTTATGATCTATTTGGCAGTACGAAAATTCTAGTGTTGCTTTTGCAACACACTACTCATGCTCGCTAACATATAACATCGAGCAATCGAGTTAGAATCTCTCTAGCAATTTCTCGCTTTGGGCTGAGCTTCAGGAAAGCACATTTCGTCAAGAACGAATTTGTGTTTCTCACAACTGAGAACTATCAGCAAGTTCCATTTCCATTCTCGAAAGTTATCCCCATTTGATTTATTCTCAGTAAAAATGCTAATAAGAGGGGTATGAGACATAATTGAACTGAAAAAATAAATATTTAACTAATTACTCTATTTGTATTAAGCAAATATTTTTCATTTCAGCAACATATCAAGAATGCAGTATGATGCATGTGTCTTGTGTTAAAACCTTGAAAAAAAATATTTTTTCGTTGCTACGATCATTCTCACACCCATCAACCATGTCGCATTGGGGTCTCATGATTAACTAGCAAGAATATGGATTACATCGAACTAGTTCGTGAATCTTAATTCTCAAGACTCCGTACGAACTAACTACCGTTTAACGTTTGACCATCATCTCTAACTTAAATATCATTTATTGGGAAACTATTAAATAAGAGATGATCTTGAGTTTGTAACCATTGACTCAACACCTGTCATGAACATATTTTCATTTGTAAGTCATCTTGGGACAATCTCTCTAAAAGTCATGCATGACTAGTTGTCCTTAAAAAGAAATCTCATCTAGTAAACCCACACGACAAATTTTACCTTAGGGTGCGGCCATGGTAGGAACCGACTCAAAACTTTATCATACTATCACTTGGGAACCTACACTTAACATTGAGGATATTCTTAGCCAAGCACCTCCGGTCTCGCAATACCCTGACACCCTTGATGATAGGTATATGATTATACAAATTTCTTAAGTACACCAAAAGAGACACCGGAGGCTGGCCCGAGCAACTATCAAACGCCTCAACAAGGTGTACACCCTCACCAAAGGAGGCAGCCCAATCGTTATACGCCGGAGACGTAGCCAGGATCTAGACAGTTTTGATTTTTTTTATAAATATTTACTTTGTAATTATTCTTCCAATACAAAAAATTTTGAATTTTTGACGTAATTATTTGTGGACATAGATGAGTATAAAATATTATGTAAAACAAAATAATTCAAACAAATAATAAGACACAACAAAAAAAATTACATATACAAGAAAATACAAGCATTCTACAAAACTAATATATGAAAATATATAATTCGACCAATAAATAATACCGACTAAATTTTATTTACATATACAAAATAATACGAACATTTTAGAAACTTGATATACGAAAATATAAAATTCGACCAACAAATAATACAAACTAAAATATTTTTACAGATCTAAAAATAATGCAAACATTTTACAAAACTGATATAAGAAAATATAAAATTTTACCAATAAATTATACAGACTAAAATTGATTTACGGATACAAAAATAATACGAACATTTTGAATAGTAGTTTCTCCACAGTTAGTCGTCTTCTGTTTGAATCAGGTCTACATTACACTTAGTAATTTCGACCATGTTCGCCTACTGTATTCTTTAACCGTAACTGGTCTACACAGTTCGCCATCTATGGCGAAGGAAGCCATCTGACTTTTGATGTCATAACCTTTATGATTCACGTGACAATATACAATTCACCTCCGCTAAAACATAACAGTATATAATTCAACCCTAAAATTCGGTTGTACACTCCCACACACTCCCATCTACAACCCACTACATCACACCTATTTGATGATACACTCCCAAATACGGTATCATCATTTGATGGTACACACCCAAACACTCCAATTTGATGGTAATCTCAACAAATTTTTTCCCATTCAATTACAATACCACAACTCAAACAGCTTCCATATATATAGACTGGGGGGTGCCGACCATTAATGTCTTAGTACCTAAAAAAAATATTTTTTTAAAATTTGGTATTGGGGCACCGGTCATCAGAGTCCCAGTATCAATTTTTTTTTAAATCGGGTACAATGGTGCCAACCATCAATGTCCCAGCACTTGAAAAAAAAATTGTGTTCCCAAAAAAGCGGGTGTCGGCCATCTCCTTCCTTTAACCCAAAAAAAATTATTTTTTATCTGATAGAGTGGGTGTCGACTATTAGTATACCAACACCTAAAAAATATTTTTTTTAATAAGAAAAAGTGGTGTTGGCCATCTCCTTCCCTTAATCCGATTTTTTTAAATATTGATATAAATATATATCAATATGCTACTGTTTGAAAATAAATATATAGATGCTAGCTATCTAGTATCCAGAACATCAAAAAAATTCTAAAATTTGAAAAATAATGTAAAGTTGAAGATATTAAATATCAAAAAGAGGGTGGGTTTAACAGGAAAAAAGTTGGATGGGAAGGAACTGTGGTTAGGCACTCTGCAATTTCATCTAACCTTCAAATACCTACACGTCACCAAGCACCCATTACCACCCTTGAATTGAAACCTAACAACCTTCCATTCAAACCCATCACCGACACAAAAACCCACCATATTTGAAGCAAATTCTAAAATTAATAATTTATAAAATTTTAAATTTGTAATCAAAAAATTGCACTTTAATTTTCTAAAAAAATAATAAAAATTTAATTTACACTTTTAAAATTTATAAAAATATAAATTATTAAAATATGTAAAAATATATAATTTAAATCTATCCTCAAAAAGTTTTGAGGCTTGGCCAGCTTTGTTCGGTATTTGGTGAGACAAACAAGCACCGCTTAAATTTTGGTCTGCTTCTCCTCTCGCCAATTGATCTCATCTTCTCTCTTTGTCTAAAAAACGACGAGTCTTTGGATATAAGAATTTAGATTCTTTGACTCACCGCCGCGGAGTACTCATCAAATAAAATTGGAAGTCAAAATGAATTCAATTGGAAATTACAACATGAAATTTATATAACATAAATGGAAAAAATATTTTATTTAAACTAGAATCTAATTTTCAAAGAACCCTAATTTACCCAAAAATTGCCCACAATCCAAATTTCTCAAAAATTGTCTTAGATTATCCTAGTTTCTTTGCATCTTGAAGCATTCATGAGTGAATGTTGCCCAATGTCTTTCACCTAAAATTTGATCAACCTTTCTCTGGAACCTTAAAGTAAGAGGAACAGAATTGGTGAAATTGGCCGCTTGCTTCACAATTGCATTCACGCCTTTGTGTTTTGGTAAGTCATGGATACAGCTCACATTTGCACAGCCAACCAACAAGATAGGCTTTTTTATATAAATGGCCTTAAATTTTTAATTAATTATAAAAATGACCCATTTTTCCTGATAATATACATAAATAACCTTAAATAAACCGTAAAAATTGAAAGAGCCTAAGAGAATGGTGCCACCAACATGTCACGTCAACCACCGGAATAAAAATATAATTTTTTTTGTGGTGTCAAGAAAAATAGCGTCACTTATATAAATACTGGAGAAATACTGATATTACTCAATAATTGGAGGCTTTAAAAAAAATCTATTTTTTGGTGGAGCCATTAACTATGGCACCACCACCTTGTCAAGGGTATTTTTTTTATTTTTTAAATTTAAAAATTAAAAATATATATTTTATTTGGTGGAGTTATTAATAATGGCGTCACTAGTGTATTGTATTTTTTAAAAAAATGTATTTTTTTAAATTTAAATATAAAAATAATATTTTATTTTGTGCAGCCATTAAAAGTGATGCCACCAGTGTACTGTACCTATTTTTTTAATGTGTTTTTAATTTAAATATAAAAAATGATATTTTATTTGGTGGAGTCATTCTCTTTGGCGTGATCAAATAACTATATATAATGCCCAGTGGTAAATTAATCTAAGTTGAAGATTTTTTTAAATTATATTTTGTTAGAGGATGAATGGGAGAGAAATGATGAGCGTTTCTTTTATGTATTTGTCTTTTATTTATTTAATAAAAAATTCAATTTGAAGGTATGTTTTGTTTAACGATAATTCGGTAGAGCTTGACACCAGTAAATTTAATGGTTATTTTCGGATGCTAGTTATTTATTAAGCAACATATTCAAATTGGTTATGTAATTGTTTTTGTTAGTTGTGGTAGGACGATAACGGATTTAAATTAGTTATGCAGCCAACGGGTAGATTATTTAGGATTCCCTGAGTCATCGGGATGTTTGAAGGTTTTAAGGAATCCTAAATCGAACCGCATGGATGAGATCATCAATATTGACAGCATCCTAGCTACAATTTAATAGCATTGAGAAACTTGCTCATGTTGAAATGGCTCCACCCAATAAAATAAATATTTTTTAAAATTAAAAAAATTAAAACTATAATAAAACTAAAAAAATAAAAACTAAAAAAAATGTTGGTACAAAATAAATAAAGTGGTGACACCATTCTAATTAGAGCCACCCAATAAAATAATATTTTTAAAAAAATTTAAACCCCAAAAAAAAAACCCTAACACATTAAAAAAGTGATGGCGCCATACTTAATGTCTCCACCAAGAAATAGATTTTTTAGAGTCCCCTAATTATTGAGAAATAGCAGTATTTTACTAGTATTTATATATGTGACGCCATTCTCCTTGACACTACAAAAAATTGAATTTTTTTATTTCGGTGGCTGACTTTAGACCTGTTAATGGGTCGGGCCACCCGGCCCAGCCCGAAGGCCCGCCCGAAATGTGAAAGGGTTTGGGCAAAAATATAGGCCCGAAAAATAGGCTTGGACAAAAAAATAAGGCACGTTCAAAAAATGGGTTAGGCCTCGAGTAAGGCATTTTTGGCCCAGGCTTGGGCCTGGCCCATCCTGAATTTACTAAAGGACAAAAAAAACTACTTTTTTTGTTTTTAATATTATTTTCTTGTTATTTTCTCCCTGTTTTACTACTATTTTACTATTATGTTGCTATTATTTTATTGTTATTGTTTGGATATTGTATAAAACTTATTTTATTGTTAATTTTGTTATTATTTTAAAGACATTTGTTAATTTTGTTACTATTTTAGAGACATTTGCTTGTTAAGTTGCATCTATCTTAGTGTTATTTAAGTATACATATTTTTAAAATTTATTTTCAATTTGTTGAGAAATATTTATTTTGATATTTTTTAGTATTTTTGATGTATTATATATTTTAAAATTATGTAAAAATAATATAAAAATTAATATGGGCGGGCCGGATCAAGCTTGGGCAAAATTTTAGGCCTATTTTTTGGGTCAGGTTGGGTCTGGGCTAGCAAACGGGCCTAAATTTTTAGTTGAGCCCGGCCCGACTCATGCACACCTCTAGCTGATGTGGCATGTTGGTGGCGCCATTCTCTTTGGCTTCATCAACTTTTACTATTCATGTTATTTACGTATATAATTAGAGAAACGAGTTATTTTCGTAATTAATCAAAATTTTAAAATCATTTATAATAATAATAAAAGCCAACGAGATAATAAGAAAGAGAGAATGGGGAGAAAAGTGGAGACAAAGAGAATGAGGAAGGATTACGTCATAAAATTAAGCAAATGAACTATTTTTGTAAATTATTATTTAATTAATTATAATTAAACATTGAAGTTGAAGATGAAATTAAATTAATTAATTATTATGAATTTGTTGAATAAAAAATTAAATATATTTTTTATAGTTTTGATTATGAAAAATTGAGTTAAAAATTATTTAATTAATAAATTAATTTAGTTAATTTAATTGATTAAATAGATAATATTTTAGTAAATAAAAAGCAAATATTGATTTGAATAAATTATAAATGTTTGGATAAAAGTTCATATAACACATAATTAGAGTAAGGACAACAAACCTAGTATTTATTAGGGCATGTTGTTGCCTCTATACTCATAATTGACTAAAAGTTGTATTTTCTATTAAATATTATTTTTAATCAAATCTTATTTGAATATAACTCTTGTATTGATTCTCTATAAATAAGAATTATGTGTTGAGCAATTTATAACACTTCTCATATGTCGTTATTCTATCCAAAAATATTAGAAATTTATTTTACAAAATAAATTTTATTTTCTGGAAAAAAAATGCATAATTTTCGATTATAGAGAAAATTAACTTCCTTACTAAAAGTTAATAAAAAAATTTATTTCGTGCGATTTGTTCGATAAACTTTGAGCCCACGCACGAGGTAGTTCGTGATTTGAGAATAACGGAGAAGATCGTTTGGTAGAAAGCCAAGATCGACTTTAATCAGCTTTGTACAAAGCACAAATATATTTTAAGCTTTGTACAATGAGTTCCGTACCTAAAATAATTGTTTCTCTAAATTGATTGTTCCAATAGTTTTAAGCCCTTATAACCCCTTTTTATGTTTTAAGCTTGTCCAAACACCTTTGGAATCATCCAAAATGATTTTAATAATGTTCCAAAGTTTTCCATTCCTTTTAATCTCAATTTACGGATTTTATTTAATTGTTGAAAGTCATATTAAACTTATAAATAAGTAACAAGTGTTATGCATATGTCGTGGTAGCATCTCCTAACCGTGTTGGTCATTGGGTTGGGTAAGGAGTTTTACATGATAGGTGATTGCAAGTTTCTATCACGATAGAATAACCAGCCTCAGAGAATTTAAAGTAGTGGATGTAATCATTAAAATAATTGAGTATCCATCTAACTAAAGAGAACGACAACAAATTCATCCCTAAAAACACTTGGAAAAGCAAGGTTAAAACTTGTACACGACAAGACAAAGACTTTTACCATTTTCAAAAAAAAGGTAAGACTCATTAAACAATGAGAAACAACAAAAGCACAAAACTTAAGACATCATAGTCCAAAACGACTTGTGAAATAAATTATCATTCTATAATATCCTCAAAATAGAGATATATTAAGAAGTCAATAAAGAGACGCCATTTGAATATCTATGACCAACTCATTTTCTAAGAAAATTTGTTAGTACTTGGTGAAGGTTTTGCAACGATAGGCATCAACGTCTTTCAACTGAATAAATAAATAATAAAAAGTTGGTGTGAGGGAAGAAAAGATAGGCAATAACTAATCCGGAAGGCAACACCGTTACGGGATAGAACAAGGGCTAGGAAAGAAAAAAAGAAAAGTTTTGGGGGGTTTCTTACTTTAAATATTATTGAAATACTTTATTAATTAAATGATAATCCAAACTTAGGCTTCGTTTGTTTGCCAGTAAAATATTTTCTGGAAAATGATTTACTTTTCTGGAAATGATTTACTTTTCTGGTGTTTGGATGAATCTGTGTAAAATATTTTCTGTTATTTGGTAGATTTCCTGAAAATATTTTTCGGAAAAGCTGTTTTTACATATATTAATAAATTTTTATATATATATTAATAAATTTATATTTTAAATTGTTTTTACATATATTGCAATGATTTATTTATAAATAAATAAATCAAATTAAATATATAATAATACTCAATTATTAAGCTAGAATATTAACCGTCATAAATTGAAAACAACCAAAGTCATATAAATTATTTGTAATTGTGTTATAAAAAATCAAAAACAAGGATTGAATAATTATAAATTAGCTTCCAAACCACAATTTATACTAGAAATTAATAATATTATCCAAATGCATAATTAGTAGTACACCACATAATAACAACAACATTGTCTAAGTGCATAACTAATATTACACCATGTAGAGCCCAATTCTTGCTCTGACCTTAAACACAAAAAAATAAACAAAATAAAACACATACATTACAGGCCCATTACCCCACTGTCCAAATACACGACCCAAAACCCTAACGGCCCAATGGCCTAAAAACTAAACAAAATCAGAGAACCCTAGGGTTCCCTCCCCTCTCTCGTGCCGCAGCCTGCCCCATGTGCACCCTTGGCATGCACAACGCCCGATGACGACGCCTTCACCCATGTTGCACCGAGATGGCAAAGATTTCTGCCCATTGATTCCCCACAACCTGCAAGACAGACGAAAACAATAGCCAGGAGACAAAAACAGTAGAGGCAGCGTAATAGAAGTATTTAAAACAGTGAAAAATATAAGAAAAATATTGTATTTTGTCTTTGGCTATATAAGCCCAGAAACCAAACGATGTAAAAGGGGGAGGATTTTGAAAAATAAAAAACAAAAACGAATTTAAAATGTGATCTTTTATTTTTTTACAGATTCGCACATTTTTTTTAGTCTGTTCTTTTATTTTATTTTTTCATTTTACATAAATAAAAAAACAAAAGAGGGAAGGAAAGGACTCACCTGAGGCTACTGCGGTCTTGTCATCGGAGGTCTCTTCTCTGTCGCAGAAATCGAGCCTAGAGAGGAGGGACCTTTTTCTTCCATTTCTTTCGGGGTCTTTCGAGCCCAAATTCGGGCTCTACGCAAAAAGAGGAGTAAAAAAGAAATTTTTCAGCTTTCTGCTGCCGTGTACGGTGGCGCCGGCACCGGCAACCGGCGGCCAATAACCGGTTCCTTGGCCGGATTCTAGAGGGAAAGAGAGAGTTGGAGAGGTTTTCTTTTGGTTTTTTTTTTCTTTTGAAGAGGGAAGTGAAAAATGAAATTTTTAAAAAAAATTGGTTTTTATAAGGGTGCGAACGATGCCGTTTCACTTTGGTCATTTAAGTGCCAAAACGGTGTCGTTTTGACTTGGATCAAACCGGCCCGACCCGACCCGACCCGCAAGAGGATCGCGTGCTTTTGCGGAAGGGTCTATTTGCGCATTCAACCCTTCCACTTTTTAATTATTTTGCAATCAAGTTTCTTTTAGTTTTTTTAATTTGGCCCTGGAATTTCTTTCAGATTTCAATTCGGTCCACCTTGAAGCTGTGCGTTTTGGAGGATTGGGTTATTTTCCCATTTGGTCCCTCATTGTTATTCGCGCATTCAACTTGGTCATTTCCCTTCTTATTTATTTCCAATTTGCCCCCAAATTTCAGTTTTAAGTTTTGATTTATTCCCTTTTTTGTTATTTTTGCCATTTTATTATTAAATTAATCAATTTATATTGTTAATATTATTATTATTTCCCCTTTTTATTTATTTACTCTTTATTATTGCCGTATTATTAAATTAAAGAGTTTTACATTATTATTTCTATTATATTTTATATATTTACCTACCTAAATTTTATTAAATGTATTTATTTATTATATCAATTATTTATTTATTTATTTAGTTATCATTTTCTATAATTTTAAAACTCTTTTTACATTATATTATTATTACTACCATCATTATTATTGTTAATATGATTTTTCTTTCTTTTTATATGTTTTACACTATATTTATTTGTTTGTTTGTTTAATATTAGTTCTTTTAGTTACAAATTTTTAGTTTTTACTTATTATTTTCCTTTTATTTTGGCTCGTTTATGTTACTTTATTTTCATCATTATTATTGTCATTCATATTAACGCTTTTATTATTAATACCGTAATCTAATTTTCTTTACTTCACTATAAATTCGTGTTACATTTTACCCGATACACAAATTATTTTTTTTAATAAGCAATATTTCATATTTTAAAATTCAAAAGGTCGTTCCCTAACTTACGGGGTTTCAATTTTCTCGATAAATCCAAATACACGAATCTTTTCAAATATAAGTTTTAAGCGATCTCGGGAATTAATAAAAGATCGTGTTCTAACTTACGGGATATGATTTCTTTTCCAAACCCGAGATAATCGAATCGAATATCTTTCAAATAAATAAATCTTTCGACATTTATTCTCGAATCGGAAATTTAAAGACATTGTGTCCTAACTTACGGTATATAATTTTCTTTCTCGATTAACGTGAAATATGCTATTTTCTCAAAATTTTGAGCATTTAACAAATTATCGTATTTTGAATCTCTTCAAAATTTTCCATTCTCGACACTAAGACACTAATTAATCAACTAGGTACCAATTTCTGGGCGTTGCGAGGTTGCTAACCCTTCCTCGTACGTAACTGACTCCCGAACTCATCTTTCTGAATTTCGTAGACCAAAAAAACGTTATTTTAATAAATCAAACCGTTTATTAAAAATAATCATTTTCTGAGGTGACCCGATCACATCTCTTCAAAAAAGGATTGGTGGTGACTCCCATATTCGTTTTCGTTTTCAAAATCCAAGTCGACCCCGTTTTATCAAAAAAATGGTTTCGACAGCTTGGCGACTCCACTGGGGACAAACACGGGAGTCAAGCCACGTGTTGACTACCTTTTGTCTTTTGTCAAAAATTAAAAATTTGGTTTAAATTTACGGTCTTTTCTCTACATTTCATCCGTTTTGGTTACGGTCTTCATAATTTTGTTTGTGTTTGCTTTTTGATTCGAGTATCTTGGTATATCTCTGCATATTGCATTACATAATTGGTTGACTTTACCCTTTTAAGTGGGAGTGAGAAACTATTTTCTTCTTGAGGTCTTCACCTCAGTGCAAGATAGTGTATTGCTTTTGGGATATATCCGTACCTATGTCTTCGTGAGATTTTCATCTCCGTGCAGCCATAGGAAAATGTATTCCCCTGAACTAAACTTGGTCCATATGAGCTTATAATGGGTGAGGATCGAGGAATCTGCTGGTTCGGGTACCTTTACCCTAGAAGCCAAACCACATATAGTGAACCTTAGGAACTTGCCCTGGTAGAACTACGTCAAACCCTAGTAGATACCCAAATAAGTGTTTTATTCGTATTGAATTTTATTTTTATACATGATACTGACTTGTTGTGTTTTGTTTTGATTGCATGGCATTTTGGCTGCATGACATTTCATTATAAAAGGCGTTGGTTCATATTCGGTTACTAGATAGAAAGCTTATCATGGAAAAAAGATTTCTTGATAAAGTAGAAAATAATACGGCTGTCCGAATATGTTCCTAGAAAACATAACAAGAGAAGGGTGATAGCTTAATAGAGGACTACATGACTTTGCTTCGTTGCTCGATGATTCAAGTTGACAAAGATTATTCGAGAGCCGTAAATGTCCTGACCTTTTGAAAAGAAGCTAATGAGCATCACGAGGATGAGTGAGCAATGAGCTGCGGCCCGGATCAAGCAAAAAGGAGCTAGTAGAGGCATCTATTGGAAAATTTGTGAGATTTATCTTAACATCCGGATGAAGAAAAGGATCGATGTCTTCGCTTGGAGTATGAGGGCAAAGTCGTATATATATCTGCTTTATGTAAAGAGATCTGTTTTCTAGTAAAGTTGTTCTAATGGAATTGAATCAAGATCAACATCTCTTTTTGCATTCATACGTCTGCATTACATTTCATTGCATACATCTTTTTCATTCATTAACATTACATTTCATTGCATATAATAAATTTCCTGAAATTCAAAAGTGCGTGAGTTCAGAACTCTAATACAGAGCCTGATGGATGATAAAGAATTGGAATTCTTTGAAGGTATTAATGGTTCGGAAGGAAAGATATTTATGCCTTTGAAGAAGGAACTGAAAAACAAACAAAAACAAAAACAAAAACTATCAGGAATTTGTTTCTACATCCCTAGAGGCGTTCTGAACAACGGGACTGTGGAGGAGATTGTTGTAGTTTTTAGGACCATTTCAGAGTAATATTCAGAATAGTCTTATTGCTCTAAGCCTGGGAGCAATAGAAATCCTTTTGTGAAAAAGGTACATGTCCACTATTTTTTATTTTAATGAAATGCATCTTTGTGTTTTGTCTTGGCAAACATTCTTCTGTTCCTTCCATTTCATTCATACTCATACCACACATATAATTATCATTTGATTCATTAGCTCTTTGAGTCTTTCTTCGTCCTTATAACAGGTCTCTAGATATCAATGATATGAGCGACACTGCTATTGACTCAGAATCTCCTTTTGAGCAAGATATGTGTCCAGAGGAACCTCAGGACTTTGAAGATGACCAAGACTGTCGTTTATCTCCTGATTTGTTAAGGATGGTAGAACAAGTCAAGAAACAGATCCTACCTTACAAAAAAATCAGTGAAAATTGTGAGCTTAAGAGAAGAGAAAGAGGTGAAGATCAGAGCATGTATCACTGTAAAGACAAAGAGAGACGTGATTGAGTTACTCTAAGAATTCAAAGATATTTTCGCATGATCAAGATATGCCTGAGCTACTAAGACGTGTGGACACTGTTGAGGCTAAAAAAATCTTGAAAGAGGTCCATAAGGGTGTTGAGCCCAAATCTGGGCTCTACGCGAAAAGAGGAGTAAAAAAGTAACTTTTCAACTTTCTGCCGCCGTGTACGACGGCGTCTGCGTCGGCGATCGACAGCCGATAACCGGTTCCTTGGCCAGATTTTGGAGGTAAAAAGAGAGTTGGAGAGGTTTTCTTTTGGTTTTTTTTTTGAAGAGGGGAGTGAAAAATAAATTTTTTTAAAAAAATTAGTTTTTATAAGGGTGCGAAACAACGCCGTTTCACTTTGGCCATTTAAGTGCCAAAACGGTGTCGTTTTGACTTGGATCGAACCGACCCGACCCCCAAGAGGATCATCGTGTTTTTGCGAAAGGGTCTATTTGCACATTCAACCCTTCCGCTTTTTAATTATTTTGCAATCAACTTTCTTTTAGTTTTTTTAATTTGGCCATAGAATTTCTTTCAGATTTCAATTCGGTCCACCTTGAAGCTGTGCGTTTTGGAGGATAGGGTTATTTCCCCATTTGGTCCCTCATTGTTATTCACGCATTCAACTTGGTCCTTTCCCTTCTTATTTATTTCCAATTTGCCCCCAAATTTCAGTTTTAAGTTTCGATTTAGTCACTTTTTTGTTATTTTTGCCATTTTATTATTAAATTAATCAATTTAATATTGTTAAAATATTATTATTTCCCCTTTTATTTATTTACTCTTTATTATTGCTGTATTATTAAGTTAAAGAGTTTTACATTAATATTTCTGTTATATTTTGTATATTTACCTACCTAAATTTTATTAAATGTATTTATTTATTATATCAATTATTATTTATTTATTTATCCTTTTCTATAATTTTAAAACTCTTTTTACATTATATTATTATTATTACTACCATCATTATTATTGTTAATATGATTTTTCTTTTTCTTTATATGTTTTACACTATATATATATATTTATTTGTTTAATATTAGTTCTTTTAGTTACAAATTTTTAGTTTTTACTTATTATTTTCCTTTTATTTTGGCTCGTTTATGTTACTTTATTTTCACCCTTACTATTGTCATTCATATCAATGCTTTTATTATTAATACCATAATCTAATTTTCTTTACTTCACTTTAAAATTCAAAAGGTCGTTCCCTAACTTACGGGGTTTTGATTTTCTCGATAAATCCAAATACCCGACTCTTTTCAAATATAAGTTTTAAGCAATCTCGGGAATTAATAAAAGATCGTGTTCTAACTTATGGGATGTGATTTCTTTTCCAAACCCGAGATAATTGAATTGGATATCTTTCAAATAAATAAATCTTTCGACATTTTTTCTCGAATCGAGAATTTAAAGACATTGTGTCCTAACTTACGGGATATAATTCTCTTTCTCGATTAATGTGAAATATGCCATTTTCTCAAAAAATTTCAGCATTTTAACAAAAGATCGTATTTTGAATCTCTTCAAAGTTTTCCATTCTCGATTCTAACACACTAATTAATCAACTAGGTACCAATTTCTGGGCGTTACGAGGGTGCTAACCCTTCCTCGTATGTAACTGACTCCCGAACTCATCTTTCTGAATTTCGTAGACCAAAAAAGCGTTATTTTAATAAATCAAACCGTTTATTGAAAATAACCATTTTCTAAGGTGACTTGATCACATCTCTTCAAAAAAGGATTGGTGGCGACTCTCATATTCGTTTTCGTTTTCAAAATCCAAGTCGAAAGTATCAATATCTTCAACTTTGAGAAAATTTTTGAAGCCAAATTTTTTTATGCTTCTTACTTTTAACTAAAAAAGCTTTGGCCTCTGATTCATGACTCACTAGATAATCAAACACAGAACACAGGAAGTCATCATCAAATCTTTCTTCCTCCATCAACATCACTTCTTCATAAAGATGTGGTGTCTTATCCGCAGTAAATTGTTCCAAAGCATTAGCAATTTTGCCAAATTGTTCACCCACAAATTTAATTTGTTCATCAACGACACTTTCTTGAACATTTTTTCTTTTAAGTTTGGATGTGCCAGATGAAGATACTTTTGTTCTTACCTCTTCAGTCTCTTCATTGTCGCAGTTTATAGGCACTGAATCTTGGTTACTGTCATCCAAATCTATGTCAGCAAATGTTCTGGCAAAACTCCCTGTTGCCATATCTTTGCCAACAACCAAAGCCAATTTCATCATAATGATCAATGCTTTTATTCAAAAATGGTTCATACTTCTTGTGTGCCTGTTGGATTTATACACAATTAGAATAACAAGTAAAAAATAATTGAAATATACTTAACATATATATACATATATTACCATCACTGCTGCATCATATGTCGCTCTATCACATGTGATCATTTTCATGTTATCATCCCATCCAAAACCACATTCACCTCGAATTGTGCATATAATATGCCATTGGTTTTTTTTTACAGTCCTCAAATGATTTTCCACATGCTTCGCATCGCATTGGACTTGAAATCTTTCAAAAATAGCTCCGACAACTCGATTAATAGAAACTGCTTTGAAAGTATTAGAAGGCTTATTTCTAGGGGTGAGCAAAATTCGATTCGACTCGAAAAAATCGAAAAAAAATTCAAATTTCGAGTTAAACGAATCGAGTTATTCGAATCAACTCGAATTTTTTTTTTCGAATTTCGAGTTCGAATCTAGTTGAGTTTTCGAATTCGAATAACTCGAATAATTCGAATAATTCGAATATCAAACTATAATATTTTACAGTTTTACCCTAAACTCCCAAACTTTTTTACTTTTCCCTCAAAACTTTTACTCCTTCCCACTTTCTCCCCAAAACTTTTACTCCCCTCCCCTCCCAACCCCCCAATCTACCCAAAATCCATTTCCCACCAAAATTTTACTCTTCCATTCATTTTTTTTTCAAAAATTTACTCTCAAAAACCCTCAAAACCTTTTATTTTCCCCCAAAATTTTTACTCCCTCCCACTTTTCCCCTAAAACTTTTATTCTCTTCCCATCCCATCTCCCATCTACCCCAAACCCTCCCCCCTCCAATTTTTTTTTAATATTTTCCCTCCAAAATTTTACTCCCCCTATTTACTTTCCCTCAAACTTTTATTCCCCAAAACTTTTTATTTTTCCCCTAAACTTTTACTTCTCACCCTTTACTCTCAAATAAAAAATCAAAATTATCCAAAAAAAAATCACTAAACATAAATAGTAATAATTTTATTTATATATGCTAGTTATATTATTAAATTAAATTTCATATTTTATATTATTTATATTATTGAATTGTTTAGTCATATTGAATATTTATATTAAAATTGAATTCTTAATTATGCCATAAAATATTCGTGTTAAAATTTTATATTGGTATCAATTTCAAATTTTATTTTTAAAATAAATTTTATTAAAAATCATATTTTTATATTTAATATATTTTTAATTCAAAATACATAGTGACAAGAATCAAGATAATTGAAACAACTAAACAAACAAATAAGCTACCAATATATAAAAAATTAATAAATAAATTATGAGGTGATGAAAGTTAAAAATTTTGATTAAGGTGGACAAATTTTATTATGATGGGTGACAATGGTTATAAGGACCCAAAATTATTTTTTAAAATTTAACTCGAACAAATATATTCGATTCGAATTCCATCTCACTCGACTCGATTCGAGAAAACTTCAAATAAAGTTAGGATGATAAAATGAGATTCGAAAACTCGATTAACTCAAAAATTTTCAATTCGATTCGATTCGATCGAATGCTCACCCCTACTTATTTCCTCTCTGGGCCTCCTCTGCTAGAATTTCAAGAAAAAGATGTTCCATCGGTTTTGTCCACCTGAATTGCTTGGAGGTTCCTTCTTTGTTGCCCTTACCCATTCTACATTAATAATTGTCATTGTCAATCATTTCAATATCCAACAAGCTTAAAATATAATAAATTCAATATCCAACAAGCTTAAAATATAATAAATTCAATATCCAACAAGCTTAAAATATAATAAATTCAATATCTAACAAGCTTAAAACATAATCAATATCTAACAAATTCAAGACATAATAATTTCAAAATCCAACAAACTAAAATTTCAATATCATTATCCAACCAACATTAACAAAAAAAAAATTTAATACTAAAACATACATAACATAGAAACAATAACCCTAAGCCCTAAACCTACCTAATATTTCTAACCATAAAATTAGTCCACATAGTTTGTGCAATTTCATCTCTCTTAGCAGACCATTCTCTTGCTTCTTCTCTTTTTTTTCGCTCCGTAAGAGTTGGTATTATCAAATCAGACTCAGGCTCCTCGTATAATCCTTGATTAAGTAAATCACTAGGATCAACTCCCATTATATGATTATGAATGATACAACAAGCCAAAACTATATCTACTTGAGTTTGAAAATTCCAAAATGGTTTAGCATCTAATACACGAAACCGTTTCTTCAAAATCCCAAAAAGACGTTCAATAGTGATTCGTAATGATGAATGACGAAGATTAAAGAGTTCCTTTGCATTTTCAGGCTCCTGAGCACTAAACTCTTTTAAATGATATCGGACACCATGATATGGGGTAATATATCCATTTCGGATGTCATATCCAGCATCAGCAAGATAATATTTACCTACAATTTTACAAAACATAATTAATACTAATAAATTATGAGCTTACTAGAACTATTTGGTATTTAATGATAATTATTACCTTCCGGAACTCTTAATCCTCTTGGGCGTGAAAGTGCATCACTTAAAATATGAGAATCATGTGCACTACCTTCCCAACCAGCTAGAACATAGGAAAATTTCAAATCAAATGTAATGGCGGCCAATACATTTTGTGTCGTCCCCCTTTTACGGCTACAAAATCTTCCTTGAATGCTAAGTGGAACGGATGTACGAACATGAGTTCCATCTAATGCTCCAATACAATCTTTAAAATAAGGATAAAACCTTGGATTGTTTCTGATTTCACTAGGAGTTGACTCATCAGGTAATCTAATAACTAGTTTATACAATTTCAAAATAGCTCTCAATACAACCCTAAAGTAACGGTGAATTGTCTTAGTTGATCTATAATGTCTAGATTCAATCACTCGAAACCTTACATTATGACCAATTATATGTAAAAATATAGCTACTTGCTCCCTAATATTCACAAATTTAGTTGATTGTAACAAATTATTCCTACTAAGAATATCACACAAATTAAAAAAAAGCAATCAGTCTCATCCTTATCACATCAATACAATGCTGGTCACCACTATATAAAATACTAGATATAATTTTCTCTTTCATAATCTCGATTCACACGAGGGTGAGAAGCAATTTCCTTCCTAGTTTTTAATTTTTTTAATCCAAAGAGCCCCAAAAGCTAAAACTGAAGCCACGACTCCGATAATTGCATTTTGATCTTGATTACAATCCATCTACACAAAATAATGCCACACAAATATTTGATCACTACAAAAAAGATGCAAGATTTTCATAAGATCACATATATGACTAAAGTTACCATGACTAAAGTGTATACATACATATTAATCTAATTATAATTGCATTAATAATTTTTTGAGAAATTAAAAGTGTACTTTCTTTGTACCAATTTAGTGACACAACTAAAATTAGATATGATTCAATTTGAGAATAAACCAATGATTGGTCATAATATAATGTACATATGTAATGTTGAAAATGGACACCGACCTATACTTATTCATCATTTCATATCGTTATTCTATTCTTCAATAAATATTGCAACCACTTCCCTCTTCTTTTTTAAGTTATTTGTAGATGACATGATGTACAGTGGCAGTAGTAAAAATGTTATTTTATTTAATATTTTATTCTTCTATTTAATATATTTTATTACACTTTCCCTTTTAAACGTACATATGATTTAATTAGATTTTTTTACTTAAAATTTTTGGGCTTAATTATTTTAAATTTTATGTCAAAATAATTTTTAAAATTAAATATTTAAATTGTAAAAATATTTTATTATATTAAATTTTAATTTATTTTAATGGTGGTATTATTTCATTACATTTTTATTAATGTGAAATTCTTCTAATTAATGTTTTTAATTGGATCTTTCTAGCTAAATATTGAAGATAGGCATAATATCAAATTTAGCCTTTAATGTTTACATTTTGTATCAATTTGGCTCTTCCAATTAAAATCTCAGTTGTAGATACAATTGGATGCACAAGTCAACCTTTGTATTATCATATGAATTCACAAGAAGAAACATAATATCAAAATTCACATAAAGCAAAGGATAAGGTTAAGAGATAACAAAAGGATGATTGTGGATAAGAACACCGCATTAATGATGTATGATAATATATTATTGACATATAAAATTTCTTAATCCATAATGAAAGCTGAAATTGAAAAAAAAAAGTAGGCTAGCATATACTTAAAACTCAGAACAATACAACTTCTCTCAGAACAATACAAAAAATGCATTGATAGTGGTCAGCTTTTAACTACTAAACTGATGCACATGGACATGAGAAATACATTAATTTAGTATATATTATATCCACAATTTCTAACTTCACGAGGATATGAATTTCTTTGAACTTCATGGTGAGTGGAGCAATTATTCTCTTGATTTTGATAAGTTTTGGTAGTGTGATCATGCATCATTGATTCTTTCGGCATTTCTGCTGACTGAATTAGCCAATCCTTAGAAGTAGCTAGTTTTGAAAATGATTCCCCACTCAAAGAAACTTGTGGTGAGGCTTGTCTTTTATAGCTTACAGACAAACCCATTGATGTGGAAAATGCTTTTGGCTTGGCAAGGATTGATTTTAGCCCAACATGGAAATCGTAATGTTCTATTGTTTGTTAACACTTATTGAGGGTAATGTAACTTTATAAAGAGGAACAGAGAAACATAAAATTAGAAAGAAAACCATTTGTTTGACTATATAGAGCTAATAACTTATGCCTGAACTCGAATGTTGGATCACATGAGAAATGAGTTCAAGTCAGAGTTCAATTTTATCAGATGAGAAAAAGGAAAATTTTGCAGCATCTTCTGTTCTGTTTTAAGAATCTTTGCAAACATATCAATGCATTACCAACTATAACAGGGAGAAAGTAAGTTACCAAATATCTATTACTTCAGAAAATCAAAGAAAAAAAAATCTAGGGTAATAGAAGAGCAAGCATAAACCGAAAGATGCAAAACCCAAAAACAAACAGATTTTAAATAAAGCATAAAAAAGGAAGAAGAAGAAGATTCTTCAACAGACAGATGCAAAATCCAAACAGATTAAACAAACAGATGCAAAATCCAAACATATTCTTCAACAAAAAAGAATAAGAAGAATAAGAAGAATAAGATTTGAGTGAGAGAGGCGACAAATTGAATGAAATACAGAGTAAAGCATAAAAAAGTTACATTGAGCTTTGTTTCAGGAAGGGAACTGATCCAACTGGATGAAGAAGGAGAAGGACGGAAGGAGGAGGAAAGATGAAAAATGTCTTACAAAAATAAAATCGGTAAGACATTTTCCCTAAAATTCCTTCTCATTTTCCCGTGTTTCTGAAAACATTTTACCAATGTAAGTTATTTTCAAGCAAACAAACACTGAAAAACCAAGAAAACATTTTCCAAAAAATGTTTTCCTGGTAAACAAACGGACCCTTAATGGACCGGATTTCATTAGAATAGGGCCGGATCAACTGTCTAAATCCAATATCTCAAAATTCCATCCCAAATCAGAAAAGGTCCATTTGATTACGGGCCTAACATAGGAGATGGACCGACCCAGCATCCCAAACCGAATAGGAAAATAGAATTACCATTTTGTTTTCCCGCCTTCCCGCTTCCTTAATCAAAAGTCTTATTATTATTATTATTATTTTTTGTTCTTTGGGTTTCACTTTCGACCAAATTCAAAGAAAAAGGCAAGGGAGCCTTTGACTGTCTCCGTAGGCTTTGAGCTCTAATCCTTGAAAAAGAGCAAAAGAGAGATGAAGATGTGGAGCCTTTGGTGAAAATGGATACACCACATAAAACCCAGATCACTCCGACTCCTACTTCTTCTCTTTCCAAATTTGAGGTTATTATTCTTTTTTCCTCTTTCAATTAAAAAAAAAGTTTTTAAGAATTTGGGTTTTTGTTAGTTATGTTTGCTCACCTAGGATTTCTGGGTTTTGGGCATTTCGGCTTTCAATAATTAGATGCTGAGTTGGGTTTTGCCTGTCAAGTTTAATGTGTTCTGCTCTTTTCGCTTTGAGTTACTTTTGTATGTTTTTGTCGGAATTGTTGATGGGTTTTGTGTTCAGACTACAGCGTGAATTTGTGTGTTTCCCGTGTCATGTTTGTGTTTAAGAGTGTAATGTAAATTTTTTACACAATAATAATTATGCTCATGGGGTTATATATAAGTTTTGACATGCTTATAATTTGTCTCATAGAGATTTGACATTGGAAATGTTGGTAATTTATACAACTACAGGTGAGCTGCAATACTTTCAAAATGTTGGGAATGTTGGTATTTCTTTAAATGATATAGAAGAGTTACTTTTTTCCCTAGTTTGGTTTAGATTGCTCTATCTTTAGCTTGGTTCTTTGTTTTCTTGTGTTCATGAGCATTTGCTGATCAGGTTATTAAGACTTACATGCTATGTTTTAAACATTGCTTTCTTCCTTTGCAGGATTCACCTGTCTTTAAGTACATTGATAGCCTTTCTCCTATTGAGCAAGCCAAGTCCAGTCAGACTGATAATTGTTTCAATTCATTAGCTTTTTTGTCCCCTTCATCTTTGTTTCCTTCCCCACAAATCAATTGCCATAGGGAATCTAGGTTTTCAGTTAAAAGGTAAAACTAAAATTTCTTATTGCTGTATTTAGTTCATGAGTTTAAGTGTCCTGAATGATATTGGTTTCAGGCATCATTTCTCGGCAGACTTAAACACTAGGGTCCTCCAGAGCAGTAATGAATCTAATGCAGGTCAGGAAGCTTCAAAAGCTGTTGAGCAATCTGGCTTGTACGATGAGCATCCAGGATGTCTCAGTAATGACAGTTCATCCAAAGGAATTAGCAGTGATCTGTTTGACAAGCAATCAGATTTAGCAGTTGAGTTGCCAGGAACCTCAAAATATGATTGTAGGAGTCCTGAAGATAACTTGGAGGCTTGTGATGCATTACTGAAAAAAACAAGTCTGGAAGTGGTGGAACAAGAGAGATCTCCTTTCCAACGCAGTAGGGATGAATGGAAAGAGCGGCAACGGTCATTTGAAAATGAAAGAGATTTGCGTAAAATACGTCGGATTAAGCCGAGCGAAGCAGCAGCAGGATGTGGCTGGGTGGCAGTTGTTTCTGATGTTGCTGATATGTTGACAGTGAATACATCTATCATTCACGAGAATAGTGATGGACAGGATCAGAGAACGGTAGACTCTGGGACAACCTCTTTTATATCAAATATCCCAGAGTTTTCGCTTGATAATGCAAATAATTTAGAAAATGCAGAATCCGGTGATCATCAAGGTTCTTGCAAACAAAATGAATTGGAAGAGTCAGTAACAGATCAGACATCTTGCATCCTGTCTACTTGTCTACCGGACAAACCAGTAGTTACTGATTCAAGTTTGAAGAAGGATGATAAGGGGGAGAAATGCAGCCAGTTGAGTCGCCAGGTAAAGTGAAAAAACTGTGCAAGTACATTTTTATGGCAGACTGCAATTTGAGATATAAGATTGACACGAAGCTACATATTAGTATTTAATCCTTTCTAGAAAATGAAAAGATAATAGCATATTCGAGCCATTTTTATGATATGCATACCTCATACGAGTTCCTTATATTGTACATTTGTCAATGCTTTTCTTTTTATGTGTCGTTTCTTAAAATTTACACTATTTTCCTGCTCAATGATTGGCTGTTTTTTATAATCACACTCTTATGTTCTTCTCTATGCAGCGTAGCATAAGACGGCGTTGTTTGGTGTTTGAGAAGTCACCTGGTTTCGGTTTGCACTTGAATTCTCTTCCAAACATCTTGAAAGGTGGTATTTCTTTTGTGAGCGGCTCTATCTTTTGAAAACAATTGATATGAACATTGGTCCTTGACATTTCCTAGTTTTCTGACTGCAGGCCAGAATCCCCCTAATAAATCAATTTTAAGCTCTATGAAAATGGGTGAGGTTCCTAGTGACAATGGAACTGCAGTTGCAGAAAATTCTTCTGAGGCTCCTGCATCTGTTGGTGGCGCTGATGCTGACCACAATACTCCTGAAAAGAAGAGGCATGTTAAGATTAATATGCTCTAAATTGGTATTCAAACACCATAATACAAACTGATTTCAGTTTAATACTGTGCAGGCAAAAGTTTGAACTTGTCGAGGAGAGTGCCTCATGCAAGCGCTGTAACTGTAAGAGATCAAAATGCTTGAAACTGTAAGTCTGTCATATTTATTTAAATCTGTATTTAGGGTCGGTGTGCATAATTTTGAAGTGTCTCACTGAGTCTATACCTATATTCAGTTAGTTCCTCTATTGTGATACTGAAGACCATTGGTCCTTTAATTACTCTGACTTAAAAGTAAAAAATCAGGTGAACCAACAGGTTGTAAATTGACTTCCTACATCTAAAAATATAAGATATTCAGGCCTAACTTTATAGTCATCACATTGGTTTGATTTCTACAATTGCTAAATGAATCAATTTCCAATAGCATGTTAGAATGAAATGTGATTTAATAATCATTTTAGCTTTTTTTAATCTATTTGTTAGATATGTATTTTTGGATTTGTCTTGGTTCTCCGCTGCCTAATTATTATTTATTTCTACTCATTGCATTCACTGTCATTGATTTCACTTTTTCTCATACTAGGGATTTAGCTGCTTTCAATATTGTCTACCTAGTTCTACTGACTATATCTTATGATACAGTTACTGCGACTGCTTTGCTGCTGGTCTCTACTGTATTGAGCCTTGTTCATGCTTAGATTGCTTCAATAAACCGATTCATGAAAAGATGGTTTTAGAGACTCGTAAACAGATTGAATCTCGCAATCCACAAGCATTTGCTCCCAAAGTGATTAGAAGCACAGACAGTGTTTTGGATTCCTGGGTTAGATTCTATATTTATGATTAAGCTTCATGATAACTAGAGTAGCATCAAAGCTCATTACTTATTTTGTCATTTGGCCTTTTTCTTTGTATATTTGAATAAGGCCAAATGAGGAAGGGGAATTGAACCTTGATCTTGATAGGTGGTTAACAATCACTTGGTTGTGCCGGTTCTAAGCTTGAACTCATCTGACATGGCTCATAATGTTGTGATGTTTTGGCTTTGATTACAATTTTTCCATATTTCAATAAGGGTGTCTTCTTTCGGCAATACCACTTTAATCACACAAAAATGGTGTTGCTCATTCAGGGTGAAAATAACAAAACTCCAGCTTCTGCCAGGCATAAAAGAGGATGCAATTGTAGAAAGTCAAGTTGCTTAAAGAAGTACTGTGAATGTTTTCAGGTTTGTCGGTTCAAAACATTGTATGTTAAATGTTCTTTTCACCAATCTGATATGGTTGTTTTCTTCTGTTAATACAGGCTGGTGTTGGATGCTCTCCCAGTTGTAGATGTGAAGGTTGTAAAAATAGTTTTGGTCGGAAGGATGGTGAGTCTTTCTGGTATTTTCTTGGTCGAATGTACAACATAGTGACTCGAACCAAGAATCATTTTTCTCCCCCTCTCGCTTGTAGTTCTTTTCACTTATCGGATTCCGGCATGTCTGACTCTAACATGGAGAGCACTTTTCACTTTTCTAGTATTCCCTAATGCTTCCTTTTTCTTTTCTCTAGGATGTGATGAATCTGGATCTGATGGGGAGGGCTTAGAGGCCTGTGAAAAGAATGCATCAGATAAAAACTCCCACGACATTGTAACCCATAAAAACGCTGAGGAGCATCAAGATCTTCCAGTAGCATCTAATATTTCCAGGTACTATTTCATCTTTTCTTAGATTGGTTAGGTTAGCCTTAAAGCTATCTTGTTTCAGACTTTTTGTTTTTCTTGATCTTTGTTTGACACTTGTTGTACCGGATATGAATATGAGGATATGATTTCATGCACCGATCATCCAACATGAGCTAGCCTTAAACCAGGACTCATTCAAGTGGTTAAGTCTATATTTTGCAGGCTGCCGTTAGCTTATAGTGGGAAGTTCACTGGATCTTTTCCTCATTCTATCAGGTCATCTTCTCAGTTGTGCAACACCCCAGAACATGGCTCATCAGAATCTTCCTTGTGTCAATCCAAGTTCAATTCAAATCTTCAGGCAATTCCAGAAGATGAAACTCCTAAGGTTCTGAAACATAAATGCTTACCACTTGTTCCGAAAACAAACTCCCCTCCCAACTCTAAGAGAGTTTCACCACCGCATCACGAGTGCAGTTCATCTACTGCACAACGTAGTAGGAAGTTGATACTGAAATCTATACCTTCATTTCCATCATTCTGTCCACCATGAAAGCTGTGACTTTCCTGAAGAACGCCTGTAAAAGCTATATTCTTCATGGTGCTTCTTGTTCTCCAGCAATGGGATTGAGGCATTTCCTTTCCATCTATCGTAACAATGTAGTTCCATAATCAGTAGTGCTGCTTATGACTGTTTATAAAGCAATATTCCCTGTATTTACCTCGTTTCCATAACTTGTAGGCTTGTAGCTGAACCATCTCAAGAATTTTATTGTTCCGAGTGTATAATACTTGCAATGTAATGTTGTTGAAATTTCATCCAAAAAATTTGATAACAAGGGATCAAATTAAGCCAGGAATTTATTGTTCGGTTCTTTGGAACCTGTCTTTATGTTACCGAGAAAAAAAACTTTGATGATCGCTTAATCTTCATCCTTTAGAAGGTCGGTCACAGGAACCTCAAACAGTCTATGCTTAAGTCCTTTGTGCCATTAAGTTCTTTGTAGCAGCTGTTTTGCCAATGTTTCTATCACTGAACATTGAAGCTGCCTTGATATCATACCAATAGCAATCCTTCTTTGCAGAAAATGTGATATTATGCTTAGATTAAAGGAGCAGAAGAATATATATGTACACATTATAAAAGCTATCCCGAATACATACCGTAGCTCAATTTAAGAATATAACTCATTGTTTTGGAGACACATTAGCAGTAAGATTAAAACTGATTAAAAAGAAAATGTTACGACTAAAAGATATGTGTTTCTATTTTTTTATAAATATTATAAATGTATATAATTTTTATTAACACGATAATAATTCATTTATGCGGATTTTATCAGACTTACATTTTATTTTTTGGTTTAATCTATAAATTGTTATTTAAACTATACTCTGTTTTAATATCGATACCTAATTTTTTTGTCTCAAGTGATACCTAAATTATACCCTCATACATTATTGGATTAATTTTTATTTTGTTAAATTTCATGATATCCTTATACCCTTACATGTAAATAAATATCTCGTTTCCATTTCTATGCGATATTGATAAATATCTAACATCTTATTAACTAACTAATTAGATTTTAAATCATTTAAATAAAATAATTTATAAAATTGTTCCTTAGAGATATATAAATATATATTTAATTCTATTCTAATGTTTGTGTGATAAAAGGAGCTAAATCTTGCTTACAATACAAGCTTACAACAAATACTACATTAAGTCCTATATTATTTACAAGATACATTAATGTCCATATGACACTAAGATATGGTACTTCATGACCAATGAGTCTTTGTCATTTTCATAAGGATAAAAGGGATCTTCATTTACATCTAGTGATTTTTGATGGAGAGGGGGAGGGGGCAGATGTTTGTAAATCCATCATCGCTTCATAGTTGACACGCTCTACTTCACCACCCGTCTCGTTTCATTATGAATGTATAATGTTAAAAACAACTACGGCACTACCACCTCCGTAGATGTTGGATGCATCCATCCTCCCTCACCTCATTGCACTTCAATTATTTTTTATCACTTACCTTTAATATTTTCAGTCTTTATAAATGCAAGTAAATATTTAAATATAATTTATAAAACAAAAATTAAACATAAAACATATAGTTTTTTCTATAACACATTATTACATTTTATCATTTTAATAATTATATATAAAATAAAATAATAATTTCATTTAGTGGAGTAAGGCGGGTGAGACAAGTAATCAATCAATTATTATAACTGCTTCATATCCATTGTTTAAAAAAAAATCGACACGCTCCACTCCATATACACTTTTCAAAAGAAAAAATCTACTCCATTTGAAGTAAATTGATTTGAAATCTATGATGATTTAAATTTTGCTATCTAGTTTAGATAAAATCATCGTAATAAAAATGAATTGATTCAAATCTATCAAACAATTTAAATTTTATCTCGTTTAGATAAAATCATCGTGATAATAAAAGTACAGGATAAAATACTTGCATATTAAATTAAATATTCCAAGAATCTTATTTAAGGGAGAATTTAAACCTAATTTTCTATCAAAGCACAAACACTTCAGTTGGTTAACCTACAATTACTAAGTCAAGGACACCGATAAATGAAACTAGGAGTTAAACCTAAGGTTTTTACTCCTAAAGACTTTTTATGGGTGTATCTATAGTGATTGGTAGTCACGTTGCTAGAATTTTTTTTGGTTGGAATTAAATTATATATTTTTAATGATAGTAAAAATGGAATTTTATCATTTTAATAGTTCATGTCTTTATCATTTTTAAAGGGTTAAATTAATTTTTTATTATTTTGAGGGGGCCAAAGTGTAATTTTTATTACTAATTTAAAATTTTATACATTATAAAAAAAACAAAAATTAAAAATTTACTAGTTTAAGGTGATCATGACTAGAGGTGCTCATGGGCCGGGCCCATAAAAAATTTTGGCCCGGGTCCTAGGCCCGGGCCCGACCCAAAATATGGGCCTAAGATTTTGCCCAGGCCCGGCCCGGGAAAAATTATAAGCCCGGGCCCGACCCGGCCAGGCCCATTTTTATTTTAAAAATTTTAAAAATTTTAAAAAATTAAAAAAAGTATTTTAAAAATATTTTTAAAATTAAAAAAATTAAAAAATATATTTTAAAAATATTTTAAAATTAAAAAAAATTAAAAAAAAGTATTTTAAAAATATTTTAAAATTTTTAAAAAAAATTTAAAAAAGTATGTAAAAAATATTTGAAAAATAAAAAAAATAAATATATTTATTAAATCGGGCCTCCACTACACTCCACCAAGGTGTGGTGCATAAGTCGATGATTAAACACCTTAATTTGTTGCTAAAAATGAAGATATTATTACCCCTAATTTCTCTACATCTCTCAACTCGCCCTAGGAAATGAAAAAAAATCAACAGTAATGGTTAGAATGTGTAGTGCAGTTGTGTTGATTTCTTGTCACATTGACTCATTCGTCTTGATGTTGTACTTAATCCCTTAACATCCTAGACTTCACATCCGATCAAAGTAAGCATTAAGGTTAAAAGAACTATAGGACAAGGTTGAGCACTAAGCTTTCTTTTGGTTAAGGAAATTCATTAGTTCATTCAAAAGAAAATGCCTAAACTTAAATTAAGATGTTACAAATAATGGCATAAAGAGTCAAATGTATAAGGGTATAAAAGTTTGGGCTTATAAAAAAAATCTTTAAATATTAATCTAAAATAAGATGTCAAATTTAAATTTATTTTACAATAAGTGTTGAGTGGAATGATAAAATATATTGCACTTTTAACGAAAGATCGCTTGTCCAAACCTTGAAAATGACATTGTAAGGAGGGACAACTACAAACTCCGAACATGAACCATAAAATGAAGATGAAAAATACTAAAAACAAGGGCAAATGGTCATCCAACTATGCTCGTGTTCTTGTTTTGGTCACCTAACTTAAAAATTTTTCAATTTAGGCATTACTGTTTGACTTTGTTCTTATTTTGGTCATCCGCCGTTAAATTGATAATGGTCTAATTGGTATAATAGCACATTTAGTCCTCAATACTTACATATTCTATCAATTTGATCTGAATTCTAAATAATTCAATAACTTTAATCCTTCACATTTAAAAATTCTATTAATTTGATCCTCAAATTTTCTAACCAAAGCTTTTAATATTTAAAATAAAGGCATTTCACATCTATAAATTTGTAAAACACACACACACAAAAAAAAACTTCTCCAACAAAACAAATGTATTCTTTGATAATCCATTTCAATTACACTCAAGTGACAAAGATTGAGGATGATCTCAAGGTAGTAATTCCTTTGTTGGAATTTCTAATCTATACACCTTAATATAGGCTGGTTTTTTACTAGAATAGGTTGAATGAGAATTTAGGTCTTAAAGTGTTGTTTATTATGTTAGGTTCGTGTTGCTGAGTATAACAATGTGCACATGCCACTTAATGTCATAAATCGAAAGCAAAGTGGAAAGTGTGACTACTGCTTCACTTGATTGTTGCATATGCCAAAATTTTTTGTTTTTAATAACTAATTTGTTTCTACTAGAGGTGATCATGGGCCGGGTCGGCCCCAAATAAAATTTTAGGCCCGTTTTCTAGGCCCAGGCCCGGCCGACCTGAAATATGGGTCTAAAAATTTGTCTAAGCCCGGCCCGACCCATATTAAATTTTACAACACCAAAATAGCATAAAAAAACCTAAATATATATATTTGATTAAAAAGTTAAAAAGTATATTTGTTTAAAAATAAAAAATATATTTAATATATATTTTAGGCCGGGCCCGGGCAAAAAAAGTTTTACCCGAGGCCCGACCCTTTTTCTAAACGGCCCCGTTTTTTTCCCAAACCCATATTTCGAGCCTATATTTTTACCCGAACCTTCTCATTTTTTGGGCGGGCCGGGCCGGGTAGCCCAACCCATGATCACCTCTAGTTTCTGCCTAGTTTTAACTTGGTTGTTCATGATCTATCTAATCTAGTGAAGTTGGAGGATACCATTACTTTGGAACACCTAATGTTATTGGAGAAGTTTCTTTTTTTTCTTTCCTTTTTTTTGGGGGTTTGACAAATTTAAAGATGTGGAATGCCTCTGTATTAAAAGCTAAAAGCTTTGGTCAAGAAGTTTGAGGATCAAATTAATAGAATTTAGGTATTAAAGTATTGTTTATTATGTTAGGTCTTAAAGTATTGTTAATTATGTTAGTTTCGTGTTGCTAAGTATAACAATGTGCGCCGGCCACTTAATGCCATAAATCGAAAGCAAAGTGGAAAGTGTGACTACTACTTCACTTGATTGTTTCTGCCTAGTTTTAGCTTGGTTGTTCGTGATTTATCTAATCTAGTGAAGCAGGAGGATACCATTACTTTGGAACACCTAATTTTATTGGAGAAGTTTTTTTTTTTTCTTTTTTTGAGTTTGACAAATTTATAGATCTGGAATGCCTCAGTATTAAAAGCTAAAAGCTTTGGTTAAGAAGTTTGAGAAAGAATGGCATAAAGCACCTATTTGTTTATAATATGTTTTGTGATGCTTGGGATAGAATTAAACCCTTTTTTCTGCCTTTTTTCTAATGGATTAGTATCATGTAACTTTGGTTCTCATTTGTGTTTATAGGTGGTGAAGAATTCATTGGAAATAGTATTTTTAACTAAACAAATTTCACTATAAAACCCTTTATTCTAGTTTTTTTCCTTGAAAAGACACATATTCTGAAAAATAAAATAATAATGGAAGAATATAATCATTCAAGAAAAACATTTTTTCAAAAATGAACATAATTGTGTCTAAGCACCTTTCCTATACAAATTTCGTACTAGAATGCGAATGTACCAAAAATGAAATTGTGAGGAAGATAGAAGAATCATCTCATAAGTTTCCTAGTTTTTTTTTAATGGGAATATCCTGAATAATACATCAAGAACTCAAGGAGGGTGGAAACTTTATATCATAAATTAGTCTTGTTTTGATAGCAGTGTACTGAATAATCCATCAAGACCTCTCAAAATAGATGACAAGAATGGCAAAATAAAGTGGAAAGCACACATGAATGGCAACTTGTAACTTGAATTCATCGAAGACTAAGACATTTTGAAATCTTTAGAACCGGAAATTATCTTCAAGTTCAACACCTTTTTCTATTCTAGAGTATGGGGCAATAATTCAAGTGTTAAATCGATGTCATCAGTGTTAAGACTAAATTTTCAAACTTCTTAAAGCAGAAGTAAGCAAACCGAGCTTGTCTGCGGCTCTTTGCTTGTATTCTTTCTCTAACACTTTTGCTGCCAAAGACTGGAGCTCTGGACTCTCCTTGTCTTCCTTGCTCCTTCCTTTTGAAAGCCGAGCTATGGCCGAGGTGCACTGAACAAGATGATTAAGTTTCATGTTAGAAAGATAAAATCTGACATAAGACGAGTGAGTGCGAAACCATTTTTTAATAAGATTTTGGTAATTATAAGGATAAAAGCCAATGCATGTCTATATAAATAGTAATGCAGACTCTTAAGCGAGAGAGAAGGAACTTACCAAGCAAATTCCGAGAAGTGCTCGGGTGTTCTTACCCCCCGTCAAATCAATAGTGGATGCATAATATTTCTTGGCAGTTTGAAGGTTTTCTAGTCCACCGAGTGTGTAGAGTACCTGTTGGTGAAAGGAATAATCATCAAAAACAATTCCGAGGAAAGCTAAAAGAGTTCCAGCTAGAAGTCTTTATGTTAAACCAATGTAAGATGGAAAGTATTATCTTTGCAAAGATTGACATCTAGTTACATCCATCGAGAAGTTACCTCCTTGTTTAGTCGGGAACCATTGTTGTTCTATAGTGAATCATGGTCCTTACATTATTCTTGCATATAGGCAACGACTATGGAAGTGGTTTTTTGTTTAACGGTCTTTAAATTTTTGCACTATCTTAATTACTATGGAACTAGTCCTGGGTTAGGTGGATTAATTATGAAAGAGAAGAAACCAAATGAAGAGTATTTGCAACAAGATGTAGAATGTTATTCTCTAGAGAACTTGGAATTCAAGAAACCACTGATGAAATTGCATCCTCGAATCAATATACACTTACATCAGCATAGGTCAAATGATATAATGGAACTGTAGGATGAGACAAAAGAAGCTCCTCATAGCAGAATGCTGCTTGCTTGTACCTGATTTATAAACAAAAGCAAAAAGGTTTAAGTTATTGCTACGTTATGAATTGATGAAGTAAAAGGAGATAATATTGAGTTATGTAAATTAGCACTCACATTTGTAGGGAGAGATATATATCTGCAAGTTCTCTCCAAGCATCATGATCAGCCATAAATCTAGCAAAGAAAAAGGGAAATTGGCTGATATTGAATTAAACATAACCCAAAAAGGACAGACACAAAGATCTATGACTGTAAAGAGAATTTTTTCTGAGATATCTTACATCTCAAGATATTTATTAAGCCATTCAATAGCCACTGAAATATTTCCTTGAGCTTTTGCCATGGCTACTCTCCTCTTATGTATTACCTGCATGAGAATAGAATATGTTATCATCGATTCTTTTTGTTCTATAAAAGAAACAGTCCAGAATATTTCTTAACAAAAAAGAACACCATTAAATTTCACAGTTTTGGGGGACGAGAGGAGAGAGAGAAAGGGGGGGAGGGGATGGCTGCAGAATTTACTTGATCAAGTGGATTGTCCTCTAAAAGGCTTGAGTAAGCTTTTTCTGCCTCAGCCCAGGATCCCTTTGCTTCAAGCAACATGCAATCCAGCCTGCCTGTAGACCACAACAAAATGAAACCACTATTTCATAAAATGATAGAACAAAGGAACACAATCATCAGCAACACATCCTTTTGGATCCAAAAGAATCGAAACTGATTCAAGAACAAATTTGTCCATCCTTATCCACACCATAATGCGATTGGTAGAACATTGGCCAAGATATTCAGAAGAAGCTTAATGTAAGAAGCATCAACTATCAAAGGGTAGGCCACGAATGTAGGATTCACAAAAGACTTAACAGCAAGATATTACAGACACACACGCCTGCACATTTTTAGTCACACAAACATAAAACATAGAACATATATTTCATCTTCATATATGCTTACCAACCCTTTTGCTCTCCGGAAATTTCTTGTGCAAAACCTTTATGCAATCCTGCAGTTTTAAATTGCACGAATTTACGTCAGGCAACTTTATAAGCCTACTATCAACTAGTACCTAGAGTATCTAAGCTACTCCACACTGCAGTCTATAGAACAGTACAAGAAACTAACAACAAGCATAACAATTGATGTCAGCAAACCCTAAAGCAACATTAATGAAACAAGAGTTGCACCATATTGAACACGCAACAGGGAAAGCCAAAATTTTCTAACTAATGCCTCAACAAAGAAAGAGATATCCAAGTAATAAGTACCACCTTAAAGAACTATTAGCATCCTCAAAAGAGAAACTATAAGAACAATGAGAGTAGTCAACCCAGTGGGACTGATACAAATTAAATAGGTAAAAGAAATAGAATATTCTTTCACATAAATGGAAATCTCCATATAAAAAATAAAATATTAAAATCAATCAAAAATGGAAAAAAAAAAAAGATTGTACCTTTGCAACATCGAGACATTGGCAATCCATAGCAGCAATAGCTAGCTGCTCATATAGAGTCCATTCTGTATTAAGATAAGCAGTTGTTAATTATAAACGTTCACAAACGTGCCTGATAAATTAATAGAAGCAACAATTTGGTCATAAGCAGACATCTAATCTTAAACAGACAACAATTTGGTCTAAACGCACCACTTAAAATCACATTCTGACAGATCAAAGGGTAACTGTTCCCAAGTGCCTACTGTTCTAGACTACAAAGTGAAATCCAATACCAAAATAAGTCTCGAATGATGCAATAGAACACGAGAAAATGTATAAAACTAAGATAACATCTCATATCTAACTTAGGATATATAACAAATGAAATGTCTAGAACTATAAAGTGCTACAAACTGTGCTTCATCAGGTACTCCTATCTTCTTCTGATTACTTCTCAAAATCTCAGTTGAAAAATCAAAATATTGAAAACTTAACCTGAGTTCCTAACCAACTAATTCTTATTCTAATACATACAAATTCAAATCAAGCTTGACACATTGAAATCTATACAAAGCTAGTAATACCACCTCAAAGTTCTCATCACACCCAATTTAAGTAAAATCTTCGATTTTTTTAAAACAGAAGTATAAAACCATAAAGCTTCAAACTTTGAATTCAAGTAAATGAATAACAGGGTAGCAAACAGTAAAGCTTCAATTTGTGAAATTCAAGCAAAACTCTAGTTAGCAAATAAACAAAGAACACAAAGCTCTAATACCAAATCAAATCTAATTACAAACAAAACCGATAAAAGAACTCAAAATTCAAACCAAACACTTTGAAATCATCCAATTCAAGCAAAACCCAATTTCAAAAATCAATCAAAGCTAGAAAAAAAAAAACCTTCAGGGCCAAGAGCAGATCGTTTTTTGGGGTCGTTTAAGATCGATAAGCCATACTTCAAGACTTTCTCTGAACGCCTAACTTTGAGCTTCCTGACAAGGCAAAGATACTCCCAAGCACCTCCTCCTCCATTGTCTACCTGGTTTTCAAGCCTGTTCAATTGGGTCTCCTCTGTTTTACTCACCATCTCTCTCTCTCTCAATGCAGGCGTTTTTCTTTTTCTTTTGCTCTGTTTTTGGTTTCTCTCTCTACTCTGGCTAGTGGCCTGTGTTTTGGATCTCTATAATGGGTCAACTCGTTTTTGCTTTTTGGAGCACTTTGTTTTTGTTGTCTTTGGTTACACTTCCAACTCCCTCATCATTGCCATTGTTGAAAGCCAATGGGCTTCATCACTGTTGCTCTTTTTCCTTTATTCTTTTTTCAATTTTCATCAAATCTATTTCTTGGTGTAATACCCAAACCATACAAATGGACTTAAAAGGCCCAAAATAAAGCAAGAAGGAAAAACCCCATCAAAGCAACAAAACGCATCGTATTACAGGATACCAGTAAACCCTGGGAAACCAGAAGAAGATGTGGCGTTGTGGTGTCTCAAGTCTAAAACCCAACTGTTACTTCCACTGCAAACGGAACTACTTGTCACTTTCGAAATCAAACTTGACAAAACACCCAATCACGAAATACTCAAATTATTCAAGTCTAACAATGACGACCATCACCGAATCCGATGTGGGAATCCTCTGTTTCATCTCAAACCTTCCTGGTTTTCGTGGCATCCTCAAACAAAGGTCAAGGGTCACTCCTTTTTTTTTTTGTTTTGATTTCTTTTAAACTTATCCTTTATGACCAAGTTTTGTGCTTTTTTTTGCAAATACCCTTATATTTAATTTGTTTATTTTCACATGCATGCTTGGCTATATGTTTGTTTGATTAAGATGGTGGAATCAGAGGTTTAGTCTTAGCTTCACTCAAGCCTGCGTTTTGGCAGTTGTGTCTTTGTGCGTATAATGAGGTTCTTTGTATTTAAAAGGAATGGAGAAATTTTGGAATGAGGAAAATTGCAAGTTTTGAGAGTGATTTTCTTTATTATGAATTGGTTATAATTGCAATTGGCGACGGAAAATTTTGTTATTTGATTGCTTTGAATTTTTTGTGTAGATATTCTGATTTCATTGTGAATGAAGTAGACACTGAGGGAAATGTTGTTCATTTGACCTCTTTAGATGCCCCTCCAGAGGTAATCTGACTCATTCCATTTTTTTCAAAAAATTATTTTTTGTACATTTAATATATTATAATCTTTTTCTTTTCGGACATGTTCTCGGGCTTTTCAGGAAGGTGAAACAAAAATATCTGATCAACTTAACAAAAATTATGCATCTGAAATTGAAAAATTCAGATCACTTGCCTGCGAAATTGATGTCGATCAGTTAGAAGCTTTCATTAACCAAATTACTTCAGGCAGTGAAGAAGATATCTCTCCCATTGTTCTGTCTCCAGATTCTGATAAATCTCATCGAACGGTAAGCTTTACATTCTTTTTCAATTTGTTTATCCTTAATCATTCTGTACCTTTAGCGTGTAGGGTGTTAGTCTATTACAAAGAGGGAATCAAACTAACTAGAAGAACCTTCTCATTTTGTTTTTGACATTTTCAGGCAATGCATAATTTCTTTAAGGAGAATCTTAGATTTCTAGTCACTGACACTGTTGATGGACCTGATTCTTCCTCAAAATGCATCCGCGTGAGGTTAAATTCTGGGAATAAGAACAAGGGAAGAAATTCGAATAAAAGGAAGAGAGGTGATAGGCCCTATGATAGTAGAGGTTCAAGCCACTGGCCAGCGCATCTTGGCAATTTTCTTAGGTAGCATGTTGCACTCCTACAATAATTTGATGCCTCTTAAAATAATAGGAGAAAAAACCCATGTCTAGCTTTCACCTTTCTGTATTCAATTGCTTATCAATGCCATGAAGTGTCTATTGCACTTGAACTACATTAGAAGGTGCTATCATTTATGTTAATATTCAGGTTCCATCTTTTCAAGGAGAATAAAGATACACAGGAAGCCTTAGGATTAATAGGAAAGATGCTTGGCATTCAGGTATGATAAATGATTTATATAAATCCTGTGGTTACCTATTCAACGGGAACCTTTGTCATTAATCTTTTGTTTGACAGCCAAGGTCTTTTGGTTTTGCGGGTACAAAAGATAAGAGGTCAGTTTCCACTCAAAGGGTAAGTTGCTCCTTTTTCTGCTGCTTTCATTCTAAATTAATTGGTGTTTTGGTTAACTTTGGGAGATTACTTGCTCTACCTTGCATTGTGTAGATGTAGTGTTAATTCTTTTCTGAACTAATTTTTGCAAAAGCTAGTCTTTAGCATCTTGAAGAAACTGATGGGTGGATGTCACTTTCAGAAATTTTATGAGGTACTAAGAAAAATGAAATTGCTACTAGAAGAACTGGGATATGCCAAAGATGCCATTAGGGGACACTTCTGTTCATTATGGTTCTTGCAGTTCTACCTCTAAACTCTTTTAGTAGTTATCCATTTCACGGGTATAGAGTTGTAAGCAATGGAACACTGCTGCCTGATTAATGGCTTGTCACTCTGTCTTCAATCTAAATGCCACAGGCACTTTCACTGTGTGTGGAAAATGGATGGTCTGGTTGCTATTTTATATTTTCATAATCATGAGCACTTCTATGTATATCTGGTTTTTATCTTCTTCTGCAAAAGGGATCATGTTTAAGTGGTGCAGTCTTTTGGGCTTCCAGGTAACTGTTTTCAAGCAGTATGCAAGTAGATTAGCTGCCCTCAATGACAGGTTGATTGGTATTAAGGTGGGAGACTTCTGGTAAGGTTAATGGATATAACATTCTATTCCCTTTAAGGTATTGTGTTATGAACCATTATTTATAGTGTGATTATCATCCAGCTATGTCAAGGATGACCTCCTCCTTGGGCAGCTTTTAGGAAACCGATTCACCATTGTATTACGGTGAGAGTTTCCCACATGTGAATTCTGTTTAACATCCATCAGTGCTACTTCCTTCTTCCCATATCCCATCACTCATTGAACTCATTTATCTCCTTAGAGGAGTTGTTGCAGATTCTGAAGATACTATTCAAGCATCTGCAGAGTCCTTGGGGAGGCATGGCTTCATCAACTATTTTGGCTTACAAGTATTTCCTTAATCATTCTCTCTCCTCTCCCACCCTCTCTTCCCCCCTTTCCTGCTTTCTTCTTTCTTTTATGTTCTTTTTGAAACCTTCATAATTTTTCAGCGTTTTGGAAGTGGTTCTATTCCAACTCACCACATTGGTGCCACATTACTGCGAGGCGAATGGAAAGCTGCTGCAAGCACTATTCTTGATCCAAGAGAAGGGGATATCCTTTATTTTCACTTCCTTTTGGAAAATGTTACTTTTTATATGCTAGACTGGTCTGCATTCAGCTTGGAGAAATAATTATCTCTTGTTTTCTTGACTTGAATCTCTAAATACAAAGAAATATCATAAGCAAGGCAAGGGAATATTATAAACAAACTGGTGACATAGATGGTACTCTCAAGCAATTACCTCGCCATTTAGTTGCAGAAAGGGCTATGGTAAGCTCCCAGTTTTGTCACTCCTCCAAGGCTTTGATATCCGTTGTATTGATTTTCTTTTGTGTATGTTTCATAGTTAAAAAGAATTTTGTCCCCTTTTTCCATTCTCATACAGTTGCAATGTTTGAAGAAAAGTCCTGGGAATTACTTGCAAGCCCTGAAAGCTATACCTAGGACGTTGAGAATGATGTAAGTGCTTGATGTGTCAGAAAGCCAGGAATATAATTTTTCTTAATTCTAAAACAGTTACTGAATTTGGATTCTTGAACTGCAGAACTATATCTATTTTCTTGGAAGCATGTTTAGTATGGGAGTTTACTGTTTATATGTGCATGCTATTTAATCACTAATGTCCAGTTTACTTCAGTAGCTTGATTTTTTACCCATAGAGTGCTTGCTTACCCTTGCATTTCATTCATGTCAATGCATGAGTTAGTTAGTTGAGTTGAATACCTTATCCTAATTGATTGATTGATGTTGGGACTTGGAAATTATGTTAAGGTAGTTATTGAGATATTTAGAATCATTTTCTATTTCTCAAGAGTTGTATGAGAGAGATCCTCCTCATAGTAACCTCTCTTTGTCTTTCTCTCATACACAAGTACTAATTGACCCAACAGGGATTCAAGAGAAGATTGATATTGAATCTTAGATTATATCTGTTTTACTGATCAGGTATGTACATAGTTACCAAAGCTATCTGTGGAACCATGCAGCAAGTGTGAGAGTGCAAAAATATGGTATGCAATTTTGTTTTTATGATCCTTTTGTTTTGGTCAGTTAAGGGGTGGGGGGATTCCTTTTACACACTTAGGTTTAATATTTGTCATAGCTATATTAGAAATTTTGAGGTTACCTGATATAACAATGTTCTGTTATCCCACCATATTCAGGAAGCAGTGAAGTTGTGTTGGGAGACTTGGTATATAGCAAAGGAGATGATGCGGAAAAAACAGAAGTTGTACCACCTGAACATGAAGATAATAGCTTAGAAGATGCTTATGATTGTGGTCAATTAGATGAAATATCCGGAAAAGATCTTCCGCTAGAGAAAAATAATCTTGTTAAGGTCAGTTGTCATATTTTTCATTTAAAGCATTTTAAAGTTTTTGAATTGTAAACTCAGGATTTTGTGGGAAATTTTAGAGAAATGATTGAGAAGACTTCAATTCATTACCATAGATGATAATCTCTTTCCTAATTTTTATTTGGTGGCAAGAGTAAGTGTGACAGATGTTCAGATTTTGGTGCCATTAGTTAACCATCTGCTGTATATTTATGTTACATGAATTGGGATGTGATTGTTGGATAGGGGCATGTGAACATGGTGGTTGTGTTCAATGTTTTGAAGAATTTTCATATATTTGGAGGGTCTTTGGAGAGCCATATATCATATGTCATTCCCATATCTGGATATGCAATGGACATGAGTGTAGGACATGAAAACTTCGAGAAAAACAAAGAGTCGGAGCAATATAGTTGTATATTCACTTAGCATCAATCTTTTTAACCTAGATTCAAAGAATTTAAGATGTCTTCTTCTTTCTCTCAGGTCATAACTGCATCAGATATCAGTACTGGAAATTATAATATTGAGGATGTTGTCCTTCCTATGCCCGGGTAAGGGAATATTGAACGAGTCATAGCAAATTTTACATTGCTCATATCTTATTCATAATGAACTGTTATTTTTTGCTTTCCTAACAATGTTATGATGTTTCTGTGACAGCTCTAGAATAATTTATCCAATGAATGAGGTTGCTGATGTTTATCATGACATGGCAAAGAAGGTCTGCTGTCTTTCTTAACATATATTAAATACAGACTTTTTTTGGTTCTAAACATTTTTGTTTAATTCATCAGGATGGCATCAGCTTGACAGAGAGTGTCCATAATATCAAGTACATCTTCGTAATTGAAACCATCTCTGATTCTCTGTATTTTCCCAAGAATTTTCTTCCCATAGCCATCTCCCTCTTCATTGTTTTTTTCCCCTTGCAGGGAATTTTCAATAACCAGCATGACTGGAAGCTACAGGCGTGTTTTTCAGAAGCCAATAGATTTTCGATGGTATGGTCTGCTTTTCCTATCATTTTCTTAGGACTGTTATTATTTTAGGTGACTAGAAAACATTGTAGACTGAGTACCATCATCTATGTTGTTTCAGGGATTTGCTTTCGTATACAGATGGAAATTTAGCATTGTCGGAGACAGATATAGACAAAATTGCCAAAACGAAACCTGTGAACCCAGTCAAAGAAGAGAATCCAACCAATGGAACTGAAGGCGAAGAGCCATTCAATCATCTGGAACAATTAGAGAGCTTTGAGGATGAGAAAAAGTTCTCAACCGATGATAATGAGGTGGAGGTTTCTAGAGAAGCCGAGCATCCACAAGTTCATTCTCCACCTGACTTGAATTCTCTGGAACCTCAGAAAGCTCTCAAATTGGCCTTCACACTTCCTGCTTCTTGTTATGCCACAATGGCCATACGAGAGCTTCTCAAGACATCCACTTCTGTATGCACTTTGCCTAAGTGTTTCTTTTGTTTGTCAATTCTGAGTCATAGGATTGAGAATTTATTTCCAGAACCATCTCAAAGCATACCTCAATGCAAAATATCTTACTTTAATCTTTGTTGCATTTGCAGGTTGCATTCCACAAGACACTTAACCAATAAACATGTCGCCACTCGTATAGTTTATGAGACTAGGATCAACCCGCCATGTATCTTGAATCAGGAACAAGAAAACAAGGTTTACTCCCATACACTGGTCCTCGTATGTGTGTACATGTAAGGTACATGAGACAAACTTTACCCTATTTGCCAATTAGCAAATTCTTTTGTGCACTGGTATTTATAATTTTATAGTTGAAAGGACATGTATCTGCATCACTCGGCTTACTGTTTTGACTTCACAATACTCTAGTCATATGTTTAAAACACCTTGTTGGATTAGAGTAGGGGTGAACTTGAGCTGAGTTAGGCTTGGCTGGAAATCAAGGTTTGAAGCTCGGCTGAAGCTCAATTTGAGATAAAAATTGAACTGTTTGAACTCGCTCAATTAAGCTTGTTTACCTTGTTAAGATTTGCTTTGATAAAGAAAGGGTAGCCGCTGCTAAGATTCAAAATTTCGAAACCCAGATTTTTTGGATGCCATCTATTAAGGGTGGTTGGTTAAGGCAAGTGAACTAAGCTTTGGGGTTCATTTTTATAGGATGATTAAATCATTTGCTTCTGCCTTGGAAGGTTTTGTGATAAAGGTTCATGTTCAGGTGGTCCCAAATATTTGTCTTTGGTACTAAGCGACCATCAAACGGGGAAAAGTATCTGATCTGGTTCCATGTGATGTATTTGTTACTTTGAGTGAAATACTTTCTAACAGGAAGCTTTGTTATTACGTGATTATCTTAAAGACGTCAAAACCTTTACCTGAAAAGGGAAAACAGAAACTTTCCATCCGGTCGAAGAAGTTATTCGATGCTTAAGATTTGTGCTTATTTTCAGATCATATAAAGCATTGAGCAAGCATTCAAAGGCATGCAAATAGGTGGTTCGAGTAGACGTGGTAATATCATGCTATTATGTAACTTGAAAATTAAATATAAAAAAACGTAACATAAAATACTGGAGACGAAAAAGAAAGACAAATGCATGAATATCTCAAAGTCAATACAAATCAAATTATTAATCCCTTCGTTCAAAAAAAAAATTACCTATACACGTTGTTAGGAACAGTGAGGATGTACTGGTTGGTTAGCCTCTCGGGGTTCTTACTACCACAAAAGAATTGTTCTCATATTGGTTAAAATCCCCGGTCATATTTTGAAACAAGATTATGGCTTCCTAAGAAAAGTTAAGGCATCCCATTTCCCTGATTAATAGTTTTGAATGAACATGTTGTATCAGTCAGGATTGAGGAAATTAAACAAAAAGTCAATAGGTAGACAATAAGTCCATAATCTATTCGAACCTCATTATCCATATCCGAGAAAACTATGAAACTTGATGCACAAGGGGGAAGAACAACTAGAACCTAGAACTAACAATTAGCATTTGTTTGAAAACAAAATGCCCTACCACTAAGGTTCTATTGACTGGAATGTTGCCTAAGATCGGATAGGCTGAACTCTAAAAAATTGGTACAGATTACAGCTACGGATATGATACAAACGGTGGAGGTTCATCGGTGTTAATCCTCTGGCTTCACAGTGTTCTCCTTAAAACTCTTAGTCAGCCAGATTGCAGTTTCCCTAGGGGAGACCTTTCCGGGTCCAAATGGCTTGAGTAGCACACCAAGCTCATCATACCTCTCTTGCTGCAGCAATCTTGCACTAAATTCGAGCAATCCTTCCAATGCCTCAGCACGCTGCTGGAATGATGAGGGGTCAAACCTTCGTCTTCGTGTATCTGATGAGGTGCAGCTAGATGCCCCAGCAGTTGCGTTTTGATCAGAGGAGTTAGTTAGAGCATCTCCATCTACCTGAAACGTGCTGCGTTGAATTCCCTGCCATTCATCATCATAATTGAGCTTGGTAGACGTTTGATCACATATTTGAACCGTACATTTGTCTTTTGTGATTGATAGATCAACAAATTGTGGCGAAGCAGAGAAGCCCTTTGCAGATTTTGATGATGGCTTTTCTATGGGGAAGAAAGCATCTTCATATGAGGCTAACGGGAATTCAGCTATCTTATCAATTTGAGGAGCATTGACTGAAACATCTGGTGATTGTATGAGGTGAAGAATACCAGCATTAGATCTACAAGGAGATTCTCGAACTGTGTTTCTTGTTGGCAGCGGCAAAGAAGCTCTTCGAGTTGCAGGGAGAGGTTTTTTAACAGGTGTGCGCGAAAAATGAAACTGTAAACACAATGCAGTGAACATTAAAACCCCGGATTTTGAAACAAGAAACTGTTATAACTAGCGGTCTCTATGAATGTGTTGCACAAGAGAGGAGCTTTATAAAATTTACCGAGTCCCGTTTCTTCAAAGGCTCTGTCTTTCTCTTGGGAGTTGCTGAAGCTTTTGTCAGAGAACGTCTTGTAGTCTTGGTGGCACTTGAAACTTTCGAAGCAACTGGCTTGCAAATGACAGTTCCTTCTTCGCTGCTATCAATAGAAAAATTTTCTGACTTCCTATTTGAAAAACCCGGTGTATCCTGATGTATTCCTTTGGTAGAGCAAACAGAATCTTGTTCAGCTCCAGATATGCTAGGATTCAAAGTCCTATCATTACTGAAGGATCGACGCTTCTCCCTGTAAACAGAGAAGTGGGCATCTACAGGATCCGAAAATCTAGTTTTCTTTATATTTGTTTCAGGCCAAAGCACAGGTAAAGTATTCCTTCTAGGATTATTAATTTTAAGATGAACTTTAACAACATAAGACTGAAGGTGTGGATGCCTAAGCAGTTCTTCAGCCTGTCAAAATCGAATATGTATCGCGGTTGAGAGGAAATATAGTCAAAACCAAAAAGATTCCTGGAACCATTTATATAACAAGTTGCATTCAAATTCGTAAATATGTTTTTCATACATATATTGGAAGGCATAGAATAGAGGAGAGTTATACATACACTTGGCCTAAGTTCAGGATTCTTGCGCAGCATGCTTTTAACAAGGCTACGGCTGAAAAGAAAATCAAGGTGACAATTAGACCAACATAATTCATCATTTGAAAATCAACATGCTTGTAAGTGAAACTCACAAGGCAAAAGCCAGTTATCATAGAAGGAAAAATGAGGCTTACAAGGCACCGGAATATTTTGTCGGAAGCGGAGCAACTATCGATTTATTGATCTTGTTTATCAAAGCTTGCATATCCTGCTCGAGAGATTTAAGATTATTCGAAAAGGAAAATAAAACACAGGAACATGATTGGTAAACAACGGAATTCTGAAATGAAGAAGTGCCTACTAACGTCTGAGCATCAATTATTACCTAACAGAATACACTCATTAGAGGGATGCAGTGGCATTTTCATATTCACCAACGGAAATGAGTTGCAATAAAAAATTACATCGAAATACCACAACAAATACATACAACAAATGCTACATGCAGTTTATCTTAGCTGGCCTAGAATTCCTCTTGAAACTGTAACAGTGACAAGCATGCTCGAGAGATGTAAACAAACAACTCGAAACATTTCAAACTTTATGCTAATAAGGCGGCCCTGTAAACATTTGGAATTGATACAATACAAGACCATTTTTATGCTATTGGAACCCTCTTATTTCATCATCTGAAGCATGTATACACATGATATTTCATAAAGACTATGCGCAAAAGTCAAAGCCGTATATTTTCAGAATCCTTGTCTAAGAAAGTCCTAAGTAGACTAACATAAAAGACGTATATGCAACAAGCCGCAAATAGTTACAAAAAGGGTAAAAGAACTCACGAATGCTTTAAATGCAGGCTTGAGAGAAGTCATTTCATATATACAGCACCCTGGAAAACATATTTTCAAGTCATATAAGCACAGAGATAAAAAAAATGTTGAAGACCAATTGAGACTGACCGACACAGCACAATTGCATTGTCTGCTGCAAGCGTGTTTACCTAATGACCAGATATCAGACTTAGAACCATAAGGTATATCAGCCAGAAGCTCAGGACACATGTAGCTTGGAGTTCCAACAACCTCAAAAAAACACGAAAGTATACTCCCTAATCAAGAAATGCATTAAATTCTCGAAGGTTAGTTAATTCATATATTACTTACAGAGGATGCAAGATCATCCGAAGTCAAAATTTTGGCGAGTCCAAAATCACCTGCACCAGCATAGTAACATGTTTGTTAGGAGAAATTGTAATCCCTTTCAAAGGACTTATGTGAAAAAACAATAAAACCACTCACCAAGACGTATGTCCTGATCTTTTGTTAAAAAGATGTTTGAACACTGAAAAAAAGAAAAAGAAGATATAAATAGAAGTGACTTGGGGCAACAGCTCGAATCATTGCAAATGATATGGTTGCCTGCAAAGCAGGCTGTCCAATAAGGCAGCCCTGTAAACATTTTGATACGTCATGAGACCATTATTATGTTATCGGGACCTCTTGCTTCACCATCTAAAGCAAGTATACACACTATTTGTACAGACCATGTGCAATGATCAAATCTGTATATTTTTGGAATCCTTGTCTAGAAATATCATAAGCATTGATGAACTGTGATTGTTAGCTGGTGTTTCATTTCTATTATTAAATTTGGTTTAGCAATAAATAAATATAAAACACCACCGGCAAGAGCATAACAGTATGTCACTAACCTTGACATCACGATGAAGAATGTGATTCAAGTGCAAATAGTCAAGAGCCATCAGGAGCTGAACAAGCCATTTGCACAGTTTCTGGACATGAACGTTCAGAGTTATGATTGTTCAATGAATAAAAGTTGTCCAAGAGATGAAAAATAACAATAAAGTTCAACACGAGGGATCTGGAATCGAGTAACAAAAGAACTGAAGTAAAAAGCATGGGAATAAACAAAACCTCTTCTGAGAAAAGCATGCCATTTGCTTTCTTTATGGCTTCAGCCCTGTTTTATACAAAAAATCTTATCATGATTTGCTAAGTTCTCACAAGGTTCTTCACGTTACAAAAATAAATGCACTACCATCTCATAATCTCAGTATCAGCAAGAAATTGAACTTACATGTCTCCACCTTCACAATAACCTATAATAATGCATACATAGCAACCCTGAAACAAAGACATATGTGAACCCGTGTTAGGCCGTGAATCACCAGGAAGGCTCTGATATTAAGGTCATGACAATCATGACATATAACTGAAAAGTATATGGGAATAGTGGAAAAAGGACAAGAATAGAGGCTTATCCAGATACCTTTTCCACCCAGGAATCTTTGTACTCCACAATAAATGGATTTCGGATCTTAGAAATAAGCTCCATCTACATGAACAAATTGAATTGTTAGACTATGGAACCATTTATGCTAAGTTTGTACCAATGAAACAAGATGTAGGGCAGCAACCTTGGACAACAGCTTTGTCCTTCAACATTTTAATTATATATAAAGCAACCCCAAGCCAACTTTTCTTTTTCTTTTTTCTTTTTCGCTGTAATGTTTGCCCCAGTGAAATACATAACAAAATCTTGTGTCCTCGGTTAGTACAAAAGGGTTCAGGCAGAGTTCCAGTGGAACAGAGTTATGTAAAATATAAAAATCATACAAGGAATAAAAAAGACCTATGAATACTTTATAAAAAGTTACAAACCTCTTGATGTGCAGATCGTCGAGACCTATCAGTCTGGCGGGCAAGACGAATCTTTTTCAGCACATACCTTATTGACAATTAGAAATGAGGGAGGATAAGTCCATTGTCAAAAGGTGAATCAAATAACCATGTCTAATTCTTCTTCTTCTCATATATTTCATATGTAAGAAAGTTAAAGGACGGCCAAGTGCCATACTAGCAATCTTACTTCTTCTTTTCATGCTTATGCCTCACTAGAAGAGCTGAACCAAAAGCTCCCTTTCCTATTTGCTCTAATACCTCATATTGCTCCATGTTAAAGATGTATTTGACTTCCTTTTCTGGTTTTCACCAAGTAATAAAGTCAGGGCAATCAATATTCATGAATCATTCACAAAACGTAGAGATGCAAAAGAATATACAGTAATGTCTAACAAACGGAAGATGTACTATCTGTCCAGATGTTAAAATTATGAGCAAAGAATCTCTGTAAATTATAAGACAAAAGCATCATTGAAAGAACCAAACTTCACCATACCACAATTTATGATTAAAATGTAAATCAAAATTGAACATATTATAACACTAAAAAAGTTGGAGTGCCCTTTGCACAAGAATACAGGTAGAAAGAGAGCTAATCTAAAATATGTTAGGAGCAATTGTAAGACAACAACGTTGAAAAAAGCTTAAAATACATCAATTTCATGTCAGCATCTTGTACAAAAGCCTTGTTTTAGGCACCATCAAGCTAAATTATTTAGTCCAATCCTGAATGGTAGCTCAGCACAGAAGCCATTTTCATTTGCATTAAGCTTAATTGGCTGATGTGAGCTTTCTAAGAAAACATCAAAAGCAGTTGAACAGGAAAAAAAGATGAAGAGAACAGTGGGAAAAAAAGAAAGAAAGGAGGTATCTGAGTGAAGTAGAAGTGATAATTTATGCACCACAAAGTTATCAGCTTAAAATCAAGATTTTATTCACTTAGAAAAAACAAAACAAAATAAAAATAAAAACTGCAATAACAGCCTAAGAAAGAACCAAAAATCAGTAACCAAGTCAGAGATAATGCACATTATAAGTAATCTTCCTCCCAGCTTAACAGCACCCAGGATAAATAAAATAAAGGAATAACAATTGCAATCCCTCATCAAGAAGCCAACTTTCTTGATAAAAAAAAATCAAGAAAGCACAGAGCTTGGAAAAGGGAAAATGCAGCTTTTATGCATGAGGGGGAAAAAGCCCAATGAACAATAAAGAAAGAAGAAGAAAGGAAATCTACAGATTCAGGGAAAAAAGAGGACTGTTCAATGTACCTGAGTGTAGTAGTGATAAAGGGTGTGGAAGTTGTTGATCCAAAGAGATCACAAGGTGAATGTGGACTTACACATTTGAGCAAAAGATAAAAAAAAAAAAAAAACAAAGATACTACTGCTTACAATACAAGGAAAGAGGAGAAGAATAACAACAACAAGGAGGAGGAGAAGAAGAAGAAGCAAAGGAAGCTGCGGCCTGTTGCAGCTGTTTTTCCATTGGGTTGTTTTTAGTTTCAAGGAAGAAAATGACAAACTTGGTAAGAGAGAGATTGGAAGAGTAGATTGGACCACAATATAATGGAGTAATATATTAAAAAAAAAAAACTGGAACAGTTTTTAAGGAAATGAAAAAAGAGAAAACAGTGTTGGATACTGAGATTAGCTTATATAGATTTAGTTAATAATGGTAGACAGGGATTTGTTTTGTGAATTATGAAGAGTGGAGGAGTTCATAGTTTCTGTTGAACTTTTTAAAAACACTAGATATAATTTGCTAGAGAAAACAAACAAAGTGGGAACAAAGTTTATGATTAAGACTGCTTTGGAATGAGATTAGAATAAAATATGGCTTTGGTGAATATAATTTGTTATTTTGTTTCTCAGCATCATTTAATCAATTTAGACATAGAGATGTTCTTTTATGAAAGAAGACATGAGAGATTTATAAGGTAACATTATTTGAGTATTCAATAACTTCAATCATAAAATATTTTATTTGCTCAATAGCATTTCCTATTTTAATCATTAATTTTAATTTTATTATGCATCTAAAATTTATATATTTAAAATATATGTTTAACATGCAATAAATAATGAAATGTATGATTTGAAACTAATTATTAATAATATATGAAATATATACGATATTAAAATAAATTTTTTAGATTAAATTGTAAATAAAATAGAATTTAAACATATGAATACATCGATTAAATTACTAAAAGAATACAATTATTTGTCAAGTTAATTTGTAACATAATCTCAATCAACAATATTATTAGTACTAAAGCCTCTCACACACCAAATATATAAAAATACAAAAATAAAATTTTGCTAACCCGATTGGCATGAGTTTAAATCCCATTATATGCATATTTTATTAATTTTTAAATAAAAACTAAAGTACCCACAAATAATATAATTTACTTTTAATACTGAAGGGACATTTAAGTAATTTTCCTAATTAAGTTGAGATCTAGTTGATGAGTGACACCAACTCAAGATAAAACTTTATAAATAGTATAGAAACTTTTTAACTCGAATTTAATATTAGGAGTTAAATCAACAATAATTTAAAAATTAAATTCACTATGAAATTAATCGATCATTGGTTTTAATTTAATCGGTGTAATTATAATTAAATAATTAATTAAAATCCTAAAAAATTTAAAGTAAAAAAAATTATAAAATTAGTTCAACGGGTTCTAAATGGTTATTCAGAAACTAATTCAACCTTTTTGTCCAGTTCAATACACGAACTGATTTCGAATTTAATTGGTCTAACAAATTCATTCAGTACAGTTCTAATAACAGTGCGACCAGACAAAAATTTATACAAAAATAAAAGTTCACAACAAATAGTGGGTATATAAAAGGTTGTATTAATAAATTACAATTTTTTTAAAAAAGTGATAGTTATTATTATTATTATTTATATAATGCTTAAAATTATTTATATTTCCTCTTTAATTCTTAAATATAAAGATAAGTGTATTCAATTCATATCTTCTTACACTAACAATTAATCGAAATAAAAGGGTGAATCGATTAAATGACTAATTGTTTGCTAGTTTCACCCAAGTTGAAATTAAAGGGAGAAGTGATTATCAGATCAGTTATATAAAATAAATAATTAAGCAATCGATTTTGTATTTTATTGAGTAATAAAATTGTATACATTTTCTGAAAATCTAGATAACAAGTTGTTGAAGTATGAAAAAAATAGGTAAATTATTTTATTTGAGAGAGACTCATAAATTAAAGTGAAAATTGTTGAGAGGAAGAAAAAGGAATCATGTTAACTCAAAGTAATTGTTTGATATTTTATTATTTTGTGACTGTCGTGAAAAGAAACTGAAAGAAGAGTCAAAGTCCGAAAAAGAAGGGGTTGCTCAGTTAATTTGTCAGCTTTTGTGGGCTTTTTCATAATTTCCCCCTTTTCTTTAGTGATGGAAGGAAGAAGACCGACAACGCGGGGGCCCAACACCTCCTTCTCTTGATCTGCAATCACGAAGCGGTGCGTTTTTTTCCTCCACCAAATTACTAAAAAGGCCTCAAGTGTTTAGTGAAATTAGAAAAGAGAAAGGGTTTGGCGTGTCGGTTTACATGTTGTGGGGCCGCAGCGGGTGTGGATAGTTGGGCAAGTGGGTCAGTTTTGCCCCGCTGATATCCAACTTTAATTCTCTTTGGTATATTTCAAAATTTTACCATCAATAATTTATTCATTATTTCACTATTTATGGTATTACAGAAGAGAAAGTTGATGTCAATTTCAAGTCTCAAATTTTCATTAAATTCATTCATCCAATTCAATGAGTTCTACTTATTTTACAAAGTAAATTCACCACTTACCTAGGCTTTTGGATAAACACTACATCAACAAACTGTACTTCTTGATTGTTTAGTGAGGAAACTTACAAAACAATTATAATAATAATAATAATAATAATAATAGGAGGTATCTAAATATTAGTTTCTTTTACTTTAACTATCAAATAGGTTTAATTTTTACCTTAAAAGACGAAATAAAAAAATTATATTTGAAATTTCAATTAACATCAATCCATTTAATAAATTCGGATTAATTCTCGATTCGTAAATAAAATCCAAAACCCAAGTGCCCCAACAGTCCAACAGCTGTTTATTTTACCCACTAAAAATATGTTGAACATATGGTATAGGTTTGAAAATCGATTTGCTCTTCCAAGATTCCACCAGGTAAAAGTATAATGAAAGTTTTCTTTGGTTTACTAAAATAATTACATAAATTAATATTTATTAAAAGATAGATAAGTTAATTGGATTTATAAGCAAATTGATAGAGTTGGTAATTTGAGCATAGGATATGTGTTTGTAGGGTTGTGGTACGGAATTATTAAGGGAATTGGATTTTGGGTTTAATTATTTTTTTGGGGATGTGTTCGATTTTTGAAGCTGAGTTATAAGGTATTTTTGATGGGCTGCTTCTGCTATAAGATCAAGGTTTGAACAAGATATCGATTCACACTGATAGCTTTGAGATAGTTCATGCTCTGCAAAGGAGTTTTTCAACTATTTCGAACTCAACATTAATTAGGTGGATTCAACAGAGGCTATGAAATTTCGAGTAGTAATGGGAGATCAAACATGTTCAAATGGAAGCCAATTTAATCACTAACAAGATTACCAAGAAAGTATTTATGGATATGGAAGGAGTTATGTTTTGGCAATTGCCCCTATGGATCTTTTAGAGTTTCTTGAAAGTGACAAAGTTAACTGTGCTTTTGATTATATTAGTGTAGTTTAATCTTTTATGCTTTTTTTCTTAACACAAAAAAAAGAGTAAAATAGTCTTCTTGTTAAAAATTTTATTTATTTCTATTATTAAGAACTAATATTTGTATGTCAACTTTTTTAATTTATAGTATAAAAATTAATTTATTATTTTTTAATAAAAAATAAAATATAATCCAATTTCTATTATAACCATCTCGATGTCCCTGAAGTGGGAGTGGATGCCAAAAATAAAAATCATGAAGTTAAAGAAAGTGTATACTTGATGAAAAGATGAATTGTCAATGGTCAATTTCTTATGGTGAAACTGCATCCCTAAAAACCAAAGCAAAGCTTGGATAGGTTAGGGGTAGGGTAGGCTTCCTTTCAAGATTCTGATTCGCCATAACCAATTATCCTATCATCAGCCTCGGCCTCGGCAAAAGCAAAGCAGAACTTGAGCGGTATGCTGCCATAAATGGTCAAAATTCTTGAAACATTCAACTTTCTTTCTTCTCTTCTTCCATTGCTTATCAACATATGCATACTAAACTACCAAATTAAGTGAAATAAAGGATAAACTTCTGCGTCTTACTCTTCCAATATTGTCCTACGAGTAGATTGATTTGGATTTTTTTTTACTAAAATAATATTAAAAAATATATATTAAAATGACATCTTTTAAAAAATATGTATTAAAATGGTACATTTAGGGTGGTGGAGGGTGGTGCATAGGCGATACCACCCTAATTCTGACAAAAAAAATTGTTAAAAAAAAATCGACATCTATTTATAGGTTGAAAAAACTAATTCTAATAAAAGTCAAATATATTATGTTAATAAATGCTAAATATATTATACTCATAAATACTAAATCTTTTAGAAAGAAGATATATTTTGTTTAACTTGACTTGCAAACAATCTCTTAGAATTTGGGTCACATAATTCTAACAATCTTCACCTTGACACGAATTCTCAACGAACAAGTTTTTCACCACTTCCATAAAACCCCTTAAGGGTTTAACTTCAACAATGAACACCAACCAAGTCTAAGCAATGCTCAAACTTGGTTATAGGAAGTGACATAGTCATCATATCTGTAGGATTTTCATGAGTACTAATTTTGCTTACAACAATATCACCACGAGCAATAATATTACGAACAAAATGATACCGAACATCAATGTGTTTTGTTCTCTCATGAAACATTTGATCTTTTGTAAGGAAGATGACACTCTGACTGTCACAAAATACTGTATTGATTTGAAGATCTTCATTGCGTTCACTAAAGAATCCCTTCAACCAAATAGCTTATTTACAAGCTTCAGTAATTGCCATGTACTCAACTTTAGTGGTAGACGAAGCGACTATAGTTTGCAAAGTGGCTTTCCAACTGATTGCACAACCTCCGATTGTAAAGACATAACCTATGAGAGATCTTCTTCTATCAAGGTCTCTAGCAAAATCAGCATCAACATATCCAATGACTCTATCTCTAGTTCTTCCAAACTGTAAGCAAACATCAGTAGTACCTCGTAAGTATATTAAAATCCACTGAACTGCTTTCTAATTTTTTTACCGGGACTTGCCATGTATTTGCTAACTGCACTGACTGCATATGATAAATCTGGACGTGAACAAACCATAGCATACATGAGAGATTCCACTGCACTAGAGTATGAAACATGTGACATGTACTCAATCTTATCATCTGATTGTGAAAACAAAGCCGATGGAAGTCTGAAATAGGTTGCTAAAGGAGAACTAATAGGTTTAGCACTCTGCATATTGAACCTGCAAATAACTTTCTCAATGTACCCCTTCTGATTTAGGTACAATTTACTTTCTTTTCTATCTCTGAGAATCTTCATACCAAGTATCTTCTTTGCTGGTCCCAAATCTTTCATCTCAAATTCTTCACTTAGTTGGGCTTTAACTTTTCTTATCTCTCATTTATCTTTCGCTGCTATCAACATGTCATCAACATAAAGGAGTAGATACACAAAAGAACCATCACTGTTTTTCTTAAAGTAAACACAACTATCAAAGCTACTTCTTTTGAAATCATAAGAAGTCATAAAGGAATCAAACCTCTTGTACCACTGCCTTGGTGACTGTTTCAAACCGTAAAGGGACATTTTCAGCAACCAAACCTAGTCATTTTTTTCTAAGACTGTAAAACCCTCTGGTTGTTGCATGTAAATATCTTTCTCAAGTTCTCCATGCAAAAATACAGTTTTTACATCTAACTGCTCAAGCTCCAAGTTATGTATGGCCACAATACCAAGTAAAGCTCGAATTGAACTATACTTCACAACTGGGGAGAACACATCTGTGAAGTTCACTCCTAGAATTTGACTGTAACCTTTTGCAATAAACTTTACTTTATATTTGGGTTCAACTCCTAGAGTCCCCTATTTCTTTTTAAACGTCCATTTATAACGAACAACCTTTTTGCCTTTAGGAAGTTTCACAAGATTCCATGTTTTGCTTTTGTGGAGTGATTCCATCTTCTCTTGCATAGCAAACATCCACTTTTCTGAGTCTTCACGGCTAACCGCCTCAGAATAATTAGATGGCTCTTGGTTTGCATCTATATCTTCAGCCACATTTAAAGCATAACCAACTAGATCAGCCTCAGCATACTTCTTTGAAGGTTTAATTTCTCTTCTAGTTCTATTTTTGGCAATAGAGTATTGTGATGAAAAAATAACCTTATTCTAAATTTTTGTACTGGCTTGAGGAGTCAACTCTGTTGTAGATTCTGGATTAATTTGATGCTCCACCTACTTTTAATTTTCTTTATTGGAAGAGTCTTTAAAAGATAAGTTAGGTAGCATAAAAGTTTCATAAAAAAAACATCTCTGTTAATCACAACTTTTCTATTTTCAGGATACCATAACTTATACCCTCTTACACCAGCTTTATAATCAAGAAAAACACATTTAATGGATCTCGGTTCCAATTTTCCATTATCAACATGAGCATACGCAGGACAGCCAAAGATCTTTAAATCAGAATAGTCAGCAGGATTACCAGACCATACCTTTTGTGGAGTCTTTTTCTCAATGGAAACGGATGGAGATCGGTTAATCAAAACACTTGCAGTAGATGCTACTTTGGTAAGTTATTCTGTTCATTCATTCTGCAACGTCGTTTTGCTATGGAGTATGGCAAACTATCAAGTGTTTCACGATCCCTTCTGACTTGCACAGTTTATTAAACTCATCAAAACAGAACTCTAAGTCATAGTCTGTGTGAAGGTACTTTATTTTTTTTCCCGTCTATTTTTTAATAATAGTTTTTCAAGACTTAAATGCGAAAAACACATAACTTTTCTGCTTCAGGAAGAACGCCCAAATTTTTCTGAAAAATCTTCAATAAAAGTTAGCTGGTAATTAGCTCCACCTCTCGAAGGCACTCTGGATGGTCCCCACAGATCAGAATGAATATACTTTAATTTTTCCTTCGTGTTATGGACACCTCTGATGAATCGAACTCTCTTTTGCTTTCCAAAAACGCAATGCTCACAGAACTTCAGTTTGCAAATTCCTTACCCATCAAGAAGTCCTCTTTTGCTTAATTCTATCATGCCATTCTCACTCATATGCCTTAGGCGCATATGCCAAAGTTTAGTAATATCATCATCTAACAAGGAAAAGGAAGCGACAGCTGCATCACCAGTAACAGTAGAACCCTGCAAAATATATAACTTGGCAATCTTTCTCTGCCCTTTCATCACAACGAGGGAACCTTTGGAAATCTTCAAAACCCCATTTTCAGCTGTGTATTTGTACCCTTTTCAATCAAAAGTACTCAACGAAATTAAATTTCTCTTCAATTCCGGAACATGGCGTATGTCACTAAGTGTTCTGACAATTCCATCAAACATCTTAACTTTAATTATTCCAACACCTGCGATTTTACACGAAGCATTATTTCCCATCAAAACAACACCTTCAGACACTGTTTCGTAAGTTGTAAACCAATCTCGATTGGGACTCATGTGAAAGGTACAGCCCGAATCAAGGATCCACTCCTCGCTCACTTTAGAATTGTTGACAAAAGCGACTAGAAGTTCACCATCGCTGTAGTATTTTACAACATCAGCTTCACTAGAATTTTCTGGTTATTTTCCCTTTTGATTCGCAGCTTCCCTTTTGATCTTATTCTGTAGCTTATAGCACTTAGATTTAATATGTCCTTTCTTCTTGCAGAAGTTACAAGTTTTACCTCTATTTGAAGACTTCGATCTACCCTTAGATTTACTGCGAGGATTCCGTTCTTGTGTCCTTCTACAATCATCATCAACATTCTGATCTTGTCTTCCACGAACAATGAGACTCTCTCCTTGAGAGTCGATTTTAACTACAAGATGCTTTATCTTATCATACAAGGTCAAAGAATCATAAACCTCATCAACTGTGAGAGACTCGCGGCTATATAAAATTGTGTCTCTAAAGGTTGAGTAAGAGAGGGCAACGAACAAAGTAGAATCAACCCTAGATCTTCCTTATCATACTAAACCTCCATGGCCTTCAAGTTTGAGAGAATTTCTTTAAACACTGTTAAGTGTTCATGCACAGATGCACCTTCCTCCAAACGATGAGCATAAAGACGCTGCTTCATATGTAACTTGCTAGTTAGAGTTTTCGACATACATATTTGTTCCAGCCTCTTCCATAATCCAGCAGCGGTCTTCTCCTTCATCACATCCTGTACAATTTCGTTAGACAAATACAGATGTAACTGTATTAATGCCTTTTAATCCTTGCGCTTCTTCTCTTCCTCCGTCAATGTCAAAGGCATCTTATCTACCCCTAGTAGGGCTTCCTCTAAGTCTATCTGTGTAAGAGCTACTTGTATCTTTATTTGCCACAACACGAATCTGGTGTTGCGATCAAATAGTAGAATTTCATACTTCAAAGACGCCATTACCGTAATTAAGATGAACAACTCGGAAGCTCTGATACCAATTTGTAAAAATAGAATATCGGTAATGATAATATATTGTAAAGAAAAGAGAAATAAAAATAAAGAACACAGAAATTTTTACGTGGAAACCCTTTCGGGAAAAAAACCACGGGCAGAGGAGAAGAAAATTCACAATGTCAAATTCGAATGATTATACGAGGAGTTTCGACTACATCTATTTATAGGTCGAAAAAACCTAATTCTAATCAAAGTCAAATATATTATGCTAATAAATGTTAAATATATTATACTCATTAATACTAAATATTCTAGAAAGAAGATATATTTTGTTTAACTTGACTTGCAAGCAATCTCTTAAAATTTGGGTCACACAACTCTAACAATTATTTTAGTAAAAAACCCAGATTGATTTTCTTGATGCCTATTTAAAAATTGAGATAAAAGGAAGTCATTTTTCAAATGGTACATTTAAAACCTCTTGGATTAATGGAAAACTTATTATTGTTGAAGAATAAAATATTATTTGGGTTTAAATTCCACTAAGGACGAGACACTCAAGTCATTTGATCCTTTAAATTTTTGGCATTCGACCAATTATTTAGTGGATTTTATTAAAAGAGATGATCGACCTTCAATTATTTTCTTATCAAGCTTTTTGGATTCTCTTACAATCGAGATAACTTTTATCTTTATTGAAAACTCGACACTTGTTGATGAAGTAGCTTAAGATAGTTGGTTAATAGATTGAAGAGAGTTTTAGATAGTCTAATATCCTCCCATCAAACTGCTTCACAATGCTATCAAGGTAAAGAAAAAAAGACAAGGATCCTTGTAAGTTTTGAAACTTGATGAGTAAAACTTATGGTAGGATTAGTTGGAAGTTCATTGAAGCAGTTCTAAAGCTTAATGGATTTAGTGTTAATTGGATTAGGCTCATTATGTAATGTGTATCGGCAGTTTCCTATCAATTTTTTGTTTAACAAGTAATGTAAGCCATGGAGGGACTTAAGACAAACCTTACCTTATTGTTCTTTGTCAAAATGTATCGTCTGTTATGCTCTCCGAGGTAGAAGATGAGGACACCATTAAAGGAATAAATATTGTAAGAGAGGCGAGATGATTGTTTTCATGTTCATTCATGTTGTGCAATTAGTCATTTCAATTATGATTTCATCAGCATAATATACACATAAAATTAAACAAGAAAATTCCATAAAATTTATTCTCAAGCTACAACAACCTCTCGTCGTGCCAAATTGGAAAAATACACTAAAATACACTAGAATAGCTAAAAAAAAAAAACTTTAATGTTACATTTAAAATGGTAAAAAAAAATACTATGAAAAGTGAGGTTCCTCTGTACAAATTAAATGGGAAATGCAGGAAAATGAGTGAGCCGACCAACTTGTTTAATGGAGTTATGTAATGCCCGTGAAGTGTGATAAAGAGCTTAACTTTTACGTGATAAGAGTCACTGAGGGTGCAAGTCTCAACTACCTCGGTCATGAATCATGATAATGCATTTGGCTCTTTTAAAGTAAATGAGGTGGGCATTTTCTAATATGAATTTTTAGAATTCTGGGAAAGAAAAAATTATCTAAAATGAATTTTGGTTAATTTGGTACATATATTTTCATTATATCATTTGTCTTATAATTAAAAAAAGCTATTTATAATAAACAAAATAAATAGAATAATCAAAGAAATAAATAGAATAATTTTCTTTTATAAATTAGCCTTAACAACAACGAGATTAGTACGACTCAAATCTAAACCACATCTAAAATGGTCAACACCCTAACTGTAAAGTTTAAAAATGAAGCAATTTTATCCAACAAAAATTGATAAATATTAAAGTAATTAAGTGGGAGAATTCTTAAGTATTTAATCCATAAACAATCAATAAAAGCTTGACGTGAACACCGCAGCATCGTTCCCAAGTTAATAATAAAAGGAAAACATATTTAAAAACAAATTAATTTTGAAATTATAAAAAAAAAATTTGAGATTTCTTTTCCAAATTATTATTTTTTTGGTCGAAACTAAGGTATCATCGCTGATAATAATGACTAATCCTCTTATTACAGGTGCTCTCCAAAGAGGTCATGAAATGCACTCTATTCCCATAGACAGAGAACGAACCCTGACCTCTTGGCTAAGGGATGAAGCATTAAAATTAAAACATATCATTTTATATTTAAAAAATTATTTTTATATAAGTTTAAATTTTATAAAAATTACAAAAATATAATGGAACATTGATTATAATATATTATTTTATACCAACACAAAAGATTAAAATTTACTTTTTATTTTATATAATTTTAATTTTTTTAGAAATACTATTTTTATGAAGTTATGATTTATTTTTCCAAAACTCATTTTTTTAAAATACCGATTTTAATTTATTCTTGAAAAAATTGATGATTAAATTTCCTCCTTCAAAAATGATAGAAGATATTGGAATATTGAAAATAATTTATTTTAAAAAAATAATATTTTAAAATATTTTTGTGCCCTATTGGTCAAGTTTTCATATTCGAATAATGTAAGTTTGAATCATGTTGTACCAAAAAATATTTTAAATTTTAATTTAAAAATGTAAATATATAAAATAATTTTAAATCTTTTAATTTATAATAAATTTTAGAGTGTAATAATTTTATTTTTGAATTTATATAAACTATTTTATAGTTCAAAAAACCTTATTGTTTTATATTTTTCAATATACAAAATAATGAATCTGAAAAAATTCTCAAATTATAATATTTTTATTACTTTAATAAAGAAAGACATTTTGTAATGTCTTTAAGACTTTATTAACTATTTATTATCAATGTAACTTTTTTTTAATATTAATTTCATTATAGGTTTTTATTATATCTAATTTTTTATATAATATCTAGAATTATTTGTTGCCTTTATCCAACATTTAAATAGGAAGATAATGTGTTGCAGCACACTAGAATTAATGACTTCCTGTACTGACAACAATGCCGATACCAATCGATTTAAGACTCAACCGACCACATATTTTTTTTAATGAAAAGCACATTGAGGGTAATGCAAAACAACATTGAAGTTTAAGACTCCGATTGTTTCAACGTTAAAATTTTTACGAAAAATATTTTCAACATTTTCCAATGTTTGTTTCATATAAAATAAGATGATCAAACGTAAAAGACTTTCTAACCAACGTAAAATTACCCATTTAGTCCCATAAAATGTTTTACCAAACTTTTTTTTCGTAAGACATATTCCAAACTGATAATGCTCTGTTCACTGTAACACCCCCTTACTCGACCCAAACATTGGGTCAAAGCACTGAAATGTTACATTCTCTACTACATTCTTCACTTATCAAATATTTTCTTATAAATTTTCATAACTATTCAATTTAGTCCTTTTTGTTATAAAAGTTCAATATTCACTAATTAATCATATTAATCAATGTTCTTTCTTGTTACATTTTAATCATATAAATTATCTCAATATCTCGTTTCACATATCAAATTTTTATGTACTTCACTTTTATTATTTCATCCACAAATTTTCTCAAGTTTAACAATTTAGTCCTTGATATCATAAAATTTCATATTTTTCCACAATTTCACTTTTACAATACTTTATACATATTTCATCATCTCATAAAACATTCATTAAACTTTTACCATAATTTCCTTATTCACATATTAAATTGTTTCACACTTAAACTTTTGTATATTTTTCAATTTAGTCCCCATTGTCATGTAATTTATTTTTCACCATATAAGCACTTTAATCAAATAATTCATTATCATATCTTACTTCACATGAAAAATTTCATGCATATCACTTCTCTTGTTTCAATTATAAATTTCACAAAGTTTACAATTTAATCCTTAGCATCATGAAGATTCATTATTTATTATAATTTCACCTTAACATCACTTTGTAATTAATTCACCAATTATCATAATCTCGAATGTATGTTTGTTTCATTGAAAACAACTTTTATGAAATATTTTCAGAAATTTGTCAAACAAAAAATATATTTTACACGGATTCATCAAAACACCGAAAATATTAAATTATTTTTAAAAATCATTTTCAGTAAAACAAACGGAAATTAAGTATGAAAATTATTGAGAAATTCTTCAAAATCAAAATCAAAACATAAACAATGTTGTCCCTTTTTCTGTAAAAAAGGGAAAAAGAAAAAAAAGGAAAAGGAATTGGGTACATATAAACTTGAAAGGAATTATGTTAAGCTTTATTGTGATGAGGTGGCCACTAGACACTAATGAAAAGGAAAGGATGAAGTCAAAATAAAAAAGGGTCTTTACATAATTTAAAAAGAACATTAGGCTTGAATCTTGGATGTAGTTCCCTATTGTTTGCCATTAAGGCATGACTGGTCTTAATCATTGCATAATCATTTCCTCCTTTAGTCTTTAAACCATCATTCCCCTTATCCTTGTATTAATCACTACATATATTTATGGTACCCAACAAAGTTTAAATCATTAAGTCAGCTTTGACATCTTTGCACTATTTAATAAGCTTTTGTTCCAATGTTGTAGTTGGCTAATAAGAAACAAAAACAAAATTGTTGCACTGTTTAGGTATTGATAGAAAAAAAAGATTGGTGTTGTTTGTCATGTAACATGTTAAAAGTCTAACACAATTATTTTAACATGTTGTAATGAACAAATTAGGTGGTGTTTAGTGTTGAACACTTTGTTGATAGGATACAAAAGTCAAGTGTTGTGAGGCAGTGGCACAACTTCTTGTAGTTGACAAAGATTGAGATTTCAGTCCATGTAAGAGGTGGTGGGCATGTTGGGCTATGATTTTGATATGATGGGGAAATTCTATATTCATGGTTACACTGTCTTTGTCCATTCACTTCTTATACAATTTATTTTTACATAAACCCACATTATTGGTAGATTATTGGTAGAGTTGTTCATCACCGGGCCCTAATAATATTTTAGATTTGATTGATAGGTTCAAGCTCGGTCTGGTCCGAAAAATGAACCTAAATTTTTGTCCAAGTCTGGTCTAGCAGTATTAAAATTATTTTATTTTATTTTTATATAAAAAATTTAAAAATATAATACATCAAAACACTAAAAACATTAAAATAAATGTTTCCCAACAAATTAAAACTAAATTAAAAAAGTCTTTATACTTAAATAACACTAAAATAGATGTAACATAACAAGCAAATGCCTCTAAAACCAAAAAAAAATAGTAATATAATAGTGAAATGACAACAAAACAGTGGAAAAACAACAACAAAATAGTGGAAAAATAACATCAAAACAATAAATTTCTTTTTTTGCAAATTCAGGCCAAACCTGAGAAAAAAAATTTTACCTGAGGCTTGACCCGTTTTCTAAGTGGGCTTTATTTTTTTGTTCAAACCTATTTCTCAAACTTATATTTTACTTAAACCCTCTCACTTTTTGAATGAACAAATCTAATCACTAACCTGCACTTTTTGTGACTCGACCCCATAATGTACATGAACAATGGATTACATGACGGGAGTTATTTAATACAACCATTTTTCAATGAGATTTGTGATAAAAAAATGTTCATAACTTTAAATTTAGTGCATTTTTGTTATATAATTTTCTTTCATGTTTTATGTTGGGTTAATTTTTTATTAAATTATAGAGTAAAAATTTAAAGGTTACAATCTGTTCAAAATTCTTGTATTCTTTGTATATTTGAAATTTAATCTCCATACTTTTATTTTCAAAATTCAGTCCCTTTAATATTCGAATTTAAAATTTAGGTCCATTTGTTAACATTGTTAAATTTGTTGGCATGTCATTTTGAAAAAAACTCACATAGTATCCATGTAAAAAAAAACATTGTAATGAGACACAATTTAATAAATAATTCACATTTACTATTTTAATTAGAATAAAATATTTAGACTAACTAATGAGATTATAAAAATTGAGGTACCAAATTATGTTCAAAATTGAGCGAAACATAGAGATCAAATTAAAATTTAACCATTTTCATAATCTAAAAAGGTAGAGGGTTGGAATTGAAATTTACCCATTATATGCTCATGTAAAAAAAAAATGGGAAACCCAATGGACACCTTAGGCGATACATATAGGAGTATAGACTAGAACCTAACTCATGTTTAAAAAAAAGAAAGAAAGAAAGTTTGCCTCACAAGTCACAACTAATTGTTTAAATTTGGGTTATGAATCTTAGGCCCTCCAAGGTTGGCAGAGCCCAAAGACCCTCAAGGCCTACAGCTTCAGGTAGCCCAATCCTAATATGCAAACTTATAAAATTGGAATTTAAGATCTTACTTAGAAGACTATCAAATTTGTTATTGCTCGAACAAGTTGAATTTTATACAAATTAATTTAACTTATCCTCCATTCGGTTATTCATTGCATAGTTATAAAATATTTGATCAAATTCACTTTAAGATTGTAACTTTCACCTCTCTTTTCAAGACACCAAAATGGTGGTGTTCACTTCAAATACAAAAAGAAAGAGACCAAAAAATAGTTCCTCCCCTTATTTGTAAAGCTAAAAGGGTCTCCATTTTGGTCCCCTTTTAGCATAGTTATGGTAGCTACCTTTTCTGTCAATTTATCCATATTCTCAAATAATTAGAAATATTAAAATTCAATATTGCAGAATTTGATGGACACTTGAATTTGTCAGATAATTGATTCGAGCAGCCCAGTTCTGAAAGTCAAGACTCTCACCACTAAACAATAGTTTGGAGATGGCAAGGATTAAAATAAAAGAGAATAGAAACCAGAAAAGTTGATGAGATTGTAAGAATGAAATCAGATGATCAAACTACTTGTGAGCCGCTCGATGAGTGGACCCCACAAGATGCACGTGCGCCAACCCATATTTCCTTGGCTGTATATGCGACCCATCCCATGTGACGTTGATATGTCACATTGAGTGGAATCTATTGCTAAGAGAAACAAATAATGGTATGATTTCCAATTTATTTTTCGTGGGAAATAGAAAGAGGGCTACGGAGGCATTCACCTCCCTCAACATTTTGGTCATGTGGTGGGTCCCATCAAACCTTCAGAAAAACATTATGTCTCCGCCCTGACTTGTCCTTCTAATCTCTCTCCCAAAAGGCCAAAAAGGAAAACAATAGAATTCCAATTTTCCTATGCCCATTAATCCAAATTGAATAATAATTTTTTTAAGAGGGTTAAATATAATTTCTTTTTTTTTTATTTTTTATTTAAAAAAAATGTAATTTTATCATTTTATAGAGAATTTAAATAGTAATTTTTTCATTTGAAGGAAGGTCAGGATTTTTTGCTTGTCCTTTTCAGATTTATCCCTGATTGGATTGTTATAAATATTTTATACTTCTTGTTTGAGGTTTGTAACTGAGGGTTGTTCTTGCAAATAATGTTGTTTTTAAGTTTCGAACATATATATATATATATTTTCTTGTAATTATCAGTGTCAGAGCTAAGAGAGGCTGTAAAGGGCCCCAACCCCTCCTAAAATGAAATATTTTTCATTCAGGCCCTTCATAATTTATAAAATTTTAAATTAATAATGGTAAAAGTGCACTTTGACTCTCCCAAAAATGATAAAAAAATTGATTTAATCCTTTAAAAATTATAAATATATAGACAATTAAAATGATGAATTTACATTTTTACAACCGTAAAAAATATACAATTTAATTTCGCCCCCAAATTTTTTGGCTCCGCTACTAATAAGTATAATGTGTTTTAACATTGCATTCAAGGTTGAGTGAGTTATATTAGTGATGTGTTATACAGTTGAATATATCAATATTAAGTAATTTGCAAATGCCAACAATCTCTTGTCTTAATAACAAAAATATGTATATTAAAAAAATTGTAATTTGCAAATAAGCACATGTTTGATAAAGCATGAGGTGAGTTGGAGAATAGTTTTACACCCACTTTCGCATCTTCCAAACTCTTTCATTTGCCCAATTAGATGTTTTCACTTCTTTCAAATCCATACATGCTAAAGAAGAAAAAGAACCTAAGTACTGAGTATCATTTATGGTGGGCTTTTTCCAAAGGGTAGTGTTGCTATATTTATAAATAATAATTACATTTTAAAATATCACAATTTCCAACACTAGTGGTATTTAACATTACATTCATCTTTTATATCAAAGGTGCCATAAATGTTTTCTCCAATGCATTCATTGTTAGAATTTTTATTTACTTCATTCTTAATTTATAACACAAAATTAAGTGGTTTTATATATTTAGGATAATCTTATTACGTAAAAATTTTAACTTTTGGGTAGTTACCATATTTCTAGTGGGAGATTAAATAGGGCAGAGATCTCATAAATTTTTTAACCATTTTCATGATTAAATAATTTTGTAATTAATAGATAATAGTCAAATTTTAAGTGCAAATTATTTAAGCTCCAATTATATATGTCCAATTCATCCTTCCGCTAACTCAATAAAGCTCTGACTGGATTGCATAATGTTAGAGTTTGTGTGGCTTGAATCTCGTCACTTGTTGAAGAAATAAATACAGTGGCAAAATAAGGGGATCTGTGGTGGGCTTCGACGTCAGGCACATTAAGCATAAAACTGGACTGGGGTTGCGACCGGGGGTGCGGGGGCCTCCAAGGTACGGACCATGCCACACAAGTAGAATCTGTATAGAACTACACTTCTTCTATTTGACACTGGTTAGAATCGGGTTTTTTCAACCATTAAATAGATGTAGTCGAAACTCCTCTTGTATCATTCGTTTTTCTACATTAGTGAATTTCTTTTTCTCTACCTGTGATTTGTTCCCGAAAGGGTTTCCACGTAAAATCTATGCTCTTATTTTTCTTATTTTTGCGGTCATTCTATTACCATTATCGACGTCTATTATAACACATAATAAAAAAGTGATGGATAAGAAATAGATTGCATGAGTAACTATCCACAATACATGCATTTTCTTGAGAAGGTAAGGATGACTTAAAAATAATTTAATTTCTTTGGATTAAATAATTGAGTCCAAAGTGAAACTTAAATCATGTAGTCATCATAGTTTAGTTCTAATAGGATAATTAAATAAGTTTTGCACATAAATTCTAAAATGATAAAATCGTCATGATTTTAATAAAATTAGAATTGAGTTGTGTAAATTATTTAATTAGAAATAAATATTTTTAATTAATAATTAAATTGGAATACCATTTAATTAATTATTGAGTTAATTAAATATATGGACTCGGTCTTTGATTTAAATGAAGAGAGATAAACTCGTAAAATTAAACCAGCTTAACTAGCCCACTAGGGCATGTCTACCGCTAAATGTAGGGATATCCCCTCGTTAGAGTTGTCGACCATGTAGCATGGAAAGTCCTAATTAGACTTGAACTCTTCCTTTCTTCGAATGAGAATTAAACTCTTGCAAACATCCCTATATAAATACTGGGCAAATGATAAAAAGTTTTTTTCAAAATTACGAAATAATTAAATAATTGGTCCATTTCGTAATTTTTTAAAAAAGGACTTTTTGGTCATTTGCCCATAAATACTCAATAGTAGTAAAAATTATATACAACAATATACTAAGGAAAACTTTGTCAAAATTTAGTAAAAGTTCATTTACGTAAAAATTTTTATATTCAATAAGATCTATTTTTCTTTAGTTTGAATTTTAAATTCAGAGTAATTATTATTGCAATAATCTAGCTATTATATTTCAAATCTAGAATTTTCTGAAGTTTGAATTCTAGATTTGGAGTAACTATAGTGATTATAATTCAAATCTAAAAGTTGAATTTTTTTAATTATTTTTATTTTGGGATACATAATGGATTTTGACTTCCAACTCTGAGAGTCTTGGGTTTTTGTCTTGTGTTTTGTTCTTTGAGTTAGAGTCCACTCTTTAAGCATCCAAGAATTTGAGAATAGTGGAGAAGATCAATTGGTTGAAAGCTTGAAGCTATCATACTTTAGTTCAAGTTTGTAACAACTCGTTTTTTAGTGGTTTCGAGACCACAAATTCGACGAGTGAGTCAGATATAATATAATATTATATTAAATTTTGATTTGTCAATTTTGTTATTTGGGTGAATAGTTAAGTTCAAGTGGTTGATCTCTAAAGTCAAGTGGTTTTGAAAAATGAGGTATCAGGATCTTGTTTCTGTAAACCGTTCCGTAAATATTTTTATTAAATATTTATGGAGTTATTATATAAGTATATTGGAAGTTGGTTCATAAATTTTAATGTTTAGATAGTTAATTTAATAAAAAGAACTAAATCATAAAAGCTACAAAAATTTAATTGCTATTGGTTTATTTGTGCTAAATAGTTATAAAAGCATGAATGGAGGGCTTTAAAGGATAATTAGACTTTATTTATATTATGGTGGACGGTTTGTGTAATGGATTAAGTAAATATATGTTAAATTTTTAATAAAATAAAATGTTAATTAATAAAGTAATAATAAGTAAAACAAAAAGAAATTTAGTCATCATCTGTATCATTTTCTTTCTTCAACCGAAATAAAAACTCCATAGCCAACCTTGGAAGCTTCGGCCAAAGCTTGTAGCAACTGCATGGTGTGTATTTTTCACCCGTTTTGAATAATTTTTATATTTTTGAGATCGTTATAGCTTAATCTAGCTAGTCTGGGGGCTAATTTGTAAAATTATTAAAAGTATAGGGAATTTACATGAATGAGTTTGAAGTGTTTTTTTATTTTAATTGATAGTTTATTAAAGTTGATGGTGAACAATAAGTATTTTGTTAAGTGATTTTTAGTGATTTTAATGTTTAGGGATTAAATTGTTGAAATAGTAAAATTTAATGTAAATTATGTGAAATGAGAAAATATGAGTTGTTATAAGACGAAGGAAAATAGGATAGCATGAATTTTAATTAAAAGTGGTTAAATTGTAACTTTCGGGTTTAGGGATTAAATTGCATAAAGGTAAAACTTTGGGGTAATTTTATAATTTCCTATTGACAAGAGTTATAAGTTGAATTATTTATTTTAAGTTATTTTAATGGTTTAATTGAATGAAAAATTTATTATTTAGATTAAGAAACGAACCAAATGAATCTAAATAGAGGAAAAGCAAAAGTATCGGATTAATGGTCGGCTTCGTTTTTACAACAGTTTTTGTCAAGGTAAGTTCGTATAAGGATTAAATTCATTAATTTATGTTTTGAAGGTAATTGTAATAAATATTATGTTATGTATAATTTAGATTGATATATATTCGATATTTTAGTATTATGGATTAAATCATAATGTTAATTAAATTGAATGTTAAATTTGAAAAATGTACAATTCATAGCAGTGTGTTTGAAAAGGTATAATGCAATGAAATTAAAGGATTTGGTTATGTACAATGGTCCCATTTGAACCTTGTGAATACTTAGGATGCAAATGACATGTCATTAGGGGTTATACAGTTTCGGGTGTTGGTCTTGGATGTCCTACCGATGGCTGAGGTCTTGCGTTTGTTGCAGATTCTCCACAGCTCGTGTGAGCAGCAATATTTGCTTAGAAATTGATCCGAAAAGGTTATGATGTGTTTTTAACTTATATTCTGGATTTTCGAGTATTTGAAATGAAAGTTTATCAGTTACCAACAGTTTATGAGTTTACAGATGTTTTCCTTAAGGAACTGCCGAGTTTACTACCAGAGCAAGAAGTTGAGTTTGCTATAGAATTAGTCTCAAGTACTACTCCGATCTCGATTGGTCCGCACGGAATGACTTCAACCGAATTAAAAGAATTAAAAGCTTAGTTGCAAGAATTAATTGACAGAGGTTTTATTTTGTGAAAAAGAAAGATGGGTCGATGAGATGGTGTACAGTTTATCGACAGTTGAATAAAGTTACGATAAAGAATAAATATTTGTTACCTCGTATTGAAGATCTATTTGATCAATTGAAAAGTGCTACAGTGTTCTCGAAGATAGATCTTCGATCTAGCTATTATTAGTTGCGAGATTAAGACATGGATGTGTTGAAAAATGTGTTCAGAACCAATTAAGGACACTGCAAATTTTTAGTGGTGCTTTTCGGCTTAACTAATGCCCTTGCAGCATTTATGAGTTTCATGAATCGGGTTTTTAGTCACATTCCGACAGATTCGTTGTTGTTTTTGTGGATTATATATTGATTTGTAAAACTGATATAGAGCATGCTCAGCATTTAAAAATTTGTAATACAGATGGTTTATTAAGAATTTATTGATAATTGTATTGTCGATGATGAAGTTATTACAGGGACGCATTGAATTTGTTTAGTCAATTAAGTTCCAGTAGAGTTTTGACTAGTTGAAAACTTTATTGACAAAAGCTCTAGTACTGAGTCAACCTAAATCCAAAAAGGAATTTATTGTTTACAGTAATACTTCAATCAGATGACCTTAAATGATACTAGTTCAATTATTACAGAGCTGAGAGTTTAATCGTTATTTCTTCAGTGTTATAATAGATATAGGCTAGGCCATCAAGCGCTAGCTAGAAACAAGGATTAATGAGATGTGGTGAATGATTGTTGTCGATGTATTAAAGTTCGAAGTTGTGTTATCTTTGGAAGTGTGTATTGCATGACATTGTGTATATAATGTTGTTGCATTGAGGTTGAAAACGCATCAATGTTTAGATTTTGAAGTTTTGGAATTTTATTTTGGACAATTTGTTACTTCTTTTCTAAGTTTAATTGTTGTTGTAGAAGAAGAAATGCTACAATAGTGTTTGCAGTTTAAATTGATAGATTGAGGAAAGAAAAAAAATAAGTTGCTAGGATTTGTGCCCTTAGTGCAATAATTTTGCCATAGTCTACTTGTAATTTTTTAAATGGATTGAATAAATAAAAAATTTCACATTATTTAATATTCTTTGTATGATATCTTAAATGGTTTTTGCAAGGAAGGTAAAATGTATAACCAAATATTGGTTCATTGATCATCGAAGGTTTAATCGATATTATCTTGTATTATATGATCGAATTAAAATGTGAGAAGATAACTTATGTTAAGACTTTATTATGTCCTTTATAAGTCTTACTGGGGAGGTGATTTGCCATGACTATCAAAGTCGGATCAACTCCTATAAATAAAGACATAGGTGTGATTGTCTGGATTGACAAAACATCGGATTGGACTCAAGATAAATTTGTCCTAGATTTATTTTTTTGTGACATTCCTAATGTGGTTTATTTAAATCCTAAGTAAGTGAGTGACAATAAGTGCATAACTTATGTGCTTTTTGATATATTGGAAACTTGTGCTCTAAAGGTAATGGGCTGAAAATTGGTATGTTAGGCACATGACTTATGCATATCATGGCTTTACTCACAATAGTGGAATTATTGCTCACTAAAACGAGTAGATGGTATTCTCTCACTAACATTGTATGGATTATGAAAATGGAATGTGATCACAAATGACCTGAAGTCACTTGTAGTAGTCATTTTAGGTAATTTTTGCACTTAATGAGTTTATTTTCTAGTACTTTTATAATTAAATATTACATTTTCAGTATTAGTTACTTTGGATTAACATATCAACAAAACAAGAGTTTTTACACATTTTCTACTATTTCGATGACTCGTAAGGCTGATTTGGGCCTCGGGAGTAACTAATGAGTGTGTATGATAGATTTGAGGTCCAAGAGTATAAGGAACAATGATCCGATTATGAGACAAGGAGCCCAATACGCTAACAACGTTGCCAAAGGCTTGGAATGCAGCTGGCGTTGTGACAAGGAACTACCTCTTGTCACGACGACGTGATGAGGAATGGAAAGACTTTGCACGACGTCAACGTTGGGACAAAAAACATTCCCACATCATGACGATGCGACTTAGCGTGGAAGAAAATGGTTTATTTCTTTGGATGACATAATTAGGAAATTTCCATATTTGGACCCTACCTTTAGTAGAATATATTATTCATTGGTATCTAAGTGTATCTCGAGATGCTTGGTCACTAAGTAGGCCGTTGCCTATATAAGCAACTTTAGAGTCATTGGGATAGTAAGTAGTTTTAGACCTTGACAATTTTTTATCCAATTTTAGTTTTCTTTTCTTTTTATTTTCGTGTAGTCGGAACTTTTCTATTCCGATGTGAAGACAATCGCGAGCGGAGATTACTCCGGCACTGCACTTCAATACAATTATCAATGAGCATTCTCCTGTCTATTTCGTTATTGTTTTATTTATGCTTCGTTAACTTGATCAATTAACTATTGTATGAATAATAGAATAATTTCTTGTGTTTAGTTCATATCTTGCATGACTCGTTTATTGAACTAATTAATTAATCAAATCGATTAATTAACAAAAGAATAAGGTTCATAATCCAATTAGTTGGTATAAATTATGTGTTCTTAAACTGTTAGGCTTGATAACCCTAATAAGTAATTATAGGGGAGAAGAGATCGGGAGATAAGTCAAACCGAGTAAACCATAGTTATCCAGGCAGAGAAAGTGATGCTGGAAGATAAGCGAGTATCCGCCAATTAATTAATTAGTAGAGGCCGAGAAGTATTACTAGTTAATTAATAGCTAATTCATATTAAAACCCGGATTCTAAAATTAGTTAATTTTCAATTTATTAATTAGAGATTTAATCGATCATAGGCTAGAGGCTCACATTGTCAGCACTAGGAATAGGAAATTCCATTAGGTTAGTTACTTTAATTAGTTTAAATAATGTTCAAAACATTTTTATTCTGATTTCTAGTAGTTATTATGTCAGTTGTAACTTCATGTTTGATTTGAGCATAAATCGATTACAAAAATTTTCTCACCACTACATGTTTTTGGTTGTATCTCCTGGTTTTTCTTGGCTAAGTTACAATTGTGTTGTAACAGGTCCCCATCTCTGTTCATTCAACATATTATAACAATGCAATATGATATGACCAAAAATACCATAATATTGTCTTATAAGCCTTTTATTCTTATTCAATTTCATTTCATGGTATGGTCTCTCATTCTTCTTCCATACTTATTCGTGCCTAAATTTCTTGGTAGTTACAAGTTGAGTTGCAGCTGGAGAAACAAATTGATTTATTTTCTTAAGATTAGTCAAGAGTTTGTTGTATCTAGGCTTGATATTCCCTAGAAATCCACAATAATGGCACACAAATCTACCTTTGGGTCTCTGAATCTTCTCACTAGAATGAATTGATGCTATTTCCTTGGAGCTTTCTAGCTTTCTCAAACCATTCTTTTTCTTTAACAAGCACAAAATGAGTGACACTTATAGTACTAGTTTCAACATAACCAAGGCTTTCATCTCTTGGTTCATGTCTACCAACAACAAGGATCTCGTCCAATTTCCCACTTCTCGATCGTATTTTTTCAAGATAGATTAGGCTATTGGAAGCTCATTTAGAACCTCACTAAGATTAACTTCTTTTTTTTATTTTGCATTCGTAACATTGAACTTCTATTATAACATCTTTGCTTTTACCCATGGTTGCAGATCAACCAACATCATTGTACTTTCGGATGAATTTTTTTACATTTTTGTTAAGAAGATCCAGTTGTTTTACCAAGTCTTCAATATAAATTTCTCCTTCAGTTGCAATTAGAGAAACAACTTGCAGAGCAATGTTATTTTTTGCCTTAACTCTACTCTTATTTGACTCAACAAGATTCATCTAAAAGGTTTATAGAGATCCAATAAGCTTAGCAATCATTATTTTATCAATATTTTTTGCCTCTTTTATTGTAGTCATCTTGATTGTAAAAAATTCTGAAGATCATAAAACCTTTTGGACCAACTTGGAATTTAAGTACTTTTCACCAAGAGTAAAAGCTTGGTTAGAGATGTCACGTAATTTAGCATAAAAATTAGAAATTTTTTCTTCGTTTGATATTTTAAAAATTCCAAACATGGATGTTAACAACTAGAGTTTAGATTATTTTGTAGAAGTGGTGTATCACCCTATAGCTGACTCGACCGATGGGTCTGTATACAAAAGTGTCATATCGTACTAACTGAACTAATACAACCAGCTAAGCATTTTAAAATCATACTTAACTTATTTTCAAAAATTACCTGAAACACTTTTATCAATTTTTTAACTAACTGATCCGCCAAAATAAAACACTATAGTTACAAATTCCTAGTTTAAGTTATTAATATGCGAATTTATGAAAAGTTTAACAAAAATGGCTTTACAACATTTAAACAATTATTCATCATAGAATATATTATACCCAGTTCATACGTAGTTACAAAAATTTAGACCCTAAGGCTCAGCCTCTAGGTCACCTCGTTATATGCATGTTACAAATAAGAACACAGGTTCGCCTGAACTTGAGCGAATTCTGGCTTAATCCCTCCTCAACTCCTCATATAAATCGTTATACCTGGAAAGCATAACAAAACTAAGTAAGCTCAAAGGAACTTAGTGAGTTTCTAATATTTCATATCATTTATGAAACCATAAGTTAGAATTTCATGGGTTTGATCTCTTTTCTGACATCATTTACACCATTATAATTTGCACATCTTCTTGGCGTACTATTATTTGCCCCTTGCATTGGCTCCACTTAAGAATTTGTACACTTTCGGCATTGCTACGATCCTTCATTTCAATCACTCATGCTATAAGCTACAATATGGAATAACTTCGCTTACCCATTCACTCTGGTTACTTACAAATGAATCATTACCTCTCTTTTTAGCAAAACATATGCAATTTGCTTTGGTAGTTATTACCATTGCAGACTAACGTATGATGGATTAACCTTAAAGAACTCATGTATGTGGATTCACATGTGGCGAAATTTTACATAAGATATACACATAAAATCTTATATACATGGACTTGAGCTTGGCAAATATATACTGGCGGACCTTTATGTGCAGAATTATCACCACAAATTCATATATGCAGGTTCCTACTTGTGAACTCAATACTAAATTATAGCTGCTACAAAACTCTTATTTGAAGGAGTCACTACTAAATTCTTGTTTGGCAGATAGTCATTGCAGATTCTTAACTTAACACTAATCCTTGGTGGACTTCTGGATAATAGATATATTTAATCTCGTGAAAGATAGTCTTCTTGAATTCTTAAAATTGAAACATGAATATAAGATCAGCAAAATGTCAACTTGAATCATCCAGATAAGTCTATCATGAAAGAACTCATAACACAGGTATGCTTCACATCATAGGCTCGTTCAAGCTAATCATGTACAGAGGTGTCAGGTTAGCTGTTCGAACTAAACCTTTATCAACACAATAATAGTCCAACCATAGTTGTATATACATGTAAGGTTACCAGTACAAGCTAAATCCTTGTCACATGTATCTTCGAGTCTGCAAAAAATGTTGGATCTTGGAATCATCAGGAAATAACACGTGACCATGTGTATGAGTCTTTTACTAAGTTCATCGAGACACTTTCATTTATGTCCTCGATCTCATTCCTTTGTATCGGTTTGTCATACATATATATATGTATATTTATATTCGCGAACTATTTTGTGAACTTCTGTATGGAGAATTTTCACAAGTAACCCTGTCATGAAGCTTAGAGAACAATTCCAACAGACTGTATTATTTTGCGTATACCCATGGTCATGGAACTTGCTTACATACATAAGGCTTAAAGCCTTAGACTCTGCATACCAATCATTTTCACTACTGACAAATATCATGCATCCAACTAAACATACTATAAATAACACAACATAAATCATAACAAACCTATCACCATTAAGAAATCATTAAAATAACAACTTATAAATTTGACCAGACATGCATCTAAAATCAACACTTTGCATGCTTCATCAGTACGACAACATTCCACTATGAATCCACTATTGATCAACAGTTGAACATGAAGTCGAACATACCATAACAACATAATACTAATATACATAAACAACCACTGAGGATTTAAGTTTAGAAACTCACCAAGAATATACTTGAAAGTTGGTTCCGCCTATATCTACTTAAAATTTTCTTTATTGCTTGAGCCTCCTATTTATCGATTAACTAAGCCTTACAATCATATCAGAAACAAAAAAGAAGGCATACTTATGTAAGAAAACTATGATTCATTTGCATGTAGAGGAACTTTAAAGATTACTATAACTTCAACCGTCACAATACATATTCAATGAATTAAACTGAAATCCTCATTTCTTTTATTCCCTTATTTTTGGTCAAAAGATACAGAAGAGTTAGAAAGGATAGCAATTTACTGAATTTCTCAATTTCATAAGCTAATTCTCTAGTTTCTCCCCACATGCAGACCACTCCATAATTTGTCTCTTACCAAAACAAACTAGAGAAGAATATAGAAGAAAGAAAATGAATGCAAAAATGAGAGAGTGTTCCTAATAGAATGACATCCATTTCTTATATAACCCTCCCGCAGTTGTACACCAAAACCAATTTATCAGTTGCATCATTAATGCCCCCCATCGTAACGTTTCCTACTAAAAAAATACTTAGTTTTAAAGTAACGAGACTAATAATGGAAAACTAACCATTTGCTAAATTAGTTAGCAAGATCCAAGTAATTACACTAGAACCTTAAAAAATAGCAGGTTTTGTACTTTGATACTCGAAATTACTTTTCTACTTATCCTTTAATATTTCCAGGCGTGACAAGTGGTGCTTTTATGTGCTGTTTAAGTCTCGTGAGCAAAAATGCACTTGGAGATGTGTGTAAATTCTTGAAGATCTACAACACTATAGATAGCGTTCAAAGCCTTTAAGTTGTAATTGGCTGCTTTGTCTTCATTTTTAGTTTAGGTGGTTTCATGTTTGATGGTTTGACCTATTAGTTTCTTCAGTAAGTGGCTCCCAACTAGACAAAAGAACTTGCCAAGCATTCTCATCAATCAACTTTGTAAAGGCTTTCATATGTGTCTTCCAATAGGCATAATTCGATTTATAAAGCATAAGGGGTATCGATATTAATATACCCTCCACCTCAATAGAAAATCAACGATATGATCTCAACTTAGTACATCAGATGTCTAGCTCTGATACCAATTTAAATTTCATTGATTTTTCCTATTAGATATTTGTTTAGTTGTAATTGGATGAAATTACTACTAGTTATAAAAACAAAAATAGACGCAACCGATTTGTTTATACAATTCATCAACTTCCTATGTATGTGAGGCTTTACTGAAAGAGTAATCCATTATAAATAATGAATACAAGACATGATTTAAGTCCAACTCACTCATCAAGTTACAACTTCATTCCTATACACAATTTAGATAACTCTTCAACTAATACTTTCCCTTTTGAAATTATCTTAGTTCCAAACTGAAAAACAAAAATAGTTTGCTTACAACAAATTTGCACAAAAATAAGTTCTTCACACGAATATGATAAGTGCTCTCTCAATCTCCTAAAAAAATGACAAGCCTTCACTTAAATAGATATTTACGCTATGTTTGGTTTACATGAATGGCATAACCATTCATACCTTATTCAATATAACAAAGCCATTCAATTGTTTGGTTGGTTGTAAAGTCTATTCCATTGAATAGCCATTATAGGCTAATTTCGTAAAAACACTAAATAGCAATTCAGTGCCACCCCCAATGGATGGTTATTCAATGGTTCCAAGAATATACCAAATTATTTTTATTCATTTTCTACCCATCTCACATCCTCTAACTTTTTCTCTACCCATCTCATCATCTAAATTATTTTTTCTCCTTGTCCTACTCTAATGGTGATTGAAACCATTGCATGCCTCCATGCTTTGAAGATTGGAGTAGATTTGGGTCATCAAATGTCATATTAGAAGAAGATGATTTCTTTATAATCAGTAAAATGTGCAAGAAAGAGTACAATTTTATAGGGGTTGAAACGATTTTGAATGATTGTCAAGCTTTGGGATTTTTTTAAAAATCTTGTTTATTCTCTCATGGATTTCAAAGTCAAGACTACAAAGATAAAATTAGGTTTCAAAGAGAAAATTTTTTTTGGGTTTCAACACATCTTTTGGCTTTTGATAACTAAAATAACTCTAAAAATAAATTTTTGATTGTGAAATTTTTTAGATCTAAAGATGAGTTTTAGGAAAAACAAAATGGAAAATATGGAAGATGACATCACGACAAAGTTCTAGGTAAATTTTAGGTTGGTAGTCAATAAAAGGTGATGGCAAAAAGAAGTAGAAACAACTTTGAAAATAATGAAGAAGATGAATTTCGTTGGAGGGAGATTGTGATGTAAATAATGAAGAATATGGGAAAGTATGAATATTAATTTTTAAAATTAAATATTATGTATACTTTTCAAAAATAAATAAATATTATGTATAAAATATTGTAAGTATTATTCATTAATTATTTATTTAAAATGTTATTTTAAATAAAATTTTAGATTTTATTTTTAATTATAATTTTAATTTTTTCATATTAAAATATTTATTATTTTATTTTTAATTTTTACTATATATAATTGATTTATTTTTTAATATATAAAAAGTTTAAACTGTTATAAAATAAAGAGAGATGGAGAAAATAAAGAGCAAAAAAATATGAAAGCAATAGAGGATGTACTTTATTAATCAAAAGCGATGATTATAATGCTTAATCGAGTCTTTATTTATAGGCATAAGAAATAAAAAGAAGTAGATATCTAATTCTAATAACTATTAGAATTTAAAGTACATTAAAACTTTATCTTGATCATAATGGACATCTACTTAATAAGATATTCATAACACTCCCCATTGGATGTCCATTAGTAGATATTGTGCATTGTTAAAACCTTATTAGGAAAAACCTTATGAGATAAAAACCTAATGAAGGAAAAAGAATACACAATCTATAATGCGCATAATATGCTACCTCATTAAAAATCTTACCAAGAAAACCCAATGGGACAAAACCTCAATTAAGGGAAAAAGAGTGCAACGAGTATTTACTTCTCCTCATGAAAACATCAAATATTTTCTCATATTCTACGCATTCAATCTTGAATACTAGTTTTTCAAATGACTATTTGAATGTATTTGCTAAGCATTTATATTACCATTCTTTTAAAAGTCACGAGTAAGGGAAATTTGGGAAAATATATTTTGATCTCTTCAGAGATTCAACAATAATCATAACAAACTTTAATCATGATTCATTTATAAAAACACAAATAGGTATTTTGGATCATTTTATAATCCTCTTCCAACTACTATTCACTAAGTCTAATTTACCACATATGTTCAAATTATTTCAATTCATATAAATGAACAATTTCTTGAGAATTTCAATATGCTTCTAGCATCTTAAATCCTTCAAGAATTTTAATATAAACTTTAGTATATAGTGATTCATAAAAGGTTGTAACAATAACCATTAGACGCAAGTTAAATCTTTTATGAATTGTCAATTTAATAATATATCTAAAGATTATTGCATCCACCACAAAAGAATATTAAATCTTTTCATAATCAATGCCAAGACTTAGTGAAAAACTTCATATTTTTATTTCGCTTTTGTAAAACTACTTCAATTGCACCCTCACTAGCTTTATACCTTTAGATATTTGGACTACTAGTCCAAAAACTCCACAAATTTAATTATACTTGAGTTGCGTCTTTCTATTTTGATCAATTTATTCCATATCTATATTTCTCAATAGATTTATTCAAGATCCTCCTTTTATTTCATTATTTCAATAATAATATTGCATGCAAAATCATTGTTGACCACTTTTATTATTCGATTCCACATTTTTTCAAATTGACATAACTTATCGAGATCTCTTATTTTTATTATTTTAAAATTCAATTTCAGGTACCTGAATTTCTTTTGAAGTTTTACTTATTAGTTATGTATTGGGCCTCTTCTTGAGCACCCACCTCCATTATATAACTATCTAGAAGAATTTTCATCTTTGGAACCGATCAATCTATTATTTATTCTAACTGATTGTCCTATTAGGACTTTGATTCAAGTTAAATATAACACTTGGTTATTCTGATTAAGTTTGTAAATACATCTAACAATTAACTTATAATGAGTTATCCTTATTGAACTTCCGGTTCAAATTACTTTCCCCCTAACTCATTACAAGTTATTATTTCTCTTTCCCTAATGTCGAAAAAACTATTAAATCAAAATTGTAATTACAATCATGTCATAATTGAATCTCGAATACATTCAAAACATCTAATAATATAAAGAAACTTGTAATTAATATGTATTCCCAACTTTCTTTGAGGATTCACTCATCTTTGTGCGTTGTGGTGGAGCAATTGGAACATATACGCACATACAAAAATTTAAAGATGAGAAATATTTAGCTCTTGATCAAAAACCAATTGTAATGATGAGTATTTATAACTTATTGGCTTGATGCGTACAACACGTAAATCAACATAATCTCATGTTGAAATAGGAAGTATAGTTCTCATAAGTAATGGTTTAGACATTAATTAGAGGTGTTTAATCAATAATTTCTCTAAACCATTATGCGATAAACTTTTACAAAAAATTTCCAAATTCAATCAATAAAAGATTGATATATAAACTCATTAGTATTAGCAAGATGAATTGTCTTAATTGCATGATCTAAAATTAATTATTTAAACAAGTAAACTTGCAAACGATAGGTTGCAAATTGATAACACATATGTGATTATTTTGTAGATGTATCTATCAAAATCATATAATATCAAAACAATCCACATGGTGGGTGAATTGGCCCATATTCGTTTAAAAATGTAAGACATTAAATCTAAACTTTAGCTAGTGAATTTCTAATAATCAATTTTCATTGAGAACAAGCAACATATGAGAATTCTTTTAAATTAAAGAATCTTCTAGTTCTTTAATGAATGTCCATATGAATTCTTAATTAATTTTCGCATCATATATGATCCAGGATGGTTTAACTGGTCATGCCAAGTAGTAAATGCATTTATATTAATAAACTTCGGTTTACTTTAACATATGTTTCAATTGAAACAAATTAATAATTTAACTATCATTCCTTTTACTTTGTATCAACATATAAGTGCTATTGTGACATTTACTAATGGAAATGTTTAAATCAATGTGAATATTATAATGTCACTAAGTCAACAAAATAAATATAATTTTCAAATAATTATATGTAATATTCGCCTGTGAATATGTCAAAATCTTCAAATATCTAAAAAAATTTGCAACTTCAGTGCATCCAACCATAACGAGCTTTAGATAGAATTATCATATTTTATTCATCATAAATAGATCTTTCATAGTCAAATATTTTACTTCCAACCCTTAATGGGGATGATAACAAAAGAAGATCACAAAATTATAAAATAAATATAAATTAATAACCCAATCTTATCTTTTTCATCCTTTCAAAATAGATATTTATAGCAATAGTGATTCATATGAAATATGACATTTTCCTCATTCACAATCTCAATATAAGATCCATTATAAATATCTTTTAAAACCAATGGATTAACCATCACAAGATATTAATATATTAGCTCTTCTAGAGCTTTCGACTAATTTTGTACTATCAAATATTGGAATAATATTTATTTTTTAGTACCAAATAAGATAAATACTTTCTATCTATAATGATAGAATTTATTACTACATTCTCATATCCTTCCTCAAAGAATATTAACAAAACAAAATATTTAGGCATAAGCCACATATGTGGCCAATAATCTTTCATATCACATTAATAACATAAGTTATCTTTACCCTTTGAAGAGTTATCTTGAGAACTCTCATTGTTCTCTTATTTATTACTATGTTCCCACTTTTAGTGGTCCATGATTATATTTTTTATTTCCTTTATGTTTGCATTCACTTCAGGGAATGCAATAAATCTAGTAGGATAGACTTCTAAACGTCTCCATTGATTCTTTATTTCATAATCACTATCGCAAAACATGCGTGGATTTCAAATTAAAATCTATCTATTCATGTTGTCATGATTAGTCTCCAATCACATCTCCAATTACAACAACAATCATGATCTTTATATTTTCATATTTATGTACTGCTACATTCACTTCAGGGAATGAAGCAAGACTAGTGGGAAGAATTTCATTAGTTTTTCATTAGTAACCTATTATTTTGCTTAGCCACTAGAAGGTATGAGATCGTTCAAAAATACTGTTAAATTCATTTTCACAATATTGTTATTGCAGGAGCATATTAGATATTTCAATCATATAGTGTAATGTATTCCTTCGGGGAATATATATATTATACAAATACATGAGTATCTCATGTTATTTATATATATGGTTTTAATGTAAAACACATGAAGGTTTTATTCAACATATATCTTCTTGATCCGAAAAATAATATTATATTTTACAAAATTTTGCATCACAATGAACTAAGAGATAAGCTAAAGAGCTTTTTATTATGCAATATTAGCTCTTCAAGCATAGAATCATTTTATTGTATAATCTTACAATGCTTAATTTATTTTAAATAAAATTTTATTTACTCATATAAAAATAAAATGAATAGGTATAAATAAAGCATATTTAAACAAAACAAATAATAAATTCATATCACTAATAAATCATTGTGGTTAGATAATATATATTTTATATATCATACCACAATAAAACAAAAAAATATTATAATGTCAAATTAAAATAACTAAAAGTTTAAACATAAACTTTTCTAACCTCCACCTTTTATGACATAATTTCATTTCAAAATTTATAATGATATGAAATTATCATAGATAGGGTGAATATCCCAAGTTCATGACAAGTAAGTATTTTTACTCACATTCCGCAATAATCATATATCTTAATCAAAATCAAAATTAAACCAATCAATTTTATTAAAATGAAAAATATTTATCTCCACATAAAAATCTCAATAACTAATGTGTGAATGGTTTTATAAATTCATAGAGATAGGATAGTGAATTATATAAATTTAACTTTTTAATAGAAATCAAATCAAATTTAAAAAGAAGTTGATTAGATTGACTTACGTTGCCATGGATGAGAAGTAGTGATTATAAACATCCTTTGTAATGAAGAAAAAGAGATCATCCTGAAGCAAATATCAAAAAGCAAACTTTGAGAGTGAATCTTACTTCTCGATTTCATATAGATAACAGTATCAAATCTTTCACCATCCTTAGGAACAAAAAGTAAAATAAGTTAATCAAAACAATGATAGCGTATAATGAAAGAAGAATAAAAAATGATAATTAGATATGAAACATTAAATAAAAGAAACTTCCTGTAAAAACTTTACATATTGCCATCAAAGATATTGAAAATCATGAAGGATAAATTTGATCGTCGATAAAAGAAACTACCACTTTGAGCAAAATCATGTTGATAACATGTTAAAAAATAAAGAGAGATGGAGAAAATAAAGAACAAAGAAAATATGAAAGTAATAGATGATGTACTATATTGATCAAAAGGAATGATTACAATGCTTCATCAGGGTCTCTACTTATAGGCATAAGAAGTATAAAAGAAGTAGAGATCTACTTCTAATAACTATTAGAATTTAAAGTAAATTAAAATTTTATCTTGATCATGATGGACATCCACCTAATAAGATATTCATAACATAAACAAAAATATTATTGATTTCACTTAAGGGTAAATGGGTCACTTTATATATATATATATATATATATTCCTTATCTATTCTTTAATGACATTTTAATCAACCAAACAATGTAATACTATTATTCATATATTCTATTCAATCATTAAAACAACGTGATCCCTATTACCTCTTTATTCTATTTTCATTGAATAGTCATTATATTCATACTCTATTCCATTCCAACGAACCAAACGTACTGTTAGTGGCTTGCTAAAGTACAATCAATATGAATCTTTAATTTCCTTAAATTTAGCTTGATCATATCTTCAATATGGAGTAGAATAAACTAAAATCTTCTTGACCTAGTCTTTGAAGAAAAACGGATCTCTTCACTTAAGAAAACTTGATAAATATTAAATCTTTTCAAAAGAGTCTTTTCTTGACTTTAACTTCTTCAAAAGCAACATCTCTTTAAATAAGGTAAATAGATTAGATTAGTACTCTTAAAACTTACATTGCTTGATTCAATCTCATCTCTAATTACAGATCGTGATTTGCTAGTCAAAATCCTAAAAATATGTAAGTAAATAATCAAGATATGCCAGTCAAACATGCCAACAAATAATACAAGTTATAATATCTAGTTAGTGTTTATTTAAGTAGCAATGATGTAGATAACAAAATTTATATTAGAAAATTATTTAGTAAAATAATAAAAAATAAGTATTGACATAAGCATGTTTTTTTGGGTAAAATTTATACTTAAGTATGTTCTTTTAGTAAAATTAATAAAAATAGGTTTAAGGAAAAGATGAATTTATTTTTAAAAAGGTAAGTTATTTGAAATAAATATTTAAAAAATAAAATCAATTTACTATTTTCAATATAAAGTGATAAGTTTTAATATTTTATTTAAAAAATTGTATCAAATAAAAAATAAATAATTATGAAACTCTTTTAAAATATCATTGATTTATCAAAGATAACATTTTCTTTGTGTATTTATTGGTTGAAAATTTCGTATAAAAAATAAATGGTTATTATAATAGATAAAACATTTGGCATAAAATTAATTTAGAGTGTGAAAAGCATTTATGAATATATCCAGATTAGATGTAGAAATATCTGTTATGTTTCTGAAATGTTCCAGCAACTAGTGTACAAAACCTCATTTTCTTGGCTGAAAAGATTCCCAACTTCTTTCAGCATTGTTTTTATTTTATTTGGCATGGAACAGTGAACTGCGCCTGAACACTGTCCTTCCTACATTTAGTAAATAACAATCTCTATTGAAATTGTCATCGACAAAATTAGGGTCGAATGTAAGTGGTTGAGGTTGAAGTTAAATAAAAGGATTGGATCGAACAATTAATGGTTAAGAGGGTCCAAAAGCAAAATATACCCTACCTATCCCTTTGAATTCGCCGGGCCCTTAAAGAATTAGGAGCATAAATCAATAATTATAAAAATTAAATTGTCATTTCCCAAATTGTCGGTGCTCACTACAGTACAAGTTTAAACATATATCCTCCATGAGAGTTTACATTAGATTCTCTAAGAAAATTAAAAATTAATTTTCAACCCAAAAAAAGTACTATTATTTCTAATATTGTAGTATTGATAATGTCATTAGCGATTGTAATACCAAAAGTAATTTAACGTACACACAAAAATGTAATGTGATTCAGAATTCAAATTCAAAACCTGGTACTTGAACCATGTTTGTCTCATTACCTCCCGAAACATGCACAGTCGAATCCTTGTCTCCCCTTTGAGATGAATCCTTACCGGTTTCTGGCAATTTTGGGTGGTTTTCCGCCAACGGCGAGCGATTTTCCGGCCCATCAGAAGGTGCTATAAGTGTTCCTTGGCTGTACAAAGTGCTTAATTGATGAAAGTAAGGGCATGTCCTTGAGTCAAGGGACCTCTTCTTGTTGATATCTTTGGTTTTTCTGAAGTACTTGTTTATGTTTTCCCATTTCTCTTTGCACCTCTTTGCACTTCTCTTGTAACCCAATTCTAACATCCCTTGTGAGATTCTTTCCCATAGAGGAGCTTTTATGGCTGTTCCTTCCTTCTCATGGTCACCGTTGTTATAAAGACTGCACCTCAGGTTTATCAATGCCAACACTTCATCTCTTGGCCATCTCTTTCCAAGGTCTTCTTTCTCATTGGACGTAGGGTTTTGGGGAGCTTTATTTACCGTCAATGGTGAAGTGGGCGGTAATGGGTTGCTTTCAGCACTGACAGAATTAGGGTTTTGGGGAGCTAATGATGAAGTATCAGGTGTTTCCGGATTAGGGTTTTGAGGGGCTTGACTTTCTGTCATGGATATGGGCATGCTTTGTTTGTTTTGATGGGCGAGGATCATGGAAGATGGAGAAGTGGTAGACACTTGATCAACTTTGTTTTGGTCAGTGACAATGGGATTAGGGTTTTCTGCTACTGCCACTAAAGGAGATGAAGAAGCAATAGGAGGATTTGAACATTCACTTGGTACCTTGACAACATCTTCATTAACCCTTCCAAAACATTGCTTCTTAGAGGATCCAGTTTGTGAAAATTTGCTCAAGAATTTGATTATGGTGGCCTGTCTATCACCAGCAATAGCTTGTTCCTTGGCTCTAAGTTCAAGCTCCTGGTTAATCCTATCCAGCTCTTGCTTCTTCCAAGCTTCTTCTCTTGCAACTTTTTCTTCATCTCTCTTCACCATATCTTCAATCAGCTTATTATGCATCTCTTCCTGTTGGATCATCAACTTGTTCACAATATCTTCACAAAACCCTTTGAACAACTCAAGTTTCTTCACCCTTTTCCTCTTCTTGTTGGTGGCAGCAGCGGCAGCGTTGTTATCATCATAGTTTGCTTTGTTCTCAACCACTTTTTTGTTATCCTGATCTGATGATATTGCAGTGTTGTTTGCTGGTGAAGTTTGATATAATTCATCGATATTTCTTGAATCAGCTTCCAAATTCTGACCCATATTGTCCTCATCTTCCCTTGACTTTTCCACATTTTTGTTGTTTTCATCTGCAACAACAGCCACCTGCTGTTGCTGGCTATGATGATGATGATGAGGAGGAGGAGGTGGAGGATTCTCAGCTTGATAAAGTTCTTCAAGTTCACTAAAGATCCTGTAGTTTTTGCTGCAATTGATGCTGTTGAAATATCTGTTTTCTTCTTCAAATTTTTCTTTGCATTTGTCTGCACTCCTCTTGAACCCAAGATCTGCCAACTTCCTGCACCCACCATAATTGTGTGCACATATATATAATTGAACCATTACAAAGCTGCATGCCTATATTTATATATCAAACACTTATTCTTTCTATTTTACTATCAATTATTCACTTATAAAATACTATACCAAGGTGTTTTTTTTTGTTTATTTAATTATCAGTATCCCTTTTCTCTCTCTCTCTCTTTTATTAACAACGGCTCATAAATAATAATATCCCCACAAGGGTTAATGTAGATGATTTAATACTATCCAATTTGATTGTTTCATTGATCAAAATTTGAAGGGACTCTATGTATTAGAAAATCGAAGAAAAGAAAAGAAAACATGAAATGGATATATGTATGGTTTGTATGTATATACCTTGAGACATGTTCCCAAGTGAATTCTGGGAACCAATTTTCTATGCTAGATCTGACCGTCAACAGTGCAAGGACTTCATCATTAGACCAAGGATGATGATGATGATGATGACGATGAAGATTATCAATCGGTTCAGCAATGGATCTCTGATCTCTTCCATTAATCTCCATGTTCATACCTACCAAACTGGTGGTACTCTCTTCATTATTCTTCTGCTGGTGCAATGACTGCAAAAACTGAGGCTGCTGCTGCTGCTGATGATGATGATGCAGCTGAGGGGGCACTTGCTGATGATGGGAGTTTGATGAAGAAGTGAACAAAGGGTCAAAGGAAGTGATACCATTTGAAGAAGTGAAAGAGAGAGGGAGAAGGAGGGTTGTGGTGGTTCGAGCTGATGCTGATGACGCTCCTATGAATTGATGAAGCTGGTCTGGCACTCCATCAAACATTTTTCTTTTTCCTTTTACACTATCTTTCCTTTTGGGTTTTGGGGGGTTCAGTAAAATGGGAGAGGACTAGAAGGGCTGCAAAAACAAAACAAACACTCAAAAAACACCATAGCTGCCCTTTCTCTATCTCTATCTGATGCCTTCTTTGTTTCTCTCTCTCATTTATCAAGAATTTTGTCCTGTCATGGAAGAGAAAAGATAGCCCACCACACCCCTTTTGGTGGCAAGTGAAGTCACTGTCCAATGAGACCCCAACTCATAAATGTACCATTAAGGTTAAGTTCTTGCTGCTTTTTTGGATTAACATTTAATTGCTCCCATTCCACCAAATATACTTGCACTTCCACTTGGTATATTATTTAAATTTAATGAACTAATTATAAAACAAAAATTATTATTTCATTATTTATTTTTAAGTTTTAATAAAAAACTTATGTACTCAATGATTTAAACTTAGGAATAATAAAAGGCTTTGTTTTTTTTTTGTTTTTAATTCTCTTAGCAAAAGGCAAAGCTTGAATATAAAGTTGAAGAAATTTTCTTGGTTTATTTGCTTCTTCTTTTTCTCCTAATGTTTTAATTCAAAAGTTTCATTTCTTTTTTGTTGTTTTTTTGAGGTTGTCGTCACTTTTCAACCGACTTCATTTGTCTCCTGCAGCCGTTGATCTGTTTGACTTTCTTATCAAGTCAAACTTTCATCAATCACCTTTTTATATGTATTTCTGTAAAACTCCTTTGGCAGATAAATATTTAGGAAAACAAAAAATGAATACCAAAATATAATAACACCATAGTTTAAGTAAGTCCTTTTTTGTGTATGTCTTCACTAAATATATACATATGATTCGAGTGGAAACCAAATATTATTTTAAGAAAAATGAGTCTTTTTTTTATAAAAAAAAAAGAAAAAAGGAAAATATATAAATATTTGTATAGTTTGGACCAATTTAACCAAATGTTAATATTATTTACACATATAAAATGGGATTTTGGAAATGAATTATTTGAGGAATGGAAGAAGATTTAAAACAGGGGTATGATAATTGATATTAAGGAAAGTGAAATGTGAGAAGAAAGTGGGATCCAGTGAACAGGCATGAGAGTGAGGGAAACAACCAACAAAGAGGGGATTGGAAAAGGATACTTTCAATTTTATAAAATTATGTAATTTAATTATTTATTATATTTGGGTCCTTAGAATCCTATGCAGTAGCTGATGCTGTAATTAACAGCAATGGTGATGGCAGGACACGTGAAAACATGCAGACATTGGGACCAAATTATTTAAGGAAGAAAGAGGCTACTATATCGCCCACCAATTTACCCTATCCTGTAAATTATATTTATATTCCATTATTACAATTCTCAAATCTTGATTCCACATAATATGGGTACTCATCCATTATATTTATATTTACAGTCTGATTTTTAATCATTCCTTTGTTAAAATTTCATCTACTAATGTAATAATTAGTCAGCTATAGTAGAAATGAGTTTTAACAAAAAGAATAAGTTTATTCTTTAATCTAACATATGATAACTAATTTCCTAATTTTTTAAATCAAAAAAACAAAATACAATCCAATTTCCAGTACAATTTACGAATTTCGTTCTCGAACGTTACATTTACTTTGCCTACAGCTACTGTACTGTCTTTGATTTGTGAGAGACAAAAATTATTTCAAATAATTGATTGGTATTTTTGGGGATTAGATCTAAGTTGAAATGCTAGATGTTGAATGTTTATTTGGGCATTTAAAGATTGATGAAATAAACACATAGGAGTTAAGAGTACAGTAAGAATAGATTTCTATTATTATACGAATGTATTTCAAAATAAATAAATAAATAAATAAATAAAGAGAAAATGTTTTCTCAAAGATAATAAAGTGTATGTATGTATGTATGTATGAGTTTTCACAAGCTCACTGACCCAACAAAACTTGAAAACACAATGGTTTCAAGCTGTTTAAGTTTTAATTTGAATAACATTATTGTTAATATTGAAGGATGTGGGTTCGAGTGCACTGAAACATATTATCCTTCTATTTATGGGTTAAAGAGGAACTACGAATGGTTTTAAGTATTGTGTCGAAAAAGATCAAATATGATAAAAAAATCTATAATGAAATTGTTTTAAAAAAAGAAGAATGAAGTCCTTAAATAATTTTAGGGTACAATGAGTATGAACTCTCAAAAAGAAAATTGAAACTTCATTGTCATATAATTATTTGCACCCCACCCCCTCAAACACCGTCACTCAAATAAAGGAATAATCACTCTAACAACAAAGGAATTACCTTAACAAAATGTTCTCCAATATAGAACAAGTTTAGCTCTCAAAATCAACAACCAACAAAGGATGTTCTCAACCCTTTATAGCCAACAAAAGTGAGCTTTAATCTTCTAACTTTATCCACTTATCTTGTTATATTTTCATTGATACATGGTTACCGTGTAATGACGTGATTTTTAATGGTATCGAAAAATACAGTTTCAAAATCTTATTCCCGTAAATTGAGTTCATAAATATTAAATATGAATATTTATGGAGCTAATATAAAAATCATTTAAAGATCGATCTAGTAATTTTACCAATTTAATAGTTCATTAAGGCTTAGGGATTAAATCGTAAAAGTCCAATCACTATAAAATTTTAATTGACAAAAGACTTGGGGATTTATATGGCAATTAGTCAAAGGTCCAAAATAGTAAATAAATCATTTTCAAATAGGGTGGATGATAATGTTAAATTCATTAAGCATGATTTTTGATTTGTTAAGTTAATTAAATATAATTAGTTAAACTAATTAACCTATATATAACATCGTGGAAAGAAAGAGAAAATGTCTCCTCTATCTTCAATCTCTTCGCCGTCCACCACAAAGAAAGAAAATTAGAAACCTTCAGGGGTTTCTAACATTCCACCATATAAATTAGTCATTTTCTTGTAATTTTTATAGATTTGAGGTCATGAGAGCTTGATTTAGCTAGTTCGTGTACCAATTTGTGAATCTGTTAAAGTTTTAGAAAATTACCATGGTTGATTTCTTAAAGAATTAGACTTGAAATTGATAAATTTTAAGCTTAGATTATGAAAATTAAGGACTAGATTGTAAAGTTAATTTAGTTAGTTTGTTAATTTTGTTACATTAGGAACCAAATTGAATAAATGTAAAACTTGTCATGAAATTATATTAGAATTAGAAAGTATAAGGTCCCTAATGAGAATATATTAAATCGGATTTTAATCTAAATCTAGGAATTGAAAGTTATACTTATCCCTAATGAGAATTAGTGATTTAACAAGTTAGACCATCGATTTTCGGTCCAATTGATTCAATCATCGGTTTGATCGATTTATTATTTAAAAAAATTAAGTAAAGAATTTTAAAAAATCTAAGAAAAATTTGCATTAAAATATGTTGTTAGTTCCCATACTTTGTCAAAATTTGAGATTTAGTCCTTGTACTTAAAAAGTTAGAAATTAAGTCCTCCAACTACTTTGATTTAAAAATGTCAATTCAATCATTGAAATCGACACGATCGTGTGCTATTGGTAATTTAGATGCATGATTATTGACACAACCACAATTTGTTACACGGTTTCGTGACTCTACACCACACAGCCTCAGTCTGTCACACAGCCTAACCACATGGTTGTGTGACTCTTGTTTACTGAAATTTTCATATATTTTTTTAATTTTACAATTAAGTCCCTATTTATTCCCAAGATGTTTTAAGAGTTTTCGTAAGCTCGTTTGAGACTAGGATTGATGTGTAAATCATTGCATACTTGAGTTATGAATGTTTTAATGATTGTTTTGATTGCTAAATGTCGAATTTACATGTATTTGTTTTGTTATCTTCAGTAATATCCTGTAGCTCGAGTCCAGCGACCGGATCGGATATAGGGTGTTACATTTATTACTCTATTTTCTGTAAAAAATTGACAATATAACATGTTGATTAAGTGTGACATGTCATATGTTTGATGAAAAATAAATATGTTAAATTGAAACTTTTTAATAGAAACTACCAATGACTATATCGATTGAACTAGGAATTCTAAATTGAAAAACTATTAAAGAGAATTGAATTTTTAACTTTTAAAGTACAAGGACTGAATCTCAAATTCTATAGAAATATAGGGACTATAACAGATTTTAACCAAAAATTTATAAACACATAGTAACATTAACAAATACTACTAACAATCCATAAGTAAAACCCCAAGTATTGAGCAAAACAAAAAGGAGATCAACAGGATCTCGCGTCCACAAGTGGTTCATTTAACCATGAGGGCGAGGCAAGGCGACTTGAGGGGAGGGTTTGGACCTTTTGGTGGGTTTTGGCAGGTAGGGTACTGGGGGTGTTATTATTATTTTATTTCTTTCCTTTCATTTTGGGCTGGGAATTAGGTTTTTAAGTATTGGGCTTAGCCCAGGCTGATATAGCCCAAAATTTTGGAAAACGGCCTGATCCATTTTTATCAGTTTTAATTTTTTTTCCTCTACTGGATTGCCTATAGACTGATTTTTAGTTTACTCAATTTGATTAATTAATTCAATTTGATTCAAACATAATTTGATTTAAGATTTTTCTAAAATCGATTTAAATTAAATTAAATTAAATTAATACTATTTAATTTTAAAATTTCTGCTACCAGTACCAACTCAGATATCAAGATATTATAATCGAACAAAATAATTGACATTCATTATAATGGTGCATGGAAAATGTGGAGGCAAATAATTTTTACCAACCACTTACAATAATTAATATTAAATTTTATAATATGAAAGTCAAAAAATCCATGTATTTATTTGAATAAAATTTATTTGAATTATAAAACATAATGAATCCTGAGTCCGTTAAAACTATAGTATATTGGTAATGAACCTCTACATGAAACTTTTCACGTGTGTGACCTAGTGACGTCTAAAGGAGAATGAAGTACAAAATGGTTATCTACGTGCTCCCCAAAGATATTATTATCTGAATAAGTGCTTGCAACACATGTTGAGGGAGTCGGATTCTGATCAAATCTCTTGGCAGTGGTTGTCGGCAGGGAAGTTCTCTCTTGCAAAAACGTATAAGCATCTTTTAAACACTATTGGACCAAGGCAATTTGGGTATGACAGATTAATTTGGAGAGTTGTGACACCTCAAAAGGTGCGAGTTTTTCTATGGTTGCTTATCCAAAATAAACTTTTGACTAACTAGGATTTTACAATGAGAGGTATGACATCGACTCCCTTTTGCAAACAATGTGGTTGGTCCTTGGAAATGACAATTCACGTGGTGAGGGATTGCGGTTTTGCTCAGTCTATTTGGAAAGCATTAGTTCCTAGGCAAATTTGGAGTTTTTTTTTCTTTAACTCAACACTTAAGAGATGAATTCACTATAATATCACGAATAAAGAGGAATTAAAATTCGGTGGAGGAGAATGGTCGATGTTTTTTGCAACAGTCACTTGGTTCCTTTGGAAGAACTGTAATGACTTTATCTTCAACAATGCTAGTGAGAGTAGTCAAAATTTAATAGCTTCGGTTATGGCATGGGCAAGATCATTTGGAACCAATGGCAACATAGAGCAAATGACATGCAAGTCGAGGACAAAAAATAGTTGGCAAAGGCCTGAACCAGGATGAGTCAAGAATAATATTGATGGCTCGATGTTGACAAGCAGACAAAGGGCAGCAATAGGAAGAGTGCTGAAAGTGTAACAACCCGGTTTTGACCCTAATCGGAACAGTGGTTTCGGGACCACAAATCCGAATTAGAAAAATATTATTAATATTATTTTGTGTGTTTATTTTGTGTGCATGTGATTGTGTGAAATTTTCGTGTTTTAATTTCGTCGTTTAAGTGTCCGATTTAATAAAAGGGCTTAATCGCGTAAAATGAAAATTTAGGGGTTAATTATAAAATCACCTAATTGTTGTTGTCTTTATAACTTAGAGGTTTTATAATGCAAATAGTCCACTATGTAAGTTAGTGGCTGTCAAAGGACTAATGTAACCTTATTATATATGTTATATATATATATGTAAAGGTTAATATAGTAAATTAAAAATAAAGCTAATATATGTTTAATATAACAAATTAAAAGGGCCATGTTCTTCATCTTGGCCGAATATAGAAAAGAAAAAAAAAGGAAAATAGAACAACAAGGTTCGGCCATCTCTAGGTCTAATTAAGGTATGTTTTTGCTTCGGTTTTTGATGATTTTTACGTTTTTAATATCGTTGCTTTGAATACTACCCGACCCATGCTTGAATTTCTGATTTTAATGAATATTTTGAGCTATGCCATTGATGAATATTTGTGTTTTGTGATTTTTGATGATGAATAATGGAAGATATGTCTTAGATTAACATGTTTTGTCTTGAGATTTTTGATGAATTTGAGTATTTAGGGTTAAATTGTGAAAATAAATTTTTGAGGGACTAAAATGTGAAATAAATGCAATGTGTGGACTTGTATGAGAACCATGAATATTCGGCCCTTGTGTAGTATGGGCAAATTTTGTGTATTTTGTGTTTTGTGCAAAAAGGGCTAAATTGTAAAAAGTGCAAAATGTTAGGGGCAAAAGGGTAATTTTCCCATTTATGTATATTTCGAATTAATTGAATGTTTTTATGAATAAAAAGGTTAAATTTGATTATGTTTAGATCAAGAAACGAAGAAAACGAATTTGGATCGGGGAAAAATGAAAGTAATTGAATAGTCGATCGTGTCTGTTGATTCCGAGGTAAGTCTATTAGCAACTAAAAATTATTAAGTTAATATTTATACATGCATACTAATTGTATTTTATGTTAAGTTATAATTGAAAGTATATTAGTTGAATAAATTTTGAAGTGTGGATTATATATATATATAATATTCGAATATACAAGTATGATTATGTATAAATTATGGTTTGAAATGAAGATATGAAATGTAATCAAGAATAGGTGATGTTGAATAAGCATGAATATATATATATAAATTTCTTTTCTTGAAATTAGGTAAGAAAGTTATATATATACATAAGATAGATCAAATTTATATATGTGAATACATGATCAAGTTTTGAATTTGGACAAAGATATGTATATATATATTATGTATAATTCTAATATATATATACATATATACAAGTATAAACTCTTGGATTGGATTAAAATATGTAACTTATAATTGTGTATGTATAGTTTGAATAGGTATATATATATATATATATGTGTGAGTTATAATTTATATGTATATGTTTGTACTCGAATGAGCATGTTTACATATATATATATATATATATATGTCCTTTTATTGAATTTAGGTAGGACATTTATATAAGCTTATATGAAGTTTGATTATACAAGAGTATGTGTATAGGTTATTGTAATGAATTTAAGTATGAAATTATAAATGTATGTGAAAGTTTCGATTATGTATGTATATTCATGTAAAAGTTCTTGAGTGGAAGTGAATATATGAATTTATTAATTTGGATCATTATAAAGTGATCGAATGTAATACAGACTTTACGTCTAGCAGGCTTGATGCCGGTGAATTAATTCAGACTTTACGTCTAGCAGGCTTAATGCCGGTGATACATTTCGGACTATAGGTCTAGCAGGCTAAAAGCCGGTGTATCGAATCAGGTTTTAAAACCTAGCAGGCTAAGTGCCGGTGAATCTATTTAAATTATGTGAGAATATGCAATTGATATATCTATGATTTTGGTTATATGAAATCGATGTACACATAAACATTAGGTTTTTATATGCTTGGTGAGTATACATCTACATTCCGGTTTTGCATTTGATTAAACATAATTGTATGCATTTGGTGTATACAAATGATAAAGGCATATGTACATTAGGTATATGCGGTTGTTGAATTTATAAATGCACATGGTGATATGCGGTTGTTAAATATATATATGGAGCCTATGTGTTTGATAATTATTTATGTATGCAATTGGGATATATATATAAATGTACTCATTTATATGTATATGATGAATATGTATATATATTGAATGTATGTATTAGCGATGTATTCGGTATAAATTCATAATGAGTCTATATATATATAGCGAATATAATATGTGATTGGTATATATGTGTATGATCAATTTTATGCACATGATAAGTACATATGTGAATTCGAAAGTATGCAAGTAATAAAGTGTATATACATTCGGTTTTTAATTGTTGATAATTATGTATGCATTTGTCTATAAGTATTTGTTAATATATATATATATATATTTTTGTTGTTATGCTATAGACTTACTAAGCTATAAAAGCTTACTTTGTTTGTTTTCTATCCATTTGTTTTTTTTTTAGATTTTGGAGACGCGTTACGAGCTCGGGGATCATCAGCATAGTCCATCACACTATCGACTTCTTTTGGTATTTTGTTAAATATTTGAACTCAATCTTATGGCATGTATAGGTTTGAGTACGATGTTAATTACATTTTGATTGTAAATTATAATAGCTATGCGAAAGTAATTAAATTTTCATGTTGTGATCAGTTTGGTTTTAAAAATGGTTGTGTTTGTTAGGTAATGCCTCGTAACCCTAATTCGGCGACGGAGACGAGTTAGGGGTGTTACAGAAAGGACCAAGTAGAGGGTGGTTGGTGGGTTTTGAAATGGTAACAGGTATGGTTGATATCTTCCAAATTGAAGCTCGGGATATCCTTGAAGGCTTGAAGCTAGCATGGATGAGAGGTTTCAAATAGGTTAAGTTGGAAAACGACAATGCCCTGTTGATTGATATTATTAGGAATGACTTTGCAACAAAGAGTAATACAGTGAAAGTCTAACTGATTCATGAGTGGTGTAATAGCGAACGACAATTTAAGCTTCAACATGTCTTGAAGGAAAGTAACAAGGTTGCTGATTGCATAGCAAATGTAGCAGGAAGTGAAATGAATCAATTGGTTGTATTCGTTGATCCAACTTCACATTTACGAAAGTTTCTGGAGGAGGATATTAACAACTCGATGCAAATAACGTCGTCTGGGCTCTAACTTTATTAGCATTTTATTCATGTTCTAAATCTTCTTTTTCACCAAAAAAAAATGAATCCCTTAACCAAAACATAACCCAAGAAAATACAAAAAATTGGAATCTTAAATATGATAAAGCAATAACCATAAAACCACATATTCATTAACCAATAAAATTCATTTCTAAAATCCCCTCAATCATTCAACATTCTGCAATCACTCTACACAGAATCAAAATTTTTTTTTCTTTTTTTCTTTTTTAACAAATTACCCCCTCACACAAAGTAAATTGCACTCAACACTTAATTCACTTAGTCATAACCTCTATACCAGTTTTCCCTGCAATGATGACAGAGGTAGCCATTCCTAAAAACAGCCCATGTTCCACTACACCTTCCAAGGCAGAAATCTCTTTCCCAGCTCCAAACCCATCTTTAATTGGATTCTTGAAATACAAATCCACAATGTAATTCCCATTATCAGTGACATAAGGCTTTTCACTACCATCCCCTACTAACCTCAACTTTGCTTCACAACCCAACTCTTTAAACAGCCCTTGCAGTCTAACTAGATTGTATTTCCAGCAAAACTGCACAACTTCAACAGGCATAGCTAGACCACTCCCTCCAAGCCCTGAAACTAGCTTACTATCATCGGCTACTACAATGAAGGAAGATGAAGCTGCTTCAACCATTTTCTCACGCAAAAGTGCACCGCCTCGGCCTTTAACCAAGTCAAGGTTAGGATCAACTTCATCAGCACCATCAATAGCAAGGTCAATACGGGGATGCAAGTCAAGGGTAGATAAGGGAATGTTAAGTGATGCAGCTTGTTCTTGTGTTCTTTTCGAAGTTGGGATACCTACGATGTTAGAAAGTTGGCCCGTGGAAAGGAGTTGGCCTATTTTGTCGACCACAAAAGCTGCTGTTGATCCTGTTCCTAGGCCTAGGATCATGCCTGATTTGACTGACTCAACTGCTTTGTCAGCTGCAAGCTTTTTAAGATCATCTTGGGAAAGCACTGGGGCGGCTTGGGACCTAATGGAGAATGGTTTCTGGGATGGGGTGCGTAGGTTCAGAGGGGTGCAGCGTAGGATAAGAGGGTTGGTGGAGGTGTGGTGGAGGGAGGAGAGGTTGAGGGATAAGAAAGCCATTGGTTTTTGGTGAATGGAATGAAAGACTGAAAATGGGGTTGTAGATGTGATGAAAGGTTGTGGTCAGTGGCTGTTGGATTGCATTTGCTTTGATATATGATCTGTGTTTGTTGGTTTTTGGAGAACTTGAGGTCAAAGATTGAAGGATAGGGAGAAGGGGCTGCTGAGATTTGGTTGGTTAATTGGTTAGATGATTACATTATTGGTTGGTGGGGACTTAATTTGTTTGTTTGAGAACTTGAGAGGGGTGTTGGGCCGGGAGGTTTGAGAATTTGGATTGGATATCTATACTGAAGATTGTCTCAAAAAGGAGGCTTCTTTCTTCTCTCAAAAGATTATCTCTTGACCATTTGAAAAAAATTACTGTCATTTTGGTTTGATCAGCAAGGCAAAGCTCTCAAAAACATGGCTTTGAACTTAAACGGCAGCGCCTGACATCCTTCTAGTTTCTTCTTTTTCTAAGAATTGATTAACCATTAAAAGTGGGCACTATAAAAGTTTGTCTTTTAACTTTCTCTCAAATTATTCTCGCTCCTTGTGGTTCTTTTTCCTTCACAAGACAATTTTTATATCAGCAATCTCATTAACCTCTTAAACCATGGCGGCTGCTGAATCAGCTACTGCAATTCAAAGAAACCAAGTGAGTATTCCAATAAAGTCTCTATACCCTTTGTTTGGTTTCTGAAACAACTTGAGAAATTTAGTGGGAAAAACAAGGAATCTGGCAACTGATTATCTTTCGGATTTTTTTTTCTGGTTGATTGAAAAAGATTCGTTTGTTACTATGTTGTATATAAAATTTTCATCACATATTTCTTGGTGTAATTGCAAGAAAGATTCTTAAAATCTTTAACTTGATTGGGAAATTTTTTGTTTATTAGGTTGATCTCTTGGACTTTATTGATTGGTCTGGAGTTGAATGCCTTAACCAAAGCTCTGGTCACTCCCTGTCCAATGCTCTCAAGCAGGTGACTCTCTTCAAGCTATTCTTGTTTCTCTGTTCTTCATTTTTACTCCCTTAATACTAGCTAATTGTCAATTGTCATTGAATTATTTAGGCAGACATTTGTACTTTTTTTATGTTGGAAAAATCATGGTTTAGTTTATTACTTTAGGGTTGACTTCATTGTCCAATGCATTTATCTTGTCTTAAGTTGCTTTTGTGGGAATTGCATATTATGAAATAATTAAAAGTTTTATGGTCATGGATTATTTAGGGTTATAGAGAAGATGAAGGTTTTAATCTAGAGAGTGATGCAGATGAACAACTCTTCATATATATATCCCTTTCACTCATGTCGTCAAACTACATTCCATTGTCGTCAAGGGATCCGAAGAGGAAGGTGAAGTTTTGTATATGATTATCTTCCCATAAATCTTTATTAATTATGTTTATATGTATCTTTTAATTTGTACATTTATGTATCTGAATATCTGATCACGAAATCAAACTCATTGAATACCGGTTCCAAATCCCACCCTTACTAATTTTACCTTTGATGTTGTTGATTGTTGTAGTATTTTACCATGAAGATTGTCTTCTGCAGGTCCAAAGACGGTGAAACTTTTTAGGAACAGGGAACATATGGGGTTTAGGTAATTTGAATTATAACATTCTCGGGATTGGCTTAACATTTCACTGATGATATTTCATTGTACTTGAATGTAGTAATGTCAATGACTTCCCTCCAAGTGACGCTGCTGTTTTATCTCCAGACAATCTTTAGGTAGCTCTTCTTTGTCAGTCTTTCATTGTCGGAAAACTGCTATTTTGTAAGGATATTTTAAGAAATCATTCTCTCTTCTTTTGCAGGGAAAATCAGTAGCCGTAAAGTGTGTCAAGTTTCAGAATGTTCGTAGGTATGTTTATAGTTTGCCACTAATGTACTGGGTTTAGTCTTGATCATCACGTTAACCATACTAATGTTAATAGTGCTTTATTATGTTTACCAGCTTGACAATATTTATTGAAGACAACCAGTCGGGTTCTGAAATCACAAAAGTTCAGAAGACTGCTTTATATGGATCAACGTAAGTTCTTAATAATTCCTTGTTCTCTGCATCATTTTATGCCATTTTCTATACTGCCAGACTCCATTGACAAATTTTAGTATTTACATATTGTTCAAAGGATGAACTCATGCTTTAGTCACATGTCAACTCGATTTGAACATACAGTGATGGTTATTAGTGAGGGATAATAGTGATTATTTTATATTGAATTATCTTTCTCACACCTGAGCTTTCAAAATTCTTAAACTACATGAACCCAGAGCTTGTTTGCATTGCCTATAACTAGCAAAGCAGCTGACGTAGCATAAGATATGGCATATCCTGTTTTTCCTTCTTATTAGCAACTAGCGAGTTTCTAGATCACTACCAAGCAACGATATCAACCCCTCCATAGGGATTTGTTGGCTATTATGTTAGTGAATTGCGTATATACAAGTTTGACTATCACCTGTTCCATAATTCCAATTCCTGCATGTTCCCTGATATTTTTACTTCTGGTTAATGTCGTCATAAATTTATCACCCTTGCACAAACTAATGATTGGCTTAGCGTATACATATGGCATATGCAACTCAAGATATATCTGATAATTGCATTTCCTCTTCTTGTTGCAGTAACGAGATGCGACTTCCATTATATATGCAGACATATATATATATTAACTGTTAAATCTGGTGATATTTTGTTTGTAATGCAGGGTGGCAACGACAGACATGAAGGGGTTGAAGAAGATTGAGGAACATTGACCTTGAAAGGAGCTAAGGGAAAATCAAGAACATGGATGAACCCTTATGGCTTGGGACACTTATAACTTTGTTTTCTTCTTCTTTTAGTTTTGATTACTGAATTACTTTTGACGAAAGAAAATATAGAACATCTGAATTCTGGAAAAAATGGTACATTTGTGAGGGCATAAACTGTTGCACCCAATTGTTGTTTCAGTCGTTTTGGAATTGTACATGTTTGAACGTGGAATTCAACTCTCCTTTGATTAATAACTAGACTAGACCAGACTGTTCTCTTCCGAAGATTCTTTCATCTGTCTTGGAAAATATTTGTTCATATTCTTGTGAAAGAAATATGGATGGCAAGTAGAGGGAGCTACTCAAGTTTGAGTTTGGTTACAAATCAAGTTTGATTCTATTATTGTGGAGGGAAGTTCAAACTTCTAGTTATTGAATGAACTGAACTGAAAGATATCCGACTCAATGATTACCATCATGACCAGCTATCATGCTTGCTCCTCCGACCTGCTTCCCTCGCTCATTTAAAAATTGTGAATGACTAGGTATGCATGCCATCATATTAGTCCATAAGCTTGTACAGAGATGTGCTCCACTCGATCATTCAGCTTCTAAGCTAAAGTACATTCTAACTCATCTTTTTGAAATGCATCCAAAATCATCCCCAATTCGCTTCAATCAATTTTGAGTGTTTCTATGGTGTATGTTTGCTACAGTGTTTTAGTCCTAATTTTATTTTCCCGAGAGGCCATATTTCTTCTGCCTCCTTGACAATGTCTTTTTTTCCATGATGTAATGGTGACATCCTATTGATATAGATTTCTTGTCATCCTCTAATGTATTATTCCTTATTGAGCCATTTACCTTCGACTTTCATTCTTTTCCCTTTTCTAATTTTTCTTTTTTTTTTTCTAATAAAATCTTTAAGACTTGTAAATTAATCTTCATCATTATTATCCAACTTTTTTCTTCGATCTCACCTACAACCGCGTTGTGATATTATCAACTAAAAGGGTCTCATCTTAATTCATTGAATCAAGGTCCTCCACTTTAGACTCCAAATTGCTTTTGTTACTAATTCTTGGAAACATTGTTCTTTGCATGAGTAGCTTTGGGAACGACATCCTTTGGGAACATTCTTAGGTTGTTTCATTTTTGAGATGTTTAAAGAGCATGACTTAGAGTCTCAAATATGAATACTATTAAGAAGTTCACTTCTTTAACATTTCTTTGAATTACAAATGTTTCCTTCTTATTTCTTCATTCAACAAACAATGCATTTGTATTTAAAACCCTTCTTACTAAAATATTTTAAGCGAGTATAACTCGCATGTAATTGTCATTTTACCCATTTATCTATATAATTTGCCTTCTATTTTTCCATATTCAAGTAACCTCTCTTAATCCTACTACTACCATTTTAACACGTTCATACCCACTATCTTTTTATAATTGTTTTCCTTTTAACTTTTCTTTTCAATGTCTATAAATAGAGGTTTAAAAGTCTCATTTGAACTTTTGTATCATTTGACAAACTTGGGTACTCTAAAAAAAATTCTTTACAATTTTCTTTCTACAATCATAGTAATCACTGTAGCTATCTTTCTCAGTCTCTTATTGCTTCCAACACCATTGCCTGCCTTTATACTTTTTTTTAGAGTCTGCTTCAACCTTCCTCTCCTAACAACATTTCGTTCTACTAATTTTTAACGTTTCCTTACTTGATAAAAAAATCCTTTACAAAATTGGCTTGAAAACTTCTTATAATAACAAAACTTTCAAAAAACTTATCCTCCCCCAACCAAATTAATGAAATAGGCATGAGTAACAAGTTCTTTCCACCAATTATCTCCTAAGTTATCATTTAGTATTGGAATTTCACTCCATATTACCTCGATGCGTTAAGGATGTTACTTGGTTGTTGCGACCTTTTATTCGGTACTTGTGATGCATGGATTACAAAGGAAATCCCCAGTATGGTTGTACCCTTCCCATTTCATATATGTACATCAATACCATGTTTACATGCATCCCTGCCCTTTAATAAACTTTTCCAAATCCAAGAATTCGATGCCCTGTGGATAACATCCAACAGGTGAAATTGTTGATAGTATTTTGCAAGCCAGGGATGAATCCAAATGGAGCAAGCAGGATAAAAGGGTTTTATTTCAATTCTAAACCTCCTTAGAAACTATCAATTCAATTTAACCCTTTTTACCATAAATATTTAGGTTTGGTCCCCCAACAATTTAATTTTTATCCTCCCCCACACTAAAACTTTCTGGGTTCGCCCCTATTGCCAGCATTGTGCCTTGTAATAACTGCCATGGTTTTGTGGTTACTCTTAATGCATGTTTACTGAGTAATACATTATTCACTAACCTAGCATGTGAAAATCACGGTCTGCTCTCTTTAATTGGTTTACAGAGTTGATCCCACCTACACATATGAAATTTCCTTTGTTGTTCATCATGCCTCCACCAAGAATTCCGAGTAATTTGATCAATCTTATATGTTATATACCAAGGAGACCTTAAAAGAGTATGCATTTCTCCACGAGTGAGGCATTTAGATTTCCACATAGCTAACTTCTGGCGCAATTTTGTCAATAACAGGATGAAAAAACAAAACTATTCCAAATTGCAAACCTACGTACTTACCCAATTGTGCTGCTCTTTTCACCCCTAGTATTTCAGTAAACCATCTGTTGTATGCCTCCCTAGAAGGATTAAAGAAAATGCTTGACAGTATATGATTTATTTTCTGAGGAGATTGAGTTGTGGCACCGAAGAAGATGTAGCAAATAGGAGCTAAAAGATTACCAATTTTACTTCTTTGAATCACATTCATTCTCAACCTGTATCAGCATCAAAGAGAGAAGATCTTGATGGAGAATAAATAAAATGCGACAATAAGTCTCTCTGTTATCGGATTTTCGTTTATTAACATCTTATATTATACAATATTAATACATTGATGTATGAATTAGTGCCAATTGTGGCTGAATCCCATAACATCCAACACTTCCATTATAAACTCCCAACTAACCTTATCACAAGCTTTAAACATATCAATTTTAAGCGCTTCTGAAATACCTTTTCCTTGGCCCTTCCTCTTAATACCAGTAAGAATTTTACTTCCTACAATAATACATTGTCTCCGAACAAAAGCATTATGAGTAGGTGTAATCAGATCCGACATTACCCCTTTCAACCTATTTACTAGAACTTTAAAACATTGTTGTAAGTAGCTTTTCAAAGCTCATAGTATTGACTTTCATCAACACTATTAACTTTAAAAAGCTGCTTCTTTAATTTCATCTGCACTAAATGGAGCCGTTAATAGATCTTTTCGACCTTCATATTCAATTGCCTTAAATATTCCATCACCGAATCTCCACCCTATCCCACAAGTTTATCATCCCTCCGTTGAAACTGTTCTGCCTCAATCCATGTTCCTGATTCGTTTTGCAATCTCACTATTTCTGTTCTCAGCTCTACACATATTCATGAATCCAAAAAGTTCTCAATATATATAATTTTATTATTTTTAATGATCGAGGGTTTAATTCTCACCCTGAGAACGAAACAACTTTAAAACTCATGGCCTACATTTGAAACCAAAAGAAACTTAATTCAATTTTCTGTTAAAAAATTGCAAATACATATTTTACTCTCTTTTTTTAATTAATATCAATGAAAATAAAAGTTCGAATTCAAACGAAATAAATAAATTTCAAATTAAAAAAAATAGATAACTCATATACACGAGTCTAATAAAGTGAACATTGGAGTTTAATTTTTATTCAAATTGAAATCAAACTTTAAAAAGAATAACTTGAACCAAGTTTTTAGTTGAGCTTTTAATTCTGACAACTCAAAACTGAGCTCCTCCTGCTTATACCCTAATTGGAGGCGATTTCGATAGATAAACGATGACCCTAACTAACGTTGATTTTCTTTTATCTCAAATATTTTATGCAACAATGACATTGAATGTATGTATGTGTATATATATATATATATATATATAAATCATCTGCTAGTTCAGTGTTTCCTTTCCTTTTTTGGCTCCAGTACATAACTTGGGGAAAATATTTAGCACATCAATAAATACTCCACTGAAGCCAGATTCTTAACCAACACAATGCGGCTTAGAGGCAGGAAAGCCACGAATACAAGTTGGAACTGTTTGTCTTCAATTAAGTAATGAGAATTGTCAATTTTGCTTAGCATAGAGGTCAATACTACCTACTTGCAGCTGTGACGTTGATTTAACATCTCTTACCGCCAAGAACCGAAATCTGTCATCCATGATATCGTTAATAAAAGGTTTCAAGATCGACCAACTTAAAACTTGCATATATACTACCTACGAAGTAAAAAAATAGTTCACCTGAACATATTTGATAAGAAACCTGCAGATTTGACATTATACGTTTTGCGTTGAAAACGTTTATCAAACATCTCGGACCTTCGTTCATCCAAAACATGCCAGCTCGATCCTCCATCATTACTTCCCTCAACCACCCTGTTAAATAAAGATTAAAATGTTAGTAAGATCAAAGGCCAACATGATCTGCAGAAATATTTTTACCCATTAAAGGTTAAACAACACTTAGAGAATCAGAACTTTGAAACTAAAAAAGATATTTCACTAAACATGGATAACTCTTTAAATTTCCATTCCAGGCAGAAGCTTTTCAGCTTCAAAAGTAATCTCATTTTCCGAAGAAAGTACAAGTTATGTTCATCGCTTTAGGAAAGAGACATTTATTGCAGCTGATTACACTGAATATAATGATTTTAAGTGTAGTAATAATAAATGCTTCCTAAAAGAATCATCTAAACTAGTGACCTAACATAGGCATAAAGTAGGACCATCATAAATGGCACGTGGTATTTAAAAGCAAAGAGCACGCTTAGAGACATAAGCAGATCATACCAATCCATTGGATCTCGTTCAGGTGCATCATTGGCAGACATTAACTCATATGCAACAAGTTCCTGCATATTCGCTGATCGTTTGTACATAATCCAACAACCTACAAGATGGGATTCAACTACTAAGAGGATGTTTCAATGAAAAACATTTTATCAATTAAAATCTACGGTGAGCCAAGTCTTCTACTTAGTATGGTTGAAGGATTGATAGTCTTGTACTTAGCGCTAAGCGTTCAAACATCAGGTCATAAATTAAATTTCTGCAGTAATTTTTCTCCCTTGGGTTTTGATATCAATGAGTAATACCCAGACAAAAGCTACTATGCTCCTTGTTCATAGTACCTTTAGCACCATTATGTTCCTCCCATTTAGACATGCGAGTTCCATCAAATGCTGCTGTGGCCTGAAAATATTCAGTGTGGAATTTTAAGATTAATTTCTGTAGCACTTGCAGACACTTCATATTCAAATGTAAGATATGGAACATAAGGCTATTATTACTTACAATCCCAAAAGGAAGCTCCTCACCGCTCGCAAGGACTGCTCCAGAACATATTCTATTCAATCTTAGAAGAGGAAAGGATAGTGAGCCTTTACTAAAGTTGTCACATTTGCTAAGATCACTGATCAGTTCATCCAAAGCATGCAAGGCAACAGGCAACGCCAAGGCAGTTTGAACAGGATTACCAGCTAAGCATACACTGAGAATGCCATTGCTATCCAGTTCACTCTTCAGTGTAAGAGCATTAAGCAACTCTTTAAAAGATGGCAGCAACTGATGCACCAAAGATGTTCCAACAATAGAGTTAGGCTTTAAAGAAGCTCTCCTTTTTTTATACGGTAATTTCTTGAGATCTACAACAGTTGCTCTAAGAATCTTGAGAACTTCAACACCTTTTGATGCAGTTAAGGAATCCTCAACAAACTTATGAAGGATAGAAGAAAATGCATTGTATATTTTCGTAACATGCTCATCACAGCATATGCGAACTGTACAAGAAGATGAACTCAGGGAGTCAGTCCCAAATTCTGATCTTGCGATGCGCCATTGTTTATCCCCACTTTGCCTCCCAGGTAAGGAGATTGGAGCATCATCAGTAGAACGTAAATCTCTCTCTAGAGCTTCCCTTTCAATGTTGTCATGTTCTTCAAGAATCGAAAGAACTTGAGATGTACAGTTCCTTCTGCATTCTTTGGTAATTGAAGTGAGAACAGACACCACAGAGGACTCTGTGGTAATGGTTCGTCGGGACAAAACCTGAAAAAATGGTAATGAACAAGAAGGTGAGTTCGGGAGAGTATCATGTTCTTCATAACAATGCATGAATAAGCATTCTAAGAATAAGAAGCGAAGCATTAGAAGCAATTGAGTGTTAAATTTTTTATTGTAATTACCTCATTCCACTTCCGTGTATAACGTTTAGTGACGTCATAAACTCCATCTTTTGCAATAGCAATTACATAATTTAATTTCTTTCCCCACCTGTATAAAGAAAGTATTTACTAAAAACACAGTCTAGTATCAAAACCAAAATAAAAGTAATTGTTCAAAAAAAAAATGGATAATAAAACACTTAAAAGAGTACCCTTTTTCATATAATAGTGGTCTGTCATATATTGCTTCACAAGGATCAAGATGCATCCACCTGTAAAAATTGTATGTAAGACTGATTGATAGAATGACCATATAGTTTAGTCTATTCATTACAGGGTTAGCATCTTCCCAGTAGAAGATATAAAGCGTCAAATTTGAGTGTTTTTACCTTCCTAGAGCTTCTGAATAGCACTCTGTCCAAGCATGGTCTGTAAAATCCAGGACCTGGAAATTAACAGTTGTACAAATAAACATCATCATCTCAAGTAAGCAAATTATCAGGAATCCAGTGGAATCTCATCTTTAAACAGTTTGAGCTAATAAAGATGCATACAACCATGCATGAATTTGCTGTTCATAAAGCATACAATTCTAGATACACGCCAACAGAAATGTTGACTTTATATATTGCAGAACCAATAGCTTCAACTACCACAATTGTCAGCACAGGAACCACTCGTAAGTCATAATTTATAAAGCTAAAAATGGGTTTCATTTACATAAACAAACAAGACATCCCAAGCTTGAACATGTTCTTTGTTTGAACTTAATTCAGACGGAACCAAAATCATCCAGGTCAAGCATTCTCCTAATTTCAAATTAATGGTTCTTCACTGAATTTCAAAATCTTTTTATTCCACTTTAACTGATTCCTTTTGTTTAGAAGACTAGATATTACACATATCCTATCATCCTAAGCTTCAGATAAAAACAATTAACAAATCCAGGTCCATATATGCTGAATATGGGTCAAAATAGATGGCCCGCACACCAGTTAGAAGAAATTTTCTTTCTTATTCTGAATTAGCTTAGCCTCTCTTTGTAACAAGAGAAGATTTGTGTTTTAGACAGTTGAATTTTGGGACTGAATTGGTATATAAATGACTAACCAGACGAGATTCATAACCAAAAGCACGACAATACAATGTGAAGCAATTAGCCCACTCTCCACAACGCCCCTTCCTTGTTTCTACAAGCTGCAAAAAGAAAAGGATAAAATTCATGAAACAAGGAGTACTTGAACCCCTCTCCAGAGAAAAAAAGAGGATAATGATAGAACAAACTAATACAGATTCATACCTTCAGTGGATCATTGTAGCGTGGGAACCGAGTAACTCTTGAACAAGAATTGCAACTGCAGTTTTTCACCAAAGAATTAACTTTGCTTTCTAACAGACAATTATCAGAAACCAAGTTATGACTGTGAATATAGCAATGGAAACAGCAGTGCCTCAACCAAACTTATCAACCTCAATTTCATCCGTATGACAAATCACAACCTTCATTTAACAGAAAACTCACAAAATAAATGATAGGAAGTTGAGCTGGTAAAATAACTCAAAGAAGCACAATTTGGCAAAATAACTTAAACATTTGTGCAGGATGCGTTATAAACAAGCCGACAAAGCAAAAATCAAATCTTTCAGAAATTATATTTTATAGTAATTAGTAATAGACAGTGGAGAAAATGAAATGGAGAGATTGGATGGTAAGTGGTAACTATTCTTTGTGCTACAAAACAGAAAAGTAAAAAAAAAAAAGAATGTAACAAATCCTAGGTATAAATTACTAATATTTGAAATTATAAGTAAAAGGGCCCTGGCCATCTATGTATCAGGCTTCAAGGAAGGACCAAATGGAAATATGGATTAAACTAAACAAGAGATTACAAATTGACCGTTATGAATTAAATAAAATAAAAAATGGTAAGAAAAATGTTTTCTGCGCACTGACCGATAAAGTTCAACTCTAGTTGCCCCATATTGAATTTCTGAAGGGAGTGCATCGCCCATGCCTTGAGCCGTGGTTTCATTGCCACATCCATCACAAGGAGGTGCATTAACCCAGCTGCAAGACCAGAACTTTAGATCAGCAATGTCTATGCAATAGAGAACACAATTTCGACCAATTTAGAGTTACAAGCTTCATTCTGCCACCTTTGCATGAAAGCCAAATGAGAACTTTATAAAGTCTGAGCAAAATGATAAATATAAAGTAGAAAAAAGAACCTGAAAGATCTTTTGAACCAAAAAAGCAGCTGGAGCAGGAAAGCATGATCTTCTTCAACTTTTGATGGTTTAAAGTTCCCCTCCTAAAGCATATTTAGAAAAATCACTCATTATCATGAGTCATTGCAAAATAAAGTCTAAAAATAGGATGGTTCTTAATCTCATATATAGAAAAATGCAATGTCAATTTTAACAGAAACAAAGCCCTTATTCTTTGATCCTTGCCTGTAAGTGGTCATAATATATTAGCTTTGATAGACAGCAATGATTATGCACAATATAGAGCTCTCAAATATTTCCAGATTGGAAAAAGATATAGGACCATTGATACTAATATTTTGTAGCACTTCCTAAAATCTTCTAAATTGCACAAGTCCAGAGAGCCCTCACCTTAGCCAAAGAAACCAATGCTTTCTCCTCAAGATTATCTAAAGGAACTGTCTTCCGAGCTACTTCCTGGCGCACAGGATCCTCATACTATATCAATAGACAAAATAAACGGTAAGGAAAGATACCCATCTTCTGATTCCCATAGTATTCATTAAAATCAGTTATCCTCCTTTCCTTGCAGCTAAAGTATAACATTAAGAAATTCAATATCTTTCTTCTCCTGTTATCCAAGAAGTTCAAAACGATAAAAGCTCAAAATCACTATAGCATTGACAGATACTACAGTTTCCTCCATTCCTAACAACTTTCCCCCAAAGAAAGTCAATGAACTAATTATCCAGCAGTAAAAGCAATAGATTTTTTCTACATTTTCTCATAAACCAAATTAACTAATAAACATATCAATAAACCAAACTTGCACGCATAGAAAGAAGAAATAAATGATATTACCAAGAGAACTTTGCTAATATAGGGCCGAACTTTTTCTTCAAATTGCGCACCATTGTCACCTGCTACATATTGTTGAAGCAAAAGTGCTTCTTCCTCTGCCTAAAATTGACCAAAATAAAACCAAACTAAAGAGTTTCAGGGGGAAAAAAATACTAACATTTTAAGCTAGTTCATAGCTAAAAGCAAACTCATTTAATTGACTCAATATCTAGAAGTAAACCTGCAACATTCGCGCTAATTCCTCATCGGACATAACGCTGGTCCCAGCATCAAAGTTCCCGGCGCCAACAGTGCTACTCGTCGTTTCTTCTTGTTTCTCCGGTTTTCTCGCCTCCTCAGAAGTGATCGATACCAATCGAAGCTTCTCCGAAAGGGCGGCCAGATCGGAATCATCTGATACGATTCGGTCATTATCTTCCCCGACGATCTGCACCATCCAAAATCAATCATAAAAAAAGGGCCTCATTAGAGAGATAGAGAGTGTGAGAGAGAAGCATTCGACCTTCTGCTCATGGGGAGGAATTGAAGTGAGAGAGAAGAGCTGAAATTGAAATACCTGAAATTATCAAAGTAGAGAAAAAAGTTTGTAAAGAGAGAAAATAAATAATAGGAAATGACAAAATAATTTTATTTGTAGAGAGAGAGAGACTTCAAAACCGTCGTCGGTGTCGTAATCGACGGTAAACGTCGAGTCGTCGTGGCGAACCAGGAACGTGCGAGCTACCATTTTCTTTCTTTTCTTGTTTTCTTATTATAATTTGTAAGTTTCACAATTCTCTTTTTGTATGTTTATCTTACTTGTTTCATCATTATTCCTAAATTAAAAGGTAAACTACCAAAATAGTCCGTTTTGTTTAGATTTGAGATATTACGTTTTAGTCACTTAAGTTAACGTATTATAACATCTTAGTCCCTTGTAACGGTAAGGTGAGGTGACATGTTAAATAATCCTTTCAAACAAAAATTTTAGGTTAAATTATACAATTAGTCCCATGTTTTTTCATTTTCAGCAATTTAATTTTTTTTCTTTTATGTTCTTTTAATTTTTTTTTCCTTTCTCTTTTGCTTCTATTCTATTTTCCTCCCTTCTCCATCTCTTTTAACGAAACTTTAATACGACTCTAATATAATCCCATATACTTCAAATAAATATTAAAAATATTTATTCTTTCATTGAAATTGTGGTTCCAAAACCATAATTTTTGACACTACTGAAAACAGGTTGTTACATTTATGGCAGTCCACCCTCAATAAAATTTTCCAAACCCGTTCCCTTAACCTCCTAATCAACCCCCATGACCACCTTATCTATCTTACCTACAACATTCTCACCCTCTTGAAATTCTGTTGTTTCACGAATTCTTCAAACGAGCTCTACATTCTCAATGACTAAAACGACCATCATACGAAACTTGCCTTCAACTTTACCTAAACCAGTTTGGTTCCATGCTCCTTTTCTCTCTTCAGTTCATCCATGCTCGGCTTCCAATCAAGCTTGCTTAAGAATATCCAAGAAGGTCGTCAAAAAATAAAAGAAAATGAAAGGAGTAATCTACACGATTCTATAAATGTTTGAAAATGGGAAAAAATATTTTGAATATAAATAATTCAATTTATGTTTAGATTTGATTAATGATATGGTTTTTATATTAATTAGTTAGATCCAATTTTGGTTTCAAAATTAGGTTATATTCAAATCGAGATTTTATTAAGAATATGAGAAGAGAGAAAATAAATGGAAGAATAAAAGGAAAATAAAGAAATAAAAGAATAAAAATTAAATTGTTCAAAAAACAAAAAGTATAAGGGCTAGTTTTAACAAATGAAAAACATAGAAAAATTATGTTAAAAGAAATGGAGAAGGGAGGAAAATAGAGGAGAAGGAGAAGAGAATGAAAAAAAGGAAATTTAAAAAACATAAAAGAAGATAAATTAAATTGCTCAAAACGAAAAAAATATGGAGACCAATTGTATAATTTAACCTAAATTTTTCATTTGAAATGATGATTTAACGTGTCACTCAGCTTACCATTACATCGTTAATGACAATTAATGCTCGGTGATTAAAATGTTACAATAGGATAATGTAAGTGACTAAAACGTAACATTCCAAACATAAGTGACTAAAAAGCAACCTAAGACAAACAAAAGTGACTATTTTGGTAGTTTACCCTAAAATGAATTAATTGTTCACTAAATTATGGATAAGCTTTCGTTTTGGTCATTTAACTAAAAAAATATTACAATTTGATAATTGAACTATTTAAAAGTTTTTATTTAAGTCATTGGACCGTTAAAGTTGATGTTGTATTACTTTTTCTATTTGCAATGTCCGAATTAATCAAAAGCTCTCTTTCTCCTTCTTTTTATATTTCAAATTTTTTTTCATGAAACAACTTTGGACATCATGAATTTGCGAACCAAAATTCAAATAAATTTTTTTATCTTCGACAATGTCTGTCAAATCAACTTATATCTAAGCTATGTTCTTTTACTCGTTGATAAGTACTAATCCACCGCACTGATCGTCAAATCATTGCTTAGGGCTCGTTGATAGAACTTAAAATAAACTTAACAGCCCAGTGACTTAATGAAAACTTTCAAATAGTTTAGTGATTAAATTGTAACTTTTTCTAGTTAAACAACCAAAATGGAAAGCTAGAAATAGTTTAGTGACTAATGGTGCAGTTTACCCAAAAATGAATATTCTTTGCTTTTCTTCCAATTTTCTGTCTTTCCACGGGTAGGCTAAGGCCCATCCAACTCGTACTTTCCCCCACAAATACGTTTTATTTAAAATATTAGAAAAGTAAAAGAGAATAAAAAAATTTAAAAAAAATGAAAGAAGCTCAGTGCGCAGTTTCTCATCGTTAGATAGTTGAGAGGGATGGAACCCTACCATCACGAGGGCGCAGTTAACTTCATTGCTCCAACAGCATGCACCAGCCGGGAATCGAACCCGGGTCTGTACCGTGGCAGGGTACTATTCTACCACTAGACCACTGGTGCTTCGATGGCCGGAATTGTTACCCATTTTTATATTAAGCACGTTGGACAATTGTAATAGATTTAGAGCAATGGAAACATTTCAAATAATATATTAACTTTGTGTAAAATTTTATGGAAAAAAGTTATTTTTATTTCTCAAAGTAAAAGCAGGTGGAAGAAACCTCTGCTACAATACTGCTGTTAGTAGCAGAAACAAAGAATAAGTTTTTGTTTTAGTTATTTAACTAAAAAATATTATAATTTAATAATTGAGTTATAAAAAATTTTCATTTAAGTCATTGGATCGTTAAAGTTGATGTTATATAGCTTTTTCTATTTGCAAGGTCCGAATCAATCGAAACCCCTCTTTCTCCTTCTCTTCATATTTTAGTTTTTTTTCATAAAACAACTTTTAACATCATGAATTGGTGGGCCAAAATTCAAATAGCTTCTTTTATCTTCGACATTGTTCGTCAAATTAACTTGGATCTAAACTATGTTCTTCTACTCATTAATGAGTACTAATCTACTACACCAATCGTCAAATCATCGCTTAGAGCTCACTGATAGAACTTTAAAAAAAAACTTAACAGCCCAATGACTTAAATAAAAACTTTTGAATAGTCCAGTGACTTAAATGAAAACTTTCAAATAGTTTAGTAATCAAATTGTAACTTTTTTTAGTTAAGTGACCAAAATGGAAAGTTACAAATAGTTTAGTGACTAATGGTGCTGTTTACCCAAAAATAATATATTTGCTTTTCTTTCAATTTTCTTCGGGCTAATTTGACGATACTTTTGAAAAGTGCTTTTGAGAAGTATTTTGAAAAATTTGGTTTAAAATTTGAGTGTTTAGCATTATTGTCAAAAAGTACTTTTGAGAAATAAAATTTTCATTTTAGACATGTTATTATCAAGTAACAAATATGTATTTAAATAATATTTAAATTAGTTAATATTATTATATTGTAGTAAAAATATAAAAAATTTATTATAATTTGTTGTTAATATTTTAATATATGAAATATAAATTTTAAATATTTTAAGCAATAAATATTAATTATTATAAAATTTAATTAGAATATATAAACTATATTTTAAATATTTAAATATAACTATTAAATATTTGTAAATAGTATTTTAAAAAATATTTTTTAACACATTTGTAATTAAGCACCAAGAAAAAAAAAGAAAAGTACTATATTATTAGAGGAGTGAAAAAGTAACTAAGCACTAAAAATATTTGTAGGAGAGGAAAATCACTCCTGAAAAGTTAGCCAAAAATAACTTATTTAGCACAACTTTTTTTTCAAAAATACTTTTAAAACTAAAAATGCTTTTCTTAAGCAATGCAGAACAGGCCCTTCGTCTTGCCACGGGTAGGGCAAGGCCCATCCAAATCGTACTTTCCCCCACAAATACGTTTTATTTAAAATATTAGAAAAGTAAAAGAGAATAAAAAAATTAAAAAGAAATAAATAATAGAAAAGAAGAAGCTTAGATGCGCAGTTTCTCATCGTTAAATCGGTGAGAGTGATGGACCCTACCATCACAAGAGCGCGGTTCTCTTCATTGCTCCAACAGCATGCACCAGCCGGGAATCGAACCCGGGTCTGTACCGTGGCAGGGTACTATTCTACCACTAGACCACTGGTGCTTCGCTGGCTACACGTGTGAGAAATTTATATATTTTTTCACTTAAAGGCGTTAGACAATTGTAATAGATTTAGACCAACGGGAACATTTCAAATGATATATTAACTTTGTGTCAAATTTTCTGGAAAAAAGTTTTAAGATTTTTATTTCTCAAAGTAAAGCAGGTGGTAGAAACCTCTGCTGCAATACTGTTGTTAGTAGCAGAAACAAACAGTATTCAAGTGGTAAACAACAACCTGTTTCATTTTCAAACTTGTAGCTATAAATTTCAGACAGCAAAACAACACAACCCTGCTTATTTGTTTTATTTTGGTAATGCAGGCTTCTTCTCTCACCGAACCCCTCATTTATGCAACCAAAACCCTACTAATTGATACAAACTTCTAGGTTTTCAGTTGTTGCAGGGTCCATTCACCCTACCCCAAACCTCATATTGTGCTCCTACAAGACGTGAACTAAAGTAAATACTTATGGAATCATATCAAATATGTTGTTGCAATCCACCGGTCTTCTTAACTGCACTTCGATACTCGATGGCTGAGCATTTTCCAATGCGGATACTATATCAAAGATAAAAACCAAGTATTGTGGCCATTGCACACCCACCTGCCATCTCATCTTAAATAATAATGTAACCTAACTTTTACTTAATGGGAGTGATAGTTTTTATTTATTATTAAGGCAATTATGTGAGCAATGGTTCGGGTAGTGCCACAATTAGTGGTCACTACAATTAGAGACTATGACAAACAACATAATTTGATATTTTTGGAGTTGGTAATTTTTTGAAACAAAATTTTGGATGATGAATCTTGTTAATATTGCAGAAGTATGGTAGCCTATCTATAAAAAACGACCCGTTTAAATTAACATATCTTGAAAATTAAGTCAGTTAAGCAACATATCTTTAAGCTTAATATTATTTGACACATTCGTTTCAAGATTGTATGTATAAAGAGAATCTAATTAGTAACTGGACATCTTTTATATATATATATATATATATATATATATATATATGGGAAGGTCTAAGACCGCAACTAGCTAATGTGAATACTTATTTTTCTAACACAGCATATATATATTATTGATACGTGATTGATTTCATTTTTAAACTCTTACTTTTATAAAAAATATATAATAAATTATCTCAATAATTTTCTCATTTTAATTACCTAATATTTTATTAATAATTTTAATTTAAGTTATCTCAATAATTAACCATTAAAACTCATCATATAAAAATTGATGATTTTGAAATAATTTCACGTCTCATAATTTATTTTATTTTTATCACATAGAAGCTAATCATTTTAAAAATAAATTTGATTTTTTAAAATAAATTAGAATATTTAAAAATAAATAAATATGCAACTAAAAAACAAACATGAATTCAAATAAAGAAATAGAATATATTTACCTTATAAAAGAACATGCAGTTACATGTGGATAAAAAACAAAGGCACAATTTTTATTAAATTTAATATTTAGTTTAAAGTTAAAATTTCATAGGAAATTAAATTTGAATAATATATTTTATTTAACCTTAAAATATATTTTAAAGTATAAAATTCAAAAACAAAACATAATATGATATTTATCATAAAGATTAATAATATTTTATTAAAATAAAGTTAAACAATATTTATCTTAATATTAAATTCAAAATTTATTATAATAGTTTTATTTTTCAAATTACATTCCTAATAATTAAAACATAAATTATATTCATAATATTATAAATATATCATCTTTCAAAAACTCAAATATATATTTTTAATTTGTTTATATTTTTAAATATTGTTTGATTAATAATTTTTAATATTTTATTATTTAAATAATAACAATTTTATAAATATTCCATACATTGCACACAGGATAAAAAACTAGTTATATATAAAACAAAGTTTTTACATAAATATGGAAATTAAACTTTGTTTACTTACCTCATTGTTTAACGGATAGTTGAAAATAAAAAACTTTTTTAAAGGAAAATAAGACAATAAAACTGTTTTAATCAACAAACCCTTACATCAGAGGTACCTATTTTATCTTCTAATAGTAGTTTCTTAACATGAAAATTAGAGAAATCAATAATTCTAAATTCAACATCCTCACTAGTACAAGTTTTAACTAGTCAATCCCCCACCATATTCCCTTATCTCGGAACATATTGTAATTTTACCATTTGAATATGCCTTGTTACTTTGTTAATCTTCCTAATAAGAGTAGTGGATGAATAATTCGCGTTGCTCTCCTTTTTCATTTCAATAGCCATCAAACAATCACTTTTTGAGTACCTTAGTGTAGTTTCTAATCTGAGCTATTTCTAACCCATGCAAGATAGTTCATAGTTCTGAATTAACGACATTTTCTCGACCAATAAACCTTCTAAACCCTACCACCCAGTTGCCGTAAAAATCTCGTATCACTCCTGTAGTTGTCGATCTATTTCCATCACTATTAGAAGCTCCATCTATGTTTATTTTAACCAGCCCGAATTAGGCAGACACCATTTGATCCGCACAGCCAGACTTGCTCTCAATCTATCCTTGTTTGTAGTAGCATCTAGATCCTACCGAAAAAAGACTTTGACCTGCGAATTATCTCCTCAAGAGTGCTACTACATTGCTGGAAAATAAACATATTCCTATTATTCCACAGTAACCAACACAAAACAACAAAGCTTATGCTAGAGTCAACAATCCCATCCCGAAATTCAAGCTCGCATTTCAAATTAGATTTAATCCAACCTAACAAGTCCAAGGTAAGAAATACGATAGATAATTTTGAGAAATCACCTGACTCCACACAGCAACCGCACCATGGCAATCCCTTAAGGCATGGAGTATGGTCTCTTGTGTCGCCTCACACGGTATTAGCAGTTAAGCAATTGATTAAATTAGCTCAAATTGTAATTAGCTTTGTTAGTTAAAAGTTTGTTATCCAGCCTGTATATAGCTAGCTTCTAGATCCTTTTTATTCGGATCTTACATTGGTCAAATACTTGTATATAAGCTATTGTAAATGATTCAAATAATAACAGAAAATCATTTTACCAATATTTCCACATGGTATCAAATGTTCTCTCTTCCGCTTTTCTATTATTATTATTATTTTTTGATCTTTGAGTTTTAATCTCAGATCTCTCCTTTTATTTTTTGCCATTTTCATGGCTACTGTTGATCCAACTCAGGCTTCAAGCCCTTACTATCTCCATCCCAATGAAAATCCATCATTGGTTCTGGTATCTCCACCTCTTTCCAGCTCGAATTACCATCACTGGTCACGGGCAATGCGGATGGCTCTTCTCTCCAAGAACAAACTTCAGTTTGTTGATGGCACTATTTCAGCTCCTACTACTACAGATCCTCTGTTTCCAGCTTGGGAGCATTGCAACAATATGGTAATATCTTGGCTTAATCATTCTATAACACCTTCAATCTTTACTAGTGTTTTATGGATTGATAAAGCCTCTGACATTTGGATTGATATTCGTGAGCGTTTTTCACAAGGCGATCTTTGTCGAATCTCTGATTTACAAGAAGAGATCTATGCTTTTAAACAAGATGACAAATCTGTCACTGACTATTTTACTGAATTGAAAATCTTATGGGATGAGTTGTTGCAATTCCGACCTCTGCCTTCTTGTTTCTGTACTACACCTTGCTCTTGTGGTGCTGTTACCACTGCTCGTTCTTATCATACGCAAGATTATGTGATTCGGTTTCTCAAAGGATTAAATGATTATTATTCTGCTGTGCGATCTCAAATTCTTTTGATGAATCCTTTACCAACCATCAACAAGACTTTTTCCAAGGTGCTTTAACAGGACCACCAATTATCTGTTGTTTCCTCCAAGGTGTTTGTTGGTAACACTATTAAATCTGGTACTTCTTATAAGAAATCACTATCTCCTTCTTCTGCTTCTTCCTTAGTTTCTGGTGATAAACGCTGATGTACTTTTTGTCAAATGCCAAGGCATACTATTGACACTTGCTATAAGAAGAATGGTTACCCTGATGGCTCTCGTCCTCGCAGGTCAGTCTCTCGTGCTCACAATGTTGTCTCAGATGATTGTGATGATTCTTTGGAGGAAACTAAATCTATCACTGCCGTGCCAAGTGCTACTTTAAATGGTTCTAGTATTAATCTTACTTAGGAGCAGTATGATCAGCTGCTTGCCTTGCTTCATTCAACTACTTCCCTTTCCAAACCATATGACACACCATCTTCATCCCACCCACCTCATATTACCAATCATATCATGACCGATCCCTCCCAATCCTATACACTTGCTGCTACTGATGGTAATACTCTTTCCACTTCCTCTCATGCTAAATTTTCTTTTTGGATAGTTGATACTGGAGCTATTGACCACATTACACATTCATTATCCTCATTCACATTTTATAAACAAATTAAACCTATCTTTGTTAGTTTACTTAATGGTTCAAAAGTTCTTGCACATTTTTCAAGGACTATCATTTTCAATGATACTTTATGTTTAACTGATGTCTTATATATACCATAATTCTCTTTCAATCTTTTATCTGTCACCAAACTTACATCTAACCTCCCCTGTTGTTTCACCTTTTATACATCTCATTGTACTATACAGGCTATACCATCTTGGAGGATGATTGGTACAGCTAAAGCATAGTATGGACTTTATACAATGGATAATCCTGTTCGCCAGTTCACTTTTCCACAACATAATGCTCTCATCACTCCCACCTCCACCACTGATATTTGGCACCATCGAATGTGACATATCTCTGCTTCTAGGATCAAATTACTTGATGGTTATATTCCCTCCCTTACCTTTCATGATAATACTGCTTGTAAAACTTGCCATTTTGCTAAACACAAGAAACTTTCTTTTCCTATAAGCCAATCTCATTCAAATAACATTTTTGATCTTATTCATATTGACATTTGGGGTCCCAATTCAATTATTTCTCTTCATGGTCATCGTTATTTTCTCACAATTGTGGATGATTATTCTCGATTTACATGGATTATTTTGCTCAAAACTAAATCTGAAGTTTGTGGTCATTTACAAATTTTTTTTGCCTTGGTCAAAACACAATACTCTTGCTCCATCAAAATTCTAAGATCTGATAATGGCAGAGAATTTGACATGCCTTCTTTTTATGCCTCTCATAGCACAATTCATCAAACTTCTTGTACTGAAACTCCTAAACAAAATGGCTTAGTTGAGCGTAAACATCAACACATTCTTAATGTGGCTCGTGCTTTACTTTTTCAATCTCATTTACCACAAATTTTCTGGGGGTATGCTATGCTACATTCTGTCTTCCTTATTAATCTAACCCCAACTCCCTTACTTTCTAATCAAACACCATTTGAAAAATTGTATAATACCAAACCTGATTATTCCGTGCTCAAGGTTTTTCGATGTTTAAGCTATGCTTCCACTCTATTTTCCCACCGCCACAAGTTTGATTCTCAGGCAAGGCAATGCATATTTCTTAGTTATAAACCTCATGTTAAAGGTTATATCCTTCTTGATACAAATTCTCGAGCCATATTTGTATCACAAAATGTTACTTTTCATGAAACCAACTTTCCTTTCTCCCACTAAAACACCTATGATTCCATCTCCCCCCTCAATTACTTGAACCTGACACTACATATGATGACCCTTCTCCACCACACTCACCACAAAGAACCCCACCCCCTCCACCACCACCACCACCACCACCACCTTCTCCTCCTCCATATTCTCGTCCACAAAGAACCAGGCAGCAACCCACCTGTTTACAGGATTACCATTGTTATAATGTTACAGCTGCTACCAATCATCCAGGTACACCACATTCTCTTACTTCCTTTATCTCTTATAAACACTTATCACCATCACACTTGCATTATACTCTTGCCATTTCTGCTTCTATTGAACCTAAAACCTATAAGCAAGCCATCCAACAGCCACAATGGATCAAGGCAATGCAAGCTGAGATTAGTGCTCTTGAAGAGAATAATACCTGGATCTTCACTACCTTACCAGAGGGTAAAAAACCAATTGGGTGCAAATGGGTGTTTAGAATAAAACATCAAGCTGATGGATCAATTGAACGTTACAAGGCTCGATTGGTTGCCAAGGGTTACACATAAACTGAAGGGGTTGATTATTTCAAAACATTTTCACCTGTTGCAAAGATCACAACTGTCAAACTTCTTCTAGCTTTGGTTGCTTGCAACAACTGGTACCTTCACCAACTAGATGTAAACCATGCTTTTCTACATGGTGATCTCCATGAAGAAGTTTACATGCTCCCTTCTCCTGGTTTTGCACCTTCTGCTTCTAATCAAGTTTGCAAATTACAAAAATCACTCTACGGATTGAAGCAAGCAAGCAGACAATGGTTCTCTAAGCTCACAACTGCCTTACTTACCCTTGGATACATTCAATCTTCTGCTGACTATTCTTTGTTTGTGAAACGACAGCAAGATACCTTTACAGTTCTTCTAGTATATGTTGATGATATCATCTTGACTGGTAATTCACTCTCTGAAATTACCAAAGTGAAGGCCTATCTAGATCAACAGTTTCGGATTAAAGATCTTGGAGAACTAAAGTACTTTCTTGGCCTGGAAGTTGCTCTAACTACTGCTGAAATTCACCTCTCACAGAGGAAATATGCTTTGGAAATCTTACAGGATTCTGAATTTATGGATTGTACACCTGCCAAGACTCCATTAGCATCTAAATCAAAGCTTACTTCCGATTCTGGTGCCCTCCTTCATGATGTTACTTCATATCGACAACTTGTAGGAAGGCTAATCTATTTGACATTAGCACGGCCTGATCTTGCCTTTGTCGTGCAACAATTGAGCCAATTCATGGACAAACCTATTGATCAACATTTGCAAGCTGCTCACCGTATTCTTCGATACTTGAAAGCTTGTCCTAGCAATGGTTTGTTTTATCGATCTTCCTCTCCTCTTGATCTTCGAGCATTCAGTGATTCAGATTGGGCTGGATGTCTCGAATCTCGATGTTTCATCACCGAATTCTGCATCTTCTTGGGAAACTCACTAATCAGTTGGAAATCTAAGAAACAACCAACTGTCTCGCGTTCATCATCTGAGGCTGAGTATAGAGCTTTAGCTTCCACTGTTTGTGAAGTTCAATGGCTCCATTATCTTCTTCACGATCTTGGTACCACTCTTGGCCGTGCAACACCCTTGTTCTGTGACAACAATTCTACTATTTAGATTGCCAATAACCCCACTTTCCACGAACGCACCAAACACATAGAAATTGACTGTCACATCGTCCGGGAAAAGGTAACCACTGGCATTGTGCACCTGATGCCTTGCAAATCAAGTGATCAACTCGCTGACCTCTTCACCAAGTCACTTGCTGCTCAACCATTTTGTGACATTGTTAGCAAACTGGAAACGCTTAATATCCATTCTCCAGTTTGAGGGGGACTATTAGCAGTTAAGCAATTGATTAAATTAGCTCAAATTGTAATTAGCTTTGTTAGTTAAAAGTTTGTTATCCAGCCTGTATATAGCTAGTTTCTAGATCCTTTTTATTCGGATCTTACATTGGTCAAATACTTGTATATAAGCTATTGTAAATGATTCAAATAATAACAGAAAATCATTTTACCAATATTTCCACACATAGTGCACATCCGACATCATTTGTTAAATTCCTCCTAGCTCTTTCTTCATTCGTTTGACATTTCCGATGCATCACCAACCACATGAAATGTTTAATTCTCGGTGGTAAATCATTCTCCCAAACTACTCTCCAGTCTTTATTAACAGTGACGCCATCCATTGGAACTAAACTATTATACGCCGTCTTAACTGAGAATTTGCCAGTTCTATTCGATTTCCACAGGCAGCCATCAACACCCAACTCGACATGTGGTGGTGGGCACCTTGTAATGTACTCCAAAACTTCACTGGTAAAATAGCTCTGCAAAACAGTCCAGTTCCAACAACCATCTGAATCGACCAAATCAGCTACCTTAAGATGAGCGGGAAGAACTGATCCATCTAGCACATGATTGCTAAGTGGTCCTAGCCGTCTGCCCATCACCAATACTCCAATAAGTGTTATTCCTAAAAAGTTCCCAAATTCTAGATAGAGAGCCCCAAACATATGAGGAATTGGATTTATATATTGATTGAGGAAAAATACCATCAACCTTATACTTACTGCGCAAGATTTTGACCCAAAGTGAATCTAAGTTAGTGAGTAATTGAAAAGCAAGTTTCATGAGAAAGGATATGTTCTGGGGAACTAATCTTCCCAACACAAGTCCCCCAACCTTCATCGGTTGGCAACAAGTATCCCATTTACAAGATGCATCTTTCTTTCACTCCTCGTTGATCCCCAAACAAAAATCCTTACAATCAGCTCAATCTTCTCACACACTCCAACAAGAACCATTACCGGTTGCATAAAATACCCAGGAATGGCCAGCAAAATCGATTTAGCCAGCATGACTCTACCTGCCAATGAAAGTAACTTAGCATCAAACTCATTCATCCTAATTAAAATTTTTGGTGAATGTCCACCTGCTAATTAAAACTTTTTCTCCATAAGAATACTGAATTAATGAATGAAATTCTTCGAAACTTTTGTGCTTACTCGGGTCACAAAATGAATTCTGGGAAATCTAACAACTTTTTCTCGGCAAATATGGAGGAATCAACTAGAAGTTCTCTTAGTTTTAAACCCATGAAGATGATCCAGTTAAAAAATTCAGTTTTATCAGGATGATCCTTGAATCACGTTTCAATTACAAATAGCATTGTGAACATAATTACCAAATTTCAATAGGAAAGCCAATCACACGCATAATTATGTTCCATTGTAAACATATAATTCCCTTTTATAGGGTGCATTGATTTACAATTAAAAAATCAAATTTGTTGTTAATTTATGAAAGCATTAAATTGCAGACTTTAAAAATAAAACAACCAAATATAAAAGAAAAGAAAGAAATAATTACAAATATGTTCTGTTTTTATCCTATAAAATGGGATCTTTATTTAGTAAGATATTATGAGATCCAAAAAATCAATAGCTGAAATTAAATATCAGAAAAATAAACTTCACTAAACCTTTGATCTTGTCACATCGGATTTATGAGAAAATGTAGTAAAATTAGGAAAATGTGTGGTAACCTTTTAATTAGATATTTAATATATATTAAATATAAAGTGTAATAAATAAAAGTTAAACCTTTCACGGCGAATATTTAAATGTTTTTCATTTAAAATCATTTCTTTTAAATTTTATTTATTTTAAAAATTATGATTAAATCTTTCCCTACTTATATATTTTTAAATTTTTAAATTTTAAATTTTTTCCCATACCTTTAATTTAATTTAATTTCATTTATATTTACAAAATATAATGCGGTTTGACTTTTAAAATTTTTAATTCAAATTTACTTTGATAGTGATTTCATGCTGTCATTTTTGTTTGTATATGACTGTATAATCATTATTATATTTTTCTTCACAATTTGACATATAAGTTAAAATTAGTGTAATGGTAAGAAGGTGAGAATATAATTCTTAGGTTTTGGTTTAAAACCCATCAATTGGAAAATGAGTATTTTTAAGAAGAAATAATTTGTTACTGGAAGTGAGAAAATTAAGTAATTTTTCTAGACACTAAATTAAGTATTTCAATTTCAACACATTTGTTATACACTAAATATTAACTATATTACAATTTCTACTTATTTCATTTTTTGTAATAGTAGAGAGACTAAATTGATCCATTTAATGATAGAGTGACTAACTTGATCATGTCCTTATGATACAAGGACCTCTCAGGTACTTTAACCGAACAATTAGTATTGACAGAACTAATAAATGTTGAGTGCAATGATAAGACACATTTTTTAGAGACGCAAATTCAAACTTTGAAGACGACATTATTGGGAGGGAGATTATATCTCAACAAGTAAAAAAATTATATATATTATTTTTTTAGCTATATTAATTATTTTAACTTCTCACGTATGGTATATTTGTTATATTTTTAAAACAAATATAAATTAATCTATATATTTTTCTTGTTAAATACAATACGTTAAAAGTTAATTTAATATATATTTATTAAAATATAAATTCAACTAGTGCATTGTGCCACAGGCCGCGGATCAAAGCCTATGACCAATGCATACGAAACATCCTATGGAGGCCAACCGATTAAATAGGGCTCATTGGACCCACTTGAACTGACCTGATTTGTGGAATGTAACAATTCGATTTTGACCCTAATCGGAATAGTGGTTTCGGGACCACGATTTTTCTGTGTTAAATATGTGTGAAGTTATATATGTGAATGTTTCGTGAAATAATTTTACTGTTTGTGTGCTTAATTTGAGAAAATGACTAAATCGCGTAAAGTGAAAATTTGAGGGTTAAATATGAAAGTGCTTAATTTTTGTTGTCTTTATAAATTGGAGGTTTTATGTGGCAATTAAGCCATTTTCCAAGTTAGTGGACGGCATTAGGTGATATATATGGTTTTCTTATATTATTAATATAATATATATATATATATATGTTATAATAAGGTATAATATATTATTATGTTATAATAAACATTAAAAAGCCATTATCATTATTTTCACTTCATCTTCATCACGAAACAAAACAAAAGAAAACAAAGAAACAAAGCTAGGGTATTCGGCCATTGTTGAGCTTGATTCAAGGTGAGTTCTAGCTCGATTTTTGATAATTTTTATGTTTTTGAGATCATTGCTTCGAGTACTATCTGGCCCATGCTAGAATTTTTGATTTTGATGAATATTTTGAGTTATGACATTAATGAATAATTGTGTTCTATGATGTTTGATGATGGATTATGAAATATATGTGTTAGATTAACATGTTTTGTCTTTGAATTTTTGGTGAATTTGAGTAATTAGGGCTAAATTGAAAAAAATAAATTTTTGAGGGACTAAAATACAAAATAAATGAAATGCATGAACTTGTATGAATACAAGGAAGATTCGGCCTAACTATGTTGTTGTGAGATTTTGTGTAAATTGTGTTTTATGCAATAGGGACTAAATTGCAAAAAGTGTAAAATATTAGGGGCGAAATGGCAATTTGCCCATTTATGTGTTTTTGGATTAAATTGAATGATTTTATGAATAAAATGGTTAAATTTGAATATGTTTAGATCGAGAATCGAAGAAACCAGAATTAGATCGAGGGAAGTCGAAAGTGGTTGATTAGTCAATTTCGTCTGTCGATTTCCGAGGTAAGTCTATTAGCAAATAAATGTCGTTAAATTAGAATGTATATAAATTCTATATGCTGAATTTTAATTGTATGAATTTTTCATACTAATAGCCGAATGTATAAATGCTTGTGAGATTTGGGTACAAGTTCAATTTTAATGAGATACGATGTTTGAGAAGCTTAGTATGAATCTTAAAGAATAAGTAGGATCTCCTATCTATGAATTATGTGTAAGACCGACTTTATATCAGTGATATTCAGGCTTTATGTCTAGCAGGCTTTATGCTAGTGAATTATATCAGGCTTTATGCCTAGCATGCTTCATGCTTGTGTACCATATCAGGCTTTATGCCTAGCAGGCTTCATGCCGGTGTACCATATCAGGCATTATGCCTAGCAGGCTTTGTGTCGGTGTATCATATTTGGATTTGTGTCTAGTAGGCATTATGCCGATGTGGTATCGAATGAGATTAATGAATTAAAATGATTAGGTATGTAATGTTTAATTTCCTAGTTGATAATTAGGTAAGTAAGTTGGTTGGTTATATAACAAAAATGATACATAATGCTATTATAATTATATGTGTGTATATGAATGGTATGTTCGGCCTTATGTTAAATATAGGTATATGATTGGAAGTTTGTGTATAAACAAATAACCATGACAAAAATGACTTGAGATTAGTGAATGTATTAGTAATGTTTAAATATGTGTATATTTGGCTTTGATAAATTTCTTATGAGATTATATGTTTTATATATATATATATATATATATATATATATATATTCTAAGTCTTACTAAGCTAAGTTAGCTTACTTGTATTGTTTTTATTTGTCATTGTTTTATAGATTTTTTGAAGGTCGTCAATGAAGTCATTCACACTGTCGTCTACTTTCGGTATTTTTAAAAGTTTTATTTCGAACTTATGGCATGTATAGGCTAATATGTATTTTGGTCTGATTTTGGATATGTATATAATAAGCCATGCGAAAATGGCTTGTTTATTTTATAAATATCGAAATTTATGCCTTTGCTTGATGATTTTGTATGGTTGTGATTGGTTGATTAGGTTTTGGAATATACATATATCCTGTGTCTAGTAATATGTCAAATTGGTTAATGGTGTGTTTTGATTAAAGGTTGGATGTGAGTAGTAAATATACCTAGTTAGTATTCGGCTAGGGTATTTGATTATTTAGGTTCGATTTTGAATGACAAAGAATGTATACGATATAATTGATATGGTAGTTAATTTGGATGATTGATTATTGAAAATATTAATTGGTTGTATATATGAATTATAGGTATGATAATTCACATGCGAATTAGGTAGGGATTCATATTTGTGGTTGAATATAACATATTAGATATGTTATTTAGCTTGCAAATTAGATATTTATGATTTGGTATTTGTGTTCGAAAATGATTAAATTTAATTTGGTAAAATGTTCATAAGGTTATAATGTTTAAAATGCTATGATTTAGTAATTGAATTTAGAAATGACTTTTGGTTTTAGGGTGTTATGCATGATTGGAAGATGTTAAAAAATAAAAAAATATAGTTGGTCATGTATAAAGTTACTTAACCTTTTATGTGCAAATGATTATTGAACTGTGAAGTATGGCTAAATTAGTTTAGGATGTATATGTATAATGTTTATTAAATATTACGTTTGTTATTTAGTTAATGATATGGGTTGGAAAGACGTAATATGCGAATGTACTCGGATTTATAAAATGGTATGATCATTGATTTGTTATGAAATAGATGTAAACAAATGGGTGTTTCGATATATGCTCAAGATATAAAATGAAATATGTTTGATTATAAATTGAGTATTCAAATATCATGGAAATGATAACCATATGATTTGAAATTTTTTGTAATTATGAAACATGTACAAATTGGTTTTGATATTTGATAGCTTAGCTTGAAAGTTTGAATTAGCAAACGTAATTGAAATGGTTAGATATTGAAATATAGTTCGTATAAGAGAATGTTCGATAAAGCATGATTTGTGTGGTTAGAAATGTGATTCAAATAGATGATTTTGACTGGTATGAATAAGAAGTTGGTTTATTGATTTTATATAAGAAATTTTTTATAAAGAAGAATACATTACTGTACGTACGAATTGTAAAGAATGTCTGATCTGAACTGTGTTTTATTTGGTAATGCCTCGTAACTTTAGTTCGATGACAGACACGGGTTAAGGGTGTTACATGGAACATATAGAGAAGCCCATCTACTTGAAGCCTTGTGACCCAATGGAGCACTTCAGTAAAACTAGAGTTACTATGGTTAATATTTGTGAACTTAAGAGATAAGATTGTATAGAGTTTAAATCCCTTAGGACTCTCATCTTGTAGATAAGCTTTAATCTTAACTGTCAATGTAATTTAAACTGTATTGTTGGATTTGGGAGAGCTTAACCATATTTAGAGGCCTTGCCTCTCAATTGTAATCCCATTCATAATTATTGAATATATTTGAGAGCATTTACTCAAACACCTTGTGTGCATTACTTTCTTGTGGCTTTTCTATTCGATTCGAGCTCGTTTGTCTTTTGAGTTTGCTTTTGCTTTATTTTGGTGCCTTAGATTGTGAATTCTCATTATTGAGAGTAAGGTTGACTTAGGCAAATTTGAAGCAAAGAAATCGTCTAACGCAACATGGTTTTCCAGACTTAGGTTTTCACCCCTGTGACAGTTGGTACCCAAGCTAAGGCTTGGAGGCGCCAGTTAAGATGACGAAAAGAATAGACGAGCAAGCTTAGGGAGACCAGTGGTAGGGACAAGAAAGCTAGCATATCGAGGGATATGTTGTCAGCTTTGGAAGGTCAAGTGACCAATCTAGAAGAATCCATGGGTAATGTGAAGGAAACACTCGAGGCAGTTGAGGGATACACCGATAAGTTGGACTTGGTGAAAGAGCAGCTCAAGGAATTTGTGGTGGATGCTCTTGGTTCCAATATGGAAACGATACAATGGATTCCCAGTTCCAATATGGATAAGCTTACAATGAGGGATAATGCTTTCGAGGCCATGGTGACGACTTTGAAGGAACATGTTGCGAAGCTCAATGGGGAGCTTGCGATTTATAAAGTTGCTTTGGGTAATGTGGTGTTGGTTGCGACACCTTAAGCCTAAGGTAGATGTCTTTAAGCTGAAAGAGTTTAATGGGATGAAATCTGTAAAGGATGTGGACATCTTTTTGTGGGGAATAAAGCAATACTTCCGTACTAAAGACATTGTGGATGATGCTACTAAGGTAAATACTGCTATCTGTTTTACTGATGTCACTCTTTTATGATGGTGATGTAGGTCCACTAATGAGAAATGAGGTGGAGCTAGAATTGGGACATGAGAGGAGTTCCAAAAAGAATTCAATGGGCATTTTTACCGAGAGTATGCCGAGGACGGGGCTCGAGCTAAATTTCACAAGCCTACACAACAATGCACAATTAAGGAGTATGTGTGGGAGTTGAGTGAACTCATGCTCAAATTTCTAGTTTGGGTGAGAATGAGGCATCTTTCTTCTTTATTAATGGGCTAAAGCCTTGGGCAAAGAAAGAGTTGCAATGTCGAGGGGTTAAAGAACTTACCAAAGTCATGACTATAGCGAAGTCCTTAATTGAGCTTGTTGTGATAAAAGACAAGTTTGAGTCTTCCAAGCCCAAGGAGAAGGGCAATGGTGAGAGAAATGATGAAAGACATGTTAAAAATGACAATGGTGGAAATGGTGGTAATGGGAAACCACATAATTGGAAGTGGAAACCCAACAACAAATTGAAGGAGCCAGTAAAGTGCTTCTTATGTTGTGGTCTGCATAGGATGCTAGATTGTCTAGAACGATCCAAGTTTCCCGCGCCAGTAAAGAAGATGAAACAGAGTCTGATTAGGAAAAGTTATGAAAGCTTAGGTCAATAATACTCAATTCTGTGAAAGCGAAAAGGGATCGTAAACAGAAAGGGTTGATGTTTATAAACATCAACATTGCAGGCTGAAGGAGGAGTGCTCTTGTTGATACAGGAGCATCTGATTTGTTTATATCGGAGAAAGTGGTTTCTCAGTTAGCTAATCGACTAAGAAGATCAATACTGTAATTTCCAAAAATATTTCAACTGTGGGAGTAGCACAAGCAGTAGAGCTACAGATCGGTCAGTAAAAAGGTAAAGAAGACTTCGAGGTAATTCATTTAGATGAGTATGACTTTGTTCTTGGCGAAATTCCTTGACAAGATTAATGCTTTGTTGCTTCTTTTTGTTGATTGCATATGTATCTTGGGCACTCATCAACGACAATGCGTTGAGCCGATGAGTCGTGATGAGAAAGGTGGAACCAAGTTATTGTCAGCAATCCAGTTAGCCGAGGATGTTCATTATGGTAAGAACATTGACTTGGTAGATCGGAGTGCTATGAAGACCCCATTGAAAAATACTAAAGGTGTGGCAAATCAATGTGAAGCCTGTTGAGTTAAATAGAGTGGGTTAAGTGTCAAACTTTGTGGGAAAAGTGGGGATGCAAACTGAGCAGTTAAATAGAGTAAATGTTGGGTTGAGTGTCATTGACTTGTCAAAGACATAAGGACCCTTTTAGAGTTCTAAAGCGGGTAAGCCGAAGGGCTTACAAACCAGAGTTGACAGCAATACTCAAGGTTAACCTGGTGTTCAATGTGGTTGTACCAAAGCTTATTTGTGAGAATCAAAGGGATCCCAATTGAGGCAAGTCATAATAGGGGCAAGTAAGAGCAATGGCCTCTTAAGATTGATATGTACGAAAGAGAGAAACAATTCGTGTTAGACGACGACAGAGACATAAGCCAAGGTAAATGTTTCGAGGGGTGAAACTACCCAACATAGAGAATGGTTGGGAATCAGCCGATGCGTTGTGATAATTCTAAGGCAAGTTGAACCAATGGAATTCTGAGGACGTGACGAGGGCATCGTCAGAATGGGTGTAATGAACTTTTGAAGTCTAAAACATGTATTAAAAGTGAAATGGGACTCGTTCAAGTAATCCAATTTTTTTTTAATTTTCGACAACATTTCTGCTTATTTTCACATGAAACCCCTTGAATTAAAACCGTATCATTTCCAAACATAACCAATTCAACCAATTCATTTCACATTCTCATCTTCTATTCTAAATATCTTCTAATCAAACTCAATCAATATAATATCAATTTAAATTTATCAATTTACTAATTAAATTGAAATGGATAAACTTCTTTTATTATAATTCTTAGACTTATAATACTAACATTTTTAACCATTTATATTCAAAACATAATAACCTTTGTACACATCCTATGTACATACCACATTACCAAAAGAAAATATACATCACCAAAAGTTTGTTGAAGTCGGGTCTGGCTTTGGATGCTGGTTCAATACTTGACTTCTACAACCTGCGCACGAAAACAACCGTACACTGAGTATGCATATACTCAGTGGTATCACTATAATTCAATTTTATAATTAAATACATTAAATCACACACATACTTTTACATTACAATTATCATCACTTAATGAACAATTCAATCTTTTTATATTGTTATTTGATTATATATATATATATACCATTCTTATTTCTTTATTTCAATTCTCACCTTTCACATATGCCATATCATTCAAATTTAGTTTTATCAGTAAATTTATTTCATTTGTCCCCATTAACTTGACTTAGACTCGGTGAATACACGAATTCTAAGCAAACACACCAGTACGACACATTGTGCCTAAAACGGTACACAATACCTAAACAGTAATCAATAACAATGGCGATAAAGAACAATATTCAACACACAAAGTCTTGAATCATGAATGAATTGATAACGATGATCCACACACAAAGTGTCGATTCGATGCTGATAACGATGAGTCGGCACATAAGTGCCTGATCAATAAGCCGACAAAAACCCGTACTCTTCCATATCTTATGGCATGCCAACTATATCCGACTAGCCCGACTAGTTAATAGGGTATTTAATTCACCTTTCAATACAATTTCCATCTTTGTTCATATAAATTATAATTCCTTATTTCAATCAGTTTCATAGTAATGCAGTAATTCATTACTTCAGTAATTTCACAGTTCAATGCAGTACACAAAACAATATTCAATATTCCATAATTTAGTTCAGTATCAGTCTCAATTTCAATACCCAATCATAAATTTATCATTTTACTGAACACTTACCTTAAAATATTTACTACACATAATTAGTAAATTAAACACATAATAATGATAAAGTTTGAATTATAGTGATACAAATCAGAATTCTCTTCGGATTTAATCCTCGACGATCTTTTCTTTTCCTTTTTGGGCCGATGCTTCAGGCTCGATATTTGTAACAGCCCGATTTTGGGCCTAGTCGGAACAGTAGTTTCGGGATCACAAATCCGACAAGGAAAAATTTATGTTTCTTATATTTTTATGGTCTACGATTTCACGGAATGATCTTGTGAAAATTTCGTTCAAAAATTTCGACGTTTGGGCACTCAATTTAGTCAAAAGGACTAAATTGTAAAAAGTGAAAAAGTTGAGTTCTACATGTAGAGGTGTTCAATTGTTGTGAAACTTTAAATTGGAGGTCCTTATATGGTAATTAGATCATTGGTAAAGTTGGTAGACAAAAATGGGCATGAGATAAGTGAAATAGGAAATTTTTAAGTTAGGGGCAATTTGGTAATCTAGTAATTTAAAATGAATTAAAAGGGAAAAAGATGACAAATTGTGCTCATTTTCTTCATTTGGACGAAATCAGCAAGGGGGGAAGCCATTGTTAGGGTTTTCAAGCTTCCAAGCTCCATAGTAAGTGATTCTAAGCCCCGTTTTTAATGTTCTTTACGTTTTTGGAGTCTCGGTAACTTGATTTTGCTTATTCTAGCAATAATTTAATCTAGGGTTTATATTTGGAAAAATACCCATATGTGAAATGTGTTTATTTTGATGTTTTATGGTAGAATATGAAGCTATAAATTATGTTAAGCAACTTTTGCTAAGCGATTTTGAGTAAAAACAAGTAAAACGACAAAATCGATAAAAATACTAAATGTTCATAAGTAAGTGTTAGAGTGAGAATTTGATGTTTCCATAGAAGGGAAAAATTTTCAGCATTTCATAATACATAAGAATAAGGGATGATGTTTAATTTACGAGCTTTGGGGTAAAAGTGTAAATATGCAAAAGTTTAGGGGAAAAATTGTGATTTTGCCAAAGTTTGAGTCAAGGACTGTTTTGATAAATGTGAGTACTAAATAAGTCAAATGTGTTATTATAGATCAAGAAAGAAGTGGAATCGACATTGACCGGAGAAAAGAAAAGATTAAAGACTAAATTGCTAAATTTTTATATTGTTGCATCAAAGTAAGTTATGTGTAAATAATAGTAATATACTTTTAAAAATTGTGAATTTTATTTGATATGTGAATCAATATTGAATGTGGACGGAAAATTGTTCATGAATTATTCAAGTGATAAAGTGTTGAAAATAAAGTGTTAAGTGTAAATTCCGGTTGAACTTAGGAATAGAAGTGGATACAAGTGACATGTCACTAGAGATCGATGTTACAATGTTACAGATGAGTCTCAGTCTTTGGGTGATCTAGCATGTGTTGCGACACTGACGACTTGTGTGAGCAGGCCCGTGGACATTTCGGTGTTATTGATCAGTGGTAGCTTCGGCTATATTTCAGTGGTAGCTTCGGCTACATATCAGTGGTAGCTTCGGCTACATATCAGTGTGGCACTTATGTGCTAATTCTCTACGTATCCGTGTATATTCCGAGTGTTCAACGAGAAATTGACTAAGTGAAAATACATGAGATCATGTAACGATTAAGTGTAATTGAATAATGAATATATGTGTGGAATTGAATTGAATATTGACTTGAAAATGGAAAAGTGAATTTTGAATTGAATAGGGATTGAAAGTGAAAAAGTGAAATTATGAAAAAGTAGAATTAGCAACAAAACAGTTTTGGACAGTAACAATAGTGTGACTTTGAAAAATCACAAAAAATGGTGGAAATTGAATTAGAGAGTGAATAAGATATGAAATGAAATATTAAGGAGTCTATTTTTACATAAAAGAAACAGAGAAAGCAAAAGAGTTATACATTTTGAGATATTTGAATTTTAGTGAGGTAAGGTCGGATTGATTTCGGAATCCCCTGTTCTGACTTTGGAAAATAATTAAAAATTGTAAAAAAATTATTATGAGTTATAATTTATATTATTAGAATACTTAATGAGTCTTTTTCAAAGGGAACAAACGCAAATATCATCCGAGTTCTGTACAATGAGATAATTCATTTTTAGTGAAGAGAGGTCAGAGATGTTGAGCAGTGAAACAGGGGTGACTTTAAAGAATAAACTGTACTAATTGGCCAAGTCAAAAATTCTGAAAATTTTATGGTAAGAATAATTGTGAGTATAGTTTTAATTAAAATTAACGGATCTTAATTTGGAGCTTTGTAGCTTCGGATAAAAATGATTTAGTGACTTTGACTCAAATAGACAACTTTGAATTTAAATATAAGTGAATAGTGAAATTATGTATAATGCTATTTAAGCATGTTTTATACATAAAGGATGTGGAATGGAGAGGAGGAGGAGGACAATAAAATGTACGAAAGAATTGTGTATAATTGTCATATGCCCGATTATAATCGGTAAATGTTAAATTGAATGGTAAATACGTATTGGTACTGAAGGAACTATTACGGTATTGAAAAGCAATTGATCAAATGTTTAAGAAATTTAGTCATGACATATATATATATATATATATATATATGTATATGTGATAATAATGATATATGGATGATTATATCATTGAGTTGCATTGATAATTCGGTCTATGTGATGGAAATGTCAAGAACATTTGTCTTTGATATGTGATGATCATGGTTTAAGCTCATATGGGAAAATAAAGTTTCGTAGTATGAGAGTGAGGTATTGAAATATATATATATATATTGGATTGAGAAATTGATTTGAATTGTGAACATGAAAGATTGTGAATTGAATAAAATGGAAATGGAGCTTTGAATTACATGAGTAAGTATCGTGTCTCGTAGGCCCTATTTGTTATGAATATAATATTTTGAGGATATGTTATAAAGAATTATAAAAGCATGTTAAAAATTTGAAGAGTTTAAATTTGAATGAAATTTTGTAACTTGGTTTAATACGTTTACATGTGTAAGTGTTCTAGTAATGCCTCATACCCTATTCCGGAGTTGAATACGGGTAAGGGGTGTTATAATATTAGCTACGAAAAATTAAAATAATTTCACAATCATTAGCACAACACAATTTAATTGCTGAAATTTTTATCTAACTTTTACTTTAATTCCAATTTAATCCTAACTAAACCTATGTATTTTTCTTTCTCAATTCATACCTTTTTGCTACTCAATTTCTTGCCAATCTCACATTTAACTATCTAATTTTTATCATATTTTCATAATTTCAAATTTATTTCAATTTTATCCCTAAAACTCAAAACTTATAGCTTAGTTTACAATTCAATCCTTTATTCAATTCTAATCAAAATTTCTATCAATTAAACCCTCAATTCCATCATTTATTCAACATAAACCCTACTAAAAATCTATTAACTTTCAAAATTTCAATTTAAATTTAACAAAACTTTGTTCTAAGACTTCTAAAACATCTAAATTAAAAGAAAAGGACTTGATTGACTTATATTTAAAGCTTTATAACCTTAAACCCTAGTTTTTCCTCTCTTTCTTTTCTCTTTTATTTATTTCTTTCTCCCTGTTTCTTCTCTGTTTCGTCCCTTGCCTATTCTGTTTCTTTCTTTTCTTTTGCTTTCTTTTTTATTTCTTTACTTTATATTGTAATAATATAATTTATTAATAATAATTTAATTAATAAATATCTTTTAATTATAACACAAGTGTATATACATACTTTACTACATTTGTACAACTTTATCATCCTACATTTGGCACTATTTTACTTATTTATTTTATATTTAATTAATTAATATTTATAGATATCTTTATACTTAAATTTTAAGTAATTATATATTTATTTTGACAAGTGTATAAATATATGCATGACACATGTATAATTTTACACTTTACATTTATCTTTTCTTAATTTATTCCATAATAAAATAATAATAATTACAACAACAATTTAATATAATAATTTAATTAGTAAATATCTTTTACTTAAAATTTAAGAAAATATACAATTATATTACAAATGTACAAATACATATATTACACATGTATTTTATCATATTCATACAATTGGCATATTTTGATTTATTTAATAATATAATATCATTATAATTTAATTATCATAAATTCATATAATATAAATTATATTTAAATATCATTAATTATATAATTAAAACAAATAAAATCTTAGATTTTATTCCCTTTATGCCGCCTCAACTTTGCTAAATGGCTTAATTGCCATTTAGCCCTTTTTACTTTCTTTTAATCTATAATTAGACTTTCACTCTTTATTCAATTTGATCCTTTTTCCTAATTATTCTTAATTAGACTAAATTCACCTAATTAATACCTAATTAAGCACTCAACTAAACTCATAATTACATCTAATAATTATTTATGACTCAGTTTACTAGGATGGAGACCAGGTAATGTACTTTTTCGGTGCCCACGGATTTTGGGTCGTTACAATGGGTGGGGAGGAATGTCACTGGTTGTATATCAAAGTTTGTGATGAATGCACACATAACGTCTCATGAAGGTCAACTGATTAAATAGGGCTCATTGGACCTACTTAAACTGATTCGATTCATGGAACACATGAAGAAGCCCATCTACTTGAAGTCTTGGTGGCCTGGTGGAACACCCTAGTAAAGTTAGAATTACCATGGTTAATATTTGTAATCCTAAGAGATAAGATTGAATAAGTTTAAATCTCTTAGGACTCTTATATTGTAGATAAGCTTTAATCTTGACTGTCAATGTAATTTAAATTGTATCGTTGGATTTGGGGAGCTCAACTATAAATAGAGGTCTTTCCTATTTGAGAATATTTACTCAAACACGTTGTGTACATTACTTTCTTGTGGTTTTTCTATTCGATTTGAGTTCCTTTGTCTTTTGAGTTTACTTCCGCTTTATTTCAGTGTCTTAAATAATTTCCTTTAAGAATCTTCATTTTCGAGAGTAAATCTAACTTAGGGAACTTGAAGCAAAGAAATTGCTTAAGGGCACGTGGTTTGCCAATCCTCGTGACAATTGCGTGAGTATGCAAACTAGTTTTTTTTTTATTTTAATATTTTTTACTAAATTTAAATGAAAAGAATTAATTTTCATCATTTGGTACATTCCTCAGGACACATGACAAAAATACTTCAATTTAAAAAAAAAAGACAGTCGTTATACTTTAAGGGTCAATTATTAAAATTAACTGTTAAAGAAATTAATTGATGAAAATTTTAATGATAAAAACTCTAAGTAAATTATTGTTTTTAAAAAAAATAGAACATCCTTCAACTTTTTATCATTTATATAAATATATTAACAATATTATAATTTCAAAAATACCAAAAAAAAAAAACACAAAGAAATTCGAAATAAAAAAAGAAAATGACAGAAATAAATAACAGCTCCATGGGCTAATCCTAAGTCAAACAACAAAACCATCCCTTACCGTCATCACCGAACCTCATCTTCAATGCCAAGCCAAACCAATACTCACCATCAACCAGACATTAATTTTACAAGCAAAATTAAAATTTTACAACATATTTTATTTATTGTTTTAGTTTTTTAAATACAAAGTGTGCCAAACAAGTATCTATTTTGAATTTTTTTTCCATACAGATTTTTAGCAATGTAAATTTGAAATGGAACAAAAGAAGCAGAAACAATGGTATTCAGGTGATAAACAACTTGTTTCATTTCCAAAGATGATCACTAGCTACAAACCACATACAGCAAAATCATACAACCCTGCTTATTTGTTTTATTTTGGTAATGCACTCTTCTTATCTAACTGAACCACTCCTATATAACCAAAGCTTACTAAGTTATTGATACAAACATCTAGTTTTTCAATAGTTTCAGTTGTTGCAGAGTCCATTTACCCCCAACCGCAGATTTTGCTGCAGACTTTGCATCCATGGTTATTTCAAGTTGAAACCTTGCTCCCCTTTGGTGGTGTATTGCTAAACTTCCAACTGAATCGACTTAAAATATCTGGCATAGGATTACCTGCTACCTCATTTATCGGAACTGCATCCGAAATTTCTTTCAAATCTTCTGCTGTGAGCTTTACTTTTAGTGAACCAATGTTACTATCCAGATTTTTTATCTTGGTTGTTCCTGCGAAGAAAATGAAAGAAAGGGTCTAAACTCTAAACAAGCATAATTTCGGTACAAGATTTTTAGGCCAATTATGCTACTTCTGCTGTGATTTTTAGTTGAAATGTCTGGTGGCCATCAAAAAGAGAAAATAGATGTTGAAAATTACATAATGTGACTCACCGGGAAGCGGTGCTACATCATCCCCTTGATGAAGGACCCAGGCAAGTGCTACTTGTGCAGAGGTACATCCATGCTTCTTGGCCAACTTCTCGGTTTTCAAATATAACTTCTTATTTTTGTCCAAGTTTTCTCCTTGAAATCTTGAGATATATGTCTTAAAAGTAGACGTTGGCTATCAGTCTACCATACAAAAATTAACGATAGTTTAAAGACATAGAAGTAAGTAAGTTCCCATACCAGCATACTATTTGCAGGAACAGTTTCCATCACTCCTCTTCCGGCAAAGAAACTGCCACCGAGAGGGGAGTACGGAACAATGCCAATTCCAAGTTCCCTGCATAGATGAACATATGTAGATAGGCATTACATTTTAAATGTTTGAATGGTTTAAGATGCACGAACAAACCTGCAAAGAGGTACTATTTCATCCTCGATATCACGAGTCCACAGTGACCACTCCATCTGTAAAGCAGTTATGGGATGTACTGCATGTGCTCTCTTTATAGTTTCAGGGCTAGCTTCAGATAAACCTATGTACTTTATTTTCCCTTCTTCCACCAGCTTCTTGAGTTCAGACATCTAAAAAGAGAAAGTTCAAGCAGCTAAAGATTAGTGTCCCACAAATAAGATTATGAAACAAGGAAATTCTATGACATGGTATTATGCATTGAAGAAATAATTTTAAGATGCTTTCAAGTTTCAACTGAAGCACTTACAGTATCCTCTATTGGATTGTTGGTGTCAACCCTGTGCTGGTAGTAAAGATCAATATAGTCTACATCAAGGCGCTTCAGGCTAGCTTCAATACAGGTACGGACATATTGGGGAGTACCATTTACTATGAAACCAGTCGAATCCATATTTTGGATTCCAAACTTTGTGGCTAACTGTACCTTCTCTCTTGGTAGCTGCTTCAATGCCTGGAAAAAAGACAAGAACAATAGTGGGAACATAAAATCATATCAGTATGATCAACAAAGTAGCAAAATCTGGAAGCAGTTGCAGTAGAACTTGGAAATACAAACAGCTTGTCCAAGCAATGTTTACCTTCCCAATCAAAATTTCATTAGTTTTGGGTCCATAGAAATCAGATGTATCAAAGAAAGTGATTCCTCTATGGAATGCATGCTTGATAATCGATATGCCAATTTCCTCCGGGACAGGATCATTGTAAACTCCAGTGAGCCCCATACATCCAAACCCCAACTTTGAAACCTACAAAATGAAAAATAAGTTACAGAAGAAGTGAGACAAGGAAGTCCAGCGACAGACTGCATATCTTGGAAGAACAGATATAAAAATGACAAAAATTCAGGGCATATTGAGAAACAGCCTTTGTCATGAGTAGTGTAAGAAGAACAGAATCTAACCTCAAGTCCTTGAGTTCCCAGTTTGACTCTAGGAATCTGAATTCTCTGCTGCTCCTCACCCATCTTTTTTTTGGTACTTTCTTGTGTAAATGAACTGAGGCTTTTCTTGTTTGCGTACAGCTAAATAATACAGCAAGTATAAGAGATTTAGCAGATGCTATATAAGAACAAATTTCCTCTGCCCCTTGTTATTTTGTTGATAACAGAGATTTGAATAGTTTACTTGTTCTATTTCTTGCTAAACCCTGTCAAAATATAATTAATAGTCAATATCAAAGAATATAAAATCTAAATTCTAAACTATTGTTCATCAGATGATTATTTTATTGATAATCTTCGTCACTTCTTTATACAAATTCAGGACTATTGCCTTGGAAGTGAATAAATATGAATTATAAATAAACAAATATTTATATAAAATAAAATAAGTATTTATATTTAAAATATCAGATACAGAAATTAATTAAATAAATAAGATTATGAAAAAATCAGAAATCAAATAAAAAATCGACAAAGTGTGTATAAAAAACTCTGAAGAATTTTGAAAATTAAATTTTGTGTTGGGCTAAAATATCTGCAAATCTATTTTGCATCACCCACATCGTGCCTATAGATTTGAATCAACACTCTTGCACCTAAGATAAGGTTCTAATCAATTTTTAAGTGAGTTCTCGTATATATACACATTTCTTAAATGATATTTAACCAATCTGAGATTTAAGCTTTTCTTTTCCTCAACAATTATTCACTATCAATTTCTCGTTCATCACTCAACCATTTTGAGCATATGATATACTGTTGAAAAGATCTCATGTAATAAAATATAAAACTATAATTTTATAATTCAACTCTTCACCTTTACTAATTGAGAATATGGGTTAAAGTTTCCAAAAATTATAAATTTTCCAACACATTGTTGATTCGATTATTTTCTTTCTCCGTTGAGAATGTGATCCAAGTTTATTGCAGAATTTTGCTTAGTATCTGAATTCTGAACCATGCAAGAGAGGTTTCCGAGAAAGGTTAATGCTTTACCATTTACTTATCCAGGTGAAAAGATTACCTTTTTATGCAATTTTTTGTCAATAAAAGATTAATTTAAAGATAATGAATCAACCCAATCATTAAACCTCCCAAAACTCATCTGATAAATTTTTTTGGCGAAAAGAAATAAGAACTTCTCTGGGGAAGAGAAAGAAATCAAACTCTGATAAAGTTCTCCATTTTCTCTTCCTCAATAATTTTTCAGAGCTCTTCATACTTTTTTTAAAGGTCTTTTTTTCTTGTTTTTTGGATTCAAGGGGAACTGATAAGGTACTGTTAAAAGTCAAACCTCTGTTATCAATAAAATAACATAATCCAATTAGCAGCAGAGGAAAGCTACCTCGGAGCACAACTTTTTGGACCTTGAAACACAGCCACCAAGGTCGACCGCCATGCACCCTTTTATTGTTATTCAACTAAAACTAATTTATAATATCTTTTTTAGTCTGCTCAGGTTTTTTCTTTTGCCCTTTTTCTCTACTCAACTGTCACGTACATCGAAGTGATTAACTATGAAAAGACGAGAATTTTCCTATTCCCTTTTAATTCCATATTTGAAGTTGTGATTCAATCGATTTAAAATATCTTTTATGTACCCATATATGTTATATTGAATTTGAATTAGATTTTGAATTAATTTATCTTAATTGACCCTTTTTATTATGTTGTTGCTAACAAATATCATTATTTTTTGTCTTAGATCTTCCAAATCGTTCTTGCAGGAGATTTCGACCCTTTTTTTTTTATCTTTCGATAAAAAAATTCATTTTCTTCATAAAAAATAGAAGGTAGAGTCGATAAAGGTTTCTTTTTTGATACACCCCTGGAGTTGAATACCTCATTCAAAAATTGTTTTTGATAAATATGGAAGAATTGAAATCTTAGACCAAAACACTATGTATGGATGGTATGAACTGTCTGGACAAGAATTCTTGAACAATAAACAACTAGATCTATTACTCACTACATAAAAAAAATTTCCATTAATAAAAGATGTAAATTCATTGGAAAATAAAAAATACGCATGTAAGATGAAATGGCTGTTGCTATCTACTCCAATAACGAATCATTGATTTAACTGAATAACTAAATAAAATAGATAGACCTTTTTTCTTCATCTTAGGTCGATGGATCTTCTTAATTGGAGGATCCTCTCTTGAAAAATTTTTAAGGCACCGAAATAAAGCGGAAGCAAACTGAAAAAAAAGGGCAAAAAGCGAACAAAAAAGAGACAAGAAAGCTAAGCACACCAAGTGTTTGAGTAAATGCTCTCAAAATATATTTAATAACTTTGAATAAGATACAATGAGATTATCACAAATGAAGAGGGAGGGCTCTATTTATAGTAGAGCTCCTCCAGTTTTAATGATACATTTTAAATTATATCGACAATTAAGATTAAAACCTATCTACAAGTTTATAAATTTAATATATTTTTTGTGTGATATTTTACTATAAACAATAACACGTATATAGGCAATCACCAACCCAATCGCCGGATTTGAGCTACAGGATGTCACATTCGTCGCTGAAGCGACTACGATAATTTCCATTCAAATTATACCACTAGTCAATCAAATTCATTCAAAACATGCATTAAACATGTTAAACAATCATTACCACATTTGGACCAAATATATAGCACCTAAAGATCCATATTTGAGTTATAGTACTTATGTATTTAAAACATCACTCCTAAACATCATTTACTTCTATTCATCTAATCAATTCATTAACTGACATTACTTACCCTATTAGGTACATGCTTTTTAACCAACAAAAAGGTAATTACAAAAACATTGTTGAGTCTGGGATCTTAATTGGATGTTGAAGTAAATACTTGGGATCTCAAATTGAACCTAACCTATGCATGGAAAATTAAAATCGCACGTTGAGCAATAAAACTCAGTTGTATTGCTATAATTCAAATCAAATAATATAAACAATAATCAAAATGCATACAATTTCAATGTTTATTCTATTAATCAATACTAGTGTATCTTATAACCAAATCTTGTTCAACACATTTATATATATACATACATAATTCATAGTGAATCAATAGTTAAAACAAATTATCAAATACTTCAAATCATTACCACAATGTTAAACTGAGTTGTGCAATTACTTAATTTGCAACATGTAATCATGTTCCATTACATTACGACATCAAACGATTCATTCCTTATCTTATCAAATTGGCTCTTCGGTTTATAGCCGACTCACAATTTTTTTTAATATTTATTCTCGATATCCAATATCGTAAATAAATGCTTGCATTTCAAACTTACAACATTTAATCATTTCCAAATATCATTATCACATTCAGGCGCAATTTAACACTTCTCACATATAATTTATTATCATCACAATTAAGCTCATATGTTTCCTTTCATTTTAACATTTCAATTACTTCTGAGCCTAATAGCTCTTCCCTACTTATTTGGCCCCCAAGGCTCGTTTTTGGTTATTTGGCATATTGATACTTATCTCGATTCAATATCATTTCTTTACTTATAACATTTAACTAATTTAAATGTTTATAATCCTATTAACTTGTCATAAGCTCAGAATGGACACATAGATCCAACTAATACACCAATATGATTTAATCACGCATAATAAACTATTAATTCATTTTATAACTGTTCTAATATTTCCCTTCTCCTCCTCTCCATTCCACATCCTATATGTACATGTATTTATATAAAAATCTTTGGCCTTTAGTAACGCATGCTTATATGTAACATTAATTATTCTTTTACTATTTACACATATACCTTTAACTAAGTTGTCTTCTTGAATAACAATTACTAAATTATTTATATCTTGACCTACAAAATTCAAATTAAGATCCGCTTTTGTTTTGAAACTAGATTCAATCAATTTTTTATAAAAATTTTATAATTTCTACTTAAGCTAATTAATATAGTTTTTCTTATTCAAATCTTTCCCTATTTTGCTGCTAAGCAGTTCTGACCTTTCTTCACTAAAAATTAAATATCTTTTAGTACAAATCTTGTATTCTGCTTCCGTTTGTTTCCCTTGAAAATATACCCACTAAGATTTTAGGCATATAAATTTTATTTTCTAAAATTTTTCGTACAATTTATAATCATTTTTCAAAGTTAGAATAGGGGAACCCAAAATCATTCTGACCTTGACTCATAAAAATAATTAAATCTCATAACCTACAATTCCATTGCTTACGCAGTTGCTTTTATGCAAAAATAGGCTAAATAAGATTTTATTTCATGTTTGATTCAATCTCTAACTCGATATCTAAAGTCCATAAAGTGTTTAGTGAAACATTTTGCTCTTCCATGATTTAATTAAGTTAGTTCTTTTATTTCATTATATAACATAATACATTCCAACCAAATTCAATGTCAATTCACATAATCACTAAGTTAAACAAATTTTCATTTTTGTTCAAATTAATCCTCTAGTTCGATAATCAATCTCAAACATAACATTCTAAACTCAAATAATCATTTTCAATTTACCTCGATATCTTACTTTGCAAAACAAAATAAATATATAATAAATATAATGATTCAAATTATAGAAATACAAACATAACATGAATTAGCTTAGTAAGTTCCATATGAAATTACTTGACAAAAATAACAACGAATGAAACATGAAGGACTAATCCACAATTTTCTCTTTTTTTTGTGATTATCTTTCGATTGATTTAAATCTCAATCTATACGAAAATTCAGTGTAATTTATCAATCACAAACACTTTATATCATCCTATAATAAGCATAAGTCAGTTCAATTTTAATTTTTGAAAGTTTCTTAAAATTTTTATTTTATTCAATTTAGTCCCTATAACTGAAATAGTTATGTCTTTCAAATTTGAGCTTCATTTTACAATCCATTTTCAATTTCATCCTTCAATAGCCCTCTATTAACAATAATTAGAGAAAATTCATGTCAATTTCAAAATATTTACACTTTAGTCCTTATTTTCAAAATTAACAACTTTCACTTTACAAATCAACCATTTTTCATTTCTAAGCTTAAAAGCTAACATTTTAACATCAAAACTTCAAGCATTCATCAATGGTAAAATTTTTAAACTTCAAAAATTTTGAAATTTAACATACAGGTTAGTTAAACCAACCTTCAACGATTTTAAAAACATAAAAATGATAAGAAATGAACCAAAAATGGTTTACCATGCAATGAAAGATTGTTGAGAGCTTAAAAATGGCTTCTCCTTTATGTTTTTCTTTGGTGTTCAGTTAGTAAAATGAAAAAGATGAGCATTTCAAGGTTTTTTTTTCTTTTCTTTTATTATAATATATGTTATAATATTATAAATATAATTTTTTTAATATTAATCTTAACAAATACCACCAAACCGTCCACTATCTGGCTTAATTGTCAATTTGAGCTTTAGCTTAATTACCATTTTAGTCATTTAGCACATAAAACTTATAATATTTATTTTTTGCAATTTTTGTGATTTAGTCCTTGTACATTAATTAGTCATCAATTCGGTAAAATTATCTATCCAAAATTTAATTCACCTATATAATAAATTCATAAATATTTAATAAAAATATTTAGGGGCTCGATTTACGAAAATGAGGTCCCGATACCTCATTCTCCAACACCATTGACTTAATTAACAAACTTAAAGGACCCAACTCTAATTAAACTTTAAATTGACCTTGTAAATATTAACACACTCTTCGAAAATGGGGTTCCAAAACCGTCGTTTCCTACACCACTGAAAATCAGACTGTTACAAAATATCTCATATTTTCTTTTACTTTTATGTTTTTTATACATTAATTATTTAATAAAATAAAAACTACATTTACCAACCATCCATCATCATTAAAAACCACCAAATAAGTAAGAACAATGGTTTAATAACCATTGTGGACCTCAAGCCTTTTATAAATTATAATTCTATAATATTTAAATTTTTAATGATTTAGTCATTGAACCTTAATTAATAACTAATTCGGTCAAATTACTAATCCAAAATTCAATTCACTTATAAAATAACTTCGTAAATATTATTATAATATTTTTGAGCTCAGTTGAAAGAAATAGAGTCCTGAAACTATATTTTTTTGACACCATTGACTTTCAGGTTGTTACATAAACTAAGTTAAAAACTCAACCCTTCTTTGCCCTTGATCTTAAAATGCATTATGAAATGGACATTTGGGCCATGGATGTTGAGGGTTAGGTAGAGACATTTTGGTAGTTTCAAATTGTTCTTGAGAGAAAAGAAAAGAGATTGTTTGATATGGTTGTTAAAAATAAAACGTCGGTAATGACAATGTATCACAAAGAAAAAGAGAGAAAAATAAAAAAAAACACAGATTTTAATTGGAAACCCTTCCGGAAAAAAACCACGGGTAAATGAGAAGATAATTCACTATGTCGAATTCGAATAATTACAAGAGGAGTAGACTATGTATATTTATAGGCTTGTAAAATCATATTCTAATAGGAGTGTAGTAAGGTTGAAACACCTTATTCTAATCAATATCAAATAGATGAAGTTTAATAAGGTTTAAAAAACCTTATTCTAAAATAAAATAAAATAAGTGTAGTTCTATAGGAATTTTCCTTTTATTTTATTTTACCACTGTATTTTATTTAAATAAGGATTCGGGTCACTTAATTCTAACAGTCTCCACCTTGACACGAATTCTCAATGAACAAGTTCTTCATCGCGAACTCTCAACGAACAAGTTCTCCACCTCTTCCATAAAACCCCTTAAGGGTTTAACTTCAACAATGAACACCAATCAAGTCTAAGCAATGCTCAAACTTGGATATAGGAAGTGACTTAGTCATAATATCTGCAGGATTTTCATGAGTACTAATTTTGCTCACAACAATATCTCCACGAGCAATAATATCATAACAAAATGATACCGAACATCAATGTGCTTTGTTCTCTCATGAAACATTTGATCTTTTGTAAGGAAGATGGCACTCTGACTGTCATAAAATACTATATTGATTTGAAGGTTTTCGTTGAGTTCACTAAAGAGTCCATTCAACCAAATAGCTTCTTTACAAGCCTCAGTAATCGCCATGTACTCAGCTTCAGTGGTAGATAAAGCAACTATAGTTTGCAAAGTGACTTTTCAACTTATTGCACAACCTCAGATTGTAAAGACATAACCTGTGAGAGATCTTCTTCTATCAAGGTCTCCAGCAAAATCAACATTAACATACCCAATGACTCCATCTCTAGTTCTTTCAAACTGTAAGAAAACATCAGTAGTATCTCGTAAGTGTCTTAAAATCCACTGAACTGCTTTCAATGTTCTTTACTAGGATTCACCATATATTTGCTAACTGCACTGACTGCATATGATAAATCTGGACGTGAACAAACCATAGCATACATGAGAGATCCCACTACACTAGAGTATAGAACTTATGAAATGTACTCAATCTCATCATCTGACTGTGGAGACAAAGCTGATGAAAGTCTGAAATGGGCTGCTAAAAGAGTACTAATAGGCTTAGCATTCTGCATATTGAATCTACAAAGAACTTTCTCAATGTACCCCTGTTGACTTAGGTACAATTTACTTGTTTTTCTATCTCTGAGAATCTCTATACCAAGTATCTTCTTTGCTGGTCCCAAATCTTTCATCTCAAAATTTTCACTTAGTTGGGCTTTGACCTTTCTTATCTCTCATTTATCTTTTGCTGCTATCAACATGTCATTAACATAAAGGAGTAAATACACAAAAGAACCATCACTATTTTTCTTAAAGTAAACACAACTATCAAAGCTACTTCTTTTAAACTCATGAGAAGTCATAAAGGAATCAAACCTCTTGTACCACTGTCTTGGTGACTGTTTCAAACCATAAAGGAACTTTTTCAGCAAGCAAACATAGTCCTCTTTTTTTGAGACTGTAAAACCCTCTAGTTGTTGCATGTAAATGTCTTTCTCAAGTTCTCCATTCAAAAAATGCAGTTTTTACATCTAACTGCTCAAGCTCTAAATCATGCATGGCCACAATACCAAGCAAAGCTCGAATCGAACTATGCTTTACAACTAGGGAGAACACAGCTGTGAAGTCCACTCCTAGAATTTGACTGTAACCCTTTGCAACAAAGCTTGCTTTATATTTGGGTTCTTCAACTCATGAGTCCCCATGTTTTGTTTTTATGGAGTGATTTCATTTCCTCTTACATAGCAAACATCCACTTTTCTGAGTCTTCACAGCTAACTGCATCAGAATAATTAGATGGCTCTTGGTTTGCATCTATATCTTCAGCCACATTTAAAGCATAAACAACTAGATCAGTATTGGTATACTTCTTTGGAGGTTTAATTTCTCTTTTAGTTTTGTTTTTGGTGATAGAGTATTATGGTGAAGAAGCAACTCTATTTTAAATTTTTGTACTGGCTTGAGGAGTCGACTCTGTTGTAAATTCTGGATTAATCTGATGCTCCACTTGCTTTTGATTTTCTTTATTAGAAGAGTCTTTAAGAGATAATTTAGGTAGCATAGCAGTTTCATCAAAAACAACATCTCTGCTAATCACAACTTTTCTATTTTCAGGACACCATATCTTATACCCTTTTATGCCAGCTTTATAACCAAGAAAAACACATTTAATGGATCTCGGTTCCAATTTTCCATTATCAACATGAGCATACCCAGGACACCCAAAAATCTTTAAATCAGAATAGTCAACAGGATTACCAGACCATACCTCTTGTGGAGTCTTTTTTCTCAATGGCAACGGATGGAGGTCGGTTGATCAAAAAATGCAGTAGAGGCTGTTTCGGCCCAAAATGACTTTGGTAAGTTGACATTTGACAATATACATTGAACCATCTCCATGATCATTTTGTTCATTTGTTTTGCAACGCCGTTTTGCTGTGGAGTATGACGAATTGTCAAGTGTCTCATGATCCCTTCCGACTTACACAGTTTATTAAACTCATCAGAATAGAACTCTAAACCATTGTCTGTACGGAGATATTTTATCTGTTTTCCCGTCTATTTTTTAATCATAGTTTTCCAAGACTTAAATGTGGAAAATACATCACTTTTCTGCTTCAGGAAGAACGCCCAAACTTTTTTGAAAAAATCATCAATAAAAGTTAGCATATAATTAGCCCCACCTTTCGAAGGCACTCTGGATGACCCCCACAGATCAGAATGAATATACTCCAATGTTCCCTTCATGTTATAAATTCCTCTGATGAATCAAACTCTCTTTTGCTTCCCCAAAACGCAGTGCTCACAAAACTTTAGTTTGCAAATTCCTTGCCCATCAAGAAGTCCTCTTTTGCTCAATTTTGCCATGCTATTCTCACTCATATGCCCTAGGTGCATATGCCAAAGTTTAGTAATATCATCATCTAACAATGAAGAGGATGCAACAAATGCATCACCAGTAATAATAGAACCCTGCAAAACATATAACTTGACAGTCTTTCTCTACCCTTTCATCACAATGAGAGAACCTTTGGAAATCTTCAAAACCCCACTTTCAGCTGTGTATTTGTACCCTTTTGAATCAAGAATACTCAACAAAATTTAAATTTCTCTTCAATTCTGGAACATTTCGTACGTCACTAAGTGTTCTGACAACTCTATCAAACATCTTAACTTTAATTGTTCCAACACCTGCAATTGTACATGAAGCATTATTTCCCATCAAAACAACACCTTCAGACACTATTTCATAAGTTGTAAACCAATCCCGATTGGAACTCATGTGGAAGGTGCATCCCAAATCAATGATCCACTTCTCGCTCACTTTAGAATTATTGACAGAAGCGACTAGAAGTTTACCATTGCTGTAGTCTTCTACAATATCAACTTTACCAGAATTTTCTGGTTATTTTCTATTTTGATTCGCAAACTACCTTTTGATCTTATTCTGTAACTTATAGCACTCAGATTTAGTGTGTCCTTTCTTCTTGTAGAAGTTACAAGTTTTACCTCTGTTTGAAGACTTTGATCTACCTTTAGGTTTATCGCGAGAATTTCGTTTATGTGTCATTCCACGATCATCATGAGTATTCCGATCTTATCTCTCATGAACAATGAGACCCTCTCTTTGAGAGTTAGTTTTAACCATAAGATGCTTCATCTTATCATACGAGGTTAAAGAACCATAAACCTAATTAATTGTGAGAGACTCGCGGTTATATAAAATCGTATCTCTAAAGGTTGAATAAAACGAGGGTAACGAACAAAGTAGAATCAAACCTAGATCTTTCTTATCATACTGAACCTCCATGGCCTCTAAGTTTGAGAGAATTTCTTTAAACACTATTAAGTATTCGTGCACAGACGCACCTTCCTTCAAACGATAAGCATAAAGACGCTGCTTCATATGCAGCTTGCTAGTTAGAGTTTTTGACATACATATTTGTTCTAATCTCTTCTATAATCTAGCGACTGTCTTCTCCTTCATCACATCCTGTAAAATTTCGTTAGACAAATGCAGATGTAATTATGTTAACGCCTTTCGATACTTGTGCTACTTCTCTTCCTCTGTTAATGTTGAAGGCATCTTATCTACTCCTAGCAGGGCTTCCTCTAAGTCCATCTGTGCAAGAGTTGCCTGCATCTTTATCTGCCACAACGTGAATCTGGTGTTGCAATCCAACAGCGGAATTTCATACTTCAAAGACGCCATTATCGTGATTGAGATGAACAACCAGGAAGCTCTGATACCAATTTTTTAAAAATAAAACATTGGTAATGACAATGTATCGCAAAGAAAAAGAGAGAAAAAATAAAAAACTCACAGATTTTACGTGAAAACCCTTTCGAGAAAAAAACCACGGGCAAAGGAGAAGATAATTCACTATGTCAAATTCGAATAATTACAAGAGGAGTAGACTATGTATATTTATAGGCTCGTAAAACCACATTCTAATAGGAATGTAGTAAGATTGAAACACCTTATTCTAATCAATATTAAATAGATAAAGTTTAATAAGGTTTAAAAAACCTTATTCTAAAATAAAATAAAAGAAGTGTAGTTCTATAGGGATTTTACTTTTATTCTATTTTACCACTGTATTTTATTTAAATAAGGATTCGAGTCACTTAATTCTAACAATAGTGTATATAGACTCTTGCTAAATGTACTAAAAATTGAGTAAACAAAAGTAATGTGAGGGTTAAAAGCAAAGTGAGTGGAACAAAAGCATGGTTAGTGACAAAAGCATTGTGAGTGAAAATTATTAGAAAGCACTTAAACGAAAATCATTTTTGAGCTTAAAAGAAATCTTTCATTTCTTTAGAGAGATAAAGAAGGTGAGAAAAAGAGAAATAAGGTGGTGAGCTTAATGACTACTTTAGGGATGAATAGGAAATAATGTGATGTGTTTTATTGTTTCTAGTGCTTGAAACTGTTTTGAGCTATCTTTTCGTTTAAAATTGAAACTGTCCTAAGCCTCAAAACGTTACAAGCCTAGAATACTTATGTGACCTAAATATTTCTTTTACATAATCTGCTTGATTTGTTTATAATTAGCTTAATGAATGCTTTTTATTCACATTTGGTGTCTACTATGTATCTATTTTGTTTATGTTGATGGATTACATAATTGAGTATTTATTAATTTGAATTGCCTTTAGGTTTGTTATTTATTTAACTTAGTGAACTAGGTACATTTGCTTTAGGAGTACTTAAGTTAGCTAAACATCAATCTTAAGTTGCATGCAAGGAATGTCCTGTACAAATTCAATATTTGATTACTATGCTTCTCACTGGCCAACATATTCTAAGGGTCATTTTCTGCATGTTATGTGTGTTTGTTTGAAGATAAGCAAAGACTTAAGTGTAGGGGAGTTTGATCTTCCGTAATTTGATACTGCAAATTAGTCTCTCCATTACACTCGAAGAGCTTATTCTCAAGCAATTTAAGTGTCTTTTATATGTTTTTTTATCAATTTAATTTCAAACCTTAATAAATGCTTTTGCTTAGCTTTGTCTATTTTGAGACCCAAATTGGTCAAACGGTGTCATGGGGAACCTTATAATGTGATTGAGTTTGTGTAGGGAGACGATAATGATCCAACCTCGAGGGAAACATTATTTAGAGTGGGTGTCACGACATTGATGCCATGGAAGTCGCTACACTCAGACCTTTCACCTTAAGGATGCAAAACTTCAACAAAAAATTAATTGAATAGGAATATTTACCGCGTTAGTATAAAAATGTATTGAAGTTCAATTAAGTAATTTAGCCAAAAAATAGTAGTTAATTAAGGCTCAATGACTAAATTGTAAAAGTCCAATCGCTATAGAGTTTTAATTAGGAAAATGCTTGAGGACCTAAATAACAATTATCCAAGAGACTAAAATGTTTAATAAATCGGTTTAAAATAGATATTAGTGGATGATTGTGGTGGATGTCATTAGAATTAATTAATTGGTGATTAATGAATAATTAACTAAGATTAAACTAATTAATTGTGTTTAATTATTAAACTAATCTAACTATATAGGTAAAATTTAGTATAGAAAGATGACATAAGTCATCATCTTCATCCTTCAACCACCTTCCACCATAACAAAAGAAAGAAGAAAGCTTGGAAACCCTTTAACATTTGGCTAAAAATTCAAGTAAGTTCCTAAACCATTTTTCTTTGATTTTTTATAGATTTATGATCATAAGAGCTTGATTTAGCTAGCCTATGTATCAATTTTTTCAATTGTTGAAATTTTAACAAGTTCCCATTGTTGAGAATTTGAAGAAGTGGGCTTGAGATTGATACAAATTAAGCTTAGATTATGAAAATGACTAAATTGTAAGACTTAAATAAGCTTAGTTCTTAGCTTTGTCACATTAGGAACCAAATTGAATAAAATGAAAACATGTTATGAAATTATGTTAGGGATAGAAAGTATAGGATCCTTAATGAGTAAATATGAAATCAGATTTTAATCCGAAGCTATATATAGAAAGTTATTCAAATTTCGAGTTTAGGGACTAAATTGAATAAAATGAAAAATATGTTTTGCTTTGTATTAAATGTGTATTGGATGAAATTTGATATTTTTTATTTGTTGAATTATCATTCATACCTAAAGACGACGCTAAGCCGACGAGAGGGAAAGGAAAACCGAGAGTCGTCGACAAGTGACGCACGATTCTGGATTGTATTTCTATGATTTGAGATCAAATTAATTATTTCATATTTATTATACTTTGCATAATGTAGTATTGAGGTGAGTTGATAATGGTTTGAATTGAATTGCTATGATTGATATTGAATATCAAAATAGTGGACTAAATAGAATAGGATAGAATAGAATATAAAGTAACATGACTTAATTGATATATGATATGTGGTATGAAATTGAATTGAAATATGCTATATGATATGATGAAATTATGAAATGATGATGAATTGAAGATAATGGAATATTAATTGAATTATGTAATGAAATTAGAAAATTGATTACCCTATAAGTTGTTCGGATAGGGTCGAATATAGTTGGCATTCCATAGGGATAGGATATTGATTTGAAACCATTATTGCCGAGTAACCCGAGGTGGTAGTATGTACATGTTTAGAGTCATCTTTGCGAGCAACCCGGGGTGATAGGTCCATGTATCCGTTCTAATTCTATGTATGGTTAATAAGGTTATAAAAACATTATTTGACTATATAGTAATTGAAATGAAATATGAATGGTTTGGTATACTTGTATACATACGAAATGTGACATTCAATAGCATGTGAAAGGTTATAAAAATTAGTTAAAAACGAGCTTTGGGGGCCGATTGAGTATAAATGGGCCAATAGGCTCAAAAATGATTAAAATGATGAGATGAAATTAAGTTTATGTATATATATGTTGATGATTGTGTATGAATAAGTGCATCCTTATAGATGATAATATGAAACATATGAAATGAATGAGATATGGTATGACAAGTAAGAAAAATATGGTATGGTTCAATTATACGAATTGATCACTAAGTTTATGCTCCTAGTTGATATATTATAAAATGAAAAAGTAGTATCTTAATGTTAAGTAGCATGAATGGTAAGTTTAGGTGCATATGTAGTGAATCGGTGTGCAAAATGATTATATGCATGTTCATATGGTAATGGAAACTTTTGCTATGAAATTGTATATGAAATGGCTATAAGTTGAATGTGAATTAAATGTATACAATTGACTTTAACTTTTATTCTATTAACTTGAATCATGGACGTATGATTTGTTTATTCTGTGCGCAAGTATACGTAATTCTCATAGTTTTGAGGCGCGATCTAACATCCAAACAGTGATCCTCGACTCAACAATGTTTGTATAGTCCCATTTTGTTAAACATAGGGCATGTACCTAAGTTGAGTCAGTTTTTGGCATAATATGTGAGCATGTTCATATTTGAAGCATGAATTGGTATATTGGAAATGGTCAAGTGGTTGGATTGCGTATTTAAGTTTGTCACAAGGTTAGAAATGTATGAAATTCTGCTATGCTTGTAACTTATTTGAGCATGAATATATGTCAAATGTTTTAAATGGATAACATCATGAAATTAGCTTATATGTTGAATGAAAATGATGAAATGTTTGTACTGTAAATGTACATATATATATAGATAATGTATTATTCTTTAGAATTGAACCTATTGGAGATGTGCTTTTGGCTGGAAATGTGTTTTGGTATGCTTAGCAAATTGCAAGTTGGTACCATATTGGACCATCTGCAAATAGATGCTCACGTCGCGATGTCGAGCCATTATTGTCGTGACGAGACCTAGTCAGTGAATTGCGTCGTAACGAGCAAGCCCTGAAGTCGCTATGTCAATCCAATGTTTTACAAACATTACAATTTGGTTTCAATTCGACATCGGGTTAGCAAAAGAGCTTTTGTAAGCTTGTATTAGATCCGTAAATGATTATGCATCATATTATGATCGTGTAATATAGTTATTTTCATGTTTAAATGTTTACATTATGTAGTTATTTGATCATAGTTTCTTCAACAACGGATGTGACATCCCATAGCTCAGACCTGACGATCGGGTCATGTATTGGGTGTTACAAAAATTACAGCTAAATACCAAAGTTTCTTACTCGATACCTATATTTCTAATGAAAATAGTTAGATATTTTGATATACTAAATTTTTTATGTTCTCAACTGCATATGGGGACCAATAACATGTACCAAAATTTTTAATGTTATATCAATATTTCTAATAATCATTCCAATTTTTCTCATCAAACAAACAAAATTTTCTCATCAAGCAAATAAAAGATAAACTATGAAATTTGTTAAAATTTCACTTGTAATTGAAAGTTTCAAATTAGAAAAAAACATAAGCCTAAATGAATAAAAAAACCATATAAAATATAATCCCAATAAAAAAAATTCTAAAAAAAACTCGAAAATGCAAAAAAAAAGCTCTCTGAGGATTTAAGTTTTTTTTTCTCTTTCGGCAGTGATTTTGAGGCTTAAGGATCTCGATTTTTGTGTATTTTACTCTCTTTTTTTTTATCAAAATTGTCTTTGTACATTTTAAGCCTTCGTTCCAAAGTGGTTGTAACAAAGAAGCTTGTTGGATGGTGGTGATGTCAATGATGGCAATAAGAACTCGGAAGTTTCTTGGCTTTTAGCTTGGAAGAACCTAAAAAGAGGAGGAAGAAAAGTCTTTTGGTGGTTCTATTCACCAGAGAAGATGTCAGAATCTGACATTGATGATAAAGGAGACAATTGTTGGAAGAATAGAATTAGAAAGCGTAGCGGAAAATAGATTTAAGGGAAAACCAGAGTTTTAAAACTTTTTCCAAAACAAGAACTTAGTTGTGTTATCTAAAGTAATAAACACTTAATCAAAATTCATACATTTTTTATTTGTCTAGGATGAACGCTTCGGCCGAGTGGTCTTCTCCACTATATTTTTTATTTGTTTAGGATGAACGCTTTGGCTTAGTGGTCTTCTCCACTATCTTCAAGCTCATGTCTGCTAAGCATGAGCTCACTTCGAATCAGAAATTTTTTTAACAAAATTATCAATGGGGCAATTTCATAATTTCTCTAAACTTTTAGGGTTAAATTGTAAATAACAAAAAAAATCTCTAACATTTTTTTGGAATAATTTCTTTAGAGATTTTTCTCTCTATAACTTTTCTTGAATTCAAATGTGTGAGAATAATGACATAAGCTCTTTTGAAGATTTTAGAGAGAGTTCAACTAGGATTGAAATTACTCGCACTAATATTAAATTAATAAAATACTATCCACATAATTATTAAATTAAATTTAACATTAAATTTATTAACATAATACTATTTTTTGATAAGCTAATTTGAAATCAAGTTTCCCAATAGTGTCCCACTAGGAGTATAATTTTTCCACTGCTCTACCGCCAAAGAACTGTTGCCGCTGACCATCTGTCGTTCGTTGGATCGCTGTTGTGCCCGATGGTGCCATCACCGGCGTAACTTTCCCCGACACCCCGAACTATCATCAGTTTTCCTGAATGGGCCTGGCCAGCTCGACAGCTCCTCGTAAGGCCACTAGTGTCGTTGTTGGGGTAAGGCTAGCAGTTCAAATGGCTGGCCCTACACCCAACCACCCCTTTTTCCCAATTGAGAGGTGCTTTCCTAGGTTGGTCATTCGCGGGACCAACCGCATGGGATGTAGCATCCCTCGGTTAGGCATTGGCACGCATGGCCAGTGCTACCGATAGGGTTGGCTGAGACCCCTAGCAGGATGTTTAAACAACTTCTTTGCCATGGTCAGTACTATTAGCCGTGCATTGAATGCTGGTCGGTGCTATAGCTTTGTTTACTCTTGTTGGTTCAATCCGGACGAAGGACGACGACCGATCGATCCAATCTGTAACAACCCGGTTTGACTCTAATCAGAATAGTGGTTTCGGGACCGCAAATCCGAATTAGAAAAATATTTTTATATTATTTTCTGTGTTTATTATGTGTGAATTTACTAGTATAAAAAGTTCGTGCTTTAATTTCATCGTTTAAGTGTCCGATTTAAAAAAAAAGGGCTTAATTGCGTAAAATGAAAATTTAGGGGTTAAATATAAAAGCACCTAATTGTTGTTGTCTTTTTAAATGGGAGGATTTATGATGCAGTAAGACCATAAAGTAGATAGTGGGTGGCATATGACATAATTGACCTTAATATATATGTTATATAAATTTATTATAATAAGGTTAATTTAGTCAATTGTTAAATTAAACATTATAATAAAATAAATGATGAAAAGATGAATGTTTTTCATCTTTTCTTAGCCGAATTCATGCAAAAGAAAAATAAAAGAAGCCAAACAATATTCGGCCATTTTGAAGCTTGATTAAGGTTAGTTCTTCGTTCGGTTTTTTGATAACTTTTACGTTTTTGAGATTGTTGCTTCGAATACTATCCGACCCATGTTTGAATTTTTGATTTTGATGAATATTTTGAGTTGTTCCATTGATGAACATTTGTGTTATGTGATGTTTGATGATGAATAATGAAAGATATATTTTAGATTAATATGTTTTGTATTGGAATTTTTAGTGAAATTGAGTAAATAGGGCTAAATTGTGAAATTAAATTTTTGGGGGACTAAAATGTGAAATAAATGCAATGTGTGGACTTGTATGAGAACCATGAATATTCGGCCCTTGTGTGGTATGGGCAAATTTTGTGTAAATTATGTTTTATGCAATAGGGAGTAAATTGCAAAAAGTGTAAATATTAGGGGCAAAATAGTAATTTGCCAAATTATGTGTTTTTGGACTAAATTGAATGTGTTAATAAATAAATTATCTCATTTTGAATATATTTAGATCGAGAACCAAAGAAATTAGAGTTAGATCGGGGAAAAGCCAAATTAGTCGAATAATCGTCCAACTTTGATTTTCCATCGTCCGAGGTAAGTTTATTAGCAATTTAATGTTATTAAATCAGTATATACATATATATGTATATCTATTGTATATTTGATGAGTTATAATTAAAAGTATATGAATTGAAATTAGTTAAGTATGAATGTTATATATATGCATAAATGAAGTTCGAATATGTATACATATATATGTATATCTATTGTATATTTGATGAGCTATAATTAAAAGTATATAAATTGAAATTAGTTAAGTATGAATGTTATATATATACATAAATGAAGTTCGAATATGTATATATATGTATATCTATTGTATATTTGATGAGCTATAATTAAAAGTATATGAATTGAAATTAGTTAAGTATGAATGTTATATATATGCATAAATGAAGTTCGAATATGTATATATATATATATATATATATATCTATTGTATATTTGATGAGCTATAATTAAAAGTATATGAATTGAAATTAGTTAAGTATGAATGTTATATATATACATAAATGAAGTTCGAATATGTATATATATGTATATCTATTGTATATTTGATGAGCTATAATTAAAAGTATATGAATTGAAATTAGTTAAGTATGAATGTTATATATATGTAAATGTGTGAGGTTCGAATATATAGTTATGTGTATATATATAGGTTTTTGAAATGAATGTAAAGTATGGACTTTACATATGCATGTGTGTGGTTCAAATAGATATAAATACATATACAAATACTTGAGTTGGATTAAAAGTATAATTGTAAATGCTTGTATGATTCGAACATGGATTACAAAATTTCTTGGGATAAAGTTGAGGTTGTGAATTATACATAAATGTTTTGAACGTGTGTTGCTATTAAGAGCTATACGAGAAATCATCTTTGTATATGTGAAATTGAAATTTTCAGGCTAAGCGCCTAGCAGGCTTAATGCCGGTGAATTTTTCGGACTTTAAGTCTAGTAGGCTAAGTGCCGGTGATCTGAATCAGGCTATAAGCCCAGCAGGCTAAGTGCCGGTGATCTGAATCAGGTTATAAACCTAGCAGACTAAGTGTTGGTGATCTGGATCAGGCTATAAAGTTTAGCAGGCTAAGTGCCGGTGAATATGTTAAATTAAGTGATTATATGTATTTGATATATATAAATATGTAAATGATTTTGGGTTATATATAATGGATAAGTATATGAACATTTAATTATATGTACTTGATGAGCATATAAATGTTTGGATCTATGTGTTTAGTGAATAGGCATATATATATATTGGTTGTTATGAAGATTGTTGAATATACATGTATACATTCGGCACATGTGGATTAGAAGTATAAATGTGCATTTGGTTCATGAAGTTGATAAGTAAAAATATAAGCTTTTTACATATGTATTTGAAAGATCATAGATATGCATTCGATGAAATCCGAATGATAAGTATATTAGAAATTAATATATGCAATTAATGATTATGTTTGTAACTTGATTATAAGCATATAATGTTTATACATATGTTCGTTAATATGTATTTTAGATTTGCTATAAACTTACTAAGCTATAAAAGCTTACTTTGATTGTTTTTGTCCATTTGTTTTATAGATTTTGGAGTCGCGTTACGATCTCGGGGATCATCAGCATAGTCTATCACACTATCGACTTCTTTTGGTATTTTGTTATGTTAAACTCGATCTTATGGCATGTATAGACTTGAGTTGTTTTTGGTTAGTTTTGGATCATAAAATATAAATAGCCATGCGAAAATGGTTTAATTTCCATATTTGTGATCAGTTTGGTTTAAAAACGTTTTGTTCATGATCATCTTGTTTAAATTGGGTTTTATGTGTTTTCGAATGTGTGCTTTGTTTAGTAATGCCTCGTAACTCTAATCCGGCGACGGACGCAGGTCGGGGTGTTACACAATCACTGGTTGAACCATCGGCCTAATTTTACAATCGGGTCTGATTCAACCAGTTTTGGGTCTCGATTTTGGTTTTTGGTTTTAAGGTTCAGTTTCAAGTTCAATTACCTATTGGGTTAATTGTCTGATTTGAAAATTAATTTCCAAAAATATCATATTTATTTTAATTAATTTGATAATTTGATTTTACTTAATAAAAATTAATTTTTTTTCCAAAAATCATTAAGATTTTCCAAATTAATTTTTCAATAAAATTTTTAATCAAATTATTTAGTTGAACAAATTCTCACGACCGCCTAATTTAATTTCTCACCGAATAAATTGATTCAATGAAATTATTTCCAAAGTCGTATTCTTCTTATTCAAATACAGTCCAATCGAGCTTTTGTTGAGCTAACAGATGGACCAATCGAATATATAAAATTAGACTCGAGCAATTGCAATTATGTCTAGAAGCACCATTTTGATAATTCACAAAGTACTTAATCATGGAGTTAGTCCACAAGAAGTACAATGATTGAAAACTCCTTATTGTATACTCTTTAAGAAAAAAAATTCATCTAACTGCTTTGTCTAATGACCTCGTCATGTGTGTGTTACCCTCATATGATATCCTTGATTCCTTTGAGTTAAATTCGTTCACTCAATACAATCCTATTTTATCCTATTTTCACCATTGTATCTTCCTAAATGATTAATATAATCACTGTCAACTAATGACTGTGATAAATTACTCGTTCAAGAACAAGCAATTCGTGACCATGTTCCATATTTACCAACCCACATAATGCCAATGAGAGAATATCGTTAACTATTTAATCGAGCTATGAATTTCATTGGTTCTAGTAAAGTCATGCCATACACAAGTTATGTACCCAACATACCGACTATTGGCTCGATCATCTTTAGATCATAAGCCTTCACTTATATCAAAACACATGAGTTACATACGCATGGTTAGTGACTAACTCAAGATTTAGTTAAGTCACACTATGAACGTCACAAGTGAATCAATTCACAAACGAATTCAAAATTAATTCAAATTGGGTCCAGTCTAATGTATCATTCTTCCAATGAGTACAACTATGTCTCTACCTGTGGAGTCAACTGCTCCGATAGCCAAGACTAGTCATCTCCCTAATTGGAATTGTAGAGACATAATAATCCTTCTAAATATTTGAATAAAATGCTCACTTTAATTCTTTTACAGAATTACGGACTTGTTTCGATTATCTACTGAAGTAAGTTGTCTTTCTCATAATGTAAACATTCTTACAGTGTCACTTATCATCAATTTGAACTTAGACTATCAATTAGCTAATATTTTCTTGTCACAATTTCTCTATGTATGCAAAACATGAAAGATGAAACACAAAAGATGTAATAGTGAAATGTGAAATTAACTTTATCTATTTATTCATCGTTCAAATATATAGAAAATAGTTATCTGCTTACTACACTATAGGCACATTTCCCAACAACAATATCAATAATTTGGTAAAGCAAAGAAGATTAAGAGAGTTTGGGTTTTTTGGGGGTGTGGAAGATAAAAATAAAGGAATAAAATTTTGTTTAATTTAATTTCTATAATTTTGTAAATTTTAATATATTTAATATATTTTATTTATAACATTTTAGTAAATTTAATAATTTTTATTTTAAATAAATTTATATGTGTTTATAAAATTTTTTATAATTTTTAAATGATTTGCATATGTGGCATACCAAAGGTATATCAAAAATATTTGAAGAAATATTGAAATTTCTAAAGGGATACCAAAATTTTTGAGAGATACCAAAATTTGTAATCAAAATCATTAGTTATTTTGGTATACCAAAATTTCTAACCAAATGCCAAAATTCTCTTGCCTGCCTATGTGTAGAGATCAATAGCTTATTTCAAGATTTCTATCGCGATATCAAAATTTCTCTTTTTTCACTGGAAGCTGGAAATTTCTTTAAGAATGCTTTTGGTTTCCTTCAAGATTTCTTCATTTTCTTTTCTCGTTTTTAAATTTAGAGCTTAAATCTAAAAAATTGTATCTGTGTTAGAGAATTTGATATTTAGTTACTTTTCTAGTCTTCCTTTTTCTTTTGATATACAATATAGATCGGATTTAGTTCCAAAGATTATAGCTCTCGATACATGGACCCTGTGTTACACTGGCCCAGGTATTAAAGACCAAATTTGACCCTAAAACATCGTATTAGGACCTTTTTTATTTTGATTTTCAATTATAATATTATATTAATACCTGGAATTATTTTTATTTTAAACTTGTTTTATGTGCATCATTGATCATTTGAGTTGCTTAGATGATAAATATGGTCCTCTATATTCCATCGTTTTTCGGATTGGGTATGGATGTTACAATTTGAACTTAAAATAACTAACGAAATCTATTGATGGGTTTTAAATCCATCCATTTAAATATCCTACACCCTAAAACAAAATTAAAATTTTAAAATTGTAGACATGGTAGTATGGTTGAATCGCACGAAAACTCAATAAATTAGATTTGGTTTATTCAACAATCAACGTTGTCATAGGTAGAGTCACGTCCAAAACATAGCGGTGCTGTAAGAAAAATAAAATGGTATTAAACACTATGCACTTGGACGAGCTTACTACTTCGAATTCTATCGCAAGTTTGTCCTCTAACACGTTACTTTCAAGATCAAATTTCTACCTTCTTCAATGAAGCATAGGAATGATACGAGTATTGGGGGGTCTAATTTTCAACTTAAGAGCATGTTGAGCTTAATATTCTACAAAGCCCATGTGACAAACCCAAAAGACTACAAAACGTGAGGTTCAACTTTGGATGGGAACAGACATCCTTGGAAATCATCAAATTTTTAAATCTTGATTTCAAGAAATTCAAGAAAACAAATTTTGGTTTAAAACATTTCATGATTTTAAGTTTCAAGAAAATCAATATTCCAATATTTGAAAATCTTGGTTCAAGATCGAATTTCATGAAGCAGGAGTTGCTTGGACGATCTCCTACAAGCTTCATAGATCCAACAAGCTATACCAACCTCCATGGTGTTTTGACCCAATTTGAGAGGTTTAGTTATGCTTTATTTTGATCCAATATGCTTTTAGCCCATTTGAGTAGTTTTATGTACGCCCAATAATGTGATTTTCATTGTTAAAATTCGATCCAGTAGCCCATTCATATAAGCTGGCCGAATTTCACCTATGAGGTTAAGTTTATACTTAGTTCTGTTTTTCTTTTAAGTAGGGTTTTTCTTGTTACTTGTGGTTCAGATAATTTTCCTTTAGAGGTAATAAATGCCCCATTCTTTTATGAATAAAAACTTCAGAAATTTTCCATCACCCAACTTCTATCATCTTCCTTTCTATAGAAAGTAAACCATCGTAGAAGTACTGTATAAGGGATTGCTCAAAATTATTCTGTTGTGGGTAGTTTGTGCACAATTTTTTTTGAACATTTCCTAATAATTATATAGTGATCTAAATCTTTGTGCTTGATTGTAGAAATTTGCCTACGAATAGAAGTTGGAAAAAATCTTTTAAGAAATAAACAAGTCATATCTAGTCAATGGTGGAGTAGGGGTTGGTAGAGATCCCGACCCTCCTAGAATAAAAAATTTTCATTTAAACTCTCTATAATTTATAAAATTTTAAATTATATTTTACCTCTCAAAAATGATAAAATTTTGATTTAATTCTTTAAAAACTATAAAGATATAGACTATTAAAATGATCAAATTATAATTTTATTATCATAAAATATACAATTTAATTCTGAATCCAAAAAAAATCACTCCTTAGTTGAATCGGGTAAGGAAAGTGGAAAAGTTGTAATTACAGCTTAGGGCTTCATGCTTGAACAAACAATCTCGAATTCTTTTAAATGTTTGTAGGCTAAAATTTACTAGTTTTAAAAATTATTAGAAATTATTAAAATATTAGAAAATTATAAATGTTATTAAAAAGTATTAAATGTTATAAAATTTAAAAACTACTACTCCTTTTATAAATATTATATTATTTTTATAATTTTTTGAGAATTTTTATATACTTTTTAAAAATCATTTAACTTCTCCTAAAATAATTAAAATAAGTTAATTAAGTTCTCGTAAAATAATTAAAAAAGTAAATTAAGCATTCTACAATAAATGTCACATCATCAAAGTTTTCATTGTCAGATGTCATGTCACCTGTCACGTTAGCATTTTACAATCTGTTCGTAGTTTTGACGAAAATCCATATTACAATGGCTCAATTGATTGCAACTTTTGACTAAAGGCTTAATTGATTATACTTTTCATCGAAGGGCTCAATTGATTTTTGAATTATTTTCGAGGAGTTTCTTTACACCTAAGATTAATTAATTTTAAATGGCAAATCCCTTGTATTTCTCTAATTAATTGCTTTGAAAAGATATAAAATGAAGAGATATTTTCTTTACTACTTTTCATAAACAATATCTCTTCAAATATGGTAAGTAAATCACACTAGGAATTTTGAAATAAGACTATTATTTGGTCGAATAACTTCTCACTCAAAATCTTTAGAAAGATGTAAGTGAATAATCAAAAATATTTAGATTAATATGATAAATTGCAATGTAAATTACAAATAACAATGCAATTGAAAGTATTAACACCAAGACTATTGCATGAAAATGTTATCTTTTATAATCCAGCATATACATACAAATTTCGAATCAAAAGTTGATTTAAAAATTTGGAGTCAAAAGTTGACTTATTGATGACTTTTAAAAAGTTGCAACCTTTGAAAAATTTTTGAATACGAAGAAAATCTCCCTTGATTCATCTCTTCACTTTGAGCTTTGATTCAAGGGTCATATGATTTGAACTTGGACAGATTTGGATTGCTTGAAGGGTCATGTTGACTTGTTCTTGAAACAGGTTTGGACCTCCTTTCTTCAGTTGATTTGGATTGAAAGGTGGTTTTCTTCAGGAACAACTTTTGGCTTCTTCTCCACGACTGAACAGGATTGGAAGGCAACTTTTCTTTAGAACTGATGTGGCGTTCTTTAGATTTTCTTCAAGTTCTTCTACTTCTTCAAAACTTTTTGCAAAGATCTTTTGTGCTTCTTGAACTTGCATGTGTATAGAATGGCTTCGGTGGCTCCTTTTTATAGCTCCAAATAGGGATGTAAATGAGACACTGGTATTCGCAAGCTACTCACATTCAACTCGAAAAAAAACCGAACTCGATTAAGTAATTATCGAGCAGCTCAAGCTATTGATCATAAGGGTGACCGTTTGATCGAATCGAGTGAAAAAGTTTTGAGTCTCACTTCATCATCCTAACTTGCTTTGACATTTTTTTGAATCGAGTTGAGTAAAATAAAATTCAAGTCGAGTTGAATCGAATGAAATTGTTCGAGTTAAATTAAAAAAAATTAAACATGTCAAATTAAAATCTTATTACAATATAACTAATTCTATGTTAGAATACATAAATTTGGAACCATATATTTTGAAAACTCTTTCAAAACAAAATAAGAGAAAAAAGATACTTTAGTATAATCATTAATTTACTTATTTATATATTTCCAGTTGTTGTTTCTTGTTTTTTCAGTTTTTTTTTTATAAATCCTGCTTCGTTTGAGATTTTAATAAAAGCTCCAGCTGAATTTTATTCAAAAAAAAAAGTCCCAAAGAATATTATTGTAGAAATTTTATAATTTTTATACATTCTATAGATTTTTAATATTTTAATATTTTTAAAAATATAAAATTTAGATTTTTTATAAATATTTTGAATTTTAAAATTATTTTATATTTTTATGTAATTTTGTTGAAAGAGAGATCACTTTGCTTATTTTCAAAATTGACAGAGACCAAATGTGTATTTACATCAATCATTATTTTAGTTAATCGAATTATTTGAGATATTCAAATCGTAAAATTTAACTCGATTCGAACTTGAAACTCAAATTGCTTATTTGAGTTGACTAAAAAAATAAAATAACTCGATTTGATTAATTCGAAATTCGATTTTTTTTTTATTTTTCAAGTCGAATAGAGTTTTGCTCACCCCTAATCAATCGAGCCAAATTCAAGCTTAGTAATACTTGACTCGAATGTCTTGTGAGCCTTATCGAGCTTTTCATATTTTTATATTATTAAATTACACTACTTCCCTTAATATGTATTATTAACTCTAAGCTTAATTATTGAGCTGATCTCGAGCTTGGGTTCAAGCTTAAGAATAAAAATTGGTAAATGAGGTTAATCGAACTTGATCTCAAGTAGCTTGATGATATCTTCAGCCGAGCTTAAAAATAGAAGTTCAATCGAGCTCAAACTTGACAATATTCGGGCTCAGCTTGGTTCAATTACACACCTAAATTACTAAATATTTAAATAAAAGAGAGTTGTTATAGAATTTAATTGCTTCATTTCATTGTCTAACATATTAATTTAATTAATTAGAAACAAAATAATTATTTAATATTATCAGCCAAGTATTTTATTTTAATGAGTGATAATATACTTTACTATTATTATGTATCTATTAATTTACGATAATTTTGACATTACCAACAATAATTTTTGACACTTTATAATTATTTCAATATTTTCTTCTATAAGCAAAACTACCATCTAACTGACCTACCAAAAAAACTACCATTTAGCTGGAAAAACAAAAAACTAAACAACAAATTGGGGATGCCTGTTTGGAAAAACAAAAAACTAAACAACAAATTAGGGATGTAACATAGCAGATGAAAAGAGATTTTATTTCAAAAAAAAAAAAAATTGTATGAAACTGTGATTCCTCGTTGTAGAGGCCCAATTTAGCCCGAACCCAAACAAAAATCAAATAAAATAAATAAAAATAAAAAGCAAATCAAAAGTCCATTAGGGGTGTTCATTCAATTAACCGACCCGAAATAACATTAACCAAATTTACCGACCTTTCAAAAATTTTAACCGTTAACCGAACCAAAATTTTTTCAAACAAATTAACCAAACCGAAATTTTTTCAGTTAATTCGGTCGGTTAACCGAATTAACCTAAAATTATATGTTTTTTTTTGGTTAAAAATTAATCGGATTAATCTAAATACCCAAATTACCCGAATTAATCGAATTAACTGAATTGAATCACTACATAATTAAATTATTTTTAGACTTTTAGACTTTAGTTTTAGTTTTAGTTTTAGAATTTTATTTTTATTTATTAAATTATTTGTAATTTTTATGATTGGGTTGGGTTGGGTAATTGGGTTGGGTTTAATACTTGGGTTTGGATTGGGTTTAGGTGAATAGTGAGCCTATTTATATATTATAGTTTTATTTATTAATTTTTTCGGTTAAACTGAAAAATTCGGTTAACCGACCGGCTTCGAACCGAATTAACCGTTAACCGAAAAATCAAAAAACAATTAATCGACCCCCGACCAAAAAAATTCGGTTAACCGACCGATTAACCTAATTCAGTTGGTTAACCGAATTTTTCGATTTTACCCAAATTTTGCACACCCCTAAAGTCCATTACAACAGTCCATCAGACCCAAATTTACAATTACAAATGTCCCAAATAAATAAATAAATAAATAACCTATGGCCCAATAACCTAAACATTTTCTCAGAAACCCTAAAATCCTAAGTCCTCTTTTGCGCCGCATCCCCCTTCTCACATGCACATTGCCTGAGGTCTGCCACCGTCAATTGCCTCCGTCCCATCGTTGGCACCAGAGACACTTGCAAAAAAAAAAAGAAGAAAAGGGCAGAGCTAGAAACACGAGCACGCAAGAAAAAACAACAAGAACAATAGAAAAAATAGAAAAATAACATTGTAATTCGACTAGAAAAAGCCTAAATAAAAAGATTGTAAAGGAGGTTTTTAAAAAAAAAGAAAAGAAAAAAGAAATCGAATATAGAGACAATAAAAAAAACATAATACAAAAAAAAACTTCAAAAGGTGATTCCATTATTCGTTTATTTTTTATTTGATATATTTTATATAAAAAAAGAGAAAGGTTTTAAAAAAAAACTTACCAGACGTTTGTGCTCCGCCACCGTGAGTGGAGGATTTTGCGATTTTTGGGGTTTTTGGGGCTTTCGAAACCTATAAACCAAAAGGTTTTTTGGGGTTTTTGCGATTTTTGAAGGATTTTTGGGAATATTGCCCCCAGATTTGGACTCTGGAAGCCGAAGCGCTAAAAAAAAAGGGTCTTTTGGTGTTTTCCGACCATCGGGGATGGCGGAGCCCGTCGCCGGTGACCGGTGGTTGTCGTGGGGCTCACCAGACCAGTGGCCAAACTCAAGAACGCTTCAAAAAAAGAGAGAGAGAGAGAGAAAATGGATTTTTTTTAAATAAAAGGGAAATGAATTTTTTTAAAAGAATTTTAACTTAAATAGGCATGGTGAAATGACGTCGTTTCATCCAGGCCCAAAATGTGTTTTATGACTAGGGTATAATTGCAACCCTAGTCCTTCCGCTTTTTAGGTGGTTTCCAATCCAGTCCTATTTCTTTTTTTCTTTTTTAAAATTTGACCATTTAATTTTTTGTTTTTTTTCATTTTGGTCCCTTTTGAAATGGTGCGTTTAGTGGTCCTAGGAATAATTTCCCATTTGATCCCTGCCCTTTTTCGCGCATTTAATTTTAGTCCTTTATTCGGTTTTATTATTTAATTTATAATAATTTACACTTTTAATTTCGTTTAAATTTCAATCAAGTACTTCATTCAATTAATTTCGTCCTTTTATGAGTTGTTTTATCTATTTATTTGTTATTCCTCTATTTTTAAATATTTAAAATTGATATTATTTATATTTGTTTTATCTATTTATTTATTTGTTATTCTTTTACTTTTTAAACATTTAAATTTGATATTATTTATATTATCTATTTATTTATTTATTTATTATTCTTTTACTTTTAAATATTTAAATATTTAAATTTGTTTTATCTATTTATTTGTTATTCTTTTACTTTTTAAACATTTAAATTTGTTTTATCTATCTATGTATTTATTCATTATTCTTTTACTTTTAAATATTTAAATTTGATATTATTTAAATTTGTTTTATCTATTTATTTATTTATTTGTTATTCTTTTACTTTTTAAACATTTAAATTTGATATTATTTATATTTGTTTTATCTATTTATTTATTTATTATTCTTTTACTTTTTAAATATTTAAAATTGATATTTTTGTATTTATTTTATCTATTTATTTATTTATTTGTTATTCTTTTGCTTTTTAAACATTTAATATTATTTATATTTGTTTTATCTATTTATTTATTATTCTTTTACTTTTAAATATTTAAATTTGATATTACTTATATTTCCTTTCATTAAGCATTTATATATATATATTTGCCCTTATTATCATAATTATTATGATTTCATTATTCATGTAATGATAAGCAATCACGACATGATATCATTGTTATAAATTGATGTTGCACTTTCATTATATCTCGCTTTATTATTACTCACAAGTATGACATTTTATTTTGTCTTTTATTTATTTTCTTTATTCATCTATTTATTTATTTATGTCATTATTTCATTTCTTTACCCTTTATTATTTTGCCTTATTTTACTAATCATCATGCCATCCCGTTAAAATACACTTATCTGTTTTTACATTATGCTCAAATAAATTAAATATACTTCGTTTTAAATGTTACACCCGTTTTATCTAATGCATATAAAATATTTAAAACCAAGGCAATGTTCATTATTTTTGGATTCGAAGAAATCGTGCTCCTAATTTACGAAGTATAGCATCTTCCTAGAACCGAAGTAATCGAATATCCTATTTAAAGTAACAAAAAACAAGATTCAAGTAACTATAAAAAATGGCGATTATTCTGATTTGTTTTTAGAATTCAAAGTATCGTGTCCTAACTCACGGGGCATGATCTTTCTTCTCGATTAACTTGAAATAATTCCTTCTCAATTTAATTTAATTTAACTAAGTAATATCTTAATACAAAGAGGGATCATGTTTTTAAAATTCTCAATTCTCGACTCTAAGACGTTAAGTAATCAACTAGGTACTAATTTTGGGCGTCATAAGGGTGCTAATCCTTCCTCATGCGTAACCAACTTCCAAACCCATTTCCTGGATTTTGTAGACCAAAAATCATTATTTTAGTAAATCAAACCTTTTATTAAAACAATCAAATTACGGGGTGATCCGATTACACCTGACGACTCCCATTTTTGTTCGCTTTCAAAATAAAGTCGATTTCAAAAATAGTTTCGACAGCTTGGCGACTCCACAGGGGATAAAATAAGAAAGCCAAGCCGCGAGTTAAATACTTTTGGTCTTTTGTTGAAAATTGATACTTTGGCTTAAATTTACGATCCCTTTATTGCATTTCATCCTTCATGTTTTGTCTTTGATATCTCGGGTTATATAGCGATTTAGTATATCTATTTTATTAGTTTGAAAGTTTTATTTTTGTGTGTTTTCCGCATATTGAATTGCATAATCGTTCGATTTTGTCCTTCTTAAGTGGGAGTGAGAAACTATTCCTTTGTGAGGTATTCACCTTCGTATAGGATAGTGGATCGCTTTCGTAATACATCCGTACTTATGTCTTAAGAACCTTTGTGAGGTATTCATCTCCATATAGCCATAGGGAAATGTATTCCTTTAAACTGAACTCAGTCCGTATGAGCCTATAATGGGTGAGGATCGAGGAATCTGTCGATTCAGATACCCTTACTTTAGAATCGAACTGCATATAATGAGCCTTAAAAACGCAATGTAGAACGATGCCTAACCCTTAATGCTCACCCGAATAGGTGTTCTATTTATTATTTCTTGCTTGCTTTAAATTCTAGCTTTGTATGAAATGCACTGACTTGTTTTCGTTTTGTTTTGGCTGCGATTGCATTACATTTTCATCATAGAAAAGGGTGTTGATTCACGTTCAATTGCTAAATAGGGAGCTTGTCATGGAAAAGGGGTTTCTTGATAAAGTGGAAGACAATGCGGCCGTTCGAATGTGGTCCGATAAGACACAACAAGAGAAATGTGACAACCTGACAGAGGGGTATGTGTCAAAATTATGGGATTTCAGTCGCATCAGTGTGACTCAGAATAATCTCCAATAGTTGAAAGAGGTATGGGATCAATGGGATGACAAAACCAAACAGTTATTCTACTTTAACTATGGTGTTTTACCTTATTTACTCGATGTCAAAGTGGATAAACACTTATTCCGAGCTCTTGCCCAGTATTGGAACCTCGCCTATAGCTGATTCACTTTTGGAAAGGTAGACTTGGTGCCCATCGTAAAAGAGTACACAACTCTGCTTTGTTGCCCGAGGATCTAGGCCGACAAAGTTATTCTAAAGCCGCCAATGTCTTGACTTTCTTGAAGAGGCTAATGAGCATAACGCGGATAAGTGAGCAATGAGTCGCTGCCCGGATTAAACAAAAGGGAGATAGTAAATGCATCCCTTAGAAAAGTTTGTGGGATTTGATCTTGGCACATCTTGATACGAATAAAAGAGTTGACATCTTCGACTTGAGTATTTACGGGTTGGTCATCTTACCTAAAGCGCCAGAGCACATAGATGATGCAGTTTCAGATCTATTAGACCGGTTGACAAAAGGGTCATGTACATCCAGGAAATTTTGGCAGAAACTTTCAGATTTTTGAGTGCATGCTGGAGAGCGGGTGAAGGAAGATTTATCGGGTATGCGCAACTCTTGCTAGCCTGGTTTCACAACCACTTTTGGAAGGTAGAAAAGGTCTTTTATCGAATATTCTCTAATAACTACTTTCCGTTGAAAGAATTTGTGGCTATGCTAAGGTGAGACGACATTTAAGAGGAGAAATGGATGGCAATTCTCCAAAGTCTCTAAAAAAAAACGTTGAATGGAGGGTCTATTGAATGATCCCTAATGAGATTTTGTACCGATGTGGAGACTTCGACTGGGTCCCTTTACTCGGGATATGGGGAGCTATTGGATATGCCGCTCTACTTGTATTGAGACAGTATAAATCGAGGCAATTCATACTGGCAACACAAGGGTTGGCTTAGTGCGAGTTTGCGTACAAAGGTGATAATTACAAGAAAAAGGTTCGTGAAGTATCGAACGCTTGGAACCAATCGCACAGAATGAAAAGATTTACTGTAAATCCCATGACGACCCCTGAGTATGATTGGTGGTGGGGTAAAAGAGTCAATGACAATATCCCTGTGTTAAGTCAAGAAAACACTCGACCAATAGAAGAACACTTACAAGTAGTCTCGTCTTAGCTAATCGTTAAGTAAGACTTTGAAAATAGGAGTTCAGAGTTGGGGAAAAAGATAGAAAGTTGGAAGAGTAAAAGATACAGCTAGGATTAGATGATGTCCAGAAGTTAGAGGCCGAGAAAATGGGAAAATGAAAGAACAAGGGTGAAGAAGACTTGGACAATCTAAAAATAGATTATAAGAAGTTACATTTGTTTATGATGACTGCTGGGTTGGGTAAAACATTGGAACAATGGTGGTAAGAAATCAAAGAAGAAAATATTAGAACTGATTAGTGAGAAAAAAATTTCAAGATGCTCGAGTTCAGAAAGATACTCTCGAAAGGGATTTCTTAGAAAGTTAAAATAAAAAGGTTAGATTGAGAGCCCGGGTAGTAGAATTAAAAAGTTCACTGCATCAATATCATAGTCGCAACTCCGCAATTGAGTTGAAAGCAAGCTTAAATAAGATTGAAGAGTTGAAGGGAAAGATAGAAGAGCTCGAGACCCCATTACAAAATTGTAAACTTCGAGTTGAGCTTCTTGAAACGAATAATGAACACTGGAAAAAGCAACTCCAACTTTCTCAAGGTCAGATTAGGGATAGAGATAAAATCATGGGCGAAGCTGTGACTCAAATACGGGAAGTAGCCGACCATTTGCAAACCTTGGTAGTTCAAGCCAACATGCTGAGCTTAAAATACGGATCAGAATCAAATCGGGGCCGAGAATTAGCTTGGCTTCTTAGGAAAGTTAAGGCTTTGAATATTAGGGCAAGACCGTATATGTAAAATGTATCTATTTTATGTAAAGAGATTCGTTTTCTAGTAAAGTTATTTTAATAGAATTGAATCAGAATCAATGCCTCTTTTTGTATTCATTTTTCATTTATCAGCCTTACATTTCATCATATGCATTAAGTTTCATAAAAAGACCTTAATTAATTGAAATTATGACAATTACCTTGGTAACCAACAATAATTTACCAACCAAATATTGTTACGGTACCCGTGGTAAAACCAGAGCCATGGATCAAATGTTAGAGAGATTGGAACAAATACGGAAAGACATGCAAGATCAGTTGCAAGCGAAATTGCAAGATCAATTAGCTAAGGTACAACAAGACATGAAGGATCAAATACAAGTCCCAACGAAGCATGATAAGCCAATTGACCCAATTACTGGCAGGAGGGACTAAAAAAGGGAAAAATACTGTAAATAACTCTGGGGATAATAATGAAGACCCTATATACCCCCAGGCTTTACTCTAGTAAATGTCCAAACCCAACCAGATACATATCCATGAAGGGTACCCGTTACCATAAGACCATAACAATACCAAGCCGGCACCTCAGCACCGTTGAATTACCCTACGGGTTCAGGTTTCAATCCTGGGGATAATCCGACCAACCCCGTTGTTCCAAATTTAGACAACATGGCGAAAATGGATAAAGCAAGTGTAAAATTTTTGAAACAGCTAAAAGATTAGTGCAAGTGGTTGGAAGAGAAATTTAAAGCTATGGAGAGTGTCGACTACCAATGCGGGGTTGATGTTAAGGAACTGAGCTTAGTCCCAAATCTAGGGCTCCCACAAAAATTCAAAACTCCAAAATTCAAAAAATACAATGAGACTAGTTGTCTTGAAGCCCATATCACAATGTTCTGCCGAAGGATGACGGGATACGTCAATAATAACCAATTGTTAATCTACTACTTCCATGATAGTTTGATCGAGTCGGCTGCCAAGTGGTACAACTAGCTAAGCCGTGCCAAAATCAACTCATGAAAAGACTTGGAATAGGTTTTTATGAAATAATACAGTCATATGACTGACATGACACCCGATAGGATTACTCTGCAAAACATGGAGAAAAAGCAAAGTGAAAGCTTTAGGCAGTACGTTCAGAGATGGAGAGAGGTGGCAACGCAAGTCTAACTACCTCTTCTGGAGAAGGAGACAATAATGCTTTTCATAAACACTCTAAAAGCCCCGTTCATTAATCATATGATCCATCAAGATGGTGATCGTAAGGTTCAATGATCCATCGGGACCTAATGTGGCAGGAAATCTGTTACCCAGTCATTCAAATCAAAGGGTAAATGCGATAATTAAGAGTGGAGGAAAGAGGACCAAAACTGATGTGGCAGAAGTAAAAACCCCATTAAAATGGGTTTGGTAAAAGATGATAGACGTAGGATTAATCGTTCAAGATTCGGAGGAGGTACCTAAAGGGATGATGAGCTACTGTGAGTTCCACAATGAAGAAGGTCATGAGGTCTAGGAGTGCACTGAATTCAGAGCTTTGGTGAAAAATCTGATGGATAACAAGGAGTTGGAATTCTTCGAAGATGTCAAAGGCTCGGAAGGATGAGATATCTTCACCTCAGAGGAAGGATCAAAAAAGAAGGCCTACAAGGTCAATCACCCGGTAGTGAATATTTCATGGTTGAAAAATAATGAAGTAGGAACACAAGCTGCGTCAAGAGTCATATTTCAAAAACCCATGGCTTTTTCCTATAAGGATAGCAAAAGGGTTCTATGGAATTATAACTGCAACATGATGATCCTAGGAGAGGAGAGCTAGGTTGGCACTTCAGAAGAGGGCTAGGATATCAGTTTCTACATGCGCAGTGGGAGGCACTATGACCCTGTAAGTGCAAGAACCGAGCCCGTTAAAGGAAAAACCCTGGCAGTTAAGCAAAAAAAAAAGACGGCTAGACTTGAATCACCTGTTAATGAGCCGGTAACTGTGAACGAGGCTACGGGATTCTTGAAATTCTTAAAGTATAGCGAATATAGTGTTATAGAACATCTACACAAACAACCCGCTTGCATATCAGTACTAGTCTTGCTCTTGAACTCAGAGACACATCGTAATGTGTTGATAAAGGTGCTGAATGAAACTTATGTCACTAATGATATCTCTGTGAACAAGCTAGACCACTTGGTTAACAATTTAAGTGTGAAAATTTCATCTTTTTTAATGATGATGAAATACCTCTAAGAGGGTGATCCACGAAGGCCCTACATATCATTACCCGCTGCAAAGGATATATATTTCCAGGGGTGTTAAGAGATAATGGATCCGCGCTGAACGTGTTGCCTCTATCTATACTAAACAGATTACCAGTGGATAATTCTCACATGAAAATGTGCCAGAATATAGTGAGAGCATTCGATGGTATAGAAAAGAGGGTGATAAGAAGGATTGAAATACCTCTCCTAATTAGTTCGAACACATATGAGGTGGATATCAAGTCCTATTATAATTGCTTGTTGGGTAAACCTTGAAATCACTCGGCCGAGGCACTGTCGTCGCCACTACACCAAAAATTGAAGTTGGTAACGGAGGGTCGACTGGTGATGATAAACGCTGAGAAAGATATCATTGCATCCGTAACTAGTGATACACCATACACAGGAGCGGATAAAAAGGCAATAGAATGTTCCTTTCGATCACTGGAATTTGTTAATGCAACTTTTATTATGGAAGGAAAGAAGATCCTAGTGCCCAAAATATCCAAAACTACGAGGATGGGCCTGCAGTTGGTAGGTAGAAAAGAAGTCTTGCCTGGAAGAGGATTCGAGAAATATCTACAATGAAGGGTCGAGACACTAATACTGATGGACAAACAAGACCGTTTTAGCTTAGGATACAAGCCAGATATGAGGTAAAAGAAGGAGTTAGAGAAGAAACAAGAAAGAAGAAGAGCGCGACTGAGTGAGAAAGAGGTCAAATGAGAACCGATGACCTTTCCTCATACATTCAAAACGTTCATGTTAGGAGAAAACCATTTATCCTAAACGAAATATGTCAAGAAAAGAAACTACGAAAGAAATGTTGGGAAATCTGAGCATCAACGCTATATCTAAAAAAAGAATTGGGGAAAACTTATCAGGCATTTGTCTTTATATCCCCGAAAGTGTTCTGAACAATTTGACTGTAGAAGAGATCCCAGTAATTTTTAGAACTAATTCAGAGTAATGTTCAAAACACACTTATTGCTCTAAGCCTGAGAGCAATAAGAATCCTTTTGTGAAAAAGGCATATGTCAATTATTTTTATTTCAATAAAATGCATCTTTTCATCTCATTTTGGTAAATATTCTTTTAATTTTTCCATTTCATTCATACTCATACCACAGAGATAATTATTCTTAGATTTATTTATTTTTTGGGTCTTCCTTCGCCCCTATAACAGGTCTCTAGATATCAATGATATGAGTGACGTTGCTACTAACTTAGGGTCCCCTTTTGAGCAAGATATGTGTCCAGAAGAACCTTAAGACTTTGAAAATGATCGAGATTGTAACCTATCTCCTGATTTGTTAAGGATGGTAGAACAAGATGATAAACAAATTCTACCTTACAAGGAGTCAGTAGAAATTGTGAGCTTAGGAGATAAACAAGAAAAGAAAGAGGTGAAGATCGGAGCTTGCATCGCCGCAAAGATAAAGCGAGACCTCTTTAAGTTACTCCAAGAATTCAAAGATGTCTTCGCATGGTTGCATAAGACATGCCTGGTCTAAGTAATGATATCGTGGTACACCGGCTTCCCATAAAGGAAGAAAGCAAGTCGGTTCAACAGAAAATTTGAAGGATGAGGCCTGATGTCCTGTTGAAAATAAAAGAAGAGGTCAAGAAACGATTTGACACCGATTTCCTACAAGTGGTCAAATACTTGGAGTGGATAGCCAATATAGTCCCGTCCCTAAGAAATATAGGAAAGTATGAATGTTTATAGACTATAGAGATTTAAACAAAGCTAGCCCAAAGAATAATTTCCCGTTGCCTCACATCGATACCTTAATGGACAACACAACAGGTTATTCATTGTTTTATTTCATGGACGATTTTTTTGGATACAACCAGATAAAGATGCATCCTGAAGACATGGAAAAGGCCATATTTGTAACCATGTGGGGAATATTTTACTATCAAGTGATGCCATTCGGTCTAAAAAATGTGGGAACGACGTATCAAAGAGCCATGGTAACTTTGTTTCATGATATGATGCACAAAGAAATCAAGGTTTACGTCGATAATATGATTGCAAAATCCTGAACAGAAAAGGAGCATGTACAAGTCTTGAGGAAATTGTTCTTGAGATTGAGAAAATTCCAACTAAAGTTCAATCTAGCAAAATGTACCTTCCGGGCTAGGTTAGGAAAATTGCTAGGATTCGTAGTCAGCAAAAAAGGGATCGAGATCGACCCAAATAAAGTCAAAGCTGTACAGGAGTTGCCTCCGCCGCGCACTCAAAAAAAGGTTCGGGGTTCTTAGGAAGGCTAAATTATATCGCTTGGTTCATCTCACAATTAACTGAGAAATGTGACCCCATATTCCGTCTCTTTAAGAAACATAACTCAGGCGTATGAGATGAAGAATGCCAAAAAACTTTCGAAAAGGTCAAACATTACTTGTCCAATACGCAGTCGCTAATATTGTACTTGGCAATATTTGGAAATTCCATGGGATGTGTGCTTGGCCAACATGATGAATTAGGGGGAAAAGAAAGAGCGATATATTATCTTAATAAGAAGTTTACTGAATATGAGATAAAATACTCGCTAATTGAGAAGTTGTGTTGCGCTTTAATATGGACAACCCGAAGACTGAGATAGTACATGTTGTACTACACAACTTGGCTCATCTCAAGAATGAACCCTCTAAAGTACATTATGGAATTAACTGCTCTAAATAGAAGAATGGCTCGGTGGTAAATTTTGCTATCCGAATTTGATATAATCTATGTAAACCAAAAGACATTAAAATGGAGCACAATAGTAGATTTTCTAGCCAGTAAGGCTCTAGAGGATTACGAGCCTTTGAACTTTGATTTTCCAAATGAAGATCTGATGTATGTTGTGACTACCGAAGAAGGCTCTCAAGAAGAACATCCCTAGAAATTAAATTTTGATGGGGCTTCAAACACTATGATTAATGGAATTGGGGCAGTCCTGGTATCCCCAAACGGAGATTATTATCCTTTTACTAGTAAATTGGATTTTGATTGCACGAACAATATGACAGAATACGAAGCATTTATCATGGGTATCCATGTAGCCATAGAACACAAGATCAAAGTACTAAAGGTATATGGGGATTCTGCATTAGTGATCTATCAACTCAAAGTTGAATGGGAAATGAGAAACCCCAAATTGACCAATTATTGAAGGCTGATTCTTAAGTTAATTAAAGAGTTTGATGACATCACCTTCTATTACCTCCCACGAGATGAAAACTAGATGGCTGACGCCCTAGCTACTTTAGCTTCCATGATCAAAGTGAAAAAAAGAGAGGATGTAAAACCTATCCAGATGAGTATTTATGAGGCTTCGGCCCATTGTTACAACATCGAGAAAGAAGAAAAAGATGATCACCCTTGGTACCACGATATACTGCGATATGTGAAGAACCGTGAATACCCCTGTCAAGCAACTAAGAATGATAAAAGGACGTTAAGAAGGTTGGCCAATGACTATGTCTTAGATGGGGAGATCTTATACAAAAGAAGAAAGGATCAGGTGCTACTAAAATGTGTGGACGCTGTTGTGGCTAAGAAAATCTTGGAAGAAGTTTACAATGGCTAGGAAAATCATGAGATTCAGATATTATTGGTCCACCATGGAAGGGGATTGTGTCAGTTATGCCAAGGGATGTCATAAGTGCCAAATTTATGGAGACAAAATTCATGTGCCTCATTCATCTCTTCATGTTATGACTTCTCTATGACCTTTCTCTATGTGGGGCATAGATGTCATTGGGCCGATTTGACTAAAAGCTTCCAACGGGTATTGATTCATCTTTGTGGTCATCGACTACTTCACCAAGTGGGTAAAGGGCACTTCTTACGCCAATGTCACGAAGTCGACAGTCAGTAAATTCTTGAAGAAAGAGATCATATGTCGGTATGGGATGCCAGAATTGATTATATCTGACAATGCATTGAATTTGAACAACAGTACGATAGCGAAGGTCTGTAGTCAATTCAAGATCAAACATTGCAACTCATGACCATATCGCCCAAAAAGGAACGGTGCTGTAGAGACAGCCAATAAGAACATCAAGAAGATCGTGGGGAAAATGACTAAAACTTATAAATATTGGCATGAGAAGTTACCATTTTCCCTCTATGCTTATCGAACGTCTGTTAGAACCTCCACTGGGGCAATGCCTTTCTCTTTGCTATGGAATGGAAGCAGTTTTTCCCATTGAAGTCAAAATTCCTTCTCTCCGAGTTTTGTCAGAGTTGAAATTAGATGAACCAGAATGAATCCAATCTGGATATGATCAGTTGAACTTGATTAAAGATAAGAGGTCGAAAACTATCCCTCATGGTCAGATGTACCAAAAACGAATGATGTGAACTTATAACAAAAAGGTCCACCTTAGAGAATTTCATGAGGGAGACCTGGTATTGAAAAAAAATATTCCCATACAAAAGGACTTCAAAGGGAAATAGATGCCGAACTGGGAAGGACCTTATGCGGTAAAGAAGGCCCTTTTTGGAGGAGCGTTGATTTTGACTAAAATGAATGGCAAAAACCTGCCCAATCCTGTAAATTTGGATTCTGTTAAGAAATACTTCACCTAAAAAAAAGGAGAGGCCAAGGCGAAAACTTACAAAGGGCGCCTTGAGATTAAAGGGGTTTTGAGTTGAAAACTCAAGAAAGGACAGCTTAAATTTGAATTGAAGATTGAACATGTGATGATCGGGTCTTCTCAAAAGGAGAAATGTTACATCTTGGGGCATCAACAAAGTATTTTAGATCTTCTAAACACATATCAAGCTCAAAATGGTCTTCGAAAAGTTTGAGCAAAGAATCATATGATGCGATATTTGGGGCATCTATTTTCATCTTACTCATTTTGTATTTTAGCAACATTTGTTATCATTGATTAATCTATTCATTTCAAGCTCTACTCCCAATAAATTTCAATCTTGTCTATTGATACAATCTTTTTCAGGCATTTTTCATTGAAATAATGATTAATGGACTAATAATATTCAAGTAAAAGGATTTCTACATATTGCTCTGATAGGTTTTCTAAATAGTACAATGACCTGAAACAGGACCACTAGTCAAGACTAACCAAATTTAAGAGTTAGAAATGTTTGGGAACCAATAGTTTAAATTGTGATTATTTCTTCGGGTTTTCTGTCAAAGATACTAGATCTGAACAAGAAGGCATGGTAACACATCAGTGATGAAATCTTGACGAACAACGAGTAATGTTAACCTAAGCATTAAAAGGGGATTATTCTTGAAAAATGACATTCTGCTTTTATGCAAATATCATTCACACACATCTAATTAGGAGCATTTGATTCATTCTGATCATAATATCTTAATCGTTTGGGATAAATATAGGCCCGTGAAATAGATTCTACAGGTCATGTTCCCCAAAGAATGGTGTAACAGATCAGTGAAGCCACAAATCTTATCTCCCTGAAGTTGCAGTAGAGTAGATTGAAGATAGCAAATCTTATCTTCCTAAAGATGCAGTGGAGCAAGATGAATCTACAAATCTTATCTCCCTGAAGTTACAGTGGAGCAGATTGAAATAGTGAGTCTTATCTCCTTGAAGTTACAGTGGACTAGATTAAAGTCACGAATCTAATTAGGACCATTTCGCATGCACGTTGCCCGGGGTCTTCCATCATCAACTGCCTTTGTCCCATCGTTGACTCGAAACACGCAAAAAGAAAAAATATAGAAGCAGAAACATGAACACGCAAGAAACAGTAGCAAGAATAATAGACAAAATAAAAAAATAACATTGTAATTCGACTATAAAAAGCCTAAATAAACATATTGTAAATGAGGTTAAAAAAAAAGAAATCGAATAGAGAGACAATAAAAAAATAGAATACAGAAAAAAAACTTCGGAAGGTGATTCCATTATTTGTTTAATTGTTATATTTTATAAAAATAAAAAAAAAGAAAGGTTTTTAAAAAAACTTACTAGACGTTTGTGCTCTGCCATCGTGAGTGGAGAATTTTACAATTTTAGGGTTTTGGAGTTTACGAAACCCAAAATTGAAAGTTTTTTTTTGGGATTTTTGCGATTTTTGAAGGATTTTTGGGGATATTACCCCATATTTGGACTCTGGAAGTCGAAGCACTCAAAAAAGGGGCCTTTTGATGTTTTCCGTCCGCCGGGGACGGCGGAGCCTGCTGCGAGTGACAGGTGGCCGTCATGGTGCTCGCCGGACTAGTGACCAGACTCAAAAATGCTTTAGAAAAAAAGAGAGAAAAAGGATTTTTTTTAAATAAAGGGGAAATGACTTTTTTTAAAAGAATTTTAACTTAAATAGGCATGGTGAAACGACGCCGTTTCATCCAAGCCCAAAACGCCCCAAATCGGCGTCGTTTTTGGGCCGACTCGATTGCTGACCCGATAACCTCAGGATCCGTGTGTTTTATGACTAGGGTATAATTGCAACCCTAGTCCTTCCGCTTTTCAGGTGGTTTCCAATCCAGTCATATTTCTTTTCTTTTCTTATTTAAAATTTGACCATTTAATTTTTGTTTTTTCGTTTTGGTCCCTTTTGAAACGGTGCGTTTAGTGGGCCTAAGAACAATTTCCCAGTTGGCCCCTGCCCTTTTTCGCGCATTTAATTTTAGTCCTTTATTCGGTTTTATTATTTAATTTATTATAATTTATACTTTTAATTTCGTTTAAATTTCAATCCAGTACTTCATTCAATTAATTTCATCCTTTTATGAGTTGTTTTATCTATTTATTTATTTATTTGTTATTCCTCTACTTTTTAAATATTTAAATTTGATATTATTTAAATTTGTTTTATCTATTTATTTATTTGTTATTCTTTTACTTTTTAAACATTTAAATTTGATATTATTTATATTATCTATTTATTTATTATTCTTTTACTTTTAAATATTTAAATTTGATATTATTTATATTCGTTTTATCTATTTATTTATTTGTTATTCTTTTACTTTTTAAACATTTAAATTTGATATTATTTAAATTTGTTTTATTTATTTATATATTATTTTACTTTTAAATATTTAAATTTGATATTATTTAAATTTGTTTTATCTATTTATTTATTTATTTGTTATTCTTTTACTTTTTAAACATTTAAATTTGATATTATTTAAATTTGTTTTATCTATTTATTTATTATTCTTTTGCTTTTAAATATTTAAAATTGATATTTTTATATTTATTTGTTATTCTTTTGCTTTTTAAACATTTAATATTATTTATATTTGTTTTATCAGTTTATTTATTATTCTTTTATTTTTAAAATACTTAAATTTAATATTTTTATATTTTTATTTATTATTCTTTTACTTTTAAATATTTAAATTTGATGTTACTTATATTTCCTTTTCATTAAGCATTTATATATATATATATATATATATATATATATTTGCCCTTATTATCATGATTATTATGATTTCATTATTCATGTAATGATAAGCAATCACGACATGATATCATTGTTATAAATTGATGTTGCACTTTCATTATATATGCTTTATTATTACTCACGAGTATGACATTTTATTTTATCCTTTTATTTATTTTCTTTATTCATCTATTTATTTATTTATGTCATTATTTCATTTCTTTACCCTCTATTATTTTGCCTTATTTTACTAATCATCGTGCCATCCTGTTAAAATACATTTATCCGTTTTTACATTATGCCTAAATAAATTAAATATACTTCATTTTAAAAGTTACTGCCGTTTTATCTAATGCATATAAAATATTTAAAACCAAGGCAATGTTCATTATTTTTGAATTCGAAGAAATTGTGCTCCTAACTTAATGAGAATAGCATCTTCCTAGAACCGAAGTAATCGAATATCCTATTTAAAATAACAAAAAAAAGATTCAAGTAACGATAAAAAAATTGTGATTATTCTAATTTTTTTCGAGAATTCAAAGTATCGTGTCCTAACTCACGGGGCATGATCTTTCTTCTCGATTAACTTGAAATAATGCCTTCTCCATTTAATTTAATTTAACTAAGTAATATCTTAATACAAAGAGGGATCGTGTTTTTAAAAAAATTTTAAATTTTCAATTCTCGACACTAAGACATTAAGTAATCAACTAGGTACCAATTTTGGGCGTCATGAGGGTGCTAATTCTTCCTCATGCGTAACCGACTTCCAAACTCATTTCCTGGATTTTGTAGACCAAAAATCATTGTTTTAGTAAATCAAACATTTTATTAAAACGATCAAATTACGAGGTGATCCGATCACACTTCATAAAAAAGATTAGTGGCGATTCCCATTTTCGTTTGCTTTCAAAATAAAGTCAATTTCAAAAATAGTTTCGACACACATCACCCATACCCTTTTCCTCCTAAATTTTATCAGTTTTAGTTGGATTTGAATCTGATGTAAAATCAAAGTTTCATTCAATCATTTTGATAAAGGCAGAGTCCTAGTCTACCACTAAATCACCAAAGCTTCGACAGCAACTTGTTCTAACAATTTCCATAGTTTCATTGCTATGTATAATTTTGTTACTTTAGATGGTTATTTTCTAAAGATTTTACCAATGTAAATGTGAATATATTAGTTGAAATAAAACAAGAGAAGAGATCAAGGCAACATACACATCTCAAATAACATTATTTTCTAGAAAAAAATTATGATTTTTATTTCTCCAAGACAAACAGGTGGTAGCAACCTGCTACAATAATACTGCTGTAAGTAGCTGAAACAACAGTGTTCAGGTGATAAACAACCTGTTTGATTTCCTAACTATATAACTTGGAAAATTACTTGCTACAATCACAGACAGCAAAACCATTGATACAAATTTTCAATCGTTTGAGTTGTTGGAGAGAGTCCATTCATCCAAAACCTCATTTTTTGCTGCAGACTTTGCATCCATGGTTATTTCAAGTTGAAACCTTGCTCCCCTTTGGTGGTGTATTACCGAACTTCCAGTGGAATTGACTTAAATTATCAGGCAAAAATTCACCAGCTACCTCATTTATCGGGACCGCATTAGAAATTTCTTCCAAATCTTCTTCTGTGAGCTTTACTTTTAGTGAATCACTGTTACTATCGAGATTCTTTATCTTGGTTGTTCCTGTGAAAAAAAAATGAAAGAAATGGTCAAAACTTCGGTCCTAGTCCTATTATCTAAACAAATAATTAAGTATATATGCATTTGTACTTGGTACAAGATTTTCAGGCCAATTATGCTACTTCTGCTGCGACTTTTAGTTGAAATGTCTGTTGGCCATCAAAAAGAGAAAATAGATGTTGAGAATTACAGAATGCGACTCACCGGGAATCGGTGCTACATCGTCCCCTTGATGAAGAACCCAGGCAAGTGCTAATTGTGCAGGGCTACATCCATGCTTCTTAGCCAACTTCTCCACTTTCAAATATATGATCTTATTTTTGTCCAAGTTTTCTTCTTGAAACCTTGGGAAAGTTGGCTTAAAAGTACAAGTTGGCTATCAGTTTACTATACAAAGATTAAGGATAAGTTAAAGACATTAATGATGTTAGTTCCCATACCAGAAAACTATTTGCAGGCATAGTTTCCAATACTCCTCTGCCTGCAAAGAAACCGCTACCAAGAGGGCTATATGGAACAATGCCAATTCCAAGTTCCCTGCATAGATTAAAACATTTATTCAGGCATTTATTGTGCTTTGGCTTGTAGCAGATGGAGGAGTAAGTAATGGTTGATAGCATGAGTTTAGCAAGTCTCTTAGGAAACGAAAAGACTAGCAACATTAGAGTTTGGATATGAAGTAAACATTACTTTTTAAAAGTTTGAATGGTTTAAGATGCATGAAGAAACCTGCAAAGGGGGACTATTTCTTCCTCAAGATCACGAGTCCATAGCGACCACTCTATCTGTAAAGCAGTTATGGGATGTACTGCATGTGCTCTCTTTATAGTTTCAGGGGAAGCTCCAGATAAACCTATGTACTTTATTTTCCCCTCTTCCACCAACTTCTTCAGTTCAGACATCTTGACATAGAAAGTTCAAGCAGCTAAAGATTACTGTCCCACTATAAGATTATGAAACAAGGATGTCGAAACCATTTTTTTGAAAAATAAAAGTTTTAGGTTTTCGACTTTAAAAAATGAAAATTGGGAGTCGCCACCAATCTTTATTAGGGTGTGATTGGATCACCTAAAAAATGGCTTTGGTCTACGAGTTTTAGAAAAACGGATCCGGGAGTCAATTACGTATGAGGAAGGATTAGCACCCTCGTAACGCCGAAAATTGGTACCTAGTTAATTAATTAGTGTCTTAAGGTCGAGAATTTGGAAAAAATGTAATCCTTAGCAAAACTTAAAAGGCTACGTATTAAGACCCTTATTATTTCAGAGAAAGAAGATACCACACCTAATGCGTTAGGGCACAGCATTCTAATTTTCCCCAAAATGAATTGGGCCAAAATACTTGTACAATAAAATTTTAAAAGAACATCCACTTATCCAAGATTTAAGAAATCACACCTAATACGTTAGGGCACGATTCCTCTAGAATCCCAAACTCGGAATATTTCCTTTACTTTAAAAGAACATCCACTTATCCAAGATTTAGGAAATCACACCCAATACGTTAGGGCACAATTCCTTTAAAATCCCAAACTCGGAATATTTCCTTTATTGTTTTTAGAAAAAAAAATTTTCATTTCGAGAAATTAATGCGTCACATCCAATACGTTAGGACACAACGTGTTGAATTCCCAATAATGAATTCTTATTTTTTGATTAAAGAGAAATGCTCGATTGTTAGACTTAACGAAGAAAATCGGAACCCAATACGTTAGGGCTCAATTTCCTTGAAAATCCTAAATTCAAGCATTCTCTCAATTTTGAAAAGTTTGAAATCGAGTAAAGAATGATGTGATGCTATATTAAATATACAATGCAATAATAAATATTACAATGGCCTAGAAATAATATAAATAAATAAATAAATAAAATCAATATACATAATAAAAATAATCACATACAAAATATCAAATAAATCATAAAAAAATTCTTTTAACATATAAACGAAAACATGAATTAATAACCGAATGAAGAAAATAAACAAAATATAAAGAATAAAAGGCACATAATATATACATTGAAATTAAAAGCCATACACATAATTTACATATGTAACTTTGGATTAAAATTTATAAAAGCGAGAATATATAATGCATTTGTGAAAATAAAATATAAATTATAAAGTAAGTGTTAAAAATACATATATTTGAGCATTTAAAAAAATAAATATATTCATATATATATACAAGTATATAAAAAAGCTGTTAAAAATATTAATATGTATACATACATATATATACAAAGATAAATATAACATATATAGATTATAAAAAATAATTATATATAAATAAAATAAAATAAAAATAATTACCTCATATTAAAAAATAAATATGCGAAAAATATTAGTTTTAAAAAAATATAAATACGCACATAGAAACAAGTATACATATATATATAGCTAAAATAATAATAATTACATATGAAAATAATAATAATTACATTAACAAAATTAACTAATTTTAAGAAAAATATAAAAAGGATTAAATTGAACTACAAGTAAACAAATTTGGGGTAAATCTGCAAATAAATAAAATTTGGAGGACTAAATTGAACGAGCGAATTACATAGAGGGGCTGGAAGGGAAATTTTCCCTTCTCCTCTAAAATGGTATCGTTCAAAAGGATTAAATTGGAATTTAAAATAAATAAAAGGGTAAATTAAAAAAATAAAGAAAACTTAATTACAAAAACATTAAAAGGCGGAGGGGCTAAATAAAAAATAAATAAAATTCGCAGTGGTATCACCTTCTCCCTTTTTTAAAATCGTGAATAAGTAAAAAAAAATAATCGAAAGAAAAAAATAGTAAGCCACCTTTAAAAAAAACTGCCAATCGTTCTTTTTTATTCCTCCTCTTTTTCCTTTACAATGAAGAGAGAGGCCTCTATTTATAGTTGAGCCTCCCCAAATCCAACGGTACAGATCAATTACATCAACGGCTAAGATTAAAGGGTATCTACAAATTAAATCTCTAAGATTACAAAATCATATATTCTAAGATTGCATATCATATCTAAGATTATATATCATATCTAAGATTGCATATCATATCTAAGATTGCATATATCATATCTAAGATTGCATATCCTCAAAAATTATGTTTCCATATGTGAGCCCGGGCTAAAATTGGGTATTACAGCTGCCCTCTTTGCTCGTTGTCGGTAATGAGAGCGGAGCAAAGACTTTAAAATGCCCAAATTTGCGGTCTTGCTAGAACATGAAACTCTTCTTCTTCAAGTAGCCTCATTCCTTCCTCTCGCATCTTGATATAGGAGCTAGTGCTTCAATCTATTCCACTTGCAATTATAGGAGATAAGACTTACAATCTTCAACCTATTCCGCTGCGACCGGGGAGATAGGATTCTCGACTTCAATGTACTCCACTTTGTAACCACGGGAGGTAAAATCCACCATCTTGATCTACTCCACTCTTGCTTAGGAGATAAGATCTGAAATCTTCAATCTATTCCACTATTGCCTAGGGAAGCGAATTACTAGCTTCAATGTACTCCACTTTGTAACCATAGGGAGGTAAAATCCGCAATCTTCAATCTGCTCCACTACTGCTTAGGGAGATAAGATCTGAAATCTTCAATCTATTCCACAGTTGCCGAGGGAAGTAGAATTATTGGCTTCAATGTACTCCACTATAACCACAGGGAGGTAAAATCCGCCATCTTGATCTGCTCCACTCTCGCTTAGGAGATAAGATCTAAAATCTTCAATCTATTCCATTGTTGCCCGGGGAAGTAGAATTCAGGCTTCAATGTACTCCACTATAACCACGGGAGGTAAAATCCGCCATCTTGATCTGCTCCCTCTTGCTTAGGAGATAAGATCTGAAATCTTCAATCTATTCCACTTCTGTCGAGGAAGTAGAATTACGGCTTCAATGTACTCCACTATAACCACGGGGAGGTAAAATTCGCCATCTTGATCGCTTCATTGTCAATGCGGAAGGTAAGATCTGCTATCTTTAATCTATTCCACTCGCCGAGGAAGTAGAATTATCGCTTCAATGTACTCCACTATAACCACGGGGAGGTAAAATCCGCCATCTTCGATCGCTTATTGTCAATGCAGAAGGCAAGATCTCGCTATCTTTAACTTGCACCACTACAAACGAGGAAGGCAAGGCTTTGTTTTCGATCGCTTTCTTTGTCGATGCGGGAAGACAAGATCGCTCTTTCACCGATCATTCTCCGGGAGCATGACACGTATAATGAACCTAATTATGCCTAATGACATGATAAAAAATGCATCAAATGTTCCTAACTAGACATGTATGAATGGTGCTTACATGAACGCAAAATTTTATTTTTCCGAGAATGATCCCGCTTAGGTTGTCATTACTCGAAGTTTATTAAGGCTTTGTGACTAACGTGCTACAACGCCTTCTTGCTTGGTAGCTTTTACGAAGAAACATTTAGCGAGTTGCCCCCACTGTGAACCTCCAAGTTTAATCCATTGGGGCGCAAAAATTCATACCATCGTTCTCCCACTGTAACCCAAGAGTATATGACTTTTCTTCAATCCTCTCCTATCACAATTCAAAGATATAAGATCTAAATCTTTCTAGTCTCTTACACCATTCCCAAGGTGTCGTACCAAAGGCTCACGTGCAACTGAAGGCTCTCTTCCCTGAGGTAACCTCTTTCTATTGCCTGGTGATCATTAATTGCTTGTTGATCTAGGCTTTGTCATCAACACGACATCCAATTTTTGACAACAAAATCCAAAGAAAAGTCCTAGTTTAGACTGTTCCTTTTGATTTCCAACCTTTAAACGGTGCGTTCTAAATAATAGTCTGTTTGGGCTCTTGTATTATTTAGAAACTTCTAGAGTAATATGCAAAACTTCCTTCGTGAAAGTTTTATTAGTCCATTGATCATTATTCTAATGCAACATGCTTGCAAAAAGAACAAAACAATGGATGAAATAGAGATAATTCTGACCATAACTTGAAATAAATTATCAAAGATAGTAAAGAAGAATAACAAAGAGATTAATTGGGAATATGTATCTTGGAAACAAATGAAGTGTTTCGAGAATAACAAATTTAGTATAAATAATATGAATATTGGGTGCCCTAGATATCGCAGCTTGAACTTCTCTGTACAAACTTTTATTTTGAAGATCCATCTGAGTTTGACATGTGTTTAGGAGATCCACAGTACTCTGCCAATGCCCCAAGATGTTGCCTACCTTTTCTTGATAATTCAGGTATAACAAGATCACCACATGCCCCAAGTTGCTCTAATCACCTCGTGCCCCATTCTGATCAATATTTGAGCCGCCCTTTTCGGGTTTTCAACTCAAATCCCCTTTGGTCTCAAAGTGCCCTTTGCGGGTTTTCACTTTGGCCTCTCCATTTTTCCTTTTTTTTTCATTTTTTGTTTTTGTTTTTGTTTTTTTTTTTGAATCTGAACTCATAGGATTAGACAAGTCTTCGTTATCCCTTTCGATCAGAACCAATGTAAAATCTTCTTTGTGATCAAATTTCTTTGATAGAGCCTTTTGGGGCATAATTTTAACTATGACGAAAACTTTGGATCTTCCTCTCCAATTAATATGAAATCCAACAACGGAGAAATGACAACTTGACTTCGACGGGCTAAACCATTATGAGCCAAAGAAGAAGGCATTGCCCCGGCAAAGAATGCATCGTTTATGATGTTAATCTTGAACATACTGTAAAATTTTTTTTTATAATGCATTGTTGTTCAGAGTACAATGTCAATGCATATCAAAGCATGATCATACGAAGACATCTTTGAACTCTTTGAAGTAACTCAACAAGGTTCTGCTTCATTTCTTCGGTTATGCACGTTCCCTTAAGGTCACAATCTCCATTGTCTCCTCATGAGGTAAGATTTCATTCCTGTTCGACCATCTGTAACAAGTCTGAAAATAGGCTACAATCTATGCCATCTTTAAAGTCATGAGATCCCTCTAAACACAGATCCCACTAAAAGGAACTTCTGAATTCGTAACAGCATCACTCATGTCGTTGATATCTGGGGACCCATAATAGGTACCAAAGAATATACAAAAGAATGTATGAATAATCATTTGTACAATTATGAATGAATAGAATAATATGGAAGAAGATCCGAAAGAATGAAAGTATAATTATTCGAAAAGAATGAAAGAATATTGGCTTAAAAAATGAATGCAAAGATGTATTTTATTAGAATAACAACATTCAGACATGAGTCTATTTCATAAAGGAATTCTTATTGCCTCTAGGCTGAAGGCAGCAAGTGTGTTTTAAACATTACTCTGAGTAATCTTTAAATACTACAGGGGCTTCTTCTGCAGTCTAATTATTTAAAACACTCCAAAGTCTATAAGGGCAAAAATCTGACAAGGTCTCTTCTTCAGTTGTTTCATCGTGAACACTTCTCGCGCCTTCATATTCAATCATGATTGGGTACTAGATGAACCATCTATCTTGACAATACCCATGTTGATGAATTTTCAACTAGCTTTTGAAGGTAATGCAATTTTCTATAGAATGCCCCGTAATTCCTGCATGATAATCACATTGTGCACTTGCATCATACCATTTGGGATACGGGGTTGTGGAGGCTTCACATGTAAAGGAGCAACAACATGCGCATTGAATAAGCTTTGATACTGACTCCTTATGCGGCATTGGAATTGGCGTGAATCTGGAGCTTTTCGATTACACTGCTTCACACTTAATTCTTGTCTTGATGAACCCTGTTGGTTAGCAATCGATTTGCCGTACGTATTCACGCTGTTCACCT